>NW_023425399.1:20638013-22003013 GCF_014108415.1 Molossus molossus | reverse complement strand
CTGATTGATGTTTCTCTCTCACATTGAGAAATCTCTCTCTTACTTCCTTTCTCTCTAAAAAAAAGTCAATAAAAACATTTTTTTTTAAAAAGAAAGCATTATGCTTAGTGAAAGAAGCCAGACACAAAGCTTACATTTATTATTATGATTACATTTATATAAAATTTCCAGAATAGGCAAATTCAGAGACAGAAGATATAGTAATGTTTGCCAATGGATAGGAGGAGGGAAAATTGAAGAGTGTCCACTAACAGGTATGAGGTTTCTTTTGGGAGATGAAATTGTTATAGAATTAAACAGTGGTGATAGTTGCACAACCTTGTGAATAAACTAAAAAACCACTTAACTGTACACTTTAAAATGGTGAAATTAATGCTATGTGAATTATAATCTCAATAAAAAGGGAGTCAGCCAAAGTAGCTATAGTAATATTAGACAATGTAGATTTCAAAGCAAAAGATATTATTAGTATTAAAGAAGGTCACAGCATAACCCTGGACAGTTTTGCTCACTGGTTAGAGTGTCAGCCCATGGACTGAAGGGTCTTGGGTTCGATTCCCAGTCAAGGGCATGTACCTGGGTTGCAGGTTTATCCCTGGCCCTGGTTGGGGTCTTGCAGGAGGCAATCAATAAATGTGTCTCTCTCACATTGATGTTTCTCTCTTTCCCCCACCCCTCTCCTTCCCTCCCTTCTAACTCTATCAAAAAATTAATGGAAAAAATATCCTCAGGTGAGGGTTAATCAAGAAAAAAAAAAAAAAAGGAAGGTCATTTCATAATGATAAAGGAATCAATTAATCAAGGGAACTTAAAAATTCTAAATGTTGCCCTGGCCGGTTTGGCTCAGCAGTTAGAGCATCAGCCTGCGGTCCAGAGAGACCCGGGTTGGGTTCCCACTAAGGGCAAGTACCTCGGTTGCAGTTTGTCCCTGGCTCTGGTTGGTTATGCAGGTGGCAGCCACTTGATGTGTCCCTTTCACGTCAATGTTTATCTCTCTCTCTTCCTCTCTCTCCCTCCCACTCTATCTGAACAAAAAATGGAAAAATGTCCTCCGGTGAGGATAAAAAAAAAAATTCTAAATGTTTATTCACCTATTAACAAAGCTTCAGAATACACGAAGCAAAACATGATAGAACTGCAAGAGGACAAAAGACAAATCTATAATTATTTTCAGAAATTTTAATAACCCTCCCTTAGTAGTTGATAGAAAAACTAGATAGATAGTAAGCAAGGATATTATAAACTTGAACAAAAACTTGAATTGATTGGCATTTATAGACCTCTACACTCCTCGCCCCCCAAAAAAGAACTCTACACTCGACAACAGAATACATATTCTTCTCCTCTCCAGTGTACACTGAATATCTACCAAGATAGATCATATTCTGAGCCATTAAACAAGTCTCAATAAGTTCAAATGATTTAAATCATACAAAATATATTCTCACAGTAGAATTAAATTAGAAATCAATAATGTAAAGATCTCAGGAAAATCCTTAAATATGAGGAAATTAAATAGCCCAGTTCTAAATAACCCATGGGTAAAAGAAATCAAAAGGGACATTAGAAAGTAGTTTTAAAATTAATAAAAATGAAAATACATGTCAAAATGTGTGACAGGAAACTCCAGGGTCACTTGGGGATTGGGGATCACAGGAGAGGGACTATAAAGGGACATGAGAATATTTTCAGGGGTGATGGGTATATTCCCTATCTTGGTTTGATTAATTTTTTTATTGTATACTTTAAATATGTACATTGCCCTGGCCCGTTTGGCTAAGTGGTAGAGCATCAACCCATGGACCAATGAGTCACAGGTTCAATTCCAGCCAAAGGCATGAACCTAGATTGTGGTTCGTCCCTGGCCCTGGTGGGAGTCGTGCAGGAGGCAACCAGTCAATGTGTCCCTCTCACATCAGTGTTTCTCTCTCTCTCTCTCCCTTTCTCTCCTTCTCTCTCTACCTGAAGATAAATAGAAAAATATCCTCAGGTGAGGATAAAAAAAACAAAAATATGTACATCAATTACACATACCTCAATAAAGATATTAATTAACAGTGTTTATGGTGTTTAATCATTAGTGTCAAACAAATACACCCACACAAATCACTGTCTATACAGAGATTATCTCTGAAAAGGCATATTAGAAAATTATAAAAGTGCTGGCCTTTGTAAAAGAAAATTTAGGGGTCTAGGAGAAAGTGGTAGGAGGGAAACTGACCAATTATAGATACCTATTGGGTTGTTTGAATGATTTACCACATGTATATCTTTTTCTTTTTTTTTTTTTTTTTTTTTTTTTTTTATAATCAACACCCGAGGACATTTTTCCACTTTTTGTTCAGATAGAGCGGGAGGGAGAGAGAGGAAGAGAGAGAGAGAGAAACATCGATGTACAAGGGACACATCGAGTGGCTGCCACCCGCACGACCAACCAGGGCCGGGGACAAACCGCAACCGAGGTACATGCCCTTAGCGGGAACCGAACCCGGGTCCCTCCGGACCGCAGGCCAATGCTCTAACCGCTGAGCCAAACCGGCCAGGGCACATGTATATCTTTTTCATAAAAAGTAAAATAAAATATAAAAAAGTGGGGTTTTTTATTATTTTTATCGTTATTGTTGAATGTATTACAGATGTTCCTCATTTTTCTCCCATTGACCCCCTACTCCCCACTCCCGCCCACCCTCCTGCCTTTTCCCACACTGTGGTCTGTGTCCATTGGTTATGCATCTAAGTTCTTTGGTTTATTTCTTCCCACTCCCAAACCCCCTTCTTTTTGAGGTTTGTCAGTCTAGCAACCAATTTGTTCTTCTGAATCTCTTCACCTTTTTCACCCATTCCCCCAACCTTCCTCCCATCTGGCAACCAACAAAATGTTCTCTGTATCTATGAGAATGTTTCTGTTCTGCCTGTTCATTTTGTTTGTAGATTCAGTTGTTGGTAGATATGTATTCATTGCCATTTTGTTTGTTCATACATTTTATCTTTTTCTTTCTTTCTTTTTTTTTTTTATGTTTTTTTATTTCTCTTTTTTTTTTTTCCACATCTTTATTGTTGGATGTAAAATGTATTACAGATGTTCCACATTTTTCCCCCATTGACCCCCTCCTCCCCACTCCCGCCCCCCTCCCACCTTTTCCCAAACTATTGTCCGTGTCCATTGGTTATGCATATAAGTTCTTTGGTTTATCTCTTCCCATCCCCCCAACCCCTTTCCCTTTGAGGTTTGTCAGTCTAGCAATGAATTTGTGCTTCTTAACCCCTTCACCTTTTTCACCCATTCCCCCAGCCCCCTTCCCAACTGGCAACCAACAAAATGTTCTCTGTATCTATGAGAATGTTTCTGTTCTTCCTGTTCATTTTGTTTGTAGATTCCATTGTTGATAGATATGTATTCATTGCCATTTTGTTTGTTCATACATTTTATCTTTTTCTTTAAAAAGACCCTTCATCATTTCATATAATAACGGTTTGGTAGTGATGAACTCCTTTAACTTTTTCTTGTCTGGGAAAGTTTTTATATGTCCATCGATTCTAAATGACAGCTTTGCAAGATAGAGTAATTTTGGTTGTAGGTTCTTGCTTTTCATCATTCTGAATATTTCTTGCCACTCCCTTCTGGCCTGCAAAGTTTCTTTTGAGAAATCAGCTGACAGCCTAATGGGAACTCCCTTGCAGGTAACTAGCTGCCTTTCTCTTGCTGCTTTTAAGATTCTCTCTTTGTCTTGAATCTTTTGCATTTTGATGATGATGTGTCTTGGTGTGGGCCTCTTGGAGTTCATCTTGTTTGGGACTCTCTGTGCTTCCTGGACTTGTATGTCTGTTTCCTTCACCAAGTTAGGAAAGTTTTCTGCCATTATTGTTTCAAACAGGTTTGCGATTTCTTGTTCTCTCTCTTCTCCTTCCGGCACCCCCAAGATGCGAATGTTGGCACGCTTGAAGTTGTCCCAGAGACTCCTTACACTATCCTCATTTTTTTGGATTCTTTTTTCTTTTCGCTGTTCTGATTGGGCGTTTTTTGCTTCCTTATATTCCAAATCGATGGTTTGCTCCTTGGATTTACGTACTCTATTATTGAAGCTGTGTAAATTATTCTTTATTTCAGTTAAAGCCTCCTTCGTTTCTAACTGTGTAGCGATCATTTCTGACTGGTCCTTTTTTATGCTCTTGAGGCCCTCACTGAGTTCATTGAGCATCCTTATAAGCAGTATTTTGAACTCAGCATCTGTTAGGTTGCTTATCTCCATTTCACTTAGTTCTTTTCTTGGGGTTTTGTTCTGTTCTTTCATTTGGGACCTGTTTCTTTGTATCCTCATTTTGGCTGCCTCCCTGTGTTTGTTTCTGTGTATTACTTAATGAGAGGTATGGGGCTCACTGAGACCCGATGCTGCTCGTTTGAAAGAATTTAGGAAAAACCTGAAGCAGGATCCAAGACAGGCCAATCCTATGGTTAAGCAAGTTGCAAGAGCTTGGGTGGGCCTGAAAGTTGGGTGGGCCTGAAAGTTGGGTGGGACGGGGCGGGGCGGGGCCTCAGGGAGTCAGCAGGGCGGGGCTACCAGTGTGAGCCAGGTTGCTGGAGTCCCAGATATGGGAGATGTCTGCCACCCCAGGGAAGGGCTCACCAAAGGAACAAAGGCCTCTTACAGCACGTTTGTCCCAGAGGAAGCCCCCTCTCCAGCCCTCGCTCCAGTGCCAAACAGCTCAGTTCTTCCCTGTATTTCTCTGATGCCCCTTGAGCTGCCTTCCCTCCAAGCTTAGAGGGAGAGAGTCCGATAAGTCCATGCGCCGGCCCTTTAGGGAGCTGCCTGTGGCTCCAGCCAGGTCAGCTTTTTCCTCAGTTTCCGCTGGTTTTTCCAGCCAGAAGTTACGGGGACTTCTCTTCCTGGCACTGGAAACCTGAGTGGGGCACCTCATGTGGGACGGGGACCCCTCAGTCCTCAGGAAGGACCTTCCCAGCTGCGGGAGCCTCCTGATTTTTATCCGCCACACTTGGGTGTGGGACCAGCCCGTCGCGCCGCCACCACCCTTCGCGCCGCAGCCCCTCCTACCGGTCTGGATGTAGCTGCTTTTTTTTTTTTTTTTAAATTCCGTAGTTGTAGGACTTCCATTCAGCTTGATTTCAGGCGGTTTTGGATGATGGTTGTTCTGTAGTTTTGTTGTAACTTGGATGTGGTTGTGGGAGAACGCGATACTGCGTTTCCCTACACCGCCATCTTGACCGGAAGTTTATCTTTTTCTTCAAAAAGACCCTTCATCATTTCATATAATAATGATCTGATGATGATGAACTCCTTTAACTTTTTCTTGTCTGGATAAGTCTTTATATGGCCATCGATTCTAAATGACAGCTTTGCAAGATAGAGTAACCTTGGTTGTAGGTTCTTGCTTTTCATCACTCTGAATATTTCTTGCCACTCCCTTCTGGCCTGCAAAGTTTCTTTTGAGAAATCAGCTGACAGCCTAATGGGAACTCCCTTGTAGGTAACTAACTGCTTTCCTCTTGCTGCTTTTAAGATTCTCACTTTGCCTTGAACCTTTTGCATTTTGATGATGATGTGTCTTGGTGTGGACCTCTTGGGATTCATCTTGTTTGGGACTCTGTGTGCTTCCTGGACTTGTATGTCTGTTTCCTTCACCAAGTTAGGGAAGTTTTCTGCCATTATTGTTTCAAATAGGTTTTTGATTTCTTGTTCTCTCTCTTCTCCTTCTGGCACCCCAAAGATGCAAATGTTGGCACGCTTGAAGTTGTCCCAGAGGCTCCTTATACTATCCTCATTTTTCTGGATTCTTTTTTCTTTTTGCTGTTCTGATTGGGTGTTTTTTGCTTCCTTATATTCCAGATGGATGGTTTGCTTCTTGGCTTTACCTACTCTATTATTGAATCTCTGTAAATTATTCTTTTAGTTAGTGCCTCCTTCATTTCTGACTGGTCTTTGTTTATGCTCTTGAGACCCTCAATAAGTTCACTGAGGTTCTCATTAAGTTCATTGAGCATCCTTGTAAGCAGCATTTTGAACTCAGCATTTGTTAGGTTACTTATCTCCATTTCACTTAGTTATTTTCCTGGAGATTTTTTCTGTTGTTTCATTTGGGACCTGTTCTTTGTCTCCTCATTTTGGCTGCCTCCCTGTGTTTGTTTTTATGTATTACCACACGAGAGGTATAGGGCTTGCTGAGACGAGATGCTGCTTGTTTGAAAGAATTTAGGAAAACCTGAAGCAGGATCCAAGGCAGGCCAATCCTATGGTTAAGCAACTGGCAACAGCTTGGGTGGGCCTGAAAGTTGGGTTGGGTGGGGTGGGGCGGGGCCTCGGGGAATCACCAGGGCGGGGCAACCAGTGTGAGCCAGGTTGCTGGAGTCCCAGATATGGCGGCTATCTGCCGGCCTGGTGAGGGAAGGGCTCACCAAAGGAACAAAGGCCTCTTACAGCACATTTGTCCTGGAGAAAGCCCCTCTCCAGCCCTCACTACAATGCCAAACAGCTCAGTTCTTCCCTGTATGTCTCTGGCACCCCTCGAGCTGCCTCCCCTCCAAGCTTAGAGGGAGTGAGTCCGATACGTCCGTGCACGGGCCCTTCAAGAGGAGCTGCCTGGGGCTCCAGCTGCCTCAGCCTCCCTGAGCCTCAGTTCCTGCTGGTTTTTCCAGCCAGAAGTTATGGGAACTTCTCTTCCTGGCGCTGGAACCCTGAGTGGCGAGCGGGGTGTGTGGTATGGGACGGGGACCCCTCAGTCCTCAGAGAGGACCTTCCCAGCCAAGGTGTCCTCCTAATTTTTATCTGCCACATGTGAGTGTGGGACCAGCCCATCCACCTCCGCCCCTCCTACCAGTCTCCATGTGGCTGCTTCTTTAATTCCGTATTTGTAAGACTTCCATTCAGCTTGATTTCAGGTGGTTTTGAATGATGGTTGTTCTGTAGTTTAGTTGTAACTTTGATGTGGTTGTGGGAGAACGCGATACCACATTTACCTACACTGCCATCTTGACTGGAAGTCTAAAAAAGGTGCTTTAAAATGCCTTTTGAGCCCAGCCGGTGTGGCTCAGTGGTTGAGCATCGACCCATGCACCAAGAGGTCACCAGTTCAATTCCCAGTCAAGGCACATGCCCAAGTTGTGGGCTAAAACTCGAGTGCAGGCATGCAGGAGGCGACCAATCGATGTTCTCTGATTAATGTTTTCCTCTCTCTCCCCCTCTCCTTTCCTCTCTCTAAAATCAATAAAGAAAAAAAATTTAATACCTTTTGAATAAAGAACGAGGGTGAAGAGCTATAACAAATGTTTTCCTCAGGAGAAGACAGACCTTGAGAGCAGAAACCAATATTCCCTGACCAAAAAAGCACCTAAGGAAGAGGTTTCCAGCCTGGGGTTCCCAAAAGCAGTCTCACAGGTCAGTGGAAAGAGTGTAAAGGAGATCAAGGGCGAACACAATAAAAGCCTCAGAACATCCTAATGTACTCCATCTGTTATAGAAGGAAAATTGTTGCTCCAGTTTGATAAGAACTCACTATGTTCCATAGATAGTGCTAACTAAACTCTTGACGAGTATAATCTGACTCCAAATGTTCCATGCTACCATCTTTTGGTGTTTTTTTTTCATGATACCCACAAAATGACAATCTTAGTAGTGAATGGGCCAAGAATGAGTGTTCAAAGCCCACTAGCAGGTAATAATGTCTTCCAAAACTCCAAATGCTGTCAGACTCGAAGGCAAAGAATGAATTGACAGGCTAATTAAGAGGTCCAGAGAAAAATCCTCAGGTAAAAAATGAGAATAAAGCGAGGAGATAAGTAGCCCTGGCCAGTTTGGCTCAGCAGTTAGAGCATCAGTCGGTGGACTGACGGGTCTCAGGTTTGATTCCCAGTCAAGGGCACACACCTGGCTTGCAGGTTCGAGCCCTGGCCCTCCTCAGGGTTGTGTGGGAGGCAACCAATCAATGTGTCTCTCTCACATTGATGTTTCTCTCTCTCCCTCTCCTTTCCACTCTCTAAAAATCAATGGAAAAAGATCCTCAGATGAGGATTAACAAAAAACAACAACAACAAAAAAGTGAGGGGATAAGCAGGTGAGTCAATGTCATCAAATCAAAATGTTAGAAAGATCTATAGCAGTTTTTCCCAATCCAATGGTTCTCTCTACCTTACCCTCCCCTTCAGTCTCTAACTCCTAGGGTTCAGGGGAGAAAACCAGAGGGGTTAGCAGTGTCCACAACAGAAATTGGGTTGGGAAACACTTAACACAGACACTCTAGAGAAAATCCCAGAAGCACTAACCAAAGCAGAAATGATATAAAGGTAGAGAGACAGAGGGACCACTTTAGTTTAGGTAAATTTAATGATTACAAAGACTGTTCATGTAGTAGAAAAGAGATGCATTTTCCATTTGACATTAAGTTGCTTCACCACTTGCAGCTTGTCTTCAAAGCTTCATTACCTCTTTCATTAGCAACCAGTCATATCTCCCTTATGTTGGAAGGACCGCCCACATCAACTCTGAAGCCATCACTCAGGTGAGCAATATGCTGCGGAGTCCTTCAGAGTGGTCCTGCAGAGAACATGTCCTCTAAGAGTCTGAGAGCTGGTGGAGGTAATCTGAAAGAAAACCAGTCAGGAGAAGGCAAGGTAATCAAGACTGTACCACAGGGATATAATGTGGAACCTCCTGAGGAGAGGCCACCAAAAGGGATGGAGATGACAGGCCAGCAGAAACTGCATGGTCCCTGTATGCCACCAATCCTGGGAGGAAGATAATCTGATACAATGGCAATGCCTATAATTTAAAAGGTCCAAAATAAGTCAGTCCCAAACAGCTACTTCTTCCTTTCCTTTGGAAGATGGCTTCTCCCCAGCACTAACCATAGGTTCAGGTGTGAGCTGCCCATCACAGACCCTGCCCTCCTAACTCCAGAGGTAAACTGTAATCCAGGCTGGACTAGTCAAATCCTTCCTTAGGATATTTAGGACCAAAATTTGGTGAGAAAGGCTCTCTTTCCTCTCTGATTAAGAGCTAAAAGCAGTACCAGTGGTCTCATTTCTTACCATGAGAACAAGTCGGTCCATTAGTAAATATTTATAAAGTACTTTTATGTTCTAGGAATCGTCCCAGGTGCTGGAGACAATAAGATGAACAAAAGAGATATTTTCCCTGACCTCAGAAGAGCTTTCAGGAAAAAATAGACAATAATATGTAAATAAATAAACAAAGATGATTCAAGCACTGAAAAGAGCTATGGAGATAAAATGGGCTAATGCGGTCAACAATGACCAGAGCAAGGCGGATGGAAGCTGCCCTAGCACTCCAGTGGGCAGAGAAGGCCTCTCAACGAGGTGACATTTGAGAAAGAATCTGAAGGTTTTTTTTTCCTTTATTGATTTTAGGGAGAGAGGAAGTGAGAGGGGGAGAGAGATGGAAACATCGATGAGAGAGAACATCGACTGGCCGCCTCCTGCACACCCCCACTAGGGATCGGGCCCACAACCTGGGCATGTGGCCTGACCGGGAATCAAACCAGTGACCTGTTGGTGCATGGGTCAATGCTCAACCAGTGAGCCACACCGGCCAGTTTTAAATAATGCAGCCAGACAAAGATCAAGAGCTTCCCATGCAACACAGCACTGATACCAAACTAGTTTTGAGGGACAAAAAGGAAGCTACCAAGTCAGGAAGAGAGGGAATAGGAAGAGTGGAGGAAATGAGAGGTTGCAAAGGTAACTGGGACAGATCAAATAAGGCCTTAGACACCTTGCATTTCATGTTGGCTCCAATGAGAAGCCACTGGAGGGCTTAAGCAGAGGAGTAAGTAATCCAGTCTAGAAAGGTCATATTACCTAGTGTGGGGCAGACAGATTAGAAGAGGACAAGAATGAAAGTAGGAAATAGGAAACCTCTGAAATTTTCATGCACTGCTGGTGGGAGTATAAAATGGTACAATCTGCCCTGGCTAGTTTGGCTCAGCGGTTAGAGCGTCAGCCCACGGACCAGAGTGTCCTGGGTTCAGTTCCCAGTAAGGGCATATACCTCGGTTGGGGTCGTGTGGGTGGCAGCCACTCAATATGTCTCTCTCACATCAATGTTTCTCTCTCTTCCTCCCTCTCTCCCTCCGGCTCTATCTGAAGATAAATGCAAAAAAAATGTCCTTGGGTGAGGATAAAAATGGTACAATCACTTCAGCTAGTTTTCTTTTTTTTAATTGTTGACTATAACATATGTCCCCCATTTTCCCCCTCCACCCGGCCTCGGCCCCACCCCAGGCTTTCCCCACACTACTATCTGTGTCCACGGGCTATGCACATATGCATATAAGTTCTTTGGTTAGGCTCTTCCTGTCCTACCCACCTCCCTCCCTTGGCTATTTCTATCATACAAATCCTATGACCCAGCAAATCTAAGCCATATACCCAATAGAAATGAATATGTATGGGCACTAAAACACATGTATAGGAACAATCATATCAATTCTACTCATAATAACTCCAAATTGAAAACAACCAAAAAGGCCAACGACAGTACAATGCATAAATAAATTGTGGTATATTCACACAAAATGAATAGAGAGTGTAATCATAGACGAACTGTACAACATAAGTTTGAGGAAAGAAGACAGACATCAAAAATATATAATGTATGATTCAATTGTATAACAATAATCCTGGCTCAGCTTGAAGCGTCCAGGTTCGATTCCCAGTCAAGGGTACATATCTGGGCTGCAGGTTTGATCCTCAGCACCAGTCAGAGTCATGCAGGAGGAAACCAATCAACGTCTCTCTCTCTCATGTTGATGTTTCTCTCTCTCTCTCCCCCTCCCTCCCTTCCACTCTATCTAAACAATTAATGGAAATATATCCTCGGGTGAGGATTAACAAAAAATTTTTTTTCTTTAATTGTATAACAATAAAAAACAGGCAAAACTAAACAATGGTATTAGACATCAGGATGCAGAGCAACTGGTAGAAAAATAAGGGACAGTTATCGGGATTCTGAAAATATTCTATTTCTTGATTTGGGTGTTAGTTACATGGGTAGGTTCACTTTATGATAATTCATCAAGCAGTACACTTATAATGTGGCAATTTTCTACATTTATGATATACTTCAATAAGATAATTCAGTTTTAAAATACAGAAGCAGAAAACCAGTGAAGAGGATACTACAGTCTCCCAGCCAAGAAATGATGGTGGCTTGGAGAAAAAAAGAAATGGTCAGGTTCAAGATATATTCCAGAAGAAGAACTGAAACAGATGGACTGTGGATGGGAGTACAAGAAAGCAAGTGTCTAGGATGATTCCTAGAGTTTTGAGTTGAGTAATTGAATGGTGCCATTTACTGAGACGGGGAAGTCTTGAAAAGACGAAAACTGCAAGAAAGTAGGAAGAATTCATTCTGTTTTGGCCACATTAAGTTTACAATGAGAGAGAGAAAGGAGGTAAGCGCAAATCTCTTGAGATGAGAAGGGATGGAAGAGAAGGCACAAGGAGCAGCACTGACGGAAGATGCAGATGCTTCCTACAGAGTGCCAGGCAAGCAGATGGCATGTGTACGTGGAGAGGTTTGAGTGAGCTGGTAGAAATGATGCTGAGACAATGAGGTTTCATCTGACTGTATCTATTTTCCCTATGAAATATAAGGCAGACATCATTTGAGACCATGGTTTGGATAAGTAGATGAAGATTTAAGAAGAGAAAGTCAATTTACTAGGGAAATATCATAGGATCAAGATTTCAGGGCCATGCTCAGTGCTCATTTGAGTTTTGTGGTCATGAATTTCAACTGAGTGCAGTCAATTTACGTTGAAGAGACTATCCCCCAAAATTTCTCTTCTTCTTCCTCAGGAACAAAACTCCCAATTTTTTTTTTTAATCCTCTCCCAAGGACATTTTTTGTTCAGATAGAGTGGAAAGGAGAGAGAGAGAAACATCGACATGAAAGGGATACATCGAGTGGCTGCCTCCCGCACGACCCAACCGGGGCCGGGGACAAACTGCAACCGAGGTACGTGCCCTTAGCGGGAACCAAACCCGGGTCTCTCTGGACCACAGGCAGACGCTCTAACCACTGAGCCAAACCGGCCAGGGCAAAACTCACAATTTTTAACTGGACACATCGTCATTCAGAATGAAGACTACATTTCTCAGATTCTCTGAAGCCTGGTGTGGTATGTTACTATGGCAGAAATAGTGTGTAGAATTTCTGCAGCGTCCTGAAGGAAAGAGGGCATGCCTTTTCCCTTTCTTCTTCCTCCTTCCTGCTACCTAGAATATGGGCAGGATCAGCTATCTCTGATCCTGCGGCAACCTTGAGAATGAAGACTACACACACAGGAAACAAAAACAGGACCCTGGCTAGTGTGGCTCGATTGGTTGGAACATCGTCACATACACTGAAAGTTTTTGGGTTCAATTCCTGGTCAAGGCACATGCCTAGCCCTGACTGGTTTGGCTCAGTGGTAGAGCGTCAGCCCGCAGACCAATGAGTCACGGGTTTGATACTAGTCAAGGGCACATACCTTGGCTGTGGTTTGTCCCCAGCCCTTGTCAGGTCCTGTGGGAGGCAACCAGTCAATGTGTCGCTATCACATCAATGTTTCTCTCTGTCTCTCTCTCTCGCCCTCCCTCCCACTCTATCTAATGATAAATGAAAAAATATCCTCGGGTGAGGTATAAAAAAAATGGAAAAAAGAAAAGGCACATGCCTAGGTTGCGGGTTCGATCCCCAGCCCCAGAGCATGTGCCAATCGATGTTTCTGTTTCTCTCTCTCTCACTCCACCCCACCTCTCTCCACCACAATCAAGTCCTGGACCTCCCATATCTAGATTTTTATGAGAAAGAGAACTCTTACCTTATTTAAGCCACTATATTTTGAGTTTTCACTCTCCATCATCTGACCTAATTTACATAATACAGATTAACTATGTGCTTTTCCCCAGCAATGTTCAGCTGATAGGGTGCAGATGCAGAGGAAGCAGATCACCACTTTTACCAGGGTTGGGCTTTAGCCAAATAAGCACAATAGAAGGAAAAAAAGAGACAAAAGAAGTGAAATTTATGAGGGAGTAAAAGAGAATACTATGTAATACAGCATAAATTTCTTAACAAATGGAATTTTTCCATTTTACAAAAAATATCATACTAACATAACACTGCAACCCAACCCACCAACCTTATTCTTTTTTTCAAGTAACCCTTAGCTACAGTGTAAAGAAAGTCGGAGGATGTATGAGAAGGCAACTAAAAATCAAAGAAACAAACATTCAGAAGAGAAAGAAATAAGAAAATAAGACACTATTTCAAAAAAAGAACAAGTGGAGAAGCCTATGAGGAATTGTTTCTAGAGCAATAACATTGCTGCCTAGTAGGAATTACTCTACTTAGAAAATTCCTAGGTAATGTTTAAGTAAGACAATCCCCAGTCAGGACAAGGACAGAAGGGAATGGATTCATAAAGTCACCAACCAGCTAATTGATTATGTTGCAAGTTTTCGTCAGATGGACAGAACAAAAAAGTTCTAAGTGTTGGTAAAAATTTTCAGGCCAATCCAAAAAAGTTATGTGCCAAGGGAGTGAACCTCCCTCAGCTGCTAGCCATGGACCATGGCTCCCATGATTCAAGATGAAGGTGACAGTAAGAGCAAGTACAGAAAACAGAGTAGAGAGTAAGGCACTAAGAAATAGGTAAGAGGCCCAGCCAGTGTGGATCAGTGGTTGAGCATCAACCCATGTACCAAGAGGTCACCAGTTTGATTCCTGGTCAGGGCATATGCCCAAGTTGTGGGCCCAATCCCCAGTGAGGGCATGCAGGAGGCAGCCAATCGATGTTCTCTCTCATTAATGTCTCTATCTCTCTCCCTCTCTCTCTAAAATCAATAAAGAATAAAAAAATTTTAATATAAATAAATAAAAATAGGTAAGAGAACAAAATACTGATCAACATAAGCAGAAAAAGAAATACCTCTCTCCACCTCTCTCTCTGCAGATGCTCCAGAGCTCAGTGTTGGAGAAACAGCTTTGCTCCTGCCTACCTCATCAGTATGTGTCCTGCCAGTCTATGGTTCTGGGGCAAAGTGAACATGAGGACCAGAAGGAAAGGAAGATGGCAATAGCATACCTGTGATAGTGTAAGAAGAAAAGGAAGAAAGGAGAAAATAAAGGAAGGAGAGAAGAAAGGAGAACTATCCCAGTGAAAGGAGGAAAAGAAGAAAGGGAAAATCACACAGCCATTCAGCTAGATCTGCTAGTCCAGGAAAGGGACCCAGAAAACTGAAACGCATATAAGTTAGGGATGCCTGAAGCATCAGGGACCGCGAAGAGGATGATGACCCCTGACAGAACTATCAGAAGACTAAATAGTCTGGCTGGTGTGGCTCAGTGGTTGAGCGTCAACCCACGCACCAAGAGTTCACCAGTTTGATTCCCGATCAGGGCACATGCCCAGATTGTGGGCCCGATCCCCAGTGGGGGCCTTGCAGGAGGTGGCCAATCGATGTTCTCTCTCATCAATGTTTCTCTCTTCCTCTCTCACTTCTTCTCTCTCTAAAATCAATAAAGGGGGAAAAATTATTTTTTTTTAAGAAAGACTGAATAATATAATGGTTTAAAATGTGGACTCAGTCCAAATCCCTACTTTACCACTTGCTGGCTGTGTGACTCTGAGTAAGCTACTTAAATTCCTGGTGCTTCAGAGAACTATCAACTCACTAAAAATCATTTATGCTCCCTGGCCTCTCTGCAACAGGAAATTATATGCAACTAAGTACTTCCACCTCACCAAAAGCCCAGAAAGAACATTTCCAGGGAAAGAGAGAAGAAAAACAAGAAAGCATTAGTTAGAAACAGTCTAAAATTTAATTCAAGGTACGCTTCCATTTTTCAGGTTGAGAAGAGATTTTTATTTTACTGAAGAATTTCCCCAGGAAAAAAATTCATTCCCCCAAATTATCCAATCCAACACCCTATTTCACAGTGCAAGCCAAAGCCCAAAAGGACACCTTACCTTCACCAGCACATAGTCCCCAGGCTGAGCTCTGACCCTGAGCCCAGAGTTAGTGACATCCTCCATCTCTACATCAGGAAATATCACCTTAAGGTTTCCATCATTCCGGCCACACAGGTCAGTGGCAGAGCGTTTACTGAGCTGCAGAAAGAACAGAGAAGACTGTATGAACCTGTCAGTATCAGTTCTTGGAAGGCAGAAATCATGCCTTGTCTGCCTCAGATCCCCAAGGGCCTTACTCACACAGCATTCCTTAACCAAGGAATCTCTGAAGAAGTCTGTGTTTACCACTGCTCCATCAACAAGGGCAATACATGGCACACAATAAAAATTCAATCAAGTTTTGTAGATTCTACATTAGTGAATGACTCAGTCAATTAGTCTTTGACTACAGAATTCCCTTCAGCAGGAATGGACCTCCAACAGGACTGAA
Source organism: Molossus molossus (assembly GCF_014108415.1). Lineage (NCBI taxonomy): Eukaryota > Metazoa > Chordata > Mammalia > Chiroptera > Molossidae > Molossus > Molossus molossus. Next base: position 21,987,595 of record NW_023425399.1, on the reverse strand, counting down.
ACCAAGGACGTATGGGTGATGGGCTTGGCAAACCAATTTTCACTGTGCCCAGTTTCAATAGTCATCACTGAGAAATATTCTGGGGTTGTTTTGCCTGGGTTACTTGCCCATAATGAATAGGCAGACTTGAAGCCAGAGTCGCCATCACACATGCAAAAGACAAGGCTAGGAGAATAATAAAACCAGAATGATGGAATTAATATCCAGAATATACAGCCATGGGGAAGTGACAAGAACCAAATTTATCCTCCAACCTTAAATAACCAGTAAACTTGACAAAGGATATGAAATAACTATTTTCAGATTTTGGACAAGACTGGGATCCCCAAGAGAAAAAAAATGAATGTGCCCTCCAATCACCCCTGCATTTTGCCAGAAGGTACATGCCAGACAGAGTATGCAAAGAAGAGAGGGAGATCTCAAGGCAGAGCATGATGATTCTCTCTGTAATGAGGGATCAGAGTACAGGGAACCTGCATAACTAGAAATAGTAGGACAAGTTCTAGACAGGAGGGAGACAAGCAGAAAAAGAGCTATAGAAATGTGCAAAAGGATCCCTTGAGTCTCTGCTGGATACTACTACATGCTTTCCTGTAGAGGGAAACTCCATGAAGTCAGGCATAGAAAGTAACTGGGAACTGTCAGCTGATCAGCTCACAGAGCTCACACGGCGCTAGGAATCATTTGCTCTACCACTAAACAGTCTTCATTGATTCCTTGGGACATTCAGTACTGTCTCCAGAAGAGCCATTAATTAGTAATGAGGCTAAACTATCCCTATAACAAAAAAGCTTTTCTTTTTTCATCCTCACTTGAGGACATTTTTCCATTTTTTGTTCAGATAGAGTGGGAGGGAGAGAGAGAGAGAGAAACATTGATGAGAAAGGGACACATCAAGTGGCTGCCACCTGCACGACCAACCAGGGCCAGGGACAAACTGCAACCGAGGTACGCACCCTTAGTGGGAACCGAACCTGGGTCTCTCCGGACCGCAGGCCAACACTCTAACCACTGAGCCAAACCAGCCAGGGCCAAAAAAGCTTTTCTAACAAAACTTAAAAACAAGCTTTGAAAGGATCAATCTGACCTGTAAGTAACATCACTGCCTATCAGAACAAAGACAAACACAAAATCCAGACACTGAAAAATAAACTTGCATTGTCTAATATCCAATCAAATACAACTAAATATGCCCAGAAGCAAGTACGAGACAGCATATTATTTTGTCAGTAAATACTTTAGTATATGTTTCTAAAAGATAAGAACACTTTTTAAAAAAATAAATAATGCTATTATCGTATTGAAATAATTGACAATAGTTTCTTTGTCAGTGTTCCCATTTCCTTGCTGTCTCATAAAAGTTATTTTATGGTTGGTTTATTCAAATCATCGAACCTGCTTCAAAACAACTCACTGGGGGCAGCAGAGATGAAATAAGATTAGCTATGATTAACATTTTTTTTTTTTTTTGTATGTGCCCCTAGTGGGAACCAAAACCAGGACTCTGTGGTCCACAAGCCAATTGATGCTCCAGCCACTGAGCCAAACCGGCCAGGGCCACTATGATTAACATTGTACTGACAATTGTTAAGACCTGTTATTAGATATCCAGAATGGGCAGAGTGCCTTCCAGACACCTGACATTATTCCTGCGCTTGAGCTTCATAAAACATTCCTAAAGTTTTGTACAAAAAAAAAAAAAAAATCTTTTTGGCTTAGTCTGAATGACTTGAACAAATTTTTCACTGTTACTACTAGAGAATCCTAACAAACACAAACACCAGGCAATTGGTGGCTTTGATGCTGCCATATCCTAAGACATGGAGCAGGAGTCTCCTTCCCCAAACCAGAACATAGAAAACTCACAGAAAGGGCCCTGTCTCTCTTTCCCCTCCTTTTCACTGGCTATAGCATGCCAGCTTCACAAATGGTCAGGTTCCCAAACTCACCCCTTATGCCATCTGTTTAGTGCTCTCCCTAAATGATGGTAAGGTCCCCAGGCTTAACCACAGAAGCCTACAGAAACCACAAACTTCCTGAAATACAGTACATTTCTAAGAAAGAATTAAAGACAGACAATAAAATTGATTCTAAAAATATACATATGATACTGCTTCCAGAAAGATGGAGCAGACATACTTTTCCTTAATGCTTTCACTAGGTACAAAAATATCCCTCAGAAATGAACGAGGAAATCAAGACATTCTAAGATAAATGAAAACAAAGAAAATCTGCTGCCAGAGTATGTAAAGGAAGTTCTCTAAACAGAAAAGAAACAATAAAAGTAGGATCTCTGGAGCATCAGGAAGGAAAAAAAGAACACAATGACATGACTATACAGAAAATCCCAAGAAAACTACCCAAAAAGCTCCTAGATCTATTAAGTGAATTCAACAAGGTCTCAGGATATAAGATAAACATACAAAACTCAATTATTTCTACATGATAGCAACGAATGCACAAACACCTGAAATTAAAAACAGCAATTACAATAGCTAAAAATTAATAAACAAACATACTTAGGTGTAAATCTAACAAAATATACAGGATCTGCCTGGCCAGTGTGGCTCGGTGGTTGAGCGTCGACCCATGCACCAAGAGGCTACCAGTTCGATTCCCAGTCAGGACACATGCCCAGGATGTGGGCCCGATCCCCAGTGGGGGGCATGCAGAAGGTGGCCAATTGATGTTCTCTCTCATCAATGTTTCTATCTCTCACTCTCCCTTTCTCTTCCTCTCTTTCTAAAATCAATAAAGAAAAAAAAATTTTTTAAACATGTACAGGATCTATACACTGACAATTACAAAACTAATAAAAAGGAATCAAAGAAAATCTAAATAAAGGGAGACATACTATGTTACAAAAAAGAAACAAAATATATGTAGATACATATGGTCTCACCCCCTCCACCAGCACCAGCTGGGTACAACCCATAGAGATCTTGTTGGCTTTCGTTGCTTCTTCTCGGAAGACAGTGATAAGTTCCTCCAAACGTCTTAATTTTACCTCTTCCAGGACATCATCCTTCAGCCTGTGATATGCCCGTGTCTTCTATTAAAAAAAAAAAAAAAGGGAGGTCACCAAGGACCTAGAGAATCCATCTTGAGGCATAATGGAGAACCACGTTCATTCCATCTACAAGTTACAGACATATGTACAGAAAACTCAAGCCACACCATGAGTGTTCTCTAGTTCCAAGAGCCTTCTAAGAGATAAAGATGCCCAGCCGGTGTGGCTCAGTGGTTGAGCGTCAAACCATGCACCAAGAGGTCACAGGTTCGATTCCCAGTTGGGGCACATGCCCAGGTTGTGGGCCAGATCCCCAGTGGGGCATGTGCAGGGGGCGACTAGTCGATGTTCTCTCTCATCAATGTTTCTCTCTCTCTCTCTCCCCTTCTCCCTTCCTCTCTCTCTCTCTAAAAATCAATAAAGAAAAAAAAATTTTTTTTAATTAAAAAAAAAGAGATAAAGATAGCTATGCAGCGAAGTCACTGTTTTTGCAAGGGCTAAATTTTAAGTTTAGCACTGAAAATCTTTATACAATGTCCTAAGGATAAAGGTTACATTTATACATATACTAAGTAACTCATGTACCAGGTTACTCAGCCACACAGTTTATAAAGTCACAAGATGCAAAGCAGCCTAACTGTTTTATCAATAAGTAACTAGAAAAACAAATTATGGTTTATTTACACAATGGAATATTACACAGCTGTTAGAAAAATGAGATAGCTTTATATATATATATTGATATGACTGCTCTCCAAAATATACTATGTTTTTAAAGATTTCTTTTTAATTTATTTGTAGGGAGGAAAAAAGAGAGAAACATGGATATGAGAAACACCGATCGGCTGCCTTCTGCACACCACCTACCAGGGATCAAGCCTGCAATCCAGGCATATGTCCTGACCAGGAATCAAACCGGCAACATTTCAGTGCACAAGACAACAACCAAGCAACTGAGCCACACTACCCAGGGCTCCAAAATATACTCTCAACAGAAATAAGCAAGGTACAAATGAACTTGTACAGTCCGGCTGATGTGGCTCACTGGTTGAGCATTGACCCATACACCAAGAGGTCGCCGATTTGATTCCCAATCAGGGTACATGCCCAGGTTGTGGGCCCAATCCCCAGTGAGGGGCATGCAGGAGGCAGCCAAATGATGTTGTCTCTTATCGATGTTTCTATCTCTCTCTTCCTCTCACTTCCTCTCTCTCTAAAATCAATAAAGGGGGAAAAAATGATTTTAAACAAATGAACCTGTATAATAACTTTAGAATAGAAAGAGTATCTATAAATATGTTTTAAATACATGAAATATCTCTGGAAGGTTGTAAAAGAAACTGCTAAGAGCAGTTGCCTTCAGGAAAGAAACTGAAAATCAGGCAACCTGGGTCTTAAGAAGGAAGAACTTCTTACTGCATATGATTTTGACCTTTTGAATTTTATACCATGAGCATATATTACCTAGTTAAAAAAGAAAAAAAGAAAGAAAGAAAATGTATCCTTGGCTGGCCAGTGTGACTCACTTGGTTGGGTGTCATCCCGTGCACCTGAGGGTTGCCAGTTCAATTCCAGGTCAGGGCACATGCCCAGTTTGGGGGCTTGATCCCCAGTAGGGAGCATGAAGGAGGCAGCTAATTGATGTTTCTCACTATCCCTCTCCCTTCCTAAAAATCAATAAACTATTCTTTAAAAAAATGAAAAGAGCCCAGCCAGTGTGGCTCAGTGGTTGAGCATCAACCCATGAACCAAGAGGTTGCCAGTTCGATTCCCAGTCAGGGCACATGCCCAGGTTGTAGGCCTGATCCCCAGTGGGGAGCAAGCAGGAGGCAGCCAACCAATGTCCTTTCTCTCTCATTGATGTTTCTATCTCTCTCCCTTTCCCTTTCTCTCTCTCTAAATATCAATAAAATTAAAAAGAAAAAAAAATTTTTTTAAAGAGTCATAAAAAAAAGAAAATTTATCATTGAAAAGCCTTTGCATCATCCAACACCACAGTATGCATACAGGTTTATACACACACACATGAGATCGTAACACAGTTGGAGAATCACTGAGCTATACAAAAGTATGAAATAAAAGAAAAACCAATACACCAAAGTGTGGGCATGCAAATCAATTTGCCTTTGCGAGAACTACCAATTCCACAGAGAAAAATGGAGAATAGGTAGAGAATCCTAAAACAGAATTCTCTTACGGGGTTTACTCTATTCTGTCTTATTAACAACTTACCTATATTGTACACTTATCATTAGGCAATTCACCCCTACCACCAAGAAAAAGGCAGCAGACCAGGACTATCCCCTCTGCAAGAAATACATTACTCTCCATTTCCTTCCTCACCTCCTTCTACATTGTTTACCTGGGAATCTATGTTATAGGAGAAACTCCAAAGTGGGTATCAGTGAGTTCACTTGGCCTAGAAAAACTGAAACTAAAAATAGCTGAGGATGGCTGGGAAGGTGACAAGGAGCCTCTGTAAAACAAATCACATCTGTAGGCCAAAAAAGAAGTTCTGCAGGTTGAGAAATTATTTTAGATTTCTTGTAAAGAGAATAATGTCCCTCCCTCCCCATTCAAATTCTAAACAACTTAAACATAATTTCAAATATTCTAATAAAGAGAAATGTTGGCACAGGTAATTATTTTTCATCTCCAATTGCTGAATTATGTAAACCAGCAGACAGGTTGATTAGATAAAATAAAGAAATGAATGGTAAGATCCTTGTGGTTTCTCAAGGGCTACCTTGCTGCCACTTACTTTTATTCCCAGTTATCTACAGTCAAACCCAAACTGGTCAGGAATGATATCAGTCTCAGCATAGAAGCAGTTCCTCACCCATCCCAGAGCTCACCTGTCTCATACTGTAGGCAAAGAGGAAGCCCATGTTGTACTGAACTTCCTGAAGCAAAGACACTGTCTGGAGGTGATCTTCCTCTGTCTCACCACAAAAGCCAGCAATGAAATCACTGCTGAGGCTCACACCTGCAACACACAACAAACGACAAAGGACAGCATATCCCTGCTGCTTACTTTCAAGAGAGGTCTTTGGCACTTGCAGGCTAGAGAGAAATAGCAATTGTAAGGCCTTTCCTAGAGCTATTTGGCCCATGTGCTAAACAGTCACTGTAGGGCAAGGGGGGATAGACCAGCTTATCTACAATGCTCCCACGCCAGAGCCTGGCTTCTCATTGTACACTCTCCTCGGTACTAGATAAAAGTATTTTCACTTCAGACGTGGAATTTAGGAACACAGTAAGAGTCCACATTTTCAAATTGGTCCTGCTTTTACTGGTAAAAACCTTGCAGTGCCCCATATAAATATATTTTTTTTTTTTTTTTTTTTTTTTTTTTTGTGGTACGTGCCCCTAGCAGGAACTGAACCCGGACCTCTCTGGTCCACAGGCCGACACTCAACCGCTGAGCCAAACAGGCCAGGGCTAAATATATTCTTGAAGTTAGTTTAACACAATGTTCACTTAAAATAGTAACAATAACTACTACTATTTACTAAATACTCACTGAGTGCTATACTTTACTATCTAACTTAACCTATTTACTTTTTCCAAAAATCCAATGAGGTGAGTACTATTAACTGTATTTTATAGATGAGGAAACTGCAGCCCAAAGAACCTCCACACCATCCTGTCCCATAAAGATGAAAGTATTTATGCATATTACAAGTTACAATCATTAAGAATTTGGACAAAATGTAAACATTGCCAACCAAACCTAAACTAAAAGACTACAGAGTAATTTTATGAGGAGGAAAGAAAAAGGATTAAGATAAATAGGAAACGAATGACCTCTTAAGTACATATTTTTAAAGATATCAATTGCCCCCAAATCAGAACTAATTTAGACCATATATAACTTTGCCAACTAACAAGGAAAAACAAGGTCTTTCTCATATACTCAGAAACACAAAAACATAGAAAATGAATCTCTTGCCCTGGCCGGTTTGGCTCAGCGGTTAGAGCGTCGGCCTGCGGACCGGAGAGTCCCGGGTTCGGTCCTGCTAAGGGCACGTACCTCAGTTGCAGTTTGTCCCCGGCCCTGGTTGGGGTTGTGTGGGTGGCAACCCCTCGATGTATCTCTCTCACATCGATGTTTCTCTTTGTCTTCCTCCTTCTCTCCCTCTCACTCTATCTGAAGATAAATGCAAAAATGTCCTCAGGTGAGGATAAAAAAAAAAGAAGGAAAATGAATCTCTTTAGCCTTGAGGCCACAAGCTGATCCACATCTCTGAGTATTTCTAGCAAGACCAAAACATTAAAAAAATCAGAAAAAAGTAAAGAGAGAAAAAGAGCCCTGGCTGGTTTGGCTGTTAATTGGAGTGTCGTCCTATACACCAAAAGGATGCAGATTCAATTTCCAGTCATGGTACAAACCTGGGTTGTGGGTGCAGTCCCTGGTTGGGGCCTATATGAGAGGCAATTGAACAATGTTTCTCTCTCTCTATCGCCCCTCTCTTCCTTCCACTCAAGAGAGAAAGAGAGAGAGAGAGAGAGAGAAACAGAACTAAAGAGAAGCAAAAGAAGTGTTAAAGTCCGGCTGGTGTGGCTCAGTGGTTGAGTATTGACCCATGCACCAAGAAGTCACCAGTTCGATTCCTGGTCAGGGCACATGCCCAGGTTATAGGTCCGATCCCCAGTGGGGAGCATGAAGGAGGCGGCCAATCGATGTTCTCTCTCATTGATGTTTCTATCTCTCTTTCCCTCTCACTTCCTCACTCTCTAAAATCAATAAAGGGGGGGGGGGAGAGGAAGTGTAAAAGGTGTCATTAAGATACTGCCACAGGTGTTGCCTGTATCTGACCAAGACTGTGGTCACTGTAATGTGTTCAGCAGAATACATTTCTTAAATGTACCTGGAATAGACTCTCTGATATGATGAATTAACTCCACATAAGCTTCTCTTGAATAGCTGCAATAAAGAATAAAAAGAAAAGCCTTAGATGAATCAATCTTCTTTAAATGAATTCTATAAAAAGGTAACATTATGAATTACCACATGTAATCAATTCTCACCCACACAGGACAGTACAATAGGTTAAAGTATCCAAAAGATCTCTTATGATCCAAATCCTTTACTGTGACTTAATTTAGAGCCTATGAATTTTTAGTTCAAAAACATAAATTGTTTTAAATAACCTTCTGTATTTAACTAATAATGAAGACAGATAAAACATTTAACCGGATCTAGGTGACTTTTTTTTTTCTTTATTGATTTAGAGAGAGAGGAAGAGAGAGAGAGAGACAGAAACATCGATGAAAGAGAACATCAACTGGCCACCTCCTGCATGCTCCTCACTAGGGATTTGGCTCACAACCTGGGCCTATGCCCTGACCGGAAATTGAAACAGAGACCTCTTGGTGCATGGGTTGACATTCAATCGGAGCCACACCAGCCTGGCTAGGTGACTTTTTATATGCCCTTCTGGTCTCAAGATTATGGTCAGAGGGATACCAAGATCACCAAGAATAAGTTGGAGGTTGCCAAAGACTTGTTTAAAAGTGTTTTCAAGTCTGACTGAGAACTCTGACATTTGGGGGGTGGGAGGGATAAATAAATAAAAGGATGCCCAGCCTGTGTGTTGGTTGAGTGTCATCCCATGCACCAGGAGGTCGCTGGTTCGATTCCCGGTCAGGACACATGCTTGGGTTGTGGGCTCAATGCCCAGTAGGGGATGTGCAGGAGGCAACCCAATAGATGTTTCTCTCTCAATGTTTCTATCTCTCCCTCTCCTTTCCTCTCACTGAAATCAATAAAAAAATATTTTATAAATAAATAGCCCTGGCCGGTTTGGTTCAGCGGTTAGAGCGTCGGCCTGCGGTCCTGAGAGACCCGGGTTCGGTTCCCGCTAAGGGCATGTACCTTGGTTGCAGTTTGTCCCCGGCCCTGGTTGGTTGTGCGGGTGGCAGCCACTTGATGTGTTCCTTTCACACCCGATGTTTCTCTCTCTCTGTTCCTCTCTCTCCCTCCCACTCTACCCGAACAAAAAATGGAAAAATGTCCTCGGGTGAGGATAAAAAAAAAAACAAAAAAAAAACTAATAAATAAATGGATCTCTAAAACTCTTTGCCAATGTCAAAAACAAGTCGCCCTGGCCAGTTTGGCTCAGCGGTTAGAGCGTCGGCCTGCGGTCCCCAGAGACCCGGGTTCGGTTCCCGCTAAGGGCACATACCTCAGTTGCAGTTTGTCCCCGGCCCTCCCTGGTTGGGTTGTGCGGGTGGCAACTACTCGATGTGTCCCGTTCATGTCGATGATGTTTCTCTCTCTCTCTCTCTCCCTCTCTCTCTCCCTCCCTCCACCCCCCTCCCTCCCACTCTATCTGAACAAAATATCAAAAAGTGTCCTCGGGTGAGGATAAAAAAAAAATTAAAATAAATAAATAAATAAACAAACAAACAAACAAGTCAAGCCCTGGCCGGTTTGGCTCAGCGGTTGGAGCGTCAGCCCGCAGTCCAGAGAGACCCGGGTTCGGTTCCCGCTAAGGGCACGTATCTTGGTTGCAGTTTGTCCCCGGCCCTGGTTGGATTGTGCAGGAGAAGGCAGCCACTCGATGTGTACCTTTCATGTCAGTGTTTCTCTCTCTCTCTCTTCCTCTCTCTGCCCCTCCCACTCTCTGTGAACAAAAAATGAAAAAATGTCCTTGGGTGAGGATAAAAAAAAAAAGTCAAAACACTAGTTCTATACAGCTTTCCATCTGTCACATTCTCCTTTCAGTCTTACCTCTGCTACATTTATTATTCCCAAAGTAAATAGAACTGCACTTAAATTCCAAGACCTAAAAAACTTAAAAGCTAAAGGATTAAAATCTGTGTGCCACACTGTAGGTGCTTAATAAAAAAAATGCTAAACAAACTAAATGAGTGATCCAGTCCTTAGCCTACACTTAGTGAACAAAAGCAAATTACAATATTCATGCATTTATTCATATAACATGTTTACTGAGCAGCTACTATGTGCCACACACTAATCTAGGATTTTAGACACTGTTTGCTCCTTAAAGAGACATTGAAAGGTGTAGGATACCCCCTCCCCAAGCAAGACTGACCCCCTCCGCATGGCTTCCAATACACGGCTACTTCCACTCTGAGCTGGTAGATGGATCTGTTTACAGATGTTGTCTCTCTCATGAATCAGCTGCAGAACCTGATCAAACAGAACACATTAAAAGTCATCAAAGTCTCACCAAAGAATCTTACGGAAAGGATTACCACCCCCACTGTTCTCTGCCAAAGTTAATTTTCAAGTAATTAAGAGGCTGACTGAACCAAACACATGAATTGCCCAAATGCTTTACTTTTGTTCAAACCATGTTCTGTCTGTCCCAGACATAAATGTTTAAGGACACTGTTATCAGTTTGGCAGTTATCTACAGATACATACCTCATCAGGAAAATCCTTGGGGTGGGGAGAGGTAAAACGAATCCTCATTTCAGGATCTATTCTGGAGACCTGATCCAGAAGGTGAGCAAAACGAAGGCCCCCTTGCTTGGTTTTATAGTTGGTAGAAAAGCCACGGCTAAGGTTGGTGGACACTGCATTGTTGAACTGGACCTCTGAATTGTCCCGATAACTATTAACATTCTGACCAAGTAGTGTCACTTCTTTCAACCCCTGTAAAGAGGGAAATAATTAATTATTTATTTATTTATTTTCCTCACCTGAAGACATTTTTCCATTTTTTTGTTCAGAGTAGGAGGGAGAGAGAGGGAGAGAAACATCAACGTGAAAGGGACACATTGAGTGGCTACCACCCACATGACCCAACCAGGGCCGGGGACAAACTGCAACCAAGGTACGTGCCGTTAGCGGGAACTGAACCCAGGTCTCTCCGGACCGCAGGCTGACACTCTAACCGCTGAGCCAAACCGGCCGGGGCAGAAATAAATATTTTAGAAGCAATTTTTAAAACCAATTTGGTAGCTTCATGCCAAATCACTAATTAGCTGAACCTACCAAGAGCCATCCATAAATGTGTTGTCTTGAACCTGATAATTTCATGCTTGGGCATCTTATGTGAAGACTTAACTTCAGAATAAAACCTTATGTAAACATTAATCTTCAAATACTTTTTAGAGTAGCAAAAAACTAGATGCAAACTCAGTGTTCAGTAATGGTTAATATAACACCACAAATCAAATTAGGACACCATTCCGTCAGGTGAATGTTATATAAACATTACCTATAAAATATTCTTGCCAAAAATATTTAGCCTAAATTGAATTGTTTTTACACCTAACTTCCAGTTTACCAGAATCCAGGGGAATCGTTTTCTTGGTTTTTTTGTTAATACTCAACCAAGAATATTTTTCCATTGAGTTTTAGATAGGGTGGAAAGGAGGGAGGGAGAGAGAGAAATATCCATGTGAGAGAGACGCACTGATTGGCTGCCTCCCGCACAGCCCCATCAGGGATGGAACCTACAACCCAGGTATGTGCCCTTTGGTCTGAGGGCCATAGATCAAACTGCTGAGCCAAACAAACTAGCCAGAGTCAAGGGAAGAGTTTAAATGAGGAAGCAATCAAACAAATCCAGATGTGTCTGATCTCTTCAAGAAATAAATATATCATTTAAAGCAAACAACAACAAAGAAGTGGAAGGGCTATTTTAAATTAAGATATTGAAGAACTGTAACAACCAAATTAAACTATACTAATCTTGAGTGCACCTTGGTTTAAAAATCAAACAGCAGCCCTGGCTGGTTTGGTTCAGCGGTTAGAGTGTTAGCCTGCAGTCCAGAGAGACCTGGGTTTGATTCCCATTAGGGGAATGTGCCTCGGTTGCAGTTTGTCCCTGGCCTTGGTTGGGACGTGCAAGTGCAGGTGGCGGCCACTTGATGTGTCCCTTTCACGTCGATGTTTCTCTTTCTCTCCCCCCGCTTCCCAATCTATCTGAACAAAAAATGGGAAAATGTCCTTGGGTGAGGATTGAAAAAAAAAATCAAACAGCAGCCCTGGCCCGTTTTGTTCAGTGGTTAGAGCATTAGCCCATGAACTGAAGGATCACAGGTTTGATTCCCGGTCAAGGGCATGTACCTGGGTTGCGGGTTCCATCCCTGGCCTCAGTTGGGGTTGTGTAGAAGGCAACCAATCAATGTGTCTCTCTCACACCAATGTTTCTCTCTCCCTCTCTCCCTTCCACTTTCTCTGAAAATCAGTTATACACATACACACACACACACACACACACACACACGCACCCATCCTCAGGTAAGGATTTAAAAAAAAAAAAAAAAAAGGCTGTTTACTTAAATGACTTCTCATCAACAACCATTGTTTTTTGAATGAATGAACAACAATCTGTTAAAGAAACAATATTCTATTCTGTTTGTAACTATAGCCTAAAAATCTACATGAAAGAAACATCTTTTAAAAAGTTTCTCTAGTCCAGCCAGTGTGGTTCAGTGGTTGAGCGTTGACCCATGAACCAAGAGGTCGCTGGTTCAATTCCTGGTCAGGGCACATGCCCAGGTTGTGGGCCCGATACCCAGTGGAGGGCATGCAGGAGGCAGCCAGTCGATGTTCTCTCTCATTGATGTTTTTATCTTTCTCTCTCTCTCACTTCCTCTCTCTTTAAAAAAAAATAAAGAAAGAAAAATATTTTTTTAAAGTTGCTCTATAGCCCTGGACAGTGTGGCTCAATTGGTTGAGTGTCATCCCATGCATCAAAAGGGATTTATCATATGCCCGGATTGCAGGATCCATAGGGGGTATGCAGGAGGTAGCTGACTGATGTTTCTCTCTCACAATGATGTTTCTTTCTCCCTCTCCCTTTCTCTAACATCAATAAATTTTTTTTTTTTTTTATCCTCACCCGAGGACATTTTTCCATTTTTTTTGTTCAGATAGAGTGGGAGGGAGAGAGAGAGCGAGCAAGAGAGAAACATCGACATGAAAGGGACACATCGAGTGGTTGCCACCTGCACGACCAACCAGGGTCGGGGACAAACTGCAACCGAGGTACATGCCCTTAGTGGGAACCGAACCCAGGTCTCTCTGGACCGCAGGCTGGTGCTCTAACCGCTGAGCCAAACTGGCCAGGGCTAAAAACATTTTTTTAAAGTTACTCTATAAGTAAAATAAATAAGTGACTAACAGATACTTCAAAACACAATGCAGAATCATAACTTTTCACAAGTCAGTGGCTTTGAATTCACTAAGATTCACTTAAATGTTAAGTTCCTTTTGTTATATGCAAATACCTTAGAAAGGTTAGGGAGTTTTTGTCACCACCTCAGTCTACTTAAACAGAATGTCTCTATCCTGAGACAGTGAGTTTTGATACTGTGGGGGAGATGGAGGGGAAAGGAAGGAGACAACTTCAGACCAGGAAGCACTTGGAGAAGTGGGGTATGGGGAATATCTCACAGTCCCTATGTGAGCAGCCAGGAACCAAACGAAGAAAACTGAGACTCTGGGGATGGGGAAAAGAAGAGAGCACTGCCAGAGAGTAAGAACGAAGACAAACTGCTAACTCAGAACTGAAGCAGGGGTTAGCCTCCCTTGGCTCCTGAGCCAAGCAGGTAATGAAACAGGGAGACTCGAATAGAAGAAAAGTTCCACATTCCCACCTACTGTCCTATTCCACACGCTGAAAGATTCAGGCCTAATGTTAAGGAGAGACCTCTTCAAGGGCTGAGGGAGGAAGGAGGTATCTTCCTAAAAGGAGGAAAGCAGTGGGTATCTCCCCTCTAGTCCCTGATCTGATTCACTAGCCTCATCTATTCTCTGCAAGCTGGCCCAGTGGTAAAATGAACAAGAGATTTGGGAGGTTTCCCTTGAATAGTTTAATAAATCATTCTGTAAAAAATTACTATGTGCCAGGTAGTTTAAAAACATTTAAACTACCATATCCTTCCAATAACAATCCTCCCAATAACCTGGCAAGAAAGGTCTTATTATATCCTCTTTCATAGATGGGGAAACTGTGTTTCGAAGTAGGTAGTTAAATGACCAGTGCCAGGGCACCAAGCCAGAGAACAATGGAGCCAGAATTCATACTTAATCATCTGATTCTAAACTCATGCTCTCATGTATTATTTTATCCTCTTTCTTAGATGGGGAAACTGTGTTTCAAAGAAGGTAGTTAAGTAAGACCAGTTAAGTAAGCCAGAGATGGTAAAGCCAAAATTCACACTCAATCATCTGATTCTAAACTCATGATCTCATGCTCTCTCCATTCTACTGTGTTGCCTACTAAGCAAACTTCACAGGAGATCTGCCTATAATTTGTGAGCAGCAAACCAAAGAGGTACACCCAGGTATTTCTTTCTGGCCAGGTAGCTTCTACACTTGAACAGCTTAGAGATAGCACAGGCTGCAAAACTAGAACGTTGTCCTCCTCCTCCCACACACATGCTCTGGTAAGAAAGCCTGAAGAACTTTTCACCTGCTCAGAAAGCTTTCTCACTTCCTCTAGAATGGAGGCAACAGGCCGACTCCTCTCCCGGCCACGTGTGAAAGGAACGATGCAGTAGCTGCACATGTTGTCACAGCCTCTCATGATAGACCTGGGGAAAAAAGCACCAGAACTTAATAACAGGATGTCTTGGTCCAAACCAAGGAGGTCACAGCTCCCTTAGCATTATCCTTTGGCTCTAAATTCTCTTGGCAGTGTTCTCACACTGGACCAATCTGAGATCTAAGAACTAAGGCAGACATTTTTTTTATCTTTAAAAATTGGTCTTTCATCCCAGAATAGAAACCAAACCATAAGTTGTGGATATAGTGGTTACCCTGAGGGACCAGCAGTGAAGGAATGGGGTATAGACGTATCACATCCGGACTTTCTACAATTTATACTTATATATTGTTTGAACTTTCACATCCAGACCAAAAAAATAAATATTATAAAGTGTGTATAAGGAGTAGAGACATTGGATTTTTTTTCTTTGTTGATTTTAGAGAGAGAGGGAGGGAGAGGCAGAGAAAGAGAGAGAAATATCGATGAGAGAGAACATCGATTGGCCGCCTCCTACATGCCCTCCAGTAGGGATTTGGCCCACAACCTGGGCATGTGCCCTGACCAAGAATCGAACCAGAGACCTCTTTGTGCATTGGTCGATGCTCAACCACTGAGCCATACCGGCTGGGTGAGACATTGGATTTAAAACACAGGGGTCTGTAGCCCTGGCCAGGTAACTCAATTGGTTGGAGCATCATCCTATACACCAAAAGGTTGCAGGTTCGATCCCCAGTCAAGGCACATGCTGGAGACAACAGATTGATGTTTCTCACCTCGATGTTTCTTTCTCTGTCTCTCTCTCTGTCTCTCTCTCTGTCTCTCTCTCTCTCTCCCCCCTGCCTTCCTCTTCCTCTCTCTAAAATAATCAATAAAAACGTATCCTCCAATGAGGATTAAAAATAAATAAAATAAAACCCACGGGTCTGCATGTCTCACATTCCTGGCCCAAAAGCTAGGTATCTCAGTTAAGACACGTTCTTTCATTTGCATCCTGTGTATGAAAGCCTCAATTTATTGTAAGGAAATAACTATGGATAGATATGTACCAACGATGTTCACTGAGAATGCATCCTAACAACAGAATATTGACTAGCCATTAAAATGATGAAGGTTGGCAAATTTTTTCCTGTAAAAAATGAGATAGTAAATATTTTAGGCTTTGCAGACCATACAGTCTCTGTCGGAACTATTCAATTCTACTACTGTAGTGGTGAAAGCAGCCACAGACACTGTGTAAACAAAAGGGCACAGCAGCATTTCTTCTTAATCTTTACTGGAGGATATTTTTTTCCATTGATTTTTAGAGAAAGTAGAAGGGAGGGAGGCAGGAGGAGATTGGATGCATCCTGCACAAGCCCCGAATGGGGCCGGGGATCAAACCCAGGTACATGCCCTTGACGAGATATTGAACCTGCAACCCTTCAGTGTGCAGGTTGACACTCTAACCATTGAGCAGTGCTAGCCAGGGCACTGTATTTCAATAAAACTTTACTTACTAAAACAGGCTGTAAGCCAATTTGCCAATTTGTTACAGAAAATTTAATAACATAAGAGATGTTCACTGTTTTAAGTAAGAAAAGGTTATAAAACCAAGTATACCAAGAGCTATTTTTTTTATAAATAAACACAAAGCATATACACATAAGCACAAAGAAAAAGATAGCGATGATATACACCAAAATGATAATAGTGTTTATCATAGGTGGTAGAGGTAACTCTTACTTTCTTCTTTATGTTTTTCTATCTTTTCTACATATTCTTCAACAAATATAAACTATTTTTAACTTAAAAGATAAGAGGAGAAAGAAAAGGAATCAGGAAAGCCCAAGATATTTTCTTAAGTGAAAAAATAAAAGTATAGGCCTAGCCAGTTTGGTTTAGCAATTAGAGTGTCAGCCCTCAGACCAAAGGGTCGTGGATTCAATTCCCATCGAGGGCACATGCCTGGGTTGCAGGTTTGATCCCCAGCCCTGCTTGGTCAAGGTCATACAGAAGGCAACCAATCGATGTGTCTCTCTCACACCAATATTTCTCTCTCTCTCTCTCTCTCCTTCCCTCCCTAGCTCCCTTCTTCCTTTCCACTCTATCTAAAAATCAATGGAAAAATATCCTCAGGTGAGGATTAACAAAAAAAATAAATGAATAAAAACAAAACTATAGAAGGGAGGGTAAGGCCTGGCCGGTATGGCTCAGTGGTTGAGCAATCAACCCATGCACCAAGAAGTTGCTGGTTTAATTCCCGGTCAGGGCACATGCCCAGGTTGTGGGCCCAGTCCCCAGTGGGGGGCATGCAGGAGGCAGCCAATCAATGTTTTCTCTCATCGATGTTTCTATCTCTCTCTCCTCCCTCTCTGTACAAAATCAATAAAGAAAAAATATTTAAAAAAAAAAAAAAGAGCCCTGGCTGGTTTGGCTCAGTGGTTAGAGTATCGGCCCACGGTCTAGAGAGTCTTGGGTTCGGTTCCTGCTAAGGGCATGTACCTCAACTGCAGTTTGTCCCCAGCCCTGGGTGGGGTCGTGTGGGTGGCAGCCAGTCGATGTGTCTCTCTTACATCGATGTTTCTCTTTCTCTCTTCCTCCCTCTCTTCCTCTGACTCTATCTGAAGATGAACGCAAAAGTGTCCTCGGATGAGGATAAAAAAAAAAGAAGGGGGTGTAGGAAAGACCCCATTTTATGTATATGAATGCATATACAAAAAATACTTCTCGCCCTGGCCAGTTTGGCTCAGCGGTTAGAGCGTCGGCCTGCGGTCCGGAGAGACCCGGGTTCGGTTCCCGCTAAGGGCACGTACTTCGGGTTGCAGTTTTTCCCCGGCCCTGGTTGGTCGTGCGGGTGGCAGCCACTCGATGTGTCCCTTCACGTCGATGTTTCTCTCTCTGTCTCCCTTCCTCTCTCTCCCTCCCACTCTATCTGTACAAAAAAAGGAAAAATATCCTCGGGTGAGGATAAAAAAAAAAAAAAATACTTCTCAAAGGATAATACAAGAAACAACTAACACGCCACCTTTGAAAGGTGGCCTCAGAGACTGGGTAGGTGTGATGATAGGTGTGAGGGAGTCTTATATATCATTTCTTGTATTTTATATTGTGTGCATGTATTAATTTTTTTAATGTAATAACATTAACATATTATTTTAAAAGTAAGAAAGCAGTATATTCCCTGCCTCTTGGACAGTAACTCACACAAAAGCAGAAGTAGCACTGGGACTCGTCTGGACTGGCATGACATCAGCATAAGTTTCATCCAAAGAAAGCAGCACGTTGGCAGCCTGCTGGCCTGACTCAGCAAAGGCCAGCAGTCGAGGAAGGTCCCGATAGGCATCTGGACCAGCCAAAATATCCACCATTTTCTCTCTATGGAGGATCTCCTCCTTCAATCTCTCAGCCATGCAGCCTGGGAGGGAAAAGAAATAAGCACTGTTCTAAAATTCATCTTGTCTCATGGCTTCTCAGTACACATGATCTCTAGCACAGAAACTTCTCTAGGAGTTTAGCATCATCCCTCAAATTTGCCTCAACACTTCCATAGCACTGGAACCTGCATCTTCCTATACAAGAAAACCACAGGGAAAGGGCTCAAGAGCAATTCAATTAAATGCCCAGAAAAATTAAGCCACCATCCAAAAACCTTTCTAGATATGAACCACCTCTTTTTTCAATTGAAAATCACTTGTTGCTATAAATAAAAATATTTTGCATCAAGAATTTATTTTTTAAAATAAAACTTACGTCTGGCCAATGTGGCTCACTGGTTGAGCATCGACCCATACACCAAGAGGTCACCAGTTTAACACCCAGTCAGGACACATGCCCAGGTTATAGGCCCGATCCCCAGTGGGGGGCATGCAGGAAGCAGCCAATCGATGTTCTCTCTCATCAATGTTTCTATCTTTCCCTCTCCCTTCCTCTCTCTCTAAAATCAATCAAGAAAAAAAAAGAAATGAAACAATTATTTAAAAATACATATATGCTCCAACTGTGTTTTAAACCATCATGAAGAAGAATTAACTATCCTACAAGGGACACAGTCTGTTTTAAGGTTAAATACATTAAATTCTAGAAACAAGAGGGTACAGAATATTTATGGAAATATGCTTTCCAGCTATCTAGATCAGAGCTGTCCAATAGAACTTCTAAGATGATAGGAATGTTCTTTACCTGTGCTGTTCAAACTGGTAGCCACTAGTCAAGCTTGGCTACTGAACAGTCACTATGTTGCCAGTGAGACTAAAGAAGTAAATTTTTAGTATTATTTAAGCTTAATTAAATTTAAATAACCACATATGGCTACTGGCTACCATACTGGTCAGTACAGATCTAGATCTTCACTTGCGTATGCTTCAGGAGTCAATATGAAATGTGCCTGCACTGTACATTTATGCTTGCTGCCTCCACAGACTCCAAATGCTCTCCTATCCATAACTCTGCCACCATGAGCCACAATGGACTCCAGAAAGGATACGCTACTTTCTAAGTACCTATTACTTCAAGGCACTATGAAAAGCCCTTTTATGAGCTTTATTTCATTTAACCCTACAGCTTCTGACATTAAGTACAAGAGATGCACAGGGTACATAAGATGTCTTCACACACTGGGAATCTGGCCTCTAGGGGAAACCCTAGTACATAAAACTACATGGAGCCCAAGTCTCAAAACCCACAAAATCTTCAAATTACCATATACCTAGAATCCCAATCTTCAGAGGTACTCGGGAACGGAGCCGTTTTTTCTTCAGGGCTTTAAGCTGATGTAAACGACTCCAAATGGTCTGTTCAGCCTTCTCCCTACAGAGATTAAGAAGTAGACCTGAACCTGCAAACAAACTACAGAGCAACCTAAAAGAGTAGGACAATGAGACTAAAATAGAAGCCTTCAATGCTTTAAATGAATGCCTACCCTCAAGGCTTAGGGAAGGTAGGCAGGGAGCAACTGAAGAAGCACCACTTGCTATAACATTCCTAGAATGACACCCTTCTTGCCCATCTCCAAATCCTGACAAGCCTAGGCCAAACTCAAAAATAATCTGTTTCACAAAGCCTTCCCAACTCTACTCTGGTAGAGAATTTATTCTCCTCCCTTTTAATTACCATATCACTTGAACTATACTTGCTCAGTACTTAGCATTTATCCTTTTTATTGTTTGATTCTTTTTACCTAGGGCTTTCCACCAGATGTTAGAGCTATCTGTATGTCTGTCTTAGTTCCCATATCAGACTAAGCTCCTTAAAGCCAGGTTCCATGAGGGAAGAGTTCATTTCTGAATCTCCCAAAGCACCTAGTTCTGTGTCTTACAACAGAGACTCTCAGAACAAAACTGTTGGATTAGTTAATTAAGTGACAGTATAGCCAGCTGAGAAAACATTAACATTAACATGCCTTGTACACAGAAACAAAGTATGAGCCCTGGCTGGTTGGGCTCAGCAGTAGAGCGTTAGCCCTTGGACTAATGAGTCTCAAATTCGATTCCAGTCAAGGGCATGCACCTCGGTTGCGGTTTGTCCCTGGCCCTGTTCGGGGTCGTGCAGGAGGCAACCAATCGATGTGTTCTTCTCACATTGATGTTTCTCTCTCGCTCGCTCTCTCTCTCTCTCTCACTCGCTCTCTCTCTCGCTCTCTCTCTCCTTCCCACTCTATCTGAAGATAAACAGAAAAATATCCTCAGGTGAGGATTTTTTTTAAAAGTATGAAAAAGGCTATGTTCACCTCTGATGGATGCCACTCATGTCTGTTCAGAAGAACTCTATCCCCCAGCCACTGACTGCATACTAGCCTTTATTATATGAACAACCTCCTAAACATGTGCAATTAGCTATAAGAAAAAATCTTGGGAAAAGTTGGGTGACTCAGTACACTGTTTCCTCATCTATAGAGTGGGTTTGATAACATCACCTACCCCAGAGTTGTTGTGAGAATTAAATTACTTAGTGCATGTACAGTGCTCAGCACAGGACATGACAAACTGCACATGCTCAGCAAATGTCAACTAGTTCATTATTGTCTCCATTGCATAAAATTGCAAATCCCTTGACTCATCTCCATAGGTAGGCCAGCCTGGCACTGTTAGCTCTGGCATTATTAGGTAAGATATATTCACTCTCTAAGTAAAGAATAAATTCTCACCTGATAGAACATGTGACAAGGAGGATCACATCAGCCTAAGTGGAAAGCAAGGGAAAAGAAAATTATGAGATTAGTCTTGTAGAATCACTGCCCATGGCCCTTTTTTTGTGGAAAAACATACATAACATTTACCATTTTAACCAATTTTAAGTGTACAGTTCAGTACCATTACATTCACAATGTTGTGCGATCATCACCACCATCAACCTTCCAAAACTATTTCATTTTCCCCAACTAAAAGTCTATTCCCATTAAACACTAATTCCCAACCCCCACCCCAATCCTTGCAGTCCATTTTTAACTTAGTTCCTTGCTTAAAAGTGACCACCACCATAAAAATTTCAAAAATAATTAAACAAATGTACACTTTGGTCCCATGCTACACACTTAACTCAAAGGAACTCACTCTCACCAGGCCATACCCTGTTCCTGAAATCGCATCTAAGAACTGGCACAAATGCAGAGTCTCACCCAGGTCCAGGAAACATAGGGAAACAAGAAATATGTGTACCTCCTGGAGATTATTGGTCCGAAGATAGCCATTCTTCTGTAAGATGGACCAGACTATCTCTGTGTCATTCACATTCATCTGGCAGCCATAGGTCTCAAGGTAGACTGCGATGACAGAGGGGTTCCATGGTAAGCAGACAAAAAGGGACCATATGTCTCAAAGGTCTCCTTCCCAAATGCCCCAGAAATACTTGATACAACTGGTTATTCACTAAGTCCTCTGTTGCCTCAATTCTAAGACATTATTAATTGCCAGATGTACTACCAAATTAATGAAGCCTTTCAAAACAAAAAAAAATACTACATTGTATACACACACCAATTATAAGCCATGAAACTTAAAATATGGGGGAAACATACACCTAAGAATCAAGAAAATATGGTTAAAAAAAAATTAGAAAAGGGGGGATTAGCTGACAGTACTGATTATCAACGCAGAAGAAAAATAAATTTAAATCCACATATAGTCCTGGCCAGGTAGCTCAGCTGGTTAAAGCATCAACCCAATATGCCAAGGTTGGGGTTCGATCCCCAGTCAGGGCACATACAAGAATCAACCAATGAATGCATAAATAAATAGAACAAACAGACGTCTCTCTCTCCCAAAATTAATAGATGAAAATTTAAGTAAATAAATAAATAATAAAATAAATAAATAAACCCATATGTTAAACTCCTCCTTCTCAAAATGAAGTTCTCCAGAGGTAGTATCATTAGCCAGTATACTTTAATTTGCAGACCCAAATCAATTCTAAATAAAGTTAAAAGTTTAATGACAAAGAATTATATAAAACCAATAGAAAATACCAGTAATGTTAAAAGAAAGTAAAGGAGGGAGAGAAGGAAAAGAAAAGATCCGAATTTTGTATGGCCAATGTAGTTCAGAGGTTGAGTGTTGACCCATGCACCAAGAGGTCACCCGATCAAGTCCTGGTCAGGGCACATGCCCAGGTTGTGGGCCCATCCCCAGGGTGGGGCATGCAAGAGGTGGCCAATTGATGTTCTCTTTCATTGATATTTCTATCTCTCTCTCCCACTCCCTCCTTCTCTAAAATCAATTTAAAAAAATTTTTTTTTAAAGATTATAATTTTTTTTAAAACCATCCTTGGCTCATTTACCTTGTCTAAAAAAAGAAAACACTAATACTTATGTCAGAGAGGAACTGAAGGAAACAACAAATTATAAAGGACTGCAAAATAGCTAGCAAGGGGTCGCAAAGTATACATACTCCATGATTTATTAATTTAACTCCTAGAGATTTATTCTGGAGAAAAAAATTTAACAGAAGCAATATCTCTCTATTTATCTATCTAGCTATCTCTATGAGAAATAGATATATCACTTATCTCTCATATTATTCTATGAGAGACAGATAAAGACATAGATATTGATGTAGATATAGATGAGACACTTATAGTATTACTTATAATATAAAAATTTTGAAACAACCTAATGTCCAACTATAGGGGACAGGTTGGGAAATATCATGGTATAGCTCAATGTAACATTTTGTACCAATATTTAAATTTTTAATTATAAATAATGTAGTATTAGGAGAAATGTTAAATGAAAACAAGTTATAAATTATTTTCAACTTATGATATCAACCAACTCTTTAAAAATTCTAAAGGGAAATTGTTTTTTGAAACAGAACAAAGGGAGAAAGGTCTGACTATCCCTTAATTCCCCTTCAAACTTTGTTTAAGACATTTAACTGATTGCACAATGTTTCTTAAAAACAAAAACAAAAAAACTCTGCCTAAATATAAAGAGTGAATTTCTTTTATTCTTTATTGATTTTCTAGAGAGAGAGGAAGGGAGAGGGAGAGGGAGAGAGAGACAGAAACATCAATGAGAGAGAACATCGAATGGCCACCTCCTGCATGCCCCTCACTGGGAATCAGGCCCACAACCTGGGCATGTGCCCTGACCAGGAACCTAACCAGTGACCTCTTGGTGCATGGGTCAATGCTCAACCACTGAGCCACACCAGCTGGGCAAGAGTGAATTTCTACAGCACCAATTGTGAAAGCTGCCTTATAATTAAGACAATCTAAATATTAGAACAGAAATTACAGGGTTTCCAAAGGTAACCACAGAAAGGCGTTGGTGGTATAGTGGTGAGCATAGCTACCTTCCAAAGGTAACCAAAAAGAGGACTATCCAGGACTCTATTCCCAGTTGAGTGTACCAACACTATAAGTTTCTTTATATTGTTACTTGGTGGAATTTGACAATTCCATAATTTAGTAAGCCTTCCCATACTGTTAACCCTCCAAAGCCAGGTCTGTAATAAAAGAACAGTTAAGAATCAGGCCATGGATGATAGAAAAAAAGCAAAGCAGAAAGCCCAAAGACAGTCAAAAAGTAACACCAACCTTTTCTCTGCCTTCCTAATAATTCATCCACTGTGAGATATGGGGGTGGGTCCACCACATCCAAAGAAGAAAGCTTCTCTTGAGGAACTGAAGCACTTCTTAAAAAATGCTGAAAAGTCGGTCCAGTGGCCAGCCTGGAACTGAAATCCTTCTGAACTCCATTTTCCTGCTGCCCCTCTGGACGGGGACATGAGGTGCCAGAGAAACTGCTGTGTGCCCTGCAGGTCCGTAGCAGCAACCAAGACACAGAGGCTAAGGGCCCCCACCCCAGACACCTCTGTGCTTGGAGGATACACTGTAAATGATGCATGGCACTAAAACAGCCCAAAGTCTGCAAAAGAATAACAGACATCATCGACATTTATTGAACACAATGTACAGGGCACCACTCTAAGTACTTCAAGTGTATTAATACATTTAATCCTCACAAAAACCCAAGAAGATACTTTTAACAATAGTATCCCTATTTTTACAGGTGAAAAAACTGAGGCAACTTTCCCAAGATCACACAAAGGAATGCCAGAGATAAGCAAATCCAGACAGTCTGTTTTCAAAGCAAAGGGGTGGTAGAGATGAGATGAGAAGCCCTGACAAAATAAAGTAGCACCTGGCTGGTTTGGCTCAGCAGTTAGAGCGTCGACCTCGGACCGAGGGGTCAGGGGTTCGATTCCTGGTCAAGAGCACATACCTGGGTTGCAGTTTGGATCCCTGGCCCCTGTCAGGGTCGTGCAGGAGGCAACCAATCAATGTGTCTCTCTCATATCGATGTTTTTCTCTCACCCTTCCTCCCTTCCACTTTATCTAAAAAAAAATCAATGGGAAAATAGCCTCAGGTGAAGATTAACAAAAAATAAATAAAATAAAATAAAATAAAGTAGCACCTTGTATAGGAACAATTCTAAAGGCTTTAAGCATATTAACTCATTAAATCTTCATAGCAATCCTAAGCAACATAGGCAACAGACACTATTATTATGCTATTCAGAGATGAGGAAAGACACAGAAAGGCTGAGGAACCTACCTAAGCTCCCACAGCCAGTAAGCAGTAAAGCTGGCCACCACTGCCTCCAAATACTGTGAAAACCACTTACTCACTGAGGACATCTTCCTAACATGGGGCACTGTATGCCTGATCAGTGACTCCTACCCTCCATGAGTCTCAAATTACAGATGGCTGAAGGGATGGAAAATGGCACAACCTTTATAGGGGGCAATTTGCCACTTTCCATCAAAATTACACACACACATAAAACCTTTAACCAAGTAGTTCCATTTCTAAATATTTACCCTACACATATACTCTTACATGTGCAAAATGACCTACATATAAGGATATTAGTTGCAGCAGTGTTTCTAATAGCAAAAGAATAAAAAAGACCTAAATATCATCAATAGGGAACTAGTTAAGTAAGTCATAGTAAATCATGCAATGGATAAGATGCAAATGTTAGAAAGTGAGGCTGAATCTATGACATGACAAATGTAAGGAAGCAAAGTGCTAGAAACTACCTAAAGTATGCTACACTTGAATCTGCGGAGGAAGGAAGGTGGAAACATTAAGGTACATATTTGTAAGTGCACACAATATCTCTAGAATGCATAAGAAACAGTGACCACCTCCCAGGAATAAACCCAGGTGACTAAAAGTAGAAGATATGGAGACATACTTTCCACCACATATTCTTAATGGACAGCCTCATTCCAGCCATACCAGACAGACATCTTTGTACCGATTTTCACTAATTTGCTAGGTTTTTACACATGCTGTCTCTCTGGCTGGTATATTTTCTCTATTGACTTGGCCAACTCCTGCTTCCTCCTGGAAGCCTGTCCTGGCCACCATCCCCAAAGTCTAGGTTGGGGTCCTCCTCTAGGTCCCTAAAGCCTCCTTATCACTCTCTATCACAAGAGTAATTATACTTTGCTGTTACATACTACTTACATTTTGACATCTCTTATAAGTGGGGAGGTACCTGAAAGCAGGAAACCAATCTCATTCATATCTACATCAGGCGCTGTACGTGTAAAATGAGCAGATGTGGCCTGTTACCTTTCCAAGCTGATCACCTGCTGCATATGCTACCAGTATTTAGGCAGGAGCAGTGCCAACTTCCTTTCCAGTGTCAGAGAACAGCAAACTTTTGCTGCGAGCTTTAAAGTCACCAATTTCTGCCCCTTACTTGTGTGACCTTGGGCAAATCAAATCCCTGCCTCTGAACTGTAAAATAAGGATAAAAGTCGTACCCACTCCCAGAGATGTTGTGAGAATTAAAGATTTTAAAAAGCTGCCCAGCCGGTGTGGCTCAGTGGTTGAGCATCGACCCAGGCACCAGGAGGTCACTGGTTCAATTCCTGGTCAGGGCACATGCCAGGTTGTGGGCCCCATCCCCAGTGGGGGGTGTGCAGGAGGCAGCCAATTGATGTTCTCTGTCATTGATATTTCTCTCTCTCTCTCCCTCTCCCTTTCTCTCTAAAATCAATAAAAGAAAAGAAAAAAATTTTTAAATAAGGATTTTGAAAACCTCACTTCACATACAGTGAGTTCTCAGTAACTTCACATCTGCAGCTCACATCCCCTCTCGTGTTAGGTGTTTGGCACTGAGGTTAAGACCCTGGAGTTGGAGTCTGACCCAAGGCTCCCTAGCCAGGTAACTTTGGGCACCTGCGGGCTTCTTAAGCTCTGAGAGGTTCCATTTCTTCATGTGTAAAATAAGGACAATCGTACCTACCCCTATGTCTGTTGTCAGGATCATATGTGATAATACAAATAAAATGCTAGCATAGCCCAAGGGAGACGCCCTGTGGGGACTCAGAAATTAATTGGTAGTCAGCAAAAACCAAGAGCCAGGAACCTCATCCCAGTATAAATAAAATAAACAATAAAGCATCCCAAACATTTTATTGGGTGACGACAATGTGTCAGGCGTGGTGCTACTCTGTGAGGCAGGTTCTACTATCATCCCACTTCAAAGGTGACAAGGCTAAGGCTCGGGGTGAAGAAGGATGACCTGCCTATGGTCACCAGCGAGTAGGCAGCAGGGCTGGGGTGCGAACCCCGACAGTCTGAGACCGGGGTCTGCGCCGTAACCACCGCGCCATCCTTCCCTTGAACACCGCGCATTTTCGGGCCTCCGCCGCCTCTCCTGCCCCGCGTGGACCCTGGGCGGGTGCGCAGGCCACCTTCACCCGGCGTGCCTCTCACCTCCCGCGGACCGAGCGCCCAGCGTCCCGCTGCAAACGCTCTTCTCAGCCTGACGTGCTGCCCTCTCAGCTGTCTGCAGGTGCGCGCGCCCGCATACGCGCGACTTCCGTTCCGCCGCGACTTCCGTCCGGGTGGTTCCAACGGAAGTGCCTCCTCTGTAAGGTCCGGGCGGATACAGGCTCAACTTTGAAAAACCTCCACTACTCGTGAGCCGGCATGTGACAACTGAGCCCTTGAAATTGGTGCGTGCGTGTTAAATGGGCTATAAATGTGAAACACACTGGATGTCGAGAAAAAATGCAAAATGTCTTGTCAGTAATTTTTACACTACTACTTGTTGAAATAATAATAGGGATATATTGGATTAAATATGTTCTTTAAATTAATTTCACCAATTTCTTTATACTTTTTAATGTTGCTACTGGGAAATTTTAAATTACATACGTGGACATCAAAGTTACAACTAAACTACAGAACAACCATCATTCAAAATCACCTGAAATCAAGCTGAATTGAAGTCCTACAACTATGGAATCAAAGAAGTAGCCACATCCAGATGGGTAGGACAGGCTGGTCCCACACCCACATGTAGCAGATAAAAATCAGGAGGACACCTCAGCTAGGAAGGTCCTCCCTGAGGACTGAGGGGTCCCGGTCCCACACCAGGCACCCCGCTCAGGGTTCCAGTGCCAGGAAGGGAATTCCCATAACTTCTGGCTGGAAAAACCAGCGGGAACTGAAGCTCTGGGAGGCTGAGGCGGCTGGAGCCCCAGGCAGCTCCTCTTAAAGGGCCTGGGCACGGACTTATCGGACTCACTCCCTCTAAGCTTGGAGGGGAGGCAGCTCAAGGGGCACCAGAGACATACAGGGAAGAACTGAGCTGTTTGGCATTGGAGCGAGGGCTGAAGAGGGGGCTTTCTCTGGGACAAACGTGCTGTCAGAGACCTTTGTTCCTTTGGTGAGCCCTTCCCTCAGGAGGCTGGCAGACAGCCACCATATCTGGACTCCAGCAACCTGGCTCACACTGGTAGCCCCGCCCTGGTGATCCCCTGAGGCCCCACCCCACCCAACTTTCAGGCCCACCCAAGCTGTTGCCAGTTGCTTTACCATAGGATTAGCCTGTCTTGGATCCTGCTTCAGGTTTTCCTAGATTCTTTCAAACAAGCAGCTTCTGGTCTCAGCCCCATACCTCTTGTTAAGTAATACACAGAAACAAACACAGGGAGACAGCCAAAATGAGGAGACAAAGAAACAGGTCCCAAATGAAAGAAAAGAAAAAATCTCCAGGAAAAGAACTCAGCGAAATGGAGATAAGCAACCTAACAGATGCTTAGTTCAAAATATGGCTTATAAGGATGCTCAATAAATTTAGAACTTCAGCGAACTTAGTGAGGGCCTCAAGAGCATTTAAAAGGACCAGTCAGAAATGAAGGAGGCACTAACTGAAATAAAGAATGATTTACACAAATTCAGTAGTAGAATAGGTAAAGCCAAGAAACAAACCATCCATCTGGAATATAAGGAAGCAAAAAACACCCAATCAGAACAGCAGAAAGAAAGAAGAATCCACAAAAATGAGGATAGTGTAAGGAGCCTCTGGGACAACTTCAAGCATGCCAACATTTGCATCTTGGGGGTGCTGGAAGGAGAAAAGAGAGCACAAGAAATCGAAAACCTATTTGAAACAATAATAGCAGAAAACATCTCTGACTTGGTGAAGGAAACAGACATACAAGTCCAGGAAGCACACAGAGTCCCAAACAAGATGAACCCCAAGAGGCCCACACAAAGACACATCATCATCCAAATGCAAGAGGTTCAAGACAAAGAGAGAATCTTAAAAGCAGCAAGAGAAAAGCAGTTAGTTACCTACAAGGGAGTTCCCATAAGACTGTCAGCTGATTTCTCAAAATAAATTTTGCAGGCCAGAAGGGAGTGGCAAGAAATATTCAGAGTGATGAAAAGCAAGAACCTACAACCAAGGCTACTCTATCCTGCAAAGCTGTCATTTAGAATCAATTGCCATATAAAGAGTTTCCCAGACAAGAAAAAGTTAGAGGAGTTCATCACCATCAAACCATTATTATATGAAGGGTCTTTTTGAAGAAAAAGATAAAATATATGAACAAACAAAATGGCAATGAATACATATCTATCGACAACTGAATCTACAAACAAAATGAACAGGCAGAACAGAAACATTCTCATAGATACAGAGAACATTTTGTAGTTGCCTGATGGGAGGGGGTTGGGGGAATGGGTGAAAAAGGTGAAGGGATTAAGAAGTACACATTAGCCCTGGCCAGTTTGGCTCAGCGGTTGGAACTTCAGCCTGCGGACCAGAGAGTCCTGGGTTCGGTTCCTGCTAGGGGCATGTACCAAGAAAAAAAAAAAGTACACATTGGTTGCTAGACTGACAAACCTCAAAGGGAAAGGGGTTCGGGGGTGGGAAGAAATAAACCAAAGAACTTATATGCATAGCCAATGGACACAGACAACAGTGTGGGGAGAAGGCGGAAAGGGTTGGGGAGTGGGGAGGAGCGGGTCAATAGGGGAAAAACGAGGAACATCTGTAATACATTCAATAATAAAGATAAAAACAAAAAAATTTACATATGTAGCTCACATTCTATTTCTACTGGGCTGTGCTGTGCTGTAGGTTAAAGAATCCAGACTCAAGTCTCCAGCCTGCACCCCAACTGGAGTTACAGATTCATAGTTCAGTTGCCTAAGTGGCACTTCCCTTTATATATTTAATGACCATCTTTAACTTTATACAGAACTCTTTATTTCCACACACACATCCTGACCCCAAACCTGTACCTGCCCAGTCTGACCCACCTCAATGAAGGACCCAAGCATCCTCCCAGTTGCACTAGGGAGAAAATGAGGAGTCGTGTTTGTTTCCTTTCCCTCAATCTCTACACTCAAGTAGTCAGCAAGTCCTCCTGTCAGCTCTAACTCCAAAATGTCTCAAATCTGTCCACTTCCAATTTTTCCATTCTGCCCTTGCCCTGGTCTCCTAAGACTGTTTCCCACACAGAGCCTAAGAATGTTTATTTGTTTGTTTTGTTAACTCAGATCACATCACTCCTCTGCAGAAAACTCAAGATGGCTTGCCATTACCTTTGCAATAAATTCAGATTTCTTATTGTGTCCTAGGAACTGCATGATCTAATCTTTGCTTACTTTACTTCTCCAACCAATTCTTACTTCTTAACTTCTAACATGTTCTCTCTAGTTGACTAAACTGCAGCTACATAATCTTATTTTACCCTAAGCACATGTTTATCTCAGAGCCTTTGTACTTACTCTTTTCTTTCTGGAGTATTCTCTCAAATTGTTTTTTTGGTTGGCCCCTTCTCATCCTTTATGTCCCAGATTAAATACCATCTCTTTTGAGAGGCCCTCTTTGATCATCCCATACACACTGCTCCTATCACTATCACATCATTTTCTTTTTTAATTTTTTTTCTTTTTTGATTTTAGAGAGAGAGGAAGGGAGACAGGGAGAGAGAGATAGAAATGTCAATTAGAAAGAATATCAGCCCTGGCCGGTTTGGCTCAGCGGTTAGAGCGTCAGCCTGCGGTCCGGAGAGACCCGGGTTCGGTTCCCGCTAAGGGCACGTACTTCGGTTGCAGTTTGTCCCCGGCCCTGGTTGGTCGTGCGGGTGGCAGCCACTCGATGTGTCCCTTTCACATCGATGTTTCTCTCTCTCTTCCTCTCTCTCCCTCCCACTCTATCTGTACAAAAAATGGAAAAATGTCCTCGGGTGAGGATTAAAAAAATAAATAAATAAAATAGAAGCTTTCTAAAAAAAAAAAAAAGAAAGAATATCAATGGGCCACCTCCTGCATGCCCCTTACTGGGGATTGGGCCCACAACCTGGGCATGTGCCCTGACCAGGAATTGAACCAGTGACCTCCTGGTGCATGGGTCGGCGCTCAACCACTGAGCCACACCAGCTGGGCTCACATCATTTTCTTCACAATACTTGTCACTATGCAAAATGATAGCATTAATTTTTTAATTGTCTATTCCCAGACTTTTTTTTCTTATCTTCACCCGAGAATATTTTTTCCATTTATCTTCAGATAGAGTGGGAGGAAGGGAGGGAGAGAGAAAAAAAACACTGATGTGAGAAAGACACATCGACCAGCTGCCTCCTGCACAACCCAACCAGGGCCAGGGACAAACCGCAACCAAGGTACATCCTTGACCAGAATTGAACCTGCGACTCATTGGTCCATGGGCTAACACTCTAACCGCTGAGCCAAACTGGCCAGGGCTATTCCTAAACTTTCAGCTCCTTGAGAGCAGGAACACATTCTGTCTTGTTCACTGCAATATCCTCAGGCTCTAGCCCAAAATCTGGTTCATAGAAAGGCTTAGTAAATATTTGTTGAATGAATAAATAATTGCTTTATGTTTTCCCTTGGATTCCCCAGAAGCAGACCCTGAGACATAGATTTGAGTGCATATAGGTGATCTCAGGAAACACCAATGAAGTAGTCAGGGAATGAGAAAGGAAGGGGAGACAGTCAATAGAGAGTATGTTATCAAGCAAGTTACTGTGGTATCTGGGTCTTAATTCTGTTGGGGAGCTCTGGGGTATGCTTTAAAACAGATACCTTGATTATTTCACCCAAGTGTAGAGGAAGCTGGAGTAGTTATATACTGGAAGTCTTGGTGGAAAGATGCTCCTACGTGTGTTAATTCCTCAGTGGTTCTGCTCTGCCTATGCAGGAAGGTTGTGCTTGGGAGAAAGAACTCTGTAAATAAGATGCAGACACTGGCCCTAGCACTCTGAATTAGTAGGACTCTGGGGACCCTGACAGCCCCTGCTGCAACTGACCTCTGGCTCCTCATTAAAACTTTGGGTTTATTATTGGTCCAGTTTATAGGTGAGAAAACTGAAAATACAAAAGTTAGTCATGTGCTGAAACTCACACAACTAGTGTATGGTAGAATGGGGATTCACCCCCAATCTGATCCCAAAGCACTATTCTTACCGACTAATTCAAAGTCAGATTGGTTGGGTTCCCATTTAGGCTCTGGTCCTTACCATGACAGCCCTGGCCAAGTTAGTTACCCCTGCTGACTCCTATGAAGTGGCTGCTGTGTGGAGAATGCACTGCATTGGGAATAGGAGGGTATGGAAAAAAATCAAGAAAGCATTTAAGAGGCTGTGGCAGTTGTCCAGAGTGTGGAGTCCTGGATCAGTGTAGTGTCTTGGGGGCAATGAGGATGATGGAAACATCATCTGGTATACTGGAAACTCCTGCAGTATGCTCAGGAGTTTGAGCATACTGCAAAAAGTTTACACTGTGTCCTTAGATGATTGCTGAGTACCAATTCAGTCAAATATACAAAGGTAAACACAGGCCAAGAATTGTATTATGGTTCTTGTTTTTTGCTGTGGTTCTCCAGATAATTTAGGATGTGATCTAATCATTTGGGGGAATTATCAGCACCATGAACGTACAGAATTTCAGAGTTCCTCCTGAAAACTTATAGATACTAGAGACAATTTCCTGGACACTCTGGGATCTAAAGATTCATGGTGGAGAAATATTCAAGTTTACTGTCAACTTGTTTACTGCCCATGGAAGATGTCCTGGCCTAATTTGGCCACGGGGAAGCCCCATCATGGTGGTAGCACCTACAACTCAATAGAAGTTATGTTAAGGAGGTTAGCCTCCCAACCACCACACTGAGAGAAAAAACATTTCTTTTCCTTCCCTGGTGACCCCCCAAGCATGAACCCTGTCCTTCCAGGCACAGCAATTCCCTATTTCAGGTCCTACTTATTATTTCACCATGGCCCTTCCCTCTTTATTCTCAGTCTTGTCTTCTTAGAATCACGGAAGAGAGGAATTCTAGAGCTGGAAGGAAGCCACTTTTAGGGATTGCAATGTGAAAGTTAGGGAAGAGTTAGGATTTGAATCCAGATCTCTTGGCCTCTAAGAAGAGTGCTTTTTCAAATCTGACTTTCCCCTAGCAGCACCATGGGAAGATGTCACCTTCTCCCTTTATGGCCAGAGCAGGATGCAGCTGGTCAGAAAATATTAGAGCTATTCTTTACCAGTTCTAATTACCCACAGGGCAAAGCTGGCAGCATGAGGGATGTTCTCTGGTGCCTGTTATGCTGCTCCCACCTACACACACACACACACACACACACACACACACACACTCAACAGTCACACCCAACATCCCTACTGTCCTGCCCCCCAACATACCAGCTCACATGGGGGCCAGGGACCATTTCCCATCTCATTCCAACCATAAGGGTCCACTTTCAGTTGCCATGTTGTGGAGTCTTGTACAGAGTTGTGCCTTGAGCAAGTAGGTGATGCAAATAAACCCTTCAGATTCCAGGTGTTTGGGAGCATCATATTCCATTCCACCTTGGGATCTATCACTTGGGATACTATTACCCCTTGTACCTGACTAACTCTGTTGGTAGATGATCATTCTAATTCCTAGTAGGCAATTACTTCTCTCCTCCTCCTTCCCCACTTATGTCAGGCTCAGCCACATGAGTTGTTCTGGCCAATGGAATAAGAGTAGATATAATGCAGACAGAGACAGAAGATGTAAATCTGCTTGTGCAATTTGCATGTCTTTGAACTCATGACTTGCCATGAAAAGAGCCTGCCCTAAGAGCTTATGCCCTTCATTCTGGGATCCAAAAGGAACAAACATAGAGTAGACCTGAGCCCAACCCACAGACTGGACCAAAACCACCCACCAATCCCAGCTTCTAATTGTCAAACTGCAGTCAATATGCAGCTTCAAGAGCATGAAAACAAATGCTTATTGCTATGGCCACTGAGATCGAGTTGTTTTTTCCCCTAGCATTATTTCAGTAGTAGCTGATATTTAGCATGCTCCTTCAGATGGACATCAGCTTCAGGTCTCCTCCCACTCTAACCCCCAAGAGCAGGTCAGATCCCCACTGGCCTCTCTGCTATTTCCATGTGTCTGCCCAATCTGAGTCACATTTGATTGTGAGAGCTTCTACTGACTTTCTTTCCCCTGTACGTGGGGACCTATCAGTCTGGCTACCAGAAAACCAGCACCTGGCCCCAAGGACAAGCATAGAGTAGGTGAGCACTAGATATTTCTTAAATGAAGAGTAGATTAACAGATAAATAGGCAGATGGGTGGATGGGTGGGCAAGGCTGGAATACCTTTACTTACCTGCATTTCCCCAGGTTTCTAGAACCAGCTCTGGCTCTGGCTTGTTATGTGACTTCATGTGGGCCTCAATTTCCTTATGTGGAGACTTGATTAGAACTGCTTAGCCTAATGTAATAGTCTCCAGCAATATGTGGCTACTGAGCACTTGATATGCAGCTAGTGTGAATGAGGAACTGAATTTAATTTAAATTAACTTTCAGATAAAAACTGATACTCAATTTAGTTATTGGAAAACTTTGGGACAAGTTAGATATGTGAATCTATTTTTTTTTTTATTTTATCTATTGACAATATTACAGATGTTACCCACTTTTTGCCCATTGACCCCCTCCACCCCTCTCCGGCATGAATCCACTTTATTTTTTTAATCCTCACCTGAGGATATTTTTCTATTTATCTTCAGATAGAGTGGGAGGGAGGGAGAGAGAGAGAGAAAGGGAGAGAGAGAGAAAAAAAAAAAGGGAGAGAGAGAGAAACATCAATGCGAGAGGCACATCGACTGGTTGCCTCCCACACAACCCCGACAAGGGCCAGGATGAACCGCGACCGAGGTATGTGCCCTTGACCAGAATTGAACCGGCAACTCATTGGTCCACAGGCCAATGCTCTACCACTGAGCCAAACTGGCCAGGACGGAATCCACTTTTTTAAACTCTAAATTTTATGAAATCTAGCCCTGGCCAGTTTGGCTCAGCAGTTAGAGCATCCGCCTGTGGTCCAGAGAGACCCGGGTTCGGTTCCTGCTAGGGATGCGTACCTCAGTTGCGCTTTGTCCCTGGCCCTGGTTGGTTGTGTGGGTGGCAGCCACTCGATGTGTCCCTTTCACGTTGATGTTTCTCTCTCTCTCTCTTCCTCTTTCTCCCTCCCACTCTATCTGAACAAAAAATGGAAAAATGTCCTCAGGTGAGGATAAAAAAAAAAAATATGAAATCTAGATACAAATCAAATATTTTCTATGAGAATTTGGCATCTAGAGAGGTGTGTAGGTGTAAAATAGTACCAGATTTTGAAGACTTACTATGAGAAAAGAATGTAAAACACTTCATTAATAAATTGTTATAGCCCTGGCCGGTTTGGCTCAGCAATTAGAGCATCGGCCCACAGACCAGAGAGTCCCAGGTTCGGTTCCCGCTAAGGGCACGTACCTTGGTTGCGGTTTGTCCCCGGACCCGGTTGGGGTCGTGTGGGTGGCAGCCACTCGATATGTCTCTCTCACATCGATGTTTCTCTTTCTTCATCCCCCTCTCCCTCCCACTCTATCTGAAGAAAAATGCAAAAATGTCCTCGGGTGAGGATAAAAATAAATAAATAAATAAATAAATAAATAAATAAATAAATAAAGTTATATTATGTGTTAAAGTGAGAATATTTTGAATCTATTTGGTTAAATTAAATATATTATTTACATCTTTTTTTTTTTTACTTTTTTAGTACTAGAAAATGTGCAATTACATATATAGCTCACATTATATTTCTAATGGATAGTGCAGTATCAGAAAGTTTCTGAGGTAAACAAAGGCTTCAAGTCAGAAAGACATTTCATAGCTGTGTGACTTTGGGCCAGTCACTCTCCCCTCTGAGTCCCAGTCTCCTGACTTACGAAATGGAGATCACTGTGCCTATCACAAATACGTGTGGTGAGGATCCGGGGAGGAAATGTATGTGCAGTGTCTGGCGGACAGCAACCACTCTTTATATGTAAGCTGTCATTACTGTTTTCACTGTGATTTTCTGGACAATGCAAGCAAGCAAGTTGTTATAAACATGGCAAACTCATATCCATGCAGTACGGTCCAGCTTCCAGAGAATGTTCCACTAAGCAGCTCCAAGTGTCCTCCCTTCTGCAGGAAAGGGGCCTGAGACTCTGTAGGATGGTTTTAAAATAAGTCCACAAAGTCATTGACATTCTTTTCTTCAAGAGGTGGAAACTGTCCTGGCTGGGTAGCTCAGCTGGGTAGAGCATTATCCAATTTGCCAAGGTTGTGAGTTTGATCCCAGGTCAAGGCACATACAAGATAAATCAATGAATGCATGAATGAGTGGAACAACAAATTGATGTTTCTCTCTCTCTATCTCTCTCTCTGTCTCTCTCTCTCCCCCCTCCCTCCCTCCTTCCTCCCTTCCTTCCTCTGTCTCTCCAAAATCAATAAATAAATTTTAAAAGAGGTGGAAACTAATTCCCCTCACCTTGAGCGTGGGCTAGGTTTACTGACTCACTTCTAATGAATGGAATAAAGCAGAAGTGACAGTATGTGACATCCAAGACTGGGTCAAAAGAGGCACTGTGGATTCCTCTTGGCTCTCTCTTCTTCGTCACTTACTCTGGTGGAAGCCAGCTGCCTTGCCATGAGCATATTCAAGCTGCCCTATGGTCAGGTCCATGTGGTGAGAAACTGGAACTTCCTGCCAATAGTAATGAGTGAGCCATATTGCAAACAGATCCTCTAGCCCCAGTCAAGCTTCACATGAGTGTAGCCCCAGCCAACATCTTGACTATAACCTCATGATAGACCCTGAGACAAGAAAGGCTCAGTTTAGCCCCTCTCAAATTCCTAATCCAAAGAACTTGAAAGATAATAAATGTGTTAAGCCGCTAAACTTGAGGGTAACCAATACCAATACACTTTGTTTGGCCCTGTGGTTAAAGGCCTGCTTTTCTCCCAGAAAAGGGGCCCCGGTCTTGGGCCTGGTCCATCTTGGGACTTCAGAGACCGCCACAGGACCCAAAGGTCAAGGCACAAACCACAAACACTAGACCAGACTACCTATGTGCTCACAGGCTGTTTATTTATCCAATAAGGAGGAAAGAGAGAATGAAGGGTAAAACCACATGCCCCAAGGTGGTGGAGCTGAGGGTAGAAATGAACAGAAGGGCTCCTCCTCTTTCTCTTGCCTCGGACCCCAGGGAACTCCAGCTTCAGACAGGGCCTCTGGGGGTGGCTTTGGGGCCTCTAGGAGGCTTGGCAGTTGTTGGCTGGGGTCAGGATCCCCACAGGGGCAGGTCCCAGGCTTGGAATGGCTTCTGTGTACACAAAATATCTCTCTGCAAAAGGCACTGGTGGGGAGATGGGGGTGGGGCAGCAGGGAGACTACCCCATCACAGCAGGATCTACTGTCCTGAATCTGGGTCCCAGTCCCCAAGACTGTCCCATCCTCCTCAGGGGCTGGGTCTCTCTGCAGCCTTGTTCCTTTCCTCTCCCTTCCTTCAGCCCAGTGGTGAGCAGGCAGCTGGTGGAGAGCCAGGTCAGGCCATGGGGTGGACAGCCCCTCCTTGGGGCTAGTGCCTCTGGCCACCTCTAGGCCAAGAGCCCCAGGCGGGTGACTTTGGCCGAGAGGAAAGAGTGGATGATGAAGACCATGGTTTTGGGGCACGAATGCAGGTCCAGCTGCTGCAGGATAAATGGAGAAAAGGGTCAGGAGCTCCATCTAGCCTGGCCTCCAGGAGACCATACTCCCCACCCCCTCCACTCACAATCTCTCCTTCAGCGCCCCCGAAGTCCAGGAATAGGAGACTGGCACCATCATCCGAGGACATCTGCAGCTTCTCAAAGGGCTGTCGGAGCAGCACAGCTTGGGCTGCCCCTGGCTCAGCTGCCCACAGTGTGAAGCCCTTGTCAATGTGCACAGAGAGGCTGCAGGGACGGCCATTCCATGTGCAGGCTGCAGGGAGAGCACATGGGCATGGGGAGGGCACATGGAATGGGCACAGCCGGCCCTCAGAGACCACAAGCCCTACCTCCAACCCCGAATGGCAGCTCCAAAAGTGGGGCTTGAATACCATCACAGATGGGAAGCTCACTGTCTGTCATGCCTTCTGTAGACCCACCCTGCACAGAGTCACCCCCACCCTAAAATAAGAAAGGTGGGCCCACAAAAAATTATACCCCACTTCCAGCAGCACCAAAAGTGGAAAGGGGGGGTTTAAACTCTGCATGGACAGGACCCACTCCCTATACAGGTTATCAGCAGACCCATCAACATGGCCCATGGAAACCTTAGAAACCTGTAGAATTGCCCAGTTAAATGTAAATCTCAGGTGAATAATGGATAATTTGGACATTATTATACTAAAAAAAAAAAATGTGTTGTTTATCTGAAATTCAAATTTAAGTGGATATCCTATATTTTATTCTGGCAACCCTTCCCCAAATGCCATCTGTCAAATTCTCATCAGCAGAATCACAAAGCCAGGGCAAGAAAAAACCCAGAAAAGAGTCTCACTTTCTACCAGAGCCCCTGCATGCCCAAAACAGAGGGCCCTTGGAGACCCCAAACTTTATGTTCTATCCCTCTCCTGAAGCACCCTAAAGAAGGAAGCTTGAGTGTCTCTGGGATAAGAAACTCATTATCAAAGAGGTACTCTCAGACCAACAACCCACCTGTAGACACCTCCTGCACACCCTCAGCGGCCCGGTGACAACCATCCACTAGCTGGCGGGTCCAGGCAGCCAGCTCCTGTGGTGACTCCACGCTGAACAGGTGAGTATCCACACCATGGCGTGTGCCCGTGCGCAGGGCAAAGGACAGCTCTGCATCATAGGGCACTGAGCCCTTGGAAGGGCCCGAGTGCACCAGCCTGGAGCACAGGATGGGGAGGGCAGAGGGCTAAGTGTGAGGCCTCAGGCAGCAGGGAAACAGTAATTGGCGAAGGGGACAGTCCTGGGAAGGGACCCCCTGACTCCTTCACCACCTAACTGGGGCACAGAACTTCCAGACCAGCACTAATTACTTATAGATCATCTCCTGCCACCCTCCCCCTCACTCTGTCATCTCCAGCTGCACTAGTGTCTTCAAATACACCAAGCACACTCCTGCCTCAGCACCTTTATACATGCTGTTCCGTCTGTCAAGTACACTCTTCCCTGATTATCTACATTGCTTGTCCCTCACTTCCTTCAGACCTTTGCTCAAATGTCATCTCCTCTGAGAAGCCCTCCCTGACACCCCCCCACCCCCCACCCCACTCCTTGCCGCATAACACAGTATCCCTGCCACTCATTTGCCTTACTTTTCATCATGGTACCAGAAAGTATACTTCTTATTTGTTTCAGTTAGTTTTTTATTATATTTTTCATTCATCTAGGATACATATTTTTATCTAATTTGTTCACCACTCTAGTCCCAGCAACTAGAACAATGCCTGTCACATAGAAGGTGTTCAACAAACATTTGTGGCCTAAATTAATGAGTCACTTGATTAGGCCAGCAATCCATGACATGCTTATCCCTAGTAGGCAGCAAGCTTCTGATATGTGGGCCACAGCCTAGCCCGGGCAGGGAGACATGAGTGACAAGGGCCCAGACCCTGCTTGACTCCCACTTTCTGTATAATCTTGGGGCACTCACTGCACCTCTCTGGGCAATAGATTTCAGATTTCTGGACCATATCTCTCTTTGCTTCTCACTCTATACCCTCTCCCTCTTGAAATTTGTTTCCCCTTGGAGCTGCTGGTGATACCTACCTAGCCCCCTACCTAGTCCCCCACGTTCCAGCCCTGAGCTATGGACCCACAAGTCTCCAAGCTTCCTATCCGAGCTCCTTACCCATCCTCCACACACTCTGGACTCAACTTAGCTTCTTGCTCCAACCCCCTCCCTTTGTACTCTCACTCCTAGTCCCACTGCCTGCCCAGAGACAAGCTCCAAGCCTCCTGCTTATCCATTCATCTGGACATCTCCCTCACCCTCCCCATCTGGCAAGTACTAAGCCACTAAGCCGGGTTAATTTTACCACCCATGTGTTTTTCAATGCAAATGTGGCCTTTCTTCTCCATCTGCTGCCTCCACCCACCTCCACCATCTCTCCTGCATGACTGTAGCAGCCTCCCAGCTCCCATCCTGCCCCTCAGGTGCATTTTCCACCAGGCAGCCACAGGGATTCTTTTAAAACACAACCCAGGTCACCTCACTCCCAGGCTAAAACTCTTCAACTCTGCCACAACCCTTAAGATAAAGCTAACATTTCTTAACCAGGCAACATAGGCTCTGCAAAATCAGGCCCTGCCAACTCTGTCTCACTTCTCTCCATTTCCTGCATAGGTTCTCCACACTGGTTATATATAGCACACTCATAACTCTGTGAATACACTATAGCCCTAATGCTTCTGTACCTTTGACTGTGTTGTTCTCTCTCTATGAGATGCTCTTCCACCCCTTTCTTCAATAGCAAACTTCTAGTCATCTGTCTAAGTCCAGCTCAAATGTCACCTCCTGCCTGAAGCGTTCCCCCACCAGGCCAGGTAGAATTAAGTGGTTCCTGCAATTCTGCATTGTAAAGGCTGTTCCTAGGTCAGTCTCCCCCAACCAGACATGGGGCTCCCTGAGTGCAGAGAGTATTGGGGTCAGCCTCCTGTCCCCCAAACCATGCAGCAGAAGATTGGGCAGAGTAGGTGTCAATGAGTGCATGGCTAGTGGGATTTCACATCTTTCTGTTTCAAGCCCTCATTTTACAGATGAGGAAACCAAGGCCCAGACAGGGTGGAGACCAGCTTCAGACCACCGGGGGAATAACTCAGGGCAAAATGGGGCTGAAGTCCCCAGCTTCTGAGGCCCATTTAAAGTACCAAGCGCTGGGTGAGACACGCACTCCTGCCTGCCTGTGGGTACCTGGTGGTGATGAGTGGGGCAGTCCGGGCTGGCCGGCTTAGGGCCTCACGGGTGTGGGGAAGACAACTGTAGAGGAGCAGCTCCTTTTCAGTCAGCAGGGCCACGGTGGGTGCTGTGCCCCCATTGGGCAGCTGCAGGGGACAAGGCAAAAGTGAAGAGGGACAGGGAGGAGAGAGATCAGAGAACCAGGATGGGGAGAGAATGGGAATGAGGTCAGCTCCAGGGAAGGGGAAGGGAGGGAAGAATAGGTCCCTGGCCCAGCAGGCACCTGCTCAGTCAGCCAGCCGATCTGCTTGATGTCCTGGCTCCCAGCTGTGTTGGTAGCTGCCAGCAGTGCCTGCAGCTCGTCCTTGACCCAGGGCATTAGAGCATTGATCTGGGCATGGATGGCAACTGCCCACGACCTTGCACTCGCCTCGTCCATGGCCCTCAGGAAGAGGGTGTCTTGACCATCTGCCGAACAGATCTCCAGATACCTGCAGGCACAAATGAGTGGAGGGGAGGGTCTGTCCACTGCTACAGCTGACCAACCCTGAGATCTGGCCCAAGAAACCCCATCTACCACAAAACCCCATCTACCACAAAACCAGAAGAAACCATAGGGGTGTCCATGAGAGAATCAAAGCGACCCTTGCTGCTAGGGATCCAGCCACAGTTGTTGAGGCCTCATGGGGTCTAGGGACAAGAGACCACTAGACACACGCATAAAGACATACAGACACACTCAAACACATGTGATAGGTGCCAAAGTTATCACTGTGTGAGGATTCATTATCTTGCCCTTTTTTCCCTGGTTTCTAAGGAGAAGGACCATCTTGCTGAGCTAAATCCCAGGTTCTCCTTTGTGGTATAGAACCAAAGTAATACACTAATTATGGGGGAACTGAAGAGAACGCTTGATAGGCCAAGTTGAAAGAAACAGAAACTAAAAGAAAAAGCTTGATAGGCCAAGTTGAAAGAGCTAGAATAATGGAGTAGGGAAAGGGGGAAGATGAAAAGCCATGCAGGCAAGTGCTGGGGAATGTTTTCAAGGAGGTACCCAGAGGAACAGTGACAGGGAGAGGATTTTATAATGCTTTGTGGACCCTGGCCAGTCAGTTGGTTGGGCATTGTCCCATGTACCAAGAGGTCGCCATTTTAATTCCCAGTCAGGACACATGCCCAGGTTGCAGGTTTAATCCCTTGCCGGAGGCAGCCTATCAATGTTCCGCTTTCACATCAATATTTTTCTCTCCCTCTCCCTTCCTCTCTCTCTAAAAATCAATAAGATTAAAGAAAAAAATAGCCTTGGCCGGTTTTTCTCAGTTAGAACATCGGCCTGTGGACCAGAGTCCTGGGTTCAATTCTGGTCAAGGGCACATACCTCAGTTGCGGTTCGGTCCCTGGCCCTGGTCAGGGTCATGCGGGAGACAACCAGTCGATGTGTCTCCTTCACATATCTCTCACGCTCCCCTCTCACCCCCTTTCTATCTGAATCAGTGGAAAACGTCCTCAGGTGAGGATTAAAAAAAGAAGAAGAAATGTAAAATAAATAAATAAAATGTTTTGTGGGACATTAAAGATTCACTCCCCTTTGGCCTTTCTGGGACAGATGAGGTGGGGCAGAAACAGGATAATGGTTCACACAACACCCACTCCAACCCCCTTCACCTTTGCCTTCCTCTACTGCAAAGCTAGAAAGAAAAGTACTTTCATTCCCAGACTCCCTCACAGCCAGGACTGGCCATGTGAGCTGGTTCTGACCAATAAGATATAGCTAGATAACACTTTCCTGGTACTTAGTCTCCGAAGATGGCCGCCAACAAATCCATCCCTCCCTGTACACAGGGTCCACTCCTCTCATTAAGAGGTGAAGTTTGGCCCTGGCTGATTTGGCTCAGCGGTTAAAGCCTGAGGTCCAAAGAGACCCGGGTTCGGTTCCCGCTAAGGGTGCGTACCTCGGTTGCAGTTTGTCCCCGGCCCTGGTTGGTCGTGCGGGTGGCAGCCACTCGATGTGTCCCTTTCACGTCGATGTTTCTCTCTCTCTCTCTCCCTCCCACTCTATCTGAACAAAAAATGAAAAAAAAAAAAGAGGTGAAGTTTGCCCTGGCCAATGTAGCTCAGCATTTGAAGCGTTGGCCCTGTGCACCAAAGGGTCACAGGTTCGATCCCAGTCAAGGACACATACCTAGGTTACGGGTTCGATCTCCAGCCCTGGATGGGGCACAAGTGGGCACATGTGGAAGGCAACCAATCGATGTGTCTCTCTCACATTCATTTTTCCATATCTCTCTCTCTCTCTCTCTCTCTCTCTCTCTCCACCCCCTCCCTCCCTTCCACTCTATCTAAAAATAAATGGGGAAAAAATATCCTCGGGTGAAAATTAACAATAATAATAATAATAAATAAAAATTAAAAGCAATGGAAAAAATATCCTCATGTGCCCGGCCAGAGTGGCTCAGTAGTTGAGCATCAACCCGTGCACCCAGAGGTGACTGGTTCGGTTCAGGGCACATGCCCAAGTTGTGGGCTTGATTCCCAGTGGGGGGCATGCAGGAGGTGGCCAATCAATGTTCTCTCTCATCAATGTTTAAATTTCTCTCTCCCTTTCCCTTCCTCTCTCTCTAAAAATCAATAAAGATAAATAAATTTTTAATATATCCTCACATGAGGATTAAAACTAATTTAATTTTTTTTTATCCTCACCCGATTACATCTTTCCATTTTTTTGTTC
Organism: Molossus molossus; assembly: GCF_014108415.1. Classification (NCBI taxonomy): domain Eukaryota; kingdom Metazoa; phylum Chordata; class Mammalia; order Chiroptera; family Molossidae; genus Molossus; species Molossus molossus. The sequence continues at coordinate 21,944,370 of NW_023425399.1, read as the reverse complement.
AGATAGAGGGGGAGGGAGGGAGAGCGAGAGAGAAAGTAACATCGACATGAAAGGGACTTATCGAGTGGCTGCCACCCGCACGACCCAACCAGGGCCAGGGACAAACTGCAACCGAGGTATGTGCCCTTAGCGGGAACTGAACCTGGGTCTCTCGGGATAGCAGGCCGATGTTCTAACCGCTAAGCCAAACAGGCCAGGGCAAATTTAACTTAATTTTTTTTTTTTTTTCATTTTAAAGGTGAAGTTTACTTCTCATGTCCTTGACCTTGTAACTTGGTTTGACAAATAAAATGTGGCAGTAGTGACATTTTGGCATATTCCCAAGTTACCATGAAATCCAACTACTCTGAGAGGGGGAACAAGCTAGCCACCTGGAAAGGCCATACAGAAAGAGGAATGCCCAGCCATGCCCTAGCTGTTCCAACCATCCCAGCTAAGGCAGCAGACATGTGAGTAAAGCAGCCATCTTCACTTTCAGCCCCAGGAGATACCACATAGAGCAGAAGAACTGGCCAGTTGAGCCAGCCAGAGCTGTGAGAAATGATAAACCATTATATTCTAAGACACTAAAATGTAGGGTGGTTGGTTATGCAACAATAGAACAAAATACCAGGAGAAAAATTCCTTTCCCTTTGCGTTCATCCTTTTAGGAATATGGACACGTTTAGAGGTGCAGCCACCATCCTGCCTTGAAAAAAAAAAAAAAAAAACATCCACAATAAAGATGGCAGGAAAAAAAAACTGGAAGCCTGATTCCTTGACAGCATTTTTGAGCAGCAATAGCAGCCTAAATAAACAGCTGACCCCTGGACTCTTTAAACATGTGGGAAGCCCTGGCCGGTTTGGCTCAGCGGTTAGAGCATCGGCCTGCAGTCCGGAGAGACCCGGGTTTGGTTCCCGCTAAGGGCATGTACCTTGGTTGCAGTTTGTCCCCGGCCCTGGTTGGTCATGCGGGTGGCAGCCACTCGATGTGTCCCTTTCACGTCGATGTTTCTCTCTCTCTCTCTCTCCCTCCTACTCTATCTGTGCAAAAAATGGAAAAATGTCCTCGGGTGAGGAAAAAAAATAAAAATAAACATGTGGGAAAATAAACCTCTCATTTATTTAAGCCATTGCTTGTTAGGGTTATGATACTTGCAGCCCAATGTAACCCTAAGTGAAAGTAAAATATTACTAATTATATTTTAGTTAGCAGATTGTGTTCCCTTGACTGGGATATTGCACTGGTATGGAACTCCAGTTATATTCAAGTTATACATGTAGTTACAGATGTATGCACATAGTTAAGCACATGCACATACATACATATACACATATGAATATCAACATAAACACACACAAACACATGCACAAATCTACACCAATACCCTTGCAAATGCTCAAATATACGCAAAAACACTTGCAATTATATGCCATCTATACGTTCACACACATAGAAATACATGTGCACATATGCTGCGGGTGATGTCCAAGATCGGGCTAGGAACCACGATTAACCTAAGTTTCTATGAGTCTCAGGAAGGACTACCACCTAACCTTCACCCAACACACAAGGCCCCTTTGGTGGAACCCCTATAAGTGATCTGTGAATTACCACTTATTGCCTCATGGGGGCAGTGTAGGGCTAGGTCATCAGGGAGAGCCAGGAGATTTGGATGCTGAACATTAATGTTGGGCATTTGACTGACATTGAACCTGGGCTGTAACTAGGACCCATAGCACAGCCTTTTATGCCACCCCAATATATACATCATCTCCAATACTGCATACCCCACTTTAACTGCATTCAACCACCACCATCACTCAGGCACCTATAGCTTCTAAAGCAGAGAGGGCTACCTGGAAAGAGGCAAGTCTCATCCTTTCCTGGTTGGGTGATTAACCTTGGACATGTTACTTCCTCTATCTGTCCTCATCTATACATGGGCTGAAATAATAGGGTCGCTGTGAGAGTTAAATAAAATTGTGTGTGATAAACACAGTAAAGTTGCTTGGTACCAATCTCATCATCAATGAACTGTTAAGGGCTGCTCAGATGTAAAGGATATTAACCTTCCATGGCCCTGACACAAATGTTACCAGACATCTCAGACCCTCAGCAGAGTAGGAAGAGACTTCAGGGGATCACTGAGTCCTACAACTTTATTTCACAATAAGGAATCTAAAGGTCAGCGAGGAAAAGGGACTAGTTCAAGGAGAGCCAGGACTGGAATCCAGGGCTCTCCACACACCAAGATCCTCCTCAGATGTGAACTGCCCAGAGGAAGAAGAGAAAAGCAAAGCACACCCTCATCCCCGTAACTTCACTCTTGCATCCATTCAATAAACATTTCTTAAGCACCTACCATGTTCAGGCATTGTATCTCTCCTTTGGCCCCACCACATAACAACACCAGGGCATGCCTGTCTGAGGTGCCCCCCACTCCAGGCTTACCTGGGCTCTGGGTCACTGGGGGTACACCTTCTTGAGACATATGCCATCTTCAAGGACATGTGTTTGGCACCGTTGAGGTCTCGGGGTGGGGGGCCAGGGGAGGAAGGCTGCCGCTGAAGGGGTGAGGCAGGAGGCGAGTCCCAGCCAACCGAGGTCCCGCTGGCAGAGTTCTTGAAATATGGTGAGACCTCCTTCATGTACTTGACTGGTCAAGGGACAGGTCAGCAGTTACCACTGTGACATGGGCTCCCATGCAGCACACATCACAATTTTCACTGATTCATTAAGAGTTTAATTTATGTCTAATATCACTATCCTCCTCAAAGCTAAAGTCTCTGACTACAGTAGAAAATACTAGATGCATTCCAACATCCATTCTCTCATTTCCCCTCTGGTTTACAGACACAAGGCCACCTGGAAGAAAGGCTACATTTCCCAGCCTCCTTTGCAGTTAGGTGTGACCATGTAACTAAGTTCTAACCAAGTAAGCAGAAGTGTTTGACCTTTGGGATGGCTGCTTAAAGGGAACAGACCACAGCTTCAGCAAGGCAGTAAAACAGCACCAAGAGGAAGTCAGATGTGACTGTTCTGCCATTGTCCCATTATCTGCCTCTATCTCCAGTCTTTTCATCTCCAGAAAAGAGGGGTTGAATGAAACAGTCCTGTGGCAGAGGCTGCTAACTGTCCTCCAATATAGAGATAGCTTCCCAGATTTTCCAGGCTCCCTTGCAGCTATTTAAGTGCTCAAGTCTGGCTAACAGGGTGAGAGCAGAAGGGATGTGTGTAACAATCAAGTTCTGTCTATTAAAGCAAGGGGCATAGCTCTGGCCAGTTTGGCTCAGCAGTTAGAGTGTCGGCCCGCAGACCAAAGGGTCTCAAGTTTGATTCCCAATCAATGGCATGTACCTGGATTGCAGGTTCGATCCCTGGCCCTGGTCAGGGTCGTGCATGGGAGGCAACCAATCAATGTGCCTCTCTCACATCAATGTTTCTCTCTCTCTCTCCCTCCCTTCCACTCTCTCTAAAAATCGATGGAAAACATCCTCGGGTGAGGATTAACCAAAAATAAAATAAAATAAAAAATAAAGAAGAAGGCATATCCTTTCTTTCCTCCTCTTTTTCTGAACAAGGTTGAACTGGCTGGAACAAAGATTTGTGGGTCACCATCTTGACTTTGAGGACATGAGCAACACTCGAAGGAAGGCTGACAACAAAATAGAAATAAATGGATACTGACATTTTAGAGATGCCATGTCAGACTTGGACTGTGACCTAAGGAAGCAAGGAGCTTCTGTTATATTTAAGCCATAGTATATTATGGTTCTCTTGTAGCAGCATAGCTTGTACTCTAATCAATATATATATATATGCCTAGCAGCCCCCTTAGCTGTGATCAATCATCACTAAGTATAGTGGACACCTCAGAGAATAGCATTATCCAACAGAGCTTTCTATGGTTATATAAATGTTCTATATATAAACGGTCCAATAAAGTAGCCACTAGCCACACATGGCTATTGAACATATGAAACATGACTAGTACAAATGAGGCACTGCATTTTTTTTTTTTTTTGTATTAATCTCACCCGAGGATATTTTTTCCATATATTTTTAGAGAGAGTGGAAGGAAGTGAGACACATAGATTGGTTGCCTCCCGCACATGCCCCAACTAGGGCTGGGGATCAAACCTGCAACCCAGGTACGTGCCCTTAACCAAGAATTGAACCCGACACCCTTTGGGTTGTGGGCCAATGCTCTAGCCACTTCGCTAACTGGCCAGGGCAAAAACTGCATTTTTTTTTTTTGTTACAGATGTTTCTCATTTTTTACCCCATTGACACCCTCCTCCCCATCCCCCCAACCCATCCCCAGCTTTGTTGTCAATGTCCATTGATTATGCGTACATGCATATAAGTTCTGTGGTTTATCTCTTCCCTTCCCCCAGCACCCCTTCTTCTGAGGGTTGTCAGTCTGTACCCTACTTACACGTCTCTGGGTCTACCCTATTCCTCAGACTGTTATGAGAAACTGCATTGACTACTTTATGAGTCAGACAAGGTCTCCACCTTCACAGTGCTCCCAGCCTAGTGGAAGACAAAAACCTCCACATAGACACAGGGGAGTGGGCTTTTTATTTCATTTTAATTAATTTAAAATTAAATTCAGCCCTGGTCAGTTTGGCTTAGTGATTAGAGCGTTGGCCCGTGGACCAAAGAGTCGTGGGCATGTACCGGTCAAGGGCATGTACCTCGGTTGCAGTTCGTCCCTGGCCCTGGTCGGGGTCAGGGAGGCAGCCAATCGATGTTTCTCTATATCTATCTATCTATCTATCTATCTATCTATCTATCTATCTCTCCCTCCTACTCTGAAAATAAATGGAAATATATATCCTCGGGTGAAAAAAAGAGAAGAATTATAATTTAAAATTAAATTCAAATAGTCACATGGAGCTAATGGTGACCATATGACCACATCTTCATATGGCTAGAATAGCAGCCTAGTCCTACTTCTCACCCAACTGACCCATAAAGTCATGTTCTGGTACATGATCCTGCTTTCCTGGCTATGCTGGCAGGACCAGGGTAAACACCTGACCCATACGAGGCTACCCAAATTGAGACTGGGAAACATCCTACACTGGTGTCTTACACAAATTTGCTATGGGTGTCAACCACCTTCTGCTATGGGGACAAAGAAGCGTAGAAAGCTGGTTTGTAGAAAGATAAAATGAGTAGAGATGGGTGTCGAGAAACAGAGGGAAAGCCTTGCCAGGCATCTGCTAATGTTCCAATTTCTGATACTCATCCTTTAGAAAGTCAGGCTGCCATGTCAACAGAAGTGATGATATTTGCAAACAAAGGAGTCTTGCCCTGGCTGGTTTGGTTCAGCAGTTAAAGCATCGGCCCGCGGGCCAATGAGTTGCGGGTTGAATTCTGGCCAAGGGCACGTACCTCGGTTGCGATTCGTCCCAGCCCTGGTTGGGGTCGTGCGGGAGGCAGCCACTAGATGTGTCCCTTTCACGTTGATGTTTCTCTCTCTCTATCTCTATCTCTCTCTATCTGAACAAAAAATGGAAAAATGTCCTTGCATGAGGATAAAAAAAAAGTCTTGATCAGGGCCTGAATCCTATGTCTTTCTAGAAAAAGATCCCACTAACACTGGCTGCTACAAGGCAACATGATGACAAGGTTGATCAGAGAAGAGCTCAGTGGGAGTGGAGATTTAGAGACAAGTCAGTTTTCTTGGGCACCTGCTATGTGCCAGGTGTTGAACTGGCCCTAGGTAGGACTGGGATGGCATTTGCACTACCACTTCTTTATCCTTTGCTCATGGAACATACCATGAATCCATCATAGTGTTCTATGGTAGCCATTACCAATCAGTTAAGGCTGATTGGTAATAAAACATTTTGATCATTCTTGCTATATCAATTGTTGAAGTCTGGCTGCAAATAACAGAATATATGATAAAAGTACCTTAAGCAATAAAGATATTTATGATTTCATAGAACAAGAAGTCTAGAGAAAGGCAATTTCAGAATTGGTTCAGTGCCCAATGACATCGGACTCAGGGTAAGCCTCTCTGCCATTCTCTTGGCCCTTGCCTCATGACCACAAAATGCTGCCACAGCTCGGAGCCAATCAACAAAACCCAAAGCAGAAAGGGAGGAGACAGGCAGAAAAGAGGCTGTTTCCTAATACCTCCCTCTTGTTGGCCCAACTGGGCTGCAGGCACACTTCTAGCACAATCATTACCAAGAGGGAATAGTCACGATTTAGACCAATCACAATTCAGCCTCTGGGACTAAGCATATTTCCACCCCAAAAAATCAGGCTTCTGTTAGCAAGGAAGAAAGGGAAATGATTGGTAGGCAAGCAACCAACAGTGTCTGCCACATGTACCTGGCATCTGGACTATTCCCAATTCTCATGAGCAGCAGTCTCCTTATCTCTAAAATGAGCACCTAGAAAGACAGTCTGTATGTCAAGGTGCTTAAAAGACTTACCCAAGCACTAGTCTCTCTTCCCCCGGCCAGGTTGTCCCCTCTATTACCCTACTGAAGGGTGCCTATCCCTGCTATCCCTTGGGCAGCCTTCCTTCCTCTCCCCTCAGCCATCTGGCTCGCTAGCCATCTGTTGTCTGCAGTCAAGGCCCAACCATTATGCTCTTCCTGTGAGTGGACAGGCCAGGATGGGGTGAGGAAGCAGTTCTTGGCCCAGCTCCCTGGAAGAACCAGATAAGAAGCTATTTCTGTCACAAGAGGCTGCCCTTGGAAGCTCAGATAGAATCCAAGGCAAATAGGAGTGAAAGTGAGAGGGAGTTAGAAACCCTATTGGGGTTGAAAGAGACGTTCTGTTGAAAATAAGAATAGGGCCCAGCCATTGTGGCTCGATGGTTGAGCATCAGACCATGCACCGAGAGGTCTCTGGTTCAATTCCCAGTCAGGGCACATGCCCAGGTTGTGGGCCCGATCCCCAGTGGAGGGCATGCAGGATGCGGCCAATCGATGTTCTCTTTCATCAATGTTTCTATCTCTCCCTCTCTCTTCCTCTCTGTCTAAAATCAATAAAGAAAAAAATTTTTAAAGAAAATAAAAATAGGCTTTTGTGAGAGAACTAAGCCTAGGCCCAAAGTTTTGAGGACTAGGACTAAAAATGATTCATCCTCATCAGTACAGCAATGACTTACCCCAGGACTGAATATTAGATTATTTCTCAAGGGATGACGAAGGTAGGACATATCACAGCCTATATGACATTCGAACCATACCCCTGCCCTTTTCTCCTTGCTAGCAGAACCCTGAGCCTCATAGTCTGGGCTTTTCCCAAACGCAAGGGGAGAATCTTGATTGGCCAAAGTCAATCATGATCATTCCATCTCTTTTGCTTGTGACTGGTTTAAAAAGGTGCAGGTGATACAATTCTGACCAATGAGATATGAAGAAAAGTATACTCACTTCCTTCTTCTTCTCTAACCTTTAGAGCAATAATAGTCACTTTTTGACCACAAGGGTTGGGATCCACACTGAGAATGGGGAGTCCTTAAATTAATCACCCTGAAGCCAGGCTAGCTACCTTTAGGTAGTATGGAAGAAAATACATTTTCTTCCATGTTTAAAACCCTTTGAATTGGTTTCCTGTGACTTGCAGACAAAAGTATCCTAATATAGCCCAACCCAGCCCAAGGGTGCACCTGATCTCCCTGCTACAACTAGCCATGGCTCTACCCTGCTCAAAGTTCTGCTCTGGCTCCCCTGAACCCTTCATCTGACTTCAAGGCTCTCCAGCACCTGGGCCCTGTCTATCTCTCTGGCTTTACCTCCTTCCTCACCCCTAATCTCACTCTCTAGTTCAATCATACTGACCTCCTTGGAGTTCTCAGAAGATGTATTAGCTTCCAAACTTCCACACCTTTGAAAATGCAATTATGTCTGCACAGAGTGCTCTTAATACATTGTTTAAAGATAGGCACTCTTGCCCTGGCCTGTTTGGCTTAGCGGTTGGAGTGTCTGCCTGCGGACCAGAGAGTCCCAGGTTCGGTTCCCGCTAGGAGCATGTACCAAAAAAATTAAAAAAAAATAAAGATAGGCACTCTTGGAGTTGAATTCCATCTCCAGCACTGTTTAACTGTGTGACCATGGACAAAATAATTCACCGCCCTGGGCCTCAATCTGCTAGTCAATAAAAGAAGAATGAGCCCTGGCTGGTTTTGCTCAGTGGTTAGAGTGTCGGCCCACAGACCAGAGAGGCCCGGGTTGGGTTCCCACCAAGGGCATGTGCCTCGGTTGCAGTTTGTCCCTGGCCCCGGTTGGGGTTGTGTGGGTGGCAACCAGTTGATGTTCTCTCTCACGTCAATGTTTCTCTCTCTCTCTTCTTGTCATTCCCTCCAGCTCTATCTGATGATAAATGCAAAAAAATGTCCTCCCGTGAGGATAAAAAAAAAGATGAGCACTGGCCAGTGTGGCTCAGTTGGATGGAATGTTGAGTCACAGGTTCAATTCCCAGTCAGGGCACACATGGGAGACAACCGATCTAAGTTTCTCTCACATCAATGTTTCTCTCTCTCTCTCTCTCTCTCTCTCCCCCTTCCTCTCTCTCCAAAAATCAATTTTAAAAAGTTAGACCTCAGGTGAGGATTAAAAATAATAATAATAAGCCCTGATTGGTTTGGTTCAGTGGTTAGAGCATCAGCCCGTGGACCAAAGAGTCATGGGTTCGATTCCAGTCAAGGGCACGTTCCTCGGTTGTGGTTTGGTCCCCAGCCCTGGGATGGGTCATGTGGGAAGCAGTCAATCAATGTGTCTCTTTCACATTGATGTTGCGCTCGGGCTCTCTCTCTCTCTCTCTCTCTCTTCCTATCCCCCCTCCTACTTTATCTGTAGATAAATGGAAAAATATACTCTGGTGAGGATTAAAATATATATAATAATAATAATAGGAATGACATTGTCTACCTCGGAGAGATGTTATAATTAAATGAGATGATGTAAAATATGTGGCACAGGTTAGGGACTTGAGAAATATGAGTTTCTTACCCATTAGCCACTGCTGCGCACATTTCTTAGAACTCTGTTGTTATTTTGTGTGCTGGGGATGTCTCTCCCACCAAATTGGGAGCTCCCAGAGGACAGAAACTAGGCTTGATTCAAACTGAGAGTCAGTTTCTATGAATGAAGAAATGAATGCCAGGCAGAATAGGTTCATTCAGCAGGAGGGAGAAGGTGTCACAGCACAGGAGGTCCTGCCTCAGCTTGAACATCACTCCTCTAGGAAGCCTCCCCAGATGCCCACACTAGATCCACCACAGCCATCACTTCTGCAGTCCCCTGGAGCTGACTCCCCTGCATCTGTGGAGATCTGCGTCTCCCACCAGGCTGGGAGTACTGTGAGGGTGGGGACCTTGTCTGATTCATCTCTGTGTCCCCAGAATGCAGCAGGGATCTCATCCTATGTGCTCCACAAGTGAACATTTGTCAACTTTGAGGCCAGAAAAACTGCCAGAGCCCCTGCTCACCCAGGCTTGTCCCAGAACCTCCTTCTCCTTTCCCACAAGAACATGCTATAAATGGACAGCACACCAGCTGGTGCTCGATACAGGGCTTAGATTTCACAAACCAATAGGCCTGTCTCAGGGTGGGGGTGGGGTCTTGAGGGCCCCAGAGTGTGACCATAAATAGCCCAGTTTTGAGTCCTCCTCTGCTCTGATTTCTACCTGAGTCACCCGACCAAGCAGGGCAGGGTTGACCAAAGACGGAGGCCTGGAAAGCTGAGGGCATGAACGTGGCCCTGTAGGCAGCATTCTTGAGACTCCAAGGATAGACCCAGTTGGTATGCACACACTCTCCAGCCAAGATCCTGGCCCAGGGACCTGATAAAGCAATGACACATGGGCCCTTCCTCCATGGGGAAGCTGAGACAGACACAGGTACTGCCGGTTCCAGAGGCCCTGATTCCCAGCTCTGCTAAGGAGAGAAGCTAGGACCCAGCCCTGGCCCCAAGGGCCTGGGAATAGGTTCCACTAAAACCACAAGGAACAGACAAGACAGGACCATTTTCCTGGCCCAGTACAATTGGGAGGGAGCACATGTGTTGCAAAGAAAGGAGGATACATCTGTTTTGGCTCGATACAGTATCCCCAGTACTTATCCAGTGCTCAATAAATGTTTGTGACTGAATATCTTGGCTTTGAGTCTTGGCTGAAGCCTGTCCTCTAAGCTCAAGCTGTTCCTTGTCTGTTCAGTGGGTGATCATTTACTAGCCCCCACTTGAAATTACATGATCTGTCCATTTGTTTACTAGTCTACAGCCTTTGTCCTCCAATCAAAATGTCAGTCCCATGAAGGCAGAGACCTGTTTCCTTGTTCACGAGGGTATCCCCAGCATCTACAATAGTACCTGACACGTATCGATTAATCAGCAAATAAGAAATTTGTTAAATGAATGAATATTGACAGGCCTAGGACTCCTCAGCCTGAGAGACAATGTCAAATTGGGCTCTGGAGTGAGGCAGGCTTGAGTTTTACTTCCTTGCTCTGTGACCTTGGACAAGTGACTTTGTAAGCCTCTATTTTCTCATCTTTATAATGGGAGAAAAATATATCTACTTCCCAATATACTAAAGGCACTTTGAGATTCAATACCTTAAAGGCACTTTGCCCGACATGGCATATAATAGGTCTTCAATAAACAGTAGTATGGTTATTATTTCTGCTGCTGTTCTTCGTGTAACAGTATAAATAGATGAGCACACGATGTGGTGATAGACAGGCAAAGATTTCAATCCAGGCCCTGTCACTTGCTGTCTGGCCTTGGCAAGTCCCAAGATCTCTCTGACCTGTTTCTTTGCCTATATAATGGGCACTAATACACCAGCTCTCTGAGTAAGGCACTATAAAGATTCAAGTCCAGTCTGCCCACCCTCCCACCCAGGATGGTATGGAGTGGACACAGGATTCCCACAGGCTCTGGGAGGGATGACCTTTAAAGTCCTGCTAGTCTAGCAAGGCTGAACTATAAATAGTCCCCAGCCCCTGGCAGGCCCTGCAGCAGGGTTGACCAACAGAGCCTAGGTTGCCACACTCTTGGGGCAAAAAAAATCTCACCTCACTACACCCTTGTGCAGCACAGGGGCACTATCTGTCAAGATCCAAAGGCACGTGAACCCTTTGACCTAACAATACCCTTTGTAGGAACCCTGCTTCAGATAAATGCTCATAGGTGCACAGAGGGGTCATAGCACCATTGTCTTCAGTTCAAGAGGCTAGGGATAGCTTGAATGCCCATGGGTAGGGGCTGCTAAATACAAGGTATGAGCTTCCTGATTCAGTCTTGTTCATGGCTACATCACCAGTGCCTACATTGAGTCCTGGCACAGAGACAGGGCTCAGTAAATATGTGTTAAATGAATGTATGACTCTCAATAATGTGATATTATGCAATCATTAAAAAGAATGAGATAGCCCTGGCTGGTTTGGCTCAGCGGTTAGAGCATCCACCTGCGGTCCGGAGAGACCCGGGTTTGGTTCCCGCTAAGGGCATGTACCTCGGTTGCAGTTTGTCCCCGGCCCTGGTTGGTCGTGCGGGTGGCAGCCACTCCATGTGTCCCTTTCACATCGATGTTTCCCTCTCTGTCTCTTCCTCTCTCTCCCTCCCACTCTGTCTGTACAAAAAATGGAAAAATGTCCTCGGATGAGGATTAAAAAAAAAAAAAAAAAAAAAAAAGAATGAGATAGAGTTATATGTACTGAGTTGGAAATAATTCCTCAACTTATTAAATGATAAAAACAAATGTGAAAACTTTCTGGAAGAATGTGAAAATATCAACAGTGGTTATATCTATGAAAAGATAATTGCTTTACACTTTCCTGACTTTTGTTTTTAAATAGGCATATATTATTTTTACATTTCTTTGAAAATCTACTTTTTACAATATATGTATATACCACCACATTCAATATCATCTATGCCAGGCCCTCATCAACCCTTCCAGAAGCAAAGGGTTCTAAGATCTTGGAAAGAAGTACTTATTGAACACCTACTGTATTATACCAAGCACCAAGCTCAACTCTCACAAACATATCTTCATCTAATCGCACCATTTTAATGAAATGGATCTATGTCCTTATTTAACAGTTGAATAAATGGGGTCTCACAAGGGTTAGATGACTTGCAGTGCAGTATAAATATTTAAGAATACAGGTTTTTTGCATCTAACAGATCTGAGCTAAAATTCCATCTCTGCTACTGTGTGACCTTGGGCAAGTAGCTTCACCTCTCTGAGTTTCACTGTTCTCATCTGCACAATATGATAAATAATGTACCTAAGCCCTGGCCAGTATTGCTCAGCGGTTAGAGCATCCGCCCTTGGACCAAAGGGTTGCAGGTTCAATTCCTGATCAAGGGCATGTACTTGGGTTACAGGTTCAATCCCCAAGGTCTGGGTCCTTTGGAAGGCAACCAATCAATGCCTCTCTCTCTCTCTCTCCCCGCCCCCTTCTATTCTATCTAAAATCAGTGAAAAAATACAATAGGGTGAGAATTAAAAAATAAATAAATAATGTACCTAATTCACAGGGATGGTTTTGAGGAATCAATGAGATAACATATGGAAGGCACTTAGCATAGTGCCTAGAACACTGTAGGTATTCCATGAACAGCAGACACTACCATCGCTATTATTATCATCATTATCATTATTATTTCCTCTACCACCACCAGCAGCCACGCTTACACAGCTAATCAAGGCCAGAACCCCCCTCCAGAGCCCCACAGGAATTTTAATCAAGATCCAGGGAACAAGCCAGGGCTGCATTAGGCCAAATTTGGTCTTTGGGGAGTCACATGGCCCAAAGCCATGTGTGTGTGGTGTGGAATGGTGTGTGGTATGGAATGGTGTGTGGTGTGTGTGAAGCAAAATAATGTTCCCTTGAAAACAATGATTAGAACAACAGGTCTCTGCAGCAATGGGAGGACTAAACAGGACCTATATCCGTGACTCTGTTCCCAGGACAAGAGTCCCACAAGCACCTCAAGAGCATGGCATCACTTGGCTAAGCCAACTAGGGTGACCTCAAATTAGCTGCAACCATTAATAACATCCCACTTTCGATGGTGGTGATGCACTGGGCCAAATTCGGACAAGACACCTGGCAGCGTCCATCTCCTAGGGGAGAAGTCGGCGGGGCCCGGACTTGGAGTTACAAGAACTCATGATAGAAATCCTCAATTAACCAGTGTCACCCCAATACATTCAATAAACAGGAAAAAAATAAAAGGAACTTTCAGGAGTCAGTCAAGCTCAGCCTGAGCCTTGTGCCCCACCTTAAACATTTAGGAAAGTAAACTGCAATTGACAAGGTTAAAGATAAAGTAGAAAAGGTCAGAGATGTACTCTGGTGATCATTCCCCAAACACTCACCAAGAGCTAATATGCACTGGGCTCAGTGCCAGGCCTGGGGCTCTGAGACAAACTACACATGATCCCTGCCCTCAAAGGCCTCCAAATTTACTGGAGAAAACAATAATGCTGCTCATGCTGATATGATGATAATAAAGGTTGACTTTCATTAAATGCTTACCATGTGGAAGACATTGTGCTATGCACTTCAAACACATTGTCTCATCCTCATAAACAGCAAATAAAATTAAGTAACCACATATCTACTGTGGGCACTGGCCTCAGCACATTACATGCACCTTATATGTATTTTTTTAATTTATTTTTTAATCCTCACCCAAGGATAATTTTTTCCTCTGATTTTTAGAGAGAGTAGGGGGGAGGGGAGATGGAGAAAGAGAGAGACAGAGAGAAAGAGAGAAATTGATGTGAGAGAAATACATTGATAAGTTGCCTCCTGCATGCATCCCAACCAGGGCCGGGGATCAAACTTGCAACCTAGGTACATGCTCTTGACCAGAAATTGAACCCATGACCCTTTGGTCCAACACTCTAACCACTGAACCACATCGAACAGGGCACATGTATTATTTTTGAATCTTGCAAATAACCATACAAGGTAGATATCATTCAAGGCTGAGGCAATATTGGCCTCTGCAACCAGAGAGACTTGGTTTGAATTCTGAGTCTGCCAATTTATTTGTTGTATGACTTGAAGAAAGTTATTTATTCTCTATAAACGTTGATGACTTGCCCTGGCTGGTTTGGCTCAGCAGTTAGAGCGTCGGCCCACGGTCCAGAAAGATGCGGGTTCAGTTCCTGCTAAGGGCATGTATCTCGGTTGCAGTTTATCCCCAGCCCTGCTTGGGGTCATGTGGGTGGCAGCCAGTCGATGTGTCTCTCTCACATCAATGTTTCTCTCTCTCTTCCTCCCTCTCTCCCTCTCGCTCTATCTGAAGATGAATGCAAAAATTGTCCTCGGGTGAGGATAAAAAAAAAAAAACCTTGATGATTTTGTAACACAAGGATTGTAGCAATTCCTATTACAGTATGTGCCTTTTATGTACATGTTACTCTACTCCTGTATCTTTTTTTTTTTTAGGGCCTTCAGTAAAAACCAGAAGACCTTTTAAAAAGGGCTGTAAGCACTACATATTCCCGTATCTTTTTTTTTTCAAATACTTTTTTTTTTCTTTTCTTTTCTTTTCTTTTTTTGGTATGTGCCCCTCTGCTCAGCCAAACCAGCCAGGGCAATATTCCTGTATCTTTTAAAAGCCTGATCTTCATGTGGGATGTACTTTCCTTTGTACAAAGTGCCAAAATTTTCTTTATTAATTTGTACTGTCCTTTAGTATTATATTTTAATGCTTTACAGGCTCACCATTACCCTTGTCTTGCCAGCCACACTGGAGGTGGAGAGAGGGGAGGCATTTGGCTGTCCCCCCTTTTCCCACAGGCCTGGTCTCCAAGGGCCCAGGCTGGCCCTGGCTCCAGGTCTGTGCACACAATGAGCCTCTCTAAGCAGCAGACAGAGGCGTGTTGGCTGCCAGCTTGGTCACAGGCTTTTGTCACAAACACATCCCTGTGACTGAGAACAGGCTCAAGACATTTGTGCCAACCCCTGACCTCGAAGAGGAATAGGTCCAGAAAACAGGTTCGGGTTGGTGATGCCCAGCTGAAACCCTGAATTAGGCCAGAGAAGTAGGGATCTGCCTGACACCCAGAGTTTGCCAGTGATATCTGTCCCTCTGTGACATAATCAGGGAGCTCTGTACCCATCAAGACCCAGGCCTCAAGAAAGATGCCCAGCTCCCTACCAAGTTCCCATCCAAAGGACAGGCTACCCTTCCACGGCCCCTTGAAGGTAGCCTACGAGTGGGATGGAAGCAGGGAAGTTCAGAACAATGTGGCCAGTGATTGGGTTCTAGCAGAGAACGTAGGCCCAGAGAGGCCCCCAAGAGCACTGTCTAGTCCTTACCTTCTCCACAAACTCCTCCAAATCTCAAGCACCAGCCACAGCCCAACATCTTAGCTCCCTCACATCCTCCAGGCTTCTCAGGTCACCCACACAAGCCAAGGAAAGATCTTGCCTTATAAAACGTCTCAGAGAGCCCTGGCCGGTTTGGCTCAGCAGTTAGAGCATCGGCCCGTGGACGAGAGAGACCTGGGTTCGGTTCCCACTAAGGGCACATACCTCGGTTGCAGTTTGTTGCCCACCCCAGTTGGGGTCATGTGGATGGCAGCCAGTGGATGTGTCTCACATCGATGTCTCTCTCTCTCTTTTCCTCCTTTTCTCCCTCCCGCTCTATCTGAAGATAAATGCAAAAACGTCCTCGGGTGAGGATTAAAAAAAAAAAAGTCTCAGAGAATATAAGCACTAGAAAGACCCTTGGCCTGGGATGGTACACATGTTACTTGTCTTACCTGCCATATCCATGGTAGACCTTGCTAATCATTTCCAGCTCCTTTCTGCTGAGTCTAGGATTGGTCCCAATCCTCTAAATATGGAACTCCCTGTGACCACCAGAGGTGACACTCATAATGAAAGCCATTTGGTCATCTCTGATCTAGTCTAACCCCAGCTGATAAGGAAACTGAAGCCCAGAGGAGGCAAGGGTCTTACCCAAGGTCATAGATTCACCACAGAGAAGACAGGATTTTAGGAACTGATTTTTAAATAGTTTGTGTAGAAGAGAGTGTTTATGTTTTCTCTCTCCCAGCAGACGGTGAACTTTCAGGAGAAGGCTTGGGTCTAGTTTAGCTTCTGACTCAATGCTCTGTACACCAGGCACACAGTAGGTGTCTGCAAATGTTTCTTGACTTAGTGAGGAAGGAATGGAGTGAATGAGTTAGATGAAAGATTTGGGTATTAGCTCCTAAACCAAGAGATGCTTCAAGCATCTAACACTCAGAATGATCCACACTGAGAACCCAGATAGAGACATTCTCAACCTAAGGATGAGGGACTGAGGGGACCTCAGTGTGGATTAGAAATGTACCTACAGTAGAAATTTTACCATCTACAGACTAACCTTTCAAACAGCAAAAACTAAAAGAGCTTTTCAAGTCAACCAAAATATGACAGTTTGATGAATTTCAACTGTTTCAAATTGCATTACCGGCTATAAATATCAAAGTAATGAGGCATCTGGGAGGAAAAGTCTCTTATATCCATATCATTTATGTGTGATCTTGTTATTTAACTTTACTGTTAAAATATGATTAATGTACTTAAGCTTTTAGGGACCAACAGTGCAGAGTCAGCTTTGTAAAAATATACACTATAGGCACACTCTCCCTCCTGGGAGCACTCCGGCGCCTCTCCCTTTCCCTTCTTCCCCCACAGCTCCTAAACTCTAAGAATCCCCACGAGACTTGCAACCAGGGTAGCAATGGGCTAACCCCTGGAACCTGTCCCCAAGGCCCCCTTTTCCCTGACTCTCCAGTGAGCTGACAGCAGCCCCGCCTTAGCTCACTTCTTTCCCAAGTTTCCAGAGAACCGAAGCAGCCCGCCTAGTCTCTCTCCTACTGCTTCTTCTATCCAAGGCCCTTCTTTGTTTCACTGTCCCCAGCTTTCACAAATGTACTCTCAAAATATAAATAAATAAATAAATAAATAAATAAATAAACTATATATTTAAAAAGTGCACCAGCCCTGGCCAGTGTGGCTCAGTTGGTTGGGTGTCATCCCGAGTATCTAGGGGTTGCTGGTTCGATTCCTGGTCAGGGCATGTGCCCAGGTTTCAGGCTCAATCTCTGGTGTGGGAGTGCAGGAGGCAGCTGATTGATGCGTTGCTCTTGCATCAATGTTTCTCTCTCTCGGCCGGTTTGGCTCAGCAGTTGGAGCATCGGCCTGCGGACCAGAGAGTCCTGGGTTCGATTCCCGCCAGGTGCATGTATCAAAAAAGAAAAAGAAATGTTTCTCTCTCTCTCTCCCTTTCCCTTCCTCTCTCTCTCTAAAAATCCTTTTTTTTTTTTAAGTGCACCAGTAGCATTTAAATAAATACACCTAAAATGTAAAAGCAAAACACAACTGAGAGAATCTTGGTGGGTGTGGCTCAGTTAGTTAGAGGATAGTCCTGTACACCAAAAGGTGGTGGGTTCAATTCCCAGTCAGGGCACACACCTGAGTTGTGGGTTTGATTCCTGGTCAGGGCACATGTAGGAGACAGTCGATCAATGTTTCTCTCTCTCTCTCTCTCTCTCTCTCTTTTTCCTTTCCTCTCTCTAAAAACTCAATTTAAAAATATTTTTTTAAAAACAGAAAGAGAGCCCTGGCCAGTTTGGCTCAGCGGTTAGAGCATCGGCCTGCAGTCCCAAGAGACCTGGGTTCGGTTCCCACTAAGGGCGCATACCTCAGTTGCAGTTTGTCCCCGGCCCTGGTTGGTCATGCGGGTGGCAGCCACTTGATGTGTCCCTTTCACGTCTATGTTTCTCTGTTCCTCTCTCTCCCTCCCACTCTACCTGAACAAAAAATGGAAAAATCTCCTCGGTGAGGATTAAAAAAATAAAATAAAACTTAAAAAAAAAAAAAAACAGAAAGAGAACCCTGGCCAGTTTGGCTCAGCGGTTGAGCGTCAGCCTGCAGACCAGAGTCCCGGGTTCGGTTCCCACTAGGGGCATGTACCACCAAAAAAAAAAAAAAAAACCAACAAACAGAGAGAACTGAGATTGGGACCACAAAAATGCCAAAGATCACCCAGGCCCCAGAGCCTGTTTGCTTCTGTGGCCTCTTGGAGACCCCTTTGGGGAAACAAAGGCAACCTGTCAGAATCCGGGCCTGGGGCTCAGCTCAGCATGGCATTCTCCATCAGCCCCCGCTTCCTCCCTGTGCCTGTTCTGGGCCATGAGCCAGACACATTCCTCAGGCCCCCACAACTTCCGGAACTGGCAGAGTGGAGTTTGAGGAAAGGGCTGAGCAAAGCAGAAACCTCCTGAGAGAGGCAAAAGGCAGACATGCAACAACCACAGCAAGGAGCTTATAACAACCAATGGAAAACTGAGGCCCAGAGAAGACAAAGGTCTCATCCAAGACCACACGGTGAGGAAATAGTGGAGGGGAACCACCAAGGTCCCCTCACACCCCCCCCAAAAAAAACTACCTTTTCTCTGATCTTTGTTGGATTTGATATTCTGCTACATAAAGGCCAAGTCCTCTCCCAAAGGAGGATGGGTCTCAGGGTTTGGGGGCCCTGAGTGATAGAAGAACCTGGACTTAAGAAGAATCTTAGCAATCCCATCTCCAGTCCCTTCCTCTCTCTTCCCCTGAGTCACTCACTGAGTGGCAAATCCTGCCATGAACTTTTTGTCCCATTCGCACAACCCAGCAAGGCAGAAGGTACATCCCTGATTTACAGATGAGAAAACTACAGCATAGGGACTTGTCCAAGGCCACAGAGGTAGGAAGAGGGACAGAGGAAATAAAAACAGGTCTGTCTGGCTCTGAACTGGCTACCCCACCACCCCATGCTGTCTCAAGGTAGGTACCCAAGTTCTGTTTCTGTTTTCAACCCTGCCCACCTCCCAGTCCCCACTGCTTGAGGCCTGAAGGAGGTAGGGAAGAACTAAACACCCTGGATTTCCTAGTGCTTACCCTCCAGTACCACCTCTTTGCCCGTCTTCTTCAGAACCTGTACCGCCTCATCATGGGTGGCAGAGGAAAGGTCTTCCCCATTCACGGATAGGATGGCATCCCCCACGAAGAGGGCCTCTGTCTGGTCAGCTGCCAAGCCCTTGAAGATCTTGGAAATGAGAATAGGCATCTTGTTCTCCCGGCCCCCTGCACAGGCACAGAAAGAGGACGAAACTGAGGCAGACACTGCAATGCTCGGGAGTCACGTTGAGGCAAAATTATTTTTGAAGGCATCCTGCAGGGCCCAGCCCGGTGCTGGGAAAGGGGAGATGAGAGGGTAAAGAGGATTTCAGCAAAGAATCACAGAAGTTTGGGACATTCATAATAATAAGTAACTGTCTTATATTTTTTTATTTTTTGAAGGTTAAAAAAAACTTTTATTTATACAGACTGAAAAATGATTATATGCACATTTAAACAGCTAGATTGTATAAGAAATTGCTTAGAAATTCCTTTTTTGATGGCTTCCAAAAGCTGGATTCCATTAAACATGCTTTGTTCTTTCTTTAGACCTAGAAAAACATACTGTATATGATCTTTCAACAAGTTATTTATTCTTCCCTTTTCCGTATTTAGAAATCCTTATGATCCTTCAGAAAGTTCCTTCTGGAACAAACTTTCCTCTTCTCCCCCAGCTAGCCCCGGTGTGTTCACCTTTACAGGCTCTGGGACTGGGAAAGGAGTTAAGACATGTTTCCTCACTGGGAAAAAAACGTCATTTTCTAAATTCATAATGTTATAGTTTGGTCACTGGATCTTTTCGTTCAATACTTTGAGTGTTGTTCACCAGTGTTTGAGTAATTTACAAGGGGCTTCAGTAACTTTTTCTTAAATATTTTGGATTTTAAGCAATTTTCCCACAGTGAGGGAAACCCCCTAATCTGGCATTACGATGGAATTAGCTATTGCCATGGCTCCAAGTTTTACAATCCAGGATCCAGACTGGAAACCAAAGCCTTAAAGTCTAGAGATTTCAAAAGCCTATCTGAATTGCATCTCTGAAGGAAAAAAAAAAAAAAAAAACTAATACATTTTACAGAACTGCTTTATGGCTAAACTCTTGAATATCCTTTGAAAAATAAGAATAGTAATAACAGTTCACATTAGTTCCATATAACAAGTGCCAAATGTCCAGCCAATGTGGCTCAGTGGTTGAGCATCGACCCATGCACCAAGAGGTTGCCAGTTCAATTCCCAGCCAGGGCACATGCCCAGTTTGTGGGCCTGATCCACAGTGGGGGGCATGCAGAAGGTGGCCATCTCTCTCCCCCTCCCTTCCTTTCTCTCTAAACTGAATAAAGAAAAGAAAAAATTAAAAAGAAAAACAAGTGCCAAACACTGCGCTAAATGTTGTCAATGATGTTTCATTGCATCTTCACAACACTTCAATCACACAGACATGCTCAGTGTGGAGAGAAACCCCTTGACCAACGTCGTCCAGCTAGTAAGTGGCAAAACCAGTATGTATTTGAACCTAGGTCTCCTGGCTTCAGAACCAATATTGCTAACTCTTTGGCAGACTGCAAACAGGACCCTTAGATATCACAAGATGAACTAGTGGTCCAGAGAGGGTTGGTCATTATTCTAAGGTCACAAAACAAATTTCAGCAGATGTAGGATTAGAAGTCTCTCCTGACTCCCATGCAGACCCAACAGCTTGCTTATTGTTCTTCACAGGGCTTGAGGCCTAGAAAAGGAAGGGGTTTCTATTTATTTCTGCCCTGCTCTGCCTGAAGCTGGGCACTTCAGTTCAATGTGAAACTATGATCATTCCCAGCTGCCTGGGCTGGACTGGACCCTAGAGGGGAGGTCAAGACGACAACAGGAGCCCTGGCTGATATTAGAGTGTCAGCCCGCGGACCAAAGAGTTGCGGGTTCAATTCCCGCCAAGGGCATGTACCTCGGTTGTAGTTCGTCCCCGGCCCTGCTCAGGGTCATGTGGGAGGCAACCAGTCGATGTGCTCTCTCACATCGATGTGTTTCTCTCTCTCTCTCTCCCCCTCCCACTCTATCTGAAGGTATTTGAAAAAAATATCCTCAGGTAAGGATTAAAAAAAAAAGATGATGACAACAGGAGCCCAATCTACATACATGAAGAATAAAATGGAGCTGGTATTTCCCCTGATGCCTCCTAAAAATACCTTCACTCCCACCTGGAAGTATGGCACTAGGGTATAACTTTATGTGACCTTGGAAAGTCCCTGCTCCTCTCCAAGTCTGTCTATCTGCAAAATGGAACTCTATATGATCTCTAAATTCCTTCCTGTTTTGACACATTCAGTGTACAATTTCTGGATTGACCTGTTGCCCTACCCCATGCTGGAGTTTGGAGGTAAGACTGGTACCCACTCCCTGGATTCCCATTTCCCTCTTTAGACCCCTTTGGTTGGCTACATGGGGATTTGTCCTTCCATGAGTTCAAATTAAGGTTCAAATCCCAGCTCTGCCACTCATTGACTGTGTGATCCTGGGAAAATTGTTTCTTTTCTGAGTCTCAGTTTCTTCACCTGCAAAATAATGATTATGCTCCCTCTCTTTTACCACTTGTTGCCTGGATGAAGTAAATTGTGAGCCTAGAGTACTGAACACAATACTCAGCACACAGTGGGGGCAGAATCACCACCATCCCCAGGTCAAAGAGTCTGAAAGCACAGGAACAGAACCAGCCCCAGGAAGAGGGAACAATGCACACCCAGGTTGATACCATGGCTGACATCTTTCCCCAAGGCAGATAGCTCATTGCTGGGGACTGAGACCCTGAGAAGTAATTGTGGTAAGAATTGTGAACCCAACGGGGAGGGGGGGATATGCAGGGATTTTAAGCACTACATTTGGTTGCTTTGGGAATCTCTCCTGGCCTTCATTTTTCCTCTCAGTTAACAGCAATAATTAACCAGGTACCTACTCTGTGCTGGTAGGGTGAGTGCTTTAGACTCCTGTTCTCACAGAACTATCACAGCTGTATTATTAAACTCATTATAGAGTTGAGTAAACTGAGGTCCAGAGATGGGAAGTGACTTGAGTTCCCACAGTTGATCCTGGACTCAAACACAGTGTGGATACACCCTTTAAAAAAAGCTGTCAGTATGGGAAGCTGAGAGCTCTCAGGAGTAACACTCTGTTCACCCCCTCTCAATTCTGTGCAAGGTGGAGATAGTCAGATCAGGAAACTCAACCCCAGCTTTCTGCCTAGGTACACAGCCTTCCTGCGTCCTCAGATTTCTATGTCTTTCCTTGCCCCCTGTGAGTCCAGCAGGTGCTTCATCTCCAATGCCCTCTGTGCTTTGAACTCCAGGCCTTACCCCTAGCTCCCACCTTGTTTGTGTCTCAGGGACTTCCCCCTCCCTGTGACCTCCCAGGCCTAAATCCCTTTTCTCCATCCTTTGCTTTCCTGGGGCCCATCTTGTCCTTGATGTCCATGGAACCCCTGAGAGGTAGCTGCTCTCAGATCTCTATGCCTCCACATAAAACTCCCCACCCACGTGTCCTTGGTCCGTCCCCAACCCCCTCCACACCTGTGCCTTTCCACTGAGACGTAGGACTCTTGAAACCCTCTCCGACCTTGGTGCTCCGGATCCCTCTGTCCTCTCAAACCCCCTTACCCCCAGACAAAAGTCCTCCAACTCCATGTCCTCGGTATGCTGCCAGACCCCGAGATCCCTGCTCCCTTGGTGCCCCCTCGCCCACCTTTGATGCTGATGCCCAGCCCGCCGGCGTCGGCCTTGCGCACCGTCACACGGCGCCGCTGGAGCAGCAGCGCCTCGGGCAGCTGCGGGGGCGCCGTGCCGGGCTCCGTGGCGCCGTTGAGCTGCGCGGGCTCCGGCTCCCGCGGGGCGCCGGGCTCCGAGCCGTCGGCGGGGCTCACGGTCAGCGCGTCCTCCGCCAGACTAACCAGCACCTTCTGCCACCGCTCGCTGCCGGTGCCCGAGCCCGCCCCGGTGCGCAATTCCAACAGCCCGGTGCGCGGGGCGCGCCTGCCTGACGCCATCTTCGCCTACGAGACCCCGGGCCGCCGTGTTCGCCCTGCCCCGCAGTGCCCAGCTCGCTCCAACCGAGCGCCCAGGGCAGAGGGCAGCGGGGCCCGGCTGGGCCAGCCGCTACCCTACCCGCGGCCGCTGCGGGTGGAGCCTCTGGGGGCGGGGCTATATGGGTGTGGCTAACAGCGAGGGACGTGGCCGTGGGCGAGCTAGCCGAGCTGGGGCGGGGCCCGGGATCCGAAGGTGGTAAAGCGTGGGACCACTAGGGCAGTGGGATCATAGGGCATCGGGGCGAGACCACGGAGTACGGATAGGAGCCAGTGAGGTGCGAAAGCTTCGCGGGGCCGTAAAGGGGGTGGGCCTTCGTGCTGGGAGCGAAGCCCCAGGATTCTGTGGAGGGGACACTGTGCTGGGCATGGCCGTTGGGGTCCGGAACCATAGCTCACCCACGTAGGAACACAAGAAAAAGACACATAGAACTCCGCGGGTGTGGCTCAATGGATTGAGCATTGCCCAAGCACCAAGAGATCGCCAGATCGATTCCCAGTAGGGGGCGTGCAGGAGGCAGCCTATGATTGTTTCTCTCTCATCGATGTTTCTGTCTCTTCCTGTCTCTCTCTCTCTAAAAAATCAATAAAAACATATTCTAAAAAAAAAAAAAGATATATGAATCCTGATGCAAGGCTTCTGGACGGGACTGCGTATGGTAGAGCGCTGGACTACCACGGTCAGGGCTTGAGTTTAAGAGATAGACACCCAGCGGTGAGCGCGGTTGCCAGTGGAGAGACGTAGAAGCTGGCTTCCCACTACGGGGCGGGAGCTTCGGTCTGTGGGCGTGGCTTAGTGTGGGCGTGGCTTCTTACTCTTGCGGGCCAAGCTACTGGGGTGAGAGCGGGACTGGCTCTGCTTAGGGTTCAGAGAGAAGGTGGAACCTTGTTTAGGGTTCCAAGGGAGTTTAGAAGGTTAATTCCCTGTTCTGTTCACAATCGAATACAGAAAAGTCTGAAGTCCCACACTGAGACCTGTCTGGATAAGAACCCAAAACTACTCCTGGTGTGAAAGAAGAGGACTGAAAAATGGGGCTCTGGGCCTGGACTTCTGGAGACCTGGTTTAGGATCCCTGCTCAGACACGGACGGTTAGCTCCATGTCAGCCTTGGCCTCATCACTTCACTTCTCTAAGCCTCGGTTTCCTCATTTGTGAAATGGGAGTCATAATAATACCTGTCTCAGACGGTTTATGTCAGGATTAAATCGATGGGAAGATGTGTTGAAAACAGTAAATCCCTATGGAATTAATACCATCACTTTCATTTACTGAATGCATACTATCGGCCAGACCTAAATCTGAATATTTTTCATGTGTTATCTCATCTTTACAGTAGCCTCACAGAGTAGCTATAAATACTCCCACTATACAAAAGAGAAAATCTGGATTGAGACTCTCTCATTGGCCCAGGTCACGCATTTGTGAGTAGAGTGAAACTGTGATTCAAACCCAGGCCTATCTGATACCAGTGCCTGGAGACTGACCCACTCTGCTTGACAGCTACCAAATATAGAAGTGAAGTGTAAATCTGGCTGGTGTGGCTCAGTGGATTGAGCATCATCCAGTGGACTGAGAAGTAAGGCGTAGTGGTTATCAGAAAAATCCCGCCCTGGCCAGTTTGGCTCAGCGGTTGGAGCGTCAACCTGCGGTCCAGAGAGACCCGTGTTCGGTTCCCGCTAAGGGCATGTACTTCGGTTGCAGTTTGTCCCCGACCCTGATTGGTGATGCGGGTGACAGCCACTCGCTGTGTCCCTTTCACGTCAATGTTTCTCTCTCTCTCCCTCTTCCTCTCTCTCCCTCCCACTCTATGTGAACAAAAAATGGAAAAAGTCCTCTGGTGAGGATAAAAAAATAAATAAAGCATTCCTACTTATGAAAAGATGCTAGCCACCTAGAAAGCAATTTTCCCTTATGTTAAAAAAAATTAACCCAACAGTGATTTTTAAAAAAAGAAAAAGAAAAATCCCACCACATGTGCACATCTCAATCGGCCCTCATATCTACTCCTGTCTCCATCTTCCTCTCCTATCTGGAATGTGTTGGGCAATAAATAGTGAAGGCCACATCAATATGTAAATGTCCTGCATCTTCAGGTACCACCACCCACAAAAGATACCATCAAGAAAGAGAAACTCACAAGAAAACAGGTATATATATACAAATTGTTCACAGCAAGCCCGGCTGGGGTGGCTCAGTGGATTGAGCATCGTCCTATGGACTGAGAGGTCCCAGTTCAATTCCCAGTCAGGGCACATGCCCGGTTGCAGGCTCGATTCCCAGTAGGGAGCGTGCAGGAGGAAGCCGATCAATGTTTGTCTCTCACATCAATGTTTCAATCTCTCTCTCTCTAAAAAATCAATAAAAACATATTTAAAAAAAATTGTTCACAGCAAACTTATGTTTGCAAATAACCACAGATGAACCCAAGTGTGGAATAATAGGGAAATGGCTCTATACGACTAAAAACTTTCTGAAGCCACCTATGTAATACATATATGTATCATATGTATATGCACATATAATAGGTAGATGCCATTTATTCAGTTTGCTATATGTTATCACATGAGCTGACTGATTTATATACAATGTCATTTAAACCTCACATAAATCCTGGGTAGCCTGTATATTATCCCCATTTTATAAACAAAGAAATTGAGGCATACCACTCGTAAGAAAAGACTCTAACCTAACCTGGATTTGTTTGGCTTCCAAACCTATATTCCTCTGACTCCTCTTTCTACAGGCCACATAGCAACAAGGGCTTAGTTTACAATCCATTCATTCGTACAACAATATTTATTGAACATCCGCTATGTGCCAGGTACAGTGCTAGATGTAGGGATTTAGTTATAAACAAAATAGGCAGGGTCTTGCCTCACATAACATACAGTCCACTGGGAGCCAGAATCCTATGGTGGTTAAGAGCATGGGTTTTGACCCTGGCTGGGTGGTTCAGTTGGTTAGAGCATCATCCTGTATACACCAAAAGGTTGTGGGTTCAATCCCCAGTCAGGGTGCATACTGGGGGCAAACCATCGATGTCCCTCTCTCTCTCCCTTCCTCTCTCTCTAAAAATCAATAAAACATATCTTTAGGTGAGGATTTAAAAAAAAAAAAAGAGCATGGGCTTTGCTTTCTGATTTTTTGTGTTCAAATTCTCACTGTGCCACTTTCTGTCTATGTGGTCCTGGGTAACTTATTTAATTCTTAAGCTTCCATTTCATAATCTATAAAATGGAAATACTATATTAAAATTACTATCCCAGAAATTTATTATGAAGAATAAATAAAATAATACTGACCTGCTCTTTACCATTATTCCTAAACATAGAAAGCCTTTAAAAAAATATCAGTTGCACCCGGCTGGTGTGATTCAGTGGATTGAGCATCAGCCCATCGACTGAGAGGTCCTGGTTTGATTCCTGGTCAGGGCACATGCTCAGGTTTCAGGCTTGATCCCCAGTAGGGAGCATACAGGAGGCAACTGGTGGATGTTTCTCTCTCATATCAGTTTTTCTATCTCTTTCTCCCTTCCTCTCTTTCTAAAACAATCAATGAAAACATGTTTTTTTAAAAGGGGATAAAGGACCTGAATATACACTTCTCCGGAATAAACAAATGGCCAATAGACATATGAAAAGATGCTTAACATCATTAATCATCAGAGACATGCAAATTAAAACCCAATGAGATATCTCCTCACACCTGTCAGAATGGCTGTCATCAATAAAAACATTTAAAAAAAAATTTTTTTTATCCTCACCCAAGGACATTTTTTTCCCCATTTTTTGTTCAGATAGAGTGGGAGGAAGAGAGAGAGAGGGAGGGAGGGAGAGAGAGAGAGAGAGAGAGAGAGAGAGAGAGAGAGAGAAAGAAAGAAACATCGATGTGAAAGGGACACATCGAGTGGCCGCCATCCACATGACCAACCAAGGCCTGGGACAAACTGCAACTGAGGTACATGCCCTTAGCGGGAACCAAACCCGGGTCTCTCTAGATCACAGGCCAACGCTCCAACCGCTGAACCAAACTGGCCAGGGCTCTTTATTGATTTTTAGAGAGAGAGACAGAAACATGGATGAGAAAGAACATCGAATTGGCTGCTTCCTGCATGCCCCCCACTGGGGGTCAGGCCCACAACCTGGGCATGTGTCCTCACCAGGAATTGAACCAATGACCTCTTGGTTCATGGGTCAATGCTCAACCACTGAGCCATACCTGCCAGGTGCATAAATACATTTTTTAAAAAATGAGTTGTAATTATATTGGATCACAGGCATCAAATAACTTTAAAGTTTTAAGTGTCAAAATAGGGGAGACGCAAGAAAAAAAATGAACCCAGGGTCTGACATACACCTGATTCTCTAAGTTTATGGAAGAGAGAAGAAGGAAAGGGTGGAAGTATGAAGGAAATATAACATTATATATGCAGTGATATTTTAAAATTATGACTGTGCTTAAAGATTATAGAGCAGCCTGAGAAATATGGGGGACAGCACTTATGATAAATGAGAACTACAATCTACTTGGCCTTTGGACCTTCTCTCTGTGGTAAGAAGGGAAGGGAGGAGAGATCAGGCAGGAGACAAGTGATGAGGGGGTGAGCCTCCTTTTCCAGGACCAAAGCCTGGAGCCAGATCTTTAAAAGTCCCACCACGTACTGCCCTGCTTAAAAAAAGAGCCCTGATACAGAGTTCCTCCCCTGGGGGACTGTTTTCTGTGGTTATAATGGGAAGGGAGGAAGGAGAGGGGTGATGTGTGCAGAATAAGAGGAGGCTGGCAGAGAAGTAAGAAGGATATAGAGCCAAAGGAAACAGTGATGTATGTGTGCGTGTGTGTGTGCACGCTCACACGCAAGATCACACGATATGTGCAGTGCCAACCAGCTGTGTCCCTGTCAGCCCACCCACAGGAACCCTGTAGCTGGAGGAATGCTCTACTCCTTCCTCCACTCTGGTCAGCTGATGCCTCTCCTTTGTGGCTCAAAGATTGTCCTCTCAGACACACACACACACAACAGGCCTGGCTCCCCGCCAAACCCCAAGGCAGAGCTTCCAGAGGAAACCAGTTCACTCCCAAAGGAGAAGAGAGAGGAAAAAGAAAAGGAAGGAAGGAGGAGAACAGCCCAGCTCACCAGTCTCGAATTCCCCAATGAAGGCCCTGCAGGCTCAAGCCTTGGGGCCAAGAGTCCAGGACGCTGGTCAGACAGAGAGGCCTCTATGCCTGAACTCCAAGTCAGGGAGGAGAGATTCTTTATACTCCTAGCCTCCTAGACCCTGTGATGGCAGCAATAATGAAAGTTAACAGGACCGCCCTGGCCTATTTAGTTCAGCTGTTAGAGTGTTGGCCTGCGAACCAGAGAGACCCGGGTTTGGTTCCCACTAAGGGCACGTACCTCGGTTGCAGTTTGTCCCCGGCCCCGGTTGGGTGGCAACTACTCATTGTGTCTCTTTTATATTGATGTTTCTCTCTCTCTTTCCCTCTAAAAAAAACAAACAAAAAAGAAAGAAAGTTAACAGGACTGCCCAGCCGGTGTAGCTCAGTGGTTGAGCATTGATCCATGCACCAAGAGGTCTCCGGTTCAATTCTCGGTCAAGGCACTTGCCCAGGTTGTGGGCCATATCCCAAGTGGGGGGCATGCAGGAGGTGATCGATTGATGTTCTTTCTCATCGATGTTTCTATCTCTCCCTCTCCCTTCCTCTCTCTCTAACATCAATAAAGGAAAAAATAATTTTAAAAAAAAGTTAACAAGACTAACTGCTTGGATCATCTCAATTAACGTTCAAGACAGTCTTAGGAAATAGGTCCTGTTATTATTTCTACTAAACAGATGAGGAAACTGGGGCTCAGATACATGGTGTAATAAACCCAAGTTGCCTAGCACCAGAGCTCGCTATGACACCATACTGCACCCCAAAAGAGGTTTGGATCTTAGTGGAGGGTGGGAGACTTCCAAAGTCTAAGACTCCATGGTGCCCAGTGGGATGGAAACCAAACTAGGTGCTCCCCTAATATATTGCCTTTTAATCTTCATTGCAGCCTTGTAAGGCAGGCACTATAACCTCCATTTTGCAGATGAGAAAACCAAGGCTCAGATAGGGAAAGTGACTTGTCCAAGATCATACAGCCAATAAATGACAGAGCCCAAAAATGAAATAGATTATTTCTAGTTACTTAGCTTTAGCCCTTTCTACTGGACTACTCAAGATCCTAGTTAAAATCAGACTTTCAGAATGTCAGAGAATTCAAATCGTAGGCTTGTGGATTTTAGAGTAAAGGAACGTTAATATCATAAAATCTTGGTATTTAAGAGGGGACCCACCAAATGTCACCAAGTCCAATTCCCCCACCCCAAGCAAGAAGTCCTTTTATAGCATCTCCAAGAGCTCTCCCTCTAGCCTGAGCTCGGGTGCCTTCAGTAACAAGGTGCTCACCTCTTCACAAGGCAGCCCATTTCAATTAAGAAGCTACTCCTGCCCTGGCCAGTTTGGCTCAGCGGTTAGAACGTCGGCCTGCGGTCCGGAGAGACCCGGGTTTGGTTCCCGCTAAGGGCACGTGCTTCGGTTGCAGTTTGTCCCCGGCCCTGGTTGGTCGTGCGGGTGGCAGCCACTTGATGTGTCCCTTCGTGTCGATGTTTCTCTCTCTCTCCCTTCCTCTCTCTCCTTCCCACTCTATCTGTACAAAAAATGGAAAAATATCCTTGGGTGAGGATAAAAAAAAAAAAAAAGAAGCTACTCCTGCCTTGGCCAGTTTGGCTCAGCGGTTGGAGCATCGGCCTGTGGACCAGAGAGTCTTAGGTTCTGTTCCCGCTAGAGACACGTACCAAAAAAAAAAAAAAAGAAACCACTCCCAACCACCCATGCCAAGGCAAAGAGAGGGAACTCATGCTTCTCTTCTTTTTTAAATAATTTTTTCTTTATTGATTTTAGGGAGAAAGGAAGGGAAAAGGAGAGAGAGAGACATCAAAGAGAGGAAACATCGATTAGCTACCTCCTGCATGCCCCCCACTGGGGATCAGGCCAACAACCTGGCATGTGCCCTGACTCGGAATCCAACCAGTGACCTCGTGGTGCATGGGTCGATGCTCAACCACTGAGCCACACCAGCCGGGCTATACTTCTTAATTTTGCTCTCTTGGTGGTGCTGTCTCCTTAAAATGCCTGTTCAAATCAATGTTGAGGGAAATTTTAATAATTCTCCCACAACTATCCTATTCATTTTCTTCACAGAACTCATCACAGTTTGTACCTCATACTTCATGTTTGTTTATGTATCGCCATCTTCCCACTATATCTCAATAAAACTGTGTATTTATATAGATCTATTTTACTACAATTCAAGAAAGGTTTAAAATTTTCAGAATTAGCCCTGGCCAGTGTAGCTCAGTGTTAGAGTGTTGACCCACGCACTAAAGGGTCATGGGTTCGCCCAGCCAGTGTGGCTCAGTGGCGAAGCGTTGGCCCATGCACCAAGGGGTCACTGGTTCGATTCCCAGTCAGGGCACATACCCAGGTTGTGGGCCCTATCCCCAGTGGGGGCCATGCAGGAGGCAGCCAATCGATGTTCTCTCTCATTGATGTTTCTATCTCTCTCTCCCTCTCCCTTCCTCTCTCTAAAATCAGTAAAGAAGCCCTGGCTGGTTTGGCCCAGCAGTTAGAGCGTCGGCCTACAGTCCAGAGAGACCCCAGTTCGGTTCCCGCTAAGGGCACGTACCTTGGTTGCGGTTTGTCCCCAGCCCTGGTTGGGTCATGTGAGAGGCAGCCACTCAATGTGTCCCTTTCACGTTGATGTTTCTCTCTCTCTCTCTCTCTCTCTCTCTCTCTCTCTCTCCCACACACACACACTCTATCTGACCAAAATATAGAAAAATGTCCTCGAGTGAGGATTAAAAGAAAAATAATCATAAAGAAAAATAAAATCAGTAAAGAAAAAAAAAATGTTTTTAAACGAAAAGGATCCTGGGTTTGATTCCTGATCAAGGGCACATACCTGAATTGTAGGTTCAATCCCTGGAGACAACCAATCAATGTGTCTCACTTATACAGATGTCTCTCTCTCTCTCTCTCTCTCTCTCTCTTTCTCTTTCTCCCTCTCCCTCTCCCTTTCCCTCTCCTCCTCCTTCCCTCCTTTCCATTCTCCCTAAAAATCAATGAAAAAATATTCTTGCGTGAGGATTAACATAAAATTTTCAGAACCAGCCCTGGCCAGTTTGGCTCAGCGTTTGGAGCATCGGCCCATGAACCAAAGGGTCTCGGGTTCAATTCCCAGTCAAGGGCACATACCTGGGTGGCAGATTTGATCTCTGGCCCCAGTAGGGGTTGTGTGGGAAGCAACCAATTGATCGATGTGTCTCTCTCACCTCTCTCTATCTCTCTCTCTCCCCCCTTCCACTCCATCTGAAAAAGCAATGGAAAAATATCCGCGGGTGAGGATTAAAAAAAAAAATTTTTCTTTCAGAATCAAAGATTTCACTGTCATACTTGACTCATGTCCCCAAAAATGATAGATAAGATCTAGAATGGATGATGCAATTACTCATTCCAGTCATGTCTGAGATTTCCATGTAGTAAGGCTTAACAAATTAATAATCTTTATTTATATTATAAGCTGTATGATTTAGATGTTGCAGAAATGCTTGTATATCAAAATAGATTTTGCATCCTGGCCAGGTGGCTCAGTTGATTGGAGTGTCATTCCCAGTCAGGGCACATACCTAGGTTGTAAGTTCGATCACCAGTCAGGGCAAGTATAGGAGGCAACCGATTGATGTTTCTCTCTCACATCAGTGTTTCTCTCTCTCACTGATGTCTCTCTCTCTCCCTTCTTCTCTCTAAAATCAAACATATCCTTGGGTGAAGAAAAAAAAATACATTTTGGCCCTGGCCAGTTTGGCTCAGCGGTTGGAGCGTCGGCCTGCAGACCAGAGAGTCCCAGGTTTGGTTTCCACTAGGGGCACGTACCAAAAAAATAAAAAATGAAAAATACATTTTGCCTTATCCCTGTCATGCTTAGCAGCTCAGTAATGTATTTTTAGATTTACCCAGCACATTTAGATTTTTTAGCAAGAGAGTTGTTCAGGGTAACTAATCCTCTAAACTGTTGGCTGATTTTTGTTTTTGTTTTTATTTTTATTTTTTGGTATGTGTCCCCAGCGGGCACCGAACCCAGGACTCCAGTCACTGAGCCAAACCAGCCAGGGCTTTGTTTTTATTCTTATTTGTTTTTGAAAATATGTTTTTATTGATTTTAGAGAGAGAGGAAGGGAGAGGGAGAGAGAAACACTGGTTGGTTGCCACACCCATCCATGTATCCCAACCAGGGACCAAACCTCAACCGGAGAATCGAACCTGCAACCCCTCCATGTGAGGGGCAATGCTCAACCAACTGAGCCACACCAGCCAGGACTGATTTATATTTTTAAAAGCTTCTGCCTTGGCCGGTTTGGCTCAGCGGTTAGAGCATCGGCCTGAGGTCCAGAGAGACCCGGGTTTGGTTTTCGCTAAGGGCACGTACCTCGGTTGCAGTTTGTCCCCAGCCCTGGTTGGGTCGTGCAGGAGACAGCCACTCAATGTGTTTCTTTCACGCTGATGTTTCTCTCTCTCTCTCTTCCTCTCTCTCCCTCCCACTCTATCTGAACAAAAAGTGGGAAAATGTCTTCAGGTGAGGATAAAATAAAATAAAATAAAATAAAATAAAATAAAATAAAATATCCCTGGCTGGTTTGGCTCAGCGGTTAGAGCATTGGCCTGCGGTCCAGAGAGACCCGGGTTCGGTTCCCGCTAAGGGCACGTACCTCGGTTGCAGTTTGTCCCCGGCCCTGGTTGGGTCGTGTGGGTGGCAACCACTTGATGTGTCCCTTTCACATCGATGTTTCTCTCTCTCTCTCTCCCTCCCTCCCTCCCTCCCTCCTTCCCACTCTATCTGAACAAAATAACGAAAAATGTCCTTGGGTGAGGGTAAAAAATAAATAAATAAATAAATAAATAAATAAATAAATAAATAAAATAAAAAAGATCCCTCTAGCCACTAAATGGAATGTGGACAAGGTAAGGGGGAAAGCATTGGAAGTAAGGAGACCATTTAGGGGAGTATTCAGGTTACATATTACTGTGTAAATACAATCCCACTTAGAGGCTTAAAACAATTATAGTCAATTATATTTCGTACTCTTTGCCTTGGGGCAGGTCTCAGTGGGGAAAGTTCATCTCTCTTCCACATAGTGTCAGATGGAGTGGCTTGACTAGAAGATGAGTTCCACTTTTAAGGTGGCTCACTCACATGGCTAGCATGTTGATGTGGACTCTTGGCTTAGAGCTCAGGTGGGGCTGGGACCAAGGGCTTCTATTCTTCTTCATGAGCTGCTGGGCTTGCCCACAAGTGGTTGGGTTGCAAGATTAAGTGTCCCAAGAAAGCAAGGTGAAAGGACATAGTGGTTTTTATGATTTAGCCTGAGAAGTCATATTAACGTCATTTCTGTTGTACTCTATTGGTCAAGATAGTCACAAAAGCCTTCCCAGATTCAAGAAAAGGAGAATTTGACTCTACCTCTTGATGGAAGATTGACAAGATTCCAGAAGAGCATATGAGATGGGAGCTATTGTTGCTTTCTTCTTTGGAAAGTCCAATCTGTACAGAGATTATCAAAGTTGTTTAGTATGGAAGATGGTGGTGACCTGGACTACGGAGGTGGCTGAAGAGAGGATGGAGTGGAGTAAATATAATTAAGAAGTATTGAGGAGGTTAAGACTTGCTGATGACTTGTGTGAAGGAGATTAGGGAGAGTCAACAGCAGAATACTTTAAAGCGTGTGACAGTCTAAGATTATTCAGGAAGAGAATGTGGGGAAAAACAACAACAACAAATAAACCAAGGGTTGAGTCCTGGGGTAGAAATCAAGAAGAAAAGGAGAAAGCAAGAGTAGATGACCATCTCAGGAAGCAGGACATTTGCTATTGGGTGTGTATTTTGTTGTTGGGGGCGGATAATTTAGAGAGGGTTTTTCTCACCCTGGTCGGTTTGGCTCAGCAGTGAGAGTGTCGGCTCACGGACCAGAGAGTCTCGGGTTCGGTTTCCACTAAGGGCACATACCTTGGTTGCAGTTTGTCATATGGGTGGCAACTATTCTGTGTGTCTCTCTCACGTTGATGTTTCTCTCTCTTTCTCCCACTCTGACTCAAGATAAATGCAAAAAAAAAAAGTCCTAGGGTGAGGATTAAAGATAGATAAATAAATAAAATACAATAAATCAATAAAGGAAAAAAAAGACATTTGTCAATGAGCTCCAGACAGGCTGATATTGGGGCCATACAGATTCGGCATCCTAGAACCACATTTGATAGATGACAGCAGAGGGCAGCAGAGAGTCAGGGCTGCAGGGTCCTAGGCTGTCTGACCATCCAGCCTGGGCAGAAGATGAGAGTCTGGAATGGCATGGGAAGTGGAGATACTTAAGATTGCCACTTCTGAAGAACTTTCTTCCCTTCCTTATATGAGGATTACATATCCATTTCAGAGGTGGGATAATAATTATTATTGAGCCCTGGCCGGTTTGGCTTAGTGGTAGAGTGACGGCATGCGGTCCAGAGAGACCCAGGTTTGGTTCCCGCTAAGGGCATGTACCTCGGTTGCAGTTTGTCCCCGGCCCTGGTTGGGTCATGTGGGTGGCAACCACTTGATGTGTCCCTTTCACGTCGATGTTTCTCTCTCTCTCTCTCTCTCCCTCCCACTCTATCTGAACAAAAAAATGGAAAAATGTCCTCGGGTGAGGATTAAAAAAAATTATTATTATTATTATTATTATTGCTACCATTATTATACCAGTCATCATTTACTGAGCCCATCCCATCTCAGCACCGCCACTCCCTAGTCACAGACCCGGCCAGTTTTGGGGTCAGGCCGACTTGGTCTCAAACGCTGGCTCTTCTACTGACACACTGTGTGACCTCAAGTAGGTTACTTCCCTCTAAGTCTTACTTTCCACATCTATAAAATGGGGATGATAAAATGAAAGGCTGGAGGGTTCTGAGAGAATTTCTTTTTTTTTTTTAATTCTCATCCGAGGATATTTTTACATGTATCTTCAGACAAAGTGGGTGGGAGGGAGAGAGAGAGAGAGAGAGAGAGAGAGGGAAACATCGATTTAAAGAAACACATCGACTGGTTGCCTCCCGCACGACCCCAACCAGGGCCGGGGACAAACTGCAACCGAAGTACGTGCCCTTGGCTGGAATCGAACCCGGGACTCTGGTCCACAGGCCGACGCTCTAACCACTGAGCAAATGGGCCAGGGCTGAAAGAATTTCTTAAATTAAATTTTTCAGCCCTGGCCGGTTTGGCTCAGCGGTTAGAGCATCGGCCTGCGGTCCAGAGAGACCTAAGTTCGGTTCCCGCTAAGGGCATGTACCTCTGTTGCAGTTTGTCCCTGGCCCTGGTTGGTCGTGCGGGTGGCAGCCACTCGATGTGTCCCTTTCACGTCGATGTTTCTCTCTCTCTCTCTCTTCCTCTCTCTCCCTCCTACTCTATCTGTACAAAAAAAATGAAAAAATGTCCTTGGGTGAGGATAAAAATAAATAAATTAAATTTTTCAGGGTAACATCGGTTAATAACATTATATAAATTTCAGGTGTACAACTTTATACTGAAATCTGAGAGAATTAAAGGACCCGGTATAAGGTATCAGAGACATGGAGCAGCCTCCATAAATTGAATTCCCTCCTCTGGTTTCTATAGACTGTTTTATTTAGACAAATATTATTCATGTCACTTAATAGACATTCACTTGGGCATACTCTAGACCAGTGGTTCTCAACCTTCCTGATGCCGCGACCCTTTAATACAGTTCCTCATGTTGTGGTGACCCTCAACCATAAAATTATTTTTGTTGCTACTTCATAACTGTAATTTTGCTACTGTTAAGAATCGCCATCGGGCCCTGGCCGGTTTGGCTCAGCAGTTAGAGCATCAGCCTGAGGTCTAGAGAGACCCGGGTTCGGTTCCCGCTAAGGGCATGTACTTCGGTTGCAATTTGTCCCCGGCCCTGGTTGGGTTGTGCAGGTGGCAGCCACTCGATGTGTCCCGTTCACATCGATGTTTCTCTCTCTCTCTCCCTCCCATTCTGTCTGAATAAAAAATGGAAAAATGTCCTTGGGTGAGAAAATAAAAAAGAATCGCCATCAGAAATATGTGTTTTCTAATGGTCTTAGGCGACCCCTGTGAAAGGGTCATTTGACCCCCAAAGGGCTCGCAACACACAGGTTGAGAACCGCTGCTCTAGACCTATTCCGTGTGCTTTAGGACACAAGGTGGGCATCCCAGATTGGCAGGGACAAGAGAACCTGTGTGAGGGTGGGTCCCTGGCAAATTTAGGATCTATCAGGATTCCAAAGTCCTACTGCCTTGCTTTATTTTTCTTTCTTCCTTTCTTCCTTTCTTTCAGAGAGAGGGAAAGGAAGAGAATGACCTGAGATCAAACCCATAACCTTGGAATATTGGGACAATGCTCTAACCAACTGAGCTACCCTATCTGGCCAGGGCCCTGCTGCCTTGCTTTATTTTTTTAATCCTCACTCAAGACATTTTTTTTTTCCCGTTTTTTGTTCAGATAGAGTGGGAGGGAGAGATAGGAAGAGAGAGAGAGAGAGAAACATCGACGTGAACGGGACACATCGAGTGGCTGCCACCCGCATGACCAACCAGGGCCGGTGACAAACTGCAACAGAGGTATGTGCCCTTAGCAGGAACCGAACCTGGGTCTCTCTGGACTGCAGGCCGACACTGTAACCGCTGAGTCAAACCGGCCAGGGCAACTTACTTAATTCTTATAACATCCTCATTGTTGAACCCATTTTACAGGTTAAAAAAAATTTTTTTTCTTTATTGATGTTAGAGAGAGAGGAAGGGAGAGGGAGAGAGAGAGAGAAACATCGATGAGAGAGAACATTTATTGGCTGCCTCCTGCATGCCCCCCACTGGGGATTTGGCCCACAACCTGGGCATGTGCTCTGACCGGGAATCGAACCAGCGACCTGTTGGTACATAGGTCAGTGCTCAACCATTGAGCCACACCGGCCAGGATACAGATACTTTTTTAATTTATTGATTGACTTTAGAGAAAGAGGAATGAGAGGGAGAGAGATTTGTTGTTCCACTTACTTATGTATTCACTAGTTTCTTCTTATAAGTACCCTGACTAGGGATTGAACCCGAAACCTTGGTATATCGACAATGCTCTAACCAAAGGAACAGCCCAACCAGGGCAGAACTCTTTTCTGTGACAAATATTTAATTAGCCCCATTTCAGATAAGGAATGAGGGCTTAGGTGATCTGCCTAAGGGCTTACTCTCTCAGTAGCAGATTTGGAATTAATTCATGTGGGCCTGACTACCAAGCCTATTCTAACCATGAAACTCTCATGCAAGCACTCGCCTCTCTAGGCCTCAGTTTCCCCATCTGTAGTCATCACAGAGAGCATTCATTGATGAGGGCTCACTGCTTGCCAGATGCCAGTTTGCCACAGTCCCTTCTGGCCCATTGCACTTGAACTTATTCATGTATGTGAATCTGTGACCCATTATACTGCCTTAGTCATACCTGCCCTCTCTCAAGTGAATAAGTGTATTTCCAAGTCCAAGGCTCTCCAGGAACATTTCCTAGGTTGGGGGAAGATCAGTATCAGCTGAAAGGATGCCCAGGGCAAGGCAGGCCAAGGCTGAGTGATTGGACAGAGACTAGACTAGCCAAGCTGGTCAGGGTTGGGGAAGCAGTATAGAGGATCCTTTGTCAAGCCAGAAGCTGCAAGGCCGCCCCATCCCCACCATCTGGCTCCAGCTACAGCCCAGTGATGCATGATGGGGAAATGGGGGGAAGGGGGGGCTGAAGGCTGCCCACCTGCTCTGCCTCCTGGGATAAGCCAACCCAAGACCTCCCAGGCCCATCTGGCCAACACATCCCAGAGCCCTGACCACCCCTGGGGACTCCTCTCGACAGGCTGAAATTGGCCGGGAGTGTGGCCAGCCTGTCAGGGTCACAGGTCACTGTTAATCTGCCAGAACAAGGGAGGGCAGGCGGGTGGGCAGGCAGCCGGTGTGGGCAAAGCTCTGACAGTTCCTGCTGTCTGGTCTGGTGGCCCTGGAGGGAAACTTTTCTCTTCTGGGAGTCAGGGAGGTGGGCTAGAAAGAACACAGAACTCAAGGAAAAGTGCAGATGCTCACACCTTGCTACCTAGCAATTACACTTCTAGGTGGGGACTTTAGATAAACACTGAGGTATATGCTCAAAGTGTTATTGCAACCCTATGTGTGATGATGAAACATTGGCAATAAGCTTAATGCCCATCAGTAGGGGACTGAATAAATACAAGAACCTAGACTGTATTTCTTTCTTTTTTTTTTTTTTGGTACATGCCCCCAGCAGGAACTGAACCCGGGACTCTCTGGTCCACAGGCCGATGCTCCAACCATTGAGCCAAACAGGTGAGGGCTAGACCGTATTTCTTAATGATATTCAACTATTGGGTTTGAAAACTGAACCCTCCACCCAATGTCAACATGACTTGATTGTTTGTTCCAGGATATTCTTGCCCTGTAAGATAAGACTATAAACCAATAAATAACTGTACTGTTTGCCTCAGGAAATTCTTGCAAACCAATTTGTTGGAGGGCCAAGTCTTTCTGATCTAACCCCCCCCCCCCCAAAAAAAAACAGTTTGTTTAGGCAAAAACTTTGTTCACCCTGGCAAATATCTCTCTTGCAGTCGTTGCTATTATTAATAATAATATTGGAAAGAGTAATAAATAATAAATGTGGGATGGGGAGAAGAGAGAGTACAGACAATACCATATTATAGCTAAGACTCAGAAGAAGAAGAAAACTGAGGCCCAGACAGTCACTCTCCGGTCCTCTGATTCCATGTAGCAGGGAGAGGACTACACAGGCCTAGGCCTGATTGGAGGGAGACCTGAAAATGGGGCCTGGCTCTACCCAGATGTGCCTCTGAGCATTATATTTTCACCAGCCAGTCTGCTGTTGAAACTCTGGTGTTATCACTCAAAGGTAGAGAAATGGGTTGTCTCACCAATTGAATGGCTGGGTAAAGGACAGGTTTCAGTTCCCTCCTTCAATAGGATCCTTGTACATGCTACTTGTCCCCTCCTCCTGGGCATTCTTCCTCCCTTAACTGGTAAACTCCCACTGAACATTGATCGTTTTGCTCCCCAGCTACTTTCACAGGGAAAGTTCCTGATTAATTAGAATTTCAAGGCTTCAGAGTTCTATTAGTTAGAATTCACAACCAGAGAATTCTATTGACTAGAATTTTATGACACCAGGGAAGTATTGATTAACATTACATGGCCCCAGAATTCTATTACTTAGAATTTTATGACTTGAGAATGCTATTGATTCGAATTTCATGGCATCTTAGTGTTCCAGCAATGCATGCCTCCCCCTGATAGCCACACAAGACGTTCAGCTCTCTGCTCAAACCTTCTCACCCTCACCTCCCTATTTCAAATTGTCTGTCTGCCACCTGCTCCTGCTTCGTTTTTCTCCATGTTGGTTACTGCCACTTCATATCAAATACATTACTTTCTGCTTTTTGCACTAGAAGGTAAGAGGCTCCATCAGGGCAGGGATTTTTATCAGCCTTGTTCACTGCTGTATCCCCAGGGCTGGAACAGTGCCTGTCACACTGTAGATGAGTTATATGCTCAATAAATATTTTTATTTTTTTAATTAATTCATTTTTTAAAGTTTTGTTTTTTAATTGATTTTAGAGAGGGAGAGAGAGAGAAAGAAACATCGATGAGAGAAAACATCAATTGGCGGCCTCCTGCATGCCCCCCACTGGGGATCCAACCCACAACCTGGGCATGTGCCCTGATCAGGAATTGAACCTGCGACCTCTTGGTGTGTGAGTCCACGGTCAACCACTGAGCCACACCAGCTGGACATTGCCTAATAAATATTTACTGAATATTTATAAATGAATGAACTGCAGAATAAACCATTGCAATTATTACATAAAGGTACCATATCATCATCTTTATCTTTTTTTTCCAAATTTTTATTTATTTTTTAGAATATTTTTTCCTAATGTTTTAATTTTTTTTTTTTTTTCCAGAGAGAGACGAAGGGAGAGGGAAAGAGAGAGAGAGAAAAACATCGATCAGCTGCCTCCTGCACATCCACTACTGGGTTCAAGCCTACAACCTGGGCACGCACCCTGACTGGGAATCTAACCAGAGAGCCTTTGGTGCGTGGGAAGACACTCCAACCAACTGAGCCACATCAGCCAGGGTTCTAATCATTGTTTGTTTTACTTTAATTTTTTTGTTAACCCTCACCTGAGGATTTTTTTTATTGATTTTTTAGATAGAGTGGAAGGGAGGGAGGGAGAGAGAGATAAAGAAATATCGATGTGAGAGAGACTGACGCTCTAACTGCTGAGCCAAACCAGCCAGGGTAGGGCTCTAATCATTTTTAAAATAGTGACTGCCACCGCAACAAGGTAGCTACGTTGGTGGAGCATTGTCCTGTACACCAAAACCAACCATTGCGGGTTTGATTCTTGGTCAGGGCACATACGTAGGTTGTGGGTTCGGTCCTGATTTGGGCACGGACAAGAGGCAGTCGATCAAAGTTTCTCTCTCTCTCTCTCTCTCTCTCTCTCTCTCTCTCTCTCTCTTTCCCCTTGTCCCTTCCTCTCTCTCTAAAATCAATAAACATATCCTTGGGTAAGGATTAAACATTTTTTTTAATTTTTAAAGAAAATAGTGATTGCCAACTTATCCACCTACCGTCTCTAACATGCTCTCTGTCTCACTCAATGCTTCAACTCATGATGGAAAGGAAATTGCCTCTCCCCTCTCAATGCACCTCTCTCCCTAAGGCAGAGTGATCTCATCTGAGTCCAGATCTAAGCTCCTAGAAGAGGGAAAGAAATTAAAATGATGGAATCCTAGGACTTGGAACCTACTAATTTTTCAGACCCAAATGTTACTATCACCTCCTACAGGAAACTCTTTGATGACCAGATTAATTGGCTCCCCTGTCAAATGCTCTTTAACTTCCAAGAATCCTGTTCATAGCTCTCTGTACCTTTTTAAAAATTATTCTCTAATTTAATTTTTCCCATCACCATTTATCCCCTCTTTGCCCCGCGTCCCCCCAATCACCACATCTCTGTACTTTTTGCATTTAGAGATGTGCTGGGTTACGTTTGATATCTGCAGATAAGGACCACATCTACTTTATCCCTCATGCCTAGACCGGTGTCTGGCAGTCAGTGGATGCTCTAGAGTCTAGACTGATTTGTGAAATGAATGCATGAATACCATATCATACTCCTGCTGACAGGATGAATAAGAACCTGCTAAGGAAGAGAGCTGCTGCCAAGGGTCAGGGGATGCCAGAGGAAAGAGGACCCTCAGGGGACTGTGAGTTTAGGTCCCCAGACTTCCCTCAGGATCCTTCTCCAGGATTAAGAAGTCAGGTAGGGGTGGGCAAACGTTTTCTATAAATGGACAGATAGTTAAACATAGGTTGCCTCCTGTTGGAGCAATCAACCTCGGACAATATGTAAATAAGTATGGCTGTGTCTTCAAAACACATAAACAAACCTTACTTAAGGATGTTAAAACTTAAATTTAATGTTTCACATGTCACAAACAACATTCTTATTTTGATTTTTCCAACAGTTTAAAAGTGTAAACAGCCCGGCCCGTATGGCTCAGTAGATTGAGCATCGTCCCATGAACTGAGAGGTCCCAGTTTGATTTCTGGTCAAGGCACATGCCTAGGTTGTGGTCTAGATCCCCAGTAAGGGGGTGTGCAGGAGGCAGCCAATTGATGTTTCCCTCTCACATAGATGTTTCTATCTCTCTCCCCCCCTCTAACAGTTAATCAATAGAAACATTTTTTTTTAAGTGTAAACACCTCATAAATTTGCAAAATTCCAAAATAAGGCTTTAAATAGAAAGTAAGGGTGGGAAACTGAGGTGAAGAAGAGACATTTGCTCTCTACTCTGTGATATTGGGCGTCACTTGACCACTTGGAGCCTGGGGGTCCTCCAGTGGATAAGGGAGATAATAAAATCCTTGGTTCCTAAGGCAGTCTAGAGCATTAACTAAGTTAAAGCCTTAAACTCCAGCCAGTCCAGCTCAGCATGAGCCACTTGGTTACCATTGTTAGTAATAATCATTATTATGATTACCAGGGGGACTTTGGGAGGAGTAAATGGAAGGATGTATGCAAATCCTCCAGCTCCAAATCTGCACTAAGGAGACCTCCAGAAAAGTTCCTACCTTCCCCTGTCTCCCACCCTAGGTCACTTCGGATAGACTTCCCCAGCATCCACCACAGGCCTCCTGGGCTCTTCTGCTCCCCACAGGCCTCAGCCGAGACCAGAGAAGATGCCCATGGCAGCTGGCGAGGGTGCGAGGAGAGGGTCTGGTGTGGAGGGAAGAGGTTTCTGACCAGGCCCCCCCTACTCATTGTCTGAGCCTGCCAGCCCGCCAGCCAGCTGATGTCCTCGGTTGCCGACACCAGCTGGCTGGCCCCACCCCCATCCAACACCCTTTCCTCCCAGGTCCCTCCTTGTCACTCAGCCTCCGCCCCCACCCACCCGCAGCTTGGAAAGACTCTGGGTTGACCAGAGGGTCTGAGCTTTTGTCCCCCAAACACAGGCTGATTTGCATTCCTTTAGCAATTTGCACAACCTTATTCATTTGTAGAGAGCTAGATGCTGCAAGGCCTGCAGGGTCCTTTGGGTTTATTTTATTTGAGTAGGGTTTTGAAGTGTGATTTTGGGTGTTCCCTTTCAGTTTTTAGCACTTCCTTATTCTGGGATTTTGGCCAAGTGACTTTGCCACTCTGATCCTCAGTCTCCTCATATGTAAATGGCGACAATAAGACCTTTCCTCTAGAGTAGTTGTGGGGAGTGAATAAAAGAATGCATGCAATGTATGCATGCAATGTACCTGGCCCAAAGTATGTGCTCAGTAGATGATTGCAGCTATTAAAAATATTATCAGCATCTTGCCCTGGCCGGTTTTGCTGAACGGTTAGAGCGTTGGCCCGCAGTCCAGAGAGACCCGGGTTCGGTTCCCGCTAGGGGCATGTGCCTCGGTTGCAGTTTGTCACGGCCCTGGTTGGGGTTGTGTGTCCCTTTCACGTCGATGTTTCTCTCTCTCTCTCTCTCTCTCTCTCTCTCTCCCTCCCACTCTATCTGAACATAAATGGAAAAATGTCTTCGGATGAGGATAAAAATATATATATATATATATAATCAGCATCTTAATGTCCTCCAGAGTCAACCGTTAAAAAAAAAAAACCTATGCTGTCCAACAAGGTAGCCAGTAGGTGCATATGGCTACTTAAAATTTAACTTAATTTAATTTAGTCCTTCAGTAACAGCAGCCACATTTTAAGTGCTCAATAGCCACATGTTCTGGTGGCTGTCCCACTGAGCAACACAGACTTAGAACAACCCACATTAACCCAGAAAGTTGTATCAGACTCTGCTGATTCAAACCCTGTATTCCCTTAAGCTTTTCTTCCTTTCCTTCCTTTCTGCAGTCTTTCTCCCCACCCCCATCAAGGTAATGACCTTAGTGAGTGGGTGTTCTT
This sequence comes from Molossus molossus, assembly GCF_014108415.1. Lineage (NCBI taxonomy): Eukaryota > Metazoa > Chordata > Mammalia > Chiroptera > Molossidae > Molossus > Molossus molossus. Next base: position 21,900,754 of record NW_023425399.1, on the reverse strand, counting down.
TTGTTCTCTGCACCTGGGCAGGAGGGTGGAGAACAGGTGTGGAGCTGTGCCCTGGAGCACCAAGGGGGTGGGCTCAATTGTCTGTGTTGTAAAGCAAACAGCTGCACCCAACTCTGTCCCAGCCGCCAACCGGAGCCTCCAAGGGACCGGATGTGAATGAGAGCCCTGTCCCCACCACCTACCTCCCCAGAGGTGGTTTAAGGCCACACAGGTCTGGGCCTGGGATGAGCAGTTTCCAGCACAGCTGACACCTGGGGAAGGTGTGCCAGATGGGAGGCCCAGTGTGGAGGGGAGAGGAGGATTAGCAACCTCTCAGTGCCAAAGGCTCAGCTTGCACAAGTCTGAAAGGAGTAAATGGGTCACATTCAGACTATTTCAAACTATATGCACCAACCTTACCTCTGGAGTTTTATCAACCACAACAAGAAATGTAAAACATCCCATTGTGGCGGTCTATTGCAGCAACATTCGACCGGTGTGCTGCAAGAATTTTAAAAACATGCAATACCTGACTATTTGGTCAGGGGCACTGAACTCTTTTGCTTTAGACTGCAAAATAAAAAAATGACAACAGCCAACACAACAATAGCTGTCCAGTGTGAATGAATCAAAATTATACCAATTTTTTTTTGTCAGATCCACAAAATACATATTTTGGAATGCCACGGGATTTTAGTAATTAGTTTGTGTGCCATGAGATGAAAAAGGTTGAAAGCCACTGGTCTATTGGCATCTCTAAACCTGAACTCTTGATGTCGACCCCAGGTTGTCTGTTCATCCCACAGCTGTTCCTATCCAAGGGGATGGCTGCCCCATCTTTCCAGCTGTCCAGCCCCAAACCTTAGAATCATCCTTCACCCTTCTCTTTCCCACACTCTGTAAAGGAGCCATCAGCACATCCTATTGGGTCCACTTCAAAATACATCTCAAATTCAACCCCTTATCTCCATTGACGGCCACCACCCTGGTGTCAGCCACCATTGTCTCCCTCCAGGATTTTTTTTTCTTTTGGTATGTGCCCCTAGCAGGAACCAAACCCAGGACTCTCTGATCCGCAGGCCAACACTCCAACCACTGAGCCAAACTGGCCAAGGCTCCCTCCAGGATTAATGGCAGCTTCCTACCTTTGCCTCCTCCAGTCCATTACACTCTTTTTATTTTTTTATATTGATTTTAGAGGGAGAGGAAGAGAGAGAATCAATTTGTTGTTCTACTTATTGATTGTTGTATGTGCCCTCACTGGGAATCAAACCCTCAACCATGGCATATTGGGACAGTGCTCTAACCAACTGAGCTACCTGGCCAGGGCTCTCCTCCAGTATGCTGTTAATCCTAGAGGCATGAAGATCATGCCTCTCCTTTCCTCAAAACTGCCCGGTGACTCTGAAACTCACTCAGAACAAAGTCAAATTCCTTACTGTGCCCTATTTATCTGGCCCTGGTCTCCTTATTCAGCCACATACTGATGTCGTTTCTACACCCTGTCCAATCCTGCCTCAGGGCCTTTGCTCCTGTTATCCTCTGCCAGGAATCACTCTTCCCTCACACAGCTCTGGCAGCTCTCCTACTGTCCTCAGGTCTCAGGAATGTAAGTGCCCTCTTAAAGACTTTCTTTGCCACCTTATATAAAATAGCACCCGCACTGCCCTGCTGCCTTTGTCTTGTTTTCTTCCTCAGAGCACCTGTCATAGTATATATTTACTTGCTCACTGTCAGTCCATTGTCTTCCTCACAAAATAGGTACACGATGGGGTAGGGATTTTGTCTCTCCAGTTCACTGCTGTAATCCCCAGTGCTCGGGACATGCCTTCGTGAAACGGGAGAACAAACAGGTCTAGGCTGCCTGTCACTACTTGAGCCAATTAAGTAGAGACAAGGTTGACTAGTATATGAGCATTTATTCCAATACTGCTGGCAGAATGGGAGAGCAGCCAGGTCATCCTGTTAAATCTGCTCTTCCCCTCACCCCCACCCCCATAAACCAACTATTTATATTGGGTAGAAGAACAAAGATTAGATGGGGAAGTAGGCAAAAGGAATAACAATGGGTAAAAAGGTTACAGATTACAGGCTAGGGGAAGTAATGTGGGCCGGGGAATGTGGGCTGGGGGCTACTAAGGGTTATCTCCAGGACTCCCAGCTTGTTAGTCTTTCCATGATGAGGCGACAGTTCTCAGGTAAGGTGAACAGGCCGCCCAGCCAGGTCAGAATGGGATTTCTTTATTATTATTATTATTATGTTTTTATCGATTTTTTGGAGAGACAGAAACATCGATGTGAGAGAGAAACATTGATTGGCTGTCTCCTGCATGCCCCCCACTGGGGATGGAGCCCACAGCAACTGCGCCATGTGCCCTGACCGGGAATCAAACCAGGACCTCTCAGTCCATGTGATGATGTTTAATCCACTGAACCACACCACCTGGATGGTATGGGCTTTCTTTAATCAGAACAAAGCAATCACGATTAACAGAGCAAGGATGATTAACATTTCTTATAATTATGGCTAGTATCCCACTATGATTAGTTCTTTATTATTCTCTTCCACCCTTTTCACTCTTTTCTTCTCTTCTTTCTCTCTCTTTCCCTTTCTTTCTCTCTCTTCCCCTTTCCTTCCTTCCTTCCTTCCTTCCTTCCTTCCTTCCTTCCTTCCTCCCTCCCTCCCTCCCTCCCTCCCTCCCTCCCTCCCTCCCTTCCTTCCTTCCTTCCTTCCTTCCTTCCTTCCTTCCTTCCTTCCTTCCTTTCACTGCTCTCACCTGCCTTGGCAGATAGGGAAATGAGGCTCAGACACATAACTTGCCCCAAATTAGGAACAGATTTATCCAGGTGTGTCTCTTGTACCACTCCCCCACAGACAATCTGAATTGGCGGTCAGAAAGCTGTAGGAGACCAGATTCTGAGTGCCTCGGGACTTAGTCACAGAGGAATGTCTGAGATCCTCTGTTCTCAATAGATGAGTCTTTTTAAAATTGATTTGAGAGACCCTCCCACTCGATCTGATGATAAATAGAAAAATATCCTCAGGTGAGGAATAAAAAAACAAAACAAAACAAAAACATTGATTTTAGAAAGAGAAGAGGGGGGTAGAGATAGAGGGAGATTGACTTGTTGTTCTACCCACTTACGCATACATTGGTTGAATATTGTGTGTCCTGCCCGGGCATCAAATCCATAACCTTAGCAGGGTTGGCATATCGGGACAATGCTCCAACCAACTGAGCTATCCAAGCCAGGGCCATCTTCTACACATTCTCAGAGGAAGCTCTAAATCTCTGACTTTTTCTCCTCTTTTAGTATGACTTGTGGCCAATTATGTGTTTTGGTTGTTGTTTTTATTAATCTTTTAGAGAGAGAGAAACATCCATTTGTTGTTCCACTTATTTATGTGCTCATTGGTTGCTTCTTATATGTGCCCTGATTAGAGATTGAACCTGAAACCTTGGCATCTGGGGAAGACTCTCCGACCAACTGAGGTACCTGGCCAGAGGTATGGTGAATTATTTAAAGGGGGGGGGGCAGCAAACCAGAACCCTCTAAGGTGCACACTTGAAATCTTTTGCATGCATTCCCTTGCCTCAGGCTGTGACAAACTTCCAGGATCTCCAAATGGTAGCCTGGAGCCCAGCTGTCCCACCCAGCCTGAATTTGCTGAAAAGGGCATGGTTGAGTTTGAAAAGCTCTTAGGGTGGGACAGGTAAAGAAGTAAAAGGAATCAATATTCTTTCTCATCGATGTTTCTCTCTCTCTCTCTCCCTCTCCCTTCCTCTCTCTCTAAAATCAATAAAGGAAAAAAAAAAAAAAGTAAAAGGGGTCCTGGCTGGGTAGCTCATCTAGTTAGAGCATCATCCAGATATGCCAAGGTTTCCGGTTCCATCCCTGGTCAGTGCACATACAAGAAGCAACCAATTGCACTGGCCACTTTGGCTCAGTGATTAGAACGTCGGCTCGCATGGTCCAGAGAGAACCGCGTTTGGCTCCCGCTAAGGGCATGTACATAGGTTGCAGTTTGTCCCCAGCCCCGGTTGGGGGCGTGTGGGTGGCAACCAGTCAATATGTCTCTCTCACATCAATGTTTCTCTATTCCTCTCTCTCTCCCCCTCTCTCTATAAAAAAATGTCCTTGGGTGAGGATTAAAAAAAAAAGAAGCAGCAACCAACGAATGCATAAATATTGGAACAACAAATGAATGTTTCTCTCTTTCTCTTCCCCCCTTTCTCCCTTTCTCCAAAATCAATAAATACAATTTTAAAAACAAAACAAAGAAAAGGGAGAGGGAAGTCTAAAAGATAGGCATGGGCCATGTAATCAATATAGGACTTAATAGGTCCTCATTGGCAATTTGGATCTTATTTTTATTTTTTATTCATGTTAGAGAGAAGAGAGAAAGAAAGAGAGAAACACGAACTGGTTGCCTGTGGCCCATGCCCTGACCTCACCACCTTTCGGTGTATGGGACAATGCTCCAACCAACTAAGTGAGCCACACTCGCCAGGGCAGTTTGGATCCTATTTTAAGCTCATTGAGAAGTTTATTTTGTAACTTTAAAAAAAAATTTTTTTCCTTTATTGATTTTAGAGAGGAAGGAAGAAGGAGAAGGAGAGAGAGAGAGCGAGCGAGAGAGAAACATTGATGAGGGAGAACATCGATTGGCCGCCTCCTGCATTCCCCCTACTGGGGATCGGGCCCACAACCTGGGCATGTGCCCTGACCGGGAATCAAACTGGTGACCTCCTGGTGCATGGGTTGATGCCCAACCATTGAGCCACACCGGCTGGGTTATTTTGTAACTTTTTATTGAGAAAAAACATATAGAGCACAAATCATAAGTGTGAATTTTCTCTAACTCAACCCACCCCTGCCATGGTGGCCCAGTTCCCAGATAAAAATCAGAACTTTGTTAGCCCCCAGAAGCCCTCTTGGGGTGCCAACCTATTCAATATCCTTCCCCAACCCAAGAGTCACCACTATCCATACTCCTAACAGGTAAATTAGTTGTACTTATATTTAGAACTTTACTTACATATAAATGGAATTGTATATATTCTTTTGTGCTGGCTTCTTTCACACAACATATGAGATCCATTTCTATTGTCTGTATACTTTATTCATTTTCATTGCTACGTAATATTCCATTGTGTGAATATATCACAATTTATCCTGCTGTTGACAGACACTTGGGAACTTTCTAGTTTGGGCTTTTGTAAAGCATGCTGTATGGAATGAACTGAAAAAGAGTCTGGAGGCTTTGGCTAGAAATAAGTGATAAAGATTTATTCAATGCCCGGCCAGTTTGGCTTAGTGGTTGAGCGTCGACCCACGCACCAAGAGGTTACCAGTTCAATTCCTGGTCAGGGCATATGCCCAGGTTATGGGCCCGATCCCCAGTGGCAGGCATGCAAGAGGTGGCCAATCGATGTTCTCTCTCATCAATGTTTCTGTCTCTCTCTACCTCTCCCTTCCTCTCTCTCTAAAAATCAATAAAGAAAAAAAAATTTTTTAAAGATTTATTCAAGGGTCTTAGACTTTACAAACCGGGAAAACAGCTAGGCAAAAACCCAGAAGTGTTCCAGAGAAGAAAGAAAAGTTAAGAGTTCTTATGGTAATAAGTACATTCTAAAGCAGTGGTTCTCAACCTGTGGGTCACGACCCCTTTGGGAGTCGAATGATCCTTTCACAGGGGTCGCCTAAGACCATTGGAAAACACATATTTCCAATGGCAATTCATAACAGTAGCAAAATTACAGTTATGAAGTAGCAACAAAAATAATGTTATGGTTGGGGGCACCACAACATAAGGAACTGTATTAAAGGGTCGTGGCATTAGGAAGGTTGAGAACCACTGTTAAAGAAATATCAGTCTTGCATTTTTAGCCCTCGGGTTTGTCCAAGATGGTTATCAGTCAGATGTCAGGCAGTCTGGAAGATGGATGCCAGGTGGTCTGGTCACATCCAATGGTCTGGATAATAGATGTCAGGTGGATGTCCATTGGCCTGAATACCTGAGTCCTTCAGGGGGTAATCAGAGGGTTATCTGGCGGTCTGGTGTATGTCCAGATGTATATCCAGGCATTGATGCAGGACTACAAAGTTCAAAAGTTTAAGTTCCCAGGCTAGTTAGAACAAGAATAGTCTTTCCTCGTGCCTCAACCTTCAGATGTTAATCATTTTAGCAGCTTGGTTAAAGTGACTCCATTTTATATATCCTCTATCTTCACTCAGTCCTTAGCTCTTATAAATAATTGTATACATATGTTTTCATGCACACGTGGCAACATTCCTCTCCAGTATCTACCTAGGAGTGGAAATGCTGGGTCATAGAACAGGCATGTGTTTAGCTTTACTAGATACTGCTTTCCTAAGAGGTTGTACCATTTATACTCCCACCATCACAGTATGAGAGTTCATGAGGAATTTAGGCAGAAAGTGATACAGTCTGAGTCCTGGTCCAACATCATTGCTATCAAATGTTTGTTGAGTGACTGAGTAAATGCACAAGCACTGAAAGGGAGACAGTTCTTACTGAGGCTGGCTGAACTCTCCTGACACCATTCTGGGCTCAAAGACTAGGCATAAACAAGAAAACATTCCTGATGCTAAAGAACACACAGCCTGTTTGGAAGGTTTAAAACTGCTCCAGCCCAGCCAGTGTGGCACAGTGATATGTGCCCTTGACCAAAATCGAACCCGAGACTCCCCGGTCCATAGGCCGAGAATCTAACTGCTGAGCCAAACCGACCAGGGCTCTTATGAAATATTTGTGTGACTGGAGAGGAAGGCAGGGCAGGCAGAAGGTAAGCAAGACTAGAGAGTATACAGTCTTGAATACCATGATGAGTTTAAATAGGAGCCAATTAGTATTTTTTTTTTATATCCTCACCCGAGGACATTTTTTCCTTTTTTTTTTATCCTCATCCGAGGACATTTTTCTATTTTTTGTTCAGATAGAACAGGAGGGGGAGAAAGAGAGAGAGAGAGAGAGAGAGAGAGAGAGAGAGAGAGAGAGAAACATCGATGTTAAAGGGACACATGGAGTGGCTGCCTCCCGCAGGACCCAACCAGGGCAGGGGACAAACTGCGACCAAGGTACATGCCCTTAGTGGTAACTGAACCCGGGTCTCTGGACTGCAGGCCGACGCTCTAACCGCTGAGCCAAACCAGCCAGGGCCATTTCTTCCATTTTTTGTTCAGATAGAGTGGGAGGGAGAGAGAGGGGGACAGGGGCGGGGGGGAAGAGAGAGAGAGAGAGAGAGAGAGAAACATTGATGTGAAAGGGACACATTGAGTGGCTGCCACCCACACGACCCAACCAAGGCTGGGGATAAACCACAACCGAGGTAGGTACATGCCCCTAGCGGGAACTGAACCCGGCTCTCTCTGGACCACAGGCCAAACCAGCCAGGGCTGTTTTTGAATAATTTTTAGTGACATGGAAAAAATGCTGATGTCTACAATGGTAAAAAAAAAAAAAAAAAGAAAAGAAACAAAGGCAGGATGCAGAAATGCATTATCAGTATAATCTCAGTTATAGAAATACCCATGAATGAACAATAGTTGAGCCCTGGCTGGGTGGCTTAGTTGATTGGAGCGTCATCCCCTATATCAAAAAGGTTAGTGGTTTGATTCCCAGTCAGGCCACATACTTAGGTTGCAGGTTTGATCCCTTGGTAGAGCACATCAATGTTTCTCTCTTTCCTTTCCTCTCTCTGTAAAAATCAATAAACAGCCCTGGCCAGTTTGGCTCAGTGGTTGGAGCATAGGCCTGCGGACCAGAGAGTCCCAGGTTTGGTTCCTGCTACAGGTGCGTACAGAAAGAAAAAAAAAATCAATAAACATATACTCAGGTGAGGATTTTTTTAAAATAGTTTTAAAAAATGGTTGACCACCTCCTGCATGCCCACCACTGGGGATTGGGCCCACAACCTGGGCATGTGCCCTGACCAGGAATTGAACTGGCGACCTATTGGTGCATGGGTGGATGCTCAACCACTGAGCCACACCGGCCAGGTAATTTATTTAATTTAAAATTTATTTTTAGATAGAGAGGAAGGGAGAGGGAGAGAGAGAGAAATATCGATGTGAGAGCATAACATGTATCTACTGCCTCCTGCACACCCCCTACCAGGTATTGAGCCCACAACCTCCGCTTGTGTCTGATGGGAAATTGAACAGGCAACACCCAGGTGCATAGGGGGATGCCCAACTCACTGAGCCACACCAGCCAGGGAAGCAATTTATTTCTCAGTGTCAAGAATTAAGAGTGATTTTCATTTTCTTCCTAGTCTTGTTGTGTAGTACACAAATTTCTCACCATAAGTATGCTCACATTTCTCTCATAATCATAAACAATAATGAATTTTAATAATACAACCCATGCACTGGTTAGTGTGGCTCAGTTGGTTGAGTGTTGTCCTGTGCATTGAAAGGTTGCCAATTTGATCTCAGAAAGGGCACATGCCCAGATTTTGGGTTTTGTCCTTGGTCAGGGTGCATATGAGAGGCAACTGATTGATGTTTCTTTTTCACATTGATGTTTCTCTCTTTCTCTCTCTCCCCTCCCTCTAAAATCAATAGAAACATATTTAAATAATAATAATACGAACTGTGGTCAAGAAACTAAAATTGTTCATTTCTCCCTTTATTTATTTATTTAATATTTTCTTTTTTAAATTAATTAATTAATTAATTTTTGTTACAGATGTTTCTCCTTTTTCCCCCACTGATACCCCCTATTTTAAAAAATATTTTTTTTATTGATTTTAGAGAGAGAGGAAGGGAGAGGGAGAGAGAAATAGAAACATCTAAGAGAGAGAACACTGACTGTCTGCCTGTTGCCTGACCCCCACTGGGGATTGGGCCCACAAGATGGGCATGTGTCCTGACCGGACATCAAAGTGAGGACGTCTTGGTGCTTGGGTTGACACTCAACCAAAGAGCCACACCTGCCAGGCTCATCTGTCCCATTAAGCTCTTGCATTCTTCAGCCTCCTATGGAGAAAAAGCCTTGCTTATTAGAAGAAAAGTCCCATCCATGCCAAATAATTACCTGGTGCACAGAGAGGCTTTCTAAAGTGCCATCAGCATTACAGGCTCTTATTTATTTAACAAGAACCATACACCTTTAAATTAGCTTTCCCTCACTGACTGTCATCTGGCTGGGCCTTGTGTTTATCATTCATCAGCGGAAGGGGCATGGCCAGGGCAGATGGCAGGCAGCATGCACTTCTCCCTGCCACCCATCTTTATCCTCTTTGTCACTAAAGAAAAACAATTACTTGGTTTGGACAAGAAACAGCCAGGACCCTGAGCAATTTCCTTAGGTCTATGGAGACTATAATTCCTCTACAAGGTTGTGAAATGAACATCAGGATTTAATTCAGTCACCTGAGACTAAGCTTCTGACTGAGGCAAACTTTATGGTAAGTCTCTGAGTCTCAGTTTCCTTGACTAGAAAATGGAATATTGTAAAACTGTGAAGTTGAATTGAGTTTGCAAGGCACCTAGCCTTGTCTCTGACTCTTACATGTCAGTGTGTCTGACTCAGTGTAGGCCTTAGATAACCAAAGGATTCTGACAGATACTTTGTGGCTCTGATCTGTTCCCAGGGGCCTCTCTCCTTCACCTCCAGTACACATACACACTCCACCAGGAACTAAGCCAGAATGATTAAAAAAACCAGAAGAGTTACCCCTGGCCAGTTTGGCTCAGTGGTTGGAGCGTTGGCCTGCAGACCAGAGAGTCCGGGGTTCGGTTTCTGCTAGGAGCACGTACCAAAAAAAAAAAAAGAGAAAAGGTGGAGATTAATTTACTATCTCTATATTTAAAATTCAACAGAACTTGTGAAATCTATATGTTTGAAATCAGGCCTGCCCAGGTCTTCAGCAAGAAATTTTTATTTTCAAAAACAGTAGAATGTGGTATATCCAAACAATAGAATACTAGCTGGCAATAAAATGGAAGGTAAACTACTGATAGATACAATAACATAGACAAATCTCAAAATCATTATGCCGAGTGAAAGAAGCCAGACAGCAGAGTACATGCTGTGTGAGTCTATTTAAATGTACTTTTAGAAAATCAAACTAATACACAGTGACAGAAAGCAGATTAATGCTTCCTTAGGTCCAGGTACAGATGGAAGGATTGATTGCAAAGGAGCAAGAGGAATCTTCTAGTATCTTTTTTTGTTTTTTTGGTACATGGCCCTAGCGGGAACTAAACCCGGTACTCTCTGGTCCGCAGGCCAACGCTCTAACCGCTGAGCCATAGAGGCCAGGGCTTTTCTAGTACCTTGATAGTGGTGGTTATTTCGCAGGTATATACAACTGTCAAAACTTGTCAAGTTGTGACCTTTAGATTGTTGTGGTTGATTGTACCTAAAGTACAACTTAATAAAGTTGAATTTTTTTTTTATCCTCACTTGAGGACACTTTTGCATTTATCTTCAGATAGAGCAGGAGAAAGAGAAACATCAATGTGAGAGAGACATATCCAGTGGTTGCCACCCCAACCGGGGCTGGGGACAAATTGCAACTGAGGTACGTGCCCTTAGCAGAAGCCAAACCCGGGACTTTCCGGTCTGTGGGCTGACACTCTAACTGCTCAGCCAAACTGGCCAGAGCTAAAGTTAATATTTTTTAAAACAATTTCTTTCTCTCTATTTATTTATTTTTTAATTTTTTTCTCTCTTTTACCTTTATTGATATTAAAGAGAGAAAAAGAGGATGGGAGAGGGAGAGAGTGATAGAAACACTGATGAGAGAGAACATCCTTTGGCCACCTCCTGCCTGCTCACACTGGGGATTTGACCCACAACCTGGGTGTGTGCCTTAACTGGGAATTGAAATGGCAACCTCTTGGTGCATGGGTCCACACTCAACCACTGAGCCACACCAGCTGGGCTCTTTTTTTTTCTTTTTTTTTAAAATAGATTTGGGAGAGAGAGAAGCATTAATGAGTTGCCTCCCGCAGGAGCTACAACCAGGAATCAAACTCGAAACCAGGGTATGTGCTCTGACCAGGAATCAAGCACAACCTTTTGGTGTACAGGGCAATGCTCCAACCAACAAAGCCACATCAGCCAGATCTAAAGTTGATTTTCTTTTAAAAGGAGTAATAAACCACGGCCGGTGTGGCACAATTGGTTGAGCATTGTCACGTGTACCAAAAGGTCGCTGGTTGGATTCCAGGTCAGGGCACATGCCCAGGTTTCGGGTCTGATCCCTGGTTGGGGTGCCTTCAGGAAGTAACCTAGTGATCTTTCTCTTTCACATTGTTTCTCTCTCTCTCTATTTCTCCCTCTCCCTTTTTCTCTTGCTAAAATCAATAAAAACATATTTTCATTTTTTATTTTGTTTTTTTATCCTCACCCGAGGATATTTTTCCTTTTTTTTTTTTTTGTACAGAGGGAGGGAGAGAGAGGAAGGGAGAGAGAGAGAGAAACATCGACGTGAAGGGACACATCGAGTGGCTGCCACCCGCACGACCAACCAGGGCCGGGGACAAACTGCAACTGAAGTACATGCCCATAGCGGGAACCGAACCCGGGTCTCTCCGGACCGCAGGCCGACGCTCTAACCGCTGAGCCAAACTGGCCAGGGCTATTTTTTCTTTTTAAACTTATCTTTATTGTTGAATGTATTACAGATGTCCCCTTTTCTTCCCCCATTGAACCCCTCCTCCCCACTCCCACCACCCTCCTGCCTTCCCCACACTATTGTCTGTGTCCACTGGTTATGCATATATACATATAAGTTCTTGGTTTATCTCTTCCCACCCACCCCCTCACTTTGAGGTTCATCAGTCTAACAACCAATTTGTACTTCTTAATTCTTTCACCCTTTCCACCCATCCCCCCAACCCCTTTCCCACCTGGCAATCAACAACAAATTTTCTGTATGAGTCTGTTTCTGTTCTGCTTGCTCATTTTGTTTGTAGATTCAATTGTTGATAGATATGTATTTACTGCCATTTTATTGTTCATATTTTTTTTCTTCTTCTTCTTCAAGAAGACCCATCAACATTTTATATAGGACTGGTTTGGTGGTGATGAACTCTAGCTTTTTCTTGCCTGGGAAACTCTTTTTTTAATTTTTTTTTATCCTCACCCGAGGACATTTTTCGATATTTTGTTCAGATAAAGTGGGAGGGAGAGAGAGAGAAAACAACATCGACATGAAAGGGATACATTGAGTTGTTGCCACCCTGTTTTTTCACCCTGGCCGGTTTGGCTCAGCGGTTAGAGCATTGGCCTGTGGTCCAGAGAGACCCGGGTTTGGTCCTCGCTAAGGGCATGTACCTCATTTGCAGTTTGTCCCTGGCCCTGTTTGGGTCGTGTGGGTGGCAACCACTCCATGTGTACCTTTCACGTCGGTTTCTCTCTCTCTCTCTCTCTACCTCCCACTCTATCTGAACAAAAAATGAAAAAAATGTCCTAGGGTGAGGATTAAAAAAAAAAAATTTTTTTTTCCTTTATTGATTTTATTTTATTTTTTAAAATTAATTTATTTGTTTTTGTTACAGATGTTTCTTCTTTTTTCCCCACTGATTCCCTCCTCCCCCTCCCTCCCCACCCTGTCCCCAGCTTTGTTGTTCTTTATTGATTTTAGAGAGAGAAGAAGGGAGAGGGACAGAGAGATAGAAGCATCAATGAGAGAGAACATCAATTGGCCGCTGCCTGCATGCCCCACACTGGGGACTGGGCCCACAACCTGGGTGTGGCTCAGTGGTTGAGCAATGACCCATGCACCAAGAGGTTGCTGGTTCAATTCCCACTCAGGGCACATGCTCAGGTTGTGGGCCCAAACCCCCACTCTCTCTCTCCCTCTCCCTTCCTCTTTAAAATTAATAAAAGAAAAAATTTTTTTGTTTTTATTTATTTTATTTTTTTAAATTTTAATTTTTATCCTCACCCAAGGACATTTTTTCCATTTTTTGTTCTGATAGAGTGGGAGGGAGAGAGTGGAAGAGAGAGAAACATCAATGTGAAAGGGACACATCAAGTGGTTGCCACCCACATGACCAACCAGGGCCGGGGACAAACTGCAACCGAGGTACATGCCCTTAGCGGGAACCGAACCAGGGTCTCTCTAGACCGCAGGCTGACGCCCCAACCACTGAGCCAAACCGGCCAGGGCAATTTTTTTGTTTTTAAATATTTCTTGCCACTCCATTCTGTCCTATAAAGTTTCCTTTGAGAAACTGACTGACAGTCTTATGGGAGCTACCTTGTAGGTAACTTACTGCTTTTCTCTTACTGCTTTTTAAGATTCTCCCTTTGTCTTTAACCTTTTGCATTTTCATGATGATGTGTCTGGTATGGACTTTTTTGGGTTCATTTTGTTTGGGATTCTCTGTTTCCAGTACTTGTATGTCTGTTTCCTTCACCAAGTTAGGAAAGTTTTCTGTCATTGTTTTTTCAAATAGGTTTTCAATATCTTGTTCTCTCTCTTGTCCTTCTGGCACCCCCATGATGTGAATGTTGGTACACTTGAAATTGTCCCAGAGGCTCCTTAAACTGTCCTCATTTTTTTTCGATTCTTTTTTCTTTCTGCTGTTCTGATTGGGTGTTTTTTGCTTCCTTATATTACAATTCGATGGTTTCCTTCTTGGCTTCACCTACTCTACTATTGATTACCTGTAAGTTATATTTTTTATTGAGAGAGGAAGGGAAAGGGAGAGAGAGAGAAAGAAATATTGATGAGAGAGCCCTGGCCTTTTGGCTCAGCGGTTAGAGTGTCGGGCTGCGGTCCAGAGAGACCCGAGTTCGATTCTGGCTAAGGGCACATACCTTGGTTGCAGTTTGTCCCCAGCCCTAGTTGGGTCATGCGGGAGGCAGCCACTTGATGTGTCCCTTTCACATCGATGTTTCTCTCTCTCTTTCTCTTCCTCTCTCTCCTTCCCACTCTATGTGAACAAAAAATGGAAAAATGTCCTTGGGTGAGAATAAAAAAAATAAATATTGATGAGAGAGAACATCGATTGGCCATCTTCTGCATGTCCCTCACTGGGGATTGGGCCCACTGGGCATGTGCCCTGATTGGGAATTGAAACAGTGACCTCCTGGTGCATGGCTCAACCCTCAACCACTGAGCCACACCAGCCGGGTTAAATTATTCTTTATTTCAGTTAGTGCATCATTCATTTCTGACTGGTTCTTTTTTATGTTCTTGAAGTGCTCACCATGTTCCTTGAAGTTCTCACGAAGTTCCTTGAAATTCTCACTAAGATCATTGGGCATTCTTACAGTGTTTTGAACTCTGCATCTGTTAGATTGCTTATCTCAATTTCATTTAGTTATTTTCCTGGAGTTTTGTTCTGTGCTTTCATTTGGAACATGTTTCTTTGTCTCCTCATTTTGGCTGCCTCCTTGTGTTTGTTTCTATGTATTAGGTAGAGTTGCTATGTCTCCTAGGCTTCATACAGTGCCCTATTTTAGTAGGTGTCCTATAGGGTCCAGTGGCACATTCTCCATGGTCATCCCAGCTCGGCCCTTGAGGTGTATCCCTCATGTGGACTGCACAAACTTCTATTGTAATTGAGCCTTGATTGCTGTTGGCACTTCAATGGCAAGGATTTACTCAAGCTGATCAGCTGCAAGGACTGGCTTTGCTCACTGATCACTGACCTCTGACTACCTTGGAGGATCAGCTGTGCAGGGGCCCACTGCACAGAGCAAGACTTACTTCAGCAGGGCTCTGGTACCAACTGAGTCCACTTCTTAAGTGTGTTGCTTGTGGAGGTGGATGGGTGGTGGTGCTTGATGTGGTCTGAAGCTGTCCACTGGATGTGCTGGCCCTGAGGCAAGGTCAGCCGCTGCCTGTGTTCTACCTGAGGCCACCAGGCATAAGATACAAAGTGATCACCTAGCTGATATGGCTCAGTGGTTGAGCATTGGCCCATCACCAAGAGGTCACCAGTTAGATTTCCATTCAGGGCACATAACCAGGTTGTGGAGGGCATGCAGGAGGCAGCCAATCGATGTTCTCTGTCATCGATGTTTCTATCTCTTTTCCTTTCCCTCCCTCTCTCTCTCAAATCAATAAAGAAAAATAAAATTATCCCCTGGCTGGTTTGGCTCAGCAGTTAGAGCATTAGCCCATGAACTGGAAAGTCCCGGGTTTGGTTCCCGCTAAGGGCACCTACCTTGGTTGCAGTTTGTCCCCGGCCCCGGTTGGGGTCGTGTGGGTGGCAATCACTTGATGTGTTTCTCTCACATCGATATTCTCTCTCTCTCTCTACCCCCCTCCCACTCTATCTAAAGATAAATGGAAAAATATCTTCAGGTGAGGATTAATTTCTTTAATTATTTTTTTATCCTCATCCGAGGACATTTTTCCATTTTTTGTTCAGATAGAGTGGGAGGAAGAGAGAGAGAGAGAAACATCGATGTGAAAGGGACACATCGAATTCAGGTGAGGATTAAAAAAAAAATTCTATAGCCCTGGTCAAGTGGCTCAGTTGGTTGAAGCATCATCCCGTACACCAAAAGGTTGAGGGTTCAGTCCTGGGTCGGGGCTTGTGTTTGGGAGGGAACGGATTGATGTTTATCTCTCACATCTCTGTTTCTCTCTGTTTTTCTCTCTCTCTCTCTCTCTCGTTCTCTCCCTCTCTGGGGGCACAACCTGGGCATGTGCCCTGACCAGGAATCGAACTGGCAACCTCTTGATGAATGGGTCAATGCTCAACCACTAAGCCATACTGGGTGAGCTCAGCTTCATGTTTTGTTTTTTTTTATCCTCACCCGAGGACATTTTTCGATATTTTGTTCAGATAGAGTGGGAGGGAGAGAGAGAGAGAAACATCGACGTGAAAGGGACACATTGAGTGGTTGCCACCCACACGACCCAACCAGGGCTGGGGACAAACTGCAACCAAGGTACGTGCCCTTAGCGGGAACCGAACCCGGGTCTCTCCGGACCGCAGGCCGACGCTCTAACCGCTGAGCTAAACCGGCCAGGGCAGCTTCATATATTTTGAAGATCTGTTGTTAGGTGCATACACATCTGGGTTTATGCCTTCTTGGTGAACTGACGCTTTAATTTTTATGTAATATTCCTGTTTGTTCCCAGTAATATTCCTTGTTCTTACTTCAATCCTTTTTTTTTTTTTTACTTTAATCTTAAAAAGTTTGAAAAAAGCATTTTTTGTAACAAAATTCAAAATAAGCAATACCTATGAACAAGCACCTTGAAATAGCTTTTGATTACTACAAAGTGCTGTTCCTTTTTGAGACGTTGTTTCTCCCCCCCCTCCCTTTATTGATTTTAGAGAAAGAAGAAGGGAAAGGGGGAGAGAGATAGAAACATCAATGAGAGAGAACACTGATTGGCCGCCTCCTGCATGCCCGGCACTGGGAATTTGGCCCACAACCTGGGCATGTGCCTTGACCGGGTATTGAACTGGCAACCTCTTGGTGCATGGGTCTATGCTCAACCATTGAGCCACACCGGCTGGACTAGAGGTTGTTTCTTTTTTTAGAATCCTCACCCGAGGACATTTTTTGATATTTTGTTCAGATAGAGTGGGAGGGGGAGAGAAAAATATCGACGTGAAAGGGACACATTGAGTGGTTGCCACCCACACAACCCAACCAGGGCCGGGGACAAGCCGCAACCGAGGCACGTGCCCTCAGCGGAAACCAACCCGGGTTTCTTGGGACCGCAGGTCAACACTCTAACCACTGAGCCAAACCGGCCAGGGCAGAGGTTGTTTCTTTTTAAAAAAAGGAAGGCAAAATAAATAAATAAATAAATAAATAAATAATTTTAAAATAAATTTAAAAAGGAAGGCATGCTCTAGGCAGTGTGGCTGTTTGTTGGGTGTTGTCCCATGCACCATAAGGTTGGTGGTTGGTTCGATTCTGGATCAGGGCATATGTCTGATGTGGGACCTATAGGAGGCAGCTGTTTTCACATGGATGTTTCTTTCTGTCCTCCTCTCCCTTCCTCTCTGTCTTTCTGAAAATCAACAGAAAAAAAATGTTCAAAAGGAAGGCAGCGCTGGCCAGGTAGCTCAGTTGGTTAGAGCATCGTCCTGATATGTCCAAGGTTGTGGGTTCAATTCCCAGTTAGAGCACATACAAGATTCAACCAATGAATACATAAAGTGGAACAACCATTTGCTCTTTCTCTCTCTCTCCCTCTTGCTCTCTCTTTCTCCCTTCCTCTCTATCAAATCAATTACAAATATTAAGAAAGAAAGACAAAAGGGAAGGCAATGAGGCAGGCTGAATGGGGAGACTTTTGAAGCCATTATGATAATTGGCTCTTTCCTTCACCTTATTCCCTATGTCCAGTCCTCTGGCAAAATTTGTTGGATTTATATTCACAACATACCCTGAAGTGACTGACCTCTTCTCACTTTTCTTTTTCTTTCTTTTTAATTTTATTTTTGTTACAGATGTTTCTCCTTTTTTACCTCATTGACACCCTCCTCCTCATCCCCTTCCCCCCTTCCCCAGCTTTGTTGTCCATGTATATTGGTTATGCGCACATGCATATAAGTTCTGTGGTTTATCTCTTCCCTCCCCCTACCATCCCCTCTTCTGAGGGTTGTCAGTCTGTGTCCTACTTCCATGTTTCTGGGTCTACTCTATTCCTCAGACTGGTATGTTCATTATATTCCACAAATAAGTGAGATCATGTGGTATTTGTCTTTTTCTGCTTGGCTTGTTTCACTTAGGATAATACTTTCCAGGTCCCTCCATGTCGTCTCAAAGGATAAGAGATCTTTCTTTCTTACAGCTGCATAGTACTGCATTGTGTATATGTACCACAGCTTCTTTATCCATTCGTGTACTGCTGGACACTTGGGTTGTTTCCCTTTTCTCACTTTTCCACTGGACATCTTGGCCTACCATCTTTCAGGGTTAGGAGGGTTAACAGCCTCCTAACTCTATAATCCATTCTCCCCACAGTAGGTACAGACATATTTTAAAAATATAATCACATCAGGCCACTCCCTTGCTCCAAACTGCAAAATCTCCTGTTGGTCTTACAATAAAAATCATATCCTTTATTTTTGGCACCAAAGTTCTGGAATAGCTTGTTCTGCCTCCCCTCCTGGCCTTATTTACTACCATTCTTCTTTTTATCTCTACAGCTCCAGTCAATACTGAGCTCCTTCTGCCTTATGCTCACAAAGTTTATTTCCTCCTCAGGGCCTTTGCACTTGCTGTTTCCTCTGTCTAGAACACAATCCTCCCAAGTATTCCAATGATCTGATCTCTCAATTAATTATGGTCGCATCTCACATATCATCTTTTCAGAGAGGTCCTCTTGTAAAATTATAATCTCGGCACCTCTTGTACTACCTTTCTCCCTTACTGTTTTTATTTTTATTTTATTATTTATTTATTTTGTTAATCTTCACCCAAGGATATTTTCCCCATTGATTTCTAGATAGAGTGGAAGGGAGAGAGAGAGAGAGAGATCAATTTATTGGTTGCTTCCCCCACGACCCAGACCAGGGCCGGGGATCGAACCTGCAACCCAGGTACGTGACCTTGACTAGGAATCGAACCCTGTGACCCTCAAGTCCAAGGGCCAATGCTCTAATCGCTGATCCAAAACCAGCCAGGGCACTATTTATTTATTTTTTTAATCCTCATCGGAGGATATTTTTCCATTTTAGATAGAGTAGAAGGAAGGGAGGGAGAGAGAAAAACATCAGTGTGAAAGAGACACATCAATTGGTTTCCTCCCACATGACCCCAACCAGGGCGGGATCCAACCTGCAACCCAGATATGTGTTCTTGATTAGGAATTGAACCGTCAACCCTTTGGTCTATGGGCTGACACTCTAACCTCTGAGCCAAATCATCCAGGGTTTACATTAAATTATGCTTTTGCTTATTTGTCATGCAGGTAGCAACATTATCTTTTTTTTTTTTGTTTTTGGTACGTGCCCCTCACGGGAACCAAACCCAGGACTCTCTGGTCAGCAGGCCGACGCTTCAACCGCTGAGCCAAACCGGCCTTGGCGCAACATTATCTTATTGACTACTGTATCCTAACACAAAGTTTGGCACAAGATAGGTGTTTGATAAACATTTGTTCAATGAATGAAAGTATTCTCACCCTGGCCAGTTTGACTCAGCGGTTGGAGCGTCGGCCTGTGGACCAGAGTACCAGGTTCGGTTCCCGCTAGGGGCACGTACCAAAAGAACAAAACAAAACAAAGCAAAAAAAGAAAATATTCTCTCCTTTCCTGAACATCCTTCTGTATACTAACAACATCTAGGCATGATGGGTAATAGGTTGTGGAGTGGTGGGGTAGAAAAAGGATTTGGGCAGAAATAGAGATTAAAAAATAAAAAGAAGCCCTGGCTGGTTTTGCTCAGTGGTTAGAGCGTCGGCCTGCGGACCAGAGTCCCAGGTTTGGTTTTCTCTAGGGGCACGTACTTCGGTTGCAGTTTGTCCCCAGCCCTGGTTGGAGTTGTGTGGGTGGCAACCAGTCAATGTGTCTGTCTCACATTGATGTGTCTCTCACTTTGTTTTCCCTCTCTCCCTCCAGCTTTATCTGAAGATAAATGCAAAAATGTCCTCGGGTGAGGATAAAAAAAAAAAAAAGTGAAAAATAATAAAAAGAAAGTGAATATATTAATACTTGCAACTTAAAAAAAAATTGTAACTTAAAAATAAAATTGTAACTTAAAAACAAGTACCTGGCACTGTGCTTTTCATGCAATCATCTTATGAACTAGGTACTATCATGAGCTACTTCTTTTTTTAAAAAAACTAATCTTCTTATTGATTGATTGATTGATTGAGTTTTCTTTTTTAATCCTCACCCGAGGACATTTTTCCATATTTTGTTCAGATAGAGTGAGGGAGAGAGAGAGAGAGAAACATCGACATGAAAGGGACACATCGAGTGGCTGCCACCCACATGACCAATCAGGGCCGGGGAAAAACTGCAACTGAGGCACATGCCCCTAGCGGCAACCGAACCCGGGTCTCTCTGGACTGCAGGCTGACGCTCTAACCGATGAGCCAAACCGGCCAGGGCTGATTGATTGATTTTATTTATTGATTTTTAGAGAGAGAGGGAGAGAGAGAGAGAAACATTGATGACAGAGAACATTGATTGGCTGCCTCTTGCATGCCCCTAACTGGGGGATCGGGCCCACAACCTGGGCATGTGCCCAGACCAAGAATTGAATTGGCGACCTCTTGGTGCATGGTTCGACGCTCAACCACTGAGCAACACCGGCTGGGCATGAGCTACTTCTTTAGGACCAAAAAGGGGAAATGATTTGTCCTAAGGCTATGTAGCTGGAAAGTGTGGAGCAATGATTTATATCTGGCCTCTCTGGTTCTGGCATGTAGCTCTTAGATTTAGCACAAATTTAGAGTACACATAGTATGTTGGTGTTAAGAAAAATTATCTAATTATTTAAAATTTGGAAACAAAGCAAATGAACAACTCCATGGAACTCCAATTTGCTTTTTCATTTAACAGTATGTTTTGGCAACTCTTTCTTGTTATCACAAGTAGATCTACCTACTTTTTAAAAAAAAAATCCTCACCCAAGCCCTGGCTGGTTTGGCTCAGCGGTTGGAGCATCGGCCTGCGGTCCAGAGAGACCCGGGTTCAGTTCCCGCTAAGGGCGCTTACCTTGGTTGCAGTTTGTCCCTGGCCCAGGTTGGTCGTGCGGGTGGCAGCCACTCGATGTGTCCCTTTCACGTCGATGTTTCTGTCTCTCTCTCTCTTCCTCTCTCTCCCTCCCACTGTATCTGAACAAAAAATGAAGGAATGTCCTCAGGTGAGGATAAAAATAAATAAATACACAAAATCCTCACCCGAGCCCTGGCCGGTTTGGCTCAGCGGTTGGAGCATTGGCCTGCGGACCAGAGAGTCCTGGGTTCGGTTCCCGCTAGGGGCACATACCAAAAAAAAAATCCTCACCCGAGAATATTTTTACATTTGTCTTCAGACTGAGTGGGAGGGGGAGGAGGAGGAGGGAGGAAGGGAGTGGGGGGGAGAGAGAGAGAGAGAAACATTGATGTGAGAGAGACACATGGATTGGTTGCCAGCCACACACCTACATGGCCCCAGTTGGGGTCGGGAGGAACTGCAACCGAGGTACATGCCCTTGGCTGGAATTGAAGCCAAGACTCTTTGGTCCATAGTTCGATCCTCTAACTGCTGAGCCAAATGGCCAGGGCAGATCTACCTACTATTTATTTATTTAATTTTTTGTGGTACATGCCCCTAGCGTGAACCGAACCCAGGACTCTCTGGTCCACAGGCTGATGCTCAACCACTGAGCCAAACTGGCCAGGGCAGATCTACCTACTTTTTAAAAATTGAATACTCTATAGTTCACTTATCCACAAAGGGCATTCAAGCCAATTCAGATTTCTGTTCTTATAAATAGTTCTGACATAAACTTCCTTCCTATGCATCTTTTTTTTCTTTTCTTCTTCTTTCTCACTTTTATTTTTTTAGATGGAGTGGGCGGGAGGGAGGGAAGGAGAAAGAGAAACACTGATGTGAGAGCGACACATTGATTGGTTGCCTCTGACACAACCCCAGCTGGGGTGGGGAATAGTAACCGCCACTCTTTTTGGTCCACAGGCTGACACTCTTAACTGGTGAGCTAAACAGGCCGGGGCCTTCCTATGCATCTTTTTATGCACATGAGCAGTATTTCTTTGGGATTGAGACCCACAAGAGGAAATTCTAATCTAAATGCTTGAAATATGGCAACTTATTGTTTGGTATTTTTCTGATTATTAGAGAGGTTGAGCATGTGATTTTTAACATTTATTAGCTATACAGATTTTCTTTTATGTTTATTGTCTATTTATTTTTTCTTTTTAATTCAATTATCTTTTTAAAATGGTTTATAATTGTTCTTTTTTTTTTTTATCCTCACCCGAGGACATTTTTCCATTTTTTGTACAGATAGAGTGGGAGGGAGAGAGAGGAAGGGAGAGAGAGAGAGAAACATCGACGTGAAGGGACACATCGAGTAGCTGCCACCCGCACGACCAACCAGGGCAGGGGACAAACTGCAACCGAGGTACGTGCCCTTAGCGGGAACCGAACCCGGGTCTCTCTGTACCGCAGGCCGATGCTCTAACCGCTGAGCCAAACCGGCCAGGGCTATAATTGTTCTTTATTCTGAATATTCTTTGCTGAGTATGTCACACATATTTTATCCCGGTTTTTGGCTTGTAAAAGAACTTTGTCATTGTACATAGAGGATTTGGGAGTTTTTAGCCTCTTTTAATTTCAGTCCTTGTTTTTGGGTCCTTAGGAGGCAGAATAGTTCAGAGTAGCTCAAAGTACTGGGTCTGAAATCAGGAGTTTCTAAGTTCCAATGCCATTTCTGCTTTTTGCTAACAGTATCCAGTGGGCAAGCTGGCTGGTGGGAAAGCCCTTCCCGTTTGTGCAGAAAAGGAAAAATAATAATACCTCTCTCCTTTATTGTGAAGATTAACCTGATGGGGTGTATTAAAATAGGACCTGAATATGATAAAGAGCTCAATGATAATAAGCTAACCGTTATTAATATAATGACGATGGCATTTTGGACATTAGGAACACAACAGGCCAAAATAAATGACTTACTCAACAACAAGCTCAAAGGCCACTAGGCCTTAATCTGTAGAACTCAGGTAAGGCTCTGTCCCCTCCCCTAAGCTCCGCCCCTAAGTCCCGCCCCTAGAACTCCACACCCGCCCCCAGGCCTGGGCCCATGCTCAGGCCTCTGCAGGAAGCCCGGAGCTTGAAGAGAGGGCCTTACGCGTGACAGACGCGCGTGACGCAGGAGGGGAGGATTTGAGAGCAAGGATACTTCGGGATAGGGCGGCAGGTTCGCGCGGAAGGGGCGGGGCAAGTAAGGGGCGGGGTTTAACGGAAGCTGGTCTTTGGGCCGGGCTCCTGCGTGCGTTTGTCTGGAGGGCGGGAGCGCGCTTGGGGGCGTGCCCGGCGGGCGGGGCGGGCCCACCGGGGGGCGGGGCGGTGCGCGGCCTAACGGCGGCGGCAGAAGCGGCTGAAGCGGCTGCGCTGGTGGCGAGCTTGGCGGCTGGCTGTCGGTCCCGCGGCAGTGTCTGAGAGGGACCCCGGCCACGGGCGGAGGAGGGAGGCTCGCGACAGAGGCACTTGGCGATGGTGGGCGTCCCTGGAGCGGCCGCCTTCCAGCGTAAGTGGAACGGGAAGGCGGGCGGCTGAGGGGGGCGTGTGAGAGGCCTGCGGCTCCACGGCCGCGAGCTCCGGCGAGGCCCCCAGCGCCAGGCCGAGTGGGGAAACTGAGGCCCGAACCAGGGCGGCGGATCGAAGGTCATGAGACGTGCAGGGCCTTCCTGGGCTCCCAGGTCTGTCCCGCGCTTCCAGCGCCGTCCAGAGGGCTCGGGGCTCACGGTGCGAGCGAAAACTGTATGGACTGCGGCCTCGGAGCCCAGGCCGGGCCGACGTCCATCGGACTTCCCCACGGACAAGGATTGTTTTGTTCTCCCAGCGCTCGGGCCACTAAGTCCAGCACCTGGGGAAGTGTTACACACTCCTAATTGCGAGGGTTATGGGGCGGATGGTGGAGGAGACGAGGATGGCCTCTCTGAAGGGCCTGCTGAGTGCAGGCTCACGGGTCGGTCTGTCTGGATTCGCAAACCGGCTCCCCACTTACATTTACAGGCTGCGACCTCGGATCTCCACGAGCCTCAGTTCTTCCATCTGTAAAATAGGGGTGTGAAGATCATCTTCACTGCCCCATGCGACTCCGGTTCTTGGGTTTTGTGAAGCCAGTAGAATGCTTCGCACAGACTCTGGCACATAACACAGCGTGAAAACTGTCATTGTGAGCGCTAATAAACCTTATCTAGGGTGAACCTCGCTCAGGAAAGCCTGGAATTGGGATGTGGTTGTGTATTTAAGATTTTATTTTGTCTGCGTTTAGTCCTGCTTTATGATCCAGTTGGTTTTCTTACCTCCATTCCGGCATTTATCTAGTGTTCCTCCAGGAATTGTGAGATCCTTGGGGGAGGGGTGGGGTCTCTTAACACAATAAAAGTTTAATTGTTTCTCGTTTCAATAGCAATAACAGCCAACATTTTTTGAGCAGCTTGCCTTTTGCATTCTATTTATTTAATATTTATTAAATAATCTATTAAGTAAAAAGTACGATTCTTGGCCCTGGGAATAAAGCAACAAACTAGATAGACCAAACTCAGGCTTTGAATTTAGTTGGGGGTGGGGTGAGGTAGGGGTGGGGGAAGACATGGTAAATGAAGAAACATACATTTTGCATGTTTTCTCTCATTTAATCCTGGTGACTTATAAATAAGAGTTAAGTACTTGAAAATGCCCATTTTTCGGAGGATGAAACAGAAGAAACCCTACAATGGAATGTAGCCTCAAACCCATCTTCTTCAAACACCTAAAAAGGAGGCTTTTTACACAGCTTCTCCTTTGCTTGATACCCATTAAATGTCGGATTGAAGAAATGCAGAAGTATATGCCCCCCAGCTGATGCCTCTTCATAGTCAAGTCTGCATTTGCAGCCTTTTTTTTTTTTTGTGGTACCTGCCCCTAGCGGGAACCGAACCTGGGACTCTGGTCCGCAGGCTGACACTCAACTGCTGAGCCAAACTGGCCAGGGCTGCATTTGCATCTTTTGATAGTTGAATTCCCTTCCTCTTGGAGTTTATAACTAAAGAAAGGCCCAACAGAGGTGACCTTTAGTTCTGACAAAGGTGCACCATCTCTGTAGTGAAAGAACCCTTTATTTGAATTTACATTTTTTTGTGTCCAAATCTCCCTTATGCAGTTTTCAGGTTAAAGTATGCCCCCACGTACAATTTTTGGTTCTATTATGTAACTAATGAGGACATAATATTTATTTAAAACATTTTGGTGTTTCTAAGACAATTCTGTATTCCTAGGCAGTGTGCTTTTACACATTTTCTTTTAATCTGGAGGCATAAGTTGCATTAAAATATTGAGAGGATTTTTTTCAGTGAGGTTCTCATGATACAGTTAGATTCAGCATTGACCATCTGCTAAGCACCAGACTCTGTGCTGATGTAGGCTTACAAAAATGAATGGAAGAGTACTCTTGCCTCTAGAAGCTTACCTGTAGTCTAAGCATTTGGCTAATGTTTTTAACTGAAGTGCAGTGCAGAGAGATTGTAGGAGCTCAGAGTCTCTGGGGGAAGTAATCTAGAGCAGTGGCCTCAAATGTTTTTAGTGTTCTATCAGTAAATAGGGTTGAGTATACACACACATTATGTGAATGTTTCAAATTACCATTATAGTGATGACTGTACTCTGTATTATGTACATTTTTTTTTTTTATCCTCACCCAAGGATATGTTCTATTGATTTTTAGAGAGAGGATAAGGGAGAGAGAGAGAGAGCGAAACATCGATATGAGAGAGACATCGATTGGTTGACTTCCTTTACAGGCCCCAACCTGGTATCAAACCTGAAACCTAGGTTTATGCCTGTTGGGGAATCTAACCCGTGACCTTTCAGTGCATGGGACGATGCTCCAATCAATTGAGCCACATGGGCCAGGTCTGTATAATGTACATTTTATAGTGTGCAAAAATAGACATTTTACAAAAGGCTAAGCTAAAACAAATATGACTAGAGGGTCCAGTGTTGTCATTACATACCACAGGGCGTGAATAATAACTACCCTTGGTTGGAGACCATTGGTTTTGTAGTGAGACCTTCTCAACCCATTAGGTCTGTTGAAATTCAATTCTGGAGTTGTGCTTAGGTTGAAATGTTGGGGTCTAGTACTTATTCTGTGCATTTTATTTTTCTCATCAATAAAATTGAGATGATGAGACTTCCTTACCTCATTTGCAGTTTTATTGTGATGATTGATAGTATGTATATGTTAATATAATATATATGGTAATACATGTAAAGTACTTACACTATTTGACACATTCTGTTTTGGGACCTGTGAGTGGCTGAGGATACAAAGATGCCTTAAGATCTCACAGCCTGCCCAGGCCAGTTTGGCTCAGCTGTTAGAGCCTTGGCCCGTGGACCAGAGAGTCCTGGGTTCGGTTCCCTCTGAGGGCAGTACCTCAGTTGCAGTTTGTCCCCAGCCATGGTTGGGGTCGGGTGGGTGGCAATCACTCGATATGCATCTCTCACATCAATGTTTCTCTCTCTTTTCCTCAGTCTCTCCCTCCCGCACTATCTGAAGATAAATACAAAAAATGTCCTTGGGTGAGGATAAAAAAAAAAGATCTCACAGTCTAGCCCTGGTCACATAGTTCAGTTAGTTAGAGGTTGTTCCTATTGAACCAAGGTTGCGGGTTCTATCCCCAATTAGGGGACATGCAAGAATCAACCAATGAATGCGTAAGTGGAACAACAAATTGATGTTTCTCTCTCTCTCTGTCTCTCATATCAATAAAAAAAGATATATATATATCTCTCTCTCTCAAAAAGATCTCACAGTCTAGTGGGGATCCTGCACATGGATAATAAGTGCTTGAAACAAAGGCTTTTGGGAATGCAGAGGAGGCATAAACTAATGGTTCCTTGAAGAGTCCAAGTAAGGTTCAGGTAAGATGACATTTGAACAATCCTTAGGAAGTAGAGGAGATTTTTCCAGGAGGAGGAAGGGTCGATCTTATTAGCTGAGGATACAGTGGAAATCTGGTGGCTTTTGGGGACTTGGTGAGTAGTTCTCCAGATCTGGATCAGCAGGGAACCTAACTGAAGCTTCTATAGTTTGTTAATAGGATAACAGTGAGTTCTGGCTGGAGTTGTGCCTGGCAGGGGCCAGATGGCTAGAAAGCCCGTTCCAGAACTTTTCACAGTACCACAGCTCTTTTCTCTCTGGTGGCACTTACCTCATTCTACCTTCTTGGTTATTTTAGAATATAACCCCCCTAAATATAAGCTTATTGAGGGTTCTGATAAGTAGTATCTGCGTTTTTTTTTTTAATCCTCACCCGAGGACATTTTTCCATTTTTTGTTCAGATAGAGCGGGAGGGAGAGAGGAACAGAGAGAGAGAGAAACATCGATGTGAAGGGACACATCGAGTGGCTGCCACCCGCACGACCAACCAGGGCCGGGGACAAACTGCAACCGAGGTACATGCCCTTAGCGGGAACCGAACCCGGGTCTCTCTGTACCGCAGGCCAATGCTCTAACCGCTGAGCCAAACCGGCCAGGGCAGTAGTATCTGCATTTTGTTTTATTGTGCCATGCAAGGTAAGTAGAAAGTTCATAAGCACAGGGAAAGGCCTATAAATCATGGGACCTTCAAAGAATTCTGAACAATTACAAGTGGAATGGTAAATGACAATACTTACTAGTGAAAAACATGCTTACAAATATTTTATGGTAGATGGGCTCAGTGCATTACTATTTAAAAGGGGCGAGAAATGTCATGTTCAGTAACTCTTCCCTTATCTGGCACTTACCCATTAAGGTAAAGGGATGAGAAAGTGCACCAGAAAGACTTCGAGGTTGAATTAGGTGCCTTCCATTTGCTCCTCTAGATCCACTCTCCATCCTTTCCCACCCTGTTATTTGCCCTGGGATGCTGACTTACCTACACAGACTACTACATTATTGGGCTTCCTTCCCCTCTTAGGTTGTTGAATTAATTAACCTCCCTTTTTATGGGTATTGTCTCTGGCTGGCTATGTCTCTTTGGTGAAGATTGCTATTCCTCTAAAGGTGGTTCTTTCTACATGACTCACTCCTTCTAGGTTTGGAAAGTTCCATTTCCTTTGTTCTTTGGGCCTAGAGGTGCTCTCACTTGTACCAGGGTACTAGAACTATTCCTTGTGGTTATCTTATACCCTGCCTGTCTACACCTTTTTTTTTTTTTCTTTATTGATTTTTAGAGAGAGAGGTAGGGAGAGGGAGAGAGAGATAGAAACATCAATGAGAGAGAACATTGATTGGCTGCCTTCTGCATGCTCCCCACTGGGGACTAGACCCACAACCTGGGCATGTGCCCTGACTGGGAATCAAACCAGCGACTTCTTTTTTTTTTTAATCCTCACCAGAGGATATTTTTCTATTTATCTTCAGATAAAGTGGGAGGGAGGGAGGGAGGGAGGGAGGGAGAGAGACAGAGACAGGGACAGGGACAGAGACAGAGACATTGACGTGAGAGAGAGAGACATCGACAGGTTGCCTCCTGCTGCACGACCCTGACCAGGGCTGGGGACGAATGGCAACAGAGGTACGTGCCCTTGGCTGGAATTGAACCCACAACTCATTGGTCTACGGGTTGATGCTCTAACCGCTAAGCCAGACCAGTTAGGGCAAATCAGTGACTTCTTGGTGCATGGGTTGATGCTCAACCACTGAGTCACACAGGCCGGCCCACATCTTTCTTTTTTTTTTAATCCTCACCCGAGGATATTTTTCTATTTTTTGTACAGATAGAGTGGGAGAGAGAGGAAGGGAGAGAGAAACATCGATGTGAAGGGACACATCGAGTGGCTGCCACCCGCATGACCGACCAGGGCCAGGGACAAACTGCAACTGAGGTACGTGCCCTTAGCGGGAACCGAACCCAGGTCTCTCTGTACCGCAGGCCGACGCTCCAACCGCTGAGCCAAACTGGCCAGGGCCCACATCTTTCTTTATAATAACCTTATTAAACCCTCTGTGAATTAGTCTGACTGGAGTATGCTATCTTTCCTGGTGGGACCATGACTGATTGAAACCTGTATCTTGTTAATAGGATAACTCCTCAAACTTTCACTCAAACCTTCCTTATTTCTACACATACTTTAAACAAAGATACTTGTCTCAGCCCAGCTTATAGCAGATTTAAAAGCAACAAATAAGATGGAGAGGAAGGGAATTATACCAGCTAAGCATATTGACAATGAGAGACAGGGTCTCATTTTCTCCTGTGGTCATTAACTACTGTGCCACATTAATGTATTTAGTTATCCTCCCCCCATACTATTGGGTAAGAAAAAGAGTGGAGTAAGATTAAAAATGTCTTAATCTGTGACTACACAATTAAGACAAGTAAAATTGCAGTTAGTAGCCTGTCAAAAAAGGCAGAGATGTACATGACCCAAGTGGTTTGGCATAATGGAAAAAGAATTTGGAGGCAGGCTTTGGGGTTTGAGGCCCAGTTCTACTGGGAAGTTATTCAACTTCTCAGAGTCAGTTGTTTGTTTGTTTAACCTATAAATGGGGATAATTCCTGTCTGATAATAATAATGACTATTATTAAATGTTTATTTTGGGCCAGATACCATGCCAAGCATTATATTCACTGTGCCTTTTATTTTCATTTATTTTTAAATCCTCACCTGAGGATACTTTTCCCCCCATTTATCTTCAGATAGAGTGGGAGGGAGAGAGACAGAGAAAGAAAGAAAAACATTGACATGAGAGAGACACATTGATTGGTTGCCTCCTGTACTACTACCCCAGCCAGAGCCAGACCCTGTAACCAAGGTACGTGCCCTTGACCAGAATCAAACCCGAGACTCATCAGTCCACGGGCCAACACTCTAACCACTGAGCAAACTGACAAGGGTATTTTTTATTTTTTAATCCCCTTTTTTCCCGTTTTTTTATTTATTTATTTTCTTGGTACGTGCCCCTAGCGGAAATCTAACCTGGGACTCATTGGTCCGCAGGCCGACGCTCTAACTGCTGAGTCAGACTGGCCAGGGCATACTCACTCTACCTTTTACTCCTTCACTATTTTAGTTGAGTGTAATTCCTTCTATTACAAATTAGGAAATTGATGCAGATGTCATAGAGCTAATAAATAACCAAGCCTAGATTAAAATCTAACTCTTTCTGATTACAGACCCTGACCTCTTAACATCAAGGTAGCTCTTAATTTTTTTTTTTTTTTTTGTGGTACGTGCCCCTAGCAGGAACTGAACCCGGGACTCTGGTCCTCAGGTGGGCGCTCAACCGCTGAGCCAAACTGGCCAGGGTGGTAGTTCTTATTTTTATTTATTTTTTTAAGTCCTTACCCGAGGACATTTTTCTATTTTTTGTTCAGCTGGAGTGGGAGGGAGAGAGAAAAAAAAAACATCGACATGAAAGGGATACATTGAGTGGTTGCCACCTGCACGACCCAACCAGGGCTGGGGACAAACTGCAACCAAGGTACGTGCCCTTAGTGGGAACCGAACCCGGTTTTCTCTGGACCGCAGGCTGACACTTTAACAGCTGAGCCAAACCGGCCAGGGCAAGGTATCTCTTATTTAAAATGTGTTGGTCCATCAGTAAATGGGAAAAATCAAATCCTTGTTCTTATACTGTGTTGCTGTGAAGTTCCTACATTTTTTTTTTTTTTTTTTTTGGTGGTATGTGCCCCTACCGGGAACCGAACCCAGGACTCTGGTCTGCAGGTTGATGCTCAACCGCTGAGCCAAACTGGCCAGGACGTACTTTTTTTTTAAGCATGTTTTTATTGATTTTAGAGTAGAAGGGAGAGGGAAAGAGAGATAGAAACATTAACATCAATCAGCTGCCTCTTGCACACCCCCCACCGGGGATGGAGCCCACAACCTGGGCATGTGCCCTGACTGGGAATCAAACTGGTGAACTCAGTGCATGGGGTCGACGCTCAACCACTGAGCTATAACAGCTGGGCAAGTTCCTGCATTTTGAAAGATCACTTAAGTTATGAAAATATGGTGTTTATAAAGTGGAGGAAAAACAGTCCTTATAGATACCTAAACATTACAGTACTACAGAACTTTTCCGGTCTGTTTTTTCCTTTTTTGGGAAGGATATTCAGAATCTTTGTTGCCTCACATCCCACTCCACTCCTCACCTCTACCCCATGGCAGAGTTGAGTGAAATGAGTTGAAGGCTTTGATGGTAATATTGTTACAAAATCTCAATTACTTAATCACCTGCTATCTGCATATTAATTTAGAATTGATATTTTAGTGAGTTCTTGTGTGGAATTGGGTATAAGTTTTCCAATTAGAAACAAAGTTATCCTTTGAGGTTGATTTGAAGGTTTCTGACTGCTTATTTTGAAAGTTGAGACTTACTAAATTGAATCACATTTTAGACACTTGTAATGACTTTTTGTCTTTTACTTTAGAATACAGTTATGCTGGTTTGGAACTGGTTGGCTTTGCTACATAGCAATAGATTTTAAAAATAAACAGACAAACTTTTAAGCTTGTTCTGGAGTATTAAGCCTGTTGTGTAGGGTATGCAAATCTAGACATTATGAGCAGTTATTTGAATTTAATGAATACGTTTAGGCAAGAAGGATCATTTAAATGATAGTGTACAATGAATGAATGTAGCACTAGGATTAAGATGAGTTAATACACTAAGCTTATACATCTTACAAGTTAAGGGAAAAATAGGAAAGAAATGGGGAAGAAAGATTTCTCGCCTCCCAGTTTTATTCTCATTCCTTAGTTTTAGAGTATTGTTTTGAACCTCATATTATAGAAAGTGATTACTCAATTATAAAGCTTTACTTCAAATCCCTGAACATTTGAAAGTTAATGAGGGAGACTCTTTCCCCTGGTTATTATTTCTGCTTTGGTAAGAATACCAAGAAGGTCTTACTAGCACTGTTGTGACTGGCCCCATGTGCAATATGAGCTAGTGTATGTACATGTGACTGAGCCTGTCTCTGGGTTTTATTATGACTGGTTAAGTAGCTTTTTGCCTCTGTCTCTGGTTTCTGTCTCTGGCCCATTGAAGGCCTTGAGGCTATCTGAAATTATAGGGGCTGGGGCACCATAAATTAAACTTTTGAACTGAATCTATTGCAGATATGTCAGCTGAATCTGACTTTTAAGTCCAGTTGAATTCTTTAAAAAAGGAGTCTTTGCTAGATTTTCTGCTAGGCGCTTTTCACATATGTCATTTCATATAATTCTTAGAACAGCCTTGGGAGGAAGTTAGTATCTCTGTTTTACAGATGAGGAAATAGGGCTCAGAGAAGTTAAATAAATTGCCTGTGGTCACACAATTAATCAGTAGCAGATGCACTGTTCAAACTTAGTTGAATCCTGGTGTTGAGTTAATTCATTATACATTTAGATCTGAGTCCAAAACCCTCTCTATCACATGGCTCCTTTTTACTAACTAAACTAGAGGTTTTTAGACATATGTTCCGGGGGAATCCCAGAGCTCCCTGAAGATACTTGATATCCCATCTTTCTTCTACAACTTTCCCTAACATCTTTAATTTCTTTTTTTATTTTATTTGATTTTTAAGGATGATTTTAATAACTGGCTCACAAAATTCTTTTTTTTTTTAATCCTCACTCAAAGACACTTTTGCATTTGTCTTCAGATAGAGTGGGAGGGAGAGAGGGAGGAAGAGAGAGATAGAGAGAGAGAGAGAGAGAATCATTGATGTGAGAGAGCCACATAGACTGGCTGCCACCCCCACAACCCCAACTGGTGCTGGGGACAAACTGTAACTGAGGTACGTGCCCTTGGCAGGAACCGAACCCAGGACTCTCTGGTCTACGGGCTGGTGCTCTGACCTCTGAGCCAAACCACCCAGGGCCCTAACATATTTTCTTTTTTAATTTAATTAATTAATTTTTTTTTTTGTATGTGCCCCTAGTGGGAACTGAACCCAGGACTCTCTGGTCCACAGGCCGATGCTCCAACCACTGAGCAAAACTGGCCAGGGCTAATTTTATTTTTAATTCTCACCCATGGATATTTTTCTGTTTATCTTCAGATAGAGGGAGAGAGAGGGAGAGAAAGGGGGAGAGAGAGAGAGAGAGAGAGAGAGAGAGAGAGAGAGAGAAAGAGAGAGAAAGAAACATCAGCATGAGAGGGACACATCGAGTGGTTGCCTCTCACACAACCCCAACCAGGCCGGGGACAAACTGCAACCAAGGTACGTGCCCTTGGTCAGAATTGAACCCACGACTCATTGGTCCGTGGGCCAACGCTTTACTGTTTAGCCAAACTGGCCAGGTCACACCTTTTCTTTTAAAAAAAAATAGTTTTTTACTTCCTGGAAGTTGTAGCTCAGTGGTTGAGCTTGGATCCATGCACCAAGAGATTGCTGGTTTGATTCCTGGTCAGAGGACATGCCCACATTGTGGGCCAAATCCCCAGTGCGGGGCATGCAGGAGGTGGCCAATTGATGTTCTCTTTCATCGAAGTTTCCATCTTTGTCTCCTTCTCCCTTCCTGTTTCTCTCAAATCAATAAAGAAAAAAAAATGTTCTAGGAATTGAGTTGTGATTTATAGACTGCTATACTACAACTTGGTTTTGTTCAGGAGTATCCTGAAATTGGTCTTAGAGATGAATTTTTTTTAAAAAGGTAGAAACTGCCCTGGCCGGTTTGGCTCAGCGGTTGGAGCGTCGGCCTGCAGACCAGAGGGTCTTGGGTTCGGTTCCCGCTAGGGGCATGTACCAAAAAAAAAGGTAGAAACTTGTTCGGTTGGTGTGTCTCAGTGGTTGAGCGTCAACCCACCTGGAGGTTGCCAGTTCAATTCCTGGTCAGGACACATGCCTGGGTTGTGGGCCTGGTCCCTAGTGGAGGGCATGCAGGAGGCGCCCCATCATTGTTCTCTTTCATTTGATGTTCCTGTCTCTCTCTCCCTCTCACTTCCTCTCTCTAAAATCAATAAAAGAAAAAAAAAGTAGAAATTCTCAGAGCCTTTACCAGTGCATCCTGTGTGTTTACTGATCTTAACAGTGAAGCAGGTAGATGATGGCAGTGAACATCCAAAGCCCAGGAAATGTCCATGCTAATTTTACTTGGCCACGTGAGGAGCTGTGAAATATAGATCATCAAGTATAGTGTATTGACTATGCAGTGAACATTAACTTTGTGACTCTTTAAGATTTGATTCTACCCTTGTATTTTTTATTGGTTTAATTTAACCCTGAAATCAAAGTAAAATTCAGAATAACCGAGAGCTAGGTATCTTTTTGTCTGAATTTATAACTTTGGAGTTGGCTAGACCTTTCAATTAAATTAGCTTATGGTGACAAATATGTAATCTGTCTTCTCCAGCAGCTCAAGAGAAATGTTAATACCAGGCATTGCATAGCTCCCTTGACACACTACTTTGACCTTTTCCTCTCTTACAAATGTTTCCCTTATTCTTTTGTTAATTTATCCATCTCTGCAGAGGTCCAGCCTACTTTTAATTTTTTTTTTTTTTGGAGCCACATGAGTAGAGACTTTCAAACAGCACAGATTTATTCATTTTTACCTTATATCCCTAGAGCTACACTAATCATGCCATTTCCTCTCAATTACTTAGTTGTTTGTTTCTTAAAAAACTTTTTCTTTGCCCGGCCGATATGGCTCAGTGGTTGAGCATCGAAAAATGCACCAAGAATTAATTTCCAATATATATAGAGTGCTCATACAACTCAACAAAAGGAAGACAAAGAACCCAATTAAAAAATGGGCAGAGGAGCCCTGGCCGGTTTGGCTCAGCGGTTAGAGCGTCGGCCTGCGGTCCGGAGAGACCCGGGTTCGGTTCCCGCTAAGGGCACGTACCTCGGTTGCAGTTTGTCCCCGGCCCTGGTTGGTTGTGCGGGTGGCAGCCACTCGATGTGTCCCTTCACGTCGATGTTTCTCTCTCTCTCCCTTCCTCTCTCTCTCCCTCCCACTCTATCTGTACAAAAAAATGGAAAATATCCTCAGGTGAGGATAAAAAAAAAAAAATAAATAAATAAATAAAAGGGCAGAGGAGCTGAATAGACACCTCTCCAAACAGGACATACAAATGGCCAAGAGACATGTGAAGAAATGCTCAACATCACTAATCATCAGAGAGATGCAAATTAAAACAACTATGAGGTATCACCTCACACCTGTCAGAATGGCCGCCATCAACAAATCATCAAACAAGTGTTGGCGAGGGTGTGGAGAAAAGGGGACTCTAATACACTGCTGGTGGGAATGCAGACTGGTGCAGCCACTATGGAAAACACTATGGTGTTACCTCAAAAAATTAAAAATTGAACTGCCATTTGACCCAGTGATCTCACTTCTAGGAATATACCCTAAGAATCCTGAAACACCAATCAGGAAGAATATATGTACCCCCATGTTCATAGCACCACTATTTACAATAGCTAAGATCTGGAAACAGCCCAAGTGTCCATCAGTAGACGAACGGATAAAAAAGCTGTGGTACATATACACAATGCAGCTTTAAGAAAGAAAGATCTCTTATCCTTTGAGATGACATGGAGGGACCTGGAAAGTATTATCCTAAGTGAAATAAGCCAAGCAGAAAAAGACAAATACCATATGATCTCACTTATATACAGAATATAATGAACATAACAGTCTGAGGAATATGGTAGACCCAGAAACATGGAAGTAGGGCACAGACTGACATCCCTCAGAAGAGGGGGTGGGGGGGTGGAAAGAGATAAACCACAGAACTTATATGCATGTATGCATGACCAATGGACATGGACAACTAAGCCGGGGACGGGGCGGGGGTGGGGTGGGGAGGGGGGTGCCAATGGGGTAAAAAAGGTGAAATATCTGTAACAAAGAAATAAATACATTTAAAAAAAAAAAAAAGAAAAATGCACCAAGAAGTCTCCAGTTTGATTCCTGGTCAGGGCACATGCCCGTCCAGGTTGTGGGCCAAATCTCCAGTGTGGAGCATGCAGGAGGCGGCCAGTCGATGTTCTCTCTCATCAATAGATGTTTCTGTCTCTCTTCTTCTTTCCCTTCCTCTTTTCCTAAAATCAATAAAGACAAGAAAAAATTAAAAAAAATTTTTTTCTTTGTTGATTTTAGAGGAAGGGAGAGGGAAAGAGATAGAAACATCAATGAGAGAGAACATTGATTGGCTGCCTCCTGCATGCCCCCCACTGGGGATCCGGCCCACAACCTGAGCATGTGCCCTGACCAGGAATCAAACAGGTGACCTCTTGGTGCATGGGTCGATGCTCAACTGCTGAGCCACACCAGCTGGGCTAATTCACATAGTTTTTAGTTAATTTACTGTCCTTTACACTACTTGTCCTTGTTCTTCCCAACCCTCTCAGGGAAAGCTAAAATACTGTTGACATTTTCCTCCACCAAAAATGTGAGGTTTATTTTTTATTTTTGCCCTTAATATGAAGAAAGTTATTGTCTTTCATTTTGTTTCCCTCTAGTTAAGTGGAGCCAACCTTGCTGGGGAGGAGGCAGGCAGAAAGCAAGTCCTCTTTATGGCTGAGATTAAAGATAGAGGTGGTTTAGGAAAGGGAAGTT
Organism: Molossus molossus; assembly: GCF_014108415.1. Taxonomy (NCBI): domain Eukaryota; kingdom Metazoa; phylum Chordata; class Mammalia; order Chiroptera; family Molossidae; genus Molossus; species Molossus molossus. The sequence goes on along the minus strand of NW_023425399.1, from coordinate 21,864,588 downwards.
CTGAATGGTGAGAGAGAAATAGGGGAAGAGGTGATGATGGTCTTAGTTCCTCTGGCATTCATTCTCCTCCAGCAGCCTAGAGCTGCTTAGAACTCAGCAGCTCTAGTTTACATAAGCTCTCCCTTGATCTTCCCTTAGTGGGTTTATCTGGCTCAGTAGTTTAAACTATACTCTTATCTCTGCTTAAATATATATGATAAGATACCATAAACTGCTTTAGAAGAACAAACATATTCAAGGATGGTGATCTGCATGATAAAAAAGTTTCTGTATTCCTTTTTTTTTTTTTTTTTCTTTAAACTTTGTTTTGTTTTAATCCTCACCCAAGGATATTTTTCCATTTATCATCAGATAGAGTGGGAGGGAGGGAGGGAGAGAAACATGAATGTGAGAGAGATACATTGACTGGTTGCCTCCTGCACCACTGACTAGGGCCAGGAGGAACCACAACTCAGGTATGTGCCCTTGACAGGAATTGAACATTAATTTGTTGTTGCATTTATTTGTTGATTCATGTATGTACCCTAACTGGAGAGCAGACCTGCAACCTTGTTGTATTGGAACCACACTCTAACCAACTGAGCTACCTGACCAGGGCTGTATATTCTTTTTCTCTTTATATAGGCATATTATTTTTCTGAACTATTTAATTTTTGAAACTTAATATAAAAATTTTTTTTCTTTATTGATTTTAGAGAGAGAAAGGGAGAGGGAGATGATGAGCGAGAACATTGGCTGCCTCCTGCATGTCCCCTACTGGGGATTGGGCCCACAACCAGAATCAAACAGGCGGCCTCTTGGTGCATGGGTCACTGCTCAACCACTGAGCAATACTGGCCGAGTTGAACTATTTTATTCTTCATTAAATATGTTTTTATTGATATTTTATTTTACTTTTTAAAATCTTTATTGTTGAATGTATTACAGATGTTCCTCATTTTCCCTCATTGACTCCCTCCTCCCCACTCCCGCCCCCCTCCTGCCTTTTCCCACATGATATTCTGTGTCCATTGGTTATGCAAATAAGTTCTTTGGTTTATTTCTTCCCACCCCCCAACCCCCTTCCCTTTGAGGTTTGTCATTCTAGCAACCAATTTGTACTTCTTAATCCCTTCACCTTTTTCACCCATTTCCCCAACCCCCTCCCATCTGGCAACCAACAAAATGTTCTCTGTATCTATGAGAATGTTTCTGTTCTGCCTGTTCATTTTGTTTGTAGATTCAGTTGTCGATGGATATGTATTCATAGCCATTTTGTTTGTTCATATATTTTATCTTTTTCTTCAAAAAGACCCTTCATCATTTCATATAATAACGGTTTGGTGGTGATGAACTTCTTTAACTTTTTCTTATCTGGGAAACTCTTTATCTGTCCATCGATTCTAAATGACAGCTTTGCAGGATAGAGTAACTTTGGTTGTAGATTCTTGTTTTTCATCACTCTGAATATTTCTTGCCAATCTCTTCTGGCTTGCAGTTTCTTTTGAGAAATCAGCTGACAGTCTTATGGGAACTCCCTTGCAGGTAACTAACTGCTTTTCTCTTGCTGCTTTTAAGAGTCTCTCTTTGTCTTGAACCTTTTGCATTTTGATGATGATGTGCTTGGTTTGGGCCTCTTGGGGTTCGTCTTGTTTGGGACTCTGTGTGCTTCCTGGACTTGTATGTCTGTTTCCTTCACCAAGTTAGGGAAGTTTTCTGCCATTATTGTTTCAGTTAGTGCCTCCTTCATTTCTGACTGTGCATCCTTCATTTCTGACTGGTCCTTTTTTATGCTCTTGAGGCCCTCACTAAGTTTGTTGAGGTTCTCACTAAGTTCATTGAGCATCCTTATAAGCAGTATTTTGAACTCTGCATCTGTTAGATTGCTTATCTCCATTTTGCTTAGTTCTTTTCCTGGAGATTTTTTCTGTTGTTTCATTTGGGACCTGCTTCTTTGTCTCCTCATTTTGGCTGTCTCCCTGTGTTTGTTTCTATGTATTACTTAACAAGAGGTATGGGGCTAGCTGAGACCAGAAGCTGCTTGTTTGAAAGAATTTAGGAAAACCTGAAGCAGGATCCAAGGCAGGCCAATCCTATGGTTAAGCAACTGGCAACAGCTTGGGTGGGCCTGAAAGTTGGGTGGGGGTGGGAGTGGGGGCTCAGGGAATCACCAGAGTGGGGCAACCAGTGTGAGCTAGGTCACTGGAGTCCCAGATATGGCAGCTCTCTGCCGCCCAAGGGAAGGGCTCACCCTAGGGAAGGGCTTATGAAAGGAACAAAGGCCTCTGACAGCACATCTGTCCTGGAGAACGCCCCCTCTCCAGCCCTCACTCCAGTGCCAAACAGCTCAGTTTTTCCCTGTATGTCTCTGGTGCTCCTCAAGCTGCCTCCTCTCCAAGCTTAGAGGGAGTGAGTCAGAAAAGTTTGTGCGCGGGCCCCTTAAGGAGCTGCCTGAGGCTCCAGCTGCGTCAACTTCCCTGTGCCTCAGTACCTGCTGGTTTTTCCAGCCAGGAGTTATGGGGACTTCTCTTCCTGGCACTGGAACCCTGGGTCTGGTGTGGGACGGGGACCCCTCAGTCCTCAGGGAGGATCTTTCCAGCCAAGGTATCCTCCTGATTTTTATCCACCACAAGTGAGTGTGGGACCAGCCCGCCCCTCCTATCAGTCTCCATGTGGCTGATGCTTTAATTTTGTAGTTGTAGGACTACCATTCAGCTTTATTTCAGGTGGTTTTGAATCATGGTGGTTCTGTAGTTTAGTTGTAACTTTGATGTGGTTGTGGGAGGACGCAATACCGCGTTTACCTATGCCGCCATCTTGACCGGAAGTCTTTATTGATATTTTAGATAGGAAGGGAGAGAGAGAGAGAGAGAAACATCAATGTGAGAAAGAAACATTGATTGGCTGCCTTCTGCACATCCCTTACTCGGTATTAAGTGTGACACCCAGCCGTGTGCCTTGACTGACAATTAAACCAGCAACTTCTTTTTTTAAAATTTTTTTCTTTATTGATTTCAGAGAGAGAAGAAGGAAGAGGGAGAGAGAGATAGAAACATCAATGAGAGAGAAACATCAATCAGCTGCCTCCTTCACGCCCTCTACTGGAGATTAAGCGTGCAACCCGGAATTGTGCTCTGACCGGGAAGCAAACCGGGACCTCTCAGTCCAGTGAGCCACACCTGCCGAACATTCTAAGATACTCTTGATTTGTGTTTTTTTTTTTTTTTGGTGTGTTCCCCCAGTGGGAACTGAACCCGGGACTCTCTGGTCCGCAGGCCAACGCTCCAACTGCTGAGCCAAACCAGCCAGGGCAGATACTGTTGATTTCTAATACTCAGTTACTTTTACAAACATTTTTGAGCCCCTAGTACCAGATGCTGAGGGAAATAAAGAGAGTCTAAGGCCCTGGAGAAGTTTAGATGTTGTCCAGTAGTAGGGAGAGACAGATTGAATTTTAATACTAAATGATAAGCAGTGATAATAGCATGTAAGAACCACTCAAGATAGGCATCTGAGGAAATGTGTGTGCATGCATGGGTGGCTGAGTTTCAAACAAGGCTTCTTAGAGAAATGATGTCTGTCTTGAACTAAACCTGCTTTTCCTTTAAACAATTTTTTAAAATTTAATTTTTGGACTGGCTATGTATTTACATAACTCATGTTTTAAAAGGTAAAAGAACAGATTCCCTCACCTCTGTGTTCCAGTCACTGCCCCTTCTTGGAGGCAACTAGCATTATCAGTTTCTTCTGTGTCCTCCTTTCAGATATATTCCTATAGGCCATATAATATCATACAAGAACTTCTTGTCCAGCTGGTGTGACCTAGTAGTTGAGCGTTAACCCATGCACCAAGAGGTCGCCGGTTCAATTCCCAGTCAGAACACATGCCCAGGTCGTGGGCCGAATCCCGAGTAGGGGGCATGCAGGAGGCGGCCAATCGATGTTCTCTCTCATCGATGTTTATTTATTTAAAAAAAAATTTTCCCCTTTATTTTTTTAGAGAGAAAGGAAGGGAGAGGGAAAGAGAGACAGAAATATTGATGAGAGAGAACATCGACCACATCTACCGACTGCCGCCTGCATGTCCCCCACTGGGGACCCCACCCACAACCTGGGCATGTGCCCTGACCAGGAATAGTACTGGCGGCCTCTTGGTGCATGGGTCGATGCTCAACCACTGAGTCACACCAGCCGGGCTCTCATCGATGTTTCTATCTCTCCTTTCTTCTCCCTTCCTCTTTCTAAAATCAATAAAGGAAGAAAAAAAAATCACCCTAAAAAACCCCCAAAACTTCTTCATTTTGCATTGTAGTTTATTGTATGGTTGCACAGTCTTTTTTTCCATAGTCCACTGCTGATGGACATTGTCATGCCATTTTTTTGCTGTTACAAACAATGCTGCATAACTTAGTAAATAATGTCACTTCATAAATAAATTTTTAGAAATAAAAGTGCTCGGTCAAAGAGTATACAATCGTGTAATTTTGATAGATTTTGCCAAATTACTTTCTTGAGATGGTATAACAATTTTTGTACTTCTGCCAGCAAAGTGTGTGACTCAAGTAGGTGATAGGGAAAGTTAAGACTGGACCAGGTTTGCAGGGGACAAAAGTATTTATGTTATTGGAGTACAAAGTATTGGGTGAAGAATGGCAGGAGCTGAGACTATAGAAGCAAGTAGGGGTCAGGTTTTTATGCTGGATTTTATTCTTTTTTTTATGTGTGTGTGTTTGTTGTTGTTTTTTTCAAATTGATTTCAGAGAGAGGAAGAAGAGGGAGAGAGAGATAGAACATCAATGTAAGAGAAACATTGATCTGCTGCCTCCTGTATGCCCCCCTGCTGGGGATCCAGGTCACAACCCAGGCATGTGCCCTGACCAGGAATCTTAACTGGTGACCTTCTGGTGCATGGGATGCTGCTCAACCAACTGAGCCACACCGGGTGGGCTGGATTTTATTCTTTAGCTGATGGAGCGCAAAAGAAAGGATGAGGGAATGACATAGGGAAGATTGTGTACTAAATAGAGCACTTGGTGGCCCTCTGAAGATGAATTTGAAGGGGCAAGACAGGAAGCGGTAAAATAGACTAATGCAATAGTCTTCTTGTCAGACCATGCATCTTAGTTTTGGGTTTGGAAACAATCCTTGTGACTAAAAGGGACACAGCGTGCTAAGGGAGATAGAGAAGGTAAATTTAAGAGAAAGAACATATTGCATCGAAAGTAGCAAGAAAGCCTTCATTGGCCCTGGCCGGTTTGGCTCAGCAGTTAGAGTGTCGGCCTGCAGTCCAGAGAGACCTGGGCTCGGTGTTCGCTAAGGGCATGTACCTCGGTTGCAGTTTGTCCCTGGCCCTGGTTGGGTTGTGCGGGTGGCAACTACTTGATGTGTTTGTTTCACGTTGATGTTTCTCTCTCTCTCTCTCTCTCTCCCTCCCACTCTCTCTGAACAAAAAAAAAAAAGAAAGAAAGCCTTCATTGAATAGTCAGTTGTATTTTGATGAATGGGTAGATCTCAGATTGGTTCTTATGGAGAAATGGGATAAGGAAATAATTTTTAGGTCCTGAGAATGGAATAAACTGGGAATAGGCAAACTTTTTCTATAAAGGGTAAATATTTTAGGTTTTTTGGAATACATATAGTCTGTCATTTATCTTCCTTTTTTTTCTTCAACCCTTCAAAAATATAAAAACTGTTAATCCCACAGCTCTTATTGAAACAGGCCTTTAGCTGGGTTTACATGGAAGGGCACAGGGGGGCAGGGGAAGGGATGGTGTTACTTGCTGACTCTTGGAATAATAAGCAAAGGCATGCAGGCTGGAAGTTGCAGTATATATTCAGTAAAACTGGCCCTGGCCGGTTTGGCTCAGCGGTTAGAGCGTCGGCCTGCGGTCCGGAGAGACCCGGGTTCGGTTCCCGCTAAGGGCACGTACTTCGGTTGCAGTTTGTCCCCGGCCCTGGTTGGTCGTGTGGGTGGCAGCCACTTGATGTGTCCCTTCACATCGATGTTTCTCTCTCTCTCCCTTCCTTTCTCTCCCTCCCGCTCTATCTGTACAAAAAAATGGAAAAATATCCTCGGGTGAGGATAAAAAAAATAAAAAAATATATTCAGTAAAACTGGAGTACAGTAGTCCCCCTTTATTCGAGGTTTGGTGCTTTGTTATTTCAGTGACTTGTGGTCAGCTGTTGTCCAAATATATTACATGGAAAATTCCGGAAAGAAACAATTCATTAGTTTTAAATTTCATGCCATTCTGAGTAGTGTGAAATCTTTTGCCCTCCTGCTCTGTTCCCCCAGTACCTGAATCATCTCTTTGTCTAGCATATCCATGCTGTATACGATACCTGGCCCTTAGTCACTTAGGAGCCCTTTTAGTTATCAAATCAACTGTTGGGGTATCACAGTGCTTGTGTTCAAGTAAACCTTATACTCTGTCTGTAATGGCTGAATGCTAGGGCGCAGTGCCTCCGTCATTTCACCTCACTTTATCTCATCTTATAGACACTGGATTATCTCACATCATCACAAGGGTGAGTCCAGTACAATAAGATACTTTGAAAGAGAGAAGACAGACCACATTCACCTAACTTTTATTACAGTATATTGTTATAGTTGCTGTATTTTATTATTATTGTTAATCTCTTACTGTGCTTAATTTATAGGTATGTAGGTGTAGGAAAAAACATAGTATACATATGGTTTAGTACTATCCACGGTTTCAGGCATCCACTGGGGGTGGTGGTGGTGGATGGATCCCTCTCAGATAAAGTGAGACTACTATAAAGGCAGGTTGAAGAAGAGGTATGGGAAACTTTGAATGTTAGGCTAAAGTATTTGTGTCTAAAGTTCGATGCATTGAGGAGTCACCTATTGTATTGACACTGATGGTGACATTTTCCTGGTACTGTAAAGTTAACTATATCAGCTATAGAAACCCTGGCTGAGAGAATTGGCTTGCTTAGACATTTATATTGCATATGGTACTGCTGATGTGATAGATTGCCTTTAGCAAGAAATGCTGAAGTCTCATCCACTCACTAGAACTGTGAGTGTTTCCCTGGCTGGTTTTGCTCAGCAGTTAGAGCACTGGCCTGTGGTCCAGAGAGGCCCAGGTTCTTTTCCCGCTAAGGGCACATACCTCGGTTGCAGTTTGTCCCTGGCCCTGGGTGGGTCATGCGGGAGGTGGCCACTTGATGTGTCGCCTTCACATCAATGTTTCTTTCTCTCTCTCTCCCTCTCCCTCTCCCTCTATCTCTGTCTCTCTCTCTTCCTCCCTCCCTCCCTCCCTCCCACTCTGTCTGAACAAAATATGGAAAAATGTCCTCGGGTGAGGATAAAAAAAAAAAAAGAACTGTGAGTGTTTTAGCGAGTGGCTTAATTCAGAATCAAGTTAAGGAAGTAGAAGACTATTATAACTCAAAATTTTACAAATTTTATAGTTATTGCTAACCTTTCTCATGATTGTTTTTTACTCCAAGTTTTGAAGAAGGGTAAATAAAAGTGCTGATTGTTTCATTAAACAGGGCTCCGCTATCTATATAATCTCTTAGCAAGCTTTCCATTGTTTTAAGCTTCTAGTTCTAGAAAACTGGTTTTCCTGGGGGGAGGGGAGTCAGGGTGTGTGATCAGAATTACCTGGGGATTTATTAGCATATCAGTGTCACATACTGTATTAGGGTATATTCTGAGGGAGGATGTCTGGTGTGATTTTTGAAATAGCCTCCCAGGTGATTTTCTGTCATGCACTGCCCATTTAAAAGCCACTGTTTGAACCAATTTCTGTTCTTTCCCTTCTGCTCTCGCCTTTTATTTTTTATTTATTATTTTAATATTTTTTATTTATTGATTTTAGAGAGAGAGGAAGGGAAGAGGGAGAGAGAGAGAGAGAGAGAGAGAGAAACATCGATGAGAGAGAACATCGATTGGCTGCCTCCTGCATGCTCCCCAAAACCTTGGTCAAGTGCCCTGACCGGGAATCGAACTGGGGACCTTTTAGTGCATGAGCCTCACTGGCCGGGCATCATTTTTTATTTATGCATTATTTGTTGATTCTTGTATGCGCCCTGATCATTGATCAAATCCACAACCTTGGCATATTGAGACCATGCTCTAACCAACTAAGCTATCTGACCAGGGCCTCATTTTCATATTTAAAGCAATGGAAGTTCCCCAGTTTTGTTTTTTAAGAAACTGTTTTTGTTTCTTTTTAATTTGTTTTGTTTTTTATTGCTTTTTTTTTAGAGAGTGGAAGGGAGAGAGAAACATTTAAAGCATATGTTGGTTGTGGTAGTGAAAGCTTTTTTTATTGTAGCACATATTCATAAATGCAGATTTGGAACTAGGTGTGACAGGATTGCATGGATGGTTGATGAGGATTTGTAAGCCAAGACGATTTTTGCTATCAGAAATTGGAAATTGGAATTCCATTAGGGCTTAATTGGTTTGACCCTAGCTTTTTAGTTTGGAGCTTACCGAAGAGTTAATTTGTTGTGTGATGGTTTGGCCATATGTGGAGCACAAACTTGTTTTAAAGGCGATTTCTCTATATGATTATTTGTTTTCCAGATCAATTCTGTTTACATGAGAGCCTTCTTGATTACAGGGAAAACAGGTAAACAATCCATGCCAATTCAATATTAGAACATGTCAGACTGATAACAGTCCCACAGATTAAGGGGGAAAACAGGGCTTCTGGTTTTATTAAATTTACCCTGAATGATGACATTTAAAACAAGAAACCTGCGCCCTGGTTGGTTTTGCTCAGCGGTTAGAGCATCGGCCCATGGACCAAAGAGTCATGGGTTTGATTCCAGTCAAGGACACGTACTTTGGTTGCAGTTCATCCCTGGCCCTGGTCCGGGTCTTGCAGGAGCAGCCATTCGATGTGTCTCTCTCACATCGATGTTTCTCTCTCCCTCCCTCCCTCCCTCCCTCCCTCCTACTCTTTCTGAAGATAAATAGAAAAATGTACTTGGGTGAGGATTATTTAAATACATACATACATACATACATACATAAAAACAATAAACCTGCCTTGGCCAGTTTGGCTTAGTGGTTAGAGCATCAGCCCTTGGATCGAAGGGTCACAGGTTCAATTCCCTGTCAGGCACCTACTTGGGTTGTGGGTTTAGTCCCCGACACTGGTCTGGGTTGTGCTGGAGGCAACCAGCAGATGTGTGTCTCTCTCACACCAATGTCTCTCTCTCTCTCTCTCTCTCTCTCTCTCTCTCTCTCTCTCTCTCTCTCCCCCTCCCTCCCTCCCTCCCTCCCTCCTCCTCCTCCTACCTTCCTTTCCACTCTATCTAAAATCAATGGAATAATATCCTCAGGTGAGGATTAAAAAAATAGATAAGTAAAATAAAACAAGAAACCTTTGGCTAAAGAGCTATTTGTAATAAGAATAAATTTTTCTTCTTTAAATAAGTCCTTGTATCTAGGTAGACAGTATGGCATATTGAGAAGGTATCCTTGAATTGGTTTTCTCAACACTAGGATTCCATTATATAGGTGGCTAAAGATATGGCTTTAGCCAGTTGCTTACTCTTCAATTATATGCATTTTTTTCTAGAAGCTTGTCAAATATTGAATTATATTTTAAGTGAAAATTTTTATTTATGGCTAATCATAGAAGGATTTCAAAAAGATAAATGACAATTTTAGCTGTGGTTGCTGTTTGGAAGACAGCTTGACAGTGTTTCTTTTTTCTTTAAATTTTTTTATTCGTAAACCTTCATTAAACAAAAGCATAAATCATAAATGTACAGCTCGATGAGTTTTATAAAAAAAAATATAACATTAACAGCAACTACCTCAGAAGTCCACCAGTTACTTTCCTTCCCTCTCCCCCAGGATAACCAATATGACGACTTATATCATCATTCATTAGTTTTGCCTTAAAAAAAATTATATAAAGTCATGTATTCTGTATCTGACATAGTTTGTTCGACAATAATGACAAATGTGCTGTGTCAGTAGTTCATTTTCATTGCTGTATAGGATTGCACTATAAAAATCACCACAATTGATCTGTTCTATTGTTGATGGATGTCTTGATTGTTTCTAGGTTTTGGCTATTAGGAATAAATAATGTTGCAAAGAACATTCTTCTTTGTCTTTGGGTTTATACCTAGGAGTGGAATTGGAGGGTCATTGAGTGTGTATATATTAAAAGTTTTCCAGAGTTGTACTAGTTTATACTTGCATCAGGAGTCCTAACATTTTGCTGAGCCTCTACTTTGTACAAGGCAGCAGTAAACAAAACAGCCCTCTCACAGATCTTGAAATGTAATGTGATTAAAGATATATTTTATACACACATGTTTTAATATTCAGGTGGTGATAAAGTATTACAGTATGTTGTATATAGAGAGGAGGGTGAGTGGGGAGTGATATTAGATACAATAGTTATAAAAAATTGATCAAGTGACATTTGTGCAAAGACCTGAAGGAAGCCATGTGGATATATGGGAGAGGAGCAGTCCAGGCAAAGGGTCAAACATGCTTTATATGTTCACAAAACAGCAAGGAGGCTAGTATATCTGGAGTACACTGAGCAAGGGCAATAGTGGTAGAAGCTGATCTCAGGGAGATAAGTAGGGGCCAGAATATGTAGGACCTTAAAAGAGTAAAGGAAAGGATTTTGGATTTTCTAAATGAGATGGGAAGCCATTGGAGGGTTTTAAGCAGAGTGACATATCTCCTTTATCTTCTGTATGTTTATTTTTATATGTTTTTATTGATTTTTTTTTTAGAGAGTAAGGGAGAGAGATAGAAACATCGATGTGTGAGAGACATGGATTGGCTGCTTCCTGCACGCCCCCTACTGAGGATTGAGCCCGCAACCCGGGCATTTGCCCAGACTAAGAATTGAACTGGGACCTCTCAGTACATGGGACCATGCTCAATCCACTGAGCCACACTGGCTGGGCTCTCCTTTACCTTTCTTTTTTAAAAATTTTTATTTTTTTAACTTATCTTTATTGTTGAATGTATTACAGATGTTTCTCATTTTTCCCCCATTGACCCCCTCTTCCCCACTCCCACCCCCCTCCTGCCTTTGTCTCCACACTGTTGTCTGTGTCCATTGGTTATGCATATATGCATATAAGTTCTTTGGATTCTCCGCCCCCCCCCCCACTTCCCTTCCCTTTGAGGTTTGTCAGTCTAACAGCCAATTTGTACTTCTTAATCTCTTCACCCTTTTCACTCATTCTCCCAACCTCCCTCCCATCTGGCAACCAACAAAAATGTTCTCTGTATCTATGAGGGTGTTTCTGTTCTGCTTGTTCATTTTGTTTGTAGTTTCAATTGTTGATAGATATGTATTCATAGCCATTTTGTTTGTTCATATTTTTTATCTTTTTCTTCAAGAAGACCCTTCAACATTTCATATTACAGTATAATGGTTTGGTGGTGATGAACTCCTTTAGCTTTTCCTTGTCTGGGCAACTCTTTTATCTGTCCATCGATTCTAAATGACAGCTTTGCAGGATAGAGTAACTTTGGTTGTAGATTCTTGCTTTTCATCACTCTGAATATTTCTTGCCACTCCCTTCTGACCTGCAAAGTTTCTTTTGAGAAATCAGCTGACAATCTTATGGGAATGCCCTTGTAGGTAACTAACTGCTTTTCTCTTGCTGCTTTTAAGATTCTCTGTCTTGAACCTTTTGTGTTTTGATGATGATGTGTCTTGGTGTGGGCCTCTTGGGGTTCGTCTTGTTTGGGACTGTGTGCTTCCTGGACTTGTATGTCTGTTTCCTTCACCAAGTCAGGGAAGTTTTCTGCCATTATTGTTTCAAATAGGTTTTCGATTTCTTGTTCTCTCTTTTCTCCTTCTGGCACCCCCAAGATGCGAATGTTGCCACACTTGAAGTTGTCTCAGAGGCTCCTTACACTATCCTCATTGTTTTGGATTCTTTTTTCTTTCTGCTGTTCTGATTGGGTGTTTTTTGCTTCCTTATATTCCAGATGGATGGTTTGTTTCTTGGCTTTACCTACTCTACGATTGAATCTGTGTAAATTAGTCTTTATTTCAGTTAGTGCCTCCTTCATTTCTGACTGGTCCTTTTTTATGCTCTTGAGGCCCTCACTAAGTTCATTGACCATCCTTATAAGCAGTGTTTTGAACTCAGCATCTGTTAGGTTGCTTATCTCCATTTTGCTTAGTTCTTTTTCTGGAGTTTTGTTCTTTTCTTTCATTTGGGACCTGTTTCTTTGTCTCCTCCTTTTGGCTGCTTCCCTGCGTTTGTTTCTATGTATTACTTAATGAGAGGTATGGGGCTATCTGAGACCAGATGCTTCTTGTTTGAGAGAATTTAAGAAAACCTGAAGCAGGATCCAAGAAAGACCAATCCTATGGTAAAGCAACTGACAACAGCTTGGGTGGGCCTGAAAGTTGGGTGGGGCAGGACCTCAGGGAATCACTATGGGGGGGGGGGTTGCAAACAGTGTGAGCCAGGTTGCTAGAGTCCCAGATACGGTGGCTGGCTGCTGCCCCAGGGAAGGGCTCACCAAAGGAACAAAGGCCTCCCACAGCAAGTCTGTCCAGAAGATGACTGCCTCTCCAGCCCTTGCTCCAATGCCAAACAGCTCAGTTTTCCCCCTGTGTGTTTCTAGTGCCTTTCAAGTTGCCTTCCACTGGAGGGTGAGAGTTTGATTAAGTCTGTGAGTCCATGCACAGTCCCTTTAAGAGAAGCTGCCTGGGGATCCAGCAGCCTCAGCCTCCCTCAGTCTCAGTTCCCGCTGGTTTTTACAGCCAGAAATTATGTTATGGCACTCTTCCTGGCACTGGAACCCTGAGCTGGGTGTCTATTGTTGCATGGGGACCCCTCAGTCCTCAGGGAGGACCTTCCCAGCTGATGTGTCCCTCCTGATTTTTATCCACACGTGGGTGTGGGACTAGCCAGTCACGCCTCCGCCTCTCCTACCAGTCTCAGTGTGGCTGCTGCTTTAATTTCGTGGTTGTAGGACTTCCATTCAGCTTGATTTCCGGCAGTTTTGAATGATGGTTGTTCTGTAGTTTAGTTGAAACTTCGATGTGGCTGTGGGAGGATTTGATACCGCGGTTACCTACGCTGCCCTCTTGACTGGATGTCTCTCCTTTACCTTTTAAAGAAATCATTCTGCTCTTGGAGAAAACACTCTAGTGGGACAAAGGTGGGAGCAGGTAAATTAAGAAGTTCCGTATTGCCCTGGTGGGTTTGGTTCAGTGGTTAGAGCGTCGGCCTGGGGTCCAGAGAGACTGGGGTTCGGTTCCTGCTAAGGGCGCATACCTTGGTTGCAGTTTGTCCCCAGTCCTGGTTGGTTGTGCGGGTGGCAGCCACTCGATGTGTTTCTCTAACATCGATGTTTCTCTCTCTGTCTTTCTCACTCTGTCTGAACAAAAAATGGAAAAATGTCCTCGGGTGAGGATTAAAAAAAAAAAAAAAAGTTACGTTTTGCTGTAGGCCAAGAGAGGGAGGTTGGTGGTTTATAATCCTCACCCGAGGATATTTTTCCATTTTTTGTACAGATAGAGTGGGAGGGAGAGAGAGGAAGGGGGAGAGAGTGAGAAACATCGACGTGAAGGGACACATCGAGTGGCTGCCACCCACACGACCAACCAGGGCCAGGGACAAACTGCAACCGAAGTACGTGCCCCCAGCGGGAACCGAACCCGGGTCTCTCCGGACCGCAGGCCGACGCTCTACCCGCTGAGCCAAACTGGCCAGGGCGAGGTTGGTGGTTTAGATCAGAATGTTAATGGTGGAGGTAAGGAGAAAAATGGAGTCAGGCTGTTTTGAAGATTAGAGCTGATAGGATTTTTTATTGGATATGAAATTGGTGGTTTGTTAGGGATGACTCTAAGTTTATTAGCTTAAGTTGACTGATTTGAGAAAGATTGGGGCGAGGGTAGGGCCCTTGTGTAGGTTTGGGCTGGAATGGGAACCAGGAATTTGATATGGGACTATGTGATGTCCATTGCAAATCCAACTAGAGATGTTGAGTAGGCAGTTGGATATACAGAGTGGAAAAAATCGGTTTACAGTTAGTTGTATGGAAAATAATACAAAAATTACAATAAAAGAATTAAACTGTTTTACATACTTACAACTGTAAACCTACTTTGCTCTACTCTATAAATGACATGGTGAATTAAAATAGAGGTTGGACCTAACATGGCCTTTGGAGTGATATAGAGAGAACACATACATTCTCATTTGAATAGTTGTAAAGCTCATTATTTAGAATTTAAATATTTTTTAAATTGATTGTTAGGAAGAGAGAGAGAGAGAGTAACATTGATGAGAGAAACATCAACACTGACTGGCTGCCTCCTGTATAGTCCCTGCTAGGGATCCAGCCCGAAACCCAGTCATGTACCCTAACTGGGAATCGAACCAGCAACCTGGTGCATGGGCCGATACTCAATCACCGAGTCACACTTCCGGGCTCATTTTTTAGAATTTAGAATATGCAGAATTTTCTTCTATTTTTTTGAGAGCTATTTGACAAGGAGGTAAAATATCAGGAATTTATTTATTGAGAAAGTTCCTGGGTACTTCTTTGAATGAATTGTGATAGAAATTTACTAGACTTTGTATAAATTTATTCTGCATATTTCTATTACGGTTATTCTGTGTAAAATGATCATTGCTGTAATGACCTTAGGAAGCTCTATGACTATAAAGTACATTGTGAATTACATGAAGAAAGCTTTATCTATAGAGTGTTTTGTATTGTATTTTAAAGTTTATTTGTAATATATAATTTGAAAAATAGTTTACATGGGGATTTCACATATATTACTTTATTTACTGCTCACAACCTGTGAATTGAATATTACTATATTCAGTTTACAGTTGCAGAAACAGTATGCATGGGTGAGATTACCTCAAACAGGACATGTTTCTGGTTAGTAGTAGAGACAAGCTCCGCACTACCATGTTCTATTTATCAGTAATGGTGAACGAATTATTATTTATAGTATTCTGCTTTGACATTATAATTTTTGAAAAATATCTTTTACATAAGTAATACAAAACATTCTTATAAAAATTGCAGAAAATAGAGTAAAAAGTAGAACTTTCCTTTTACATCATCATGGAAAGTTTGTGTATTTTCAGACTTTTGGATACCTTTACACTTAGCTGTGATACACAAATGTTTAGTGTTTTTCATAAAAAGAAACGTACTGTACATAATATTGTGCAGAGTCTTAATAATTTCCAGTCAGATGGGAAGTCCACAAAACTGTTCTGTCAGATCTTTGCTTTAAATAAGAGCAAAGACATTTATCTCTTCTGTTGTCTTAAGTACCTTGGAACAGATTTTATGAACGACAGCAACATTCAGTATTGATTTGTTCAAAGTTAGTAGTGAGAGGCCTTTAAAATGATCACACCTTTCATTTCAGAGAACTTTCCAAATGCTCTGTAAAAAAGGCAGATAGATGATTGACTGCTTCATGAAGCTGCCAAGCACTATTCAAGTCCTTTTCCCTTTCTCAGAAAGTGCAAGGTCATCCATTTTGGAGCAAGTGATGCACCTATTATCTGTGGTTGTAGGCGATGATGTCTGATAGTGGAAAAAGGAATTAGTGAACCTGTAACTAGACCAAACTGTCCTGGAAATGAATATGGGTCTTTTCTTCTATTGATGACATAAAAGAAGAAAAACTTCAGGTGGATGAAATTCCAGATATTTTGGTGATTATTCCCATCATTGTAAACTAATACATATGATACATAATGCATTTTCTTTTTGTTGTTTTTTTTTACATTTTTTTCTTTATTGATTTTCAGAGAGAGAGGAAGGGAGAGGGAGAGAGATAGAAACAACAATGAGAGAGAACATCGATTTGCTGCCTCCTCCTGCATGCTCCCCCCGACCCCCCATCAGGCCCACAACTTGGGCATGTGCCCTGACTGAGAATCGAACCTGCGACTTGGTGCATGGGTCGGCACTCAACCACTTGAGCCACACCCACCAGGCTGCATTTTGCTTTTAATCTGGCTTTTAATGATGCACTCATCATATACCCATGCTGTATAGGAATTGAACTGCTATTGTGGGATAAGTTCAACATTTACACAAAACCTGTTCTGGCGGAGAGAATGGACAAGGAATTCATATTGGGGAGATAATGAAGTAGGTAGGCTCTTGCTGGAGACAGGACAGACCAAACAGGATGTGAATTTGTATGGGTCTCAGAATTCTAGAATAATGAAGCTGAATTAATTTCAAGTAACTGGAAAATGTAGGCGGGCATTAAAATAGTGGTTAAGGAGTGAAAAACAGCTATAACTATATCCTGTGTATACTTTGTGCATGTGAAGCATCTGGAAAGCTTGTTAAATGCATCCTCTGGGATATTACCTCCCAGAGATTCAATTCTGTAGGTTGGCCTGGACAGTGTAGCTCAGTTGGTTGAGCGTTGACCCATGCACCAAGAGGTCACTGGTTTAATTCCCAGTCAGGGCACATGCCCAGGTTGTGGGCCCTATCCCCTGTAGGGGGCATACAGGAAGTGACCAATCGATGTTCTTTCTCATTGACATTTCTGTTTCTCTCTCCCTCTCCCTTCCTCTCTCTCTAAAAGCAATAAAGAGCTCTGGCCAGTTTGGTTCAGTGGTTAGAGCATCGGCCTGTGGTCCAGTGAGACCCGGGTTCGGTTCCCGCTAAGGGCACATACCTCAGTTACAGTTTGTCCCTGGCTCCGGTTGGGTCATGTGGGAAGCAGCCACTCAGTGTGTCCCTTTCACATTGATGTTTCTCTCTCTGTTTTCCTCTCTCTCCCTCCCACTCTGTCTGAACAAAACATGTCCTCGGGTGAGGATTAAATGAATAAATAAAAGCAATAAAGAAAAAAATTTTAAAAAATAAATCCTGGAGGTTGGGACAGGGCCCAGGGATTTGCCTTTCCATCAAGTAATTAATTATCTTATAGATAGTCTAAAGACTAATTTGAGAAACACTGCCTAAGAGTGTCTAAACCTGAGAAGACCATCTAAGTCTAGTTGGAGGAAGAGTTACTGGGAGGAAAAACTATTTTGATATAGAATATTTTGTGGTCAGAATGATAAATGCAGATATCTGAGAATGTATTGGGGAGAGATACTAGTTAATGCTGACTTGGGTAGGGAGGAGGAGGCACTGATGTTTGACTTTATTTTTCACTCAAGGACTATATCTTTGATTGTTTTTGTATTATATATATTAGATAATGCTATTTGTCTTTTTAAAAATCCTTACCCGAGGATATTTTCCCATTGATTTTAAAAGAGAGTGGGAGGGCCCTGGCTGTTTTGGCTCAGCAGTTAGAACCTCGACCAGGGTTCAGTTTCCGCTCAGGGCGCGTACCTCGGTTGCGGTTTGTCCCCGGTCCTGGTTGGGTTGTGTGGGTGGCAACCACTCGATGTGTCACTTTCACGTCGATGTTTCTCTCTTCCTCTCTCTTCCTCCCACTCTATCTGAACAGAATATCAAAAAATGTTCTTGGGTGAGGATATAAAATAAATAAATCAATAAATAAGAGAATGGGAGAGAAGGGGAGAGAGAGAAACATCATGTGAGAGACACACCTTGATTGGTTGCCTCCCACACGACCCTGACCAGGCTGGGGATCAAACCTGCAACCCAGGTACTTGCCCTAGACCAGAATCCAACCTGAGACCCTTTGGTCTGCAGGCTGATGCTCTAACCGCTGAGCCAAACTGGCCAGGGTTATGTTGTCTTTTGGTAAGCAAGCTTTCATATCTGTAGTTTACTATATTCCTGGGACATTCTTAATTTCCAACATTTTATGTCATTTTCTCTATAAGCCATCAAAATATCCTCAAAAATATGACTTCAACATTCAGACTAACTCATGGACTATGACATAAAATAATTTATCACCACATTGGTGTTTTTGTTTATTTGCTCAAGAAATAATCATTGTCCAGATGGTGTGGCTCAGTTGTTGAGCAGCGACCCATGCACCAAGAGGTCACCAGTTCGATTTCCCGTCAGGACACATGTCCAGGTTGTGGACCTGATCCCCAGTGGGGGCATGCAGGAAACAGCCAGTCTATGCTTTCTCTCATTGATGTTTCTGTCTCTCTTTCCTTCTCAGTTTTTCTCTCTCTAGAATGACTAAAGGGAAAAAAAAAATTTTTTTTTATCCTCATCCAAGGACATTTTTCCATTTTTTTGTTCAGATAGAGTCGGAGAGAGAGAGAGAGAGAGAGAGAGAGAGGAAGAGAAAGAAACATCGACGTGAAAGGGACACATTGAGTGGTTGCCACCCGCACGACCCAACCAGGACTGGAGACAAACTGCAACCGAGGTACATGTCCTTAGCGGGAACCAAACCCGAGTCTCTTGGGACCGCAGGCCAACTCTCTTACTGCTGAGCCAAACTGGCCAGGGTGGGAAAAAATTTTTTTAATTAAATTAAAAAAGAAGAAATTATTTTTCTTGGCCAATATTGATGAATATTCCTTAATGGGGAGAAAACTTCTCTGAGGATTTAAGCTGAGGTTAAGTTAATTTAAGGTTCCATGGGGAGAATAAAACATTTCTCAATTTTAAAGTTTCTTAGATATACAGCTAGGAAGAATTTATTTCTCACATAGTGTTTATTTATGATTAGTCATCCATTCAGCACATTTACTGGTATTGACATTACCATTCTTTTTTTTTAATCCTCATCTGAGGACATTTTTGCATTTATCTTCAGACAGAGCCAGAGGGAGAGAAGGAGGAGAGAGAGAAACATCAATGTGAGAGAGACACATCGACTGATTGCCACCCACATGACCCCAACCCGGGCCGGGGACAAACTGCAACCAAGGTTCGAGCCCTTAGTGGGAACCGAACCTGGGTCTCTCTGGTCCGCTGTCTGACGCTCTAACCGCTGAGCCAAATTGGCCAGGGCGACATTACCATTCTTCACATGGAGCACTGACTGCTTATCTTTCTATAAATGTTCTAAATTAAGTAGTTTAGTAAGTCGTTAATGACAATCATATTTGTAACCTAGGTTTCTCACTGTTTATAATAATTCCTTTAATCCTCACCCGAGGAGATATATATATATATATATATATTTTTTTTTTTTTTCCATTGATTTTTATTTATTTTTATCCTCACTTGAGGACACTTTTGCATTTATCTTCAGATAGAGCGGGAAGGAGAGAAGGGGGAAAAGAGAGAGAGAAACATCCACATGAGAGAGACACATAGAGTGGTCGCCACCCACACGACCCCAACCAGGCAGGGCAAACTTGCAACCGAGGTACGCACCCCTCAGCGGGAACTGAACTTGGGGCTCTCTGGCCCGCAGGCCGACACTCTAACTGCTGAGCCAAACCAGCCAGGGCTACATTGATTTTTAGGTAGAATGGAAGGGAAGGAAGAAGGGAGAGGGTGAGTGAGAAACATAGATGTGAGAGAGACACATAGCTTGGTTGTCCCTGGCACGACCCTGACTCAGGCTGTGAGCGAACTTGCAAGCCAGGTATGTGCCCTTAATGGGGAATCGATCCTTTGACCCTTTGGATGCACAGACCAGCACTCTAACCACTGAGCAAAACCAGTCAGGGCTTATTGTAACTTTTTTAAGATTGTTGGTTGGGGATCGCCTGAGCTGTAGCTAGAATTGTTCTAGTAAGCTTCATGGAATAGATGTACAGGAACCAGATGTTTTACTTTAACTGCAGCTGTGCCATCTGTGGAAGCGGGTGGACATATTTTTTGTCATCAGGAAAACAGCTGATGAGACTTAGGAGAGCTAATTGATTGGTTTTCCTCAGCTACAAATCTCTAGTCACATATACCTAAGCACAACTTTTACCTGTGCACAGGTGTTGACACTGGTCAGGACAATAACAACAAAAGTGAACAAAAAAGGTATACATTTGGCTGCTGGTGTTTTTATTGAGTTGGCACTGAGAAAAATAATTCAAGGGTTTCTTTTTTTTTTTTTAATTCTCACCCAAGGATACTTTTCCACTGATTTTTAGATAGAGTGGAAGAGAGGGAGGGAGAGCAAATGAGAGAGAAAGAGAGGGAGAGGGAGGAGAGAAACATCAATGTAAAAGACACATCTGTTGTCTGCCTTAGGCATGACCTCGACCAGGGCCAGGGATCAAACCTGAAACCCGGGTACCCTTGACCGGCAATCGAATCTGACTGAGACCCTTTGGTGCATGGGGCAATACTGTAACCACTCTGCAACACTGGCCAGGGCAATTTAAGGGTTTTTTAAGTTTACTTTTAATTTTTGTTTTTAGTTATTTGAAGATATTTCTAATTCATTATATTAACTTCTGAGAGAGTTCCTTGTAAGGATAGTTAAATATGTATAGTAACATGTATATATAGTTTATGGCCGGTTCTTCTCTGGAGAAATGGGAGGTAAGCATAAAGAGCCTTTCATTAGGTAAAACAGGAGTAAAATAAAGGTCCCAGATCACATGTACTGACAAATAGAAGGGAAACATAGACTATAAGTCATAGATTCTTGGAAGGAGAGACTAGAGTGCATTTATGGTCCTCATCCCTATTTCACAGATGAAATAACTAAGACCTAGATAAAATACTTCCTCACATATGGGGCCTGGTTCTTTGGAGAATTGGGTTAAAATTGAAAGTAACTTTAATTCTGAAAATGGACCAAATCCAGTGATATTATACAAAGATATAGTGAAGTGAGTTGGCCAATTTATTATACTGAACAACCAGCTATGTACATAATTTCAGCTCATCTGGGACTACAAACTAAAAATGAGCCTGTGTTACAATGTTGTTTCAGAAACAAATCATGCTACTACTGGACTGGGTGAAGGAGCTAGGAGTTTGCCTGATCCTACTTAAGGTTTAACTTCATGTTTATACCCCTCAGTTTAAGAGAGAGATGTGGACAGCATTTGAGAGAGTTCCAAATATGATTAAGAAACAGAAATTGGAATTGAGAAGTTCAAGAAGCTGTTGAAGAGAAAGCCTAGTGGATTGATAAGCCTTTAAGGATTGTTTTGTAGAAGTTGGCTAGTTGTATACTTAGTCCCTTTAGAACTAGTCAAGCAGGGGCAGGCAGCATCACATTAGCTATGAGGAAAGTAGATACACATTGTATATTCTAAGGACCAGCCACATCTGTTTCACATAGGAGCTGTTTAAAATGCAGGCTCTGGCTCAGACCTGCTGAATTTGCATTTTTAAAAATTCTCACCCAAGGATATTTTCCATTGATTTTCAGATAGAGTGGGAAGGAGGGAGGGGAGAGAGAGACACACCAGGTTGGTTCCCTCCCGAAAGACCCGAACCAGGGCCAGGGATCCAACTGCAACTGAGGTATGTGCACTTGACCAGAATCAAACTCAAGACTCTTTGGTCCGCCCTGGCTGGTTTTGCTCAGCGGTTAGAGCATCGGCCTGCGGTCCAGAGAGACCCAGGTTTGGTTCCTGATAAGGGCACGTACCTCGGTTGCAGCTTGTCCCTGGCCCTGGTTGGGTGTGTGGGTGGCAGCCACTCGATGTGTCCCTTTCATGTCGATGTTTCTTTCTCTTTCTCTCTCTCTCTCTCTCCCTCCCTCCCTCCCACTCTATCTGAACAAAAAAATGGAAAAATGTCCTTGGAAGAGGATAAAAAAAAAAAAAAGACTTTGGTCCATGGGCCTACCACTGAGCCAAAGTGGCCAGGGCTAAATTTGCATTTTAATAAGATTTCTCCAGATGATTCATATATATGTACATTAAAATTTGAACTGTATAGGGTTAAACCATAGTCTTTGTAATGAATGAAGACCTAATTCTCATTTTCCAAGAGCATTTTTAAAAAATCGGATTCTTACCTGGATGAGAGTTTAGGTTTTTTGAATTTGCACACCTTTTTTGAGAAGGAGATGATAAAGGGAAATGATATCAGCCTGAGCAGAAGCACAATAATTAAATATGAAGTTCATGGGGTTCCAAGCAGAGAAGGCAAAGTAGGAACCATTGTGAAAACTATGGGTTATATATACAGCTTTCCCTTATCAAAGCAAGGACACCACACCAGTTTATCTTGGCCTTGAACTCTAAAATGAATCCATTACATTGGCCTTGAGGAGACTGAGAAATAATGGATTAAGAATTTGAAAGAAGCCCTGGCCAGTTTGGCTCAGCGGCCCTCAGACCAAGGGTCGAGTTCCTTTCTTCTCAATGGCACATAACTGGGTTGCAGGTTCAATCCCCAGTCCCAGTCTGGGTCATATGGGAGGCAACCAATTGATGTGTCTCTCTCACATTGATGTTTCTCTCTTCACCTCCCCCCCACTCCCTCCTTTCCATTGTCTCTAAAAAAATAATAAAAAGAATTTTAAAGAATCCCTGGCCAGTGTGGCTCAGTTAGTTGGAGCATTGCTCTGTACACTGAAGACTGGCAGTTTCAATACCCAGTCAGGGCACATACTGGTTGGGGCATGTGAGAGAGGCAACTGATTGATTTTTTTTTTCTCTCTCTCTCTTCCTTCCTCCCTCTCTCTAAAAATCAATTTAAAAAATTAAATTTTGCCCGGCCTGTGTGGCTCAGTGGTTGAGCGTCGACCCATGTACCAGAAGGTCACCAGTTCAACTCCTGGTCAGGGCACATGCCCAGGTTGTGAGCCCAATCCCCAGCAGGGAGCATGCAGGACACAGCCAGTAGATGTTCTCGCTCAACAATGTTTCTTTTCTTTTCTTTTCTTCTTTCTTTTTGGTACATGCCCCTAGCGGGAACCGAACCCAGGACTTTCTGGTCCGCAGGCTGATGTTCCAACTGCTGAGCCAAATAGGCCAGGGCTCAACGATGTTTCTGTCTCTCTCCCTCTTCCTTCCTCTCTCTGTCAAATAAAAAAGCTAAATAAAAAATAAATACATAAATACATAAATAAATAAATAAATAAATAAATAAATAAATAAATTTTATAGAAAATGAAGGAAGCATAGTGCATGTTTTTCTGCCTCTTACATGCAAGGTTAAAATGAAGGTCTATGAAGATTGTTCTCCAGGGAAGCCAGAAAAAAACATCTGAGTATTTTGCTTCATTCATGAATATAATTTATTCATTTAACAAATATTTATGGAGTGTTTCCTATGTGCCAGGTACAGTTTTAGGTACTAGAGATAGAACAGTGATCAAAACGAATTCCTTCCTCCCATAGGGCTCACAGTCTAGTGAGGAGATAGCTAATAACAGGCAAACAAATACATACTAAAACCTCAGGTGGATGGAGATAAATACTTTGAAGAAAAATAAAGCAAGCCCAAGGGTTTGGAAGACAGTGGGAGAGGGGAGGTATGGAGAGATTTGCTGCTTTTTAATTTAAAAAACTTTTTCCCCCCTTTTGGGTTTATGAGAAGGAGAGAGAGACAGAAACATTGATGAGAGAGAACATCAATTGGCCACCTCCTTCATGTCCCCTCACTGGGGATCGGGCCCACAACCTGAGCATGTGTCCTGACTGAGAATTGAACCGGCAACCTCTTAGTGCATGGGTTGATGCTCAACCACTGAGCCACAGCAGCCAGGCAAGATTTGCTGCTTTTAGTTGGAGTTGATTTTTGTAGAATCTTTTGGTTTAAGGGCTAATTTATTTCCTTAGACTTTTGTTGTTGTTGTTATAGTTATCACTTACCTCAGAAGCTTCAGTTTTAAGGCCACCAAAATATGTGCAGGTATTGTCCAGCCAGTGTGGCTCAGTTGTTGAACCTTGACCCATGATGCTCAATGCTTACCATTTTGATTCCTGGTCAGGGCACATGCCCAGGTTGTGGGCCCAATTCCCAGTAGGAGGTATGCAGGAGGCGGCCAATCGATAATTCTCTCTTATTGACGTTTCTATCTTTCTCTCTCTCTCTCCCTTCCTCTTTCTTTCTAAAAATAAAGAAGAAAATATATACAGGTATTTATATTTTTTGATGCAAAGAATTATGTATAATTCAGTGCCTGGCACATAGTTGGCATTTAGTAAAAATTGGACTGTTTCCTAACCTCAAGTAAGATCTTTTGTTAAGAAAATCAAAACTGTCCTGCCATGATGAATTCTTGGTTGGATAGGGAAAAAGGATGTGGAACCTAGGTAGACTAGGTGACCTTTAGATGACTTTTTGATGTTCCTTTTTTTTGTTTCCCTTTTCATATTACTGTGATTTTTGGATTCTTGAAAAGGGTGCTGGAATCCAGAATCTGAGAGTTTAAGCAGAGAAGTGGTTCCTCATTTCTGTTGCTTATGGAATCATCTGGATGGCTATGGCTTTGGAATAACTAAGGGGTTTTTAGATTGTGGGTTCTTGAGTGATGAGTAACATTTCTCTCTTTTGTTCTCATTTTCTTCTGGAACTTGCCTAGGAGGGCATGCTACAACTTGCAGATGTTCTCATTTTCAAATAATTTCAAGAGTTTTATTGCAACTTTATTTGTAAGCATTTTTTCCTTATTCAGATGTTTAATTACACACATTTTACTTCTTATCTGTGATTAATTTAATTTTAAAAACATACAAGCAGCCTGGCTGGTATGGCTCAGTGGATTGAGCGTCGTCCCATGGACCGAGAGGTCCTGATTCCATTCCCAGTCAGGGCACATGCTTGGGTTGCGGGCTCAGTCCCCAGCAGGGAGTACGCAGGAGGCAACCATTTGATGTTTCTGTCTCACATTGATGTTTCTATATCTCTTCCCTTCCTCTCAAAAAAAATCAATAAAAACATATTAAAATAAAAACAAATACAAGCTAGTGATTTATTCTTCTCAACTTAACTGGACAGTCTACCTATGGCATAACTATGAGGTAAAAACATACATCTTTATAACTTGGTGGTCCCAAGTTTTTGTTAAAAAACATTTCACAGAAGGAAAGAAATAATATGAAAATAGCTCAAGAAATACACTAACAAGAAAAAATATATGAGGAAAGAGGAACACAGTTTTGACTTAAGAAACTGAGAGGTATCTGGTCTACATAGGAAAATGTGAATCCTAGAAAGTCAGGTGTAAAGATTTTAGTGTAGGAATTTGTAAGATTTGAATTTCCCCTAATTACTGAATAAAAATGACATCTTGCAGTACTTCATGGATCAGACACCTACCTCACTTGGCTCTATTCCTTATTTCTAGTCTTTACTTAAATGAGTCTGAAAAAAACGTGAGGATATAGAATAAGAAGAAAAATAAGATAACCACACACAGAATTCCCCTTTCAGTGGCTACTTTAGATCTTTGTAATTAGAAAATTCTTGAGGAAAATTTAAGTATAAATCTGTGACTTTGTTGAATCAAGTCCCCCAGTTAATATTTAGAAAACACCCTTGGTTTGGGCTAATAACATTGTTGATGATACCTATTATAGAGGGTTAGCTGAACAAAGTCTCTGTCTTAAAACCAGTGTTAAATCACTGTCAGGGTTGAGAGGGAAAAATGGGGAGTTTAAAATCACAAGAAGTACTGACATATCTAGAGACTCTTGTCCTTCTGAATCCACAATTTCTTCAGGATCTTCATCATTATAAATGTTCTCTGCCATTTGCCACACTTGCATGACACTGTCTTCTGACACAGAACAGATCACCCAAGATTCATTGGGTTTCTAGGAGGAATCAGATATGTTGGCAGTGTGACCACCATGAGTAAATAACATCACTGGCCCACTTTCTGCATCTTCCAGGGATTGTTTCTCTTCAATTTTACTTAAATCTCAGACATTCATTCTAGAAGTGATCAGTACCGCTAGAAGTCAAAATAGTCTCATTTTGAGGCAACCACTGAACCTGGAATATTTATTTCATCCTTATGTGATTCAAAGGAATGCAATTAAGTTTCACATTTCTGCAATCCCACAAGACAACAGTCTTATCAGCTGATCCTGTGGCAAGAATGAACTCACTGTAAGTATTGAAAGAAGGCAGTTCAGTTCAACAGTGTGAGCATCAACTGAGTGGCTTGGTTTGAAAGTATTGTTTGAACAAGTATCACAGATCATAAGTTTCTTATCATCAGCAACTGACCCAAACACAAAGACTCATGGAGCAGATGCCACGAAACATCTACTGCTGTATGCCCTATAAAGATGGTCTTCGAATCCACAACTTTTCCTTCCTTTGAAACAGTACTGATGTCCCACAGGCAGATGGTATGATCATCTGAAGCACTAAGTAAATGCCCACTGAGATTTGGATTCTAAGAAATCCCACAGCCTTCATTCTGATGTCCACTGAGACGCAAGCCTGGGTTGCACTTCCCAGAAGGATTTGGTTTAGAAGGCTGTTTTGTATAGCCAAAAACAAGAACATCACTGGATGGAGTCTTTGTTGCAATGATGCAAGGGTTCTGTGGCATATAAGATGCCCTGTTTACTTCTCCTTCATGGTTGATCTTGATATTTATTTCAATTTTTTCATTAACAGAGCCCAAACTTTCAAATTTTTCTTTCTTGTTGTCATAGTGTGAATCATCAAACTGAGCATCATTATTAGGGAGCTGCACACGGCATCACTAGGTGGTTTTTTTCATCCAGTGTGTGTCTCCAGGACAAGTTTATGAATGCTAAAATTTTTTTCTTCTGGAAGCCACTGTGCAGTTAAGCTGGGCCACTCCAGAGTATGGGTCATCACCAAATCATAAAGGGGTGTTCTTTTTCCATATTTTGTATTCTTCGTTGATTACATGTTTTACTGCATCATCAAAGGCTGCTTCCTTGTTGGTCATGGCAGAGGAGGCAAGTGGAGTGGGGAGGGGTGGGGGGTTCCCAGGGTTTACTGTTGTGGGAGGGGCCTAATGACACTTAAAAAACAACAACACAGGATCAATCTTATTAATAGGAAAGAAGTGTGCACTTAGAGGGTTAACTTTATGCTTGCTGTGCTAGAAATGCACTGGTTAGGTTACACCTAGGTAATAGTATGATGAGACATATATATTTTTTCTTTTCAAAAATACGTATATATTTGAAAAGAAAGTTATAGATGACTCTTTTGCATAAGTCAGAAAATAATGTGGATAATTTTTTTTGTAAACATGCCTCTTTAAAGTGTATATTTAATGAATTTTTAGTAAATGCACAGGTTGTGTAACTGTCAACACTAATCAGAATATTTCATCATCCCCAAATTAAACCCCATACCCATTAATAATTACTCCACTTTCCCAGCCTCTAATCTACTTTCTGTTTCTGGATTTGCGTGTTCTGGATATTTCATGTAAAGTATTAGAAACATTCTTTGTTTGAACTGCATTATATTTAAACTCTTCTGAATTAATTGTCCAATATTAAAAATGAGGAGCCTGGCCAGTGTGGCTCAGTGGATGAGCATGGTCCCATGGACTGAGAGCCCCCAGTTTGACGCTCCAGCCACTGAGCCAAACCGACCAGGGTCGTCCACTTTCATTGATTTTGGGGGTGGGGGGCGGGATACATGCCCCAGTCAGGAATTGAACCCATAAACTTTTGGTATATGGATTGATGTTCCAACCAACTGAGCCACCTGGTCAGGGCTCAAGTCCTTTTCATGATCTATTTAGTGTCATGTT
Organism: Molossus molossus; assembly: GCF_014108415.1. NCBI lineage: Eukaryota > Metazoa > Chordata > Mammalia > Chiroptera > Molossidae > Molossus > Molossus molossus. Next base: position 21,837,106 of record NW_023425399.1, on the reverse strand, counting down.
TTTCACATTTTTGTGCCTTTTGTTGGTGATTTCATGGTTTGGAATGATTCCTAAGTACTGCTGTAAACATTTTCGTACAAGTTTTCTTTTAAAGTTTTTTTTCTTTATTAATTTTTAGAGAGAGAGAAACATCTATGAGAGAGAACATCAGTTGGCTACTTACTGTATGCCACCCCACTGGGGATTGGCCAACAACCTGGGCTTGTGCCCTGACCAGGAATTGAACCAGCAACCTCTTGGTGCATGGGTGGATGCTCAACCAGTGAGCCACGCCATCCGGGACGCTAGCCGGGCTCTGTACAAGTGTTTTTTTTTGAAGGACAGTAATGTACCTTTATTTATAGTCTTCTTTTGACTCTCTTTTGCCCATGGTCTCACCATTCTTCATGTGCCAGGACTCTCTACCTCTATGTCAGTGCTTCCCAAAAAGGTCATTCCAGGCCCTAGGAACCTAGTTAATTGTATGCTACTGCCCAAAAATGCTGTAGAGTTTGAATATAGAGTTTGTATTATGAAAATCAATAGGCATTTTAAATGTGCTTCTTCAAACTAGGGGACAAACTAATAAAGCTTCAAATTGATGGGGTCACATTAATATTCTTTAAGGACTTGAGAACATAGAAAAGAATTGGACAAAAAAAATCATTGTCATCTATGTCTGCTTCTTTATTACAAAAGAAATTTACCTTTCACACTAGAGACGACAAAAAGAAATTAATCTTGGGATTCTAGAACAAACTCCACAATGAGTAATTCTTAAGGTTTTATGGAGTGGGGAATAAAAGAAGTTCTTTTGAGACGGTGTTTCTCAAATTTGACCATTTTCACAGACTTTCTTGGGGGAGGGGTTGCAAGTTTTTTTATGATAATGTTTTGAATTCGTTTAACTTTTGTTTTTAATCTAAACACGTTAATACACATTGTTCAGGAGTACCTGGATGATCACCCCACATAACAGTGCTGCCCAAGATCACTGCATCTGCAGGTGCACCTCTGAGCCCTGTAGCACCAGGGGAAGACCCCGTGCTTAACTTCCCATATGGTGTTTCTCAGATTGGGTCCTCAGACCCTTAAGAATTGTTGAGCATTTCCTATGATCTCTGTGTGTTGTCAAGGTTAAAAACACTGATTCAGAGCAGTGAATCTCAAGACATGATGAGGGAGATACATGTAGTTTGAAGAAGCACATTTAAAATACCTATTGATTTCATAATGCAAACTCTATATTCAAACTCTATAGCATTTTTGGGCAGTAGCATACAATTAACTAGGTTCATCTTAAGGCCTGGAATGACCTTGTTGGGAAGCACTGGCATAGAGGTAGAGAGTCCTGGCACATGAAGAATGGTGAGACCATGGGCAAAAGAGAAAGAACTTTCTTGGGTCAGTGAGGGAATCTTGAGCTGTAACTTGTCACGATCTGTTGGAACCCAAGGGCCAATCTGGAAGGAACCCAAGATGTCCATCAACCTTCTCAAACCTGTGGTTTGTGGCAAGTGGAGTCAAAAGAAGAGAGTCAAAAGAAGAAAAGCCTGTTTTTGCCAAGAAACTGCCCCCCCCTCCATTTTTTTCGTTCAGATATTTCAGAATATTAAGTAGATAGTTGCTGTAGCTAGGTAAAGGTGGCCCCAGGGCCATCCGCCAGGAAGTGCTGCATCTTTCACAATGCCATCCAGCTGTCCAAGGAGATACCAGCCTGGAATCTGCTCTGTAATTACTGTAGAGCTCCAATTTGCCTTAGCTGCATCAACAGTTCCCCACGTTGATACGTATTCATTAGGTCAGTGTATCCACCTATACACTCTTGATCAATAAAGACTCGAGGTACAGTTCTGGCTCCAGTGAGCTGCTGCAAATACTCTTGAATCTTCTCTGTGTCACTGGTGGCTGTGATAGCGACAAATATCAAAGCCCCTGGTTTGAAGGAGAACTGGCTGAGGAGCTCTTTGGTCTGTCTGCAGTAGGGGCAGATGGGCTTGATGTTGCTGTTCACAAACTCCATGCTGACAGGCTGCCTCCTGGGGAGGAATCCTCAACGGCAGGTTTTGCTCAGGAGTAAAAACCTGTACAAGTTTTTATATGGACATATGCTTTCAGTTCTCTTGGGTATATATCTAGGAGTGGAATTACTGAGTTATATGGTAATTCCGCTAGATCACTTTGGAAGAGTAGCTTACCATTTTACATTCCCAGCAGCAGTATATGAGGATTCCAGTTTTTCCACATTCTCTACAATACTTACTATTATCTGTCTTTTTTATTATAACCATCTAGTGGGTGGGTAGTGGTATCACATTGTGATTTTGATTTTCATTTCCCCAGTGACTAATAATGCTGAGCATCTTTTCATGTGCTTATCACCATTTGCATATCTTCTTTGGAGAAATCTTTGTTCTTTGCTCAGAATATAGCTTTTTAATGGAACCAAAACATCTGTTTGACTAAATTTATTTTATGGCTAAACAAAGTTTTAAGTTGTCAAAAAACCAAAATTCAGAATTATAAATTAGCTTATTAAAGGATGCTGATAGATTATTGTGGGTACTCCTACCTCTTAACTAAGGACAAATAAAAATTGTAAATTGATTGTAATAAAGGAAATATATGTCTTAAGCCACATTTCCATGTGAGGAGGACTGTTCTCTGAATACCATTTTGAAAGGAATTTATCCCAGTCTCCTTTTTTCATGGTTGGAGGCCTTGAAAGTTCTAGTTCCATCTTACTTAACCTGCTTTGCATTGCAATATTTTGGGTAAGAGTTGGGCCATGAAGTCACATACTTAAGTGAGTGCAGGTATGCATTTGAATGATGGTCTAAGTAGATTTCTATTATCTAAATGTGTAATCATGGTAGCATTCCCTACTTTTATAGGATCACTTGACAGTGAACTACTTTTGTTCAAATCCTCAGCTACTTTACAAAACTTGTGGGACCATGTTGAGCTAGTTCTCTTTATGTATATTTGATAAGGTTCCATGAAGTGTTGTTCTCTTTGATTTCCTAGATACAATTATTATACACCACTTAATTTGTATATGTTTTATATTGTTTGCTTGTTCCTGGCTATTTGAATTTTATTCCTGAGTTCTATATATTGTGATTTGTCCAAATTTCAAAAATCAAAGGAAAAAATATATATTAAGCATAGTTTTCATGAAAGGCAGAGAGAGTTATGAATTCTGCATAAGATAAGTTTTCAGATCTTAAGAAATTTGATACCTTGTTGAGGTTAGATGGCCTGTGCACTCAAGTTAACTGAGTGAGACAGGTTAAGATGAGGACATATGAATAGAATAAAGGAGATGATCAGTAAAGGTTGCATGTGGAAAATGTCATCTGAACCAGGCCTTGAAGGATAGCTTTCAAAATGATCTAAAGAAGAGCAGACCACCACTCAAATCCAGACTTTTTTGATTGGCTTAATTTGTTTGGTTGGCTGTTTTCCCCTTTTTTTTGAATCAGACGATCCCAGATGAGGCCTTTTGTTATCAACCATTGACTCAAATGTCAGTTATTTCTGTTCCTATTCTTGTTTTTTGGAATCAGGGATATGATTTATAACTCATGTGCTCTACTCCTTTTTGCCAGAATTGTGTATATAACCTTCCTTAACATGCCCACTCTTTTGAGTGAGAATCAAGGCTATCTGCCCAAGAACCAACTTAAGCAGTCTGTACCATCCAATACCAAGTCCTGGGGCTAATGGTGCCACCAGTTGGCTTTGTTTGAGGAAGTTTGAACCTTTTCTTTTCCCCACTGGGAGTTTGTCTTGCCTACAGCCCAGTTATTTTCACATTATGATATTTCTTTCATATTAAGTTTTTAAAAAATAACCTTCTGTTCCTCTTTCAATTCTAGTTTCATTACTGCAGGAGATCATCCCATCTCTCTCCCCTTTACTTTGTTCTCTTTGTGAGTTCAAAAAAGGAAAAAAACAACAACAATGAGGCATGATTACTCTCAGTATTTTTTTTTTTTTTTGGTACATGCCCCTAGCGGGAACCGAACCCAGGACTCTCTGGTCCGCAGGCTAATGCTCCAACTGCTGAGCCAAACCAGCCAGGGCCTCCCAGTATTTTTATATCAAGAAAGAAAGCAGTCTGGCTGGTGTGGCTCAGTGGTTGAGTGTCGACCCATGAACCAAGAGGTCACCGGTTTGATTCCAGGTCAGGACACATGCCCAGGTTGTGGGCCCAGTCCCCAGTGGGAGGCATGCAGGAGGTGGCCAGTCGATGTTCTTTTTCATCAATGTTTCTATCTCTCCTCCTCACTTTCTCTCTCTCTGAAAGCAATAAAGGAAAAAAATAAAATAAATGTTGTAAAAAAAAGAAAGAAAGCAGTAATACGTAAAACATTTTTAAATGAAAATATAGATTTAGACATGACTTCTAGTTCCAGGTATAGGGGAGGAGAATGTTAGCAAAGACTCAGAGGTGGAAAAGCACAAGATATGCTTATAAGATGGCAAATGCTCTCATTTAGGTCAGAATGCATCTCACATGCTGTTGTCATAGATCCTTATTTTGTGTCTGGGAATTTTGAAAATATATTTTTTGTTGGATTATTGCCCCACTAGAAAAAAAATTCTGATCTGTTGCAATTCCAATTTAAAATTGCTTCATTCTGGATTCCTTAGCCTTAGACCCTCCTAGTAATTTCTGTGGTCACACTGGGTCTGATCTGTTCCTGTGCTAAACGAAAGCACACAAGCACAAAATTGTGTAGGCATAAATGAGAGGCATATGGGAGTGGTGTAAAAGGAAGGAGTCTTCATATGCCTGGGTGGGCGAGCTGAACTAATAGCTCCCAGCAGTTCTTCTGAATCAGACATTGTGGAGCCAAGAGTCTAGCATTTGGAATTCCACTGCCTGTGCAAAGGGTCTGTCTTTTATCCTTCAAACCACCATTTGTTAAATGGCTAATGACCCAGTGGACCTGTTGACAACAAAGGGGGGAGGCTGGCAAAGATCAAGTTTAAAGGAAAAAGGGAAGAAAAGTTCAAAGGTAGGAAAGTAAGAACAAAAAGGGTTTGATCATATCTTCACCCACCCTTTATTATTATTTTAAAACAATTTATTGTGGAGAATTTTGAACATACACAAAGTTGACAGAATAATATAGTGAACCCCTATGTACTTATCCCCTCGGCCCCAGTCAGCTGCAGTTACAACACTTAATGAAGGGAAAGCAGAACTCTGGTGAGCCTTGTTGGTTTCTAGGCCTCTCTAGATTTTATCACTTATGGCCTAATTCTATCATACTCCTCTTTTTAGTGTTTCAGCACCTGGTGTGTATAGAACACTGTTTAGGATTTGTGATGAGTAAGTAGATCAGTACTTAACCTCTAATAGCTTAAGGAACTAAGTGCTGTTGTTCAAGTATAGTATTCCGTCAAGGGAGCATAGTGAAGAGGGGACTTAGGAAAGCTTTATTTATTTTTTATCCTCACCCAAGGACATTTTTGTATTTATCTTCAGATAGAGCGGGAGGGAGAGAGGGAGAAAGATCCATGTTTAATCCAGATTAAATCTTTTACCCATTTAAGAGACCCATGTGAGAGAGAGACGTCGACTGGTTGCCACCCACACGACACCAACAGGGGCCAGGGACGAATTGCAACCGGGTATGTGCCCTTAGCAGCAACTGAACCCGGGACTCTGGTCCGTGGGCCAATGCTCTAATCGCTGAGCTAAATCGGCCAGGGCAGGAAAGCTTTATTGAGAAGGTGGCATTTGTTTACTGCAATGGGTGCAGTAAGGAGGTAGGGACTGGATATCTGATCCAAATAGCAATATAAGCTGCATTAGCTCTTTTTACAGAGCTATTTATTTAGAATGTGACATTTTCGTTACATTTATAACAAGAGATATATTTTAGACTAACTTTTCTTCCTTCCTTTAAGCAATTTAGAAATATGTCAGGTTCAGATATTTTCTGCCAAACTGTGTGTCTCCTTGAATGCTAACTATGAAGATGAATTCTGCAAGGTGTGTTCGATTCTTTTGAGAAATACCATTTTAAAGCAGGTTGAGCTAAGTTCAGTTGTCTGGACGGGACCTGTGAGAGATTGTGAGCTTTGTCTCTCTTGTTTCAGATGTTATTTATCAGTGATATAAGCCAGGAGAGCAGTCTTTTGCGTTTTAAAAAGCAGACACGCCAAGGGGAATGCACCATAATAACGTTATAGATTAATGAGGTATTGAGCTAACCTGGCACCTTCCTCTGCCTTGTGCTCCGTCTTCTGCTGTTTCTCAAGGGATGAATCCTTTTTGTATTTCAGACCCATGTTTCTTACTGCCTACAGATATTTGGTTCAGTTTGCTGTCTTCTCAGCTGTTTCAAACTGCATGGAATCTTCAGGGATCTACTCACCCACTCCTGAACAGTGCTTCTTCCTAACTCCTCCTCCTTAAATCTTTGTCACTTTTCCCTTGCATATGCTTTGTTTTGTTCTATCACTTTTTTAGAAATTGAGGTATCATGAACACACAATGAACTATACATATTTAAAGTATACAGTTTAAGTTTTTTTTTCTTCTTTTTGTTCAGATAGAGTGGGAGGGAGAGAGAGGAAGACAGAAAGAGAGAGAGAGAGAGAGAGAAACATCGACGTGAAAGGGACATGTCGAGTGGCTGCCACCCGCATGACCAGCTAGGGCGGGGGACAAACCGCAACTGAGGTATGCACCCTTAGCGGGAACCGAACCCCGGTCTCTCTGGACTGCAGGCCGACGCTCCAACTGCTGAGCCAAACCGGCCGGGGCTACAGTTTAAGTTTTGACATGGATATACATGTGAAACCATCACCACAATCAAGATAGCGAACATATCAATCACTCCTACAAGTTTCTGTTAGGTAGGACAAGGATCTCAAGGTCTGGAAAGAATGCGGAACTCTCTAGTCCACAGGCCAACGCTCCAACCGCTGAGCCAAACTGACCAGGGCATGGACAGTTTTAAATGTTCTGTCCTGCTAAATGTTAAACTGTAGCTTAGTATTTTGTAGATGCAGTTGTAAACAGGATTAGCTGACAGCTATTCAACCTGGTGAAAGTACCAGACTGCAAAGAAGAAATCAACATTAAATCGATCAAATAATTTATATAAGCAGCTAAAGCTTCCCCTTGGTGAGGCAAAGCTTTGGATGTGATTCCCATCTCCTTCACTTGCTGCAAGTAAATAAAACTAACTTGCTACAACCATTTCTAATTTTTTAATAGAGCACTCCAAGTGGCAAACCCCTTGAGTTCAGTACCATTTCCCTGTGCCCCTTTGTAATCCCTCCCTCTCATGCTGAATAAATTCATTCCCGCCCCCCCACCTCTTCTTCCTTTGGCTTCTTTCATTCAGCATAACTATTTTAAGATTTATGTGTCAATAGTTCATTCCTTTTTACTGTTGTATTCCACTCTATGGATATATCTCATTTGTTTATTTATTCACCTGTTGATAGATGTTTGAGTTGTTTCCAGTTTTGGGCTATTAGAAAGCTACCTTTATAAATACATAGGAGTGGCATGGCTGGATTGGATGGTACGTGTATAACTGTTTAAGAAATTGCAAACTTATGTTTCCTAAATATTTTCAAGTGCTTATTTGCCATCCCTTTATTGCCTGTTGTGAAATGTCTGGTTAAATCTTTTACCCATTTAAATAAATTGTGTTGTTTATTTTCTTAGGGAGTTTTTAGAGTTCTTTCTATATTCTGGGTGGAAATCCTTTATCAGATATTTTCTGTGAGTCTATAGCTTGTTTTTGTAATTTCTTGGTCATGTTTTCTGAAGAGTAGAAGCTAAAAAAATTTTTTGAATTACAGTTTATCTTTTTTTTTAATAGGCTGTGCTGTGCTTTTGTTGTTGTATCCAAGAAATATTCACCTAATTCAAGGTCACAAAATGGTTCTTTGTTTTGTTTTTACAGTCGTTTCTCGTTTATCGTGGTTAATCCGTTCGAGACTGTAGCGGTTACCTGGCGTTGAAGGATTTCTGGGGTGCTCGAATACATAGGCCTACAGTCCATACGTACAGTAATTTTAATTTTAATTGTAATACAGGGGTGTATAATTGACTCAGACAACCCAGTGCGCACTGTATCATTTTTACTTCTCTCAATCAACTTTTTAATGAATATATTTGAAAAAACCGCGATAGAGTGAAGCCGCGAAAGTTGAAGCACGAAGTGGCAAGGGACGACTGTACTTGATTTTTTAGAGAGAGAGGAAGAGAGAAAGAGAGGAACATCAATGTGAGAGAGAACATCGATTGGCCACCTCCTGCATGACCCCCACTGGGGATTTGGCCCACAACCTGGGCATGTGCCCTTACCAGGAATCGAACCAGTAACCTTTTGGTGCATGGGTTGATGCTCAACCACTGAGCCACACCTGCCGGGCCTTACTTTTATTTGTTACGTTAAATATGCACAGTAATCGTTCTGAGATGTTAGACTTTTCCTTAGTACTTGGCAAATGAAGTATAGTAATAAAATCTTGACATCTAGGATACTTGTTGAGACATCTAACTGGTGTTCAACTGGCTTGTAACTCCTGATCACTGTTCATATTGTATTCTGGAGTTGTGCTCTAGAGGGTGCTGTTCATATAGAATACAATGTGGAAAGTAACTTCTAAGAGTTGTTCAAGTAGGAGGTATTAGCTTAATGCCTTTGGCTCTAATAAGTCAATAAAGCAGTTTGAGCATTGCTGAGAGCTAAAATTCAAGATGCATTAAGGGACACTGGAATGGATAATTTGCTGACATCCGGGAGGTCTGGATGCAGGATCCAAGACACCAGCTGACACCAATCCTTCCCCATGGTACCATGATTAGATGTCTCTTTCATGGCTAATATTTTGTATTTAGCTGATGAGTTAAAGTCAAGAATGAAGTCTAGCACTGAGGACACTAAAGGTGGCAGAGTCATGTGGATTTTGAGAGGTCAAGGGATTAAAGCAGTTTAGGCCAAAGTCATAGACTCATGATTTTGGTGTGGAATGTGGATGGAAATCAATATGCCTGCCCCCATCTCCATTGGCTGGAGTTTGGCTGGTCATCATTTTTATATTATACTGTGGGTACATGGAAGGAACTTAAAATTGGTGATTCACAAACCTGAGCAAGGAAAGAAGAGAAGCAGGTCTTGGTTTCCTTAGGTCTTGATCTTCCTAGGACTGAAGATGAGTTCCTGCTCCTGCCCATTGCTCACAGTGGCTTGATTGTGTTAGACATTATGGCCTATACATTTCTAGCCTAGGCTGATACCTACCATTTTGATATGTTCTCTGCATGAAACCATTTTTTTTCTTGTCTTAGTTCTTTCCATTTCTCTCAGTTCATTTCTCCCAACTCATCTGCACTCAAAACCTACCTATGTTCTCAACAAAGCCTGTCTTATTGTTTGTTTATTTGTATTTTTACCTAGCTAAGAGAAATGTTCCTGTCTTTTTGTTGTTATTAATCCTCACCTGAGGATATTTTTTCCATTGATGTTTAAAGAGTGTGGAAAGGAGGGGCAGAGAGAGAGAAACATCCATGTGAGAGAGACACATTGATTGGTTGCCTCCTGCAGGACCCTGAACCTGTAACCCAGGTACATGCCCTTGACCGGGAATCAAACCTGTGACTCTTTGGTGAGTGGTCTGATGCTCTAACCACTGAGCAGGACCGGCCAGGGCATGTTTCCTATCATTTTGGTACTTTTTACTTTATATCTCATAATTATGTTTTGTTAGGTATACATGTATTCCTTATATATTAATAATAGTAATATTGGAGTCAGGGACTTTGTCTTAATTATCTTGGCATCTTTTAATGTGTTATTTTCTTAAATTTTAGTGTATAGAACAATTATCTGAATAACTTTTTTAAAAACTTATTGTTCCATGTACTACAGATGTCCCCCATTTTTTCCCCCATTGACCCCCCTCTTCCCCAATCCCACTCCCCTCCTGCCTTCCCCACACTATTGTTTATGCATTGTGTCTATTGGTTATGCATATATGCCTAGAAGTTCTTTGGTTTATCTCTTCCCACCTTCCCCACCCCCCTTCCCTTTGAGGTTCATCAGTCTAAAAACCAATTTGTACTTCTTAATCCCTTCATCTTCTTCACCCATTCCCCCACTCTCTCCCATTTGGCAAGCAACAAAAAATTCTCTGTATCTATTAGTCTATTTCTGTTTTGCTTGCTCATTTTGTTTGTAGATTCTGTTGATAGATATGTATGTGTTGCCATTTTATTGTTCGTATTTTTGTTATTCTTCAAGAAGACCCTTCAACATTTTATATAATACTGTTTTGGTGGTGCAGAACTACTTTAGCTTTCTTGTCTGGGACACTCTTTATATGTCCATTGATTCTAAATGATAGCTTTGCAGGATAGAGTAATCTTGGTTGTAGGCTGTTGCTTTTCATCACTTTGAACATCTCTGGCCATTCCTTTCTGGCCTGCAAAGTTTCTTTTGAGAAATCGGTGACAGTCTTATGAGAGCTCCTTTGTAGGTAACTGACTGCTTCTCTCTTGCTGCTTTTAAGATTCTCTCTTTGTCTTTAACCTTTTGCGTTTTGATGATGATTAGTCTTGGTGTGGACTTCTTCGAGTTGATCTTGCTTGGGACTCTCTGTGGTTCCTGGACTTGTATGTCTGTTTTCTTCACCAAGTTAGGGAAGTTTTCTGTCATTATTTTTTCAAATAGGTTTTCAGTTTCTTGCTCTCTCTCTTCTCCTTCTGACACCCCCATGATGTGAATGTTGGTACACTCAAGCTTGTCCCAGAGGCTTCTTACACTGTCCTCATTTTTTGGATTCTTTTTTCTATTTGCTGTTCTGATTGGGTGTTTTTTACTTCCTTAGATTCCAATTAGATGGGTTGCTTCTTTTTTTATCCTCACCCAAGGACATTTTTGCATTTATCTTCAGATAGAGCAGCAGGGAGAGAGGGTGGAAGAGAGAGAGAGAAACATTGAGGGGGGAAGAGAGAAAGAGAAACATCGATGTGAGAGAGACACATGGAGTGGTTGCCACCCACATGACCCTGACCAGGGCTGGGGACAAACTGCAACCGAGGTACGTGCCCTTAGTGGTTACTGAACCCGGGACTCTCTGGTCCGTGGGCCGACGCTCTAACTGCTGAGCCAAACTGGCTAGGGCCGATGGTTTGCTTCTTAGCTTCACCTACTCTACTCTTGATTCCCCGTAACTTATTCTTTATTCTTTTTTTAATCTTCACCTGAAGATACTTTTCTGTTTCTCTTCAGATAGAGTAGGAGAGAGAGAAACATTGATGTGAGAGAGTCACATCGACTGGTTGCCTTCCGTAAGAGCCAACCAGGGCCAGGGATGAACCGCAACCAAGGTACCTGCTCTTGGTCAGAATCGAACCTGCAACTCCTTGGTCTGTGGGCTGACGCTCTAACCACTGAGCCAAACCAGCCAGGGCTGTACATTATTTTCTATTTCAGTTTGTGCCTCCTTAATTTCTGTCTGGTCTTTTTTTATGTTGTTGATATTCTCACTAAGTTCCTTGAGCAGCCTTATAACCAGTATTTTGAACTCTGCATCTAATGGATTGCTTATCTCCATTTTGTTTGGTTCTCTTCCTGGAATTTTGTACTCTTCTTTTATTTGGGACATGTTTCTTTGTCTCCTCATTTTGGCTGCTTCCCTGTGTTTGTTTTTATGTATTAGGTAGAGTTGCTATGTCTCCTAGGCTTTATAGGGTGGCCTATTGTTGTAGGTGCCCTGTAGGGTCCAGTGGCACAGCCTCCCTGATCACCCCAACTGGGCCCTTGAGGTGCACCCCCAGTGTGGACTGTATACCCTTCTGTTGTAATTGAGTCTTCATTGCTGTTGGCACATCAATGGGAGGGATTTACTTAGGCTGATCAGCTGCAAGGATTGGCTGTGCCCACTGACCACTGGCCTCTGACTTTCTTGGAAGATCAGCGGTGTAGGGGCCCCCCACACAGAGCAAGACATACTTCAGCAGGGCACTGGTGCTCACTGAATCCATTCCTTGAGTGTATCGCTTGTGGAGGTAGTAGGGTGGTAGTTCTTCGATGTGGTCTGAAGCTATCCACTGGGTGTGCTGGCTGTAGGGCAAGGCCAGCCTCTGCCTGTGTTCTACCTGGGGCCACCAGGCCTAAGCTACAAAGTGATCTGCAGACGGCTGCTTCTTGTGCTGGGCTTGGAGGTGCCTAGGAAAAGCCAAGTTGTGAACAAGGGTGCCTGCTTTTAGTGCCAGGCCTGGGGCCACTTAACGAGAGGTATGGGGCTCTGGGTCTTGCTGAGACCAGATGCTGCTTGTTTGGGAGATTTTAGGAAAATCTGAAGCAGGATCCAAGACAGGCCAATCCTTTTGGTAAAGCCACTGGAAACAGCTTGGGTGGGCCTGAAGGTGGTGGGTAGGGCAGGGCCTTAGGTAATTACCAGTGTGGGGCAAACAGTGTGAGCTAGCTTGCTGGAGTCCCAGAAAGGGCTGCCGTCTGCTGCCCAGGGAAGTGCTCACCAAAGGAACAAGGGCCTTCCACAGCAAATCTGTCCTGGGGAAAGCTGCCTCTCCAGCTCTTGCCCCAATGCCAAACGATTCATTTTTCCCTGTTTGTCTCTGGTGCCTTTCAAGCTGCCTCCCCAACACTGGAGCCCAGCATGAGCAAGTCCAAGTTAGTTCGTGTGTGGATCCTTTAAGAGGAGCTGCCTGCCCTGGCCAGTTTGGCTCAGTGGTTGGAGCATCTGCCTGGGGTCCAGAGAGACCCAGGTTCGGTTCCCACTAAGGGCATGTACCTCGGTTGCAGTTTGTTCATGGCCCTGGTTGGGTCGTGCGGGAGACAGCCACTCGATGTGTCCCTTTCACGTCGATGTTTCTCTCTCTTCCTCTCTCTTCCTCCCACTCTATCTAAAAAAAAAAAAGAGGAGCTGCCTGGGACTCCAGCAGCCTTCGCCTCTTCAGCCTCATTTCCCGCCGGTTTTACAACCAGAAGTGATAGGGATTTCTCTTCCTGGCACTGGAATCCTGAGCTGGGAGCCTGGTGTGGGACAGGGACCCATTGCTTCCCTGAGAGGACCTTCACAGCCCAAGTATCCCTACTGATTTTTATCTGCCACAAGTGGGTGTGGGACCAGCCTGTCCGTGCAGCTGCCTCTCCTACCAGTCTCCATGTGGCTTTGTCTCTAATTTCATAGTTGTAGGACTTCCATTCAGCTCGATTTCAGGTGGTTCTGAATGATGGTGGTTTTGTAGTTTAGTTGTGATTTTGATGTGGTTGTGGGAGGAGGTAAGTACAGCGTTTAAGCCATCTTCTGCTCTTTCAATCTGAATAACTTCTTTTTTTATTTTTTATTATTTTTTTTATTTTTTTTTTATCCTCACCCGAGGACATTTTTCCATGTTTTGTTCAGGTAGAGTGGGAGGGAGAGAGAGGAACAGAGAGAGAGAGAGAGAGAAACATCGACGTGAAGGGACACATCGAGTGGCTGCCACCCGCACAACCGACCAGGGCCGGGGACAAACTGCAACCAAGGTACATGCCCTTAGCGGGAACCGAACCCAGGTCTCTCAGGACCGCAGGCCGACGCTCTAACCGCTGAGCCAAACCGGCCAGGGCCAATCTGAATAACTTCTTAAGATCTGGATTCCCAGAGCCTCTCTTCCCATTCTTTTTTAATCCTCACCAGAGGATATTTTCCCATTGATTTTTAGTTAAAGTGGAAGGGAAGGAAGGAGGGAAGGAGGGAGGGAGGGAGGGAGGGAGGGAGGGAGGGAGGGTGGGTGCGAGAGAGAAGGAGACACAGATTGCTGGCCTCCTGGCCTCCTGAAAAACTTGACTGGGGCCAGAGATCAAAACTGCAACCCAGGTACATGCCCTTGACCAGGAATCGAACTTGAGACGCTTCATGCTCTAACCGCTGAGCCAAATCGTTCAGGGCCTCCTTCCCCATTGTGATTCTCTGGGTCTGATATGGATGGGACTGAGAATGTACATTTAACAAGTTCCTCAGGAGAGTGTAGCCAGATGGACTAGGGGCCCATATCATTTATACCATCTAGCCCAGTACCTTGTCTTGCTCTTCAGAGAGCATAGTTATGATCTGTTGATTAACTAAATCAGTGGTCAGTCAAAAGCAGTAATCATCTAGGAGAAATTACCTTAAAACCTGTCAGAACTAGATTTATTTTGTTCCTGGCTACCTAGTCTTCTGTAGATTTGTGTGAGTGATATGAGCTATTTGTACCCTCAGTTTATTGTGCCCTTTGACTTCATTTATTTTAGTTTCTGATTGGTCTCTCACTTATCCTATGTAAAAAGTTTATTGTGTACCTAAATGCATTTGTGTTTTCTCTTTAATCCTAGATATCTTTTAAAAATCAACTATAGCATGGCTGTCTTATAGGAAGCTGTACTTTTAGTCTTTGTAGGAACAGAAGAGATCTTTCTTACTAATTGTTAATTTGCTCCATTAAATCATTAATTTCTATTGATACATTGTTATATATTGTAGAGGAAAACTAAAGTATATACTTAAGATTTTCTGGTATAGTGTGGGTGCTTAAGACAAATACATAAAACAGCTAAGAGGATACTTAAGGCAGTATTGCTATAGGACCAAATGAATAGTCTGTTAAATAGTGAAAGTAAATGATTATTGGAGTTCAGAGAAGGGCGAGATGAACAGAGACTAGAACCTGGGACATCTTCAAGGAGAAGGTAAAAGGAACCGAACCCCAAGTATTTTGAAATTTGATCAGAAGAACAAGACATCGTTAAAGGGAAGAACATAATGAAGATTCATTTTACAGGTTAAAAAAAAGAAATAAAATATAGGCTCAGAAAGGGAAAAGTGAGTGACAGAGAAGGTACTAGTTTCCTGATCACTGCTCGGTCTACTTTAGGCAGCATTTGGAGGTTTCCATTCTTCTAGTATGGCAGCAACATGTGAAAGCACTGCCAATTTCCAATTTTAACTGTGATAATCTGAAAGTTCAAAACCAAAATATTTTTGTAGAAGAAGTGTGAATTTGACAAAGTTGATCTTTGATTAGTATGTTTAGTGATGCATTTTCAGCAGTGCATTTTCAGAAGTATAAAAATTCAAAATAATGATTAATTATAATATTTTGGTTTGTATATTCGTTGAACACATATTTATTGTGATGAATATATGTCTCCCCTTCCTTGGGGGTGATGATATCCAGTACTAATTCTTTTTTATTTTATTTTTGTTAATCCTCACCTGAGGATATTTTCCATTGGTTTTGTGTGTTGTTTCTATATTTTTTTCTTTATTGGTTTTAGAGAGGGAGAGAGAAAGAGAGAAACATTGATGAGAGAGAACATCGATTGACTGCCTTCTGCATGCCCCTCACTGGGGATTGAGCCCACAATCCAGGCATATGCCCTGACTGGGCATCGAACTGGCGCCTTGGTGCATGGGGCAATGCTCAACCACTGAGCCACACCAGCTGGGCTTTCCATTGGGTTTTAGTTGAGTGGAAGGGGAGGGGGCAGCAACGGGGGGGGGGGGGGAGGGAGGGAAGGGAAGAGAGAGAGAGAAACATCGATGTGAGAGAGACACATGGATTGGTTGCCTCCTGCACAAACCCGACTGGGGCTGGGGATTGAACCTGTAACCTAGGTACATGCCCTTGATTGGAAACCAAGACCCTTCCGTCCACAGGCCAATGCTTTAATCAACAACGCTTTAACCAACAACGCTTTAACCACTGAGCAAAACCAGCCAGGGCACCCGTAGTAATTCTTTTCTTTTCTTTTCTTTTCTTTTCTTTTCTTTTCTTTTCTTTTCTTTTCTTTTCTTTTCTTTTCTTTTCTTTTTTTAAATGAAAATTTTTATTTTTAATCTTTATTGTTGAATGTATTACAGATGTTCCTCATTTTTCTCTCATTGACCCCCTCCTCCCCACTCCCACCCCCCTCCCGGCTTTTCCCACACTGTTGTCTGTGTCCATTTGTTATGCATATAGTTTGTTTGGTTTACTTCTTCCTACTCCCCAACCCCCTTCCCTTTTAGGTTTGTCGATCTAGCAACCAATTTGTACTTCTTAATCCCTTCACCTTTTTCACTCATTCCCCCAAACCCCCCACCTATCTGGCAACCAACAAAATGTTCTCTGTATCCATGAGAATGTTTCTGTTCTGCCTGTTCATTTTGTTTGTAGATTCAGTTGTCGATGGATATGTATTCATTGCCATTTTGTTTGTTCATATATTTTATCTTTTTCTTCAAAAAGACCCTTCATCATTTCATATAATAACGGTTTGATGGTGATGAACTCCTTTAACTTTTTCTTGTCTGGAAAACTCTTTATATGGCCATCGATTCTAAATGACAGCTTTGCAGGATAGAGTAACTTTGGTTGTAGGTTCTTGCTTTTCATCACTCTGAATATTTCTTGCCACTCCCTTCTGGCCTACAAAGTTTCTTTTGAGAAATCAACTGACAGTCTTATGGGAACTCCCTTGTAGGTAATTAATTGCTTTTCTCTTGCTGCTTTTAAGATTCTCTCTTTGTCTTGAACCTTTTGCATTTTGATGATGATGTGTCTTGGTGTGGGCCTCTTGGGGTTTGTCTTGTTTGGGAATCTGTGTGCTTCCTGGACTTGTATGTCTGTTTCCTTCACCAAGTTAGGGAATTTTTCTGCCATTATTGTTTCAAATAGGTTTTCGATTTCTTGTTCTCTCTCTTCTCCTTCTGGCACCCCCAAGATGCGAATGTTGGCACGCTTGAAGTTGTCTCAGAGGCTCCTTACACTATCCTCATTGTTTTGGATTCTTTTTTTCTTTTTGCTGTTCTGATTGGGTGTTTTTTGCTTCCTTATATTCTAGATCGATGGTTTGTTTCTTGGCTTTACCTACTCTACGACTGAATCTGTGTAAATTACTCTTTATTTCAGTTAGTGCCTCCTTCATTTCTGACTGGTCCTTTTTTATGCTCTTGAGGCCCTCACTAAGTTCACTGGGGTTCTCACTAAGTTCATTGAGCATCCTTATAAGCAGTATTTTGAACTCAGCATCTGTTAGGTTGCTTATCTCCATTTTGCTTAGTTCTTTTCCTGGGGTTTTGTTCTGTTTTCTCATTTGGGACCTGTTTCTTTTTCTCCTCCATTTGGCTGCCTCTCTGTGTTTGTTTCTGTGTATTACTTAACGAGAGGTTTGGGGCTATCTGAGATCAGATTCTGCTTGTTTGAAAGAATTTAGGAAAACTTGAAGCAGGATCCAAGACAGGCCAATCCTATGGTTAAGCAACTGGCAACAGCTTGGGTGCACCTGAAAGTTGGTTGGGGCGGGGCCCTCAGGGAATCACCAGGGCGGGGCAACCAGTGTGAGCCAGGTTGCTGGAGTCCCAGATATGGCAGCGTATGAAAGGAACGAAGAAAGCCCCCTCTCCAGCCCTTGCTCCAATGCCAAACAGCTCAGTTCTTCCCTGTGTTTGGCGTCCCTCAAGGTGCTTCACCTCTGAGCTTAGAGAGAGGAAGTCCCAGTAAGTCCGTGCATGGGCTCCAGCCACCTCAGCCTCCCTGAGCCTCAGTTCCCGCTGGATTTTCCAGCCAGAAGTTATGGGGACTCCTCTTCCTGGCACTGGAACCCTGAGCGGGGTGCCTGGTGTGGGACTGGGGACCCCTCAATCCTCAGCAAGAACCTTCCTGGCTGAGGTGTCCTCCTGATTTTTATTTGCCACATGTGGGTGTGGGACCAGCCCATCCATCTCCAACCCTCCTACCAGTCTTGATGAGGCTTCTTTAATTCCATAGTTGTAGGACTTCCATTCAACTTGATTTCAGGCGATTTTGAATGATGGTTGTTCTGTAGTTTACTTGTAACTTTGATGTGGTTGTGGGAGGACATGATAATGCATTCACCTGCATTCCCGTAGTAATTCTTAGTTCTCATTCTACTTAAAGCAGTTGACCCAATTAATTTCTTCTTGAAACATGTTTTTCATTTGGGTTCTAGGGCACCACCAGACTGTTGTTTTTCCTCTTACCTCACAGGCTGGTTGTACCATCTCAGTTTCCTTTGATAGTTCCTCCTTTTCTTCCTGATCTCAACCTTGGGCTACCCAGTTCCCAAAGTTCACTACTTGACTCTTTTGTCTTTATCGGTACTCATTTCCTTGATTAATTCATGGAATCTTGTGACTTTAAATACTGTGTATTTGCTACTAATTCCCAGATTTATATCTCCAGCCCATGAACTCTTCCCTGAATTCTCAGTTGGTTTCTCCAATTGCCTATATTACATCTCCATTTGGATATCTGATATCTCAAACTGAAAAATATCTACATCTAAAATTCTGATCTTTTTCCTTTAATCATGTCTTTCTTCATTCTTCAGTCTTCCCCAGCTCTAGGTTTTAACCAAAAACATTGAAGTTATCCTTGATTTTTTTATTTCCATTACCCACATCTAATCAGGCAGGGGATACTGTTTGCTCCACTTGAGAATATATACAGAATCTGAATAGCATGTTAATTTCACTCTTCCCATTCTGGCCCAAACTACCAACACCTCTGACATGGCTTATTGGAATTACACGCCAGTTGTTTTCCCTGCTTCCATTATTGCCTGACCATCTGTTTTGAACACAGCAACCAGAGTGGTCAATTTAGTCAGGTCTTATAAATTTACTATTTAGAACCCTGTTAATGACTCTCACTTTACTCAAAACCATAGTTTTTTCAATGACCTTCAAGTTTTCTTTGATCTAAAACACACCCCTGCTCTTATCTCTCTGAACTCATATTCTACTACTTTTCCAGTTCCAGCCACAGTTATTTGAATACTCTAATTCCCATCTGGAATCAGGACCTGTACCTAGACTGCTCTTTCTCCACCTGTCCTATCACTCATTTTTTCACTTACCTTCTCAGTGGAGCCAACCAGGCTACCCCATTTAATTTGCACCCTGCCTTCCTCATCCCCGTTTACCAGCTTATCATCTTCTAATATACTATATATTTTAGTTCCTTATTTTGTTTATTGTCTGACTCTTCTTGCTAGAAAGTAAATTCCAAAGAGCACAGGGATTTTTGTCTGTTTTATTTATCGACGTATCCATTGCCTAGAACATTGTCAGGCATATGGTAGATGCCCAGTAAAGACTGGCTGAATGAATGAATGAATGAATGAATACAATAGGAAGCAAGATAGACATACTGTCCCTCAACTCGTGAAGTTTGCTTTTTCCTAATGAAGTTATTCATATTTTCTCTACATATGTTTTTATTGATTTTAGAGAGAGAGAGAGAGAAATAAACGTCCATGTGATTATTGATCAATTACTTCTTGCACACTGCCTATTGGGGATTCAAGCCCACAACCCCAGGCATGTTCCCTTACTGGGAATCAAACCTGCAATCTTTCCTTGCATGGGATGATGCTCAACCAACTGAGCTACACCAGCCAGGGCATAGTTTTCTTTTTTTCTGTTGTTTGGTTTAAATATTTGTAAATCAAAATATTTGTGAAATTATAGTCATTTAAACTTTAGAAAAGCCATGTGCTAGAAAAGATGATGGTGACAAATTTTTGAAAAATATTGTTAGGCCCAGCTGGTGTGGCTCAGTGGTTAAACGTCGACCCATGCACGAAGAGCTCACCGGTTTGATTACTGGTCAGAACACATGCACAGGTTATGGGCCAGATCCCCAGTGGGGGTCATGCAGGAGGTGGTCAATTGATGGTTCTATCTCTCTCTCCCTCTCCCTTCCTCTCTCTCTAAAAACCAATAAAGAAAAATATTTTAAAAAAAATACTGTTAGGTTACTTTGGATCTTAATTCATTGCTGTAGAACACTTAATTACAAAACATTCTTTTTCCTTGCAATAAAAAGCAAATTTTTTGGCTTATAGATGGGATTTACAAATCAAATAATTATAGCTTTTATTAGGGTTCTTGATTTCTTTATCCTTTTGCAATCTACCATTAAGAAATCCTAAATTTTGCCCTGGCCAGTTTGGCTCAGCGGTTAGAGCATCGGCCTGCGGTCCGGAGAGACCCGGGTTCGGTTCCCGCTAAGGGCACGTACTTCGGATGCAGTTTGTCCCCGGCCCTGGTTGGTCGTGCGGGTGGCAGCCACTCGATGTGTCCCTTCACGTCGATGTTTCTCTCTCTCTCTCCCTTCCTCTCTCTCCCTCCCACTCTATCTGTACAAAAAATGGAAAAATATCCTCGGGTGAGGATAAAAAAAAAAAAAAAAGAAATCCTAAATGTTATTTAAACCCCAAATTCTATGGTAGAAATCAAATATGGAAGATGTTTGAACAAATATCCAGTGTTGGAACAAACGTAAATAGTAGATACCATATTGATGCCAACTAAGGAAATATGATTAGACTTAGTCAATAAATAAATCTGTTAACATAATCTGCCACGTGTTAATTTAAATAATGAAAACATTACTGTAGGAGTCTGTTTTGTTGAATGTCCTACAAGCCCTGTGTCTTCTGTGCAAGCCTACAACTTAATAATAATTGGGGAATAATATGACTGAATTTTCTGCCTCTTAAATGGTTTAGCTGAGGGAGGAACTAAGTACTTGTACATGAAACTTCAATGGGATTGCTAATATGTCCCATCTATTTGTGACTGACACAATTTCCCTTTTCTATTTCCTGAATATTTGCAATGATTCATAATAAACACTTATATTTTATAAAATTAGGATAGCCCTGACCCATGTGGCTCAGTTGGTTGGGCGTTGTCCTGTATATCAAAAGGTGGTGGGTTTGATTCCCAGTCAGGATACATACCCAGGTTATGGGTCGATCCCAGTGAAGTGTGTGTGGGAAGCAAGTGATCAGTGTTTCTCTTTCATCCGTCTCGCTCTCGCCCTCCCCACCCCTTCTTCTCTCTAAAAGGAAAAAAAAAACTAGGATAGTGAAGGTTATAAAACCTTGCCTTAATGGTCATACCGTAAAACATAAAGGAATTTTCAGTTGATATGACTTGATTTTCTATTTGTTTACTCTGAAAAATTACTTGGCCTGTTTTGGATATATTTTTTTGCAATAAGAAATTTGCCACATATAATAGCAAAAAATTAAGTTTTCATTGCCTCTCTCTTTAGTTTCATTTCAGAGCTAGAATTTGTTAAAAGTGTGAAATATTAGGCTTTAAGAGAATTTTAGGGGAATATGGTAAAAGTAAAATTTTCTATGAAAATGCACAGGGATAGTTGGAATGAACTGAAGAATTTGTAGGTTTTCCAGCAGACTATATGAATATTTATCTGTAGGTTCTATAGTTATTTTATAAAAATTGAAACTATTAACCTTAGTATTTTGTGTTTCCAACAGAGGTGTTGATCGTATGCTTGAAATACTGAGTGGTTTAATTTTTCATATGTCTCATGTATCTTATTCTGTCAACAGACATGAAGTAAAAAGGCTGCTTGACAAAAAAATGAACTTAGATGTAATATAAAAATCTATATAGGTACTTTCACTTTAATGAATGGAGGCATTCTGACAAATCTAGTTGTAAAAATCTCTCTGAAGTGAATATTTTCCCACTAACTTTTGTTATAAACCAGAAATACTTTGTAAAGAGTAAAAAGAAATTACCCCAATATGTAAAGTGGGAAATTTATAAGGAAAGTAGCATATTTGTATTCTGGTTGTTGTGTAAGTGCTAGGCCTCTTGTGAGTTTTAAACTTTACCTGTAGGTTCGCTTTTACCTTGAGAATGTGGAGTTTTGGTATCTTAATTAAGTTTATGTGTCTTATTTTTTTAGAGAGAGAAACATCATTCGGTTGCCTCCTGTAAGTGCCCTGACCAGGGATCAAATCCACACCTGCAACCTAGGTATGTGCCCTGATAAGGAATTGAGCTGGCAACTTTTTGGTGCCTAGGACAATGCTCAACCAATTGAGCCACCCCGGGGGTGGGGTGGGGAGTGGGGTGGTGGCAATAAATCTTGACTTAGAACCTTACAAGAATTTGGACATCCTATTTTGTTATTCACATAAAGCCTTCTGAATGATAGTAAGAGCTTTAGATCCTAATTTGATTGAGGCAATGCTTTACATTGTCCTTACACAGAGGTATATGCCCATAGGGTAAATATCTTATTTGTGACAGAGCAGGGGTAGAAAATGGTCACAGTGTTCAGGAAACCAGCTCTTAGCTAGTCATTTGTAAGTTATTAGTAAAGTAGTCTTGAAATTATTAAAAGTTTTTGCCAGTTCACAAACCAGTAGCACTTTCATAAGAATTCTTTAAGAAAAGATAATCTGATTTGAATACATTATATTTAATAAGAATTTAATTCAACTTTTCCGATCATATCCTCCCCTATTTTAATTAAATGAAGCGGTTAGATTAGATTTTAAAGCCAATGTTACATGGTTTGATCCTCTTAAATTTATCTTTTAAGCAAATAGGATATTTTAATTTATTTATCCAACAAATAAGAATTGAGTATGTTCATCAAGACATATCCCCTGCTCTCAAAGAATAGTAATGGAGACTCAGGTCAACAAATAACTGAAAATCTTAAGTACCATTGTGGTATTGTGTACAGTCAAGCTACCTGGATATCACCAGAGGGGGCCATAATCAACTCTGCTTGCTTCAGGTATCATCTCTCCTAAAAGGAAGACTTCCCTTGGAGATGAATCTTGAAAGATGAATAGTTTCTCAGGTGTGTAGAGAAGAAAGAGCTTATCTGACCCAAGAGTTCACAGTGAAGGAAATCAGTAGTATGATTTGAGCAGAATAACTGGAAATCATTTTTCATGCTTTAGAATATAGGGTTATATGTTGGTTTATTCCAGCAAGTGATAACTTCTGCTTCATATATTTTCTGTGCTTCTGATCCTTCAACTTTAAAAAATCTGTTATCACAATTAAATTGAATTCTTGATTTTAAATGGTCTACAGCTGCTGCGTCTGACTTGTCCCATAAGGGCTGATGACTCAGACATCAGGAGATTTGTCCTCTCTATTTTTTTAAGTTGACACAAAATTCATCCAAGCTTTGTACTGTTTAGTGTATTTTTTAAATCAGAAAATTATGAAGTCTTTAATAACTAATAAACAAGGAATCTGTACAGGCCTGGCCAATTTGGCTTACAGATTAGGGTGTCTGCCTGGGCCTGCGGACCGAAGGGTTGCCGTTGCCGGTTTAATTTCTGGTCAAGTGCACGCACCTGGGTTGCAGATTCTATCGGTGGCCACCGTCAGGGTCATATGGGAGACAACCAGTTGATATGTCTCTCTCACATTGATGTCTCTCTCTCTTTTGCTCTGTCTAAAAGCCAATGGCAAAATATCCTCAGTTGAGGATTAATAACCAAAAAAAGAAGGGAATCTATACACTGTAATATAAATTGGTAAGTTAGGACCTCTTTTTTTTTTTTCTTTATTAATTTTGAGAGAGAGAGAGTAAAGGAGAAAAAGATAAAAACATTGATGAGAACATCCGTTGTTCGCCTCCTGCATACACACCACTGAGGATTTGGCCCACAATCTGGGCATGTGCCCTTACTGGGAATGGAACCGGCGGCCTCTTGGTGCATGGGTTGACACTCAACCACTGAGCCACACCAGTCGGGCTCTTTTTTATTTTCAGTTTATTTAAGTTAATATTATTACTAGACTACACTGAGGATCAGTTTAAGTAAGACAAATAAACAAAGTTTAAACAAGAAAAGAAGAAAGCTCTAGAATACATTACATACCACCTAGTCCTGTCCTCTGATTTGACAGATGAGAGGATCAATGATTTGATAATTCACTTTAGTAGCTGAATTGGAACAGTTATTTCAGGTTCTTTCTATTGAATTATAAGAGAATATTAGTGCTACATGGCCAGTGCTCAGTGGTTGAACTTCAACCCATGCACCAAGAGGTCACCAGTTCAGTTCCCAGTCAGGGCACATGCCCAGGTTGTGGTCCAAATCCCCAATGGGGGGCATGCAGGAGGCAGCCAATTGGTGTTCTCTCTGACTGGGAATTGAACCAGTGACCTCCTGGTGCACATGTCAACCCTCAACCGCTGACCCATACCAGCTGGACTAAAAAAAAAATCAATAAAAAAAAAAAACTGACTTGCCCTGGCCAGTGTGGGTCAGTGGTTGGGGCTTCGGTTTGTCCACTGAAGGGTCATGGGTTTGATTCCCAGTTGAGGGCACATACCTGGGTTGCAGGTTCGGTTTGATCCCTGGTGTGCTCGGGAGGCAACCATTCAATGTGTCTCTCGCATCGATGTTTCTTTTCTCTCTCTTTCTCCCCCACCCCTTCCACGCTCTCTAAAAATCAATGGGTAAGGATTTAAGAAAAAAGTTATTAAAAAATACTTCATAGGTGATGGTATACTTCCATTGGGAGTCACATTAATGTTCATATACCTCCCATCTCATTATAGTGGCAATTGATTATTACCCAGATTTTTTTTTTTTTTAATCCTCACTTGAGGATATTTTTCTGTTTATCTTCAGATTGATTGGGAGGAGGGAGAGAGAGGAAGAAAGGGAGATAGACATATTGACTGGTTGCCTCCCACAGGACCCCGACCAGGGTCAGGATTTAACAAAAATGAGGTACGTGCCCTTGGCCAGAACCAAACCCGTGACTCATTGGTCCATGAGCTGACGCTTTAACTGCTGAGCCAAACCAGCCAGGGCTAGATTATTATTATTTTTTAATTTTGGATTTGCAAGACGATACTGTAAGTATATAATTTTTAAGTTTTAGTTGGATTATTTCAACAGGGATCAGTTTTCACCAACTGTCTAGAGATAAAGGTCATAATAGGAAGGCAGGTAAAATACTTGATTCACAAGTTTCAGAATAATTAATTGGTTCTTCAGTAACTTTTAAAAAGGGATCAAGTAGTTTTTTAGTAAGTACCATTGTGAACTCATGAATTTAAACATTTTGATGTGTTTAAATTCACTATAGTTATTTTTTATTCATGCTCAAATTATCTCATTTTAGTTAGTCTGGAGCCAAAAGTCTTTTGGGCACAGGTCCAGAAGTCTTCGATTGTTTTATTGCTTTCTGATATAAATTTTGTACATTTCCTGCTCCATACTTGGGGTCAGCTTTTTTTTTTTTAAAGAACCCCACTTCCTTTTAGTGGGAAATGGTATTTAGAATATATAATGTGGGTGAGAGAAGTGAAGGAACCACTTTTTCCTTTTTGAACAACAGTAATTCTCTGATGCAGTTCCTATGGGTCAGAATTTTGAGGCAGTTTACCTGGATGGTAGTGGAGAGCTAAGTGAGCAAGTTGATATTGGCATTGGCAATTGATTCAGTTCTTCACCTTGCAGACCTCTTTGTAGGAATGCCCGAGTGTCTTTATGACATGGTGGTTGGCTTCTCCCAGAGCCAGTGACCCAGGGCAGCCAATAGCTTCTTTCATTTCATTTCCTTACTAGATGGAAAGTAATTTAATGCTCTGGCTCTGGACCAAGACTACCTGGTGCTGATATTAATTGTGTGGGTTTTAAGTAAATAAGTTACTTAACTCCTTTTGCCTTCCTTTTCTTAGCTATAACATTGAGATAATGATAATGATAATACCTACCTAAGAGGCCCTATATAATATCGGATCTTTGTGTAGATTCAGAAATTAGAGCCCTGGCTGGTTTGGCTCAGCGATTAGACCGTCGGCCTGCGGTCCAGAGAGACCTGGGTTCGGTTCCCGCTAAGGCACGTACCTTGGTTGTGGTTTGTCCCCGGCCCTGCGGGTGGGAGCCACTTGATGTGTCCCTTTCATGTCGATGTTTTTCTCTCTCTTCCTCTCTCCCCCTCCTGCTCTATCTGAACAAAAAATGGAAAAATGTCCCCAGGTGAGGTTAAAAAAAACACACCAAAACAGAAATTAGAATAATCTTTGATATCTAGTGAGTACCCATGGTAAATGCTTAGCCTGTTGCTGTTATTACAACTCCTGGGATGAACTAAAGACCTGAAACCTAGTCAGTAAGTTGCCCTTGACAGAAATATTCTCCCTTTCTATTTGCCCAAAATTGTCATGACAGAAAAATTGTTTACAGATTCCAGATATACTTTAGAAGATTAAGGGTTAGAGCATTGTAGCCTCACCTGCTTGATTATGTGTGTGGAAGCCCTTTCATTCCTAATCTGTGTTCATGAAGATTTTAGTGCAGGGTGTGTGTTCATGTAATGCGACCCAGGAAGCAGCCAAGCCTCCCCTTGCCCTCCTTTTATTAAAGGTCTGTGGTTTTTTGTTTGTTTGTTTTTTCTAAATCCTCACCTGAGGACACATTTTCTCATGATTTTAGAGAGAGAGAAAGGAAGAGAGAGAGAGAGACATCAATGTGAGGGAAAAAACATCCATTGGTTGCCTCCCGTGCCCTGGAATGGAACCCATAATCTTTTGGTGCACTGGACTATGCTCTGTGCGACCAGCCCCCCTTTAAAAAACGTTTATTTTAGAGCATAGATTCAGCAATTGAGTGTCATCCCATGGGCTGAGAGGTCCTGGTTCCATTTCTGCTCAGGGCACATGCCCAGGTTGCAGGCTCCATTCCCAGTAGGGGGCGTGCAAGAGGCAACCAATCAATATATCTCTCTCACATTGATGTTAGGAACCCTTCCTCTCTCTCTCTAAAAAAAATATATATATATAAAATAAATATAGAAAGTATAGATCCATAAGAAGTTACAAAAAAATAAAAAAATGGTACAGGGAGGTCTAGTGAACCCTTTAGCCAATGTACCCCATGGTAATACCTTGTATAACTAAGTACAGTATCAGTTTTCCTTTTAAATTTATCTCTATTGAATGTATTGCAGATGTCCCCCGTTTTTCCCCCATTGACTCTCTCTTCCCCATTCCCACTCCCTTCCTGCCTTCACCACATTGTTGTCTGTGTCCATTAGTTATTGCATATGTGCATATAAGTTCTTTGGTTTATTTCTTCCTGACCCCCCTTCCCTTTGAGGTTTATCAGTCTAACAGTCAATTTGTACTTCTTAATTCCTTCACCTTTTTCACCTATCCCCCCAAACTCCCTCCCATCTGGCAACCAACAAAAAGTTCTCTGTGTCTATGAGTCTGTTTCTGTTCTGTTTGCTCATTTTGTTTGTAGATTCAATTGTTGATAGATATGTATTTATTGCCATTTTATTCATATTTCTGTTATTCTTCTTCAAGAAGACCCTTCAACATTTCATATAATACTGGTTTGATAGTGATGAACTCCTTTAGCTTTTTCTTGTCTGGGAAACTCTTTATTTGTCCATTGATTCTAAATAATAATTTTGCAGGATAGAGTAATCTTGGTTGTAGGTCCTTGCTCTTCATCACTTTGAATATTTCTTGCTACTTCTTTCTGACCTGCAAAGTTTCTTTTGAGAAATCAGCTGACAGTTTTATGGGAGTTCCCTTGTAGGTAGGTAACTAACTGCCTTTCTCTTTGTCTTTAACCTTTGCATTTTGATGCTGATGTGTCTTTGGGTTCACCTTGTTTGGGACTCTCTGTGCTTCCTGGACTTGTATGTCTGTTTCCTTCACCAAGTTAGGGAAGTCTTCTGTCATTCTTTTTTCAAATAGGTTTTCAATTTCTTGTTTTCTTCTCCTCTGGGACCTCCATGATGCAAATGTTGGTACACTTGAAGTTGTCCCCGAGGCTCCTTACAGTATTCTCATTTTTTTGGATTCTTTGTTCTGATTGGGTGTTTTTTGCTTCCTTATATTCCAATTCGATGGTTTGCTTCTTAGCTTCATCTACTTTACTATTGATTCTCTCTAAATTATTCTTTATTTCAGTTAGTGCATCTTTAATTTCTGACTGGTCCTTTTTTATTCTCTTAAGGTTCTCACTAAGTTCCTTGACATTCTCTCTGAGTTCATTGAGCATCCTTATAAGCAGTGTTTTGAACTCTACATCTTAGATTGTTATTTCTGTTTCCTTTAGTTCTTTTCCTTGAGTTTTGTTCTGTTTTTTTTATTTGGGACATGTTTCTTTGTCTCCTCATTTTGGCTGCCTCCCTGTGTTTGTTTCTATGTATTAGGTAGAATTGCTATGTCTTCTAGGCTTCCTAGGGTGGCCTATTGTAAAAGGTGTCCTGTAATTGAGTCTTGATTGCTGTTGGCATGTCAATGGGAGGGATTTACTCAGGCTGATCAGCTGTAAGGACTGACTGTGCCCACTGACCACTGACCTCTAACTACCTTGGAGTATCAGCTATGCAGGGCCCACCATACAGAGCAAGACTTCAGCAGGGCTCTGGTACCCACTGAGTCCACTCCTTGAGTGTGTCACTTGTGGAGGTGGTTGGGTGGTCTGAAGCTGTCCACTGGGTGTGCTGGCTCTGGGGCAAGGTCAGCCTCTGCCTGTGTTCTACCCGGGACTACCAGGCATAAGCTACAAAGCAATCCACAGATGGCTGCTTCTTGTGCTGGGCATGGAGGTGGCCAGACAAAGCCAAGCTGTGGACCAAGGCTGACTATTTCTAGTGCCAGGCCTGGGGCCAGGTAGCTAGAGGCTCACTGAGGCCAGGTGCTGTTTATTTGAGAGAATTTAGGAAAATCTGAATCAAGAGCCAAGACAGGCCAATACTGTGGTAAAGCCACTGGCAACAGCTTGGGTGGGCCTGAAAGTTGGGTGGGGCAGGGCCTCAGGGAATTACCAGAGTGGGGCAAACCAGCGTGAGCCAGGTTGCTGGAGTCCCAGATATGGAGTCCTAGTCAGTCCCAGGTCTGACTGCCCTGTGGGGGAAAGACCAAAGGAACAAGGGCCTCCACCACTACTTCTGTCCAGGAGAAAGCTGCCTCTCCAGCTCTCGCCCTGATGCTAAACAACTCAGTTCTTCCACGTATGTATCTGGTGCCTTTCAAGCTGCCTCCCCTATGCTGGAATCTGGAGGGAGCGAGTCTGAGTAAGTCCGTGCTCCAGCCCTTTAAGAGGAGCTGCCTGGGACTCCAGAAGCCTCAGCCTCCCTCAGCCTCAGCCCCCACTGGTTTTTACAGCTGGAAGTTACAGGGACTTTTCCTGGTACTGGAACCCTGACCTGGGGTTCCTGATGTGGGATGGGGACCGCTCACTCCTCAGGGAGGACTTTCCCAACCCAGGTAGCCCTCCTGATTTTTATCCTCCAGCCTGTCCACCCCTGTGCCCCTCCTACCAGTCTCCATGTGGCTTCTTTAATTTCATTGTGGTAGGACTTCCATTCAGCTCGATTTCAGGTGGTTCTGAATGATGGTTGTTCTGTAGTTTAGCTGTAATTTTGACGTGGTTGTGGGAGGAGGTGAGTACCACATTTACCTGTGCTGCCATCTTGACAGAAAGTCCCGTATCAGTTTTCAATGATCAGTTTTTATTTAGCAGAAATTGACTGAGCAGCTATTATATGCTAGGTATTTGGTGGTGTAAGTGTTTAAACTCTGACCTTGAGCAGTTCAGTCCTTCTCTCTGGGTTCTCATTGTTATATTTCTAGAATTGTTTTGTTATTTTGGCTCTTCATTTTTGGAACTTGCAATAGCAGTTTCTTTAAAGTTAAAGACTTTGTTATTACATTCCTATTTGTTTTGTTTTAAAACAATTTTTGCACTGTGTCCCCATTTTTCATTTTATAATCTTTACAGCATCAGAACCATGTTGCCTGCATTGTCTTATTTTAATCACGTGCCGGTTTTGCAGTGCTACCAAGTCTGGCTCTGAAAGGCAGCTTGTGAATCATTTACATACATTTCTGTTTATATTCCCCAAATTAATTTGCAACTTTACAGTTTTCAACCAATTACATGTTCAAAGTAGCTGTTAATAATTTAATTTTAAGAAGGAATTTGTCATATGTAGGATTTTAAAACTGGCTTAAAGAGCAGAAGCTATTAAACAATAGCAGAAACCAGACAATATGTAGGACTTTAAATAGTAATTGTTAAACATTTGAATGTTCCCAAAAATATGAGTCTGTGTCTGTGTGTCTCTACATGTTATTCCACTAGGGACTTGCACAGATAGGTTTTGCACAATATCCTTGCTGTTATTGTCAGCCATAAACAAATTACACGTATTTAACAAGTTAATGTCAGATTGGCCAGGAGCCACTGGGAGGTGTGTACTTAGTGACATCAGCTGGCAAAGAGCCCTGGTAACAGGGAGGGTTGGAAGAGTAGGAGGGAGACAGAGAGACAGAGAGACTGACTGTATCTGGGGATTCTGGCAAGGTGAAGAGCTGGTCTGTTTGGCAGGACCTTCCCATCTGGGATCCATCTGTGTTTCCCTGGAATGGGACAGGCAGCTCTAGTCAGTGAGAAATCGCAGATGTGAGAGAGCTGACACATGTCCAGCTAATGAAAGAAGGAGGAAGGCTGATTTCAGATTGGGCTTTGAAGATTAGGAGGAGAAAAAGAAGGGCTTTTTATATCTATTTCAAATAAATTTGGTATATTAAGAATCTGGATTGTTATAATTGGGCATTTGTGGTAAGTACATTTTAATTTAGTTTTGGGGACTGAAGTGGACAATTCTCTGCCTTTCAAAGCTTTTTATTTTTTTCAGATTATGATGATGTGAATATTTTTTGATATTTGATATGAGTTCAGAATTTATTCATTGTTGTTTTGCTGCTTCATTTTGTTCATATTTCTGTATCATTTTTCATTTACCACTCTTATTTGAATTCCATGCTTAGTTAAATGGCAACTTGAATTATATGTAATGTATGAATTGTATGGCTAAGAAAGTAGCCCTACAAATATTTCTTTAAGGTATTGAGTCCTTCTGTGATGTTTTGATGGAAGATTTTCTCCGTTAGTATGCATAGTACAGATAGACAGTGTTAAAATGTTGAGTTATAAAATAGTCTTATTGTTAGATTTTATTTCAACATGTTCAGGTGAATAACAACTAAAAGATCACAGTAAAACTAACAGTATCTACATTTTAATGTAGTTAGCTTTTTTTATTTTTCTCATTACATTTTATCCCTAGGCTGTTTTCTTCTATTCACACATAAACAAGTAACAGTAACAAATTTTACTTGAATGGTGAGTTTGAAGTAGTTTTGTCATGCAGTAAATTTACATGCACATAGCTACTGTGTTCTTTGTTAGTTTGTGATGCATAATTTAGCTTTTTGCTATTTCTGTACATTGTATTCATGATTCCAGGCCTCCAAATTCAGACAACTATGGGAAGAGCATGTGTTTGGGAGCTACACAATACTGTACAGCCATTATTCACTAGTTCTCTGATCTCGAGCAAGCTAATCATTCTCTTTGAGTGTCTATGTTGTGCAGTTCCCACCTCATGTCATTATTGGGGGAAATTTGGCACATATCAGGCATACAAGTTGTTTAAGAAGTTTCTAGACATTCACTATTCTACCTAAGTTTTTTAAAATTCTCACCCGAGGACATTTTTCCATATTTTGTTCAGATAGAGTAGGAGGGAGGGAGGGAGGGAGGGAGAGAGAGAGAGAGAGAGAAACATCGACGTGAAAGGGACACATCCAGTGGTTGCCACCTGCAGAGAGAGAGAGAGAGAGAAACATCGACGTGAAAGGGACACATCCAGTGGTTGCCACCTGCATGACCCAACCAGGGCCGGGGACAAACTGCAACCAAGGTACATGCCCTTAGTGGGAACAGAACCCGGGTCTCTCTGGACCACAGGCCAACACTATAACCGCTGAGCCAAACCAGCCAGGACTGCATTTTTAACTTCAAACTCAGGTAAAGAATGGGTCTTGTCTATATGCCTTTAATTTTCAGGGTACCTTCTTCTCACTGTACCTAACTCTCAGATCATCTGTATCTGTTGTTAAGCCTCACTATGGGTAAGAAACGATCTGGAAAGCATTCTAAGTATTCTGATGCAAATGAGCCTCTTATATTATACCAGAGCAGAACTTCAAAAAGTCAGCAAACAAGAATGAGGTAATAATGAATTATATATTGTTTTGTGACAATACTGTTTAAGTTGTAATTTTTTGCATTGAAAATTTTACTAGTTCTCAAATAGAAACTTTAAAAACTACTTTTATTCTTTAGAGCTTTTCAGCCTTCACTTATGTCAGCTGGAGAACAATACAGTATTCGACTTTTTCAACTTTGCAGTCTGATTTCTTGAAGTGGGGGACAGTTTTTAAAATGAAGCTTTTAATAAATATTCTCTTATCCAGGTTGACTAAATGACTTAAGAATTTTCAACTTTGTGTTTTGATAGGTTCAGTGTTCAGTATCTTTGGGGACTTGTCTATTTGAGAGGATATAGTGTTTATGCTGAATTTACATGATAATCCTTCATGGAGCAAGTACTTTTCATTGCACCCTAGGAGACATGCTTCTAGATGGATTTGAAAGAAAAGGACTTAATGCTGAAGTGTCCTGTAGGCTGGGGTCTGCTGTGAAGGGGCTAAAAGGGGATTTGCATACTGCTGTATGTCAATACTAGGAATACTTTTCATGCTAGAGTTTCAAGAATTATAAAAAATGATAAATAATATGCATTGTAAGATGTGAAGATCCTGTGAATGCAAATACAGGTAGTTGATAAAAGTCTTATAGAGCCCTGGCTTGTTTCGCTCAGTGGTTAGAGTGTTGGCTCATGGACTGAAGGATCACGGGTTCAATTACTGGTCAAGGGCACATACCTGGGTTGCAGGTTGGATCCCTGGCCCAGTCAGGGTCGTTCTGGAGGTAACCAATAGAAGTCTCTCTCTCTCTCTCTCTCTCTCTCTCTCTCTCTCTCTCTCTCTCTGTCCCTCTTCCTCTCCCTCCCCTTCCCACTCTATCTAAAAAAAATCAAGGGGGTGCGGGGAAGTCCTACTGAGTAGTTGCTTGTTACCAAGGTAATCACCAAGATATCTTTGAGTTAAACACTGGAGAAAATCATAGTACTTTCCGAGGACTATGAAAATATTCAGAGAAGCTTTACTACTATAAAAAGAGGAACCTAAATTGGCTTTGGTGAATGACCCAACCAAGGATTTTTTTTCATAACAAGGGGGCCATGTTGGACTGAAGGTATACAATGCAGTAATGTCAAAGTGGAGACTCAGGATACTGACATTTAAATTGCATCTTTGGAACATCAATAAAGAATTCTTTGGAGTTTGTATGAGCATATTATATACAAAATTGGAAGAATTCAAGTGGATCTGAAAGATTGGTTGGACCAGTTCATTGAAGGTATTCTAAGGCCACTTAGTGTTAGAAGTATTCATAAGTCCCCAGGGATGACCTATGGAAAATGTGAGGTTTGAAAGGGATCTTACGGATAATCTAGTCAAATACATTATTTTCTAGATAAAAAAAAAATTTTGAGCTAAGGGTAGTGTAAAGTCTGCCTGGCCCTGAGTTTAATACCTTAGTAAGTGCTGAGTTTGGACGTGAATTGTCTTCTGAGTTTCCAGGACATTTTACAAACATTTTTTGATTACCTATTATATGTGATAGTCTGGTAATAGATAAAAACATCTCACAAGATAAAATATACATGAACACACAAAAGGGGTAAATCCTGGAAATTACTGCCAATTCAGGGAGTTAGAACTATTTTGGAACGTGTAGCATTGGAAGAAGCATAGTGGATGGACAGAAAGATTCAATTTCTATAAAACTCCTCCAGTGCCTTAAATCTGACTTTGTCAAATGCATAACTACACAGTTAATTTCTACTGTGTTTTCCATTACACCTAGCTTTTGTTGCTGTCTTTCCAAATCCAAGAGTAATTATTTGCTTCTGAGATACATATCTATATATACACACATATCCCTTTACCCCCCCCCCCCCTTTTAAACTTGTGATTTATTTATACCAGGTAGCTCAAATTTAAAAGGTTTCTACCATGATGAACTGTGTGGGATATTTAATTTTTCCCTCCAAGTTCAAGTCAGTAAATATAGGAATGAGTGGTGGCTATAATTTCCAGAAAAAGAACTCATTATAACTGGTTTTTATATTTTCAGTAGTTGATGGACTTTACAAACAGCGTTTAATTTTAAGTCCCATGTGGCATCACTTTTATTATGGGAAATTTAAAATGCCTATGGATTCACTTTTCTAAAGCATCCCCAAAC
Source organism: Molossus molossus (assembly GCF_014108415.1). Classification (NCBI taxonomy): domain Eukaryota; kingdom Metazoa; phylum Chordata; class Mammalia; order Chiroptera; family Molossidae; genus Molossus; species Molossus molossus. The sequence goes on along the minus strand of NW_023425399.1, from coordinate 21,803,084 downwards.
CTGCCAAAGCAACTTTTTGTGGAACAGCTAGTGGAAACCCTTTTTTGTTTGTTTGTTAATCCTCACTCGAGGATATTTCTTTCATTGATTTTTAGAGAGAGTGGAAGGGAGGCGGGGAGGAGAGAGAGACAGAGAGTCAAAGACAGAGACATTGATTGCTAGTCCCCCCTCCCCTGACCAGAGCTGAGGATCGAACCTGCAACCCAGGTATATATATCCTTGACCAGGAATTGAACCCTGGACTCTGGTGTGCAGGCTGACGCTCTAACCATTTAGCTGTGCTAGCCAGGGATAAATCCAAATTTTCATTTGGTTATGGTTTAAGGACAGGTGGAGGAAAGGCAATGAAAGGACTGTGTAGGCTTTGGCACTAGGGTGTATAACCATGAACTAATTTAACCTTCATCTCTAAGTCCAGATTTTCTCATCTGTAAAATGGGAGTAAAAATACCTGTTTTTATAGATTCTGGGGATTAAGTTAGAAAGTAACAAGCATGATACTTGCTGCATGAAGACTCAATAAGATTTATCTTTCCATATGATTTTTCTTAGTCCTCCCTAAACATCAAAGTCACAGTAATTAAAAGACTTAGTTAAAATTGAGTTTTTTGCATATTTTCAATAAATCTCTCTTCAGACTGACAGGGAATCTACCTTGTTTCCTTAACTAATTCTTAGTCATGGGAGAAGGTTGTGTGTAGAGAATTTAGCATCCTTAAAAACGCAAACCTGTTGCTGACTGGCAAGCTGTTAATGTTTAGGGACCTTCATTACTTATCCTGCTGGAAGAGCTGGGGGATGGGCCGGTTTGTGGGTGACAGATGTGCCCTGTGCTGCCGGCGGGCGCGTGCCGGCTCTATCCCTCTGCTCCCAGCACCAGGTGCAGCCATTGTTCTGGCTGGTCTCTCTTCATCCGGCCTCGTCTGTTACTCTGCTCTTTCTAGCTCATTGTTTCTGTAGGAAATTAGCATTAAAAACCCATCTGAAACCCCCATGTCCCTCAACTGCAGGTGACTGTTATTGGCCCCAGCTGCCACCCTTGCGCTTGATTACTTCCATATGGGTCTCTACAAAGAAGTAGTAGCGATTTATTGATTTCCACCACAACCCCCACCTCTGTTACTCAAACTATAATACCCTGAAATCTATTAGACCCCCAATAGGCTGTATAGCTCAGTTGGCACTACAACTGTGATGAACGTTTTACAAGCAAAACTAATTACACCCTCTTTCTTCCCCTTTACCACCTTCTACCTAAATATTAAATGTAAAAATAAAAAAGTCCAGAGTATCATAAGTGGAATAGTGAATCTTTTAGATGTTTGGAGATGAATCTTTCTGAGTAGTAAAGCTTTTAGACTTTGGATGGGCTTTTATGGAAAATTTTAGTCACTGCTTTAAATATTTCATACTACACCCATAACGTTCAAGCAAACCATGATCCAGAGGGCCCCTGGGGTGGGGTTGGGGGACACAAAATGTTTGGGCATTTGCTTTTTTTTTTTTTTATGAAATTTAATTTGGATGGGCAGTTGTTGGGAAAGGGGCCTTGTTTAAAAAGGTAATGTATTTTGTGAGAAAACTATATGCAGTAAGAATTAGTTAAATCCTTTAATTTTGCATTATTGTGTTGTTTGTACAATTTGTTGTTCCACTTTATTTATTAGGATAAACACCATAGCTAGAAGTTTGGTGTCCTAGACTTTTTTCTTCCTTCATCAGTAAACAAATTAAGTGTTCTATTTTTGTTATTGGTCTAAATCAAGATTGTAATCTCAACAGGTTACCAGGTTTAAAACCCCAAATAGAAGTAGTTATTGGCTCCTGATCAACTGTATTGTATTGCTACATTGACAAAGTCACTACCCCATCCATGAAGACTATCTGGTCATAGCAGCCTATAAGTAAACAGCCTAGAAAATCAAGGTGGAGGTAATTACCTAAGATCTTTTGACTGCTGAGTGTTTAGCTCTGCAAACCAGTTTTAAGTCTTGAGTTTACAACATTTCAAATCAAGATTTTTTTGGTTAATCATCACTCGAGGATATTTTTTTCATTGATATTTTAGGTAGAGTAGGAGGGAGGGAGGGAGAGAGAGAGACATCCAGACATCGATTGGTTGGTTGCCTCTCGCATGACCATGACTGGGGCTGGGAAGAACCTGCAATTCAGCTATGTGCCCTTGAACAGGAATCAAACCCATGACCCTTCAGTCCACAGGCTGAGGCGCTAACTGCTGAGCAAAACCAGCCAGGGCCAAATCAAGTTTTTTAAAATAACAATTTTAAATTTAACTACATGGTGCCTATATCATAAGTAATTATGGAACTTAATGCCGTTTCTGTTGGGGAAATGTCCTTTGCCTTTCTTCCTTATCTTTATCATTTGGAATCGAGTTTTAAAAGTTATTAGAATTTCAAGAGCCCATTGCAGCCACATTTTACTTGATATCTGATGAAGGTAAGCCTCCAGGTAAAGCCGTGTGATTACATTTAAAGCAGGTTAGGATTTGTAGTTTCTGAAGAATTGTTTGCAAGCTTTCTAATTTGCCCCCTCATTTATGCAGTGGAGAAATGGGAGGTTAGGTCAGGAAAGGGGAGAGTTGAGATTTAAAACTGAGTTTTCTGACTAAAAATTAAGTGTGCTTTGATTTGAAGTTTGGAGCTAGTAAAAGTTGGGGCTGATTGTAAGCATGTTATGGCTATAGATATTGTCTTAAGGTGTGTGTATGTGTGTTTTTAGTTTTTCTTTTTGGTGCTCATGAAGAATAGGGTTTTCTCCCGGCCTCGTGTGTCTCAGTGGATTGAGCATTGTCCCATGGACTGAGAGGTCACAGTTCAATTCCCAGTCAGGGTGCATGCCCAAGTTGCAGGCTCGATACCCAGTGGGGGTGTGTGGGAGGCAGCTGATCGATGTTTCTCTCCCATCCCCTCTCTAAAAAAAATCAACTAAAAAAAAAAAAACATATTAAGAATGGGGTTTTCCTTTAATGGCCTGTCTGACAAGAAATATGCTTATTTTATCATGCTAGGCCCTATGGAAACACAGTTGAATAGGAAAAGGAGTTTGCAATCTAGTGTGAGACATTTTCTGTTTGGCCCCAGGAGTAGTATGAGATAAATTGTCCCATACTATTCCTGGGGCTAGTGCTGTGGAGTCTAAAAGTAGCTTGTTGTTGTTGTTGTTGTTGTTGTTTTTTAATGGGAATGGCAAAGCATTCTTCTGTTGCCCCAAGTAGAGAAGAATGGCAAATTACCAGGTGTGCTTTGATTGCCCAAGTAACAGTTATAGTAGAGATTCTTCAACAGGGCTGGAACTAGGGCAAGGTAAATGAGGTACCTAGGTGAAAATTTTGAGGCATTCATTCCCCAGGTCAGCCCTGCACTTAAATTTGGGCCTTTGCCCTGGCCGATTTGGTTCAGCAATTGGCGCATCGCCCGCCAATCAAAGAGTCACAAGTTCAATTCCGGTCAAGGGCACATACCTTGGTTGCAGTTTGGGTCCTGGTCAGGGTCATTCCGGAGTCAGCCAGTTAATGTGTCTCTCTCACATCAATGTCTCCCGCCTTCTGTCTTTCCCTCCCCTTTCCCCCCCTTTCTTTCTCCCTTTCTTCTTCCCACTCTATCTGAAAATAAATGGAAAAATATCCTCAGGTGAGGATTAAAAAAAAAAAATTGAGGCCCTAGGCACCTCACTTGCCTCATGCCCATCCCAGCCCTGCTCTTTAGTAGTGTCTAAAGTAGGAGGAAGAATCCGGCCAGTGTGGCTCAGTGGTTGATCGTCAACCCATGCACCAAGAGTTTGCCAGTTCCATTCCAGATTCCATTTTTGGTCAGGAACATGCCCAGGTTGTGGGCCCAATCCCCAGTGGGGGGCCATGCAGAAGGCAGCCAGTCAAGTGTTCTCTCTCATCAATGTTTCTGTCTCTCCCTCTCCCTTCCTCTCTAAAATCAATAAAGGAAAAATAAATAAAATAAATAAAGTAGAAGGAAGATGGCAGGCTTGGTGTAACTGATGAGAAATGTTTTCTATCTTTATTTTGGAGAGTGAATAAAATCAAAGTGTTTCCTTGTTTTTCCAGCCAAGGGAACCATCTCTAACACCTGATCTTTTAAGTGTTTGGAGGGCCCTGGCCTGTTAGCTCAGCGGTTAGAGCGTCGGCCCGTGGACCAGAGAGGCCTGGGTTTGGTTCCCACTAAGGGCACATACCTGGGTTGCAGTTTGTCCCCGGCCCCGATTGGGGTCGTGTGGGTGGCAGCCACTCGGTATGACTCTCTTACATCGATGTTTCTCTCTCTCTTCTACCCTCTCTCCCTCCTGCTCTATCTGAAGATAAATGCAAAAATGTCCTCAGGTGAGGATAAAAAATAAATAAATAAATAAAACAAAATAAAAAAAGTTTGGAGGGTGGTGCCAGGAGAATCAGTGATTTGTCTTGAGAGTGTTGGTGTTATTTTTTTAGTCAATTTCAACTACTGTTGTACATATATTTGAAGGTCCTTCAACTTCCTTGGTTTCTTTTTAATGTGCCACTTTAAATGTCCCTTATTTTTTTGACATTTTGTATACACAAATCAATATATACACTGTACTAGACAAATGAAAATAATGGATGAATTTCAAGATAGGCATTAGAGGATATTCCATACCCTACTTTTTCTGCTCTTTGAGAAATGATTGCTTAATACCTTTTAACTGCATTCTGTAATCTCATCTTCCTGTGTCTTTAACCACATCTATATGGTGGTGACTCTCAAAATTTATATCTGAATCATATTTGTCTTTTGAGCTGCAGGATTATCTTATCTCACTGCCTAATAATGAACATTTCCATATATGTCAAAATAGTTGATTGTGCTGTTCAAATATGCTATAGCTATACTAATATTTCAGTCTTACCCATTTGTTGTTGTTTTTTAATTCTCACCCAAGGATATTTTTCCATTTATCTTGAGAGAGAGTGTGAGGGAGGAAGGGGGGTGGAGAGAGAGAGAGAGAGAGAGAGAGAGAGAGAGAGAGAGAGAGAGAAACATCGATGTGAGAGCGACCCATCTACTGGTTGCCTTCCTTCTTCCATCACACTCTATCTGAAGATAAATTGAAAAATATCCTCAGATGAAGATTGAAAAAAAAAGAAAGAAAGAAAGATGTGTTAAAACCTTCTACTGTGCCCAGCCGGTGCCGCTCAGTGGTTGAGCATTGACCCATGCGTCAAGAGGTCGCTGGGTGGATTCCCAGTCAGGGCACATGCCCAGGTTGTGGGTCAAATCCCCAGTGAGGGGCGTGTAGGAGGCGGCTAATCAATGTTCTCTTTCATCGATGTTTCCATCTCTCCCTTCCTCTCTTTCTAAAATCAATAAAGAGAAAAATTTAAAAGACAAAACCAAAAAACCTTCTACTGTGAATGTGTGTTTTCAATTTCTTTCAGTTCTGTCAGATTTTTGTTTTTGATCCTGTGTTGTTATACACTGCCCCCCCCCCCCCCAGGATTATATTACTTTTCCCAATGAATTCACTCCTTTATCATATAGATAATGACCCTTTTTTTTTGTCCCCAGTAATGCTTTATGAATTAGAACCTATTTCTTATAATATTAATCCATTTGCTTTTTAAATTTTTTTTTTAACTTTCAGTATCATTATGGTTTAGACATGAATCTTAATAGTAAATACTGTGCTGGTCAGGTGGCTTAGGTGGTTGGAGTGTCATCCTGTGCACCAGAAGGTTGTAGATTTGATTACTGGGTCAGGGCACATAACTCGGTTGTGAGTTTGATCCACGGTCAGGGTTGGTATGGGGGGCAACCCATCAGCAGGCAACCAATTGATGTCTCTCTCTCTCTCTCTCTTCCTCACTCTAGAAATTGATAGAAAAACATATCCCTGGGTGAGGATTATAAATAAAGTAGAGAAATGATCTCTCTTTTTTTTTTTTATTATCAATTTTGCATTTGTCTTCAGATAGAGCAGGAAGGAGAGATCGGGGAAGAGAGAGAGAAACATCCATGTGAGAGAGACACATCAAGTGGCTGCCACCTACACGACCCCAACCAGGGCTGGGGACAAACTGCGACTGAGTCACATGCCCTTAGCGGGAAACGAACCTGGGCCTCTCTGGTCTGAGGGCCAACGTTCTAACCGCTGAGCCAAACCGGCCAGGGTAAGAAATGATCTCTTTAAGAAAAAACACCCGTCCGGTGTGGCTCAGTGGATTGAGCGTCGTCCCATGGAATGAGAGATCCCGGTTTGATTCCTGGTCAGGGCACATGCTGGGTTTCAGACTCGATCCCCATTAGGGGTCTTGCAGGAGGCAGCTAATTGATGTATCTCTCTCACACTGATGTTTCTATCGCTCTCTCTCACTTCCTGTCTCTCTAAAAAATTAATACAAAGGTATTTAAAAATAAATAAAATAAAAAGAATAGCAAATACTTAATTTCTGTTTGAATTCAACCTAAAAATATTTTTTTACTTGTTAGCTCTATATTCAGTTGTTACTTCTATATTTAAATTTACTAGTATCATTTTTTTCTCTTGAAGATTGAAAATTGTTTTTTATATATATATATTTTGTTTGGATGTTACATTTACCTTATTTTGATGACAGTCTTATTTTTTTAAGTCCTCAACCAAGGATATTTCCCACTGATTTTGAGAGACAGAGAAAGAAAGAATCATCGATGTGAGAGAAACACCCGATTGGTTGCCTCCCTTATGCACCCTAACTGGGGATCCAACCTGCAACCTAGGTGTGTGCCCTGACTGGGAATTGAAACCATGACCTTCTGGTATATGAGACAATGCTCCAGCCAGCTGAGTCATCTGGCCAGGGCTTGATGGTTATTCTTAAATTTTTATTGATTTTTTAAATACATTTTTATTGTTTTTTGTTGTTGGTGGTGTTGTTGTTTTTAAGAAAGAGAGAGAGATGGAAACATGGATTGGTCGCCTCCTCTGTTCCCTCTACTGGGGATGAAGCCTACAGTCCAGGCCTGTGCCCTGACCGGAATCTAACTAACTAGGACCTCTCAGTCCTTGGGATGATGATGCTCAATCCATTGAGCTACACTGGCTGGGCTGTTTTAAAATTTTTAATATGTACACTTAAAGTATAAAACATTAATTCACATACCCTTTCACCTTTTTTTAAAACAGAAATCATAGGACACTTCAAAATCATTAACTTTTCTTGTTTGCTGTTGCTGTTGGAGGGGGTGGTCCTTGCAATATCCCAAGAAAAGGAATTTTCTGAGATGTGCACAGTAGGATGCAATATAGTAGGAAGCTTTATTGCCATGGAGTTACACCCCTGGGTTTCCAAAGTCCCATTTCCTTTAGCCCAGTCATAGAAGAAGTGTAGCTGGGATTTCAGAAGAGCTGAAGTCAGGGCCAGTGTCCAGAGTTTCCTTTCCATGTTGGAGCCGGGTCCAGTTCAGCATCAGGCTAGCTGCAGTCCATTAGTCCATTGCATGTGGGGTGTACATGGCTATGAGCCATACAGGTGAATACAAGGAAACAGGAGCAAAAGGGACCTTTAAGCCAGGAGTTAAGTACAACATGCCAAGAGAGCCAACTTCTTTGTTTAGGGGATTCTGTCTCAAATGTTCACTCCTGTGCAGTGGCCATGCCCATTCTGGCCAATGACATCTATTTCCAGGTGTGACTGACAGGTGTCCCTGTCACCCCAACTTTACTGGGCCTTTGTTGGATTTTTTCCCCCAGTATTTTGCAGGGAACATGCCTATAATGTCTGGCCTTCCCTTTGCTCCTTTCCTATTATTAATAACTAGCTAATTACAATGGTATCATTACTGTCGATTTTATTTTCACCTTGTGTTTTATACTCATCACTAGTTAAAAGAATAATTACTGTTATTATTTTTACAGCCAATATTAATGTGGGTTTATCTGCTCATATTTAATCTTGATTATAACTGTTCCTTCTAGGTTAATTTTCCTTCCTGCCAAAATACCTCTGTTACTAGTTCTTAGAGAAACAGTCTGTGAGTGATAAATCCTTTTTGTTGGTCTAAAAATATTTTTATTTCACTTTTACTTGAATGATGATAGTTATTTTCCATCAGTCCTGCGAGTAACAATTACTATTGTTCTGTAAATGTGAAGGCTTCCAATTGTGGTGCTCAAAACTTAGTATACTCCTTTAATCCGACGATTCGGGTCTTCAGTTCTGGAAAATTCTTGTCTGTGATCTCTTTGAATAGTGTCTCTTCCCTACTCTCATTTGCTCTGTTAATCTCGTTCTAGAATTTGTGCTAGATTTATGTTGTACCCTCTTATGCTGCTCTCCATGTTTCTTATCCTTTTTTATTTTTTACCTTATATCTTTGTGCTACATTCTAGGTGATTTACTCAGCTCTATCTTCTATTCTTTATTTTCTAAACTTTGTCTGATACACTCTTCAAAATGTCCATTGGGCATTTTCTTTCTAGAAATTTTATTTAATTCCTTTACAAATATGCTTTAAGAAAACTTGAGTCCTGTTCTCATTATTTGTTTGATTGGTTGGTTAATCCTCACCAAGGATATTTTTCTATAGATTTTTAGAGAGAGTGGAAAGGGGGGATAGAAAACATCAGTGGGAGAGAGACATATTAATTGGTTGCCTCCTGCATGCAACTTCGACTGAAATCAAACCCATGGCCCTATGTGTGCAGGCCAGTGCTCCAACTGCTGAGCCACACAGGCCAGGGCTCTCACTATTTTTATAAGTATCCTTAATCACTTTTTTGTTTTTTTTAAATTTTTTATTTATTTATTGTTTTGTTAATCCTCACCCAAGGATATTTTTCCAGTGTTTTTTTTTTTTTTCCTGAGAGAGTGGAAGGTAGGGAGGAGGAGAGAGAGATAGACAGACAGACAGACACACATTGATGTGAGAGACACATCATTTGGTTGCCTCCTGTATGCTTCCTAGCTGGGACAGGGGATCACACTTGCAACCCAGGTACATGCCCTTGACCGGTAATTAAACCCAAGGTCCTTTGGTGAGAGGGCTGATGCTTTAACCACTGAGCCACACTGGACAGAGCCTTAATAACTTTTAAAAGTTAGACTAATTGAGGTATAATTTATATACAGTAAAATTTACCCTAATAGATGTACAGTTTTATGAATTCTGACAACATACAATCACATAGCCACTACCAATCAAAGTATAGAACATTTCCATCATCCCCTTATGCCTCTTTGTAGTCAACCCCTATGCCCTTTCATCCCAGCCACTGGCAAACAATGATCTGTTCTTTGTTCCTGTAGTTTGCCTTTTCCTGAATGTCACTTTATCGGGTATAAATAATCTAATCATTATGTTGTCTATCTGAAACGAATACAGTATTGTATGTCAACTATAATTTTTAAAAAATTTAAAAATAAATTGAGCCCAGCTGGTGTGGCTCACATGGACTGAGAGGTCTCAGTTTAATTCCTGGTCAGGGCACATGCCTGGGTTGCGGGCTCAGTCCCCAGTGAGAGGCGTGCAGGAGGCAGCCAATCGATGTATCTCTTTCACATCAATGTTCCTATCTGTCACTCCCTTCCTCTCTCTCTAAAAAAATCAATAGAAACATATTTAAAAATAGAAAAAATAAATCTGACTCCTTTCATTTAGCATAATACATTTAAATTTATCCATGCTATTGCATGTATCAATAGTTTGTTTTTATGGCTGAGGGGGTCTCCTAGGAGAGGAGTTTTGCTTTTCTATATGAATTTTAGGATAAGATTTGTAGATTAGATAGCGGTATGACGATGTAAATTATTTTGGTAATTGTACTGTTCTGATGTAAGTGAATATCCTATGTCTATGTCTTAGCAGTTATACACTGAACTATTTAAGAGTAAGGGAGAATGATGTATTTAGCTTACTTTAAAGTGGTTTAGACAAACAAGTACATAGGTGGGTAGGTGGGTAGGTAGGTAGAGTGGATGGATAGATAGATAATGATAAAAGAGGTATGTTAGTTAATTAGTGAATTTGGGTGAATGGTATCAAGGGACTTCTTTATACTGTTTTTTCCATTGAGATTTTTTTTAATGTTTTAAATTAGGCTTAAAGAAATACAGCACTGAGCTATAGATCCCATTAATAAAAAAAGAGAGTATGATAGTGAGTGATCAATTTAGGCTGTCTGAAGCAGTAAACAGAGCTGTTGTCTGAATGGCAAGTAGTCTATGAGATATCAGGTGAGAGAATATTTCAGGCAGAAAAGCAGTGCAAAGGTTGTATGGCGGGAAGGAGCTTGATGTGTTCAATGAATAGAAAAATGGACAGTGTAGTTAATATAGTAGAGAAAAGATAAGAGAGGAAGAGAGATAGGAAATAGCTTCTGTAGAGCTTTGTAAGCCACGGTGAGGAATTGGGATTTTATTCTAAGACTGATAGGTAATTGAAGGTTTATTAGTAGGGGAGTCATGTGATGATTTATGTTTCATAGTGATCACTCTTCTTGTGATATAGAGAAAAAATTTTATGGGGGCAGAGCTGAAAGTAGCAAGACCAGAAGTTAAAAATAATGAGTTTGGAGTGGGTTTGTAGCCAAAGTAGAAGATAGAAAGGATATTATTTGATATGTTTTGGATGTAGGTTGAGATTTTTTAACTTGTTGATGGACTGAATGTTGAGAGAGGGAGAAGACTGCTTTCAAATAATTGCCACATCTGCCCTCATTGTTACTCATTTGTTCATTTAAATATTGATTAAGTCCTTGTGTGCCAGACACTGTTTTAGGCATTGAAATTAATTACATCAGCGAATAAAGCAAAGACTCTACCTTCGTGGAGATTAAATTCTTCTGGGAGAGACAGATTAGTAAAGATGATCAATGAGTAATATATATGTAGTCTAAATTATATGTTTTATGTATATTTAAATTTTGGTATGCTGCAAAAATAAGAAGTGCTAAGGAGAATGGGAAAGGTTTTAAGAAGATCCATATCCAGCTGAGGAAGGTATATAAAATAGGGTAGTTAAGGAGGGTGAAAAGGTGATGATTTTGAGTGTGCAAGGAGATAATGGATATAAAAGCTTTCAGCACTTTTTGTGGTACGTTGTGCCTCTCACCTTTTCAGTGTATATTATGATGAAGATTGAAGATGAAAGTTCCTTGTTGGGGGTAGTCTTGACTCTACCTGTGATGTTGCGTTCATTTTTTTGAGAATAGGCAGGAAATTGCCAAAATGAGAGGCTAAAGAATTGTTTTTAATTGCCTCATGTTTTTATTTATTTTTAATCAATTTATTTATTTTTGTTACAGATGTTTCTCCTTTTCCCCCCACTGATTCCCTCCTCCCTTCGAGGCTAAAGAAATTTGAGTAAGGTTTAAAGAAATAATAAGTCTTGGTGAAGCATGGACAGGTGCATGTGAAACATTTGTATATTGTAGGGGATTAATCTAATAACAAAAACACACTCCTCTAAAAACAATTTGCAAGGTCTTTTTACTTTAACATTAATCTGTATCCAAATGGGTTTTGAGGCAACATACAATAAAAGACATTTTAAAAATAGCCCTTAAATCCAGCAGAGGAACTTGACCCAAGGAATTTGGAGACGGATCCTAAGAGGAATAAAGCTATTGCCACTCAGCCCTATACTAACCCTTCAGATAAAACCAAAAGGAAAAACCCTGGATTTTGACCTTGTTCTCATCTGGTTAGAGAACACATAGCTAGAAGAGTTTTTTGTCCTAGCACAGTGAATCAGGAAAGGTGTTCCTTGAAGAGATGATATACCCAGGTAAGTTCTTCATGTGTGAATAAAAGTTAGCCTGGAGGACAGGGAAGGAAGAGGTTAAAGTGAAAAATAATGAGACTGGAAAGGTAGTGAAGTGTTTAGGTTATACAGTGTATTCTATGCTCTTTTATTAAGAAATATATTTTTAATCCTCACCCTAGGACATTTTTCCATTTTTTGTTCAGATAGAGTGGGAGGGAGAGAGAGAAAGAGAGAGAAACATCGATGTGAAAGGGACACATTGAGTGGCTGCCTCCTGCACAACCCAACCAGGGCCGGGAACAATCTGCAACTGAGGTATATACCCTTAGCAGGAACCAAACCTAGGTCTCTCTGGACCGCAGGCCGATGCTCTAACCGCTGAGCCAAACTGGCCAGGGCCAGTGTATTCTATGCTATGTTCTGTAGAAAATAGGTTTAATATTACAGTTTGTTTTATGGATTTTTTTTTTTAAACAGGGAAATGTGATTTGGCATTTAGGCAAAAGATGAATTTCAAGGAGGCAATCTTAAAGTCAGGAAGACCATTTTGGGATGATTACTGTAGTTAAGGCAAGAGATGAAGGTCTGAATTTTGTTGTAGGTGGAATAGAGGGGGTCAGAGGACTTGAACTTTGGGTGGCTATGAGTGAGGGGAAGTGATGGTGGGGTGGAAGGTGATAACTAAGTAATGATTGGTTTTATTTCTTTAATTTATTTTTTATCCTCACCCGAGGACATTTTTTGTTGAGATAGAGTGGGAGGGAGAGAGAGAGAAACATTGATGCGAAAGGGACACATCGAGTGGTTGCCACCTGCAAGACCTGACCAGGGCCAAAAGGGACACATCGAGTGGTTGCCACCTGCAAGACCCGACCAGGGCCGGGGACAAACTGCAACCGAGGTATGTGCCCTTAGCAGGAACTGAACCTGGGTCTCTTGGGACCACAGGCTGATGCTCTAACGGCTGAGCCAAACTGGCCAGGGCTAATTATTGGTTTTAAAATACAAATGAAGCCCACCTGGTATGGCTCAGTGGTTTAGCATCCACCTATGCCCGAAGAGGTCACTGATTCGATTCCCTGCCATGGCACGTGCCCAGGTTGCAGGCTCAATCCCCACGTGCAGGAGGTGTTCTCTCACATCCATGTTTCTATCTTCTTTTCCCTTCCCCTCTCTCTAAATATCAATAAAAATAATTTTTTTTTAAAATGAAAAGACTGAGTCGATCAATTGTTGATGTTTTTAATATAGCCTACAATGTGCATTTAAAGGGTGAATAAATAATCTTGGGTACTGTATGTGTTTTATTAGACATTTGGTGAAATAATTTCTAAAATATTTCTAGCAACTTTATTTTCATTTATATCTGCAGAGTGAAAAAGTTAATTCTGGAATTCTTTTGGATTAAATTAACAGACCATATGGTGTTTACACAGACTGAGTGCTATGGGAGGTAGCTGTTATTTTTTTCTCTTTCAGGATATGATGCTTCACCTGATGCCAGTATTCTGAAACATATATTTTCTTTCTTTTTTTAAAATATATTTTTATTGATTTTTAAAATTGATTTTTGTTTTGTTTTAAATATGGTTTTGATTTCTTAGAGAGGAAGGGAGAGAGAGACGGAAACATCAACGTGAGAGAGAAACACTGATTGGCTGCCTCCTGCACGCCCCCTACTGGGAATTGTGCCCAAAACCCTGGCATGTGCCCCGACTGGGAATTGAACTGGGACCTTCTCAGTCCACGGGATGATGCTTAATCCACTGATCCACAGTGGCCATGCTGAAACATTTATTTTCTAGTAAACAATATGTGAAGCACTTATTTTAATCATTGTATTTTTTTCTTGATGCCTCAATTGATGTCCATGGGATGACGCTCAATCCACTGAGCCACACTGGCTGGGCTGAAACATTTATTTTTCTAGTGAACAGTATGTGAAGCACTTATTTTAGTCATTTTATTTTCTCTTGATGCCTCAATTGATGTCACCATTAATATAGTGTTTAATTTTACTTTTCTATTGGTTTAGTATTTTAAAAATTAAATCTTCTTTACAGGTTTATATCATGCTTTCCAACCTTCTCACATCATAGCATAGAGATAAATTGATAAGTTCTGATTGGCCATCCCCAGCTGAGGAAATCAACACCTCTCCAGTGTTCCTTAGCACCATACAGTTTGGGACATTCTGTCTTTTTTATAATTATAATAATAATAATAATTAATTATTAATAATTTTTAAATCCTCACCTGAGGATACTTTTCCATTTATCTTCAGATAGAGTGGGCGGGAGGGAAAGAAGGAAGGAAGAAAGGGAAAGAAGGGAGAGAGAGAGAAATACCGATTTGAGAGAGACACATCGATTGGCTGCCTCCCGCACAACCTGACCAGGGCTGGGGACTGAACCGTAACCAAGGTACATGCCCTTGACCGGAATCGAACACGCGACTCTTTGGTCTGCGGCCAATGCTCTAACTGCTGAGCCAAACAGGCCAGGGCTGGACATTCTGTCTTTTTTTGTTTTAATCCTCACTCGAGGACATTTTTCCATATTTTGTACAGATAGAGTGGGAGGAAGAGAGAAACATCGACGTGAAAGGGACACATCGAATGTTTGCCACTTGTACAACCCAACCAGGGCCGGGGACAAACTGCAACCGAGGTACACGACCTTAGTGGGAACCAAACTCTGGTCTCTCTGGACTGCAGTCCGACACTCTGACCACTGAGCAAAACCAGCCAGGGCCAGGCATTCTGTCTTAATAGAAAAGGTATAGAAACCTTTCTGTATTGCAATTTAGTTAGTTAACTCCAGTTAGGAAAGAGTTCTAGTTTACATTATGTATCAGGTATATTAGATAGGTTCAGTGGTTACAGTATTGAAGAACTCAAGGAACTCACATGGGCTAATGGAGAGGCACAGAAACAAATTACAGATGGTGTAATATGACAGATGACATTGTACAGATGTTTGTAAGGGGCTGTGAGTGCAGATATGGGAGAGTTTAATCCTGTCAATGTGTAGTTGAGTGCCTGGAGGGGCAAATGAAGATAGGAGGTTTGAGTTGGACCTTAGTAGGAGTTTCCAAATTGCCTAAGAAAGGGAAGGCAGGGCAATTTAGGGAGAGGGCACAGCCTGATTTATATGCTTTAGACCTCTTTAATTTCTATCAGAGATCTCCTTATAATATATAAGTAGATATTGGAACTTAGAAGTTTGCTCTGATGGCAGACATGGTTATTTGCCTTGCCAAAGTGCCCATCTATCTTCCATTTATGTTGTTTGGATTCAGTTCCCACTATAATATAGTCTTATATTTGTACTGTGCTTTTAATTTTCAAAGCTTTTTATCCTCATAACAGCCCCCTAGGGATAGGAAATGAAAACCAGGTGGTAGTGTTTCTATTTTTATGAAGAAAACTGAGACATCATCATTATATCAGCATTTTCCCCCCAAGGTAGTTCATTAAGAGGCAAGAACAGAGCATCTTAAAGATAAATTTCTATGATGACTATCAGTTCTCAGATGAGGTCTTTTTCCTTTGATTACAAAGTGTGCTGTCCAACAGGAAGAACCTCTCTGAGTCCTCTGATTACAGCAATGATTTTCAACCCTTTTCATCTCATGGCCACATAAACTAATTACTAAAATTCTGATAAGAACAGATACTACACTTGATCTTAGCCAAAAGGCCGAGAAGTGATAATTAATTACTAAAATTCTGTAGCACACCAAAAAATAAATTGTTTGCCAATCTGACATATATATATATATATAAATTTTTTTATTTTTTTATCCTCACCTGAGGACACTTTTCCATTTTTTGTTCAGGTAGAGTGGGAGGGAGAGAGAGGAACAGAGAGAGAGAAAAACATCGACATGAAAGGGACACATCGAGTGGCTGCCACTCGCATAACCAGCCAGGGCCAGGGACAAACTGCAACCGAGGTACGCACCCCCAGCGGGAACCGAACCCGGTTCTCTCTGCACCGCAGGCTGATGCTCTAACCAGTGAGCCAAACTAGCCAGGGCTATATATATAATTTTGATTCATTCACACCTGACAGCTATTGTTGTGTTGGCTGTTGTCATTTTTTTACTTGACAGTCTTAAGGGGAAAAGAGGTCACTGCCCTGACTAGTCAGGTATTGTCTGTTTTTAAAATTCTTGCAGCACACTGGTTCAAAATTGCTGGGTTACAGCCATAGTGCTGACTGATGAGACAGTGACCAGGAGGGAGCCAGCAAGGCAGACAGCATGGTTGCTGATCACAGAGCTAACAGCCCGACATCTGCAAGCTGCAGCTGTAGCCTTTTGCTACAGCATATTCATATTTCTGTTCACACTTGTGAAGAATCCCAGGGCTTGGAGGAAGAATGCAAGTTAAACTATTTCAAACTTATAATGTACTCCAACTCTAGGACTTATATTGTGTATTGGGTGGAGTTGTCCATAAGATCCCATACTTGGTACTTTTCCCAGTTCATTTATTACCATGTTTATTCCATTTCCCCATACCAATTTTAGTTTAATGCCAAAATAAGATTGTGCTATCTTAACAGATGAATTGAGTAGGTGCTAATTGCGTCACTGAAATGTTTGCCAAAGAGATTTTATTTTCTATCTGGTTTTGATCTGCCTCTACCCTTCAGCCTCTCTTGGAAAACACAGTAGAATACCTGGTTATCTTTTAGAGTGTTGTTTTTTTAAAATAGTTTTTTCATTGAGCCATGACAGCTATTGACCCTTTATATTTGTATCTATACATAGACTTTATCTATTTTTTTTCCCTAAAGGTACTTGGATTTTTAGAAGTAGTGAAGAAAAGAACTTTTTGGATTATTAAGTTTGAGGCTCTATACTGGGAAGAAAAGGATGATCTTGATGTGGAGCCAACATTTTCAAACCATGGTTTATTTTTTCTTAATCCTCAAGCCCATTCATTTGACAGAATGGGCCTGCCTTGTCAGAAGCCTTTCTTATTGTCTGTTGCCATGAGTGGTGGACTCCTACATAAGAGCTTCTTCTTGTCAGTCTTCTAACTTCCTCGGGGCCCAATTCAGATATTGACTTTTTACATTTATATATTTGTGAAGAAAGACATGAACTGTAGAAGCATACGAAGTGTCTTTGCACTATGATCAATGTTTTTATCTTTTGTTCAATTCTTGGTCACACTGTACAAACTTAATCAAGTCCTATAGTAATTCACTCTTTCAGAATCATTCAATTTAGATTTCTTTTGCTATAGTTATGGGTACTTGAGTCCAGCAAAGTTGTCACCTCATTTAAGCTATATGACCTTGGACATAATTGAACTTTTCTAAGCCTTAGTTTCTGGTTGAGTAAAATGGTAATGTTTCACATCATTGTGATGGTATTAAGAGTGTTTAGCAACATTTTTTTTGCACATAATAGATAAATGTTATAATTTACAAATGAGTAAATGGAAATGGGGAGTAATGGTAGCCAGTATAATAGTTTCTTCCTGATTTATCCTTCTCAGCAAGAAAGTCTTGCCCAACTCAAATCTTGGGTAAATTGGAAACCAGTTTCATTATCACCATGCATTAAGAAAGGTGTATAGTGTTTATGGGCATCTGAAGAAAGGCTTTTAAATCAGTTTTCCTTGTTATCAGCTGGTCACTTTTTAGTCACCATTGGAATAAATGGCTGCATAATATCAAAACATAACAAGTGAATATAAGAATAACGCGAATATGCCCTGGCCGGTTTGGCTCAGCGGTTAGAGCGTCGGCCTGCGGTCCTGAGAGACCCGGGTTCGGTTCCCGCTAAGGGCACGTACCTCGGTTGCAGTTTGTCCCCGCCCCTGGTTGGGTCGTGTGGGTGGCAACCACTCGACGTGTTCCTTTCACGTCGCTGTTTCTCTCTCTCTCTCTCTCCCCCTCCCACACTCTATCTGAACAAAAAATAGAAAAAATGTCCTCGGGTGAGGATAAAAAAAAAAAGAATAATGCGAATAGTTGCAGAAACAATATAAAACCAAAAAGTAGATGGCCTCCCATTCCAACCCCACTTTTTCTCTTTACAGCTGACTGCTTTGGTGTTTGTATACCTAATTCAAAATTTTTCCACATCTCTAAAATTTTTCTATGTAATGTTTTCTAAGGTAGTTTATGGTTGAATTCATTTATATTATTGAGTGTTAGTTTTCTTGGGAGAATTTTTTTAAAAATAGATCTGGTAAAGAGTTGAGAAGTCAGGGCTATACAAAAAGAGAGAATTGGGGCCTAAGTTGAGTTTGGAAACAAGATAAACTATTTATTTGTAAAAGGAGTCATAATGGAGGAATTTTATTAAATTAATTCTGCTTGCACCCATTTGCTACTTTTTCCTTCGAGCTTTTAGCACTTTTTTCATACTGCAAGGTTGTCGAGTTGCTATACTGTGCAGAGTCCCATGAGGCTGGCACAGCAACCCTCTGCTTGCAATGCCTACAGCTATCATCCAAAGGGGCCAAACACATGGCATCATAGTGAATTTCCAGATGTCATTCTCTCTGTTTGGATGACTGGGAGCTTAAGAAGGGTATTTGTTTTTGAATAGGAGCAAAATTGTTACTTTGGCTTAAGGCCCACCCTGGCACCATTCCCACATCTGTTATTGATTAGATGTGAATGCTGGTCAGTCAGGATGCAAGAGTGCTGGTCTGATTATCAAGCTCACCCTTCAGGATAAAATACTGTAATAAATCTGAAGGATGGCATAAAGTGGCTGTGCAGAAGATCTGAAAGAAGACCCTTTCATAGTTTTGTACAGAGTTTAAATTACGTTAGAAATTTTTGTTAGTGATGAAGATGTCATAACATCTAAACACAGAAACTGCCCTTTAGAGGGGAGCAGTAGAGTAAGTGGTAGAAGCCTTTTGTGCTGATTAAAAATAAAGAGATATATAATACATTTATAAATATATTATTAAACAAAACAAATATTTTGTTTAATCCCATGTGTTTTCATAGTTGTCTACTCTTGTGTAACTAAAGTCTTAAAATTTAGAATACTTACGTTTACCAGGAAATTCCTACTTAATTCCTGCAACCAATATCTCATCTATCCCCCTGTATTTCTATCTTATGTAGATGGAATCATACCTTATGTATTCTTTAGTGTCTGGCTCTTGTATTTTGTTTTATACATGTTGTTGCATGAATCATTCCTTTTTAACATTGTAGTATTCTATTGTATTGATGTAACTTAGTTTATCACCTGTAGATGGGCATTTGGGTTGTTTCCAGTTTTTAACTATCATGAATAAGACTCCTATAAACATTCCTGTAGATGTTGTAAACATATGTTTTAATGTCTCTTGGGCTTGGATTATTCGCTCATTGGGTAAATATATGTTTAAGTGCTAAACAGTTCTGCAGCAGTCCAAAGTGGTTGTACCGTTTTATTCTCCCCAGCATTGTGTGAGAGTTCCATATGTTCCATGTGCTCTTCAACATTTAATCAGTCTTTTTATTTTACATGAATCTGTTTCATCTCAACAATCTCTTCAAATCTCATTTTCAAAAATTAGCTTATTTGTGTTTTTATTGTTGATTTGTCAGAGTTCTATTTACAGTCTAGATATGAGTCCTTTGTTAGATTTATGAGCTGTGAATAATTTTTCTTAACTATAGCCCATCTGTCCATTTTCTTAATGGTGTCTTTTGATGTGCAGAAAACCTTAATTTTCATAAAGTAATATATCAATTAAAAAAAATTTTATGGTTGTCCTTTTTTTTTGGTAACCTGTACAAGAATTCTTCATTTGACATGAGGTCATAAAGATACTCTCCTGTTCTTTTTGTAGAAACTTACTGATTCTAGGTTTTAGTCTACAATTTATCTTGAATTAGATTTTGTGGAAGGAGTGACATAGGATTAATTATTTTTGCTTGAATACTTAGTTCCAGCAATATTTGTTAAAATGTTATATTTTTCTGATTAAATTGATTCAGCATTTTTACTAAACATTACTTGAGTAGTTTGTCTTCTAACCTTATTCTTTTTAGAGATTGTTTTGACTATTCTGTATCTTATCATTATCATATATAACTCCTGAGTGTCTATCCCTCTTGTCCTTTTGTTTTTTAATGCAGATATTGTTGAATTTCTAAAACTTTTACAAAATTGGAAATACACACTTTATGTTGTTTTAATGAAAAGTTACAGAGTAATATTATCACACAGTATAATTTCTCTTTTGTGTTTAAAATAAAGTGTATATATGTAAAGGCATGGAACAAATAACTTTAAAATAGAGTAGTGTTTTGGGTTATCTCCCATTAGAAGCAAAGCCAACATTTACCTTGTCTTTATTTTTATTTATTTTATTTATTTATTTTTTTCAACATCTTTATTGTTGGATGTAAAATGTATTACAGATGTTCCACATTTTTCCCCCATTGACCCCCTCCTCCCCACTCCCGCTCCCCTCCCACCTTTTCCCAAACTATTGTCCGTGTCCATTGGTTATGCATATAAGTTCTTTGGTTTATTTCTTCCCACCCCCCCAACTCTTTTCCCTTTGAGGTTTGTCAGTCTAGCAATGAATTTGTGCTTCTTAATCCCTTCACCTTTTTCATCCATTCCCCCAACCCCCTTCCCAACTGGCAACCAACAAAATGTTCTCTGTATCTATGAGAATGTTCCTGTTCTTCCTGTTCATTTTGTTTGTAGATTCCATTGTTGATAGATATGTATTCATTGCCATTTTGTTTGTTCATACATTTTATCTTTTTCTTTAAAAAGACCCTTCATCATTTCATATAATAACGGTTTGGTAGTGATGAACTCCTTTAACTTTTTCTTGTCTGGGAAAGTTTTTATATGTCCATCAATTCTAAATGACAGCTTTGCAGGATAGAGTAATTTTGGTTGTAGGTTCTTGGTTTTCATCACTCTGAATATTTCTTGCCACTCCCTTCTGGCCTGCAAAGTTTCTTTTGAGAAATCAGCTGACAGCCTTATGGGAACTCCCTTGTAGGTAACTAGCTGCCTTTCTCTTGCTGCTTTTAAGATTCTCTCTTTGTCTTGAACCTTTTGCATTTTGATGATGATGTGTCTTGGTGTGGGCCTCTTGGGGTTCGTCTTGTTTGGGATTCTCTGTGCTTCCTGGACTTGTATGTCTGTTTCCTTCACCAAGTTAGGAAAGTTTTCTGCCATTATTGTTTCAAACAGGTTTTCTATTTCTTGTTCTCTCTCTTCTCCTTCCGGCACCCCCAAGATGCGAATGTTGGCACGCTTGAAGTTGTCCCAGAGGCTCCTTACACTATCCTCATTTTTTTGGATTCTTTTTTCTTTTCGCTGTTCTGATTGGGCGTTTTTTGCTTCCTTATATTCCAAATCGATGGTTTGCTCCTTGGATTTACGTACTCTATTATTGAAGCTATGTAAATTATTCTTTATTTCAGTTAAAGCCTCCTTCGTTTCTAACTGTGCAGCGATCATTTCTGACTGGTCCTTTTTTATGCTCTTGAGGCCCTCACTGAGTTCATTGAGCATCCTTATAAGCAGTATTTTGAACTCAGCATCTGTTAGGTTGCTTATCTCCATTTCGCTTAGTTCTTTTCTTGGGGTTTTGTTCTGTTCTTTCATTTGGGACCTGTTTCTTTGTATCCTAATTTTGGCTGCCTCCCTGTGTTTGTTTCTGTGTAATACTTAATGAGAGGTATGGGGCTCGCTGAGACCCAATGCTGCTCGTTTGAAAGAATTTAGGAAAAACCTGAAGCAGGATCCAAGACAGGCCAATCCTATGGTTAAGCAAGTAGCAACAGCTTGGGTGGGCCTGAAAGTTGGGTGGGGCGGGGCCTCAGGGAGTCAGCAGGGCGGGGCTACCAGTGTGAGCCTGGTTGCTGGAGTCCCAGATATGGCGACTGTCTGCCGCCCCAGGGAAGGGCTCACCAAAGGAACAAAGGCCTCTTACCGCACGTTTGTCCCCGAGGAAGCCCCCTCTCCAGCCCTTGCTCCAGTGCCAAACAGCTCAGTTCTTCCCTGTATTTCTCTGGTGCCCCTCGAGCTGCCTCCCCTCCGAGCTTAGAGGGAGAGAGTCCAATAAGTCCGTGCGCGGGCCCTTTGTGGAGCTGCCTGTGGCTCCAGCCAGGTCAGCTTCCCTGAGCCTCAGTTTCTGCTGGTTTTTCCAGCCAGAAGTTATGGGGACTTCTCTTCCTGGCACTAGAACCCTGAGCGGGGCACCTGGTGTGGGACGGGGACCCCTCAGTCCTCAGGAAGGACCTTCCCAGCTGCGGGAGCCTCCTGATTTTTATACGCCACACTTGGGTGTGGGACCAGCCAGTCGTGTCGCCACCCCTCGCGCCGCCGCTTTTTTTTTTTTAATTCGGTAGTTGTAGGACTTCCATTCAGCTTGATTTCAGACGGTTTTGGATGATGGTTGTTCTGTAGTTTTGTTGTAACTTGGATGTGGTTGTGGGAGGACGCGATACCGCGTTTCCCTATGCCGCCATCTTGACCTGAAGTCTTACCTTGTTTTTATTTAAATCAAAGTTGAAGTTCTAGTTCTAATTTCCTATCTGTATTGTTTTTAACCTAATAGTCTTTGTACTAGGAAAACATGATCATTCTGTATGACACACTAAGAAACACCTAAGAGTTGACTTAAACTTTTATTATTATTATTATTATTATTATTTGAGAGAGAGAGAGGAAGGGAGAGAGAGAGAGAGAAACATCAATGTGAGAGAGAGAAACATTGATTTACTGCCTCCTGCATGCCCTCCACTGGGAACTCAGCTCACAACCTGGGCATGTGCCATGACAGGGAATTGAACCAGGACCTCTCAGTCCATGGGACGATGCTTAATCCACTGAGCCACACTGGACGGGCTAAACCTTTTTTTAAGAGAGAGAGAAAGAAACATAATTTTCTTGTTCCACTTACCTATGCACTCATTAGTTGATTCTTGTTTTTATACCTGTGATCATTATTGTAACTTAGGTTCTTTGTTTTGTTTTAATCCAGAGGAACCAGAGGTGTTAGCCTATGTTTTAAAACTCACATTTGGTAGTGGTACAAACAGCTGTCACACTGAATAATTGTCAAGTCTTGATGAGGGTTTCTGTTGCTCACTAATCTGTAGGTATAAATCTTAGTTTTAACCACATGTAATTGGTAAAAATTAGTTCTTGGGAGAGTTTATGATGTGTAGGCCATCTGTTCCCTGTTCTCACACACAGAATGAAAAGTTAGCCTTACAATTTGCAAGTCAGGCCCTGGCCAGTTTGGCTCAGCAGTTAGAGCATCGGTCAGCCGACCAATGAGTCACAGGTTCGATTTCAGTCAAGGGCATGAACTCTGGTTGAGTTTCGTCGCTGGCCCTGGTCCGGTCATGCAGGAGGCAACCAGTCAATGTGGCTTTATCACATCAATGTTTCTGTCTCTCTCTTTCTCCCTCCCTTCTACTCTATCTGATGATAAATAGAAAAGTATCTTGGGGTGAGGAATAAAACAAAATTGCAAGTCAGTGAACTAAGATGAGGAGAGGAAGGTAGGCTGAATGAAATCTCTAGAAGAGACACTTGTAACTTGGGTTTTGTATGTAGACACTCTGGACTGGTTGCAGACGCATTAGTGTATCTAGATATACTCTTCATTTGGTGGACATGAGCCTTTGTTAGCTGATTCTCAGTGGTATTATGAAACAGCACAGCATCTTAGATGATAAAATATGGTTTGATTGGCTTTATAGGATTCAGTGAAATCTTTCTTTTTTTGTGTGTCCCCACTCCAAGCTTACTTGAGGTTCCCTCCTTAAATTCTTTTTTTTTTAATGCTCATCCGAGGACATTTTTTCATTTTTTGTACAGACAGAGTGGGAGGGAGAGAGGGAAAGAGAGAGAGAGGGAAACATCGATGTGAAAGGGACACATCGAGTGGCTGCCACCCGCACGACCAACCAGGGCCGGGGACAAACTGCAACCGAGGTACATGCCCTTAGCGGGAACCGAACCCGGGTCTCTCCGGACCGCAGGCTGATGCTCTAACCGCTGAGCCAAACCGGCCAGGGCACCTCCTTAAATTCTTATCACTCAACTGCACCATGAACTCTTGAGGGTTGGAATTGCAGCTTCATCTTTGTATCTGAGTACAAAATCCTGAGATCATGTTAGCCTTTCAATGATGATTGATTAAAAAAATGAATCATCATGGCAACTTCTTGATTTAGGAATGATGGCACTACTTTTTATTAAAATGATCTTGATTTTTTTTCACATTTCTTTACAGTTTTTGCCTATGAATGTATATACTTTTGTTGTTGTTAATCCTCACCCGAGGATATTTTTTCATTAACTTTTAGATTGAGTGGAAGGGAGAGAGGGGGACCGGGGCTGGGGATCATACCTGCAACCCAGGTACATGCCCTTGACCCGGAATCAAACCCTGCGACCTTTCGGTCTGCTGAGCCAAACCAGGCAGGGCTGAATGTGTATACTGTTTACATGTTACTGTATATCCATGAATATATTATATCCTGCTCTTTCCCTTTACATAATCATATCAAGGCCTTTTCTGTGTTGTTATATGTCTCTCATTATTTCAGTAGAAAAGTAGACCCAGAATGTGCATTGCTTTTGTCACATATCATTTACATTATTTTGTGTTGCCATCTGCCGGTTCTTTATACAAGAACATTATTGTACTAATTTGAGAATTAGTTGTTTTAGTTTAGTAATTACTCTAAAGTTCCATCCACACTGTAATGGGCCTTTTCACAGGGCCACAGCCCAACCCCCATCACCTTGTCTGGGTCTCATTTTCTTGTCTGGGCAGACTGACTATATGGCTTTCTAGTTTAAACTTTTTCAAATAATTGTTAACCTATTTTTGGGAAGATGTAATTGTTTCATGAATCGATAATTTGAATAAATGTTTGGTACAGTATAAGAGCATTTTTCCTACGTTTATATGAAAAGTCTTAATATTATATTAAGTAAATCATAGCAAATATTTTTAATAATCTTGTTTCTAAAAGGGTAAAATTACATACAATTGAGAAGGAACGATTTATTGAATTTAAATTATAAATCATAGAATGATATTAGTTGGACATATTTAAATTCTAAGTCACCTTGTTTGTAGATGATCAAGTCTGTATCAGGAATGCATTTAGAAACTATTTTATCAGATGTATTCTTTCTGCAGGAAGGTCTACTGTATGCATTTATTTTTAGCACTTGCACACCCAGAAGACAGTTGTCTCAAAATGCTGGGAGCACTTTTCTGTACCCACTCTTGTACCAGTCATCACACCTTGCATTTAATTGTGGACGTGTTCTATTTCCCCTTCTTGATTGCATATTCTCATCTTTCTTATTAGGTTTAAGTGACATATTTTGGATTAGAAGATTTCTCCCATAGCCCATTGAATAATTTCTAGCCAGTTTCTTCGGCTGGCTTCTTTGTAGGAACAATAATGGTAGTAACAATAATAGCAGAAGATGATTATGTGGTGGTGGTGGTGGTGGTGGTGATGTTTTTTAAAATGGTTTGCAGCCCTGACTGGTTTGGCTCAGCGGTTGGAACGTCAGCCTGCGGTCCAGAGAGACCCGGGTTCGGGTTGGGTTTCCGCTAAGGGCGTGTACCTCTCTTGCAGTTTGACCCGGGGCCTGGTTGGTCGTGTGGGTGGCAGCCACTCGATGTGTCCCTTTCACATCGATGTTTCTCTCTCTCTCTCTCTCTCTTCCTCTCTCTCCCTCTCACTCTATCTGAAAAAAAAAAAAGGAAAAATGTCCTCGGGTGAGGATAAAAAAATAATAATAAAATTTTAAAAAAAAGGTTTGCAGTTTAGAACAGGATTATTAACTTTGTTTCCTGATGACAAAACAGGTGAGAGAGAGGCAGTTTTAATTGCGTATTTTATAGTGTACCAGTGTTTTAGGTATGCTTATTTGTTTAAGAATTTACAATATACCAAAAAATGATATTCTTTAAACTCACAGTAAGGTTTTGACAGGTTAACTGACATGTCTTTGGTCATACAACCAAATTGTTGCGGTTGTAACCTAGGGCTGTCAGTCTAAATTAAGAGCATGTTTTTACCCATCTTTGCTGTGCAGGTGGAGAGAAGGACTTTTGACTTTCAAATCTTGGATTTTAAGTCATGCGTTCTATTTCAGATAATCTGTCCCACTATTCTCTGACCCTAACTGCTTGTCAAAATTTTGGTTTCAAAAATGAGATCACTGTAACTAGATCATACTGCTTGTGTGTGAAGAAAGACTTAACATGTTAGGAATGCTTCGCAGCCCAGTGGGTGTCTTCTAATTCTTCTGTAGCAAAGAAAATTTAGTGAGAGAGCAAATGAAAATATTTTATAAGCAATGCTCCAAAGTGATTCAAGGAAATTTACCTGTTATGCTCACTATGTCCTCAATTCATTTTCAGGTTCCTTACTGTGAATATATGTATCAATTTTTAATGAGTATTGTAATCATACTGCATTAGGAGGCTTTCTCCCCATTAGTTTTGTATTGTTGCATTTCCCCAAGTGTTGAATGATTTTCATAATTATAATTTTTAATGTCTTTACAGTTCGCATTGACATGCAGGTCCACCATTTAATTAACCATTCCTCTGTGATATAAATTACTTTTTCCCTTGAGTTATTTTCTTAAGGACAAAATCCCAGGAGTGAGGTTGCGTAGTCAAATGGTATGAATGTTTTTCTGGCAGAAAGATTATGTTTTAACCCACTGATTAAATTTTTTACTTCGAAATACATTTATTTCTATACTCTTTCTTCTCAGTACATTAGTAATCGGATACTGTAACTAATGGAAAGTAACAAGCATGTAGATAATCTAGAAAGCCTTACAGTTTGAACTGGAAATAACATCATTATTTTCTCTCAAAGTTCACTATCTTGTTTTGTTATGCTTTGGCAGCGTGTTGGAGGACTGACTGAGGAAATGTGGATAAATAGATATTAAAACCTTGGCCATGGTAAATTGAAAGTTAGAAAAGAATGATTACTCTTTATGCTTGGCTATTGAAATATATGTATAATTCTTTTTTTCTTCTTTGCACTCTTTTGATCATTTGCCCCACTCCCCTAAAAAGGTAGCTAATTATGGGTAAGGCATTTTACAGTTTGTAAAAGTACTGCAAGTATGTGCTTATGTAATCCTATCAGCATTGTGATTAATTACTGTCATTTTTATCCCTTATTTTAGAGGTGAGTAAACTGAGGCCTATATTGATATTGGTTCTTTACCCAAAACAGTGAAACCTGCTCATCCTATCTTTCTCTGAACGTTTTAAGCAGAGACTGGATTCATGAAAGCCATTCATATTCTATAATAGGTTTTCCTATTGCATATGAGTTTAAAATAGAGAAAATCTTAAGGTCCTTCATAGGCAAGAATTTCTAAATAATCAAAAGTACTTAGTGGTTAGAGCATGAAGGGCCATAATAGGGAAGTAAAGACAGAAAGGCATCTCTGAATCAGGAAAAAGTTCTGTGATTTCATTTTTTTAAAAATAGTTTTTATTGATTTTTTTTTTTTTTTTGTAAAGAGAGAAAGGAAGGGAGAGAGAGCTAGAAACATTTATCAATTGCCTCCTGCACGCCCCCTAATGGGGATCATTCCCGCAAACCGGGCATGGGATGATGCTCAATCCACGGAGTCATACCAGCTGAGCTGTGATTTGATTTTTAATTTTTCTTTTTCTTAGAAAGCTCATAATTAGGGCACAAAAATTCAGGATTGTCCTAGTTTGGAAGCTATAAACTGGATTGCTAGCTTTCTAAAAGTGTATAGGAGAGTCTCCTAGAAATGTCTCTACCTAAATCTAGACTTCACTACTTAAACATGCAATACTCTTTGCCTTTGTTGATTGAAATTAGTTTTAATTGCATTCCCTTAACTTGACTTATGGAAAACATCTTGGATGTTTCCAAGACCAAAAGTTGAATCATTTACATGTATTTCATTTTTAACTTGTTATGTCTAGGCTGTTTGGGATTTAAAGCCATTAATCTTAACTCATGATTTCTGTCCCAAGACAAATGAGAGGCAGATGCTCACATCTGGACCAGTTGTTGCAAATGTTGTTTCATTCACATAGTTTAAATTGTGTTAGAAATTTTTGATAGTGATGAAGTCAGGAATTTAGAGTGAATCATTAGGTCTTCCTATTGAAAGGGGAATATTGAAACTCCCGACTC
Organism: Molossus molossus; assembly: GCF_014108415.1. Lineage (NCBI taxonomy): Eukaryota > Metazoa > Chordata > Mammalia > Chiroptera > Molossidae > Molossus > Molossus molossus. Next base: position 21,775,150 of record NW_023425399.1, on the reverse strand, counting down.
AATGTAGACATATAGACTCGATTATTATTTTTTGTTGATACTTTAATTTAAAATATGTGTTGTTTGTCTGTGTTTTGGCTTTGCTCAAGTGTTAATTAAAATGATGAACTTATAGCTCGGCCAGTGTGGCTCAGTGGTTGAGTATTCATCCATGCACCTAAAGGTCACCAGTTTGATTCCCAGTCAGGGCACATGCCCACGTTATGGGCCCAATCCCCAGTGGGGGGATATGCTAATCTATGTTCTGTCTCATCGATGTTTCTCTCCCTCTTCCTTTCTCTCTCTTTACGGTCAATAAAGAAAAAATAACTTTTAAAAAAGTGATTTTATTATAGAAGAAAAAGTAAACATTTTGGAATATTTTCTGTAAATAAAATGAAAAGCTAAAAGTACACACACATGCGTGCACACACACACACACACTTCAACCAAAGTTGTACCATTGTCATTCAGCTTGTATTTCTTTACTCCTTTACTTCTCTCCCATTTGAAAAACTTATATTGCATTATCTATTCTCTTTATTCCTTGGCTTACTGTAAAGAATGACACTATATTTAAGAGTAACACAGCCTAATCAAGCAAGGCGATGTCATAATGCAGGGATGGTTTAACGTTAAGGAGCTCTAAGGAGAAAACAATAAGTTTTATAAATAGATCCCTTCCCCCTCATAAAAAAAGCTTTTGATTAAACTAAATACCTATTTCTAATATCAAAACAACAATAACAAGTAAGCAAGTTTGTGGTAGATGGAAACTTCAAGGGTGTAAATGCAAAACATGGTTTAAACTGGAGCTGAAATTTAAAAATGCTAAAGAACAGCAGAAGATAGTTTGGGGCTATGGAAGAGAAACAGATGAATGAATCTGATATAGAACTTCAGGGTTGGAGGTCATACACAAGAAGTCCATGAGGCAGAAGGAGCACTTGAGGCTAAGGAGACACCTTCCGTTGTCTTTTTTTAAAATCCTCACCCGAGGACATTTTTGCATTTATCTTCAGATAGTGCAGGAGGGAGAGAGGGGAAGAGAGACACACATTGACAGGCTACCACCCACACGATCCCAGCTGGGGCCGGGGACAAACTGCAACCAAGGTACAGTGCACTTAGCAGGAACCAAACCCAGGACTCTCTGGTCCGCTGGCTGATGCTCTAACCGCTGAGCCAAACCGGCCAGGGCCCCTCTCTAGTCTTTATCTGTTGTGGGGCTATTTATCTGATACTGCTTCCCCCATATTCACTGTAATAACATACCTTGTTTGCATATGCATCATGCATTCCTCTAAGATTTAGGCCCATAAAAGATCAGTTGTGTGAACTCTATTTTGAACTTACATTCTATAAAGGGAAGAATAAATTAAAACTATCCTGTTTTTAATTGCTTAGCCTGAACAGTGTGAGGTCATCATTGCCCAGATTTTTCTCAAACTGAAAAAAAAAAAGATTAATTTGTTTCTTTGGTATGGGTCTGTGCTGGGCTGTATTATTTTTATTTAATTTGATTGTCAACAGCAACCCTGGCAGCTGAACAGTATTGACTGCATGTTATAAATAAGGAAACAGAGACTGAGGAAGAACTAGCAAATCCTCCATTTGAATCCTGATTTATCTGAATCCAGAGACTTTGTGTTTTCTATCACTGTATCACATTCCTACATCATAGCTGTCCAAATTGAAATATAATACAAACCACAAATATGTAAAATTTGTCCACATATGTAAAATTGATCCAGAGACATGGAAGCAGGGAACAGATTGACAAACTTCCGAGGCAAGGGGTGTGGGATGGGCAGGAAGAGATAAACCAAATAACTTATATGCATATATACATAACCAATGGGCACAGACAACAGTGTGGTGAAGGCAGGGGTGGGGAGGGGGTGTCAATGGGAGATTAAGGGGGTGGGGACATCTGTAATACTTCCAACAATAAAGATAAATTAAAAGACAGGTGAAATTACTTTAATGTATTTATGTTAATATGTCTAAAATAACATTTCAACATATTATAAAACCATTGAGATTATTTTTTTCTTTATTTTTTTTTTTGAGAGAGGAAGGGAGAAGGAGAAACATCAATAAGAGAGAACATTGATTGGCTGCCTTCGTTGAGATTTTACATTCTTGTTTTTAGTACTAAATTTTCAAAATTTGGTATTATTTTACTTATAGTATATCTTAAGTGCTCATTAGCCGCATGTGGCTAATGGGTACCATATTGGGCAGTGCAGCTCTGTATTATGAAATCCTATGCAAAAATCTACACTTGAAAAAGGTGAATTTGTACTAGGTTGTATGATGTTACAGAAAGAATCTTTGTCTTATACATGGGTTTACCAGAAACTTTCTCTAAATTACCAAAATTCAGTGCATATTTGTTGACATGACTCAGGAGAACACCTGCTCATAAACTCAAACATGTCTGTAATCCCACTGCCCTACCTACAGGGAGTTTCCAGAAAGAAGTTGAAACCATGACACCCTCAGCTAGTTTGTTTTTGTTATTGTTTTAAACTCCTTGTTTTCTCAGAAAGAGGGTTTAATAATTAAACTGTTAGAAGCCAGATTGAATCAGACATAGTGACCTTCATTTTTTTCTTGGCTTTCTAGTGACTTATCTTTTGATTAGTCTTGATAAGATACTTTTCTTCTAATATTTGACAGTAGGAAGACCCCAGAAGGCAGATCTATTACCAATTAGTGACCATGGCCAAGAACCATTTCTGAGTTGTCCACCAATGGCATGTGCTTTCTTTGTAATAATAAGGCTGCCCTGGTCGGTATGGCTAGTGGTAACAGCGTTGCCTGTGGACCAAAGAGTCCCGGGTTTGATTCCGGCCAAGGGCACGTTACCTCGGTGGCGGAGAAAAACTCCCAAGTGCGTGCCCCAAGTTCTCTAACAGAAGCTGAATATCAGCCATTCAGGTAGTTTGTCCATTAGAGAAACATCTTGAAAGAGAGTTTGATCTTTGGTACCTGATAATCCCAAGTCTGCAGTTCTGTTTTTAGGTTATCCACCCCAAGGCAGATATCAGTAGACTGTCTGGCCAGTTTTCACACTGGGGGAACATACGAATCAGTTTTTCAAGTTTAAGGAACTTATATGGAACCAAATGGAGCCCTAGCATTGGTAAGCTCTTTTTAATGTCTGAAGAATAATTATGTACCGAAAATTATATATTTGTACATCCAAGTTAACTGAGCAAGGTAATGTTAATCCTCACCTGAGAATATTTTTCCATTTATTTTTAGAAATAGATGAGGGAGGGAGAGAGACATTAATCGGTTGCCTCCTGCACAACCCTGAGAGTGAACCTGTAACCCAGACACATGCTCTAGACCAAGAATCAAACTCATGACCCTCGGTGTGTGAGCTGACACTCTAACCACTGAGCTAAACCAGTCAGTGTGTGGCCCCCCCCCCCCCCCCAATTTTTTAAGTCATCATTAAATTAATTTGATGGTTACCTTACTAATACTTGAAAGATGGTAACAGGGCATATATACCTTTGCACTGGACAGACATTTTATTTAATAGAACTTTAAAAAGAAAAAGTTAATCTTTTAAAATTTAATATTTTTCAGTCTGAGAGTAACAGCTGTGTGGCTATGGGGGAGGATAGAGCTATATAAATATAGCATCTTTGATATGGAAAGGCCTTATGGAGGGAGTTATGTGAACAAAAGATTTGATGTCTGTATTAGTCTGTGATATTCCCCAGCAATTTAAAAACAGTAATTCAGCTTCTTGTATAGTTAACACAGTTACTAGATTCATGATTTATATATCATTATACTGTCTTCATTATATACATGATGATGCATTAATAAATGTAATTTTGAGGGGTACTGATGGATTCCTATATCTCATTCTTTATACTTAGTTTGTTTCCCTAGTATCAAGTAAAGTTGTATGAGTTTTTAATATTAATGGAATAGTCTGTGGCCTAGAATTAGAGTATACATAACTTGCTTTTACTTACGCTTTTTTTTTTTTAATGATTTAAGCCTATTATAAATTTTTTTTCTTTATTGATTTTTTTTTTAGAGAGACAGTAAAGAAGAGGGAGAGAGAGAGAAACATTGATAAGAGAGAACATCAATTGGCCACCTTCTGCATGCCCCCCACTGGAGACCGGGCCCACAACCTGGGCATATGCCCTGACTGGGAATCGAACTGTTGACCTCTTGGTACATGGGTTGACATTCAACCACTGAGTTACACAGGCTGGGCTATACTTATGCTATTAATGTTAACATCATATTCCAGCAGAATTAAATAGCATGATTACCTTTTATGTCTTTTTTTTGGTCTTGTTCATCAACAATTGTTATAAAATCCCTATTCTTGCTTATAGTGTCCTAGACATGGTGACAGATGGTGAAAAGAGGACCAACAAATTGGAACAAAACTTTTGGGGAAGATTTAAATGTATCTAGAGTAGAGGGAAGGAGTTCTAGGATATGGAGATGGTATATTCACAGGATGACCACGACATATAGGAATCCCTCCTAATGGGGATACATGTAGAACTGGTCATGAGAATAGATGCTATGCATGAGTATTTAGCAACTGAGAACTGTGAAGGTCAGTCTGAAGAACAAAGACAACAGAGAATGGAAATTCTTGATGAAGTGGGTTCTTGATAGGAGAGTACAGAATATGTTGAATACCAGAGAGAGTCCAGTTAGAGATATGAGAGACTAATCTAAGATGGTGTCTGAGAGGAAAGAGAGGGTTGAGGATGAGTATGACAAGGTAGAAATAACAAGATTGTAAGGACTTACTGAAAACGGAGAGAAGATAATTAGAGAGAGAGAGAAATATCTATGAGAGAGAAAATCAATGGCTGCCTCTTGCATGCCTCCCACTGGGGACTGGGCCCACAACCTGACCGGGAATTGAACCGGTGACTTCTTGGTGCATGGGTCAACGCTCAACCACCTGTCAGGCGAGAGAAGATAATTTAAGTTCAGCCAAGCTTTGGGGATGTGCCACTTTTGATCATTGTGATTTGGTGTTGTGTGCTCTAGGTACTGCAGGTATGGTAAAGAAATAGAAAATGCTTTTATTTCCCCCAAAGATGGGCATCAATCACTTGACTGATTGGTGCAGTGGTAATAAGTACAATGAAGAAAATAACCAATATCATGGAATGGTCTGGTAGGGAGAATGGAGGTAAGTTTTAGTTAGTGAAGCTTCCTCTGCAAAAATGACATTTGTGCTGACATCTGAATGATAAGGAATCAGTCATGTAACAACTTGGTGGAAGCCAATTCTAGGCTGAAGGCACTGAAGTGGGAGTTATCTTGATATATTTAAGAAGTAGAAAGAAAGGTCAGCATAACTAATGCATACCGAAGGCAGGACAGGTATATGAGATTGGAGAGCTAGGTATGGGCTAGGTCAGCAGTTCTCAAACTCTAGTTTCAGGATCTCTTTGCACTCTTCGATTTACAAAGATTTTGTATAGGAAACACATCACATTCCCATTGGAAATGAAAATTTTGTAAATACTAATTCCTTAAAAATAATAGACTCATTACATGTTAATGTAAATAACATTTTTATGAAATTTATTTTTCAAAGCAAACTTGAATAAGAATAGTGACACTGTTTTACAGTTTTGCAACTCTAATGACTGGATTAATAGAATAAGACTAGATTCTCATATCTGCTTCTGCAGTAAGTGTCTTGTGCTCTTATTCATCATGTAGTCACTGCGGGAAAAAATCACTATACATTATAAACGAGTAAGAGTAAAGAAGGTGGATAACCTCTTATTATGAAAATTTTTTGACCTTTCAAGTGTGGGTGTGCGTGCGCGCACACACAGACACACACACACAATCTCCAGAATCCCCAAGGGTTCCCAGACCACACTTTGAGAACTGCTGGGTTGATATTTGTATTTAAGCCAAAGTAAAGAGTTTGTGTTTTATGTAAGAGCATTAGGAAGTCATTAGAGGAATTTAAATAGCTCTATGAAAAGAGGTTTTTAAATCAGCACTTTTGGCTGCTACATGGAGAATAGCTTGGAAGAGACAAAAGCAGAAGCAGAAAGAATAGTTAGGAGGCAGCTGTGGTTAGATAGTACAGGTGAGAGATGATAGTGACTTGAGCTAAAGTAGAATGATGGAGATGGGATAAGTGATTGTGATATATTTTAGAGTTGACCTGTCAGGGTTTATTGAAGTATTGTTCAAGAAGGTCTGTGTTCCAGAGAAATTGTAGCAGAGATGAGTCAGTAAATGGAACCAGAGATGCCTAGGTTTGAATTGTAGGAAAGCTGTTTGAGAAATTTATTACCATTTCTCCCTGTCTCCAGAAAAATATGTGAGAAGGATTTTATTTGACTAAGGAGAACTAGAGTTAACATACTCTCTGACAGTCTCAATTCTCTGAGTTATCTGACTTTAATTACATGTGTTTGGCCAGAACAGTAATGCTGCACAATATTAGGAGATTGAGATTCAGTAGATTGAGGGCTGTGGTAGGGATAACCTCCATGGGAAGTCAAGATGCTAATCAAATGTAATTTTAAGTCATTTCTGTTCATGTGAGAAATATTAACTTGGTGGAGACTTGAAACAGATGGTGTGCACTTGGAGTAGATAACTATATTATTCCAAATAAACATTTGCTGGAACTGGGAGGCAACAGTCCATATTTCACTTTTCCCTGTTTACATTATCAAGTCAGCTAGCTGTGTTGCTGCTGCTTTTAACTTGCATTAAGGTTATCAACAGCATTTTGATGTTGGCAGGCAATTATAATATATCTTTAAATATTAAAATCATTAGCATTGGAAGAGACCCTTTAGTTACTTTCAACATATTAGTGGCATAATGATTGTTAATACATTTCTGATGGATAGCTATCTAATTATATCTTATACTTTAATAGTATAACAGAGTACTTTCTTAGTTGTTACTTTATTGGCCTTTTAACACCTCACTCTCCTCCATGTTACAGATTAGAAAAGCAAGGCTCTGGAGTGACTTGTCCAAGCGCCCACATCTGACAAATTGGCAGAACAATCAGGATTCAGTCACATATTTTAGTTTCATGTCCAGTCTTCTGTATTCTACATTAGCCTGCCTTTGACTCTTTAAGGACATAAATATCCAGCTGGTTTAGAATTTGGTTCATTTATCAAACTGCCCTTTTCATTTTATCGTTTTCTACAAATAAGTTTTTTCATATTTTCTATATATTCTGCTTCAGCTAAGAGATTAAATTGGGGAAGGAACAAAAATTTTATATTAACTTTTATTTTGCCTATCGTACTTTAGCCATTGTACTTGTCCCAAATAAATCCTGGAGTAAGATTTGTGTGCAGTCTCTTAAATTATTTGGTATCCTTTACTACAAATAATATATTTGTTCCAACCTTCTTTGTAATCATATTTCTTGTTTGCTGATACTTTGACAAAGCAAAAATTTTAAATTGATTGGTTTTAAGAGGTATTTTCTTAACCATAAGTCTGATCCCTATAATAACCTAAACAGCTAGAATGAATTCATATGTGAATATTTATATATTTCATCTTGAAATGCAGAGTTCCTGTAGCCTCGCAGATTATACTCTTTACTTGGCTTCTGTTTTTTTTGTTTGTTTGTTTGTTTTCGATTTCTCTGGCTGCGCATTTTCTTTCTTTCTTTAAATTTTCTTTTCTGATTTGAGATATAATTGACATGCAGTTCTGTATAAGTTTAAGGTGTACCACATAATAACTTGACACAGAACTGCTCATTCTCAATCTCTTGTTAGTTTTTTTCTCACTTTCCTTGATCTCTAAAAATTGGAGTACCTAAAAATTAGTTCTTGAACCTCTACTTTAGACTCATTTCCTCTAAGATAATCCAGTTTCAGGCTTCAAATAGCGTCAATATTTCATCAGTTGACAACATTTCATCAGGAGCTCAGACTTTCCCACCCAGGCTTCATCTCCAAACTTTTATATCCAACTGCCTGTTCCAGTATCCCCATTTAAATATTTACTAGGCGCCCTGGCCGGTTTGGCTCAGCGGTTGAAGCGTCGGCCTGCGGTCCGGAGAGACCCGGGTTCAGTTCCCGCTAAGGGCATGTACCTCGGTTGCAGTTTGTCCCCGGCCCTGGTTGGTCGTGCGGGTGGCAGCCACTCGATGTGTCCCTTTCACGTCGATGTTTCTCTCTCTCTCTCCCTCCTGCTCTATCTGAACAAAGAATGAAAAAGTGTCCTCGGGTGAGGATAAAAAAAATAATAATAATAAATAAATAAATATTTACTAGGCATTTAAAATTTAGTCCTTGTCTCAAACAACCCCTCCACCCATTTTCCTTTCATAATTTCTTCTTTCTTAGTAGATGGCAACTTCGTCCTTCCAGGCTAAAAACTGCAGAAGTATTCCTTGAATGCTATCTTTTATTTACTTTTGTTTTATTTACTGCTCTATTCTCAGCAGTAGGATACCTTGTATAGTTACTCAACTATTTTTGAATAAATGAGTGAGAGAATACTAAGATTCAATTCAGGAAAATCTCAGCCTCCTTAATCAGCTTTTTTCACCCTCATCACCCCCCCCCCCCCCACTTTTGGGCTGAATTGTGTTCCCTAAAAATAATGTGTTTAAGTCCTAATACCCCAGTACCTCAGAATGTGACTGAATTTGGAGATAGGGTCTTTAATGCAGTAATTAAGTTAAAATGAGGTCATTAGGGTGGGTCAGTATGACTGGTATCTCTTATGAGAAGAGGAAATTTGGACATAGATATGTATGAAGACATAGGGAGAAGACAGCAACCCATAAGCTAACGTAAGAGGCCTCAGAAGAAACCAGTCATGTCAACACCTCAGATTTCTAGCTTCCAGAATTTTGAGAAAATAAATTTCTATTATTTAAGCCACCCAGTCTGTGATACTTTGGTTTGGCACCTCTAGCAAACTAATAAAAATATTTTCACAAAAAGTATATTTTAAAAGTATTCTAGTTTATGAAAGTAACACTTTTTGTTTGTTTTTTAGAGGACAGTTTTGTATTTATCTTCAGATAGAGTAGGAGGGAGAGGGGCAGGGGGAAGAGAGAGAGAGAAACATCGATGTGAGAGAGACACTGAATGGTTGCCGCCCACACAACCCCAACCAGGGCCAGGGACAAACTGCAACCAAGGTACGTGCCCTTAGCAGGAACTGAACCCGGGACTCTCTGGTCTGCAAGCTGATGCTCTAAACGCTGAGCCAAACTGGCCAGGACAGCATTTTCTTTTTTTAAAAGCAAATGTCTTTCGAAAGTAACACTTAACCTTGTTTCTTTTCCTGTCCTTCTTTCCTCTTATTCATACTTTCCTTGTGAGTGGAATTGTCCTAAAAGGGCTTTGATAGATGGACATGGGTAGCTGAGCCTGGCTGTCTAGAATTGGGAACTGAAAGCATCAGCAGAGAAATGCAAAGCAAAACATTTTGTGGAACAGTATGAACAAATTGCAGAATGTGAGAAATAGTGAGAATTAGGGGTTTGTAAACATGTTATAAGTCTTGAACTTTACAACTAATCTAAAGAAACCAATTACTAGCTTGAAGAAAGATTCTGAATAGGCTATTAAAGGATGAACAAATATGCAGTGTATAATACTAGATATTCTTTTGTTGTTAACCCTCATGGATTTTTTCTATTGATTTATTTTATTATTATTATTTTTTAATCCTTACTCAAGGACATTTTTCCATTGATTTTTAGATAGAGTAGAAGGCAGGGTGAGCAAGAGAGAGAGTAACCTCAATGTGAGAGAGATACATTGAGTGGTTGCCTCCCTCATGACCCTGACCAGAGCCAGGGATCAAACCCAGGACCCTTCAGTTCGAGGACTGATGCTCTAACTGCTGAGCCAAACTGGCCAAGGAGCTACTAGCAGTTCTTATTCAACACTGAAAATGGAGTAAAAGTCAATAGGAAAAAAATCAGCAGGCATAGTTCATTTAAGTTGTTTTTGAAACATCACATCTATTTCTTTCAACCTCTCATAGCCAGAATTTTCTTATTTTTAAATTGATAACTTTCAATTCTTGACCAGGCTATTCTTTTCAACACCAGACTTCTGAATTTATCAACTGGAAACATCCTCTTGGTTATCTCAGAGGTATCATGAAAGCAGTATGTTCATTATATATATATAGGACTCATCATCTCTCCCCTCCAACATTCTCTAGTTGCTTCTATCTTGGTCAGTAGTTCCAGATGTTACCCTGATTTATCTACCATATCTCATCAGTCAACAAATCCTATTCTAATTCTATCCTGTTCTAACTAAATATCTTTGAAATGCAATCCCCCTTTAAAATTTTTTTTCTTTATTGATTTTAGAGAGGAAGGGAGAGGGGGAGAGGGAGGGAGGGGGGAGGGGGAGAGAGAGAGAGAGAGAGAGAGAGAGAGAGAAACAAACAATGATGAGAGAGAACATTGATTGATTGGCCATCTTCTGCATGCTCCCCACTGGGGATCGGGCCCACAACCCAGGCATGTGTCCTGACCGGGAATCGAACTGATGACCTCTTGGTGCATGGGTCGATGCTCAGCCCCTTTTTTCATTCCTATTGATACTCCTTTCTCAGGCCACAATCATCTCTCACTATAACAACCTTATCAGTAGCCTCTGTCTGCACTGTGATCTTACCATTTTCCCAGTTGCAGCCAGTGATCTATTCTTATGAAATGTTTCAAGCCTACAAAATAAGAAAAAAAATCACAGTATAACACTCATGGTACCCACTTTTAGCTTTTCATATTTCAATGTTTGGTCTAATATTTTGCTTCAGAGCTTTTATTTTATTTTATTATTATTTTTAATCCTCACCCGAGGACTTTTTATTTTATTTTTTTCATTTATCTTCAGATAGAGCAGGAGGGAGAGAGGGAGGAAGAGGAGAGAGAGAAACATTGTTGTGAGAGAGACATATTGAGTGGTTGCCACCCACACAACCCCAGCGCAGGTGGGGACATACTGCTCTTAGCGGGAACCGTACCCAGGACTCTCTGGTTCACAGGCCGACACTCTAACCACTGAACCAAACCAGCTGGGGCTTATTTTATTTTTTTATTTTTATTCTACTTTATTGGTTTCACTGATTCGGGTGTACTGTGAGTTGTTGGCAAACATATGGCAGGGTGAGGACAAGTGTTGGGGAGTGAAAGGTTGCTTTGGATGGAAGGAACAACTTTGATGGTGGATCTTACACTCTTTGTTTCAGATGTTATGGTTACCCCATCTCTAACAGGAGTCAGTAGACATTTAGGGGAACATTTCATTCCTGTTTTGTCAGAGTCCCAAAACAGCAATGCTTTGGGTACACATGAATGAGGTTGGAGCACTTGAGATACCAGAAATATCCATGGTCAGAGAAATGTACACTTGTGGTATACAACGGCACAATAGTCATGTTCATCTGCAGGATCAGGGGTTATATGATATATTCAATGCTAGTCAAACTCAGGGCAGTGGCAACTGCCTGGGACAGGTGTTCCTGTGAGTTCAGTGAGGTAAGAGTCACATGGGGTAGCCTTGGGTTCCGCCAGAGGGAGGGCATACTGGTTTGGAACTGTGTGGAGAGACTTGGGAGCTTGGAGAGCTGGGGCAGCAGTGGGAGTTTCTTTAAGTCCTCACCCAAGGACATGCTGAGAGAGAGGGAGAAAGAGAGAAACATCAATCAGTTGCCTTCTATATGTCCCCTGACTCAGGATTGAACCCCTAACCCAGGTATGTGCCCTGACCAGGAATTGAACCAGCAACCTTTCAGTGCACAGGGCAATGCTCAACTAACTGAGCAATTCCAGCTGGGCTTATTACTTTGCTTTTAAAAAACTATTTCACTAAAATCATATATATATATATATATTTATTCCTTATCTATTGTCTTGTTGCTGGACGTTTAACATGTTATTCTACTACATTTTAGTATTTGCTCTTCAAGTTACATGAAAAATATTGTTGCCATGTAATAAGAATTGAATTGAAATTATACATTAAAATGAAGAGAAAATATTGGTGATAGTGAGTTTTCCCATCCATAATTATGATCTTGGTAATTGTCTCCTTTTATGACTCTTAAAAAAGATTTTTTAATGTGTTTTTATTGATTTTTTTTTAAAGGGTAGAGAGAGAGAGAAACATTGATATGAGAGAGAAACATTGTTCAGCTGCCTGCTTTATCACACACACACACACACACACACACACACACACACACGAGCGAGCCCAAAACTTGGGCATGTGCCCTGACCAGGAATCAAACTGCGACCTCTCAGTCCATGGGATGACACTCAGTCCACTGAGCTACACTGGCCGGGCTCCTTTTATATCTTTCAGTCCATTTACATTATGTTTTTCTTTGGTCTTACATATCTTGTGTTAGGTTTATTCCTAGGTGATTTATAATTTTTGTTGTATGTTTATATCTTTTTGTAATTAGTGCATGTTTGCTGGTATATAGGAATGCAATAATTTTTTCTGTTTTTTTAGATAGAGTGGAAGGGAGAGACACATTGGTTGGTTACCTTCCATACCAACTCAAGGCCTTTGCTCCACAGGCCGACACTCTAACCACTGAGCAAACTGTCCAGGGCTACAATTAATTTTTAAAAGATTGGACTTTTATCTAGGAACCTTGTTGTTGAACCTACATATTAATTATTTTGGTTTTCTATATAGAAAGTCATTTGGTGTATAGAAAAGGATAATTTTATTTCTTCCTTTTTGGTTCTTTTTAACTGTCTTGCTGTTCTAGATTGACTTTTAAGTAAATGTTGAGTTAGAAGCATTGATACTGGACATCTTTTTCTTCTTTCTGTGTTGAAAGGCAGTGCTTGTAGTATTACACCAATAAGTGTGACATTTTATGAGATTTTGGGAGAGACCCTTTATCAAGTTAAGGAATTGATCTTCTGTTTCTGTAATTATTGAGGTGATTATGGTATTTTAATCTGTTAATATAGTGAATTTTTCTAATGTTAAATTATCTTTGCTTTCTTGGATAAACTCGATTGTGATAAAAACACATTGCTGAATTTTGCTATTTTTTTCTCAGCTTTATTGTGGCATAATTTATATATAATAAAAATCACCTATTTTATGTATACAGTTTGACTTTTAGTTGTTGTATATAGTTGTGTTAGTACATTGCAATGAAGATATAGAAGAGTTCCATCACCGTAAAAAGATTTATTATGCCCTCAATATTGCCCCTTCGTAATCAGTTTTTTCCCATCAGTCCCAAGCCGCCACTGATCTGGGTTTTGTCACTAATTTTTGTCTTGTCTGAAGTTTTATATAAATAGGATAATGCAGTATGTAGCTTGTTGTGTGTCTGGCATCTTTCACTTAGCCTAATGCTTTTGACATTCATCCGTGTTGTTGGATATATATCAAGTAGTGTGTTCCTTTTTGTTTATGTCTTATAATTTGTGTTTCTTTGATGACTTAAGTATGTCAGGCATCTTTTTTTTTTATCCTCACTGGAGGGCATGTTTGCACTTATCTTCAGATAGAGCAGGAGGTAGAGAGCGAGGAAGAGAGAGAGAGAAACATCGATGTGAGAGAAACACATCAGGTGGTTGCTACCCACAGGAGCCCAACAGGGGCCAGGGACAAACTGCAACCGAGGTATGTGTCCTTAGCGGGAACCAAAGTGGGATAGAGAGAGAGAAACATCTGTGTGAGAGAGACACATTGATTAGTTGCCTCTCGCATGACCTCAACCTGGTCTGGGGATGAACAGCAACCGAGGTATGTGCCCTTGACTAGAATCGAACCCGCAACTCTTTGGTCTGTGGGATAATGCTGTAACTGCTGAGTCAAACCAGCCAGGGGAAGAATTGTATTTCTTAAGTCTTTTTACTCATTCTTAAAATTGGGTTGTTATTATTGACTTGTTAGAATTATGTCTTGGATCAGATGGCACTGGTAGAAGACAGAAAAGAGGAATGACTAAATTATCATAATAATGAAGCAAGTGATTCTTCACAGGTATGCTAACCATCTTTGGCATTCTCTTAGGTCTGTTTGATTTTTGGAAGAAAATCAGATAGCCTCATCTTTGCTACTCCTCACCTCTGACTTCATGTTGTCAGTATTCTGTCTTTACATAATGCTGTCTTTAAATATTTTTTTCCTGTTTTGTATGTTATGTTCTTGCTGGTCAATAAGTAAAGGTCTCTTTATATCCAGTCTTAAGAAAATTTAAAAAAGTGTTATTCAGGTGAACCATTTTATGGGCATAGAAATAAAGTAAAAATTAGACATTTGAATTTTTTCAGGTTTTAAATCAGCCATAGCAGGGGTTGGTAAACTGTGGCCCACTACCTATTTTTGTAAATAAAGTTTTATTGGAACACAGCCAAGTCATTTGTTTGTCTGGAGCCAATGTACCCACTCCACACTGGTGTGCCGCAAGAATTTTTAAAAGATGCAATACCAGGCCCTGGCCAGTTTTGGTCAGTGGTTAGAGCATTAGCCCTCGCACCAAAGAGTCACAAGTTTGATTCTAGTCAAGGGTATGTATCTCGGTTGTGGTTTGGTCCTGGCCCTAGTTGGGGTCCTGTGGAAGACAACCCATCATTGTTTCTCTCTCACATTGATTTCTCTTTCTCTCTCTCTCTCTCTCTCTCTCTCTCTCTCTCTCTCTCTCTCTCCCTCTCCCACCCTCCCCTCCCGCTCTATCTGAAGATAAATGGAAAGATGTCCTCCGTGAGGATTTCAAACAAACAAACAAAAAAGCAATACTTGACTATTTAATCAGGGGCACTGACCTCTTTTCCCTTAGATTGTCAAGTTTAAAAAAATGACAACACCGAACACAATAATAGCTGCCCACTGTAATGAATTGAAATTACACCTTTTTTTTTTGTCAGATAGGCAAAAAATACATTTTGGGTGTGCTGCAGAATTTTAGTAATTAGCTTATTTGTGCCATGAGATGAAAAAGGTTGAAAATTGCTGATCTAGAGTATGCTGCAACAGTAGAGTTATATAGTTGTGAGAGACCATATGTTCCTCAATGCTAAAAATATTTACTGTCTTGCTCTTTGCAGAAAAAGTTTGCTGATCCTTGAGTCATAGGGATATACTAGATAAAATAATTTTCCAAAGTACTAATAATTGTGGAATGGAAAAAAAATTTGTAATTTGTATTGTTAGTATACAGCAAATCATTAATTTATTTTAATTGAGCTCTGCCTTTAAGGTTCCTTGTAAAATATCTTCTGGTAATTTCTCTACTTGAGCCCTTACGCCTCAACATTTGTTGAATGATAAATGATCTGTCATTGTAAACAGCTATTCCTGGTTGTCTCTGCACACGGAGCCTACCTATTAAAAAGTTGGATGTGTTCTTAGGTTTGTAACAGAGCTACAAGGATGAGAAATGTGTGCTTTGCCCATAATCAGTTTAGCCAGCCTTATAAGCCCTTATGTAAGTGCAACAATAATTTTGATGCTCTTTCTTCTATCTTTAGTAGATTACAATTGTCGATGTTGGAAATGCTTCTCATCTGTTGGAAATGCTTCTCATCTGTAGTTACTCCTTCAAAACATTTACCTACTCTTGGCAATGGTTAAAGAGAGACTGTAGTCAAGGAGATTTTTTTTCTTGATTATTCTCTTGGTTCTGATCCCAACTTGAGGTGCACTATTTAAATTATTTCTACTTTTCTCCTTATGTGCTGCCTGGGAAGCCCATGTTAGCCTTCCCAGTAAATTACTTAATGGATTGTAAAGATTTCTATGGAGTTCATAGAGAATAACATTTCTCCTTTATTTTCTTAATACTTTGTACACAGTTGACTATATCTGGCTTTCCCATAACTCAGTCCTGTCTTCTTTTACCTATTTCCTCAAATCTGGCAAATACAGGGCAATCAGTAGCATGACATCTAGAGAGCCTCAAAATTCACCTGTGATCGGAAACAATCCAGTTATCTATCATTAGGTGACTGAGTAAATAAACTATGGTACATCCACACAATGAAATATCATGCACATGGACAACAGTGTGGGGATTGTGGGGGCACAGGGAGGTAGGTAGAGGTGGAAGAGGGCGTAGAAGGGGTAAATGGTGATGGAAAAATTAAAAAAAAAGAAATATGCATTCTTTTTTAAGGTTATAGAATTAAGAATTTTAGCACATATTGTAAAATTATAAAACAAAACAAGAAAAACAACAAACCAAGGAGCAGTATAATTTGTATATGGTATAAGTTAATTGCCTGTTGGTCTGTTGCTGTGTAACAATCCATGTTAAAACTTAATGGCCTATGCCCTGGCCGGTTTGGCTCAACGGTTAGAGCGTCGGCCTGCGGTCCAGAGAGACCCGGGTTCGGTTCCTGCTAAGGGCACGTATCTCGGTTGCAGTTTGTCCTTGGCCCTGGTTGGTCGTGTGGGTGGCAGCCACTTGATGTGTCCCTTTCACATTGATGTTTCTCTCTCCCTCCTACTCTATCTGGACAAAAAATGGAAAAATGTCCTCGGGTGAGGAAAAAAAACCCCAAAAACTTTATGGCCTAAAACAATGAGCTAGCTATTTATTTATTCATTTATTTATTTATTTATTTATTGCTTGTGAGTCAGACATTTCTGCTCTTGGTTGTGCTCAGTCTTTCATATGACTGCAGTCAGCTAGCTGCAGATCAGACTTATTAGGTTAGGCTCTCACATGTTAAAGAATCAGCTGGCTTTAGTTGGTACAGCCCATCTCTGCTCTATGTAGTCTCATCACCCAGCAGACTAGTCTGGATTTGCTTTAATGTCAGGATCAGGGTTCCAAGAGAGGCTTAGAACTGGCACTCTGTCACTTCCATCACATTACACTGGTCAAAGGGCCTGGCCAGAATTAGATAGGGAAATAGACCCCACTTCCTGATTTATTGCAAAAGGTGTTGCTATAGCGAGGCCATTATTGGGAGCATTCAGTTTAATATAATTATGCTGCCCTTGTATAATTGGGGGTTGGGGAGGATAAGAATTTATGTTTGCACTTGCTCATTTCTACCGAGAAACAATTGAAGGATACACAAGAAACCATTTAAAATGGTGGGCTGTGTAGGGATATGGGCAAGAAATGTTTCTTATTGATTTTTCAACCCTTTAAATGTATGCTTTATTATATATATATTTAAATCATCTGCCTTTGGCCTCTGCCTATAAAGATAATTCTATTTAAAACTTTCCAATTGTTTTTTAGTGAGCAGTCTAATTTGTTTTAAAGAAATGTGGTTTTCCTTGATCAGGATTCTGTAATATGCATCTGAAAGACCTGTATTCAGCTCATTTTTCTCAGTAATTATAATCAGCAGCACTTGACTGTATCTTCTATCCAAAACTCAGCATTGATAAACATTTTCATGGCCAAATTAAATTATTAATTTGTATAGATTCTTAATTTGATTCAAGTAGACTTTTTTTAATCTGACCCTCCCCCCCCCACATAATTTGCATTTTTAGTCTCATATTTATATCTCTTTTTATTCTTAGTCATCCTCAAAGTAATTTTTTAAAACTTTAAAAGAAAAAGTTTATTGTAATGATGTGTAAATGCTTTCATTTGTGGGCAGTTTATCACATAGGATTCTTCTCATATAGCACTTGTCTAGGATGTTTTTATGTTCATCATTACTTTCTGTTAGAGCTACAGAATACTTCTACTCTTTTTCTTTCAAATATGTTTTTATTGATTTTTAGAGAGAGAGCGAGAGAGTGATAGAAACATCAATGAGAGAGAAACATCTGTTGGCTGCCTCCTGCACACCCACTACTACTGGGGGGTCAACCTGAAACCTGGTCATGTGTCCTGACCAGGAATCAAACGGGCGACCTCTCGGTGCATGGGTTGATGCTCAACCACTGAGCTACACCAGTTGGGCTTTACTCTTTAGTTTTATGTCTGAGTCTTCAAATTTCTTTTTTTATTGAATTCATTGGGGTGACATTGGTTCAAAAAATTATAGGTTTCAGGTGTGCAATTCTATAATGGGTTGTGGGATCGAGCCCTGTCCAGGAATCGAACTGCGACCTCTCAGTCCATGCGATGATGCTCCCATCCGCTGAGCCACACCAGCTGGGCTGATCTTTGTGTTTTCTAATCATAATTACTGTGTATTTCATGCCTTCCTTATACTTAACACTAATCTAAGCATTATCTCTAATCCTTAAATCTTTCCTGCCAGGTAGGTCTTATTATCTCTCATTTTACATATGTTGAAAATAAGGACCAAAAAGATGAAATGATTTGATAAAAATTCATGTAGGCAGTTAGTAACAGAATGAGGATTCACACCAAATCTCAGTCTCTGTAGTCATGCTTTTTCTACTAGACAATGTTATTTCTTGAAACATGAGGAGTAACACTAGTGTTGCAGGTTTGTAAGTAGTGTCCTGAATAAGAGATGGGTAGTTTTAATCTGTTAACACTACTCTGGGGGCTAAGTTTTGCCCAGTATCTTTTACTTGGTCTGTTATTCAGTGTTCCACAGTTGGGCTGCACTGAGTTTTTCGTTCTGCCAAGTGCTGAATGTTAAAACACATCTCACTGCTAAGCCCTCCTCAGGCCTTTGGCGCCCTTGCTGTAAAGGCAGGTGGTCTGAAGAAAGGCTCCCTCTAGGTTTTTGCACACCATACACAACACATAATAGTGCGAGACAACTGTCAGTTCCTTCCTTCCCTTCTCTCCACTGCGCCTCCCCCCGCCACCCCCCTCCCCCATCTTCCAGAAAGCTGGGCCCCAGATGGAAGCGCTGGAAACGTGTCAACTATTCTCTGAAGGGCATTGAGAAAATACTGTCAAGAAGAAAAAGGCAAGCGCAACAGCTCATTAGTCCACTAATCAGACAGGATGACCATCAATTTACAAAGAAAATGTCCTGGACAGAGAGGGGGAAGGCTAGCAGAATGTTGCCCACATGGCTCTTGGAGAGCTGCACATTTTTGTCAGGGAATTTGCAGTTTAGGGGCATTGCTCCCCTGATTGACTTTCTATATATATTATATTTCTTCCTCAAAATGTGGCAAACTGAAGCATTAAAAATAATATTTGGGACCCTGGCCAGTTTGGCTCCATGGTTAGAGCATTGGCCTATGGACCAAAGAGTTTCAGGTTTGATTCCTGGTCAAGGGCATATAACTTGGTTTCAGGTTCCATCCCTGACCCTGACGGGGTCGTCAGGAGGCAACCAGTTGATGTGACCCTCTCACGTCAGTGTTTTTCTCTCTCTCTCTCTCTCTCTCTCTCTCTCTCTCCTTCTTCCCTCCCTCCCTCCCACTCTATATAAAAAAATAAATCAATGGAAAAACATCCTCTAGTGAGGATTATATATAATATATGGGGATATTTTCCTCATTAGACCAATTTCATGGATGTGAGAAGATGTGCCATTTGCCAGTGTCATGAATATTCTTGTATGTATTGTGTTTATAAGTAACTGTGATCCCATAGAAAGAAATCTTTGATTTAACATTCTAATTTGAACCTTTGGTGTCCATTTCTTGTACTTTACATTGAATTTATTGGAAAATAAATGCATGGTACTTATGTGTAAAGCTTAGAATTACTGAGAGGCAAGTAGCTCAATTTAAAAGTGATTTTGGCCCTGGCCAGTTTGGCTCAGCGGTTAGAGCGTCGACCTGCGGTCCTGAGAGACCCGGGTTCGGTTTCCGCTAAGGGCGCGTACCTCGGCTGCAGTTTGTCCCCGGCCCTGGTTGGTCATGCGGGTGGCAGCCACATGATGTGTTTCTTTCACATCGATGTTTCTCTCTCTTCTGTCTGTTCCTCTCTCTCCCTCCCACTCTACCTGAACAAAAAAATGGGAAAATGTCCTCGGGTGAGGATAAAAATAAATAAATAAATAAAAATAAAAGTGATTTTGGTAGCCCTGGCCAGTTTGGCTCAGTAGTGAGAGTGTCAGCCAGCAGACCAATGAGTTGTGGGTTCGATTCCAGTCAAGGGCAGGTACCTCGGTTGTGGTTCCCACCCTGGCCCTGGTCCAGGTTGTGCGGGAGGCACCAATTGATGTGTCTCTCTCACATCAGTGTTTCTCTTTCTCTCTCTCCCTCTCACGCTGTCTGATGATAAAGAGAAAATTATCCTCAGATGAGGATTAAAAATAATAATAATAACAATAATAATAATAAATAAAATAAAGGTGAATATGGTGCCCCTGGCCCTATTATTAACCAAGTATATAACAAGTTCCCTTTAATGGAGTCAAATAACTTTGAAGATAATAGAATATTACTCCTCTGTATCAAGTCTTATTTATATTAGCTCAGACCTAATTCTTACATCAAGTGTGATCTGTCAAATTTCTCTTTCTGGAATTTGTTGCTATCTAGTGTTATCCAACACTGCTTATGAATTATCCCCATAGGTGAAGTACCTGTGCTTAGTTTAGAATCATCTCTACTTTTCATCCTTTTGAACAAATGTTATAAGTGACATTTATATACCTGATGTTAAAGATGTTGAACTCACCCCTTTTTTTCCTTAGAGCAGTTGATATGTATAAAAATTTAGTACTTCATCATTCATAGTAATTTATATATGACTGATTATATTTGTTTCTATGCTTTGCACTTGACACCTACTGATCAAGATAGTTCCACATTAGCTTTTAACCCCCTACTCATTTCATTCATTTATAAATAGAAGTTAAGAAAGAATGTGGTTGCAATAAGCAGAATTTCTAACCTGGTTTCTTTCTTTCTCAGCCACTATCCTCACTGTTAACTTTCTGGTCTCGTCAATACTTGACCTTGCTGCCTTGTTAGTTTTCTAGGATTGCTGTAACAAAGTTCTACAAACTGGGTGGCTTAAAACAATAATGTTCTCCCTGGCTGGTTTGGCTTAGTGGTTAGAGCATTGGCCCGCAGACCCAAACTGTTGGGTTTGATTCCCAGTTAAGGGCACGTACCTGGGTTGCAGGTTCTATCCCCAGTCCCCGTCAGGGTTGTGCAGGAGGCAACCAATCTATGTGGCACATTGATGTTTCTCTCTCCTCTCTCTTCCTCCTTCCCTCCCTTTCTTCCACTCTATCTAAAAACCAGTGGACAGCCCTGGCCAGTTTGGCTCAGCGGTTAGAGCGTCGGCCTGCGGTCCGGAGAGACCCGGGTTCGGTTCCCGCTACACGTACTTCGGTTGCAGTTTGTCCCCGGCCCTGGTTGGTTGTGCGGGTGGCAGCCACTCGATGTGTCCCTTCACGTCGATGTTTCTCCCTCTCTCTCCCTCCCATTCTATCTGTACAAAAAATGGAAAAATATCCTCGGTGAGGATTAAAAAAAAAAAAAAAAAAGTAAAAACCAGTGGACATATATCCTCGAGAGAGAATTAACAACAAAAAAAGACAACAGTCTTCTCTCACACTTTAGGGGGCCAGTGGTCCAAAATCAAGGTTTCAGCAGGGCCGATTCCTTCTTGGGGCCTCAGAGGAAGAATTTATTTCATACCTCTCTTCCTAGCTTCCAGTGCTTGATGATGATTCTTGCCATTCCTTGGCTTGTAGATACATCATTCCAATCTCTGCCTCCATCATCACACTGCTTCCTTTCTGTGTGACTGTGTCTGTCTTCACATAATTTATCCTTTGTGTATATGTCTCTTTAACTTTAAAGCCCCCCAGATAATCCAGGATGTGTTCCTCCTCTTAAGATCCTTAACTACTACATTTTCAAAGAGGTTTTCCAAATAAGGAAACATTTACAGTTCAAGGAATTAAGAGGTAGATGATATCTTTCTGGGGGCTACTATTCAGCCTATTAATCTAAACATTTTCTTCTCATTCCTCTAGGAAAATATGTTAGTGTTTCAAATGATTGTCGCTATTTTTATTATTTTATAGGAAAATCTGACCTCCATTTCTTTTATTCTCCACAGTTGGTCCTGAGAAAAGGGTACCAGCAATGCCTGGATCGCCTGTGGAAGTAAAGATACAGTCAAGATCCTCACCTCCCACCATGCCACCCCTCCCACCAATAAATCCTGGAGGACCCAGGCCAGTGTCATTTACTCCTACAGCATGTGAGACCTTTTAATTACTTGGGTTTGTGGTTGAGAGTGACATTTGTATCTAGGTGGCTGGCTGCCATTAAGCCTCCTGCATATACTATTCACAAGATTTTGAAAATGGGTATTAAAAGATATATATGTGTATATATACATATATATATATATATCACAACTGTATATCTGGTTATTTCTCTTATAAATTGCTTTTGCTCTCTGAAAATAGTACTTAGTTAATTTGGGCATTTGGAAATTTACTTTTTATTTATTTATTTTTTTTTTTAATTTTTTTTTATTTTTTGTTTGTTTTCATCCTTACCCGAGGACATTTTTCCAGTTTTTGTTCAGATGGAGTGGGAGGGAGAGAGAGAGAGAAACATTGACGTGAAAGGGACACATCGAGTGGCTGCCTCCCACACGACCCAAGCAGGGCCAGGGACAAACTACAACTGAGGAACGTGCCCTTTAGCGGAACCGAACCCGGGTCTCTCTGGACCTCAGACCGACACTCTAACTGCTCAGCCAAACTGGCCAGGGCCACATTTGGAAATTTAGTAGTCCCAGTATTTTTTTCATATTCTATGGTAAGTAACTATTTTAATTTCTTTGGCTCTAAACTACTGAATTAAAATTATCATATTGATTTATAGGAATTAAAGTAAGGTTTTTTTTGTTTTTTGCTTTCTTTTTTTTCCCCTCATTCGGGACATTTTTGCATCTTCAGATAGATCAAGCGGGAGAGAGGAAGGAAGAGAGAGAGAGAGAAACATCGATGTGAGAGAGACACATTGAGTGGCTCCCACCCACACGAAACCAACCGGGGCTGAGGACAAACTACAATAGAGGTACATGCCCTTAGTGGGAACCAAACCCAGGACTCTCTGGTCCATGGGCCAATGCTCTAACTGCTGAGCCAAACTGGCCAGGGCAAAAGTAAGTTTCATAAAGTTATCGAATTATTTCTAAACGTTTTCCAGGACTGTCACGGTAAGTCATTTCACACACAAAAAAAGAGAGTAATTATTGTATTAGTTTGCTATGGCTGCCATAACAAAATACCATAAACAACAGAAATTTATTTTTTTTAAGTTCTAGAGGATAGCCTTTACTGGTTTGACTTTTACTCCATATTCAGTGTTGAATAAGAATAGCACTCCTGCCCTGGCCAGTTTGTCTCAGCAGTTAGAGCATCGGCCCACGGACCAGAGAGTCCTAGATTCAGTTCCCACTGGGGGCACGTACCTCGGTTGCAGTTTGTCCCTGGCCCCAGTTGGGGTTGTGTGGGTGGCGGCCAGTCGATGTGTCTCTTTCACATCGATGTTTCTTTCTCTCTCTCTCTTCCCCCCTCTCTCCTTCCTGCTCTATCTGAGGATAAATGCAAGTAATGTCCTCATGTGAGGATAAAAGAAAAAAAGAATAGCAGTCCTTGCCCAGCCAGTGTGACTCAGTGGTTGAGCATCAACCCATGCACCAAGAGGTTACCAGTTCGATTCCTGGTCAGGGCACATGCCAAGGTTGTGGGCCAAATCACCAGTAGGGGACATGCAGGAGGCAGCCAATCGATGTTCTTTCTCATCGATGTTTCTCTCTCTCTTTCCCTTCCTCTAAAATCAATAAAGAAAAAAAATTTTTTTTAAAAGAAGAATAGCAGTCCTCGAACTGAAAGGTTGTGGGTTCAATTCACGGTCAAGGGCACTTGCTTGGGTTGCAGGTTTGATTCCCAGCCACAGTCAGGGTTGTATGGGAGGCAACCAACCAATGTGTCTCTATCACATCAATGTTTCTCTTTCTCTCCTTCCCTTCCTCCCATTCTTTCTTTAAAATTCAATGGAAAAATATTCTCAGGTGAGGATTAAAAAAAAACAAGTTTTAGAGCATAGACATCCAAGGTCAAGGTATCAGCAGGTTTGATTTTTTTTTTTTTCCTGAGTCCTCTGTCCTTGGCTTGCAAAAGCCACCTCCTTGCTATATCCTCCCACATCCTTGCCTCTGTGTCAATCCATTCATGTTGTCCATTTCTTTTCTTATAAGGACAACAATCATAATGGGTTTGGGACTACCCACATAACCTCAAATATAGTCACATTCTGAGATACTGAGGGCTTTGAACTTCAGCATGGGACTTTATGGGGAACACAGTTCAGTTCATAAGAAATATATTAGCTAATAAATAAAGCGTTCAACTTGACTAGTCTTCAAGGAAATGCAAACTAAAACCCAGTGAAATACCATATACACCCACAAGAATGTTCAAAATGAAAAAAAATTACCAAGTTTTGGTGAGTGTGGAGCAATCTGAACAGTCATACATTGTTTAAGTATGAGAAAATTGTTTGGCAATATCTTCTAAAGCTGAATTTCTACAAATTCTATAACTCAGCAATGTTAGTCCTACATACATATTAAAACAAAAACAAAACTAAAAAATCCTCTATTTAAAACCTAAAACCTAGATACACACACATGTCTAGATTTTAATTTTGAGTTCTGCCTTTCCATGCCCATGCTACCTCCAGCTCATACTTTGCCTCATAAAGCAGAAGAAAATTGCTATTTGTATAGTGCACCCATAACATGTGAGAGCATTGTACTAGGTGCTGTATGCATTTTCTTATTTAATCATGTGCACACTATTTCTGCTCAAACATTTATGTTTCCTTTTTCTTTTTTTAATTTTAGCTCTTTTTATTTTTTAATTTTATTTTTGTTACAGATGTTTCTCCTTTTTTATCCCATTGATACCTCCTCCCCATTCCCCCCGCCCCATCCCTGGCTTTGTTGTCCATGTCCATTGGTTATGTGTACATGCATATAAGTTCTGTGGTTTATCTCTTCCCACCTCCCACCACCCCCTCTTCTGAGGGTTGTCAGTCTGTACCCTACTTCCGTGTTTCTGGGTCTACCCCATTCCTCAGACTGTTATATTCATTATATTCCATATATAAGTGAGATCATGTGGTATTTGTCTTTTTCTGCTTGGCTTGTTTCACTTAGGATAATACTTTCCAGGTCCCTCCATGTCATCTCAAAGGATAAGAGATCTTTCTTTCTTAAAGCTGCATAGTACTCCATTGTATATATGTACCACAGCTTCTTTATCCATTCATGTACTGATGGACATTTGGGCTGTTTCCAGATCTTAGCTATTGTATATAGTGCTGCTATGAACATGGGGGTACATGTATTCTTTCTGATTGGTGTTTCAGGCTTCTTAGGGTATATTCCTAGAAGCGGTATCACTGGGTTAAATGGAAGTTCAGTGTTTAATTTTTTGAGGTAACACTATATTGTTTTCCATAGTGGTTGCACCAGTCTGCATTCCCACCAGCAGTGCACTAGAGTCCCCTTTTCTCCACACCCTCGCCAACACTTGTTTGATGATTTGTTGATGGTGGCAACATGTATGTTTTCTGTGTTAATCATTATTATTATTATTTTTATCCTCACCCAAGGACATTGTTCCATTTTTTGTTCAGATAGACTGGGGGAGAGAGAGAGAGAGAGAGAAAGAGGGAAAGAAAACATCGACGTGAAAGGGACACATCGAGTGGCTGCCACCCACACAACCCAACCAGGGCTGGGGACAAACTGCAACCAAGGTACGTGCCCTTAGCGGGAACCTACCCTGGGTCTCTTTGGACTGCAGGTCGACACTCTAACCACTGAGCCAAACCGGCCAGGGCTGTGTTAATTATTTTTAAAGACAAGAGAAGACAGTCTAATATGTACAGCTGTAATAGAAGGTTTAATTTTTATTTTCCCAAACATTTGAAATTGAGTGAGTGGTTAACTGCAGCAGTCTGAGCCAGAGTGAAAGACATGCCTTTTGATGTCTTTTTTTCCCTTTGTTTTCTGTCTCAAAGTTATACATCCTTAGATATAAGTACTGTCTTGAAGTGAAACAGATTTAAACCCAGGCTATCATTCATATTTCAAAATACAGACAACTGGGATATGTATATATAAATTTGGACCTTTTTTCCTCAATATTTGACTACTTGAAAGTGGATATGTTTTATTTCAGAAAATGTAATCATATGCTTTCACTAAAGAGCTTGTTTTGTCATCAGGGTGGCTAAAAGCACAATAATGTATTATTTTAATGGGCTGCTTCAAAAGAGGGCAGCTCTCCAGTGGCAATTGACCTTTCTGTGAACACAAAGAAATTGCAGACCACTGCAACTAATTTTCTGGATTGCTGAGGCTGAGTGTTGAGCTTTCTTTTCAGTAGCTCTAGTGATCTTTTTAATGGAAGACACAAAAGAGGGAGCACCTTTTTATCCTTAACCTGTTAGTCTTTTAAGCAGTGAGTTAGTTATCTTCAGCAACATTTTCCTGAACACTTAATATTGCTAGCCAGTGAACAAAACTAATGTATATACAGTACACACTGTTTATAAAACTTAGCTAATTTTAGTATACACACACATGTAAGAGTGTTCATCAAGAAGTGTGTAATCTATTAAGGCATTGCAAATAAGTATAATTTGTTAATGGAAGCATATATAGCACAAAGAAGTATTACTACACTAAATTTCCTAGGATTTACCTTAAGGTGGATCAGCAAAGTCTCAAGGAATTCTTTTTAATACAGGTGTTATCTGAGCTATGTAGAATGAAGAGGAATTTACAGATCAAATTTGAATACAGGTCAGTCAAGAAGTAGGAATAGAGATGGTCAACTACAACTGCTTGCAGGAAGAAGGGAAGTGGAAGGGTTTTCATGATTAACGAGTTGTCATTAGGCAAAATATAAGTATATGGCAGTTTTCTAAGTTAGGTAAAAATTAAATGATTAGGTTTTTTAAATTTGGCTTAAGTCTTGCCTTAAGTTTTTTCTTATGTTTTTAGACACGGTTTTATCTTCTTAGATGATCAAGCCTGGGTATGAGTAAGTGAAAATCTATTGGCCCTTCGGCACTAGGTAATTTTTTACTGTTCGGTAAAAAAGGAGATTTTTTTACTTAACACTGCCTAGAATTTAGCCCTGGGATTATTCTCCAAATTAAAACTAGTGAAAAGTGACTAAGAACAATGTGAAAACAGAAAAGCTGCCCTGGCTGGATTGGCTCAGCAGTTAGAGTGTTGGCCTGTGGACCATAGAGTCTCAGATTTGATTCTGGTTAAGTGCATGTACCTTGGTTGCAGTTCTGTCCTCAGCCCTAGTCGGGGTTGTGCAATAGACAACCGATTGATATTTCTCCCTCTCTCTCTCTCTCCCTCCCTCCCTCCCTCACACAGTATCTGAAGATAAATGGAAAAAGATCCTTGAGTGAGGATTTTTTTTTTTTTTTTAAGTCCTCACCCGAGGACATTTTTTGATATTTTGTTCAGATAGAGTGGGAGGGAGAGAGAGAGAGAGAAACATCGATGTGAAAGGGACCCATCGAGTGGTTGCCACCCACACGACCCAACCAGGGCCGGGGACAAACTGCAACAGAGGTACGCACCCTTAGCGGGAACCGAACCCGGGTCTCTCCGGACCGCAGGTCGACGCTCTAACCGCTGAGCCAAACTGGCCAGGGCGGGTGAGGATTTTTTAAATAATAAAATAGAAAAACTGAAACTAAGCACATGTATTATTATTTAAGCAGAAATTTAGAATGGGAGTGTCCTGTGTAGTATCTAAAAAAAAATACTTTATTGAATGGCCAAGAATTTGGTAGTATTAATCTAGTACTGTCAAGACAGAAAAACCGACTCTGATAGGCATGAATATTTCGTATGATCAAAGAGATATATACCTTACTGCAGGAACATATCATTAAACCTATAGCCTAGAAAAAACATTTGTCATAGTAACACAACTGTTTTCTGGTGTGTTTTGTTCACATGCGACATTCTAATTGACTGCCTTAGCTTCTTTTTTTTCTTTCTTTCTTTTTTTCTTAATTTTTGTTATCCTCACCCGAGGACATTTTTTGTTCAGATAGAGAGGTAGGGAGAGAGAGGAAGAGAGAGAGAGAGAAACAACGATGTGAAAGGGACACATCGAGTGGCTGCCATCTGCACAACCCAACCAGAGCCGGGGATAAACTGCAACCGAGGTACGTGCTCTTAGCGGGAACCAAACCCGGGTCTCACTGGACCGCAGGTCGATGCTCTAACCGCTGAGCCAAATCGACCAGGGCTGCCTTAGCTTCTTTAGGACCCTAAGATTGGGAAGATGTGATGTAAAAGATGGGTATGAATGTCCATTCATTGGAAATAAGTATTCTCCCAAACTCATCTCATGCAATAACTAACTATTGCAGGAAGTCTTCAAACTACCTATACTTGCCCATGGCATCTGTGGAGTTAGATGTCCCTTCTTTCTGCTCTAGTAGTACTCTACTCTTCTGTTTTAACATTTCTGTGTTACTGTTACCTTTTTTTTAATCTTCACCCAACGATATTTTTGCATTGATCTTCAGAAAGAGTGGGAAGGGGTGGGGGGTTGGGGGGTAAAGAGAGAGAAACATCAATGCATGAGAGACACACTGACTGGCTGTCTCCCGCATGTGCCTAATGGAACCTGCGACTCTTTTGCCACTCCAACTGCTGAGCCAAACCAGCCAGGGTGCTGTTACCATTTTTTACCTGACAGACTGTCTCACTTATATAACAGTCTTGTTGGACAGAAACTGTCTCGTGTACTCTTAACATGTGCGTTACAAAATTGAAGTAAATAAATGAAGGAGAATGCAAACAAGAAGAATGTATCAAAGATCCTTCTGTTTTGCACTGAATCTTTCATTTTTGCTTTTAGTAAGCAATGGCACCAACCATTCTCCTCCTACCCTGAATGGTGCCCCATCACCACCTCAGAGATTCAGCAATGGTCCTGCCTCTTCCACATCATCTGCACTAACAAATCAACAATTGCCCGCCACTTGTGGTGCTCGACAGCTCAGCAAATTGAAACGCTTCCTCACCACTCTGCAACAGTTTGGCAATGACATCTCACCTGAAATTGGGGAGAAGGTTCGGACTCTTGTTCTTGCACTGGTGGTAAGTACAGCATCACTGTCAACAATTGCCTGAGTATATGGCTCAGAACTAAAGCCAGCAGAAAAGTTGTATATGTTTCTGCTCACTGCCAAACCTGTAGCAATGTGTCAAAATCTACAGACTAGACTAGTTATTAATATAACTTGTGTAAAACTGTTGATTTGTGGATTTCAATTATGTATAAAAATGTTTATCAAAGAAACAAATCAATAATGTTAACTAATATGTAGATTCTTATGCTGTAGATTTAAATCCATTAAGGAGCTTTGGTTTTTTTTGCTTTCAATTATGTTTTATTTTTATTAATTTATTTATTTAATTGTTGAAAGTATTACAGATGTCCCTCTTTTTTCCCCATTGACCCCCTGCTTCCTGCTCCCACCCTCTTCCTGCCTTTTCCAGTCTACTGTCCGTGTTGACTGGTTGTGCATGTATGCATGTAAGTTTTTTGTGTTATCTCTTCCCTCCCCTTCCACCCCCCATCCCTCTGAGGTTGGTCAGTCTGTTCCCTACTTCCATGATTCTGGATCTGTTTTGGTCAACAGCTTTCTTTGTTCATTATGTTCCACAAATAGGTGAGATCATGTGGTACTTGTCTTTCTCTGACGAGCTTATTTCACTTAGCATAATACTCTCCATGTCCTTACATGTTGTCTTAAAGGGTAAGAGATCTCTCTTTCTTACAGCTGCATCGTATTCCATTCTGTAAATCCACTCATCTATTGATGGGCATCTGGGCTGTTTCCAGATCTTAGCTATTGTAAATAGCGCTGCTATGAACATAGGAGTACATATATTCCTTCTGATTGGTGTTTCAGGCTTCTTAGGATATATTCCAAAAAGTGGGATCACTGGGTCAAATGGCAGTTTCATTTTTAATTTTTTGAGGAAACTCCATATTGTTTTCCACAGTGGCTGTACCAGTCTGCATTCCCACCAGCAGTGTGCTAGAGTCCCATTTTCTCCACACCCTTGCCAGCATTGGTTGTTTGAGGATTTGCTGATGACTGCCATTCTGGCAGGTGTGAGGTGATATCTCATATTTTAATTTGCATCTCTCTGATGGTTAGAAATGATGAGAATTTTTTCATGTCTCCTGGCCTTCTGTGTGTCCTGTATGGAGAAGTGTCTATTCAGGTCTTCCACCTATTTTTAATTGGATTATCTTCCTTTTGTTGAGTTGTGTCATTAAGCATCTTTGAATATGTCTTTAAAATTGAGTTTCAGCAGACCACTGAGGTTCAACCAAATTAATGCCAAGCTTTGTTACTTAACATATTCAGTGCCTGGTGCATTGTTTCCAAGCCAGAGAGAAAGAAAAAATAACAAGTTTAATTTTCAGAAGAATAATTTGTAAAATTATGTTTCACAATCTAAATAAAGAATAGTGAAGGGATTATGTTCTTCAGCTCTTCATGCAAATATAATTTCTTTGGAGTTTTTAAGGTACACACAATTTTTCGTTCTATACTGACTGAGCATGATGAACCCATGGTATAAGAGAGTGATTTTTCTGACAATGACAGCTGGATAGAGTTTAACTCTCAAAGTATATAAGGGAAGCTCTGCCAATTCCCAATGTTTGTAAATCGAATTCAAGATTTATTTCCAGTAAAAGCACCCCATGCTCCTATATGTGGCAAAGATGAACCACAGTATTAAATTTTCATGTTGTAGTTTTCAGATTGTTATCAGGGACCCCTGGGATTCACTTAGACTGTTAGAAAGTCCAGGAGATAAAAATTATTTTCATAATCATACTAAGATGTTACTACACAGGACACTCCCATTCTAAATTTCTACCTTTCACTCTTATTCTCTCATGAGTATATGATGGAATTTTCTAGAGGCTGTGTGATAATAGGATGTTGCAACAGATTAAATGCAGAAGCATCTTGAAGAACCCAGCTGTATTTTATTAAGCTATATATGAAAGAGATTTGTAAAACTATAACAACAGTGCTATTCTTCTCACTAGTTTTTTTTTTTTTTGGAAAATATAGTTGTTTTTAAATGGATTAATAATAACATTTTTCAAATTCTCAGTTTTTATTTCTGATTTGGTTGATGATCGAATGAGGAAACCCAAATAAATTTCGAGGGGTTTTGAAACTAAAAAGTTTAAGAACTGCTACCTTATATGATTTTTGGTCTAGTGTAGAA
Source organism: Molossus molossus (assembly GCF_014108415.1). Taxonomy (NCBI): domain Eukaryota; kingdom Metazoa; phylum Chordata; class Mammalia; order Chiroptera; family Molossidae; genus Molossus; species Molossus molossus. The sequence goes on along the minus strand of NW_023425399.1, from coordinate 21,743,977 downwards.
AAAACAACTTTCGTTCTAGGAAATATGGAATAAACGATTAATCATTTGGGATTCAATCTCTGTTGTTTAATATAGCTATAGGTTGTTTATTTTCATTGCTGTGTGTTTTATTGTAGGAATATACCACAATTTATACTTTTTATACCCCAATTTTCTGAGATTCGCTAGAAGAATTCCCAGGACCTGGCACATAGTCATGTTCACAACTAAGATTTATTACAGAGGCATAATAAGGATACACAGCTGGATCATAAAGGAGAGAGATGCATTTGGAATGTGCAGGCCTCCTATGATTGGTCACACTGTGCTCACTCTTGCCCCAGCAGTGAAAATGCAGCAACATGTGTGCAATGTTTCTGCCCAGGGAAGTGTGTTAGAGACACAATGCCCAAGGTTGTTACTGTGGTCTGGGCACATAGACGCTCTTTGCCTAGCACTTAGCGAATTCTAGACTCCCAGAAGGAGACCAGTGTTCAGTATAAACCATCTTGTTTGCAGAGACAGTCCAGGCATAGTGAACCACACTCAGCGGTTAGGGAAAGTTTTTTGTTGTTGTTTTGAAAAAATAAAAGTGTTTATCAGTCAAATATTACACTGTTATGGAAAAAAATCTTACTGGATTAAAACTAATAAAATTGGCCTTAAATGTCAAAATGAGTTTGAACATAATTGGAAGCAAACCAGACATCAGAATATTATGCCAGTTCCAGCAACATACTGCTTTAAGTAATCTATGCTTAAATATTATTTCAGTAGTAAAAGAAAAATAAATAAAAGGCCTTATTTGCCAAGGGAAAAAAAAAAGCATCATTTTATAGCCATGAAAGTAGATGTAGATATAGTCAACCGGCTCTTTTTTTTTTAATATGATTTTTATTTTTATTATTATTATTATTTTTTTTTTTTTTATCCTCACCTGAGGATATTTTTCCATTTTTTGTACAGATAGAGTGGGAGGGAGAGAGAGGAAGGGAGAGAGAGAGAGAGAGAAACATTGATGTGAAGGGACACATCGAGTGGCTGCCACCCGCACGACCAACCAGGGCCGGGGACAAACTGCAACCGAAGTACGTGCCCTTAGCGGGAACCGAACCCGGGTCTCTCCGGACCGCAGGCCGACGCTCTAACCGCTGAGCCAAACTGGCCAGGGCTATTTTTTTTTAGAGAGAGAGAGAGATAGAAACATCTATTGACTGCCTCCTGCATGCCCCCTACGGGGATTGAGACCGAAACTCAGGCATGTGCCCTGACTGGGAAACCAGGACTTCTCAGTCCATGAGATGATGCTCAGTTCACTGAGCCATACCGGCCAGGCTCAGTTGTCTCTTTTAAATGGCCATGCTTGGGTTAACTGTTTTTTATTTTTTTTAAATAGTTGATATCATTAGGAGGTGGTAAAATACACATAAAATTTACTATCTCAACCATTTTAACATGTATAATTCAGTGATGTTAAGTATATTCATTATTGTATAACTATCACCACTGTCTATCTCTTTTTTCTTACAAAACTAAAACCCTATGCCATTAAACAATTCCCCACTCCCTCTAACCTCCCCAGGCTCCTGTAAACCACCATTCTATTTGATTAATCTGAGTACCTCAGATAAGTGGAATCATATAGTATTTGTCCTTTCATGGCTGGCTTATTTCACTTTGCATAATGTCCTCAAGATTCATCTATGTATATGTTGTAGCATGTGTCATAATTTTCTACCTTTTTATGGCTGAATAATACTCCATTTTGTATATATACCACATCTTGACTATTCATTCATCCATTACCAGACACTTGAGGTACTTCCACCTTTTTAGTTAGGGGAACTTTTATATCAGTGTAGGACTGTTTATCAGCCAGCATTGTAGATAGCAGCCAATGGCTCAACCTTACAGACTTTTTTAAGGTTACTTGTTTCAGATCTGCTATTATTAGCTATTTTCTATACATGGGCTATTATACATGATATTGCTGTGAGCATTGCACCAGACAATGGAACCTGGATTCCATAGGATGCATACATACAAATTTAGTATATAAGGCCAGATGGTTTTCTCAAATGTTATACCAATTTATATTCTCATTAACATCAGTATCTTAGTCTGTTATAATAGATTTCTTTCTTTTTTTTTTTTTATCCTCACCCAAGGACATTTTTCCATTTTTTGTTTAGATAGAGTGGGAGGGAGGAAGGGAGGGAGGGAGGGAGGGAGGGAGGGAGAGAGAGAGAGAGAGAGAGAGAGAGAGAGAGAGAGAGAAAGAGAGAAAGAGAAACATCAACATGAAAGGGACACATCGAGTGGCTGCCACCCGTATAACCAAAACAGGGCCGGGACAAACTGCAACCGGGGTACATGCCCTTTAGCGGGAACCGAACCCCGGTCTCTGTGGACCATAGGCCGACGCTCTAACCGCTGAGCCAAACCAGCCAGGGCCTAATAGATTTCTGTAGGCTGAGTGAATTAGAAACACTTAACTCTCACAATTCTGGAGGCTGGTAAGTCCAAGATCTAGGTTCTGGCAGATTTGGTGTCTGATGAAAACCCATTTCCAGGTTCATAGATGGCTAACTTCTCACTGTATCCTTTTGCGGAAGGGGCAAGAGAGTTCTAAGGGATTCTCTTTTATAAGGGCACTGATGACCTAATCTCCTCCCAAAGACCCCACCTCCAAATACAGACACATTGGGGATTAGGTTTTAACGTACGAATTTTGAGTGGTCACAAACATTCAGTCTATAGCAATTGATATTAAAACTATATATTTGGAGATGTAGGAAAAAGGTTTGTAATACCCATTTATTATTTTTTTAAAAACACTTAGCAAATCAGTTATAGCAGGAACTTCCTTAATCTGATGACAATTATATATATAAACAAAAAACTGTAAGCAAGCCTCATGTTTTATGGTGAAATTTTGAAAGTCTTCCTTCTGGTATTAGGAACCAGATAAGGATGTCTTCTCTATTCAGCAATCCTGAACATTCTAGCAAATAAGATATAAGGATTGGAGTGAGATAATAAAACTGCCATATTCATATAGGTTAAATATTATCTTACGTGTGTTGCATTTGAACTTACCACTTAGTTCATTTTGTTTGTTTTGTTTTGCTACCAACCTGTTTTTCTAATTTGGAGGAAAATGAACATCTTAAGAAAAGTCTTATAAGTCTTCTAGTTATGAAAAGAATAGTAAAATTTTAGCAGGCATATGTAAGTGGAACAATTAGCTAATTCAGAAAAGGCCACGCAATTAGGAAACTGGAGTTTAGTTCACCTGTGTTTCTGGTGTGTAAGGTAAAATGCTGGTAGTCTCTAACTATACCAAGGAGCAAGCATCAGCACTTTCCACAGTGAGGTAAAGGGAAATGTTCTGTACTCCACCTACTTACTTGGAGAATACACATTCTGGAGGGTAGTTTGGCAATGTTCCAGATACTTTAAGTTAGACAGTTCCTTTGACTCACCAGTTTCTCTCCTTGAAATTCATCCTAACAAAATAATAATGTGCACCAAGATAATCAATTCAACATTATTTATAATGCCTGAGAATTGAAACCAGCTAAATGTTTTTTATAAAAGCCTAAGTTACAATACATCAGATTAATGGAATACGTAGTTATTAAATATCAAGTCTTGTTCAGATATACAACAGAAAGGGTTCTTCTTCCTATTTCTCCTGACAGAGCAAAAAATCTTGAACTTTATGTATAGAATAAAAATGACTCTGAAAGATGGAGAGAAGGCAGATTGACTGATGACCTTGGGACCCAAGGAAGTACATAGCAGTGAGTTTCCTATATTTTATGTTTTCGACATATATCCTATACTGTGGTCTGGAGAATCTAGTAACCTGGAAACACTTATGAGCACAGACACACAAAAATACCTCTTTCTAGCCAAATGAGTCTTACAACTTATTCAGAATACAATAGAAAATTAGATGTACAAGAACCAGGACCATTCACACTGAAATGAGAAGAGATACCCAACAGACAACTAAGCTGACACAGATGTTGGAATTATCTGGCAAGGATTTTAAAGCAGCCATCATAAAAATGCTTCAGTGAGCAGTTACCAACACAAATTGGGGGGGAGGGGTCTCCATAAAGAAATAAAAGATATAAAGAAGAACTAAATAGAAATTTTAGAACTGAAAATATAATAAAGCTAAAAACTCAGTGAAGGCCTCAACAATAGAAAGAAGTGGATAGAGAAAAGAGTCAGTGAACTTGAAGCTTGAACAATAGAAAAACTACTTAATCTGAACAATAGAGGGGAAAATGACTTTTAAAAAATGAACAGAACATCAGAGACTTGAAGAAGCATATAACAAGATACCTGAATCACAGTGAGAGAGGGTTTGAAAGAGTATGAAGCTGAAATTTCCCTGAATTTGAAAAAGGACCTAAACCTAAATATTTAAAAAAGCTGAGTATATTTCAAACAAAATACCCCACCTCTGTTCCCCCCTTTGCATCCCCTAGAAAACAGAGACAAAAAATCTTGACAGCAGCAAGAGAGAAATCTTAGGGGGAAATTCCAATAGCAGTGGATTGCTTTTCAATAACCAGGAGGCCAGAAGGTAGTGGCACATTTTTCAAGTGCTGAAAGAAAAGAACTATTAAGCCAGAATTTTATTTTTTTTTATCCTCACCCGAGGACATTTTTCCATTTTTTGCACAGATAGAGTGGGAGGGAGAGAGAGGAAGAGAGAGAGAGAGAGAGAGAAACATCGACGTGAAAGAGGCACATTGAGTGGCTGCCACCCGCACGACCAACCAGGGCCGGGGACAAACTGCAACCGCAGTACATGCCCTTAGCGGGAACCGAACCCGGGTCTCTCTGGACCACAGGCCGATGCTCTAACCGCTGAGCCAAACCGGCCAGGGCCAGAATTTTATTTTTATTTTTTTATCCTCACCTGAGGACATTTTTCCACTTTTTGCACAGATAGAGTAGGAGGGAGAGAGAGGAAGAGAGAGAGAGAGAGAGAAACATCGACGTGAAAGGGACACATCGAGTGGCTGCCACCCGCACGACCAGCCAGGGCCGGGGACAAACTGCAACCAAGGTACATGCCCTTAGCTGGAACCGAACCCGGGTCTCTCCGGACCGCAGGCCGATGCTCTAACCACTGAGCCAAACCGGCCAGGGCTTAAGCCAGAATTTTATATCTATCGAAAATATCATTCTGTAATGAAGGATGGAGTGGGTCAAAATATTCTCAGATGAAGTAAAGGAAGCCAGTTTGTCTCCAGCCAACCTACCCTAAAATAATAGCTAAAGGAAGTTACTGAAACAGAAAGAAAACAATAAAAGAAGGAATCTTTTTTTTTCCTGACGTTCTCAAAAATATTTAATGATACAGAAAATAATGTTAAGTGGAAAAAGCTGGATAGAAAAACCATACATACAGTAGGACACCAATGTTGTAAAAAGAACACACATGCAATTTAGAGAAATACCAGAAGAAGACTGCGTTGCAGCATTAAAAGTGATTATCCATGTGATGGTGGACTTAAGGATCATTTTCTACATGTATGAATCGTTCATACAAGTTTAAAAGCACTAAATGGAGGTTTAGGAAAAACTCCCAGGAATGGGTCATCAGGAACCACGGAACCCACTTCTCTGGAGCTCTTTAGCCAGACACTGGGTTGGAAGAATGGTTTTAAGGTGAACCTGTCTGAAAGCGGGACAAGTAAGATGGTTTCTGATTCCCATGTTGAGTTTCTGCTTTGTCTCAATGTGAAGAATATGATCTTGACCTTGGCCCGTTTGGCTCAGGGGTTAGACCGTCACAAGGACTGGAGGTTCCTGGGTTGTAGGTTTGATCCCTGGCTCTAGCTGGGGGAGTCAGCCAGTCCATGTGTCTCTCTCACATTGATGTCTCTGTCTCTGTCACTCTCATTCTCTCTCCCTCCCTCCCTCTCTTCCACTCTATCTAAAAATCAGTGGAAAAGAGCCTTGGATGAGGATTAACAACAACAACAACAAAAAAGAACTCGATCTTGGTTCCTTCTGTCTAGGAGTTTGCAATATAACCAGAGACAGGCCCCACATTGGGAGTCACTGCGTCACTGCATCACTGCTCTGCCTCTTACAGACAGGCCTCACACACTCTACAGGCAGGAACCCCATAGAAGAGCTTCCATCCCATCTTAAAGGTGGAACAGGCTCAGGTAAATTTCTCCCTCAGAATCACACTGCTAGCCAGCCAGTGGTCCAGCCAGAAGTTGAACTGAGAGCTCTAACATCAAAGCCTGCTTGCTATCTTACCCACTACACTGCCACATCCAAATGTTTAAAAAAAAAAAAAGGTTATATCAGGTACATTTTTTTCTTTATTGATTTTTAAAGAGACAGAAAGGGAGAGGGAGAGAGAGAGAAACATTGATGAGAGAGAACATTGATTAGACGCATCCTGCATGGCCCCCACTGGGCTTTTGGCCCACCACCTGGGCATGTGCCTTGACCGGGAATCAAACCAGTGGCCTCTTGGTGCATGGGTTGATGCTCAACCACTGAGCCACACCGGCTGGGCTAATTTTTTTAAAACTCACCATTTGGTACAAAAGAGACCCTGTATTCACGACACTTGGTCCCCACACCTGCCTGTCAGGCAAATAGCCAAGCGTCCATCAAAGGGTCCCAGTAGAGGAGGTAGAGTCGTCTGCTCAGCCTGGGGCCTCACCAACCCTGCTGTGGAAGATCGAATCTTAAGATATCAGGATGGATGAAATGGAAAGAGCAGAAATATGAGGAAATACAATAGTCTTTCCTTCTCCTCTTAAATTTTCTAAATTATGCGTTGTGGTTAAAGCAAGAATTATAGCATTGTCTAATATGATTGCCAGTATATATAAGGGAAATATGATAAACAATTATATTTTAAACCTGGGAGTGGGAGGATAAAGGTAGATAAGATTTCTGTACTTTTGTGTTTTGATTACAGTGGTGAGTTACATGAATGTAATAAAATGGCGTAGAACTATACACACATTTTACCGGTCTTAGTTCCCTAGTTTTGATATTGTACTTTAGCTATATAAAATGTAACCATGTGGGAATCTGGGTACAGAATGTACAGGAACCTATTAATTCTGTTTTCACAACTTCCTGTGATTATAATTATCTCAGTTTTAAAGAATAAAAATTTTGTCTGGTCGCCTATCTATCTATACCCATTGTCTTCTTGCCTTTGCTATCCAGAGGCCAGATCCCCTAACATTGTTCCTTTTTACATTCTCCTCTTTGTTAGAAGCATTTTCCCCAGGCTGCAGCTTCCTTCAGATGACACTTCTATAATCCTTCCTTGTCCTCCTAAGTCTGAGTCAAATGTGTCCTCTCTGTGTACCAGCAGTGTTCTTCACATGTGTACCTCAATCATACTGTAATGAATAGCTTAACTGTTTTCCCACTAGACCAGCGATTTTTAAACAGTATGCCGCAAGAATTTTTAAACATGCAATACCTAACTAGTCGGGGCACTGACCTCTTTTCCCTTCGATTTCCAACTTTAAAAAATGACAACAGCCAATACAAAAATAACTGTTCCGTTTGAATAAATCAAAATTAATACCTATTTTTTTTGTCAGATCGGCAAAATATATATATTTTTGGTGTGCTGAAGAATTAGTTATTTGTGCCATGAGATGCAAAATATTGAAAATCACTACCCTCGACTATGAGTTCTTGGGAGAGGAGGACTATGCAGTTATTTATTAAATAATTGAATGAGAAGGAAGGATAAAGAAGGAACAGTGGCTTACCATCCCTCTCAGAGGATTGCCTTCCATCTACAGTACTAATAGCCCTGAGTCAGTTTGGCCTAAGACACTATTTCTCTGTGCCACACAGTTCATTCTTTTTCTCCTTTGTCCATCCACAAAAAAACTTAGTCATTCGTACAGTCTTTCCATAGATTTACTCCACTTATTTTCACTTTTTGAGACCTGATTACAATCACTTGTGGTAGGGACAGAATATCATTCTCTTACACTTAATTTTTTTCCTGATTATTGGTACCTTTGGTTGCATTATATAAATATCATGTACTTAAAACAAATACTAAAAGTTTAAAAGAATTTTTTCGTATAAAATGTAGTAAACTGTTCAGAATATTTTTATTTAGCATGATTAAATTTGATATACTCTTTTCCTTAAGGGAGTTCATTTTATTTTTACTGAATATTGATATGATATATTTGGAAAAACCAAAACCATTTCAAATCCAGAAATAACTGCTGTTGTGATTGTCCTTCCAGATAGTTAAAGTACTATGTTTGTGTGTATGTGTGTATTATTTTCATAAATGGATTTTTGGGAAACATGCTGTTCTGTTTCTGAGTTTTTTCTTTAACAATAAATTATAGATACCTTTCTCATTGATTCACACAAATTTGCTTCCCATTAAGTATTCTGAGGTATGGCTATATTGTAAATTTTTTATTAATCCTCACCTGAGGATATTTTTTTTCCATTGATTTTTAGAGAGAGTGGGAGGGAGAGAGAGAAAGAGAAAAACATCCATGTGAGAGATACATCAGTTGATTGCCTCAAACCTGCAACCTTGACCAAGAATCAAACCCACGATCCTTCTGGTACTCGGACAGACACTATTAACCACTGAGCTACACCAGACAGGGCTATATTGTAATTTTAATGCATTTTATTGTTGGTGGACCTCTATGTTTTCCTTTTTATTTATTTATTTTTTATTGTTAAGCAATATGATATTGATGAGTAATTTGTGTGATACATGTTACATCTTTTGAATACTTGATTTTGTAAAAGTCCCAGAAGTGGTAATTGTTCTTTCAAGGGAGCAAGAGTTCAGATTAACACCAAGTTTTGTGTTTATTTTAAAACCTGTTTTGTTATTATACTGTGTTTGGGGGAACGGAAATAAAAGTATTTTGTGTACTTTGAAGAAAACATTTTTATTTGTACATTCCCTTTAGCAGAGGAGCTGAAAATACTAGTTTTAAGTCAAACTTTTGAAAAAAATACAGAGGAAATGCTAAAAACTTTTCTGGGAATACTAACCTACCAATGGGAGTCTGCCTGTTTGGAGGTGCTCTGATTTTAAAACATCCCTTCAAGGCAGAAGACACATGTTTTCTGTTTGTTTGAGTTTAGAAGATTTGGGGAATTGATGCTAGGAGATAGAACCTATGAAGAAACAAGGCTCTGGGTTGAGTCTTTATGTTGACATTTTAGACTGATCAGCATCTGTTCAGCTGGAAACATTGTGAACCTGGTTTCCTGTACCTGAGGTGACTTGCAGTGAACCTTGCAGTACAGGGACTTGAGTGCCTATCTTCCTGGGTTGTAAGGAAGGCAGTGCCCTATTCTGTAACCCAGGCTGCTGAGCATAGAAGGAAAGTTGATTTGGGGTGGTAAAGAAAGGAAAATCAAGGAGGCCAAATTTCTTTTATAAAGGAAAAAATTTGATTAATCTTTGAGAATGATCTGAGATCACAATAGTATGCTTGTGATTATACTTTTCTTTTTGATTTAAAAAGGATTTAAATGAGAAGGACAATGTCTGGTTTTAGAGGCTGAACAGGGTTGTTTCTCCTTTCAGAACTCAACAGTAACAATTGAAGAATTCCATTGCAAGCTCCAAGAAGCTACAAACTTTCCTCTTCGTCCTTTTGTGATTCCATTCCTCAAGGTAATTTTTATGAGATAATTGTCTAATATAATTTTTTTTTTTTTTAACATTTCCTCAAGCTCTGCTACTGAACCCTGTTCTGTGATCTAAATTAAGGCAGCTTGCACAGTTTCATATCTTTATTTTACTTTGGGCTGCTAGAGAAAATTAGAGTGCAGCCTGCAGGTGAATCTCATATTTAATAAGAACTGCAAAAGCCTTGGGTTGTGGTCTATATGCAGCCTCTGACGGTAACATACAGGAGCGGGTAGAGGGTGGAACAGGAGGTGAGTGGACCAGAGGTGTAGGGATGGCATGGAGGCTGGGCTCTTAGCAGAAGTAACTATTCACTAAATCTTGTGGTTGTGGCCAGAGGGTGAAGCGTGTGTTACCTGAGAGGAGGCTGTCAGACTCTTACCCTAAGGCAGCAGTTTTCAACCTTTTCATCTCGTGGTACACTTAAGCTTATTTCTAAAATTCTGCAACACACCATTGTGCCACTGCACGCCAATTGTAAATCACTGTCCTAAGGACAGAAGAGCATGTGGCAAGGCAATATGTCCCTAGTTTGGTACAGCTTCTAATTATGTCCTCTGGAATTAATGTTCCCTGAAACATAACTTTTGGGGACACAGTTCAAAATGGTTTTGTTTACCTGCTAAGTAAGATTGTTAGATTTATATGTAATATGACCTTTTTTTTTTTTTTTTTTTTTTTTTTTTAATCCTCACCCGAGGACATTTTTCCATTTTTTGTTCAGATAGAGCGGGAGGGAGAGAGAGGAAGAGAGAGAGAGAGAAACATCGACGTGAAGGGACACATTGAGTGGCTGCCGCCCGCACGACCAACCAGGGCCGGGGACAAACTGCAACCGAGGTACATACCCTTAGCGGGAACCGAACCTGGGTCTCTCTGTACCGCAGGCCGACGCTCCAACCGCTGAGCCAAACCGGCCAGGGCTGTAATATGACCTTTAAAAAAATCTTTACTTTGTGCCTGGCCAGTGTGGCTCAATGACTGAGCATAAACCCATGCACCAAAATGTCGCCAGTTCAATTCCCGGTCAGGGCACATGCCCAGGTTGGGGGCCAAGACCTCCAGTGGGGGGCATGCAGGAAGTGGCCAAATCAATGTTCTCTCTTATCGATGTTTCTCTCTCTCTCCCTCTCTCTTCCTCTCTCTCTAAAATAAAGGAAAAAAATCTTTACTTTGAAATAATTTCATGCTTACAGAAAAGTTTTGCAGAATGGTACAAGACAATTTCTGTATCCTTCACTCAAATTCTCCAAATGTTAATGTTTTATCATATCTGGATTGTTATTCTCTGTCTTTAGATTTATTTTTTTCCTCAGAAATGTTTAAGAGTAAGCTGCCGACATGATACATCATATCACAGTCACTTTAGTATCATTATCAAATTAAATTAACATTGATATCCCTGGCCGGTTTAGTTTAGCAGTTGAGCGTCAGCCCACAGACCAAAGAATCACGGGTTCAATACCGATCAAGGGCACGTACCTCAGTTGCGGTTCGGTCCCTGGCCCTGGTCGGAGTTATGTGGGAGGCAGCCAGTCCATGTTTCTTTCTCTTCCCCCCCTCCCCCCCCACACACACACTCTCCCCTCTCCCTCTCTTTTTCTCTCTCTCTCCCCCTCCCTCCCACTCTATCTGAAGATAAAAATGGATAAAAGTATCCTCGAGTGAGGATTAAAAACAAAAAAAGATATTAACATTGACAAAACATTGTTACTATAGACCTTATTTATGTTTCATCAAATGTGCTACTAAAATTCTTTACAGCAAAAGAAAACCTTTTTCTATTTTGGTGTTATAAAATATAATTCAGGATCACATCTTGGATTTCATTGTCATGTCTCTTTGGTCTACTTAATCTATAATAACTTCTCAGCCTTTTATGATCTTGACACTGTTGAAGAGTGCTAAATGGTTAATTTACAGAGGTACCTCAATTTGGATTTTTCTGATAATTCCTCATGATGAGAACCAGGTTATGCATTTTAAGCAGTAAATAGCAGATAAGATAACTGATGCTGTCAGGAGACACATGTTAATTCGTCTGATAATTGGTGATGTTGACTTTGATCATTTGGTAAAGACTATGTCTGCCATGCTTTCCCACTGTAAAGTTACTATTTTTTCTATTAAACAATAACTTAAGCCCAGCCATTGTGGCTCAGTGGATTGAGCAACATCCCATGGACTGAGAGGTCCCAGTTCGATTCCTGGTAAGGGCACATGTCTGGGTTGCAGGCTCAATTCCCAGTGCGAGGCGTGCAGGAGGCAGCCAATGAATGTTTCTTTCTCGCATCGATGTTTCTATCTTTCTCTCTCTAAAAAATACCAATAGAAACATTAAAAAACAGCCCTGGCCGGTTTGGCTCAGCGGTTAGAGCATCGGCCTACGGTCTGGAGAGACCCGGGTTCGGTTCCCGCTAAGGGCACGTACTTCGGTTGCAGTTTGTCCCCGGCCCTGGTTGGTCGTGCGGGTGGCAGCCACTCGATGTGTCCCTTTCACATCGATGTTTCTCTCTCTCTCTTCCTCTCTTTCCCTCCCACCCTATCTGTACAAAAAATGGAAAAATGTCCTCGGGTGAGGATAAAAAAAAAAAAACATTAAAAAACAACAACTCATCAACAGGTATCACATCACTATTCCTAACAGAAAAAAAGTGAATCCGTGTCAAAGATTTCTTTTTTTTTCATTATTGATTTGAGAGAGAGAGAGAGGGAGAGAGAGAGAGAGAGAGAGAAACATCGATGAGAGAACATTGATTGGCTGCCTCCTGCATGCCCCTTGCTGGGGATTTGGCCCACAACCTAGGCATGAGGCGACCTCCTGGTACATGGGTCGTTGCTCAACCACTGACCCACACCGGCGGGGCTGTGTCAGAGATTTTATTTAACTCATTATTAATGAGAGAATCAGTAAGATGTTAGTACCAGTTCAGGGGAGAACCCAAAGAACAGACACATTTATAGATCAAGATTATTGATATGAATGGGCAGAGATATAATTGGCTTTGTCTATAGTGGTCAAGAGAAGTCAGTTGAATCTCTACTGGACATAATTTTATGCAAGTCTATAGACAGTAATTATTTTGTATTGCTATCGGTTATTTATAATATGCAATTATGGATAGCTTAAAGGTAGTGAAAGACTATAGTCAGATACCAGTGTACTCTAGACCAGGCATAATTTATTTATTTTATTTCATTTTATTTATTGGTATTAGAGAGGGAGAGAGAGATAGAAATAACGATGAGAGAAATCATCAATTGGCCACCTCCTGCATGCAGGAGAAGATTTGGCCCACAACCTGGGCATGTGCCCTGACTGGGAATTGAACCAGCAGCTTCTTGGTGCATAGGTCGACTGCTCAACCACTGAGCCACACTGGCCAGGCTAGACTACACATAGTTTAGATACCTACTACCCAAATCCAGCCCACCACATGGTTTTTATACAGCCGTGGAGATAATTGGATTTACAAATGAATTGGTAATTGATTTGGTAATAGGGAACACTACCTTTGAACCCCAATTAAGTTGCTTTCCTTAATCCACTCCTTTCCAAATGAATTCCATTCTTTTCATTAGCCTGATATTACCAAAAAAAACCTACTCAATTGTTTTATATTTTGACTTTTGTCAAGACAATATTTGGACATTTGTTTTCTATCTTATATATGAGTATCCACATCATATCTTCAATTATGCCTCTTAACTCACAAAGCCTAAATATCTGGCTAATAAATATGTTCGTCTTATCTTTTGCTTTACCTTCATTTCCTCAAAAACGCCTGGACATCTGTTGTACGGCCTGTGTTGCAGCTCTGTTCTGACAGCATTGGAGACAGCCCCTCAGAACAGGCTGTGGTGCCTTGTTCAGCCCTTAAACAGCTGTGCTAGTTCTATCTTGGTCTGTTTTCTCTGTGTCAGAGCTAGTATAGACAGTTATTTCTTCCAAGACTGCAGAATCATGAAGGATTTGTGAAATATGTGTTAATTAGGAAAGAATTAGTTCTTTTTTTTTTTTAATTCAACAAAGGGTACATACATGTCACAGATGTAAAGATCTGGCATAGTATTTTTTCAATTAAGTTTTTACAGTTGCTACAAGATTAAGGTTATAGAACAGACTTAAAAAGTGTCTTATAGCCTCAAATTCCCTATTCTTAACTGTTATTTAGGAAAACAACATGAGGTAGGTTGTTATGGCAGGTTTTTGGCTAGCATTTGGGGTTTTGTCTGTTTATTTCTGCTTTAAAACAGTCACTAATTATGGTGACTGCTAATTTAACCTTTGGTAAAGGGATGATTACTTGCATATATAAAAACTCTCACTTGCTCATCTTTTTTCATTGGAATAAAGACTTCTGCTGTGGGCTCAGTCAGAATTTTGTTTTTTTTTATATTTTTTTAATTGATTTTTAGAAAGAAAGGAGAAACATCAGTCAGCTGCCTCTTGTACACACCTCACCAAGGATCAAGCCCACAACCTGGGCCTGTGCCTGACCAGGAATTAATTAAACCAGCAACCTTTGGTGCATAGGAAAACATTCAGCCAACTCAGCCACACTGGCCAGGGTTGAACTGTCTTTAAATTTGAGGTGAAAAATATAATTTTTAATTTTTTAAGTAGAAGGAATATGAGGAAGTACATTTATACATGAAGGAATTAGAGTTCATTTGAAAGAGTATAGGTTTTTTTTTTATATGATTGTCTACATTATAGGTTTACTCAGTTTGAGGGGAAGGAAGAAGAATCAGTACATCATTAATTATCCTTTTACAAAATAAGGAAACGTGCCTAATGAGGGTGCCACACTAAGAAATCGATTTTGCATTATCTGTGAATCCTCAGAGCCTAGTCTGAGGCTTCATGCCAGTCATTACCAATACTCTTTAAAACTTCACATTCCAGCCAAGCTAGAATAATCACCATTTCCAGAATTCCATAGTGGTTCTCATAGAGAACATGAAGGGAAGGTTAAATAGTACTCAGAAGAGAGAAACCAGGCTTTGTAATGATTGATGAAAGAGTGAATTCCTTCTACTCCCATGCAGGCATGCTAATTCTCTAAGTGACCAAAGTCTTCAAAAATATGTGTAAGTTTTTAAATTATTATGTTCAACAAACCTTTATTGAGCTTTGTTTGACTCTGTAATAGGCCATAAGGTAGATAAAGCACATATTCTTCCTTAAGGGGATTTACATTTTGTGGGACAAGAGATACGTCAACCAGTCATTTCAAGTTCACTATAATAGATATCACTTTTACTCATAGTGGCATATAAAAATCAGACTGGCAAAGAGAGAAGGGCTTTGGTCTTGTGTCATCATCTTGTTTGTGAAAGCCTTTTGAGGTGCTGGGCCCTGTTGTGTGGGGCCCAACACAGGGAAAACTGCCTTCCAGCCCCTACCTCTTCTTTTCAAGGCCAACCTGCCCCTGCTGCAGCGAGAACTGCTGCACTGCGCTCGGGCCGCCAAGCAGACCCCATCCCAGTACCTGGCTCAGCATGAACACCTTCTGCTCAACACAAGTATTGCGTCACCTGCTGACTCTTCTGAGCTGCTCATGGAAGTGCATGGAAATGGAAAGAGGCCCAGTCCAGAGAGGTGAGCAGAGAAGAGCCTGTTTGTTCTTTCTTTTCTGGAACCACTCTGAGCTTTCCCTTTGCTTATGAAAGAAAATTTGATTATGGTGGTTATATATAGGTATGGACTTATAATTTCTAAGGTTAATTTTGCTTTGTCCCAATATCTGACAGCAGAATGCTTCTCAAATCTATAGGTATAATTCCCAGACATGAGTATTTTTTTTTTTTAAATGCTTCAGATATGTGTGCCTCTAGTGAGAAACTCTGGTCTAGGGCATTCTATGTGTCCACTGTTCCAGAACCATAAGGAACAATCTGCCCAAGGCATTTTTTCTGATGTGTGAGGTTTTGTAAAAGTACAACAATTAATTATTGATACTTGCTAATGAATCATCATTACTTTGAATGCTGAAATTATATTAACTAATTCTGGAAATTTCAGTATGAATGTTTACCACAATATTTTATAGTTTGTCAAGGAAGCAATATTTAATAACAGTAGAAAATTGTTACAATGGAAGCTAAATGACTTAAAAGCCCTACCAGTTCACTAGTGTATTAATTACTGAGCCCTTTTTCTTCTGTGTGGGGAATTGTTTGCAATAACTGACTTCCACAGTAGCAAAATTTCTAAACATTGTTGAACCTGTAATCCTCCATATTCTTATCATATAAGAAAATGCCATCATCTCCTTAGTCTCTCACTTTGCTTCATGAGTTTTAGATGTTCTGCCTTATTGTGCATGAATTTGACTTCTCTTTCCGTGCTGGAATAAATCGTCAATTTCCATTATCTCTGACTTTTTTAAGACATTTCAGTTCCTGCCTTACATCAAACCTTTCCTTATGGTCTTTCCATCTGTGAAAGTGCATAACACAATACATAGCACAAAGTAGATGCTCAAGGACATGTTTGCATGAATACTTGTTGACAGGCTCAAATATATACTTCCCATTCTTACACAGGAGGGAAGACAGCAGTTTTGAAAGAGAGACAATTCCTCCTGAGCCTCCTGCCAAAAGAGTGTGTACAATCAGCCCTGCTCCTCGGCACAGTCCTGCTCTTACTGTGCCCCTTATGAATCCTGGGGGGCAGTTCCATCCTACACCTCCACCTCTTCAGCACTACACCTTAGAAGATATTGCAACTTCCCACTTGTATCGTGAACCCAACAAGATGATAGAACACCGAGAAGTTCGTGATAGACACCACAATCTCAGTAAGTGACAAACGCCTGTCATTCTTTTGTTTGCTTTGTCTCTCATAATCGACTTGACGAAGTTTTTAAATATATTCTCAATAGTAGTTTTTTTGGTTGGTTTTATTTCATTTTATGGGTCCCACACTCTGTTGTGAATCATTGCCTTTGTAGTGTGCTCATAGTTGGTATGAACGTTTGTGTTTACTTGCTAGAATTCTATTTGCTGCATTCTTCACTCTATCTTCAAATTTAATCTCTAATTTCTAATAGGTTTAAATGGAGGCTATCAAGATGAGTTGGTAGACCACCGTTTGACAGAAAGGGAATGGGCTGATGAATGGAAACATCTTGATCATGTAAGAATCTTATAGTGTGTAATTTTCCTAATCATTTATTACTTTTAATTTTTAAAAAAATTTCAGGTAAATGGGTATTTTTTCAAATTTATTGTTGACAGTATTACAGATGTTTCCCCACTTCCCCCACTTTGTCCCCCTCCACCTAGCTCCTGCCCCACCCCAGGCCTTCCCTACACTATTGTTTGTGTCCATGGGCTGTGCATATATGTTCTTCGGTTAATCTCTTCCCATCCCTTCCACTTCCTCCCATTTTGAGATCTGTCATTCTGTTCCATGCATCCCTGCCTCTGAACCTAATTTGTTTGTACTTTTAATTCTTAATATCACCAGTAGTAATAGAGTATGTATGTTTCAAGTGAACTTAACCAGAGCCACAGTGTCCTTGCAATACAAGCTAATTTATCTACTATTCCCCTAGCTAGAGAGCTAAGAGTAACTCCCAAATCTTTGTGATGGGGTGATCACTTCAAGTCATAACCAAGTAAAGTCATGTAACAGATATTTTGTGGGTTCAGATCCCAGCTTTGCTACTTCTTACCTTTGTGTGATGGGTCAGTTGCTTCACCATTTTTAGACTTAATTTTATAACTTAAAAAAAAATTTTTTTTCATTCTTTATTTTAAACTCAGCCATAAAAAATAGTGAATCTTACACTTTGCAAAAACACAGATGGACTTATGCTAAGGTATTATGCTAAGTAAAATAAGTCAGAGAAAGACAAATACCATATGATTTCACTCATGTGGAATCGAAAATAACAAAACAAATGCATGAACAGTACCTAACAGTAACAGACCATAGATAAAGAGAATAAACTGATGTTTTCCAGAGAGGAGAGATAGGACTAGAGGGTGGGTGAAAAACATGAAGGGGATCAAGAGTTACAGACTTCCAATTATAAAATAAATGTCACTTGGATATAATGTACACCATAGGAAATATAGTTAATAATATTGTAATAACCTTGCAGTGTCAGATGGGTAATAGACTTATCATGGCAATCCCTTCGTAAGGTATATAAATGTGGAATAATTATGTTGTACCCTTGAAATGAATATAATATTGTGTGACAACTATAATTTTAAAAATCTATTCTTTCTTTGATTAAAAAATGGAATGCTGTATTTGAATTCACAGGAGGGTTATAATAATATAATACATAAGGTGCTTATCACAAGGCCTGGTATATAGTGTTTTGTAAATGAAGCTTCTCCAAAAACAAATGAGAATTAGCATCCTAGTACAGAATGTAAGCCAGAGTGTTCTGTCTCATTGTAAGAAAGGGTTTCCCTTCTCACTAAAAAGGGAAGAGAAGATGTAGTACTTAATTAAATATATAGAGAGTAGCTTTTTCCATCTTGAGTGATAAAAGTGGTCTCTGGGCCCTGGCTTGATTGGCTCAGCGGTTAGAGCATCAGCCCATGGACTGGAAAGACCCGGGTTTGGTTCCCGCTGGGGGCATGTACCTCGGTTGCAGTTTGTCCCCGCCCTGGTTGGGGTCATGTGGGTGGCAACTAGTAAATGTGTTTCTCTCGTATTGATGTTTCTCTCTCTCTCTCTTCCTCCCTCTCTCCCTCCCACTCTGCCTGAAGCTAAAGGCAAAAATGCCCTCAGATGAGGATTTTTTTTTTGAAAAAAGGTCTCTGGGTTATTTCTCTGATAACATTCCTTTTTTTTTTTTAATCCTCGAGGATTTTTTTCCATTGATTTTCAGATAAAGTGGGAGGGAGCGAGAGAGACAGACAGACATCGATGTGAGAGAAACAAATCAATTGGGTTGCCTCCCACACAACCCCAACCCAGGCCGGGGATCAAATCACAACCGAGGTACGTGCCCTTGACTGGAATCGAACCTGCTACACTCTGGTTCGCAGGCCATTGCTCTAACCACTGAGCAACACCAAACGGGGCTAATAATATTCTTAGTAAATCTCCAGCACTATCAGATGCCTTGGTGTGTTTAGGCAGATGTATAATGTGGTTTCACCAGTCTTTAGAGGGCTATATTAAAATGAGACTCTGGATGCTTCAACCTTGAAGAATCCAAAGTGTTATTTTGAAATCCAAACAGAAAATAAATTAAATTGTGTGTGTGTGTGTATGTGTGTGTGTGTGTGTACAGATATTTATATATACATATATATGTATATTTTAAAATAAGCAGTTAGAAAGGCTTTAAAATGTACACTTGATATTATTATATCTGTAATACATTTAAGCCTTCATTCTTTATATATTTTGCTTACCTGTCCTTGATTTTCAACGTGGGTGTTTGTCCTCATCTCATCACTGCCTGGCTCCCTCTCTGGTTCAGGCCCTGAACTGTATCATGGAAATGGTAGAAAAAACAAGACGCTCCATGGCAGTTCTGCGGCGCTGTCAGGAATCTGATCGTGAAGAACTCAACTACTGGAAAAGACGGTATAACGAAAATACAGAGATGAGGAAAACAGGGAGCGAACTGGTCTCCAGGCAGCACAGTCCTGGGAGCGCAGATTCTCTCAGCAGTGGTAAGATGGCAGAGCCAACTTTTTATATTTTACTTTAAAGGAAGTGGTACCAGAATGTGGAGTGAAAAAGACCCAAATGTTTATGAAGAGTAAATGATAAAATATGTCAAGGATTCATTCAGTATATGGCATGTTCAAGAAATATTGTCTTCCTCATGGAGAATGAGAATATTTATGATTTTATTATGGGTTTTTTTCTTTTTTTCCCTTTATTGATTCCAGAGAGAGGGAGAGAGAGATAGAAACATCCATGAGAGAGAACATCGATCAGCCACCTTCTGTATGCCTCCTACTCAGGATTCGGCCCACAACCCGGGTATGTGCCCTGACTGGAAATCAAACCGGCAACCTCTTGGTGTCACACCGGCCATGCGATTTTCTTCTGTTTTTACCTCTCTATATATGTGCAAGATGATGATCAAAGAGTATTTGGTTATTAAATTCAGCCTGGCTGAATGTATTAGGTACTCTTACATACATCACATTTATTCCTCATACTAGCCCTGAATGTGTTTGCCTCACTTTCCCTCATCTTTTTCCCACTCTTTATCCACTTCTGCCTGGAGGCCTCTACAAAAGGTTTTACTCTACCAAACTGGGTTGTCCCATCTTCCCTTTTTCAGCCTGAAGAGCAACTGTTCTCTTAATCATCTATTCCCTCCAAAGTGTTCCTTCACATTCACCTAATGACTGAAAAAGTGCCCTATTCAAAGACATGGATAAATGAGGGGCCATCTGTGATTAGGCTCTTTCCCCACCCACCTACTTCAAACTCCCAAGTCTCATCTGGAAGAATGACTCTCTTATGATAGACCTAGCATGTTCCACAGAAGACAGCTTTTAGCCTCAAAAAGACTACAGAGAAAATTGATGCAAAGACATGGGATTCCACTCCCCCACCTCATCCACAGAAGTGACTCTTTAGCCAACCATAGATTAGCAACATTGTTTGGGATATCTAGCACAGCAAGACATCAATGGATACCTATAACAACTTGCAGGAATTTACCCAAAGTTCACCATCCAAATTACAAACTTTCCATCAATGAGTGCAAAGTGAGATATGTTGTCATGAATCAGCTCTTCTTCAGCCAGGATTATAATCTCTACTTTGCATTAACTCATCTTTTTCACCCTTGGCTTAAAGTTTTAGTGAAGGTGACTATATGTTCTAATTTTCCTGGCAAAGTCCCAGGTTATGCCTGTTATACTGTCATAATAATTACTAGCACCTCCCTCACTCTCAAATGAGCACAGTTGGGATGATAAATTGTCACTGTAGGTTTAGCTTTTGGTGTATCCCAGTGTTTCCTTCTCTGACGATTCTCAGGAATATTCTGTCTTGAACAGTATATTTCAGTATCTACTTATGCATATAATATGTATTTAATATTTTTATTTCACTTTTTTATTGTTTTGTTTTGTTTTTGCTTAATCCTCACCCAAGGATATTTTTCCATTGGTTTTTAGATAGAACGGAAGGGGATAAGGAGGAGAAAGAGACTCACATTCATTGGTTGCCTCCACATGATCTCAACTGGGGCCAGGGACTGAACCTGCAACCCGGGTACTTGCCCCGACTGGGAATCGAACCTGCGACCCTTCAGTCCACAGGCCAACACTCTAACTGCTGAGCCAAGCCAGCCAGGACTATTTATTTTTTTATAGTACATATTTGTTGCAGTATAGAAGGAAAGCATAATTCATATCCTAAACAAGCGTGCTATTTAAAATATAAACCAAAACTACTCCAGAAACTACTTGTTTTACTGGTCTGTGATGATATGAGAATCCTACCCCAGAATGTATAGAGCGTTGTTAACTTCACTATGAGAAGAGTCCTCTAAACTAAACAGTGTGCTTAGAAACACAGTAGTTTTGCGTTCTGGCGTTAAGTTCTGGATCTCTTCGTGGAGCAGTTTGCAGACCAGCACTTTGAGTAGCACTGTCCTACACTGAGTACTTTTTTGAGACATAAGACACACATACACATATACCAAGACTTTTACACACACACACACACACACACATTGTTTTTCTTTTTAATTTTTTTTCTTATTGATTTGAGAGAGAGAGGAAGGGAGAGGGAGAAAGAGATAGAAACATCGATTAGAGAGAACAAATGAGAACATTGATTGGCCACCTCCTGCATACACCCCACTGGGGATTCAGCCCACAACCTGGGCATGTGCCCTGACCAGGATTCGAACCGGCGACCTCTTAGTACATGGGTCAATGCCCAACCACCAAGCCATCTGGACAACCAAGGACTTTTAAATGACTAGATAATTCATGTATTGAATGTTTTGGTTGTGCAGAAACCCCTGGTGGATTTTTATTGAAGTATTTAGTATTTAAGTGTTTGTTTGTTTTTGTTTTTTTTTCCTCACCCGAGGACATTTTTCCATTTTTTGTTCAGATAGAGCAGGAGGGAGAGAGAGGAAGAGAGAGAGAGAGAAACATCGACGTGAAGGGACACATCGAGTGGCTGCCACCTGCACGACCAACCAGGGCCGGGGACAAACTGCAACCGAGGTACGTGCCCTTAGCGGGAACCGAACCCGGGTCTCTCTGTACCGCAGGCCGACGCTCCAACCTCTGAGCCAAACCGGCCAGGGCTAGTATTTAAGTGTTTTGGTGATTGGAAGAGAAATTGACTGGAGACTGGATGGCATTATTACTTTACCCATTTAAAATAATGGATTATAGGTTCCCTCTGTCTGAAAATTTGTGATTCACATATTTTCAGGAAGAGATTTTGTCCAGACAAGGGATGTATTTTGTTCTTTTATTTAAGGATTCATAAATAAGTGCAAAAACCATAAGAAAAAAAAACAATTATCATAGAGTTCAGGAGAATGGTTTTCTCTAGGGAGCGGGAGCTTGGGGTGGAGAATGTTGTGATGCAGAGTGAGGTCTCATCATCTTTATCAGCTGTTCTCAGGACAGGATTACAAGTCTGGTTAGCATCATTTAAACAACACTGAGGCTACTACTTCTAATTTCTTGGGGATTTGGGGTTTTTGGAAGTGTTTTCTTTCTTTTTTTAAAAATATTTTTTATTGTTTTTTTTTAGCTTGAGAGGAAGGGAGAGAGAGATGGAAACATCAATCTGAGAGAGAAACATCAATTAGCTGCCTCCTGCTCACCCCCTTCTGGGGATCCGGCCCACAACCCAGGCATATGCCCTGACCAGGAATCAAACGGGGACCTCTCAGTCCATAGGATGCCACTCAGTCCCCTGAGTCACACCGGCCAGGTGTGTTTTCGTTCTTGATCTGGAGATGTATGGGTGTTCACTTTATAATTTTTCATTAATTTGTACATTAATGTATTTATAAACTTGTTAGCCATCCAAGTTTGGCAATTAAAAAATGTTTTTAATGAAAAAACTGACTCAGTTATCAGTTTTTCCCAATTTACCTGGGAATGAGAGTAACCTGGCCTTTTATTACAAGTGCACATTCCAGGCCTTTCCCTGGAGGTTATGATTTAAGGACCAAGAAATCTGAGTATATATGTTTAATGAATCTAATAATCAGGCAAGTTAGAAAAAGACTTTTTTTGAAAATTAGAGTTCCATCAAACTTGTATATTCAAATCATGAGTTTCAGAAACATTGAACAGAATAGAAAAGATAGAATAGTTATTGAAATAATTTTAAAAATTTACCCAGGCCCAGCTGGTGTGCCTCAGTGGTTGAGCATCGACCCATGCACCAAGAGGTCACCGGTTCAATTCCCGGTCAGGGCACATGCCCAGATTGTGGGCAAAATAAATCCCCATTGGGGGGTACGCAGGTGGCAGATTTTACCCAGAACTGAGAGACCGTATTGCAGGTTAAACCATTCTACCAAGTGAAAGAAACAGACTTATCAGTGAGCATCATTGAAAGTTAGAATAAATACAAATCTGAAAGAAAGTTACTTTAACTTAGAATTCTGTACTCAATCAAAATAATTAAGTGTTAGATTAACAACCCACAATTTTTTCAAGAAATGCACCTCCTATCTACCCTTTATTGTGGTGTCTACTATTGTGGGGATGGATATATCCCAATACAGGGAAGTAAACCAGAAGGTGGAAGACATAGAATTGATGAAACAGGAACCAGCTCAAGAAAGAAAGCAGAAAGGAATCCCTAGAATAGTGAAAGAGGGTCCCAAGCTATAGTGATGCAGCAACCCTAGAAAGCAGCCAATTCAGCCCTGGCTGGTTTGGCTCTGCAGTTAAGAGCATTGGCCAGTGAACCAAAGGGTCTCGGGTTCAATACCAAGTCAAGGGCACGGACCTAGGTCGCAAATTTGATCCCTGGTCCTAGTCGGGGTTGTGTAGGAGACAACCAATAGATGTGTCTCTCTGACATTGATTTTTTTTTTTTTCTCTCTCCCCCGCACCCCCTAAAAATCAATGGAAAGATATCCTCAGGTGAGGATTAATAACAACAAAATTAAAAAGAAAGCAGCCAGCCCTGGCCAGTTTGGCTCAGCAGTTGGAATATCAACCTGTGGACCAGAGAGTCCCGGGTTTGGTTCCTACTAGGGGCACGTACCAAAAAAAAGAAGAAGATGAAAGGAGCCAATTCAGACTGGGCTAGCCCAGAAGCTTATGGGAGGTTTTTTTAAGAAAATGAAATTTATAAAGTCCTAATACAATAAGGAGAGAGTTTGAGATTGAATGAGAAATAATTACATAAGAAACAGCACATGAATAAATAAGGCAATTATTAACTCTTAAGAAAAACAAAAAATAAAACTTGTTCAAGAAAAAAAGATTTGTAGAATCTGAACCATAAGATTCAGCTGTGATAAGCATTTACCTTGAATACTGTAAATGCTGGCTATTGTTGTAATGGAATTTGAGTATGTCTGTATTTGGGGGAAAGGAAAGAGAAGGAATTGTGAATATATCTTTGGTGGGGTGGGGGTAGAGGTTAAAAGAATGTGAAATTCCTGTTGAAATGATTAGTCAGTTGATAATGCCTGAAACTGCAAAAGGTCAAGCTGTAGCAATACCAGAAGAATCAACTTTTAAAAAGACACTTGACCGTTATTACAATAGAAAATATACATGATGTCTGAGAGGCGATGCTCCCAGTGTGGTTTGGACAGCCTTTAAACATGAACACTGTGTTCTGAGCCAGGCACTTTTCTTCAGTGGTTAATGCTGGGTGCCCATTCGAATCCATGTGGGGAATTTTAGAAAAATCCTGATATCGTGACCCCTACCTCAAGTTTCTGATTTAATTGGTCTGAGATGGAACCTCGGCTCCCAGAGTTGAGAACCTTCCTTTATGTACATTATCATTTAATTCTCCCAGCAACCTCATGAGGTAAGTCATTTTTCAGTCAAACTGCATGGCTTATTGTAGAAAATACAGGAACATAAAGAAATTACCAGCTCATTATTCCACACTCCAGACTTATACCTCCATCCTTAAATTCTTCATTCTATTTTTCCTAAAACTAGAGCATTCTACATAACTGCAATATCATTAGTCCCCCATTTTTGACCCATTTGTTTGCATTATTTGTCTGGCCTTTGATTACTAATTTAGTAGCCTCTGAAACTAATTTTTTTTTTTCTTTATTGGGTTTTAGAGAGAAAGGAAGGGAGAGGCAGAGCGAGAGATAGAAACATTGATGAGAGAGGACATTGATTGGCTGCCTCCTGCATGCCTCCCATTAGGGATCTAGCCCACAACCTGGGCATGTGCCTTGACCGGGAATCAAACCAGTGACCTCTTGGTGCATGGGTCGATGCTCAACCACTGAGCCACGCCGACTGGGCTGAAACTGATTTTATTTTTAAGTAAATGACCTGAAAATCCTGACTTTTGTCTCCTGGATTAGAGATATAAAAATAGTTACTCTGGCTTGGAGGAATATCATGAAAATGTCCCTAGCTCCTAGGCATTTCCTGAGTAAGCTGAGAAGTTTCTTTAGGGTCATGTGCATCTCACCTTTTACATCTGTCAGAAAAATAAAATGCTAAGAACTGGGGGGGTCCTCAAAGGATATGGCCAGGGGTTTATTGATGACTGAACTGGAGTGGCTGTTCTTTGATTGGTCAAGTCTTAACACACATCCACACAAGAAAACAAGTGTTTCTTCTGTCGTTTAACATCAATGATGGCTTATCTACACACTCAAGAACCCTTTTTCTGACTAGCTTTCCTTATTTAAGACTCAGTTGGGGGGAAAAGGACTCACCTGAAATTGATTAGCTTGTGTTACTTTGCCTCTTCCAGTCCTAGATTTCCCCCCATATTTCATAAATGTCATACTTAGGTATAAGATTTGAATTATGGGCCTCACTTATGTTGAAGAGAACCCTTCAGTTTTCTTTTCTTTTTTTTGTTGTTGTTGTTGTTGTTGTTGTTGTTGTTTTTTTTTTATTAATCCTCACCTGAGGATTTTTTTCCATTGATTTTTAGATAGAGTGGAGGGGGTTGGGGGGGGAACATAGATGTGAGACAGATACATTGATTGTTGCCTCCTGCACGACCCCAACCGGGGACAGGGATCAAACCTACAACCCAGTAATGTGCCCTTGGCTAGGAATTGAACTCATGACCGTTCAGTCCACAGGCCGATGCTCTAACCACTGAGCCAAACCAATCAGGGCCAGTTTTCTTTTTATTGGCAGGGATAGCATTTCCTAGAGAGCATAGTATTACAAAAAGTATTAATGCTTTACCAAAATGTTAAACTTAGGGGTTCCCTTTTGGGGTGATGATAATGTTCTGTAACTAGATGGGGATGATGGTTGTACAACATTGTGACACAGTATGAAATATCACTGAAGCCTAGCCAGTGTGGCTCTGGTTGAGCATTGACCCATGCACCAAGAGGTTGCCAGTTCAATTTCCAGTCAGGGCACATGCCCAGGTTGTTGGCCCGATTCCAAGTGCGGGGCATGCAGGAAGCGGCCATTTGATGTTCTCTCTCATTGATGTTTCCATCTCTCTCCCTCTCCTTTCCTCTCTCTGAAATCAATAAAGAAAAAAGTTGTTTTTAAGTATCACCGAATTATACACTTTGAAATGGTAAATGTTATGTGTATTTTCCAGGAACCAAAAATCTCCTTATCCCCTCACAGCTTGGTGGGGGTGGATACAGAATTAGGTTCTTTGTGCAGATTCCCTCCCTATCCAAGACCAGTTTGC
The DNA here is from genome assembly GCF_014108415.1 of Molossus molossus. Taxonomy (NCBI): domain Eukaryota; kingdom Metazoa; phylum Chordata; class Mammalia; order Chiroptera; family Molossidae; genus Molossus; species Molossus molossus. The sequence continues at coordinate 21,717,458 of NW_023425399.1, read as the reverse complement.
AGCCAGATCCCAGGCATTCTCATGAGGACTAACCATTTTATAAAGCTTCTCTGGCAAATGTTTTGTGCCAGGCTGGCCTCCCCTGCCACACAGGCTGTGCTCCTATTCCTCATTGCACCATGAGTTGGTGAGTGTTTAGAGCACTAAACCTACTTTTCAGATTAGCCTCAACAAAGCATAAGGAAATGAGAGAGGCCCAGGCTGGGTGTCTCAGTTGATTGGAGTGTCTCAATATGCCAAGGTTGCAGTTTCAGTCCCTAGTCAGGGGACACACAAGAATCCAACAATGAATGTATAAATAAGTGGAAGAGCAAATCAGTGTTTTTCTCTCTCTCTCTCTCAAATCAATTTTTAAAAAATGAGAGAGTCTGCTAGCACTGACATTTTCTTTAAATTTCAAATTACCTCAGTTTTCACATTTTTAAAAGCAATGGAACCAGTTCTTATAAAATACTGTATTCTACAACCACAATAAACATATGTGATAAGTCACCCACCACCCCTGTGTCCTTCCCAGCAACCCCCAGGATGCCTCTTTGTGATACATTTGAAATGCACTGTTCCAGATCAGAGTATTTTCTTCACTGCTTGTTTTTGGGGTATTTTTTGTTTGTTTATGAGCATTAAAAGAAGTGTACAGGAAACCTCCTTTAATCACATGTAAGGATTCAGACTGGCCAAAAAACAAAAGCTATATTTTCTGACATACCTTCAGAGCACTTGCCAGCTCCCTGTGCATGATGGGGACAGTTCAATTTGATATTGAAACATATACATGTAACACATAAATATCTGTAATTATTTATATTTTAGGAAGTGCCTTAAAAATACGTATATGTTCATAGAGGAAAAATAGGGACATAAAGACAAGTAAAAAGAATAAAGTGAAGATCACTTTTAATCTCACTACTTTGAAATACTGTTAATATTTGAGGCATGCATGTGTGTTTTAAATTTTTATTTATTATCCTCGGACATTTTTCCATTTTTTTGTTCAGAGAGAGTGGGAGGGAGAGAGAGAAACATCGACGTGAAAGGGACACATCGAGTGGCTGCCACCCACGCGACCAACCAGGGCCGGGGACAAACTGCATCCGAGATACGCGCCCTTAGCGGGAACCGAACCCGGGTCTCTGGACCGCAGGCAGATTCTCTAACTGCTGAGCCAAACCGGCCAAGGCTATTGATTTTTTTTTTTTAATATTTTTTCTTTGTTGATTCTAGAGAGGAAGGGGGAGAGAGAGATAGAAACATTGATGAGAGAGAACATCTTTTGGCCGCCTCCTGATGTTCCCCTCTAGGGATTGGGCCCACAACCTGGGCATGTTCCCTGACCAGGAACCGAACCGGCGACCTCTTGGTGCATGGGTTGACCTTCAACCAGTGAGTCACACCTGCCGAGCACATGTGTGTGTTTTAAAAGTAAAGAGCTATTTTCTAATTTAATTTCATCCCTCATTGGAATACTTTTGCACTAAATAAATAGAGATGTTTGAGTCTAAGTCGTGAATGAGAGATCTGATAAATTTTTTGTAAAAAGAAAACATGCTGATCATAGATAGTTTTTGAACCTATGCTACTTATCTTTCTTCTGTAGATTCTCAGCGGGAATTCAACAGTAGGCCAGCAACAGGATATGTACCTGTGGAGTTCTGGAAAAAAACTGGTATGTGTCTGTCTGGTTATAGGTCGCATGTACTCACTAATTTGTGCCAGTGTGGAGCATATATTTGAGGGAAAGGTTGTTGTCTCATAACATCCTCCTCGTAGGACTCTAGGCTTCTGCCTCTTCCCTTCCAGCTTTTGCATACATCTGGATGCCTCTTGTGTTACTTTCAGGTCAAGAATTTGGAAAGCCTTCCAGCAGTCCATGCAGGTCCTTTTCACACTCTTCTTCTGGGTCACACTGAGGCATTAAGTAACCAACCCTGCCTTCCCTGTTTATATGCCCTGTATCTGGGAATGTAGCGTAATTCATTTCTGTCTGCTTTGTTCACTGGAATCTACATACACTGTGTTCACACACTATCACGCTTCATTTATTCTGCTCTTAGAACAACTGTCTGTTCTTTCTTTCACCTTCACTGTCCCCATCTTCATGTTCTGGGGAGCCCTCAATTTCTATAAGAATAAAGAAGGGTGGGACTGCCTATTGTGGTAAGATAGGGGTTTAAGCTAACCTCACATCTTTACTATTTCCCTTATCTAAATACTAGCTGCCTTTTCTTCTTGCCTCCCTTTTCCTGTAACATTTTCTTTTAGTCCATTACAGTTTTTGGTTTTTCTTTCTAAGATAAAATTTGCTTCTTTAAAAAAGTTAATACCTGTCATTCATAAAGACTTTCAGAAGCATCAAGACCATAATAAACAAATGGACAAAAGGTATGAATAGATAAATTATGAAAAATACAAGTAAACATACTGCAAAATGTTCATCCTTACTGGCAGTCACTAAATTTACCACACATAAGATCTCCTTAGTAACTAATGATTTTCTACTTGGGAGGTGCTTTTGTTAAGAACCAGATTACGGTATTTGGGCCAGCTAAATTTGAGTTCTTATTCTGCAGTAGTGCCAACTGTAACCTTAGATGACCTTCAGCAAGGTAGTTATTGATCCTTAAACTGAGAGGATAAATGTTCTTCAAGGCATTATTATGTTGGCTCAAAAAGAGACTTAACTCCTACCTTGTAATGAATAAGAGGATATGAAAGGTAGCTCTGGTGGGCCATAATGGACAGTATGGACAGTAAGAGTAAAGGAAGCATGGAGTTTCAGAGTCAAGTCAACTCAGCATCATCCTTGCTTGGCCTTTGAGGTGAAAACTTTCTTTAGAGGGGATTTTGTGTGCTGTTTGTTTGTTTGTTTGTTTTTCCCATTAACCCTCACCCAAGAATATTTTTTTCCATTGATTTTTAGAGAGTAAGGGGGGCGGTAGAGAGATGCATTAATTGATAACCTCCTGCACACGCCCCAACCGGGTCTGGAGATCGAACCTGAAACCAAAGTACATGCCCTTGATCAGGAGTCGAACCCATGACCCTTCATTGTGTGGTCTGACACTATAACCACTGAGCCACACTGGCCAGGGCAAAACTTTCTTTTCTTATGGTTGGAGCAATAATAATGGAGAGTTCTAGGATGACAGCCTAGAATACTCTGTTTAAATCTCCTTTGATCATAGGCCATATGCAAGAGCCAAGCAGCAAAGGAGTTTCCTTAGGCTTCTGTCCAGTCTGTGGTCTCAGGAAGGAAGTCATTTACTTTGGGACTTAGGGCTGACGCTCAAGTGCGTACAATGTGTCATTTGGAGTGACCATCCTTTGGAAATCAAGCAGGGTGATGATGATGGGAGAAAGTGATTAGGAACCAAGTGGGGTGATGATAACTAGACAGGGCTTTGGAAGCCCAGGGCTCCTGGCAACCTGCCCAAATCTGTATCTACAGCCCTTTTTTTTCCTACCTGGGTGAGTCTTATATACCAAACCACTTCCTGTTCATTTGTACCTGGATGCCCCAGAGCACCGCAACCTTCCAATTGCCTCCACGCCAACATTTTGCTTATGTGTTGTGTTGCATAGAACTACCAGTCTTCATCTTTACCTTTACCTCCAGATATGTAGATGCTACCAGTCTTATTCTCCCCCATCCCTTCCTCTGTACCACTTGCTTCTGCCTAAATTCAGTCTCTTGTATCTCTTCTTCTAAATTGTTGTCCCAGTCTTTAAGGGGGTATCTCTGTCTTCAGCCTTTTCTCCTTGCAAAGAACCCTTTAAGGTTTGCATTTTCTTCAGAAAGGGGGCCAACTTCCTTAGCATGAGATGCAAGACTTTCCAAAAATTCATTTCCACCTACTATCTCAACCAGGACACATTTTCTTTCTTTTAATAAAATCCTTATATGTATTTATTTATTCATTCATTTATTTTGTTGTTGTTGTTAATCCTCACTCAAGGATCTTTTTCCATTGATTTTATTTTATTTATTTTCTTTTTTTGGGTACGTGCCCATAGCTGCTAGGGCCTAGCAGGAACTGAACCCAGAACTCTCTGGTCCGCAGGCCGATGCTCCAACCGCTGAGCCAAACCAGCCAGGGCTGATTTTCTTTTTTTGAAGAAAGTGGAAGGGAGGGGGGGAGAGAGAGAGAGAGAGAAACATCGATGTGAGAGAGACACATTGACTGGTTGCGTCCTGCATGACCCTGACTGGGGCCAGGGATTGAACCTGCAACCCAGGTACGTGCCCTTGATCAGAATCTAACCCACAACCCTTTGGTTCGCAGGTTGACCTTCTGACCACTGAGCCAGACCAGCCAGGGCAAGACACATTTTCTTGATCTTCCCCTGACATTTGTAGAGCTGACTACTTTCCCCTTGGGTCTCTTGTCTCCTTTATTGACACATAAGCTACCTTTACACTTGATCACAAAGACTTATGAGAACATGGACTAGTCTTAGTCACCTAGGTATTCCCATTCCTAGCACAATCCCCAGCTCCATCTATATACCCAACCAGTGGTTGTACAGATGGACTAGTGAGTATAAGAATAAAAGTGAACCTGGCTGGTGTGGCTCACTGATTGAGCATTGACCTATGCACCAAGAGGTCATTGGTTCGATTCCCCATCAGGGCACATGCCCAGGTTGTGGACCAAATCCCCAGTGTGGGGTATGTAGGAGGTGGCCAGTTGATGTTCTTTCTCATTGATGTCTCTATCTCTCTCTCCCTCTCCCTTCCTTTCTCTCTAAAATCAATAAAGAAAAAAAAGAATAAAAGTGAATGCAGCCCTGGCCGGTCTGGCTCAGCGGTTAGAGCTTTGGCCCACAGACTAATGAGTCGTGGGTTCGATTCTGATCGTGGGCATGTACTTTGGTTGCAGTTCGTCCCCGGCCCTGGTTGGGGTAGTGCAGGAGGCAACCAGTCGATGTGTCTTTCTTGCATTGATGTTTCACACTCTCTCCCATTCTATCTGAAGATAAAAATGGAAAAATGTATCCTTGGGTGAGGATTTTAAAAAAAGAAAGAAAGAAATGACGTGGGGTGGGAGGGAAAAGAATTCTCGGCCAGTTGATTTTACTGTCACTTTCTTCTAGAAGAAGCTGTGAATAAGGTGAAAATTCAGGCCATGTCAGAAGTACAGAAAGCTGTTGCTGAGGCAGAACAAAAAGCCTTTGAAGTGATTGCAACTGAGAGAGCTCGGATGGAGCAAACCATAGCAGACGTCAAACGGCAGGCCGCAGAGGATGCCTTCCTCGTCATAAATGAGCAAGAAGAGTCAACAGAGGTCAGAGTTCTATTAGCCTTTGGGGCGGGGACAGGGACAGCTGGAGTAACTCAGCCCACTGTTTTCTTCTCGAGTGCTAGGCAGTAAGACAAAACCATCTGCTCTTGGACTAGATGATTATAATTTTTATTCGGTACCAGAAGGTTTTTATTTCTCAATTATACAGGGTGGGGGCAAAGTAGGTTTATACTTGTTCATATGGAAAATACAATAATTAATAAATAATAATACATGAATAAACTCTGTCACTCTGGCCAGTGGGGCTCAGTTTGTTGGGCGTAGTCCCATGCACCCAATGGTTGCCAGTTCGATCCCAAATAGGGGGCGTGCAGGAGGCAGCTGATCAATGTTTCACTCTCACATTGATGTTTCTTCCTTCCCCTCTAAAAATCAATAAAAAATAAAATATTTTTTTAAAAAAGAATAAACTCTGTGTTTTGCGAACTTATAACCATAAACCTACCTTTGCCCCACCCTGTATTATATTCTTACTTATATTATTTAGCTTGCTATATTGGTTTAAATTTTGAAAATTCACCCTAAAGACAGAGTTTGTGGATTGCATGGTAATGATGATGTTCCCCTGGACTGAGTGGGCTATGTACTATGTGCCAGCCGCAGAGCTAAGTGTGTATATTATCTTTATGATCCTCACAATGACCCTATGAGATGGGTATTGTTGGATTCTGTTTTTACAAGTGAGGAAACTGGATTAGGGCTTTTCCCACAGTGCTGAAGCCAGGGTGCAGGAGTAAGGAAATGGAGGCCCCTATAGCATCTGGTCTGTAAATAGGGTAGTTCTTTTATAAGTTAAAGTAACAGAGGAGGCAGATCTGCCCAACTCTCCAAGTGCTAGGACTTGGTGGTGCTTCTAAAAGAAACAAGACATTCTTGTACCACCATGAGGATAAAAGTGAACTAACTGGGGAAGGGGGTGGTGACAGAAACACTATAGCAGTCCCTTTTACTATAATGAAGTTTTTCTATAACTTTCATTTTAGTTGCTTTTCCGCTTTAAGGGTCCTAAACAAGCCAGTTTGTGTGTGTGTGTGTGTGTGTGTGTGTTTTCTAAGTAGGTAGATCTCATCTGCTAGTTGAGAAATTAGCTGTCTTTGGGACATTCTCTTGAAGTTATAAAGAACTGGGTATTTTAGCCCTGGCCAGTTTGGCTCAGCGGTTAGAGCGTCGGCCTGCGGTCTGGAGAGACCCAGGTTCGGTTCCCGCTAAGGGCACGTACTTCGGTTGCAGTTTGTCCCCGGCCCTGGTTGGTCGTGCGGGTGGCAGCCACTCGATGTGTCCCTTCACGTCGATGTTTCTCTCTCTCTCTCCCTTCCTCTCTCTCCCTCCCATTCTATCTGTACAAAAAATGGAAAAATATCCTCGGGTGAGGATAAAAAAAAAAAAGAACTGGGTATTTTAGTTGGTTTGTTTTTTTTAAACAACAGGAAGTTTATTTTCTCAGTCTATTTAAATGATCCCTTTCAATATAGCAATGCCAGTTGTGGCAATGTAAAGACGAAAATGTCTGAATATCCTATAGCCAGCGCAAAGGATATGGAAAAATTCCTTATTGTAGCACTCTAACAAAGACCTGAGTTGTGAGAAAATAGTTCCTTTAATTTACCCTGTAGATTGTTATGTGATTAGAAGTCATATTTAAAGTTTAGACTCAAGGGGGTAAAAGGAAATAGTTCCTTTAACTCTCCCGTTTTTATTCTCCCCTCCTACTTTTTCTTTAGAATTGTTTCTGAGCAGTGATACCTTTTTCTGTTGTGTATATTTAATTCTGTATCTATCACTATTCATATCAATATTTGTTCATATTTATCTACTTTCATATCTGTGTTTATATTTTTCTTTGTCTTTCTCCAAAGAAGGAGTGTAACATTTTGGCTGAGGGCATGAGTTCTGGATCTGGACAGCATGGTTTAAATCCCAGCTCTCCATTTATAGGAGTGTGCTTTTAAGGAGCTATAATTTTAAACATTGTACATATTTAAAGTCTAGCAGTGTATCCCTGGAGTTTGTTGTTCATCCTGTGACAGGCGGCTTAGTATAGCGGAGGGAGCCCAAGGCTGGAGGTTAGGAACCCTGAATTCCCGTCACAGTTACCCTTCACACAAGTGATGTGTCCTTAAGAAGTTGGTTTCCTTCTCTTTATAATGGGTGTGTAACAGCCCTTGTCATGCTGGTCTCATAGTTTCTAGAAAGATACAATTTGATCATGGTTGTGAAAGTGTTTATAAACTGCAGTGTGCTGATTGCACTATGCAGATGGAAAGGATTTTGTTATGCAGTTAACAACATACATGTGTAAGCTCTTGCAGAATAGCTGCCTCCTCTGAGGCCAGACTCAAGCATCTCCCCTGGAATGCCTCGTTGGGGAGATGAAGTGAGAGGTCCCCTCATCCCCACCACAGGGCACCTTCTGTCCCCAGCCTGGCTTTCCTGGCAAACAGAGTGGCCTAGCAGGTGATGGTAAGATGAGGAGTTATTTCTCTGGGGCCAGGTTTGTGGTAAGGTCAGGGAGGTGTGGGATGGGTCCCAGGAATTTTGACAAGCCCCAAGCAGTTCTGATACAGGTGGTCCCTGGGCCACACTTGGAATAATACTGGCAGAAACTGATGGTCCGTGCTTGACAAAGAAAATTCTGGCATCCCATTTCTGACTTCCCTGGCCAGTAGTTCTGAAGGTTTATAACCTTCTCCCATTAACTTCAAAAGACTGACCAAGTGTGCTGCTCTAGCTTTAAGGAATGCTGATTTGAAGGACGACTATAACAATAAACATTTTTTTTTTTATATCTTGGCAAAAGATACCATGGTCAAGTCAGGGAAAAGTCACAAGGAAAGGGAACACAACAGCATCCTTTTCACCCTGGCTCTCTGACACTTACCACATTTTTCCTGCATGTCTGTGATCCTGTCTCAGTGGGAGGCTGTTTACCTTACCTTGTTTTATTATATTTTATAAATTATGAAATAAACTATTTTGTTTAAGTAGAATGGCAGCCAAGGAGAAAGTTCCAGGGCTTTAATATTCTGCCCCAGTGTAAGATGTTCTTGCCGACTTGGGCAGAGGGAGTAGAGTCTGTCCCGGTCAGCTGACCCATTGGCCTGTATCCACAGCAGCCCATGTAGACAACCACTGAGGTCTTCTCCACAAGTGGGGATGTTCTGCCAAAGCATTGTTTGGAGTCAGCATGTCAGACTCCAAAGTATGAACTTCTCTGGAATGCAGTTTGCTTGAGCCCTAAGAATTATTTCAGCTTCCCATTTTGGTCCTCTGGTGTTGGTGTTAGCAAGTCGGGGCAGTCTCCAGAGCGTACTTCCTAAGAAGCTGTTGTGGTAGAAGGGAGTATACAGCCCTTTCTAATATTTGAAACTAAACGTCTACATTGAGTCTAGTGGAGTCAGGAGGTCCAGGTTCTAGGCTTGCATGGCCATGTAATCTTTTTTTTTTTTTTATCCTCACCCGAGGACATTTTTTTGTTTGCTTTTTGTTCAGGTAGAGTGGGAGGGAGAGAGAGGAAGAGAGAGAGAGAGAGAATATCGACGTGAAAGGGACACATCGAGTGGTCGCCACCCGCACAACCCAACCAGGGCTGGGGACAAACTGCAACCGAGGTACATGCCCTTAGCGGGAACCAAACCCGGGTCTCTCTGGACCGCAGGCCGATGCTCTAACTGCTGAGCCAAACCAGACAGCCAGACAGGGTATTTTTTTTTTTTTTTTTTTAATTCTCACCTAAGGATATGTTTTTATTGGGATTTATTTATTTATTTTTTGTTAATCCTTACCTGAGGACATTTTTGCCATTGATTTTTAAGGGATGGGGGGAAAGAGAAACATTGATTGGTTGCCTTTCATACACACCCTGATCAGGAATCAAACCCACAACCCATTTATGCGCCCTGACTGGGAATCCAACCAGCAACCTTTTGGTAGAGGGACAACGCTCCAACCAACTGAGCCACTCCAGCCAGCCTGTTTTTATTAATTTTAGTGAGAGAGGAAGGAAGAGAGTCAGAGAGACATCTATGTGAGAGAAACATAGATTGTTTGCCTCTCATACTTGCCTTGACCATGGTAGCGAACCCACAACCTAGGTATGTGCCCTAATAGGGAATTGCACCTGCAACCTTTTGATGCATGGGATGACGCTCCAACCAACCATGCCATCCGGCCAGGGCCAAGTAATCTTTTTATAACCTTAGGCAAGTTCCTGCCCACTAATCCTATGTCCCATCTGTACAATGCAAGAGGTGAACCAGGTGGCTCTTTTCAACACCTACTGTCCTTTGTTTTTGACTTGAGCAAGTGTCCTGATTTCATGGGGTATAGTGTCTTTCTTCCCTAAGGAATGGTCAGACTGGGCCTTGTGATTGGCTTCTGCCATTCAAGAGAACTTGGGGAAGGAGGGGCTGCTCAAGTCCTTCCTGATACCTGAAAAATTCTTGCCCCTTCCTGGTAGCCTCCTCTGGCCAATGCTTTTCTCTTGTAAGTACGTCCTGGAGACCCTGTGTGCAGAAAAATACTCATGTCACTACTGGAGACACCACTGGAACCTAGAGGAAGAAGGAGAGTACCAAGGGGCAGGTGATGGGAGCTGTACTTGGTGGCTACATCCTTCATGACACTAAAGCGTAATGTTGGCCAATGACTGTTCAGCTGCTTCTTTCATGGCTGCTTCTTCTAGCTCTAACCATGCCTCACTTGGCTCATATCCTCTATCACAGAATTAGTGCATTCTCAAATGTGCACTCCCCCTGCTCTCCCGTGGTTTCTACTAAATCCTAGTAATACCTGTCCCCCCTCTAGAAAAGTGCAGAGTAGTAAGAAAACTTCTTGACCTCGACCTCTGGGGCCCTGAGCTCTGAGTTACTGCAGGGGCTCCCATAAACAAGCCAGAAGTATCCTCACGTCCCCCAGCTCATCTATGAAAGGTGAATGGACACAGAGGAAGTAGCATAACCACCCACACTCCTGTCCAGCCCTCCTGGTATCCTGGCAGGTGACTTTTAAAAGATCAGGTGTTGCCCTGGCCAGTTTGGCTCAGCAGTTAGAGCGTCGGCCTGCGGTCCAGAGAGACCCGGGTTCGGTTCCCACTAAGGGCACGTACCTCGGTTGCAGTTTGTCCCCGGCCCTGGTTGGGTCGTGTGGGTGGCAACCACTCAATGTGTCCCTTTCACATTGATGTTTCTCTCTCTCTCTCTTCCCCTCCCACTCTATCTGAACAAAATATGGAAAAGTGTCCTCGGGTGAGGATAAAAAAAGTAATTAAAAAATAAAAGATCAGGTGTTGTCATTGAAAATAAGATTATTACTCTGTTGAGAGAACCAAGAGAGAAAACCACGTGTGGTCTTAGAATAGATAGCTATGGTGGGGGGACCCCGGGACAGAGTTAGGCTTAGTTGCAGAGGATAAAATGTGTCGGTGCCTTCAACAGGAGGTGGGGCTTCCGCCTCCGCCTGCCCTTCGATGATGCTATTTATGTGTTTTCACGTCCCCCTCATCTCTCTGTCCCCTCAGTCAGGGTAGGTACTCTTCCTGTTTTACTCAAGAAACTCAGAAAGCAGATGACAGTAGAGGCACAGGTGTGTGTAGTTCCAAGCCCTGTCTTGTACAGTGCAGATGACAAGTGATGACAATCTTGCCCCACAATATCCAAGCAACTAACCAATGCCTGTGTCTTGCAGAACTGCTGGAACTGTGGCCGCAAAGCCAGCGAGACCTGCAGCGGCTGCAATATCGCACGATACTGCGGCTCTTTCTGCCAGCATAAGGACTGGGAGCGGCACCATCGCCTCTGCGGCCAGAACCTGCACGGCCAGAGTCCCCACAGCCAGAGCCGGCCACTGCTCCCTGGAGGGAGGTCAGCCAGGTCCGCGGATTGCAGTGTGCCAAGCCCAGCCCTGGACAAGACCTCAGCAACCACCTCACGCTCCTCAACACCTGCCTCTGTGACAGCCATTGACACCAATGGACTCTGAGCCCCAGGCTCACTTCCCCCTGATGACCTCACAGCACGAGGGCTGGACCAGTACAAGTAGCTGCTAGGTCATCAGCAAGAAGTGAAGTAGAGGCAGAAAGAGTCCAAGCGCAGCAAACACTGCTCCACGGCCCCTCCAGACACTTGCCCCAGTTTCCCATCTGTGTCCTTGTGGTACTAGTGTACGCACAGGCAGCTGGCTGGAGCTTCCTCTGCCGTGGCTTTCCGGTTTCTTCCTCTCCCGGCTGGAGCTGGCGTGACCGGCCCCTTTCCAGTGTAGACCACCAGCTCCCCTCCCTGCCTCCTAAAGCATCAGACTGTCGAATGTGCCCAGCCAGGCTGGAGGCTGACAGCAGGCGGTGGAGAGGCCCCCTGACAGGGAGTGGCCCGTCTCGCCCCCAACAGCTTGATGAGCCCCATTTCCACCCTCAGCAGATGCCACTGATTGGCCCCACAGGGACTTTGGGGAGGCAAAAAGCAGCACTCAGGACTTCCTGGGCCCTGCTGTTTAGACTTGTTAAGATTCTCAGAAACCACAGGAAAGTCACCATTTCAGTAGAAGTACCCATAACAATAAAAAATAAATAAAACTTCCACCAAGCATCACAGATCATTTTGGACAAGATTTTCCACCCTGACTGGCTACTTTAGTTTGGGACCCAGTTTTCTCTTTCTCATTTGATTTTGCTTGTGCAGAAAATAGTTTCCAGCGCATGGACTGGTCTGAGGGAGAATGAGACTCAAGTGTGGATTAGTCTGTTCTCTCTGAGCATGTTGGCCAACTACATTATTGAATGGATCACCTATTAGAAACGCAGAACCTTCTGTCACCGCTTGGCTGTTTACACAGTCATCTGTTCTGTGTCCTCTTATCTCAGACTGCACGTGTCCAGATCACTGTGTGGATCTTCCTGTGGTTGCATTTTGGAGCCTCTTAAGCCACAGTCATCCTATAAGATGTGATGTGGTGTGACTAGGACTTGCCTCAGCCTGGGTCAGGGCCTGGTCACTTCTGAGCAGCCCTCCTGGACCGGAAAGAATCCTTCAGACCTTGTGTTTCGTGTCATTATGCATACTACATCAGTTTATTATTGGGCACACAATCTCAAATTCCCTTCTTGTGTGATACGTACCCGCTTTGAGCTAAGGAATTTTGTAAAATGTGAGGATTATTTTGAGAGAGAGCCTGACCAATTTTTCTTCCTGTCTTCGGGGAGTTTTCCAAAATGTTAAGAACTGCCACACATTTTCCCCTGACCTTTCCACTCTCCACTTCCACGCCTCCAGCACCTCTCCGCACGGAATCAATTGGGGTGAGTTGGTCGGCCCTGTTCCTGCCGACACCTGAAAGCCCAGCCTTACCTGGCCACCTTCTGTGCACTGACGGGAGGGAAGCAGATGCTCTCGGTCCCGTGAACGAAGAGTAATCGGCGTAGGTAGCACAATCCTTGCATTTGGTGTATCTTACTTTAAGAATTTCTAGTTCCTAATTTACCTTACCCAAGGACTTTCTATCTTACAAAGAAACTCAGTACAAGGCACCTTTAAAACACCTGTATTTCCATTGCACAGTCAAGTACATCCAGAGAAGGAGTAACCGTAATGTGACATTGACTTGGAGCTCTCTAAACGGCAGCAGTTGGTGGTGTTCTTACAGGGATGAAGTCAGCACCCCAGATAAGACTTGCCTACATTTTCATAAGATGTGAAATGTCCCATAAGGAGGTCATGGAGCCTAAAATTCAGTTACAGCAAGAGGGTGTCAAGCTGTCCACTGAGTCTGTCCTCAGCTCACCCACACTGTATTTTCATTGGCGAGTCAGATGAACACCTAGGCAGCTTCTTTAATCTTCAGTGGCCACAAGACTAGGGCAGATCAGATTGTTTCTGGCCCAAAACCAACAAAATACTGGTCATCAGAGCTCATTTTCATTTTCTTAAGCTAAGGTGTAGGTTTAGTTGGGCAAGTCCCAGCTGATTTTTTGTGGAATGAGGTTCCAGTGACAGCCTAGTTATCAGTTTTTTAATGCTGTTCACTGCTTTGCTCGTGTGCTACCCAGAGTCCACACTGGAAACCTGGGCAGTGTCCACTGCAGCTCGGCTCTCAGATCTGCTGCTGTGTTCATTTTGGTCGGTTTCACACAGAGGTTGCAGGTATCTGTCCAAGACTTACTGAATCCCTTTCTCTAGCTCCCTCCCTTCTGAAATTCTCCAGCTCTCTGGTTGGGAGGAGAAAGGGCAGTGTCTTGGGGTGAGGTGATAGGGCTGGAGAGGCAGGGGTGAGTCAAGTTCTCCGCTTGGTTTCCGGTTTTTGCTGACACCACCCCAGCTACCAGGTCAGAGGTGCAAGTTCAGGCTTCCACTTTCATCTGGTTGGATTTTAAATGTCTTAATGTAATCAGGCTGTTTAGAGGACCAACTTTTCTAGCTAAGATTTGGAGAGACAAAAATGGCAGGAGGGTTCGGGGTGGTGATGCGGGAGGTGTCAGGATAGTCACAGGCTCTTCGATGTTACTCTAGAATAATCAAAAGCAAATGTGACAAGCCTGCCTCACCGTCAGAGCCCATCTGGAGGATGAGGCCAGTTCAGCATTGCCCACTGAGGGACACTGACAAGTGACAGGATATCCTTGTCCTGCCCAGTGAGGAATGGTTGCAGGAACCAGAGAAGACCAAAAGTGACCAGTGTGGGAGCCATCTTTAAATGTTCCAAGGGACCCTTAAGGGCTTGATCCTCAGATCTTCAGTCATCTGGGTTTCACTGCCTGCAGCGTGCCTGACTCTACACAGTAGTGGAAACTCTAAAAGAAGTTTAACTCCACCTGTGCCGGAATAGCCATCCAACCTTATGAGGTGTGAGCAGTACACTTGGGAGGGCTCTGCAGCCCTGAGGTCACAGCGAGTGGATCTTTTCCTGGACAGTGCTGAGTCATGTATGTGTGTCTCTCAATGGATCTAAGTCTAGAAATGGGACACATCTGCCCAGCATGTGTGCAGCATCGCCTGCAGTGTGCTCTCTGCATGCTGATGTTCCTGGCCCATCTGGGCCAGTTGGTCTACCAGGAGCTCCTCGTTTCTTGGTGTCAATGTGAGTATCTTCACTGCTAGACAAAAAATCTACCCTTCACTCTGTACAGCGTGTTCCAAAGTAAGATTTATACCCAGTGCTGTCACCTGCTTGCAAAGGGCATAGACCTTGTTCTGGGTAGTTCCAGAAAAGATCTCAGCAAATGGATTTGAAGGTTCAACAACACAGTTCTTCAGAATGAAAGCATAGGTGATGACCAGGTGGCTGTTTGTCCTGGAAATTGTGGAAGGGATTGTGGATTGAATAAATCATTTAAAATAGAACACATCTTGGAGGCTTTCTTCAGAACTGGTTTCTAGTCTCCCGGGTTAGTAGATCAAGCCAACTTTCTTAAATTTATTATTATTTTTTAGTTCTTTGCAGAGAACTAGGTGGTGGTGTGTTTGAGCCAAATGTAAGAAAAGCCAGAGGAACCTGGGCTGTTCCAGCATGGCCCAGCCAGCCGTCAGGAGTCCTGCCCAGGGCAGGGTGGGGTACTGGGCTAGCTGCCCAATAGGGCCCTTCCAACTCTAGGTGTCTAGTTCTTATGAAACCAAAACATGACTCCCTGCCTCTTTGCCCACATGCATTGACATGCTCATTTCCAAAGATGATGGTGCAGGTGACCTTTTCCACCGATGGCCAGGAGGCCTGAGGGCAGTGGGCCTTGCATCCACCCTTCCCTGTACAGCCACAGAGACAGGGCTTCCCCTGCAGACCCATCTGGTCAGACCCACTACTGCCCAGAGTACACTCATTGATGCTTATACCAAATAGGGCATGTGTGGCTGGTGGCCGGCAGGGACAGCCCTATCCCTGCATTGGAGTTGGCAGAGAAGCAGCAATAAGCATTAGGTGAATGGTTGAAAGTGCTGTTTGGTTAAGAGGCCTTCTGTCCACTTTCACAGCTTTCCAAGTTCCTGATGAGGCTACAAAAGCTTCATTTATAAAAGAAAGCCAATAATGTAAATAAATTTTTAAAAACTAAGCCTCCAAGCGTGGTTTTTAAAGGGAGACGATGAATGTGAAACCACCCACAGGATGCTGTAGAGTCTGATTTTTCTGTGCTTTGTCATTTCTCTGATAGGAACTTTTGTTACTTAACTCTGTGCATAACTTATTTAATGTACTGTATAAATGAACCAAAACTGTTAAATATGTATTTAGTTTGTTCTACTTAAAGTAGTCAATAAAAGGCTATATTCCTTTTTTGACTGAAGCTGGAATACAACTGGGAGGGAAGGTGGTATGGACACTGATGTCCTGTAGGCAGGCTTCTGTGTCCTCTCCTCTCCCCAATCTTTGGCAGAGAATGGGGGTGGGGGTGGGGGCCTCCAGTGGTCCTTGCTATGGCCTCAAGAGCACCCAGGGAATGAAAGCGAGATCTGCTGCTAAGGAGATGGTTCCAGCTGAGGGGCCCCGGCCCTGCCCACCCAGGGGGCCGCGGTTAGTGCAGTAACAGCTGACAGACACTTCCCATTCCTTCTTAGCTTCTTCACCTGTAAGTGATTTAATAAGAAAACTACAACCACAGAAAGTGAAAATTTTCATGTCCTTTTTACACTGATGTTAAATCGTAAGTCCATTGTCTTCCCATTTATTTGCTGAACGGTTGTATGCATTAATGAAGGCCATAATTTTCTTAATTCTTCACCTCCTGCTAGGCATTTGGATTGCTCTCCCATCTTCCCTGTCCAGCATACGGAACTGAACCTCTGCCTTTGCTTGATTTCTTTGGAATAATTTTCTGAAGTGGGATTTCTAGACGTGAACGCTTCTCAGATCCTTGAAGTATACGTTCAAACTGCTCTCCCTGAAAGCCCACCAGTTTGCTGACCTCCAACAGGCCCCCAGTCATACTTTCCAGGGCTCTCAGATGGTCTCGCCGCTGTGACGTGACACAGATTTGTGCGGGCACATCTGTGTTATGGAGTCTGGCTGTCAGTCCAGTTTCTTAGCCGGTGACCCGCGAGGCCTCACTCTGTCACCTGAATACCCAGCTCTGGCCTCTGCCCTAACGCTACTAGATCTCAGGGTAGGGAGAAGGGCTCGGCTGTGGCCTCGGCCTCAGAAGGCAAGGTGGGCTTAACTGATTTTCCAAACAGATGGGGCCAACTGCCAGTCTCCGCATCTGCTCAGCACTGCAATCCACCACGCAATAATGACAGGATCTCAGCCTATCACAAAAACCACACTTGGTAGAGAAGTCAGGAATCCACAGTCTGCCTTAGCTCTGCAGAGAAGGGTCCCAGGGATTCTAGTGATAATACAGTGAAATGCTGTGTTAAGTTTGGTATGGAAACAGCAGACTGAAAAATTAGCCATTACCATGAACACCCAGATGCTGGATAGATTTTAATGAGTGTACTTGTAACCGATAATAAAGTGTAGGAAATCCCCAAGGGCTAGGAAAAACTTGAGTAAACTGAAGCCACAGAGGAGGTTGAATACAAAAGAGGAAACCTGTGCTCCATGGGAGCAAAAGAAATTCTGAAAAGAAGTTTGAGTGATTGGCTGCCTCAAAGGGGAATATGAGACTAGGCTTTGAGCCTATACCAAAAATAAATAAAAATGGGACCTTTCCACAAGGCTACAGGCTCCAGCACTTTGGCTTCAGCCACAGTGAAAAGGCAAGCAGGGAAAACATGCCTGTCTGCAAAGGGAACTGAGCAGGAAAACTGCTCCTGCTTGAAGAAAGAAAAATCTGACCAGAGAGTATTTATTATGTATGACTGCTCTCTCCTGGGGCTGAAGTTCAGATTTTCATTATTCCAGAGGTCGAAGAATCCCTGGACTGAGAAATTAAGTGATTCAAGGCTTAAAGTATCTAGAGGTGTCTGGCAGAAGCAAAACTGCAAATCCTCTAGAGAAAAATACCAAAATAATAATATTGCATATCAACCCATTATAAAATATTCAAAAAAGTTACTGAACATCAAATAAAATGAGCCACTTTAAGCAAGAGTTAGCAGGAGCAATAAACAATTTACACGCCTGGGGCTTCAGCTATTATTATCAGACACAATATAAAATAACTATGAAAACTCTAGAAAAGAAAGTATGAGACTAAAAATAACGGCAGACAACCCTCCCTGGGCCTTAGTCTGGGAGGGACAAAGCAATAATTAAGCTTAGGCAGCTCTGGCCGGTTTGGCTCAGCGGTTAGAGTGTCAGCCTGTGGTCCAGAGAGACCCAGGTTCGGTTCCCCCTAAAGGCACGTACCTTGGTTGCAGTTTGTCCCCAGCCCTGGTTGGTCGTGTGGGTGGCAGCCACTTGATGTGTCCCTTTCACATCGAGGTCGAGGTCCCCCCACACACACACACACATACACTATCTGAACAAAAAAATGGAAAAATGTCCTCAGGTGAGGATAAAATAAATAATTAAGCTTAGGCAGATTTGAAAATAGAATTATGGAAATAACCACTGAAATAAATATGGGGTGCACTATTGAACAGCAGATTCAATTAATCTGAAAATGAGTGAAGTATTACTACATGATTCTTTGTCATAGACAAAGAGGCGTAAAATAGGAAGGTAGGTTGCTAGGGGAGAAACCTTTCAAATTTTACCAAGTATGAAGTCAAGGAACCTACTGATTCATGTTTCTCAATAGAAAGAGAAATAATTTGCCTCAGATGATGAAATCTCAGAATGAGCAAAAATGCTTCAATCTAAACCCATCTCGCCACCTGTTACTGTTTCTAACTACTGGAATTTCAGGCCCAGGAGTTGGCTGTATCCAGATCCTCCCGCTGCAGAGCTGGGAAAACACCCCCCAAGCCCCACACACACCGACCCACCCACTCACCATTTCCCAGGGACGGCTTCAGGCTTCTTTGCCTGGTGCCTGATGCCCTCTTGTGGACAAAACCAGACATGCTACCTCTGCCGCCGCCTTTCACAATCCAGATTCCTATCCCCGGCACACACCCCTGCAACTTTTTCTTTCTCCTTTGCACACCTTTTCTGAGCCTACCTTTCTGCTTCACAAGTCTAGCTAACATTCTCTGGCTGCCTTCCTAGGAAGTTCCAGAAATGGTCAGGCCTTGGCCCCAGCACCCCTACCTTCCCAGGGCTGGGCCTTGAATAGCCCACATCAGAACCTTGTGCTGCCTCACCTACCACTCCAGGGCTTAGCCCCTCTCCTTCCTTTGTTATAGCTGCCACTGTCCTCCAGCTCTGAGCTAGTTTCCATTATCAGAGGATGCCGGAGATCTCCCTCCACGGTATTCAGTCTTGACAGCAAATAGCTTTTGGGGCCTGGGAGTAGATCCAGCTGTGACCCAGAAAGGTACTTGCTCATGGAGCTTCTGTGTTCATCTGTAAACTTGGGATGCTAATGATGTCCACACCACTGGGTTGTTGTGAGGTGAAATGTGATATGGGAGTTGCCCTAGGACCCAGGAAGCCCCTGTATATAGAAGCTGCCATCACAACCTGCTTCTCTGCCTTTGTGTGATTTTCCTGAGGATTCATGTTTTGTCAAGCATCTTGCCTGGACCTTGACGTCTTATTCAAGTAGAATTTGTTTTGAGAATAACTTTGTGGAGAACCACCTAATTCTCGGTCCGTGTTTCACACCATCAGAGCCTGTGTTAAGCACACTTGGTGTGCATGTCTCTCATTGAGAGCCAGAGGCCAACGGCAGCCACCTAGACTCTCTCTAGTGCTTGGTCTGGCACTCGGCCAGTCCACAGGACAGGTCTGAATGTGTGCAGGTGAGTCACTGGCACAGGTGGGAGGAAGGTGAGGAGGCAGGTGCAGAGTGGATGAAAGGATGGGGAGTGGCATCTAGCAAGAGCTGGGAGCTCTACTAGCTCTGCTACTCTTGAACTGGGTACTACCACCAGCTCAGTGCATTTCACAATCCCTGGCACCTGCCACAAAGCACGTGCCCAGTGGCTATTGAAATGAGCCGAAGAGCCACCAAGAACAGGGCATTGTGGACAAGAACTAGGAAAGGTAACCCGGACCTGATGGCTTTGACCTGCTACATAAAGGCTAACAAAGCAATTCTGTAGTGAGCAGGGTGTGAGGGAGAACAAAGGCCAAGAGGCGGGGGTTACTGAGGTTGTAGATAGCCCAGCTCATCTGGAGTGTTTAAGGAACAGGAGGCTGCACATACTGGGAGTGGGGGTTGATTGCCAAGGGCCTTAAATGCAAAGTCAAGAAATCAAACTTGATCTTGATACTGAAGACAGTGGAGGACCATTGAAGGGCCTTAGTCAAAGGGGCATGGTCACCACGGCAATGTTTTGAAAGCCTCCTCTGCTGTTCCTTTATGGAGAAAGGACTGTTGAGGTGAGGTGGGGACAAGAAGTCCAATGAAGAAGTCATCATAATCTTCCAGGCCAGAGATGATGGTGGCCAAGACCTGGGGGGTAGGGGGGTGGTAAGATGAAGATGAAGGGGGGCTGGCTTGGGAGAGTAAGGTAGACACAATGTAAAGGCCTGGGGACCCCTTCTGTGCCCCCACAACTCCAGCTCAGAACTTAGTTCTTCCTATGGCTCTAACTCCAGCCTCCTGTCTACAGTCCAGCCCCCACACCCACCCAGAAACTCCCATCTGGCAAACTCCTAGCTCAAACTCCCTCTGGCCCAGCCTCCCAGGTTCACCTCCAATTCCCTACACTCCGAGGTTCCACCTTCTGCCCCTGACTGGAGACCCCTGCTAATCTTTCACAGCTCAAAGCAAACATCACCATCTTCAAGAGGCTTTCCCTGACCCTACAGTCACCCCTGGCTTAAAACCTCCCGTAGCGTCCTTAGGATGAAGCCCTTCTAAGGCCCTGCCGCCTCGCCACCTTGGCTTCAGACCATTTCCCCTTCTCCCCAGCTGCAGCCCACTGCTGGGCTTCTTTCAGTTCCATGAGGCGAGCTCTCCTTCCCCTGAAGAACCCCTGACCCAGCACCAGACAAGGTCAGAGGCCATGAGGGCTCTCCTGCGGCGCCATGTGCCTCCCCTTAGAGCCCTCATCAGTTTTAGTCCCTTCCCCCGAGTCTGGACATACTGACTTGGCCTCTACTGTCCTGGAACTACTCTGTCAGGTGATGGGGTGGCCTGGAAGGGCGTGAGAAGGGGCAGAGAGGAAGTTCTGTCTGGGGACAGGTTTCACAGAACCCAACTATGCTCTCTGGGCCCCGAGAAGGCTCTGTGCTCACCCACCAACTCCATCGCACTCCCTTTGGCAAGGTGGGGGGTGAAGCTGGAACCCCCACCAACTGTGGGCAGGGCTGAAAGCACAGACCATACTCACTCCCAGAACCAGGGCCTGTGCGGGTGAGAGGGCAGGGGGCTTGAGATGAGAACAGGTTGATTCCTGAAGAAAGGCGTCTTGCCCTTGAGCCTGCAGCCTGCAGTGTGAGATGCAAACTAACCCCCCAGGCTGGCCTTCTTGCCAAGGGAGAGAGAGGACGCAACACCAGAGGTGACCACTGCCTTTATTCTCTCTCTGCTGGGGTTGTGGGCTGGGGTTCAGAAGTATCTGAGGACAGCAGGTGATTCTAGACCCAAACTTTTGCTACTTGGCAAGGTCACCCTGGGGCTTCCCACAGTGTCCTGAGTATGGGTGGGCATGAACATGCAAATGATATGCAAATGACATGCAAACCAACCCAGGATTTTCCAGATGTCTGTGGTGCAATGGAGGGTGCTGGAGGGTTATGGGGGAATCCAGGTCCTTACCCCACACTGCAGAGAGATCCAGCCCAGCCTCAGGAGTTGAGGTTTGGGGTAGGGTTGGGGGGGTCCCTGAGCATCAGCCCTGGTTCTACTGCTGGTTGAGGAAGAGCAGAACTTGGCCTCAAGACAGCAGGAAGAAAGTAGGGAACCCACTAGGCAGCCAGACAGCCCAAGGCCCACCCAGAGAAGGAGGGGATCTGCCTTGGTCATACAGCAAGGCAGAGGCAGAGAGGACCAGAATCCAGGCCTCCAGAGCCAGGCAGAGGCCAGAGTGCCTCAGAGACCAAAGCTACAAACAATAAAATACACTGATAAAGAAACAGAAAGCAAGCAGCCCAGCCCCTGACCCCTGGGCTGAGACTCTCCACCGGCTGGTTCTGGGAGACCTCTGAGAGCCAGGCTCCAGGTCTAGGAGCAGCAGCATCCTTGGTCTTGGTGCTGAATTGACCAGTCCAGAAGCTCCAGGAGGAGGCAGGCACGGCCCCAGGGTCCTTGACTAATGCAGGTCGGGCTCAGTTATTATTCATAATCCACCAGGAGGCTGGGGGTCAAAGGTTGGGGGTCAGAGGCCATCAGGGGCTCACGGCCCCTCCTCAGGTCCCAGGGCTACGGGAGGGTCGGGGGCTTCAGCACACCTGGGAAGAACACTGTGGTGAGGGTGTCCGGAGCCCGCAGGTGGTCAATGAGGATGCGCTGGAAGGCCTTACTGCAGGTGGACTGCTGGTGCCTGAGGGCCATGGAGTGGACTCGTTAGTTCCCCAGAGATCAAGACCACCTAGTTAAGAGCCCCCCATTCCCACCCCAGTCCTGCTGCCTGGATTCAGATCCCAGTCCTTCCTCATACTGTCTCTGAGCCTCAGTTTACTCCTCTGTAAAATGGGTCAATAGTGTCTGTACTGTACAGGAATGCTGTGAGGACTTCATGAAGTAACACACAAGTGCTTGACATAGGATGTGACACAATAGTGACATAGTATGCTCACTGAGCACCTACTGTGTACCTGGCTCTGTGTTCCATTCTTTTTTTTATCCTCACCCGAGGACATTTTTGCATTTACTTTCAGATAGAGAAGGACGGAGAGAGGGAGGAAGAGAGAGAGAAACATTGATGTGAGAGAGACACATCGACTGGTTGCCACCCGGATGACCCCAACCGGGGCCAGGTGCAACTAAGTTACATGCCCTTAACAGGAATCAAACCCGGGATTCCCTGATCCATGGGCCGACGCTCTAACCGCTGAGCCAAACCGGCCAGGGCTGTGTTCCGTTCTTTACACATCATCTCATTCTGCTCAAACGAGGAGGGAACTGTTATCATTCCCATTTTGGAAAGGAGGCCACTAAGGTCTCTTGAGGTCACATAGCCAATGAATAGGAGAGAAGGATTTGAACCCACGCCTGACTCACTCCAGGGCCCATACTCCATAAACATGAGCTGTTAGACCGCCATTCATACCTTCTCCAGGAAGCCTCATCCTGCCAGAACTCGTAAAGGGTAAAGGAGGCATTTTCTAGCATCTTCTGGGCAGATACACTGTAGAACCAAAGAGATGGCCAGGCTAGGCCAGGCCTGGGCTGCCACCACCACTGCCCACCCAGCCAGGGGTATATAATAGGAGTCCTGGCCCGAGATGCCCAGCCTCAGCCAGACACCAGGTGGCTGTGAACTCACTGCAGGCAATGGCTCTGGGCGCCCGTGAAGTCCACGTAGCAGCTTAGGGCACGGTGGAAGTCCTGCAGGGCTTCTTCCGCCACCTGTACCTGCCTCTGGGCCACGAGGATGTGCTGGCAAGAGAGGCAGCCCAGTCCGCTCAGGTAGGGCAGGACACAGGTGAGGGACGCAGTGGCCTCCAGAAGGACGCCCTGCTGTTTGACTTGCACCAGACCTGGCCTACCCTGAGGTCGAACTCCTGCCTCAACCTGGCCCCCAACATCCCTGACTCCACCCTCCTCTCCCCATCGCCAAGGTCTCTGCCTTGATCCAGTCATTGTCCCTCTCCCCTCCAGCCTCCATTCACACTGCCCCAGACCCAGAAATGCAGAGAAAGGACACGGATGCCCAGAGAGGGGCAGTGATTTCTACAGTCAGAACAGGGACCAGAACCCAGCACCTGCCAGGCCTGGGGGATAAAGGCTGGGCCAAAGCTGGGAAAGGGGGCATGTGTGCGAGGCAGAGGCCCCACGGGAAGCTCGCCCTGTGAGCCCCCTCACTTTATGATACCCAGCCCAGTGCCCAGCTGCCTATCCCTTTCCTGGACTCACCGAGTCGGGACCCTGGGTAGGCTCCTCTTCATGTAGGGGTTCCAGCCGGGGGGCCTGTGCAGGACACAGAATGTGAGCCAGGCCCCCACACGTGCCTGTCTCAGGCAGATTCCAGGAAGACCTACCCCCGAGGGGCACTGGCCAGGGGCCCTCACCTTGCACTCAAGCTGGTCGATGAGCTCCTGGAGACGGCTGACCTGGAGCCGCCACTGCATCTCAGCCTCTGGAGTCCGCCCTGGGGACGGGGCCCACGGGGGCGGTCAGGCTGAACTGAGGGGCAGTGCCGGAGCCGGCACTGGGGGGCCTGCTCTGGCCTCCACAGCCAGCTCTCCCACCCCACCACAGGCACACCTGTGTCAGAGAAGCCAGGAGACCAGGTGGGTGACCGACTGACGCTCCACAAGGCCCTGCGCCCTGCCCGCCGGCTGCCATGGGGCCTGTTCTGCACCTCCACGCTCTCTTCATCTGACCTAAGGAAGTGCAGGCTCAGTCCACTGCCGGCAGGCCCTCAGGGCCAAGGACTGGGGTCCCAGAACACGGCCAGGCCTGGGTAGGGCAAGACAGACTTCTGGGGACATTGAGGCCCCGGCTTCAAAGCCAGCCAGTCTCTCCCACTTTTTTGGCCTCCCTGCCCCAGCACAAGAATTTTGGCTCCAGTCTGTGGAAACTATACAATGTGAGAAAAGCCAAGGGACTTGGAGTGTGTAGGTAATGGGCATTCATGAACCGGACCCACAGGTCAGCAGGGCTCCTCACGTACCATGGCCCTCGGGTCTGGGCCTGCGCCTGAGCCTCCAGGGTATCTGACGCCCCCTCCAGCGAGCTCTGCAGGGCTTGTAGCTGGCTCACCGTCTCCCGCAGTAGGAAGCGTGTCACAAACTGGTCCACCTTGGAGGCCTGCTCATACTCCTAGGGGCGGAGGGGGCATAGTCAGCACCTCTGGGTCCCAAGCACATATTTCTGAATGGGGAGACACTCCCCTGTTCCTCCACCCCCTCCCCATCAGAACAACAGTGGCAGCATAAAGAGGCTTATGGACCTGGCATAAGCAGGAAGGCACAGGGCCTGGGAGCAGGGCCTGACCTCCCTTCCTAGGAAGTATGAGGCCAACTTACAGGAAGGCATCTGCCATTCTCTGGGCCCCAAGGCCACTTCCATACTGGGGCCACCACCTTCAGCCAGTGAGGCCCCTGCACAGTTAGGCTGGTGGGGGGGGGGGGTGTAGGGAAGGTCACAGGATATCCAAAGACCTATTTTGACACGAGGCAAATGATGTGTGATGTGACCCCATACTCACCAGTGGGCCGCAAACTCAGTTTATGTATGCATTCATTCATTCACTTGTCCACGTAACAAACATTTACTGAGCACCCCATTTACTAGGAGCTGCAGACACAAGACAGCCAAGTTACTGTCATAACACACACACACCCCAGCACTGAGTCCAACCTATATAACCAGCCTTCTTTAGCCCCTCCCAAGAAGGGCAAAGAGAGAGATGCAGACCACATGCCAGGCCCTCAGGAGCCATGGTCCAGATGCCTGCCTTCCCATTAATCTCCTGCCCATGATGTGTCTTGGCTCAGCCACCAGATGGACCCTGATGGGCCAGGCTTATGAGGAGGCTTATGGGAAGCAAGGGCATAGGGGAGGATGGGTCCTCTCATTCTCAGACAGGCCAGTGGTTTCTGTCTTCTCTCTAGACTTCCGTTCTACCCCTGAATTCCTGGCCACGCTCTGAGCTCTCTGAAGTTCTTCCAATAAATTCCATTTAAGGCACTTAAAATGATTGGTCAGTTTCTGTTGTTTGCAACCAAAGAACACAGCTGACACAAGCAACTATTCTGTGCCAGGCCCTGTTCCAAACAGAATTTCATTTAATCCTCATAATAACCCACAGGAACCATAATTGACCCCATTTTGCAGATGAGAAGACTGAGGCCTAGAGCAGTTGATTACCTTGGCCAACATCACACAACTAGTTAATGATAGAGTCAGAATTCAAACTTAGGTCATAGAAATTCCTCTGTACTTATCACTAAGCACCATCATTATTGGACCTGGCCCAATAATGAAACTGCCTCATTTATGATCACTAGCCCTTTTATAGCCAAAAAACCAAGGCCAGAAGTTACAGAGTGAATGGAGCTAAGATTCACCTATGGGTTCTGTGAGACACTCAGAGCCTGGAGCTGGTGAGGTCGTGGACCAATGAGGTCACAATGTGGCCTCTAGGGGACAATTCTAGGGCCGGGGGCCCCTAGCCAGGGGACAGCATGAGCTGTGGACCCCAGTGTTAACTACTCCTGCCATGGGAAACAAGAGTTCCCACAAGAGGACCAAAGTGCCCAAGCAGGTTGGCAAGGAGAGGCCACCTGATATGGACAAGGCCTGGGGGAAACAGCAGCTCTTCAGCCACCTTAGGCAGTCAGGCGTAAGTGCAGGGGTGGGGGTGGGTGGGGGTGTGGAGGTGCAGGGGGGAGTCAGGGGAACATGGACAGGTGTGCAGGAGGGGATGCTGTGAGTCCAGGCCTTGGGGTCAGAAGTCCTAGGGGCATTGACTATGAGGTTAGAGAATCCCTCCTGAGGATGAGGGCTCCTGAAACCCATGTGGGTGTGGATGGGTTCCTAAAAGCCAAGAAGGAAGAGTAAGGATTCCAGAAACCAAGAGGTGGATGAGACTTGGGAGTCATAAAGATAGACAGGAGAGGATTCTCACAATCTGGATGGATGGTTGGAGGTCCCAGCATGGTTAGTATCACTGGGCTAAGAGCACCAGGAGTTTCTTTATGTCCCCTTTCCAGCCCCTAGCCCCAAAACATGCTACTTTTCCCCTCGAGTGGGTAGATGCTCTGGGTGTGGGTGCCTGCATCAAGGCTAGGAGGGCAGGCAGGGATCCATAAGCCTGGACAGAGGGAGGTCTCAGGTCAGCCTGGGTGGGCTAGGGTTTCCAAGAGAGGTGAGGGTGCCTGATGATGGGGCAGGGTGGGGATTCCCCATACCAGGCATGGAAGGATGGCAGGAGTCCCAGAAACATAGAAGGCAGGGTCTTGGGAGATAGGACCAGGGTGGGTGAGGGAAAAAGGCGGGGCGCTCCCTCACTCTGTTGCTCTATGCCCAGACCAAGATCGTGCTACTTCCCCCTCCGGACAAGCAGCAGCAGCGGCTGGCTGAGGTGGCGGCAGGCCCGGGCACTCGGCCTGGGCAGCAGAATGAGGATTCAGTGGGTGCCCCAGTGGGCTCCGCAGCGGCGCCACCCAGATTGCGAGGGGCTGGCGACAGTGCAGAGCACGAGGGTGCGTGTGCGCGAGCGGCAGATGAAGATTCTGGGCCTGCTGCTGTTACTGGACTCGCGGGGGCTAGAGGGGCGCCCCGCAGCGGGTGGGACTGGGGGCTGGCAACAGTTCTACACGGCCCGGGTGACCAACGACGTGTTGGACCCTATCTAGGAGCATCCGCGCAAGCGGCACCACTACCTTTCCCCTCGCCCATGGTCCTGAGCACCTGGCTCAGCCCCCGGGCCCCACTACCCCCGGGCCCCACCACCCCCGGCTCCAGCTCAATAAAGAGTGCATAGCGATCCTGGCTCCTATGAGCTCTGCCTGAGGTGTCTGGGTGCCAGAGCAGGACAGGGCTGAACAGGTTGAGCAACCGTGATAGTCTGGAGCCAACTGTTTTCTCCTTTCTCGTGACCCAAAGGTCAGACCTCCTGCCCCTGGGGAGGGGCACCCTACAGTGGAGAAGGGAGGCTATTTCTTTCCCCCACACAACTCCAGAACTGGGTCAGATCTGCCAGGTCTGCAGGTCCCAGGGAGGTGAGCTTGGACAAACCCAGGTTTGGCCACACTGGGAGGAGGGGTTTGCTTCAGTAGAAGCATGGCATCTCCAAGAGTCCCCAGCATTCACAAGTCCTGCTTAGGTAGAGGGAGAGTCTGACAAACAGCTACCACCTTGGAGAACTGTGAGGGTCCTATTGTCAGCAAGGATAGGGCCTGAGACTCACATTCTGCCTGCGAGAGGACCCAGGCGGAAAGGCTGGGATCCCAGGGCCTCTTGACCCTTCACTGCTACCCCACTCTCCTTGGTAATCCTCAAGGCAACTCAGTTGTCTCCCAACCCACCTGTTCCATCCCCTTTACACTGCAGCCAACAGCTTCTTCGAAACCCCTTACCTGTTCACTTGGCTCACAAGCTCACACTGGTTCTCCATTGCCCACATGAAAACTTATTACTGGGATGCACAGGCCCAGCCCCAACCTGTCTTCCTCTCTAGGGCTCCTCAGTGACTTCCACCCTCACCCCTGCTCTGGCTATATTGCCACTTGTGGTCTCCCAATTTGAGGATCACCTTCCTAATTCACCAAGAGGCCCAGCACGTTTTCTGTGTGCAGCTGCTTCTCTTTACTGTCCTGGGTCCCAAACCCAGCTCCAGAACCTTCCCAGCCCTTCCCAATCTTCAGCCTGCTTTCCACTGGTGACCAACCTTAGAATGCCTTTTGGGGGCAGGTGCAGTAGGTGAAGGTCCTAGCTCACTAAAGCCTTAAAGGTTTAAATTCTGCTGAATACTGTCTTTCATTACCGTCAATGTCCCCTCCACATCACCTGCATCATGCTGGAGGTTGCATGACCCATAGCATCTCCCCTGCTGCTTGTAAGAACTGACCCTTCCCTACCATCCACACAATTACGATCAGGGTAACCATGTTCCTCAATGTGGCTACACCTCCTGGCCATAAGTCATGGGCCCACATTGGTCCTATCAGCCCCTTCTCTGGGACAGTAATTCAAGAACTGTAAGAGACTGTTTGCTACATGAACATGCACAGGCTGAAGCCAGTCTTCAGAAGAGTAACACGTGCAGAGCCAGTGCACGTCCTGGGTTTCCCACAGCCCTGCAGTCAGACCCTGTTTTCGGTCTGTTCTTGAAAACCTGATTTCATCTTTGCCTTTGGTATCCATAATACATACAAGATCTTTGTAATACAATCCTTATTTTAGCTTACACTTACGTGAGTGGGTCTTCAACTTGCAACCAAAATGGTCCTAAAGAGAAAAATGAGACTCTGCAGAGACCAGAAGTGGCCTCTTACCTGTGAGAATTACTACCTTTTGGAGAAAGAAACTGAGCTCAGAGATTAGGACTTGCTTGCACAGTGAGTCAGCTTCAGAGCTGAGGCACAAACTCAGGCCTACATGAGTCCATAGGAGGAAGCCCCTGAAGGTGGAGTCTCTCTGTGGGCTTCCTGGGCCCCTCAAGGATGAGCACACAGATACTCAGAGTGGCTACAGACCTGTGATTGAGAGCTTTTTCTTCAGCATTGAGAGGAGAAAGGAGCCCTACATTCGGCTAGAGTACATCCGATAATCTGAAGTGGTTTGGGGAAAGAATCAGACCCCTGGATGTCCAAATCACTGCCCTTGAACCTGTTTCCAGGAGAGAAGCTGGGAAGAGGGTGCGCGAGCACAGCGGGTGCTGAGGACTGAGGTCACAATTAGTCGGATCCAAGTTCTTTTCCTTTTCTGACGACCCCCTCCCACCTCCACAACCAGGAACTACTTCCGATGAGCCCAGGTGAGAGGTTCAAGACACTGCCTGGGGCTCGACTGGGCTGGACTCCTGGGCTCCCCAGGAGGGCATAGGTGTCCAGATAACATTGCCACGAGGCCCCTATATTCTCAGAGCTGCTCCCGGCAGCTTCTCAGTATTGAAAGGATTTGGACCGCCGCTCCCATCACCCACCTCTGCAAAGGCTGAGGGGGCGGAGCCGCGCAGCAGAGGCCAGTCGGCCCGCAGAGGGTGGGCCTAGTGCAAGGTGGAACCTTCCGCCTTGAGCCGGAGGTGGCCCAAGAGGACAAGTACCTGCGGGAGCCCAACGACAGCGGAAACCGACACTTGAACCCGAGGCGAGGCCTCGGGCCTCAGGGGGCAGCCAAGAGCTGAAGAGAGACATCCCCGGGCCAGAAGGTGTGCCTCAGGATGAAAGGCGGAGCCAAGAGTTGAGAAAGTAGTTACCTAGTTCTTCAAGGCAGGGATTGAGGCCCAAGGGGCAGAGCCAAGAGCTGAAAGGCGAGCGAGCCTCCACCCAGGCCTGCGGGCCTCGGGCCGGAGCTGAGCCCAGAAGGTGGCGTCGACGTCGGGGAGCTTCAGGGGCCGCCGGCCGCCCTCACTGGGCCGCATGGCCGTGGTGGTGGACCAGGGCTCGGGCTTCACCAAGGCGGGCTTCGCGGGCGAGAACCGGCCGCGGCTGGTGCTGAAGAGCTCCAGTCTAGTGCCCAGCTGGGAGCTGCCCGTGCTGGCGGGTGGCCCGGCACGGGCGCACCCCATCAAGCACGGCGTGGTGGTGGACTGGGAGGCGCTGGAGGGGCTCTGGGAGCGCCTGCTGGTCGGCGGTCTGCGGGTATGCCCAGAGCAGTGGCCCGTGCTGGTGAGCGACTCGCCGTCGGCGCCACCCGCAAGCCGCGAGAGGGTGGCCGAGCTGCTGTTTGAGGCCCTGGCGGTGCCCGCGTGCCACATGGCCAGCACCGCGTCGTTGGCTCTCTGCTCTGCTGGCACGTTCAGCGGGCTGGCCGTGGAGGCAGGTGCAGGCGTGTGCCACGCCACACCCATCTATGCGGGCCACTCGTGGCACAAGGCCACCTTCCGGCTGGAGGTGGCAGGCACCACCCTGTCGCGCTACCTGCGGGATCTGCTGGTGGCAGCATGCCCTGACCTACTGCTGAGGACCCTGCCCCGAAAAGCCATCACACAGCTCAAGAAGCGCTGCTGCTATGTGTCGCTGGACTTTGAGGGTGACCTCCATAACCCTGCCCACCACCAGCCAGTCAGTTTCTGCTTAGGCAATGGATGCTCTGTCTGCCTCAGCAGCGAGCGCTTCCGCTGCCCTGAACCCATCTTTCAGCCTGGTCTGTTGGGCCACACTGAGCCTGGATTGCCCACACTGGCCTTCTGGGCGCTGCAGAGGGTGCCTGAAACACTGCGGAGGCGGCTGGCTGACACTGTGGTGCTGGCTGGTGGCTCCACACTTTTCCCTGGTTTCACTGAGCGCCTGGAGATGGAGCTGGAAGCCCAGTGTCAGCAGCACGGCTATGGGGCACTGCAGCCACACTTGGTGGCCAACCCTGGGCGTGGCACAGCAGTGTGGACAGGTGGATCCATGGTGGCCTCACTGCACAATTTCCAACGCCAGTGGATGACCCGGGCCATGTACCAAGAGTGTGGCGCCAGGCTGGTACACAAAGTCTTCAACTGAGTCACACTGGACTGGAAGGGGTAGTGCCACCAGGGGGCTGCAGAGGCTTGGCAGGCTGAACTGAAGCTCTATGAGAGGCATCGAGTGCCAGATAAAAGTCTCAGGTAATTGGAGCTGGCACTCATCGTGTGGTGATGGGTCACCCCCTATCCTTTCTGGGCCAGAAGGAGGTGGTCTGGGGCCCTCACTGTGACTTGCAGTTTGAATCCCCCCCAACCAATGCCAGCTCAGAGAATCCCACTCCAGCTGCCCATGCCCAGGGCCCTATTTCCATGGCAATAAGGAAGGTGACGCCCACACTTGTATACAGGCCACAGATACAGAAATTGCCGCAACATACCAACCCCTCATAATGTACCATTTGAGCTCCCATGCCAGACCCCAAGGAGTGACCCTTTGTGAGTCTTAGATCTCATGTGAAAATAACCAGAGGGGAAGCACTGTCCTCTCTGATCATCCACTGGCTGAGGGCGTCAGTTTCCCCTTCTATAAAAAGGTCAGGCACAATCCCAGGCTTCCTCACTGCTCCTTCCTTATTAAGAGCTATGGCACAAAGGGAAGTGCAGCCATCTCTTAAAAGGAATACACAAAGGCAAGGGAAGTTTGTGGGGTTTTTGAGTCACCATATAAAGGCGAGGAGCCCTGTTTATGCTTGCACACACACATTCACACGTACACACAAAAGTGGGTGAACATATGCCCGAATACTCCCTGAAGTGCCCAGGCCAGGCTCCGCTCCTACTCAGCTCTGCATGCCAGCATGGACCAGCGGACACATGTGCAAGTACAACGCACCCCCAGCCCATCCCTACCAGGTCCTAGGCTTCATACCCCATAATAGTTAGATCTGGCCAGTAATAAAACCAGCAGTAGCAGCAGCTTCAGGTATTGAGCACCTACTGTGTGCCAGGCATATTCTGGGTGCTGGGGACAGAACAAGACAGACAAAAATCCCTGCCTTCCTTATTGTCACAAATGTATGGAGGCAGGCTCTATTTTCATCTCATTTACAGATGAGGGAACTGAGGCCCAGAGAGAGAAAGATGCACAAACAGAAAGTGGGAGAGCCAGGATTTGAACCCAGTCCTCTAGCTCCATAGCCTTAAGACAGTGGAGGCTCCCACAGCACAGCAGTCACCCCCTGCGCTCATTTTGGGCCTTCCACCCATCATATCAGCTTTCACTCACCAGCTTGGTGGTGTCCATGGCAGTGAGCACTGCACGGTTCAGGGACTCCAGTGCAGCCAGCACAGGTCGGTAGACACCCAGGTGTTCTGAGAAGTAGTCTGCAGGCAGAGGGGGTGCTCGAAGGTTCCCGCCCTGCCCCCCATCCACCCAACCCAGAGTTCAGCAGTCAATCAGGCCTTATATTCTGAACCCAGCCCATCCTACTCTATCAGACCCTCATCACACCCACCTGCCCAGAGGTCCCGGGGGACAAGAGCTCCAGTGGGCCTACTCACCACACAGTTTCTCCGTTTCCAAATTGCTACAGGGAAAAGAGAAGGTGCCCTTCAGACCTCACATTTGAGCCTGGTTAACTGGGACTTTGAAGCCAATGTTTCCCCCCCTCCCCACCCAGCTCAGCCTGACAAGGAAGCAACTCCTGCCTCCACCCCAGGTTAAGTTGCTCAGTGGGCAGAAGCTATGGGGAGAGGGGTGGGGAGAGCAAGGATACTACTGCTCCATCAAACACTATCTGAGGGCAGAAATACGGACCCACTCTTGGCCTCCAAGGGAATAACAGGTCGAGAGAGACAGATGTGGACACAGGCCAAAAAGGAGTAGTCAGAGCTGGGAAGGGGAAGCCAGGGTTTGGAAAGTACTGAGAAGGCATGGGTGGGGTATTACTTGGTAGGTCAGGGAGGGCTTCCTGGAGGATGGGCTACCTATGTCAGACCTTGAAGGACAAGGAATTTGACTTGAGTATCTGGCCAGGGGGAGGCGCAGACAAAGGGTCCAGCCCAGGCTTCAGAATGGGGGGTGGGGGGTCACTGGAGCATTGAATGTCGACCCAAAGCCTCAGATTTATTCTAAGAAGAACAGGGAGGAAGGGAAGTGAGAGGGAGTGAGGGAAGTGAGAGGGAGGGACAGGTGTGTACGTGTTGTACCCATGTGAGGAAGAATGGGGAGGAGAGCATGCAAACTCATGCGAAGGCCTGTATATGTGGGAGCACATGTGGGGAGGTGAATGCGTGTTCATGCACCTGCATCCATGAGTGGAAGCAGGTGGGGCCAGCTGTCCCCAGGCATCCTGAGGTCCCTGCAGGAAGTAGGAATAGGGGGACACCTGTAGGCTGAACCATGGGTGGTGACTCAGACCTGGCTATTTTAGGGTCCCAGTTGGAAGCAGTGTGATGGGCAAAGCTGGAGCCAGGGAGGCAGTGAGTGGGCGGGTAAAACTTGGCACTGAGCCCTAACACCCCTCCTCCTACCTCCCCCTGTTCCTGTCCTCTGTCTTCTATAAGGAATCAAAGCAGCAAGGGACACAGTGGGGTTGGGACAACCTGGCCTCACATCTACCCACAGCTCTTCCATCTCCCCTTGTACTCACTCGGTGGAATGCCCATCAATGCCGCTGAACAGTTCCCGCAGTTCCCCAGGGCTGAGAACCCCATCGGCAAAGTAATTCTGGAATTCCTCAAAAGAGAGCTTACCATCATCTGGAGAGTGGACAGGGAGCAGAGTCAGTATCTCTGACCCCTCGCTGCACCCCTGCCACTAGGTCCAGGCCCACCAAAGACCTTACAGTATATCACACCCACCCAGTCAGGTGGAATGGGATTCTGAGCTTGGTGGGGGGCTTGGCTATTGGGGACAAAAGGGCTAGAGCCCCCATAGATGCCCACTTAAGGCAACAGGGACCACTCTGCATGCACCCAAGGGACAGGGCATTACACATGTGGCACTGGGTAGGGACTCAATGTTTGCCAAATGAAGAAACACATGAACAACAGCCTGAGACACAGCCAGATTATGGCAGGGCTTAGATATCACTTGCAGGACTTGGCCCTCATGCTAGCCATCCTGGCCTCAGGGTGGACAGAACCTGTGCTATGGACCCAGACCCTTCACAGAGAAACCACAGGGAGGCTGATACCTTCTCAAGGGTTGGGGCCCCTGTAAGAAGCAGCAGGCTGGCTCTAGAGGGAATGACCTCTCTGTCACAGGGGGCATGTAGCAAAAGCTGAGAGCACTTGAGTGGGGTGGCTAAAGACACTGTGATCTGGCCTGTAAGGTCTCTATGCAAGGGGAGCGGACAGAATGCTCTGATCCAATTGAGACTGCATCCTGATCAATGGGTTGGAACAAATGATCTCTACCAATTTGAAGAGACCCAAGGAGAAGGGCCAAAGGGTGGGGACATAATCCTATCTCAAAGACACTGAAACATTAGAGGATCTGAAGACCCCAGGTCAAAGTGAGGTTAAGGCTGACTGGCTGGCTGCCTCAGCTCAGATCCTCAACTGGCCAATCAGGGTACAGTATGCTGTTCTGGGTCATCTACGGGCGGGCGGTAACCTGCTTGCAGGGTCCCCTGTTTAGCTTCCAAAGTTTTCCCAAACCAGGGTCTGAGAATGCCTGGGATCCAGGGCAGAAGGAGCTGATTCCCTGGAGCCAGCTTTATCATGCCCAGGCCCTTCCTGGATCCAGATGGTTGGTCGTTAAAAATCTAAGAGTAAAATTCCCCACAGGGCCTCATCTCTATTAGCCCACACTTCCCAGCCTCTCACACAGGGAGCCTGGGACCAAGCATCATGTAGGCCTAGGTTTAAGGTCCAATACTTAAAGGTTGTGTGACCTCAGGCAACCTGCTTTACCTTTCTGAAGACCTGTTCCTTTGTCTGTGAGATGAGGTGAAAAACACAAGGTTATATACAGGAAGGTACCTACCACTGTGCCAGGGCACTATGTGACAGTAAGTCTCTACTTTCAGCCTCTGGCTAAACCACATTCCATCCATTCTCCATCCTGCTGAACCTGGCTCACAGCACTTCTTCCAGGAAGGATGCCTTGATTGATTCTCTTGATTTGGGTCCCCCAAGATTTTTCTTCATTCTAGATTGTGCCCCCAGACCCCTCAAACCCCACCAAGCTTCATGATGTCCCTCGTCTTTCCTCCCACTGTGAAGCCCAGGGGAAGCCAGCCAATACTCACCATTCTTGTCTGCTCTGCGGAAAACCTAGAGGACAAAGGGGCATGGAAGCAAGCTGTGAGTGGGGTCTGAGAGGTAAAAGGCTCCTGCCCATCCTGACAGGGCTCCAGCTGGCCAGCTGGCCCCCTGCCTAGCCTTTCCTCCTGCCCAACCTGGTCCCAACTCCCTGCCCAGCTCAGCCCTGCAGGAGCTTTTCCAGTGAGGGGGGCAGAGGAAGAGCACACAGCAGGTCCAACTGTGTGCTCGCTTCTCCTGTGGGGCTTGGCCTAATGGGGGGTGCTCCAGGCCAGCTCCCTGCACCCCCAACTCCCACACTGAGTCTATCCTGATTTCTGTCTGATGCATCAGCCCTTGGCACAGTCCCAGCTTGGGGATGTTGGGGAGATGCACCAAGATGCAGCCTGAGAATCGTGGGCACCCATCCCAGACCTGAAACCCCAACTCTGCTGTGTGGCCATGGCCCATCCCAGACTCTGCCTGCTCTAAGCTGTTTCCTTGTGTGCTTGTCCTTCCTTTGTGGGTGCCTCAGTTTTCACCCTTGGACATGGGAGAGCAGGCTGGGGTTAACCCTTCCTGTACTGGGGCTTCCTACGAAGCTGACTCAGTGTGTGTGTGTGTGTGTGTGTGTACTTGCATGCATGCAGTGGGGAGTGAGGGTGGCAGAAAGCAAGGGTGGATGAACTGTATTTATAGAGAAGCAAAAATGAAAAGCAACACAGGCAGGTAAACAGAGAGGTGCAGAGTCAAGATGTGGTGCTGCCTCTCCCAGGGACCAGAGACTCCCAGGTCACCCAAAGCAGCCCAGCAAAGGGGACCAGCAGCCTGGCAAGGAGGGGCAGGCCAAAGCCTGGACAGAGAGCCCCTATCAGCTCCAGGTTCTGAATGCCACTCCATTCCAGCTGTTTTCTCAATATAGGTGAGACTCAAGGATGAATCTAACTACTAGCCAGAAGCCTGGCTCAGAGAAGGTCTGCCATTAGCTTGAGGTCACATAGTAGCCTGGTGTGGTCTGGCAGGGGCAGATGGAGATACTGGGGGAAGAGGGGATAGGGGTGCCAAGCTGGGAATGAGGACACCTGGGGCCACACTCTAGCATGTCTCTGTCTCCATTGGGTGATTTTGGACATACCCCTAACCCCTCAGGCCTTATTTCTTCCATATGGGAAATGGAAGGATCAGGTCCCTTCCAGCCAGGAAGACTGTGGTCAAGGTGCTGAGTCACTAGAGGCAGTGGGGAGGGGACAGGAGTACAGCCTTTCCCACAGGCAGAAGCCTTTAGTAGTGGGAGCATGAGAGGGCCAAGTCAGGACCAGGCACTGGGGTGAAAAGTGGGAAAGGGGCTCGGGGAAGTGACTAAGGCCAGGCCATGCTGCTTCACGCTGGTGCCCATGGGGCTGCAGGCCACGTGCCACCCACAACAGGAGTGTACAGAACACAGAGGATGATTTTGGGGAGCCCTGACCAACTGTGGGACCCCACAGCCCCTGGGTCAGGTCTAAGGAACTCTGGGTTACCATTGGGTCTTATTCTTCCAGACTTCCTGGCTGGGTCAGCCAATCCAGGGGCTGCCTTAGAGGAGTACTGCAACTGCTCCAGCGATCCATTGTTGATAGCCTACACCCCACCAGACACACAGACCGAGTGGGTTCGGGGTTGGGGATCACAGGGGCAGTGACACTGAATCAGAGACAAGGAGATGAGAAAGGAGACAGAGAACGGGACACAAAGGCGAGGAGATAAAAAAGAGAGACATGGAAACAGGGACAGTAGGATCAGAGAACGAGAAAGACAGAAACCCAAAGACAAGCAGTCCCCAGACCTGGAGGGAGACACACTGCCAGAGAGACAGTGAAAGACACAGAGGCAGGAGCAAGGAGAGACAGAGACACAGGGAGACATAAGACCTGGGGAGACACTGCCAAACCCCAGGAGCCGACGCCCCCTCCCGGCTCCCCACTCACATCCTGGAAGAGCGCGTGTCCGGCGGAACCAGTGGCTGGCGTGGGGGACAGTGGGGGCTGGGGCGTGGGCTGCCGGATCAGGCACACAGTGAGCAGCCCCGCGCACGCCATGGCGTGCTACCCGCTCGGCTCCAGCAGGGCTGAGGCTCCGGGCTCCGGACGCCACGGCTGCCGCCAGGGACTGGAGAGACTGGGATGGGGGCCCGCCAATTGGCGCCGGCGCAGAAGCCCAGGGCCCTGCCCCCGCAGCTCCGCCCACTGCCCAGACTGGCGGCTGAAGCCCCGCCCCACCCGCCCCAGGAGTCCTCTGCAGTCCCCTCCAGGGCTTATTTCACAGTCTGGAAAAGGGGACCAAACTCCAGCCTCCAGGTTAGAAAGAGCTACACAATGGAGGCGCCCAACACCATTCACCTTCGAGGTTCTGCCATCAGAGGCTCAGCTCCTGGAGGGGTGGCCACCGCGAAGTAAGGAACCACGCAGGAAGTCTTTTCCACCGGGGGACTGGCCGAGAAAATGACTTGTCAGTTTAGGAATACTACACAGCCAGGAACGGAACACGAGGAGATGCACATGCTCAAGGATAGGTCCCACACCATTATAGGGTCAGCAAACTCCAGCCCAGTACTGTGACAAGTTATGGGTTGAACCCCCAAATAATTTCAACTGAGCATCTGTATCCTCTTCACAAAATGGGGGCAATAGGATTCACTGACTATAAAGGGCTTAAAATAGGGACTGGCTCAAAGCCCACCTAAGGGTTTGTTAAACAGGTCTGCGTGGACAACCTCCCAGTCCACCCTCCCCTCTGCCATTCTGGCCCCCTCTTCAATCTTTCCTTCACACATTTAAAATTTAAAACAAGACGCCACTCTCTAGGCTCATCAGTGAGTCCTTGTGCCCTGAAGAAAGCCCAACTGAACTCTCCACTCAGGCCCTCTTCCCAGGACTCCAGCCACACATCAGGTTCTATGCCCTGCTCCCTCCTGTTGCCTTGGTGTGTTCATGTTTTCCTCCTCAGTTAATAGCTCTCAGCTCAAGCAAGCACTTTCAGGAAGTCCTCCCTGCTTTTGGGTGAGTGTCCTCCAACAGATCCTGAGAGCCTCATAGGGGAGGAACAAGTGTCCCCAGAACCTGAAAGATCCTGACACAGAACTGACCAGTTGTAATTATTTGTTGCATCTTTACATCTGGAAGGAACATAGCAGAGTAGACTCACCGGGGCTGGAGAAAGGAGGACAGTTCCCACTACTACTTCATTGGATCAGTGTAGGACAGAAGGGTGATGAAGCCCACCTTTATTGGGGCTGTGAAGCTCAAATGAAATAAAACCAAGTAGGGACAGGGAGAGTGAAGTAGAGAATAGACCTTTTCCCAGCAATCTTGACCTTTCCCACCCCCAGATTTGCTCCCAGTACACAGTACCAAAACCTGGTCCAAACACCATCAAAACATTTATTAAAACCAAAGCAGGAGGGAACAGAGCTGTTAGGAAGGCAAATCAAAGTGCACATTGGAGGATGGGGCACAGCAAGAAGTGAGGTGGAGGGGGACACTTCAAATGCCACAGAAGGCCCTTCAGCCACCCCTCCTGCCCACCCTGTCAGTGAAGGTACCCCACTCACCTCTCCCATCTCACATCCATCCTAGGGGGCAGCTGGAGCCCTGTTTTGACCCCCTGGGGAGGGTCCACTTCCTTGATCCTCCCATGGCTGTCAGTCAGTCAGTCTCCCTCCCTCCCTCACTCTCCCAATAAATAAAACCGCTCAGGCCTCAGCTCCTTCAGAGTGGGGCAAAGAACAGCTCAGGGACCCCTGCCCTCATTCAGAGGTATAGGGAGTTGAGACATCAGCTCCACATCCCTCCTACCCTTTGCTGGTGCCCCAAGCTTGCCAAAGAGACCTTGATAAATAAATAACGCTCCATTAAAGCTTCAATCAGAAAAACCTTTAAGACGACAGAAGTGCTCTCGCTGTCCTGCAAACAAGCAGGCCAAAGCCTCACCACTTGGCCTGGTCAGCACACAGGATTCTGGGGGCAGGTGGCCACCCTGGGCCTTGTGGGGCCCCTGGAGCAAGGAGACCAAAAGTGCAGTTAGAGCCCCCACCACACGCACACATGGACTCATGCACACATACGTGGACACACTAGGGCATGTTCAGTACACGCACAGACGTGTTCACCTTCATTCCCCGGTACATGCACACACACATGCTCACACACCACTCACCCTGTATACACACATGTTGGATGCTGGGTACATGCACATACACACCACAAACAGAATCCTTCCCTTCCTGGCTTGCTTAGCCTTTTGGCAGTAGCCAGGCTCCAGAGCAAGAAGCTTCTGGAGATAGGAAAAAGGGGTATAAATTAAACATTTCTAATCAGGCTGGGAGAATTGCCAGAGGAGGGGGCTCCAGGACTGTAGAGATAGGGTGGGCACCTTAGGAGGCCCTGGTCCCCGTAAGCCCTGTCAGAAATCCAGGGGGGTGAAGTCCCCAAAGTCACAGTCGAAGAGGTCTCTGATGCCCTCGCCCTCCTCAAGGCCAAAGTGGTAGTCAAGGGCCCC
Source organism: Molossus molossus (assembly GCF_014108415.1). Taxonomy (NCBI): domain Eukaryota; kingdom Metazoa; phylum Chordata; class Mammalia; order Chiroptera; family Molossidae; genus Molossus; species Molossus molossus. Next base: position 21,678,229 of record NW_023425399.1, on the reverse strand, counting down.
GTGGGGGGGAGACAGGCTGATGAACTCCTCAGGGAGGAGGCTGGAGAAGTCCTCCCGCACATGCTCCAGGAGTGAGTCGGCGGCCACCAGCGGAGACAGGTGGTCCTCGTCCATGGGGGCCCGCAGGCCACCCATCCGGGAAAGCAGAGGTTCTGGGGAGATGGGGGAGCATCACAGGCCGGGGATGCCCCGGCAGGGAAGGCAGAGGGGGCTATCATGCCCACCCACCCCCCTTCACTCATTCCCCCACCCCACCCCCTTCACCCACCTTGCTCCAGGCTGAGCAGGGGCTGGCTAGGATCCGTGTAGGGGGTTGAGGGGGGAGATGATGATGATGATGGCACTGTGGTGGTAGGATCAGCTGCCCTCTCCTCCTCCCCAGAAGCTGCTCCCTGGGACAGGGTCTTCCCGGGGCTGATCCCGCCTGCACTCTCCTCAGGACACAGGAAAACATCGATGGGGCCTTGTTTGCTCTTAAGGGAGATCTGAAAGGTCTGGGTGGAGGTGGCAGGCAGGGTAAACTGAGGCTCAGCTGACCACTATGCCAGCCTAGCCTATTCTGGTGGGGCTTGGGGGTCCCACATCTCACCTCTGAGGAGTCCACGGCTTGAAGCTGGGTCTCAGGAGGGGCCTTGATCACCATGACCATCTGCTCTGCAGGGTCTGCAATGCTACGAAGGTCCTGGCAAGTCACGTAGGCCAGGGTTGGTGGAGTTAAGAGCCACGTGACCTTTGACTTCTGGAAGCCACTCATTCAAGATAGCTAAAGCAGAGCCCACATTTGCTTAGTCACTCCTGTCCCCTCCCCTCCATCCTTCACCTGACAACAGTTTGTGCTCAAGCCTGTCTCATGCCCCTGAGCTTCAATTTCCACCTCTATTTACTGGTCTGCAGGCCGATGCTCTAACCACTGAGCAACTGACCAGGGCCTCAATTTCCACATCTGTATGCGTGCATTCTACCCATCTAATCTCAAGGTAATGATGGCTGCCTGCAGTAAGGCCTGGTGCTGAGAATTTATTCTGACTTATGCTCTTGGTGTCAATTAGTGGTTATCTCCAAAATTTCTAAACATAATTTGGGTACTCAAAAAAAAAATCTTATTTTAAAATAAAGTTTCTATTTTTGTGAATGATAAAAACTTGTATCTCTAACGCTGAAGCTACAATCATGTACTGAATCACTGTACTAAGTGTTTGTTATTGCCCAGCCAGTATGGCTCAGTGGTTGAGCATCGACCTATGCACCAAGAAGTCACCAGTTTGATTCCTGGTCAGGGCACATGCCCAAATTGTGGGCCTGGTCTCCAGTGGGGACATGCAGGAGGCGGCCAATCGATGTTCTCTCTCATTGATGTTTCTATCTCTCCCTCTCCCATATCAATAAAGAAAAAAAAAAAGTTTGTTATTGCTGTTACTAGCTTTTCTTGTTTTAATTTAGCAATTTTGGAACTGGATTTCCCCCCCTTTTGTAAATGAAGCTGAGACTCAGAGTGTTAAATAACTTGTTCAGCATCAGTGAGTAAATGGTGGGCCAGGACTTGCAGGTAAAGCCAAAGCCCTCTTCTGAATTCAGGGCCTGGGATAGCCTCTCTAGTCTCACTTGGGTGGGGCCCAGCCCACCAGGCCTGCCCTCCACAGTCCAAGGATATCGTTGGCTGTCAGCATCCTCAGAGAGCAGCCGAAGTTGAGTGGTACAGACATGGATCAGGTGGTCTAGCTGCCGCTCGTTCTCCTGCAGTTGCTGGAGGTCCTGGGTCAGTCCTTCAAGCTGCCCACTGATCCCTACCGTGGCATGGTTGCCTCTGAAGAGAGAGGCACAGGGAGGGTTAACAGCTCCTGGACCCTCTGTCCAGGAGCCCTGACCCTCTGCACCCAATCTGCTGCTGGCTCTGTTCTGTGAGACCCAGGCGAGTCCTTACTCCTCTCGGTCTGACTCCCCAGGTGGCAAACAGCAGAGGGTTGACACAGGGCTCCAAGTCAGACTGGTATGGGTTTGAAGTCAGACCTGAATATCTGTAAACACCCACCTGTCCTTCGGAGGGAGCTGGATAAGTACATGGCACAGACATGCCATGATAACTACACAGTTGTATAAAAGGACAACAATGCATTAGATGTATAGACATGGAAACACTTCTCTTTTTTTTAGTCCTCACCTGAGGACATTTTTTCATTTTTTGTTCAGATAGAGAAAGGAAGAGAGAGAGAGAAAAAAACATCGACGTAAAAGGGACACATCGAGTGGCCGCCACCCACATGACCCAACCAGGGCCAGGGACAAACTGTAACCGAGGTATGTGCCCTTAGCAGGAACTGAATCCGGGTCTCTCTGGACCGCAGGCTGATGCTCTAACCGCTGAGCCAAACTGGTCAGGGCAAGACATGGAAGAACTTCTAAGACGTGGTCAAGAAAAAAAGATGCATAATGGAATGATGTATCAAAAACCGAAAAGGCATATGATCCAGCAATTCCACTTCTGGGAATATATCCAAAGAGATCCAAAACACTAATTTGAAAGAATATATGCACCCCTATGTTCATTGCAGCATTATTTACCACAGCCAAGATATGAAAGCAACCCAATGTTGCCCATCAATAGATGAGTGGATAAAAAAGCTGTGGTACATATAGAGAATGGAATATTACTCAATCATAAAAAAGAATGAAATCGTACCATTTGCGACAGCATGGGTGGACCTAGAAGATATCATGCTAAGTGAAAATAAGTTGTAAAGCATAAGGAATATAGTCAACAATATTGTGCTATGTATGGTGTCAGGTGGGTACTGGAAATATTGGGGGGGGACACTATAAAGTATGATTGTCTAAACACCATGCTGTATACAAAATAATATTGACTGCAAACTGTAATTGAAAAAAAAAGCTGAGAAGGCAGCTATGTCAAGGAGAGGGAAGTAGGATGACCGAGGAAAGGGGGCAAGAAGGAAAAAAATAAAATAAGAGTTAACAAGAATAAAACAGCTATGTTAGACAATCTCATTTCCATCAACAGAAGTCAGAATAGTGGTCACCTGGTGGTATGAGGGGTGGGTGACGACTGGAAAGGCCATGAGGAAACTTTCTGGGGTGCTGGAAATGCTCTTTATCCTGATCTGGATAGTGGTTACCCAGGTAAAGAAATATGCAAAGCTGCAATGAGCTGAATATGCAAGGTTTGTGTACTTTCCTGCATCTATCACCTCAGGAAAGACACCCCTCCTCTCTAAGCCTTAGTTTCCCCAGCTATGAGATGTAGATGTGGCCGACAGAGTGGGTCTCCCTATCAGCTCCTCCAGGCTGACTTGGCCTGGGCCTCTGCCTGCCCTTCTGTTTGGCAGGTACCTACAGCCATTGGATGTGGTTCTTGGACTTCTTGGCGATGAGCTGAATACCCTCAAGGACATTGGTGATATCATAGATGCGCCGTTTCTGCACCTTCAGCACCTCAGCTGCCCAGTTCAGGTCAACAACTCCATCAGCCGAGCGGCTCAGCAGCTCCAGGAAGCGTTTGGTGGTCAGATTCAGGGATGTCTCATAACGTGACTTTTCCCCTGGGGATTTCACACCTAGGACAGGGGACAGAAAAGGCAGGGTCACTCAGCACCACCCCCATCCCCATTTGGGCCAGCCTCCCTGGCAATGCAGGGCAAGAGGATGAGGGTGGGTGGGCAGATGGCTCCTTCCCTTGGTGAGGCCAAGCAGGGAGGCTCTGTGGCTGCTGCCTGCCAACCACAGCATTCCTCTTTCGGCTGGGGAACTCCCCACCCCCGGGCCTGGGGAAGCCATGCCAGGCAGCCACTCCAGCTGCCCTCTGGGGCCCCCAGAGGCCTGGCTCAGGCCCAGGCCTGACAGACTAGAGCTTAGTTTGCAAGCATGTTTATCTGTCCACACCCCCAACCTGGGCCCAGTAGGGCAGCCTGCTCTAGCCTGAGCTGAGGGTACCTTTTCCTGGGTGGCGGCCTCTCCCCCGGGCTGGCCCACTGCTCTCAGCCAGGTATTGATGGTCAGTTTCCAGGTCCAGCCTTCGCTTCACCTGTGGCAAAAACAACGGGAGGATCCTCAGTAACCAGGAGAGTGAGGCCAAAAGAGACCTGGCTGAGGTTCCTGAGCCACCCGTCTCAGTTTCTCTACTAGGATACCTATGTATGTGAGGGGAGGTTCTAGGGACAATCCTACCCCACAGGATGGACCACTCAACTGGAAGGCCGAAGACCCGAGCGCAAGTCCCACCTCTACCACTATCTATCTGGGACCTTATGGTGGTTTTAAAATATGTCTGTAAATTTTTTGATATTCCTCCTTTCAAAAGTCAGAGCCTAATTCTCCTCCCCTTAAATAGAAGCCAGATCTGATAACTTCCTTCTAATGAACTGAGTGTGGCAGAAGTGACACATGTCACTCCTAAGGCTGGATCAGAGACCCACTGGAGCTTCCTCCTTGCCATTTTGGATCACTCACTCTGGGGGGAACCAGCTGCCATGTCATGCAGGTCCTCAAGGAGGACTAATGACAGGCCCAAGTAGCAAGGAACTGAGACATCTTCCCAACAGCAACATGGATGAGCTTAGAAACAAAGCCTCCAAGCCTAGTCCTGCCTTCTGATGACTGTATCCCAGGCCAACATTTTAGCTGCAAGCTCAGAAGACACCCTGAGCCAGAAGCACCCAACTAAGTCTCCCCTGAATTCCTGACCCACAGAAATGGTGTTATATACTTGTTTTAAGCCATTTGGATACAGGACCCTTTGGCAAATCACCACCTCTCTCTGGTTTCTGACTCTCTGAACAGGGCAACAGCTGGTGCTCACCATGTGCTTTGCATTTACTAGTTCATTCCATCCTATGGACTAGCAGCACAATAATGGCCTCATTTTACAGATAAAGCAACCAAAGCTCCGAGAGGCCCAAGGTCATGGAGCCAGGAAGTGGCAGAGCCAGGATTCCCTGATTTAATTATACGCACAAGGATGGAGATTGCCCTGTAAGTCTCACAGGCATCTCAAACACATCCAAAACCAGACATACCTCCCTTTGCCCTCCACAGGGTTTCCCAAACTGTAACCTCATTTCCCCGTACTGCTGACCTCATCACACAATCTTTTGCCAAGAAATCCCATCACTAGAGCCATTACCACACCTCCCATCTAGACCTTTCAACCATCTCCCCACTGGTCTCCCCGCCTCCATCTGTCTCTCCTCCACCTTAGTATCCTCATCTGTCACAGCTTCTTCACAAACCTTTGCCTCCAAGCCTTAGCCCGTGCTGGTTACTCCTTCTTTCCTACCCTTCACACCCACTCCTTTCCCTTCTGTGGGCAGGCACCTTATCCATCACTTAAGTCTACCTGACCCTGCAATAGAGACTGCACCTCTCCTCCCTCCGAACTGCCTCGAACCCAACCTTTTCCCACTGTCTCTTGCTGCAAATTTCTGCAGACATGTTTGTCTCACCAAGAAGCCAGGGAGCCCAGCCAGTGTGGCTTAGTGGATTGAGCATCATCCCATGGACTGAGAGGTCCAGGTTTAATTCCTGGTCAGGACACATGCCCGGGGTTATGGGCTCGATCCCCAGTAGGGGGCATGCAGGAGGCAGCCGATCAATGTTTTTCTCTCACATCCATGTTTCTATCTCTCTCCAAAAAATCAATTAAGAACATACTTAAAAAAAAGAAAAAGAAAAAAAAAAAAAAAGAAGCCAAGGAGCCCTTCAGAGGCGGGCACTGGGTCTAGATAATCTCTATACACAGTGTCTGGCACAAGGCCTGGTCATCAACAAATGCTTGTTGAATGAACCCTCCATATACCAACAGACGCGGACACTCCTTCTCATACACACATTCATGGATTCCCTCAGGTGTCCCAGGGTAGAAAAGCTAACACATGCTGAGTGCTTCCTGTGTTCTGAAGCTGCTAAGTAACTGCTTCACGTGCACTCACTCATCACACCCTCCAACCAGACCTTGCAGCAGGTACTATCATGATCTCCACTTCACAAGGAGCCTGCACTTCAGAGAGTGAGAGGTGGAGGCAGGATCTGAACCTTAAGGGGCTGGCACAGAGCCCACGTTAATATCCACCACAGGTCCTGCCTCCCTAGAACCTAGTCCAAAAGCCAGGCTCCCAAAAGCCAACCAGAATGTTCCCCCTCTCTAGCCTTCCCCCTACAACTTAAACCCCAGCAGGCTCCTGATAAGGCATTCCTTGCCTTCTCCCTGAAGACAGGTCAATGCCACACTCTAAAACAAGGGCTCAAGCAGATGGACGCCCATTTCTGCCAACACTCTCTAGAGATCTTGGCACAGAGCACTGGTGGAAAAACCTGACAATTCAAATACCCATCAATGGGAAGGGGCTACAGAAACTGTGGTTCATCCACACCCTGGAATACCACACAGCTGTCAAAGACAGAGGCAGGTCAACACAGAATCCTCTCAAAGACATTGACAAGAAAATCATTGTTAAGGGCAATGCATGTATATAATCCCCCCCCCTTTTTTTTTTGGTACATGCCTCTAGTGGGAACCAAACCCGGGACTCTCGGGTCCACAGGTCGACACTCCAACCGCTGAGCCAAACCTGCCAGGGCTATAATCCCTTTTTTAATTAGAAAAGCTCATACAATCTTTTTTCTCTGGTTCAGTTTCTATTAAGTGTGGATGGTATGCTGTTTGAACGTGAAAATAAAGGAAAAACTACAATTTTAGAGGGAAAAAAAAACTGTCATAACCACCTAAAAATAAAAATAGGCTTAGAAAAAGAAAACAGAAGGAAAAATAGATGGAGCTGGGATCCGCCCCCTCAACTTTTTAGTCTTTTAACTCTTTTTCTATAGTAAATGTGTATTATATTTAGTTTTAAAAGATATATTTTTATTAATTCTTTTAGAGGAAGACAACATGAGAGTGAAACATTGCTTGGCTGCTTCCTGCTCACCCCCTACCCAGGCATGTGCCCTGACCAGGAATTGACCCAGCAACCTTTCCGTGCCCAGGATAACGCCCAATGGAGCCACAACTGCCAAGGCTAGTTTTTTTTTTTTTTGAAAGCCGTGACAACAGGGTAGAGGTAGACAGGAAGGCCCAGGAGAGATGGCTGAATTGCAGAGCCCTTTACACAAGAGGTACTCAATGAATGCTCACTAATGCAGAAGCTGAGCCTTTAGCTTGTTTAAAGAACTGCCCCCCAAAAAACATCAATGCAGTGGATTGGTGGAGGCCACCACTCATGTGGCCAGTGGCTACCCACAGATATGAATTGAGGGGTGTAGGAGGGCAAAAGCTGGGCCCATTTTTCTGGACTTCAGCTCCAGAATGGTGCCAGCCCCCACCAGCAGAAAATCCCTACTAGCCCTAAGTACTGTGAGGGCAGAGGCCCCATACTTGTCTCTGTGAGGCCTAACTCAACTGTTGAATGAGTAGAATGCTCAGGCCCACTGACACCACAGGGGGTGAAGCAAAGGGCGTTTCATTGGCCCAGTCCCCGACAGTCCCTCTGAGACTGGAATTCAGCTCCCTGAAGGCAGGACCCATAGCCCTGGGCCTGCTGACCACTTTTCGAGTCAGCTAAATGGAAGTTATTTTCCAGACCCCAAGCTGGTACCAGCAGGAACAGGCCATTGGGGTATAGGAGACAAGCCAGGGGACCCACCCCTAGTATACCCTCCCTCCCACCATCACTCATTAGGAAGAAGGGGCCCTGGGCTTCCTTCAGCTTCTATTAGCATCTCCAGGAGGCAAGGCATCCCCCCAATGGTTAGATTAACAGTTCAGGAAATTTGGACTGGTCCTACCATTCACTAGCTGAATGACTAGGGAAGGTTCTAACATCTCTGTCTCAGCTTCCCAATCTGTAAAAGGGGAAGGTTGTTGAGAGGGTTAAACTTGTTAATTGGGTAGAGTGCTTGGCACAGAGCCTGACAAACAAAACAGTCTCAAAACAATGGTACTACTACTACTATTATTATTAGCATCTTGGTGATTCCGGAAGGAAGGCAGCACTGGGCACAGGGCCAAGGGGGTTAGAGGATGCCTCAGGGACCAGCTGCCACCTAGGCCTCCACCAGCAGTTGAGCAGCTTTTACCTCCTTGCCCTGGGCCCTGCCTCACCCCTCCCACTTTCTCCAAGCCCCCTGCTGAGACCCTATCCTGCCTGGCATGTTGTCCCTGCCTGCCAGTCTGTGCCCCACCTTCATCCAGGCTGTGCCAGTCAAACTGGTCTCCACACCCTGTCCTGCAGCAAACAGGTCCAAGCTCTGGCCTCCACTCCCTTCTTCCCGTGTAATTCAGCCATCTCTTCTTGGCCCCCCAATCTGAACATATTCTGAGCCTCTTGTTGCTCAGGGAGCACTTTATCAAGACATTTCCTCGGGATGTTTACTCTCTCTTGGCACTGGGGGCCTTCTCTCCAGCTCCCAGAGGCCCAGCCCACCCAGTACTTACAAGGGGCCCAGGGGTCTGCCTGCCTTATTAATGAGGTTCCATGGCAACCAGAGCCTGGGAGGGTGGAGGGTGGCAGATGGAAGAACAGGCAGAGGGAGGGGAATCAGCAGCTGGCCCAGTCACCCCGCCCTGCAGAGAAGGCCTCCCAGCCAGGCCTGTCCCCAGAGCCCCAGGTCTGCACCTGGCAATCGAGCATCAAGGCAGGAAGAAGAGCTTCCTCAAGGGCTTTCCAACAGTCTGTCCCCAGGATGTCCCCCTTCATCTCCCCAAGCAGCCATGCCCACTACCCAGACACAAGTTCTGGTTTGGAACCAGCTTGCCTCAGTTCAAATCCCAGTTCTACCACTTGCAGCCCTGTGACCCAGGGCAAGTCACTTCCTCTCTCTGGGCCTCAGTTTAGATGGGCACAGTGACAACACCGAGCTCACAGCTCGGGTTGTGAGTTTTCGCTGGCTTAAAGTCGGCCAGAGGCCTGGCATGCAGGCAGCGCCAGCTGAGTACACGTGGGCCATTATTATCACAAAGTCTGACCGGCTCCGGTGAGGAAGCTGAGGCCCATAGCACAGAGGAGCACACAGGGACTGGCCCGAGGTCACCTCGAACCCCGAGGCGGGGCCCGGGGGCCCAACCCAGGCTGGGCACCGCCCAGTCCAGGAGCCTCAACCCACCCCTCCCCCGCCCACGTTGCCTCCGGGCCCAAAACCGCGCCCCGCCTGGGTCTGCGCGGGGAGTCCAAGCAGCACATTCGGCCCAGTGTCCTTGGTGTCCGTACCGGCGGGCGGCCGAGCGCCGGGCGTGGCGCGCTGGGTGTGGGCCGGGGTGCCTGCGGCGTGGCGAAGAGCAGCAAGTCGGGGTCGCGGGGGCCCGCGGGGGGCACGGCGGGGCCGGCGGGAGCCGGCGGGGCGCTGGCGTCCTGCGCCGTGGAGATGATGACGATCTGCGAGGAGTCGAGCAGCCGCAGCGCGCCGGCCCCGAGCAGGGCCTCCAGCGCCGGCGCGCATGGGCCGCCCGTGGGGGCCACGGCCATGGCGCTCACGGCCCGCGCGGCCCGGGTGGCAGGCGGCGGCGGCGGCGCGGGCCCATGGCGGCAGGCCGCAGCGAGGGCTCGATCCCGCTCCGGATCCCACTCCGCCCCCGGCCGCCGCTGCCTGCAAAGTCCCGGCCACTTTTGCGCGCCAAATCCTTTTTGCCGCGAAAGAGCCACGAGCCGCCGAGCGCTGCCACCATTGGCGGTCCGGGCAGTGACGGAGGCGACGGCGATAACGCCCATTGGCTGCAACGCGCCGGACCGGCTGCGGAGGGCGGTACGGGGCGGCGGTGCGAGAGGGCACGGCCAATCGCAGAACGGGGCGCGCGCAGGCTTTGTCGGGGCGGTGCCAGGCGCGTTTGCAATCCCCGCCCCAAACTCGGGCGTCCCCAACGCGAGGCGTGGTGGCCAGATTTGCGCTGTGACACCTCTCACCCTGCAAATCACTCCTAAGTGGAGACCTTTAGGAAGGAATGTCCAATGTATACATCTCACCGTCAGCAGACCCTACTTGACCCTTACACACACCTGTACCCCAGCGCTCTCGCCCAGATCTCTAGAAACTGCCCCTCCTCTTTTCTCGGTTCTCAGGACCACCTCCTGAGCCCCAGACACACCTCCCAACCCGAACTTGCCCCACGTATACCATTTACTTTAAAATCCTGCGTCTGCCCTATCCCTCTTATCCAGAGGCCAAGCAGAAGGGGCTTGGCAGGAAGTGGGGAGGATGTCTATCCCAGTACAGCTGGGGTTTTCCTGCAAGCCTCCTTTTATCTTCTATAGCCAATACACAGCTGACTGAACTCATTCATTCAACGAACGTTTTGAGAGCCTGCTCTGTGTCCCATTCTAGTTCAGACCTTAAGGGGGACGGGGGTGGGGATCAGAGAGATAACAATGTTTACAATATGATGAGGAATTTACATCATTAAACTAACTCCATGTTAGGTCTCACAAAGCGAGGAGGTGAGGGTGCTGAGCACAAAAATGCATTGAATCCGGAGGCCCTGGGACCTCTCCATCAGCCATTTTCATTCCTCAGGTCAGCTGATTTCAACAATATTGTCCTTTCCTCTGTGCCAGCACTGAGGGCAGAGATGTGAAAGATTTGATAATTTCTATGAACTTGCCTGCCATCTGGTGGGGATGCCCCACAAAAAAAAAAAAAAAAAAAAAAAAAAAAGCAGCTAAAACATATTAATCAAATCCCTAGGCCCTATATAAACATCACTTCCTCCAGAGAGCCCTCCAGAGTTACTCACTTCTTCTATTGCCCAATGATGCCTTTGTTCCAGCATGACCACATATTGTTTCACCTTCTGCCTTCCCTGCCAGATTCCTCCCAACACTGGTCTGAGCACAGCTCAGAGAAAGTCCTGAGAGGGATTATAAAAGGAAACAGGCTGATGCTGGAGGCTATCTAGATTGCAACAGGAGGTCTTCCTTCTCCAAGAGTGGTCCTTAGGCCCCTGACTTTAGAATCACCTGGGAATTTGTTAACTTTGGGTCCACTTTAGCCCCTGCCAATTTAGAATCTCTAAGTGTCTAGGAATACACATTTGCACAAGCAATCTCCCTCCCACCCCCATTCCAGGTGATTTTTATGCACGATTACATTTGAGAACAAACTGCTATACCTGTATAACCAAAATGTGTGGTGCAATCTCAAATTACAGGACACCTCTTAGCTTCAGTTTCTCATCTGTAAGATGGGCACATTGCCCTGGCCTCTTCCAGGGTTGCCATGAGGATGAAAAGCATAAGAGATCTGAAATTGTTTTATAAACTATGAAGTAGTTTAAGAAAACAGTAGGAGTTTCCTAAGGAGTTTATGAGATTATTCATTGCAAATCCTAGACTATGTCAGCATTAGTAAAGACCATAGAGACTATGTAGCCTCTTGCTATACAGATGAGAAAACTGAAGCTCATTAGGAGTAGGGACCTGTGAAGCTGGCCAGTGATAAGATCTGGCCTACACTGGATTCCCAGCTGTGGGGTCAGCCTGTCCCTCTTCTCCACGGATAGAAAAGCGACGATTAGAATGGTAAGTTTCATTTAAAAAAGCTAGAACCGACTTCTGGTCAAGATGGCGGGCAGGTAAATGCAGTATCGTGTCCTCCCACAACCACACCAAAGTTACAACTAAACTACAGAACAACCATCATTCAAAACCGCCTGAAATCAAGCTGAATGGAAGTCCTACAACTATGGAATTAAAGAAGCAGCCACATCGAGACTGGTAGGAGGGGCGGAGGCGCGACGGGCTGGTCCCACACCCACCTGTGGCGAATAAAAACCAGGAGGACACCTCGGCTGGGAAGGTCCTCCCTGAGGACTGAGGGGTCCCTGTCCCACACTAGGCGCCCTGCTCAGGGTTCCAGTGCCAGGAAGAGGAGTCCCCATAACTTCTGGCTGGAAAAACCAGCGGGAGCTGAGGCTCAGGGAGGCTGAGGCAGCTGGAGCCCCAGGCAGCTCCTCTTAAAGGGCCGGTGCATGGACTTATCAGACTCACTCCCTCTAAGCTTGGAGGGGAGGCAGCTCAAGGGGTGCCAGAGACATACAGGGAAGAACTGAGCTGTTTGGCATTGGAGCAAAGGCTGGAGAGGGGCTTTCTCCAGGAAAAATGTACTCTCAGAGGCCTTTGTTCCTTTGGTGAGCCTTTCCCTGGTGGGGGCAGACAGCCACCATATCTGGGACTCCAGCAACCTGGCTCACACTGGTTGCCCCGCCCTGGTGATTCCCTGAGGCCCCGCCCCACTCAACTTTCAGGCCCACCCAAGCTGTTGCCAGTTGCTTTACCATAGGATTGGCCTGTCTTGGATCCTGCTTCAGGTTTTCCTAAATTCTTTCAAACAAGCAGCATCTGATCTCAGATAGCCCCATACCTCTCGTTAAGTAATACATAGAAACAAACACAGGGAGGCAGCCAAAATGAGGAGACAAAGAAACAGGTCCCAAATAAAAGAACAGAACAAAACTCCAGGAAAAGAACTAAGCGAAATGGAGATAAGCAACCTAACATGCTGAGTTCAAAACACTGCTTATAAGGATGCTCAATGAACTTAGTGAGAACCTCAGTGAACTTAGTGAGGACCTCAAGAGCATAAAAAAGGACCAGTCAGAAATGAAGGAGGCAATAATTTACACAGATTCAATAGTAGAGTAGGTAAAGCCAAGAAGCAAACCATCGATTTGGAATATAAGGAAGCAAAAAACACCCCATCAGAACATCAAAAAGAAGAAAGAATCCAAAAAATGAAGATAGTGTAAGGAGCCTCTGTGACAACTTCAAGCTTGCCAACATTTGCATCTTGGGGGTGCCAGAAGGAGAAGAGAGAGAACAAGAAATCAAAAAGTTATTTGAAACAATAATGGCAGAAAACTTCCCTAATTTGGTGAAGGAAACAGACATACAAGTCCAGGAAGCACAGAGAGTCACAAATAAGATGAACCCCAAGAGGCCCACACCAAGACACATCATCATCAAAATGCAAGAGGTTCAAGACAAAGACTCTTAAAAGCAGCAAAAGAAAAGCAATTAGTTACCTAATTGCTAAAAGCAAGGGAGTTCCCATAAGACTGTCAGCTGATTTTTCAAAAGAAACTTTGCAGGCCAGAAGAGAGTGGCAAGAAATACTCAGAGTGATGAAAAGCAAGAACCTACAACCAAGATTACTCTATCCTGCAAAGCTGTCATTTAGAATTGATGGCCATATAAAGAGTTATCCAGACAAGAAAAAGTTAAAGGAGTTCATCACCACCAAATCGTTATTATATGAAATGTTGAAGGGTCTTTTTGAAGAAAAAGATAAAATATATATATATATTTTTTTATCCTCACCCGAGGACATTTTTCCATTTTTTGTTCAGATAGAGTAGGAAGGAGAGAGAGAGAGAGAAACATCAACATGAAAGGGACACATCAAGTGGTTGCCACCCGCACAACCCAACCAGGGCCGGGGACAAACTGCAACTGAGGCCCTGGCCGGTTTGGCTCAGTGGTTAGAGCATCGGCCTGCGGTCCAGAGAGACCTGGGTTTGGTTCCCGCTAAGGGCACGTACTTTGGTTGCAGTTTGTCCCCGGCCCTGGTTGGCCGTGTGGGTGGCAGCCACTCGATGTGTCCCTTTCACGTCGATGTTTCTCTCTCTCTCTTCCTCTGTCTCCCTCCCACTCTATCTGTACAAAAGATGGAAAAATGTCCTTGGGTGAGGATAAAAAAATATAACTGCAACTGAGGTACGTGCCCTTAGCAGGAACCGAACCCGGGTCTCTCTGGACCACAGTCCGACGCTCTAACCGCTAAGCCAAACTGGCCAGGGTGAAAAAGATAAAATATATGAACAAACAAAATGGCAATGAATACATATCTATGGACAAACAAAATGAACAGGCAGAACAGAAACATTCTCATAGATACAGAGAACATTTTGTTGGTTGCCAGATGGGAGGGGGGTTGGGGGAATGGTGAAAAGGTGAAGGGATTAAGACGTACAAATTGGTTGCTAGACTGACAGATCTCAAAGGGAACGGGGTGGGGGATGGGAAGAAATAAACCAAAGAATTTATATGCATAGCCAATGGACACAGACAACAGTGTGGGAAAAGGCAGGAGGGGGGCGGGAGGAGGGATGAGGGGGGTCAATGGGGGAAAAATGAGGAACGTCTGTAATACATTCAACAATAAAGATAAAAAAACAAAATAAAAAAAGCTAGAACCTGACAGAGGGTGAGAGAATCCAGCAATATTCCAATTCTGGATGGTGTTTCCTTTCTCACATCTTCCCACAGGGTCTCAATAATAGTAATATTCACTTTATAAAGCCCTCTCATGCCCAATAATCATTCAACAAACACTTATTGAACATGTCACATGCCAAACACTGTGCTTGTTGTGGGAAAAGAAAGACATAGTTATTATTGGCCCATTTTATGATGAGGAAACTGAAGCCCAAAGGACATGAGCTTACCTAGCAGGTAAAAAGTCTGTTATTCAGGCTTGGTAGGCCAAAGCCTTGCCGTTTCCAAAGTATTCAAATACACACCCTCCCAAATAGAAATAGGTGCTCTTTTTCCCACAATCCCTCTTCTCCTGCTCCGCAGAAAGGAGTGAAGACCAGAATTCCCAGTGTGAAAGCAAGGAAGAGATAAGGACCTTCTGTATCTATTAATACCCACTTGAAAGCAGCAAAGGCCTAATAGATGAGGTCCCTTGGCACTGAGCCTGGCTGATCCTGATAAGGCTGTTCTCAATGTCAACAGTCCTCCTCAGGCTGGTAGGCTTCCAAAAATCCACAATTACTAGGCAGCCACTTCCACTGATGATTTCCTTTCAACCTGATAATATCATTAGTGAAGCTTTTTCATCTACAGGGTGCAAGAAGAAGGAGGCTCAGAGAGGGGCACTCAAAGGTCAAGGTAACACAGCAGAACTGAGATGGGAACTTGGCCCGTTCCACTAGGGCCTGCCCTTCATACCCTGCCACCCTCTGTAAATACCCTAAGAGCCAGGCTCAGGGCTGTCAAGATTATAATGTGTGGTTTCCAAAAGGCATTATGGTAGACAATGGCTTAATTAGTAGGTGCTTACCCCTATCACCACTTCCACCAACTCCTTACTCTACAGGAGTCTAAAGAAGTGGAAACTCCTGGGTCCACAGTCCTTGGCCTGGAGACATCTTTCCCTTGATTCTTTCCAAGAGGCCGGAAGTGATAGCATGAGCTTTTAATCAGTGGATGTAAACAGGAACCTTGGTCTATGTGACCTTGACAAGTCAATTCATTTCCTCTGAGTCTCTCATTTATTCTACAGATATTTATTGAACACCTACTGTGTGTCAAACATTGTGCTAGGTAGTGGGGAGACAACTGGAAGCAAAACAGATCCATCTCTAGTAGTTGGAGCTCATAGTCCAGTGAGAGAGTCAGAATTATTTCTATGGACCTGCACAATATGTTAAGAAGTTTAACAAATGACACAAATAAGTCAAAGCTATTTATTCCACATACATCAGCTCCCCTAAATATACAGTGACTTAATTTTATCATTGTTTATTGATTTTTAGAGAGAGAGAGAGAAACATCAATTTGTTGTTCCTCTAATTCATACACTTCTTGGTTGCTTCTGGCATGTGTACTGACTGGAGATAGAACCCACAACCTTGGAGTATCGAGTCATGCAGACCCCAACTGTGGGGCTTGGCTAGATGATCTTGAGTAAGTGATTTGCCTTCTTTTTTCTTTTTTTTCCTTTATTGATTTTAGAGAGAGAGGAAGTGAGAGGGTGAGAGAGACATCAATTGGCCACCTCCTGCATGCCCCCCACTGGGGATTTCACCCACAACCTGGGCATGGGCCCTGACCTGGAATCCGAACCAGCGACCTCTTGGTGCATGGGTTGATGCTTAACCACTGAGCAACACTGGCCAGGCTGATTTACCCTCTTGAAGAGCTTTGCTTGCTCCATCAGTAGAACAAAGGGCAAAGGCTCCTTTACAGAATGGATGTCAGGGTTAAGTGAGAAAACAACAAGTAGAATTTTGCAAACTGGCCAACAGGTGTGATTATATTTGCCTACAGAGTACTTTTAAACATTTTTTAAATTGAATTTTTAGAGATAGAGGAAGGGAGAGAGAGAGAGAGAAACATCAATGAGAGAGATACATGGATCAGCTGCCTCCTGCATGCCCCCCACTGGGGATGGAGACCACAACCTAGGCATGTGCCCTGACCTGGAATCAAACCAGTGACCTCTTGGTGCATGGGTCAATGCTCAACCACAGAGCCACACCGGCTGGGCTACAGAGTACTTTTTCTGAATTATGAATTATAAGTTAAAAATTTTTTTGTTAATCCTCACCTGAGTATATTTTTTCTATTGATTTTTAGAGAGAGTGGAAGGGAGGGAGGGAGATAGAGACAAACATCGATGTGAGAGAGATACATCAATTGGTTGCCTCTTGCACACCCCCTAACTGGGCTAGGATCAAACCTGCAACCCAGGTATATGCCCTTGACCAGGAATTGAACCCCAAACCCTCGGTGTGCAGGCCAGTGCTTTAACCATTGACCAACACAAACCAGGGCAAGTTTAAAAAATTTTAAATTGGGAAATGCTATATACAAATTCAAATATCCGGTTTTTCTTTAAAACAGTAATACCTGGCAATACTTGTCAAGCCACCACGGTGCTGAGCAGTTGCTGTCCCCAATTTAGCCAGAGCCTTGACCCCCCAGGCACCACAGTCTCTGCCTGGCTTGCCTCACTCAGTGACCTTACTTACCATCCCATGTATCTGAATTTGCAACCCTTGATTCTCGTGCCTGGCACAGAGTAAACACCCAATAAATGCTAACTACTATTAATGATATTATTACTGCCAAGGAACCAACTGGCACCAGCATAACTCCTCCGCTTTGCAGGTAACTAAAGAGATGTGGGCATGGAAGAGTAGGAAAAGTGGGCATTCATGGTGAAACAGAAGAGATGGGGCTTAGTGCCAGCCAACAGCTGTCTGTCTGTGTGGCCTTGGCCAAATCTTGGCCATTAATTCGGTCCCTATGTTCAGTAGGGTGTGGGCCAGAGGGTCCAATTTCCAATGTAAGCACATAGGTCTTAGGTCTATAAGCAAACCTACCTTCGCCCAACCCCTGTTACTCTCTGAGCTCATGCTCAGAAACTTCTGTCCTCTCCAAGGCTTGCCCAGTGCCACTTTCTTTCTTTGTATCACCTCAGTATGTGTGAGGAGGAATTATGCTTTTCCAAGGTAACTATGCCTGCCCTGACCAGGGGTACAGTAAGTTGGTAGGGGGTCCTTAAAGCAGAGAGCTCTGTTTTTTCATCTACAAAATGGGATAATAATAAGAATCTACTTGATAGGGTTGTAGGAACATTAAATTAGTTATTAAAGCCCAGCCGGTGTGGCTCAGTGGTTGAGCATCGACCCATGCACCAAGAGGTCGCCAGTTCGATTCCTGGTCAGGGCACATGCACAGGTTGTGAGCTGGGTCCCCAGTGTGGGGCATGCAGGAGGCAGCCAATCGATGTTCTCTCTCATTGATGTTTCTGTCTCTCTCTCTCCCAATCGCTTCCTCTCTAAAATCAATAAAGGAAAAAAAACAAACATGTTTTAAAAAATTAGTTATTAAAGTGCTTAGGACAGTACCTGGCATAAAAACAGTGGTAAATAAATGTCAGCTATTATTAAAAATGAAAGATAGCCCTGGCCAGTTTGGCTCAGCGGTTAGAGCGTCAGCCTGCGGTCCGGAGAGACCCGGGTTCGGTTCCCGCTAAGGGCACGTACTTTGGTTGCAGTTTGTCCCCGGCCTTGGTTGGTCGTGCGGGTGGCAGCCACTCGATGTGTCCCTTCACGTCGATGTTTCTCTCTCTCTCTCCCTTCCTCTCCCTCCCTCCCACTCTATCTGTACAAAAAAAAGGAAAAAATATCCTCGGGTGAGGATTAAAAAAAAAAAAAAAATGAAAGATAGCCCTGGCAAGTGTGGCTCATTGGCTACAGCATCAGCCTGAGCACTGAAGGGTCATGGGTTTGATTCTTGGTCAAGGGCACGTAGCTGGGTTGCAGGTTCAATCCCCAGCTCTGGTCATTGTGTGTCTCTCACATCAATGTTTCTCTTTCTTTCTATTCCCCTCCCTCCCTCTCTTTCACTCTCTTTAAAAATGAATAGAAAAAAAATACTACAAAGCCACTATAATCAAAACAGCCTGGTACTGGCACAAGAACAGGCAGATAGGTCAATGGAACAAAATACAGAACCCAGAAAAGGACCCAAGACAATATGCTCAATTAATATTTGACAAAGGAGGCAAGAGCATACAGGGGAGTAAAGACAGCTACTTTAATAAACGGCGTTGGAAAAATTGGACAGCTACATGCAAAAAAATGAAACTAGACCACCAACTTACATGATACACAAGAATAAACTCAAAATGGATAAAAGACTTAAATGTGATTCATGAATCCATAAAAATCCTAGAAGAAAATGTAGGCAATAAAATTTCAGACATCGTACGCAGCAGAATTTTCACTGATACATCACTTAAGGCAACAGAAACAAAGGAGAAAATGAACACATGGGACTACATCAAACTAAAAAGCTTCTGCACAGCAAAAGAAACCACCACCAAAATGGAAAGGCAATCCACTGTATGGGAGAGCATAATTGCCAATGACACATCAGATAAGGGGTTTATTTCCAATATATATAGAGTGCTCATACAGCTCAACAAAAGGATGACAAAGAACCCAATTAAAAAATGGGCAGAGGAACTAAATAGACACCTCTCCAAACAGGACATACAAATGGCCAAGAGACATATGAAGAAATGCTCAACATCACTAATCATCAGAGAGATGTAAATCAAAACAACAATGAAGTATCACCTCACACCTGTCAGAATGGCTGCCATTAACAAATCATGAAACAATAAGTGTTGACGAGGGTGTGGAGAAAAGGGGACTCTAGTACACTGCTGGTGGGAATGCAGACTGGTGCAGCCACTATGGAAAACAATATGGTGTTACCTCAAAAAATTAAAAATTGAACTGCCATTTGACCCAGTAATCCCACTTCTAGGAATATACCCTAAGAAGTCTGAAACACCAATCAGAAAGAATATATGTACCCCCATGTTCATAGCAGCACTATTTACAATAGCTAACATCTGGAAACAGCCCAAATGTCCATCAGTAGACAAATGGATAAAAAAGCTGTAGAACATATACACAGTGGAGTACTATGCAGCGGTAAGAAAGAAAGATCTCTTATCCTTTGAAATGACATGGAGGGTCCTGGAGGGTATTATCCTAAGCGAAACAAGCCAAGCAGAGAAAGACAAATATCACATGTCTCACTTATTTGTGGAATATAATGAACATAACAATCTGAGGAACGGGGTAGTTCCAGAGACATGGAAATGGTACAGACTGACAATCCCCAGAAGAGGGGTTGGGGGGGAGGGAAGAGATAAACCACAGAACTTATATGCATGTATGCATGAACAATGGACATGGACAAAAGCTGGGAACAGGGTGGGAAGGGAGGGGGTGGCAGTGGGGGAAAAGGAGAAACATCTGTAACAAAAAGTAATTAATTAAATAAAAAAATCAATGGAAAAAAATATCTTCAGGTGAGGATTAACAAGATGAATTACTGAAGCAGCTGGTCTACATCTCTCAATTTTTTTCCAAAGAAGACAAAAAAAACTGTTTTTGTCAGGCTGCAGAGTAGGAGAGTTCTCCTGAAGCAACCCTACACTGCCTCCTAAACTCTATTAGGCAGAGACAAGGAACAAAATACATTGAAGGACAATGATGTATGTAGATGAGATAATCCCATATTCCATTGATTCTAAGACTTTTTTTTTTCTCCATATTTTAACATCTCTAAAATTGAGGTGCATCATACAGTCAATGGCATGTTCATTTTTGCTCAGTAGCTCTTTCCTTTCTCAGGGGCTCAAAATAATGTTGTACCTCATCTTTGACGGTGTCTCAGAAGAAATGAGATTTGGTGTACAAAAAGTGCCGGGCACAGTGCCTGCCATGTCATAAGCCCGTGGATTAGTATCATGATCTTCCGCATCACCAGCACATTCGAGGTTGGCCATGGTGGAGTAAGCAGCTTTTCTTTCTTTTTCTCATTTTCTCACTGACAACTGCTGACCTGCATTTGGTCCCTGGGTTGACAGGCACATGGCAAATGCGGTCAGGAAGGGGGGAGTAGGGAGGGCTCAGAATGGGAAGAAAAAGGCTTTTTATAATATATTAAGAGATTCAGAGAGGAGGAGGCAGATTTTTTTTTTTTTTTTTTTTTTTAACAAGAACAACAACAACAAAAAATCCCTGCTGGAAACCAGAGTTATATATATGCCAAACAGGCCAGGAAACCCAGCAGGCCTCCTGGAACTGGCAATGAACTGAAACAGGGGCCTTGTGTCCCGGCCTCTGGCTGGCTGAGGGGGCATTGTTAGGGCCTGGCCTTGTCTGGGAAGAGGGGGGTTGAGGGGGTAGGGGGAGAGTGTTCCCATGAGTCCCTGGGGAGTGACAACAATTGGGGCCAGCTGGGAAGCCTGAATGCCAGGGGCCTGGTGGGCTGGTGGCAGGCCCCAGAGGGGCCATGGAGAGCTGTAGGGGGCTGAGGAGGAAAGGCAGCGACAAGGTGGGGGGTAAGGCCTAAGGAGGGGGAACATGAGGGTTATTCAATACACCCCTCTCCTTCACCCTCATGGCTCTGGGCTGCTCAGTCTCTCCAAATTATACCCCAGATCTGCTCATTTCTCTCCATCTCATGGCCCCACCCAGGTCCAAGCTGCCATGGTCTCTCACCAGGACCACTACGTGGCTTTCTCAATAGATTCTTGCTGCCAACCTGGCTCCCTGCACTGTTCTCCACATGTAGTTGGGAGGGTCTTTCCAAAACGTAAATTACATCGTATTACTCCCCTGCTTAAACCTACCAAAGGCTGCCAGGCATACTTAGAAGAAAACCCAAATCCCTTACTCTGGTCCACAAAGGCTGCCTGATGGGCCCACCAGCCTCTGGGACTCCGTCTGCAACATACCAACAAGCCCCACCCTGCACTCTGTCCTAGCCACTCAGGCCTCCTGCCTGGCCCTGGAATGCTTTCAGCTCGTTCCCTCCTCCAAGCCTGTGCACTTTGCAGATCTTATACTGTCAAGGGTTCTAGGTACTTTTTTTTTGGTAGTACGTGCCCCTAGCGGGAACTGAACCCAGGACTCTCTGAACCCAGGACTCTCTGGTCCGCAGGCCAACGATCAACCGCTGAGCCAAACTGGTCAGGGCGGGTTCTAGGTACTTTTATTTTAGCATATTTGTGGCAAGCATTTCTGCTGCAACATTTTTCTTGTATCCCTCATTGACTATAAGGCAATTTTGCCATAAAAAAAAAAAAGATAAAATCACAACAAATAAGAGAACATTAGAAAGGACATAATGACAGTAAAGGATAATGTTTAAAAAAAAAAGGACCGCTCTGGCCAGTTTGGCTCAGCAGTTAGAGCGTCAGCCTGCAGTCCAGAGAGACCTGGGTTCGGTTTCCGCTAAGGGTGTGTACCTCGGTCGCAGTTTGTCCCCGGCCCTGGTTGGTCGAGCAGGTGACAGCCACTCAATGTGTCCCTTTCACGTCGATGTTTCTCTCTCTCTCTTTCTTCCTCTCTCTCCCTCCCATTCTATCTGAACAAAAAAATGGAAAAATGTCCCCAGGTGAGGATAAAAAAAAAACAAAAAGGACATAATGAAACATGAAAAAATGAGTAACAAAGCTAAAAATACTTTACTTTATTTAAAATGTGTGTAGATTTGCTCTGGCCAGTTTGGCTCACTGGTTAGAGTGTTGGCCCGCGATCCAGAGACACCCGGGTTTGGTTCCCGCTCAGGGCACGTACCTTAGTTGCAGTTTGTCCCCGGCCTAGGATGGGGTCGTGTGGGTGGCAGCCAGTCGATGTGTCTCTCTCACATCGGTGTTTCTCTCTCTCTATTCCTCCCTCTCTCCCTCTCGCTCTTTCTGAAGATGAATGCAAAAAAAGATGTCCTCAGGTGAGGATTGAAAAAAATAAAATGTGTGTAGATTCATGACAATACTGCACAAATGACTGATTTTATTTTGTGAGTTGTATCCAAGCCTTTGTTCTACGGGAAATGTGGATTCAATTCTGTTCCTTCAAAGAGGGCCTTTGGTGTCTCTTTCTCCCTCCAATGTAGTGTCTTTCAAAATAAGAAACCAACTCTTGGGACAAATCACCATCATCTGGAAGAAATGGTAACTATTTTAAGACCACCAGCAAGTCTACTTGTCACTGTATTATGAGAACTAGCTAAGATTTATATATAAAGTCATCCTCCATCCAGTTTCATTTTCCAGTTTCAGTTCTCTGTGGTTAATTATGGTCCAAAATATTAAATAGAAAATCCCAGAAATAAACAACTCTTAAGTTTTTTAAAAAAATCCTCACCCAAAGATACTTTTCCATTTATCTTCAGATAGAGTGTGAGGGGGAGAGAGAGAGAGAGGAACAGTGACATGAGAGACACATTGATTGCACAACCCCAACCAGGATCAGGGACAGAACCACAACTGAGGTACGCATGCCCTTGACTGGAATCGAACTCATGACTCTCTGGTCTGAGGGCCAACATTCTAACTGCTGAGCCAAACCTGCCAGGGCCAACTCGTAAGTTTTGAATTGTGCACTGTTCTGAGTGGTGAATGAAATCTCATGCCGTCTTGCTCTATCCCACCTGGGATGTGAATCAGCCCTTTGTCAAGGGTCTTCATGCTGTATACACTCTGCCCGTTAGTCACTTAATAGTCATCTGAATGATCAGAAACTGTTCAGGTATCACAGTGCTTGAGTTTAAGTAACGCTTATTTTACTGAATGATGGCCCCAAGGCAAAAGAGTAGTGATGCTAGCAATTTGGATATGCCAAAGAGAAGCCATAGAGTGCTTCCGTTAAGGGGAAGGGTGAAGTTCTCAACTTAGGAAAGAGGAAAACTTGTGTGCTGAGGTTGCCCAAATCTATGATAAAATTGAATGTTCTGTGCAGAAAATTGTGAAGAAGGAAAAATAAATTTGTGCTAATAGCTCTGGCTGGGTAACTCAGTTGGTTGGAGCACTGTCCTGATGCACTGAGGTTTTGGGTTCTATCCCCAGCCTGGGGGCATACAAGAAGCAACCAATGAATGCATAAATGGGTGGAACAACAAATCGATGTTTCTCTCTCTCTCTCAAATGTATAAAATAAAATAATTTTTTATAAAAGAACTTAAAAAAGCCCTGGCTGGTTTGGCTCAGTGGTTGGGGCGTCGGCTCACGGTCCAGGGAGACTCGGGTTCAGTTCCTGCTAAGGGCACGTACCTCAGTTGCAGTTTGTCTCCAGCCCCAGTTGGGTCATGTGGGGTGGCAGCTGGTTGATGTGTCTCTCTCACATCGATGTCCACCCCCCCTCGCTCTATCTGAAGATAAATGTGAAAGTGCCCTCGGGAGAAGATAAAGAAAGAGAGAGAGAGAGAGAGAGAGAGAGAGAGAGAGAGAGAGACCTGGCCGGTTTGCTAAGTGGTTAGAGCATCGGCCTGCGGGCCCGAGAGACCCGGGTTCGGTTCCCGCTAGGGGCACGTACCTCGGTTGCAGTTTGTCCCGAGCCCTGGTTGGGTCGTGCAGGTGGCAGCCACTCGATGTGTCCCTTTCACGTCAATGTTTCTCTCTCTCTTCCTCTACCTCCCACTCTATATGAACAAAAAATGGAAAAATGTCCTCGGGTGAGGATAAAAAAAAAAAAAAAGAAATTTGTGCTAAAATTGCTGTTGCACCTCAAACTGCAAAAGTTACAACTACAGCCCTGGCCGGTTTGGCGCAGCAGTTAGAGCATCAGCATGGACCACAGTGTCCCAGGTTCGGTTCCCGATAAGGGCACATACCTTGGTTGCAATTTTTCCCCGACCCCAATGCGTGGGTGGCAACCAGCCAATGTGTCTCTCTCACATTGATGTATCTCCCTCTCTTCCTCCCTCCCGCTCTATCTGAAGATAAATGCAAAAATGTCCTCCGGTAAGGATAAAAAAAAAAGTTACAACCACAGCACATAAATGTTAGTTAAGCTGTAAAAGGCATTAAATTTGTGGGTGGAGGACATGAACAGAAAACGTGTTCCAACTGATAACAATGTGTTGCACCAGAAAGCTTTAAGCCTATGCAAAGATTTCAGAAGGGATCCCCTAAAATAAGTGACACCAAGCCATTTACTGCAAGTAAGGGATCGTTACAAAGATTCAGGAATAGGTTTAGAATGAGAAATATAAAAATTACTGGAGAGAATCATATTCAGATAACTTTTGTTGCAGTATATTGTTATAATTGTTCTTTTTTTTTCTTTATTGATTTTAGAGAGAGAGGAAGGAAGAGGGAGAGAGAGAGAAACATCAATGGGAGAGAACATCAATTGGCCATCTCCTGCATGCCCTCCACTGGGGATTGGGCCCACAACCTGGGCACGTGCCCTGTCTGGGAATTGAACCAGTGACCTCTTGGTGCATGGGTTGGTGCTCTACCACTGAGCCATACCAGCCAGGCTATTTCCTGGGTTTTAAAAATATGTTTTTAAAAATAAAATAAAATAAATAAAAAAATAAAAATGTTTTTATTGATTTTTTAGGGAGAGATAAAAACATTAATACATTGATGGACTGTCTCCTACACGCCCCCTACTGGGGATCGAGCCCCAAACCCAGGCATGTGCCCTGACCCTCTCTAAACACAATACTCAGAGCCCTGGCCACATAGCTCAGTTGGTCGGTTTTGCTCAGTGGTTAGAACGTTGGCCTGCAAACCAGAGAGTCCTGGGTTCGGTTCCTGCTAAGGGCATGTACCTCGGTTGTAGTTTGTCCCTGCCCCTGTTGGAGTTGTGTGGGTGGCAACTACTCGATGTGTCTCTCTTGCATCAGTGTTTCTCTGTCTTCCTCCCTCTATCCCTCCCACTCTATTTGAAGATAAATGTAAAAATGTCCTCGGGTAAGGATTAAGAAAAAAAAGAACATCGACCTGACACACCAAGGTTGTGGATTCAGTCAGGGCATAATCAAGAATCAACCAATGAATGCGTAAATGAATGGAACAACAGATGGATGTTTCTTTCTCTTTCTCGCTCTCTCTCCCTTCCTCTCTCTGAAATCAATTTTAAAAAATACTCAGAAGAGCACCCAGCTTTCCCTCTGTCCTCTGCCTGGGACCATGCAGCCTCCAGCTCACAAGAGTCCTGCAGGAGGCCCTCTGGTTAAAATTAAACTCCTCACCCAAAATGCTGTTCAAGGCTGAAGTAAGACACACTCTCTCCCTATGAATCTGGAACTAGAGAAGGGTGGGGGGCAATGACATTTCTTTTTATAAATACTCTCTAATCCTTTAAAGAAAGCAACCTATCTGAAGTCACAGATTGTGGATACATGGGGCTCGTTCCAGGAGGTGGAGCACAGCACAATGTTCTGGTTTAGGTTTAAAGCCTGATTCTTATAAACCCAAAATGCACTCACGGGAGTGGGAGAAGTGAATATAGAAAGAAACACCATCTCCAGGATCCTTTCCAGAGCCTGTGGAAGGCAGGCAGAGTGAGCATCATGAGGTGGTTTCTTGGCATCTCAGCCTGTGAATCATCGCTCTCACATGGGTTCACTGACTGATCTCTAATTTGGGAGCAGAGCAACAGACGGGCCCCAAATTAACTTTGGTTTTGTCCTTCCCTTTCACTTGGAGTTCCCTGGGCCTGAATGTTGGACATCATCTATGATAAGGTTCAGGATATCTAGGGTGGTTCATCTTCATGGTGATCACAGTAAGAATCTTCCCAAGATATTTGTGTGGGGAGGAGGGATTGGGGAGAACCAGCTCAAAGAAAGGACTCACATATCAGATTATTAATCAAAGAGAAACTAAACATGCAGAGGACAGGGAGGAAATGCCAAAGTTGTTGAGATGACAGTGTAATAGAAAAGGTTCTTTTTTGTTGTTGTTAATCCTCACCCGGGGATATTTTTTCCATTAATTTTTAGAGTGGAAGGAATGACACTGATGTGAGAGACGTATTGATTGCTTGCCTCTGGCATGCACCCTGACTGGGGTGGCTGGGATTGAACCTGCAACCCAGGTGTGTGCCCTTGACCAGAAGTTGGGTCTGTGACCCTTTGGTACATGGGCCGATGCTCTAACCTGAGCCACATGGCTAGGGCAAAGGTCTTTTTTTTTATCCTTACCCGAGGACATTTTTTTGATATTTTATTCAGATAGAGTGGGAGGGAGAGAAAGAGAGAGAAACATTGACCTGAAAGGGACACATCGAGTGGTTGCCACCTGCACAACCCAACCAGGGCCGGGGACAAACTGCAACCGAGGTACGTGCCCTTAGCAGGAACCAAACCCAGGTCTCTCCAGACCGTAGGCCAATGCTCTAACCGCTGAGCCAAACCGGCCAGGGCCAAAGGTTCTTATGAGGCAAAGCTAGGTGGCCTGGCTGGTGTGGTTCAGTGGCTGAGCATCGACCCATGCACCAAGAGGTCGCCAGTTCGATTCCCAGTCAGGGCACATGCCCAGGTTGTGGGCCAAATCCCCAGTGGGAAGGAGGCAGCCAACTGATGTTCTCTCTCATTGATGTTTCCTTCTTTCTCTCTCTGTCTCCCTTCCTCTTTATCTAAAATCAATTTTTAGCCCTGGCTGGTTTCGCTCAGTGGTTAGAGCGTCGGCCTGCGGTCCAGAGAGACCCGGGTTCAGTTCCCGCTAAGGGCATGTACCTCGGTTGCAGTTTGTCCCCGGCCCTGGTTGGGTCGTGCGGGTGGCAGCCACTCGATGTGTCCCTTTCACATCGATGTGTCTCTCTCTCTCTCCCTCCCACTCTATCTGAACAAAATATGGAAAAATGTCCTCGGGTGAGGATTAAAAATAATAATAATAAAAATAAAATAAAATCAATTTTTAAAAAAGATAGGTGGCTGTGCATAGAATATCTCTGGAAGGCTGTACTGGAAAGTGTTCACAATGAGTGCCCCTGGCAAGGGAGGGGTAAGGGATGGAGCTTGGGTTGTAGGAGGAACCAGACTTTTCTGTTACACATCTTTTGTACCATTCAAAATGTGTACTATGTGTATGTTATTAATTAAAAAGTTTGTTTACAGCCCAGGCTGGTGCGGCTCAGTTGGTTGGGTGTCATCCTGTGCACGCAAAGGTTGCCAGTTCAATTCCTGGTCAGGGCATATGCCTGGGTTTTGGCTTGATTCCCTGCAGGAGGCAGCCAATCAGTTGATGTTATGCTCTTAAGTCAATGTTTCTCTCTCTCCCTTCCTTGCTCTCTAAAATCAATAAAAAATATTGTTTAAAAAGTTATTGTTGCCCTGACCAGTTTGGCTTAGCCGTTGGAGCATTGGCCTGCGGTCCAGAGAGACCCGGGTTCAGTTCTAACTAAGGGCATGTACCTCGGTTGCAGTTTGTTCCTGGCCCTGGTTGGTCGTGCGGGTGGCAGCCACTCAATGTGTCCCTTTCACGTCGATGTTTCTCTCTCTCTCTCTCTTTCTCTCACTCCCTCCCACTCTGTCTGAACAAAAAATGGAGAAATGTCCTTGGATGAGGATTTAAAAAAAAAAAAAAGTTATTGTTTAGCCCTGACTGGTTTGCTTAACATTGGCCTGTGGACCGATGCTCTGACCATCAAAAGGTCACCAAAGGGTCTTGGGTTTGATTGCCATCAGGGGCATACCCTTCGGTTGCAGTTGTCCCCAGCCCTGTTGGGGTTGTGCGGGAGGCAACCAATCGATGTTCCTCTCTCACATCAACGTTCCTTTCTCTCTTTCTCCCTCCCTTCCTTCCACTCTAAGAATTAATGGAAAAATATCCTCGGGTGAGGATTAAAATAAAAAAATTATTTACAGTCTTGCATGCCAGAAGGCTTTGTAGGAATGTAGTGGGTGCTTAATAAACAAACATGTAAACCACTATGCTGTTTAGGGAACTAGCATTCATGAAGTGCCTACTGTGTGCCAAGGGTCCTTTGGCAATGCCTGTTTTACTGATCTTAGGAAATGGAGACTCAGCCGGGAGGGAGCCTGGTGGGGACTCCTTCCAGGTCTGCTGGAAGCCAGCACTCTGCTCCTCGGCAAGGACCACACCGCCTTCCTCCCTGGAGTGAGCAGTTGGAGGCACCAGATGCTCTGGCAGGATCCAAAGAGATGCCATCTGTGAGGGAAACCTATTCTTAGAGAGCAGAGACAGTCGGTCGTAGAGCCAGCCAACCTCCAGTGGCGGGGGGGATGTGGGGAGAGCAGGCAGCCAAGGCTTTACCTTCAGCTGGGGGGTAGAGCAGGTTGAAACAAGGGATACTCATTCTCAGGACCACACTTCCTTCTACATTTGGACGCTATTAGAAATAACAGCAAACATTTACTGAGTGCTTAATTATGTGTGTCAAGTCATTTAATCCTCCAGATCGCCTTATAGAACACCTACCTTACAGATGATGAAACACAGGCACAGCATGGTTAAGTCACTTGCCCTAGGTAACAGCAGAACCAGAGCTGAGCCCAGACACTGGCTACAAAGCCTATGTCCCCAACCACCATGTTATACTGTCTCTCAACCTGTTGCATCAGAAGCTAATTTTAGTTTGGGTTCCCCCAATAGCAGACCCCAAGACAAGGATTTGAGTATAAGTGGTTTGTATGGGAAGTGGTCTCAGGAAGCACTGGTAGGGACATGAGGAAGGTAGACAGGGAAGGGGGTGTTATCAAGCAAATCACTGTGGGCAAACAGAGCTCAGTCCTGCTGGGACACCCTGGGAGCCAGAGTGGAGCACCCCTACTGGGTGCAGGGTGCCTGGGTGGGGCTATTTATCAGTCATAGGTTGAGAGCTGTGCCCTGGGTGTGTTAATTCTGCAGCACTGCAGGTCTGCTGCAGGGCGGCAAGGCTGGTACCAGTGGCAAGTGAGAGCCCTCAAGCAGCAAAACATAGGGGTGGCAGTTGGAAAAGCTGGCTGTATGCACCAAAGTGGTAAGCTAGAGGAGATTTGGGCCAGGCACCCCCAGCTATAAAACCTGCTTGCTGGTGGCCACCTCTTCCCCTCCCCATAACCTTGGGATCTCATTCAGTCTCCACAGAGTGAACTAATAGAACTTCAAGATCACTTTCTCCAAGTTTGCAGTAAGGCGTAGCTGAGAACACAGCTGTGAGAATCAGACCTAATCCCTGCTCTGTTACCTAACAGCTCAGCTCTGTTTAACTTGTTAACTCATTTGTCACATGGGATAACAGTTGGCCCCATATCATGCCCTACTATCTTGTTACTCAAGGTGTGGTTCAGATCACCACCACCAGCAGCAGCAGCAGCAGCAATACCTGGGAGTCGTGAGACATGTAAAATATTCAGGCCCCATCCCAAACCCATTGAATCAGAATATGCATTTTAATAAGATCTCCAGTGATTCATGTGCACATTTCTATTAGTAAGTTCTAAAATATAAAAAGAGCCCTGGGCCCTGGCTGGTTTGGTTCAATGGTTAGAGCGTCGGCCCCGCAGACCAGAGAGGCCCGGGTTCGGTTCCCACTAAGGGCATGTACCTTGGTTGCAGTTTGTCCCCAGCCCTGGTTGGGGTCATGTGGGTAGCAACCACTTGATGTGTCTCTCTCACATCGATGTTTCTCTCTCTCTTCCTCCCTCTCTCCCTCATGCTCGATCTGAAGATAAATGCAAAAATGTCCTAGGGTGAGGATGAAAAAAAAAAAAGAGCCCTGGCCAGTTTGGCTTTGTGGTTAGAGCATCAGTGTGGACCAATGAGTCACGGGTTTGATTCCGATCAAGGGCATGTACCTAGGTTGCAGTTCATCCCTGGTCCTCATCAGGGTCATATGAGAAGCAACCAGTTGATGTGTCTCTCTCACATCAATCTCTCTCTCCCTCCCTCCCACTCTATCTGAAGATAAATACAAAAATATCCTCAGGTGAGGATTAAAAAAATAAATAAAATAAAATACAAAAAGAAACTGAAATATTCCTATTAGGCTAAAGGCCTCCGATTGGTGGGTCATGGACTAAATCTTCCTGGAGACCTGATTGATTTGCCCAGGTTGGTTTTAAAATATCAGACTTGCACGCGAGTCTCCAGTTCACCATCAATCCCTACTGCAAAGCACCCAGAACATAACCATTTATGGCACTGCCAGGCCCCTGTAGGCATTTGAGTTTGGAACAGACCCTAGCACTAGTTAACATTTGCATAGGTTAGCTTAGGTTTCTAAATTTAAAGTAAGGCACTGAAAAGCACATAGGCTTTGAAATCAGATAGATCTGGGTTTGAACCCTGATAGGGCTACCATACTAGCTTTATACCTTGGGCAAGTTACCTTCCTTCTCTGATTCTCAGTTTCCACATCTGTAGAATAAAAATCAAAATACAGACCTGCAAGGTCATTGTATGTATTAAAAATAAGATGTGCAAATCACCCAGGAGGAAGTAGTTCATTAAATGCATACAATCCGTTGTAATGGCAGCAGTTGTAGTTATACAAGTCCAATGTGGACACTGGGTATTATTACAATCATCCTCATTTTAGAAGAAATTAAGGTTCTGGGAGGTCAAGAACCTGCCTTAAAGTTACACAGTGCTGGAGTGGGGACTCAAACCCATGTACTCTAGCTCTATATCCATACTATATCTGTATAGTTCAATACAGTCGCCACTAGCCACATGTGGCTACTGACTGAGCACTTGAAATGTGACTGGTTTAAATTGAGATGTGCTATAAGTGTAAAACACATACCTGATTTTGATGACTTAGTATAAGAAAAATAATATAGCCCTGGCCGGTTTGGGGTCGGCCTGCGGTCCTGAGAGACCAGGGTTCGGTTCCCGCTAAGGGCATGTACCTCGGTTGCAGTTTGTCCCTGGCCCTGGTCAGTCATGCAGATGGCAGCCACTCGATGTGTTCCTTTCACGTCAATGTTTCTCTCTCTCTCTCTCTGTTCTTCTCTCTCCCTCCCACTCTACCTGAACAAAAGATGGAAAAGTGTCCTCAGGTGAGGATAAAAAAAAAAAAGAAAGAAAAATAATATAAAAGACTTCATTAATTTTCATATTAATTACATGTTGAAATGATAACATTTTAGAAATTTGGACTAAAATATATAATTAAGGTTAATGTCATCTATTTCTTTTCACTTTTGTTGTTGTTGTTAATCCTTACCCAAGGATATTTTTTTCCACTGATTTTTAGAGAGAGTAGAAGGGGAAGGGAAGGAGGGGGAGAGCAAGCAAGAGAGAAACATTGATGTGAGAGAGACACATTGATCGGTTGCCTCCCACATGTGCCCCTACCAGAGCCAGGGATCAAACATGCAACCCAGGTACATGCCCTGGACCGGGAAATGACCCTCTGGTGTGTGGGACAATGCTCTAACCATTTAGCACACTGGCCAGGTGTCCACTTTTTTTTTTTTTTTTAATGTGGCTATTAGAGAATGTTCAATTACGTATATGACTGTCATTATGTTTCACTGGACAGTGGCACTCTAGAGCTTCTCAAATAGCACACCTGAGACAAGGAACTTAATATTTTATAAAAAGATATTTGCAAACCCACTACCCACCAGCATAAGAGCAGCCAAAGAACATACCCACCAGAAAGAGATTTCGGGGCCCTCCTCTGAGCTCCACCAGAAAGAGATTTCGGGGCCCTTCTCTAACCCCTGAGGCCTAGAGAAGAGGGTGACTTTTCCTGGTCTCACAGAAGTTAGCAGTACAGCTGAAACCATGCCCAAGGCTCCTCATCCTTATTCGGCCACTTGTTCCGCCATTCAAGAGTACCTAATGGGATTTGAAAGTGGTGCTTTTGCTTTGGACAACGGAACCCTGGGATAATAAAAGTTGAAGCCTGAGAGCCATGATCTTGAGGTTTCACTGATAAAGGTTTCACTGATGGAGCCAATCTCAAACCACAGCTGGACACGCCCAGAGCCTACTCAGGTAGAAGCGCCCATAAGCACTCCAGGGCCGCGTTACTTCGAGGGACGGCTCTTGTTGTAGATGAGGAAGTCTGAGATGTCGTGCCACACATTGCTGTCCTCGTACAGGTAGGTCATGGAGGACTGCAGCGAGGGCTGCAGAGTGGGCCGGTGGTACTCAAAGAGCCACAGCACCAGCCCCCACACTACCGAGCTGAACAATGGGAATGGGTCCCACTTGGGTTCAGGAATGTAGCCCTTCTTTATTCCCAGGCGGCACAGGGCAAACAGGACACGTGACAACAGGTACATGTTGATCTGCAGGGAGGGAGTGACAGGGGATTACAGGTGTGCACAACCACTGGGAACCTTCTGCCCACCCCCATGCATGGATCAGTTTTTCAAAGTTGATGTGCGAGATGTTTTGAAGTGGTATCTGAAATTTAAAAATTACTATTTTACATCTTTAATTAGTATTATTTTTTATTTTTTTAAAGAATTTATTTATTTATTTTGGTATGTACCCCTAGTGGGAACTGAACCCAGGACTCTCTGGTCCGTAGGCCGATGCTCCAACCGCTGAGGTAAACCAGCCAGGGCTTTTTTATTAAAAAATGAAAAAAATGAATACATTTACATGGTTCAAAACCAAAAAGTAATGTCACCAAAAAAAAAAAAAAAAAAAAAAATCCCTGAAAAGAAATTTGATAAACTGGATCGCATCAAAATTAAACTTTTTTTGGTTGTGAAAGCCAATTTGAAGAGGCTGAAAAGAAAAGCTATAGAGTGGGAGAAAATATTTACAAACAAAATATCTGACAAAGACTAGAATCTGATATTCATTTTTTAAAAACTCAAAACTCAACAGTAAAAAAAATCCAATTAGAAAATGGGCAAAAGAAATGAACAGATACTTCACTGAAGAGATTATACAGATGGAAAATAAGCACATGTAAAGCTGTTCAACATCATTAGCCATCAGGAAAATCCAAATTTAAAACCACAATGAGATGACACTACACACCTATCAAAATGGCTAAAATAAAATAAAATGTGATAAGCCTGGCCAGTGTGGCTAAGTGGTTGAGCGTCGACCCATGCACCAAAGGGTCACTGGTTTGATTCCTAGTCAGGGCACATGCCCAGGTTGTGGGGCCAATCCCCTATGGGGGACATGCAGAGGGTAGCCAATCAATGTTCTCTCTCATCGATGTTTCTATCTCTCTCTCCCTCTCTCTTCCTCTCTCTCTAAAATCAATAGAGAAAAATAAATAAATAAAAATAAAATGTGATGAACCAAACACTGGCTAGGATATGGAAGAACTAGATCACTTGTATATATTCCCGATGGGAATGTAAAATAGCAGTCACTGTGCAAAATAGTTTGCCAGTTTCTTATAAAATTAAACATGCATGTACCATTTGACCCAGCAATTGCACTCTTGGGCATTTAACCCAGAGAAATGAAAACTAATGCTCACTCAAAAACTTGTACAAGAATGTTCTTAGCAGATGTATTCCTAATAGTCAAAAACTGGAAACAACTCAGATGTCCTTTCAGGGGTGAATGTTTAAACAAACTGTGGTATAGTCATGCAATGGAACATCACTCAGCAATAAAAAGAAATGAACTATTGACAGATGCAACAACTTGGATGAACCTCCAGCAAATTATGCTGAGTAAAAAAAGCCAACCCCCAAAAGTTGCATAATGTATGACTCCACTTATATAACACTGTTGAAATGACAAGATTTTAGAAATGGAGGTAAGAGTTGTTGCCAGGAAAGGAGGGGAGGGGGAAAGAGATGGTATGACCAGGATTACTAGTCTTTGTAAGTGAAATTTCTAACAAATATAAAACTGAGGAAATTTTCTCAAAATACAAAATGCTCATATCCACAGACTCCACAATTCTATGTGTAGTAACTTTCCGACAGTCTGATACATGTGCAAGAAGATGTCCGAACAAAGATGTGGACTGCATGTGTGTAATGGCAAAAGGCTATAGACCCCCTAAATGTCCATCCAGAGGAGTCTGGTGAAATCAAGGCTGGTCAATCCACCCAGCAGTGGAGAGCTCCGATATTATAAAGGATGAAGGACTGACAAGAAAGGTCTCTAAGATACATCATTCTATGAAAAAAAAAAGTGCAGTATGATCTCATTGGTGGAAAACTCCTGCTATGTACACTGACACAAGCACAGACAATTTCTGAAGGGCTACACAAGACACAGTTAAAGTGACCGTCCCTGGACAGTGGCTTGACAATTGGAGGAGAACAGAAACTTTATTTTCTACTTTTTTTTTTCTTTTACTGATTTGAGAGAGAGAGAAAGGGAGACGGAGAGATAGAAATATTGATGAGAGAGAACATTGATTGGCTGCCTCCTGCATGCCCCCCACTGGGGATTTGGCCCACGACCTGGGCCTGTGTCCTGCCTGGGAATCAAACCCGCGACCTCTTGGTGCATGGGTCGACATTCAACCACTGAGCCACACTGACCAGGCTATTTTCTACTTTTATCATTATGTATCCTAAGCACCTAGAAGTATGCCAGGCACATAGAGGCTGCTTAGTTTGTATTTTCTAAAATGTGAAAATAAAACTTTTTTTGCATTTATCTTCAGATAGAGCAGGAGGGAGAAAGGAAGGAAGAGAAACATCGATGTTAGAGTGACACATCGACTGGCTGCCACCCACACAACCCCAACTGGGGCCGAGGACAAACTGCAACCGAGGTATGTGCCCTTAGTGGGAACTGAACCCGGGTCTGTCTGGTCCGCAGGCCGACGCTCTAACCACAGAAAAACCGGACAGGGCTAAAACTTATTTTTATAATTTAAAAATATTTAATACATTTGAGGGAAAAGTAGCCTGGCCGATTTGGCTCAGCAGTTGGAGTGTTGGCCCATGGACCAAAAAGTCTTGGGTTCAATTCCGGTCAAGGGCACATAATTTGGTTGCAGTTCAGTCCCCGGCCCCAGCTGAGGTCATGCGGAGGCAACCAGTAGATGTGTCTCTCTCTCTTTTTCCCTCCCTCCCTTTCGCTCTATCTGAAAATTAATGGGATAATATCCTTGGGTGAGGATTAAAAAAATAAATAAATGAATAAAATAATAATAAATTTGAGGGACGGAAATAGAGGGGCTGTCAACTTTTCATGTTACACAAGGACTTTAAAACAATAAGCCGCCCTGGCCCATTTGGCTCAGCGGTTAGAGCATTGGCCTGCGGACTAGAGGGTCCCGGGTTTGGTTCCTGCTAAGGGCACATACCTCAGTTGCAGTTTGTCCCCAGTCCCGGTTGGGGTCGTGTGGGTGGCAACATCGTGTGTCTCTCTCACATCGATGTTTCTCTCTCTCTCTTCCCCCCTCACTCCCTAAAAAATAAAAAACAAAAACAAAAAAAAAAACAATAAGCAGCATTTAGTTTCATTTAAAAATAATTTTTGCCCTGGCTGATGTGGCTCAGTTAGTTGGAGTGTTGTCCTGTGCACCAAAAGGTGATGAGTTTGATTCCCATACAGGGCACATACCCAGATTTCAGGTTTAATCTCTGGGTCTGGGCACATGCAGGAAGTAACTGATTGATGTTTCGCTCTCACTCTCTCTGAAATTAATAAAAATAAATAAATAGCCCGACTGATGTGGCTCAGTGGCTGAGCGTCAACCCATGTACTAAGAGGTCGCCGGTTTGATTCCTGGTCAGGGCACATGCCCAGGTTGTGGGCTCAATCCCCAGTGGGGGGCATGTAGGAGGTGACCAATCCATGTTCTCTCTCATGGATGTTTCTATCTCTCTCTCCCTCTCCTTTCCTCTCTCTCTAAAAAATCAATAAAGAAAAAAAAGTAATATAAAAAATAATACATAAATAAAAATAATTTTAACCCACAAAAAGGTCAAGTTACAGAATAAGAGGCAATTCTTTTTTTTTTTTTTTTTTTAATCCTTGTCTAAGAATATTTTTCCATTTATCTTCAGATAGGATGGATGGGAAGGGGAGAGAGAGAGAAACATAGATGTGAGAGAGACACATCAACTGGTTGCCTCCCGCATGACCCTGACCAGGGTCGGGGATGAACCGCAACTAAGGTACATGCCCTTGACCAGAGTCTGCGGGCCTAACTGGCCAGGGCAAGAAGCTATTCTTTAATAAATTTTGTTTTATGAAAATCATACTCCAAGGTCATTTTTCTTTTTTCTTATTTCACTGCAGAGTTATTTTCTTAATTAAAAAAAAACCTTTGCCCCAGAAAGCAAAACACATTGATTTTGGGAACCATAAAATTCCAACAAGCTGCTTGATTTACAGATGAGGAAACTGAGGAGGTAGTGACCTTCCCGAGGTCACAGAGGGACTGGTGAATCATGGACCCTCAGAATTGGAAGGGACCTAAGAGCTCGTCTTCTTTGGCCTCCACCCCCAACTCATACCTGAACCACATCCCACCTCAAACCCAACTGGCCCACACACACATTCCTGGGGAAGATTTTTACCTGGCTGTTGATGTTATTGTTATTTCCAAACACCAGAAAGCCCCCAATGAAGGCAGCCAGGAATGAGTGCACCTGGCAGGTCTCACCCTGCAGGTGGGACTGCAGGGCGCAGAGCCCCTTGTAGGTGAACACGAAGCAGGCCAGATTAGAAGAGTGGGTGTATGTGGCCTGCAGGATGGCCCGAAGCTTCTCCCGGAGGCTGTACAAACACAAAAAGCCACCATGAGCCCAGGCCCAGCTATACAGAGGGCATTCCCCCACAGCATGCAAAACTAAACCAGGCAAAGAGCTCAGGGCCCATGCTCATTCAACCCCAGGCCTCTAACCTCCATGTCCTGGGGGCTGCTGCCACACTTGATGCAGGCCTTTACTCCATGCCACTTGCTCAGAGGCTTTCCCTGACCACTACATAAAAGAATGTACCTCGTATCTGTCCCTTTGCCCTACATTTTTTCCTTCATAGGTCTTATCACCACCTGACATTTATATGCTTGTTTTTTGTTTTTTTTTATCTTCACCCGAGGACATTTTTCCATCTTTTGTTCAGGTAGAGTGGGAGGGAGAGAGAGGAAGAATGAGAGAGAGAAATATCAATGTGAAAGGGACACATCAAGTGGCTGCCACCCACACGACCAACCAGGGCCGGGGACAAACTGCAACTGAGGTACATGCCCTTAGCAGGAACTGAACTCGGGTCTCTCTGGACCACAGGCTGAGCCAAACCAACCAGGGCTATATGCTTGTTTATTATCTCCCTCACTCCCAGCCCATCCCAGTAGAAGGTACCAGAGCATGGTGTCTATAACTGACTGTTCATCCTTAGAGCCCAGAACAGGGCCTGACACAGAATAGGTGCTCAGTAAATATTTTCTTGTAGTGAACATGTGGAGAAATGAATGATGAGGGAGTTAGTGCCTATTATGTGCTGGACCTGGGGATACAATTCTGGGAAAAACAGATTAGCTTGCTGCCCTCATGAGGCTTATGATCTAATGAGAGAGGGAAATATAACCATAAAGCAAGGGTCAAACTTTGACTTTGACAAGAGATGATCCTGGGATCTGCAGGATAAGGAGTCAATGGGGTCAGGAGGGGAGAGGAGATGCATCCCAGGCAGAGGGATCAGCAAAGATCCTGAGGAGAGACAAAATGAGGAGTAAAGGAACAGAGAGAAACCTGAGCAGAGATGTGTGGGCAAAGGATGTAGGGAATGTAGGATGGTAAGTAAGGCCATACTAAGTTTTGTCTTTATCCTGAGAGAAGCAAACATTTAAGTAGGGGGGTAGTTGATTTATCCTTAAAAATGAAATCACTTGGCCCTGGCCGGTTTGGCTCAGCGGTTAGAGCATTGGCCTGCGGTCCGGAGAGACCCGGGTTCGGTTCCCGCTAAGGGCATGTACTTCGGTTGCAGTTTGTCCCCGGCCCTGGTTGGTCGTGTGGGTGGCAGCCACTCGATGTGTCCCTTTCACGTCGATGTTTCTCTCTCTCTCTCTCTCCCTCCCACTCTATCTGTACAAAGATTGGAAAAATGTCCTCGGGTGAGGATAAAAAAATAAATAAATAAAATAAATAAAAAAATAAAAAAATAAAAAAAATGAAATCACTTGGAGCCCTATCTGGTTAGCTCAGTTGGTTAGAGCATTGTCCCCATACGCCAAGGTTGTGGGTTCGATCCTGTCAGGGCACGTACAAGAATCCACCAGTGAATACACAAATAAGTGGAACAACAGCCGTGCTCAGTGTGGCTCAGTTGATGGCCTGTCGTCCTGCACACCAAAAGGTTGCCGGTTCAATTCCTGGTCAGGGCACAGGCCTGAGTTGTGGGCTCGATCCCCAGTAGAGGGCATACAGGAGGCAGCCAATCAATGTTTCATTCTCACATAGATGTTTCTGTTTCTCTCTCTCTCTCAAATCAATTAAAGAATTTTAAATAGTAATAAATAAAATTAAATCACTTGGGGGCAGTGAGAAAAACACAGGGAGAAAGGCAGACTGTATTCTGTAAGATCAATTCAAGAATGGTAAACCCAAGTGCCCTCAAGGCTAGATGAGGACCTTGGAGTGGGTCTCCTAGGACCTGGATATCTGTCAGGTGACTGGGCATAGCCAGAAATCAGCTGGTTCTCACCCCATAGGAACATGGGTCTAGTGTTGCCAGTTCTAAGACAAGTTAGATTTCCCAGTTTTTAAGTGTTAACACTAATCCTGTCTTCAAATTATTTCCAGAATTGGACCACTTCTAACCTCCACTCCCACCATGAATGTCTGAGCCACCAGTGTTGCTCACCTGGATTATTGCCACAGTCTCCTACTTCACACCTACTTCTGCCCTTTGTACCCACTCCCATCTGTTTTTAATTTGACAGCAAACTGTTCACTCTCCTACTATTAAAAGATAAGTCAGCCAGGCTGGTGTGACTTAGTGGTTGAGTGTCAACCCATGCACCAAGAGGTCGCTGATTCAATTCCCGGTCTGGGCACATGTCCGGGTTGTGGGCTCGATCCCCAGTAGGGGGTGTGCAGGTGGCAGCCGATCAATGTTTCTATTTCTCTCTCCCTCTCCCTCTCTCCAAAAATCAATAAAAACATACTGACTATATACATTAAAAACTAGATCACAAGGTGTTTTCTGAGAAGTGCCTTGAAGGAAGACTTATGAGAGATCAGAGGAAGGCCAAGAAGTTTGAGCAAAGAAGGGAGGTCATGGACAGTTTTCTGAGAAAGTGATCCTCAGAGAACTGGTATGGGTGCTAAAAAGGAAATAAAGGTGGGGTAGAAGAAGAAAGGGCACCTCTGGCG
Source organism: Molossus molossus (assembly GCF_014108415.1). NCBI lineage: Eukaryota > Metazoa > Chordata > Mammalia > Chiroptera > Molossidae > Molossus > Molossus molossus. The sequence goes on along the minus strand of NW_023425399.1, from coordinate 21,638,954 downwards.
GGGAATACCACATGAGTAAATGTATGGAGGTAGAACCACATGTGGCATGTACGTGGAATGACAGCAAGTCCTGTGTGCCAAAGGCACCCCTGGCTGAACATGGGAAAACAGGGTAGGGATGCAGCTGAAGCCAAACTGCTGAGGGTCTTAAAGGCCACACTTGTAAGTTGGGCTTTGGAGGGAGTGGGACCCAAGGGATTTTTCCAGCAGGGATAATAGAATCAGAGTTATTCTTTAGGAGGTGGTGGCTAGACCCAGCTAGGAAGCTATTGAAACAGCCCTAGCACTGAGGGCTGACTACATTCTCTCCCAGTTTGAGGGGTGTGCAGAGGGGGTGGATACCTGCCACTCCGAAAGAGAAAGGTCATGACCAGTGCGTGAGGGGCCCGGATTTTGGCTCCATAGCTGTAGAAACAAAAGAAAACAGTTACTACAGTATCACAGTATCAGCTTTTTTCTGGGCTACCTCTTGTCTCCCCCTCTCCCCCATCTCTAATCCTAACATCATTTTAGGAGGGGAAATGATAGCTTTTGAGTTAGATCTAAGTTCAAAGTGGGTCACAGAAAGGAAATAGTATTTGGTGTCCAACTCCTGCCATGTTTTGCTGTATAAACTTAAATAAATCACTTAACCTCCCTAAGCCACCCTATTCTCATCAGTAAAAAGTATTCCCCATTTGCCCTGGTCAGTTTTGCTCAGTGGTTAGAGCATCAGTCCCCAGATGAAAGGGTTATAGATGAAAGCTTCGATTCCAGGTCAAAGGCACGTATCTGAATTTCTGGTTTGCTCCCCAGCCCTGGTCGGGGTACATGCGGGAGGCAACCCATCGATGTGTCTCACATCAATGTTTCTCTTTATTTATTTATATTTATTTATTTATTTATTTATTTAATCCTCACCCGAGGACATTTTTCCATTTTTTGTTCAGACAGAGTGGGAAGGAGAGAGAGGAAGAGAGAAAGAGAAACATTGATGTGAAAGGGACACATCGAGTGGCTGCCACCCGCACGACCAACCAGGGCCGGGGACAAACTGCAACCGAGGTATGCGTCCTTAGGAGGAACCGAACCTGGGTCTCTCTGGACTGCAGGCTGATGCTGTAACTGCTGAGCCAAACTGGCCAGGGCTTTGTTTCTCTCCCCCATTCCTCCCTCCCTTCAACTCTCTCCAAAAAAATCCATGGAAAAAAAGTATTCCCCATTTCAGAGTTGCTTCTGGTAGGTAAGGACATAGCACATGTGAAAGTTCCTAGTTTAACTAATGTTAACATCTCTTTCTTTCTTGTTCTTCTTTATTGGACTCCCCTTTCCCTTACCAAGTTCTCCAGTTGCCAGGTCCTGATCTGACCGGGCTACAAGGTCTAAAAATCCATGGCAGGCCCTGGCTGGTTTGGCTCAGCGGTTAGAGCGTCAGCCTGCAGTCCAGAGAGACCTGGGTTCGGTTCCCGCTAAGGGCATGTACCTTGGCTGCAGTTTGTCCCCCGCCCTGGTCGGGTCGTGCAGGTGGCAATCACTCGATGTGTCCCTTTCATGTTGATGTTTCTCTCTCTCTCTTCCTCCCACTCTATCTGAACAAAAAATGGAAAAATGTCCTCGGGTGAGGATAAAAATCCATAGCAGCCTCCTTGAAACAATGGTCATAGTCATATATTGTTGTCATATGAGTATCTGTGAATGTTCACTGTAGGCTCGTTTGAAATAGCACAAGACTGGAAGCAAACTAGTGTCTATCCACAGGTGGAGTTATTGGGTAAATAAATAATGGTCCCTCCACTCAGTGGAATACTAAATAGCAGTAAAAGAATGAGGTGGCTTGCCTTGGCCAGTTTGGCTCAGCGCTTAGAGTGTTGGCCTGTGGACCAGAGAGACCCGGGTTCGGTTCCTGCTAGAGGCATGTACCTCAGTTGTAGTTTGTCCCCAACCCCTGTTGGGGTTGTGTGGGTAGCAGCCACTTGATATGTCTCTCTCTGGTCCTCCCTCTCTCCCTCCTGCTCTATCTAAAGATGAATGGAAAAATGTCCTCAGGTGAGGATACAAAAAAAAAAAAAAGAATGAGGTGGCTTTATGTGCAGTACAAGGTTTCACTAGAGCAAGGTGTGTAAAATGTAAAATTATGTAAAATGAGGAAATTCTTCTATAAATCTAAGAGCATTTCAAAATAAAACTTGTTTAATAGATGTGGGAGGAGAATGCATGTATTTGTCTATGCAGACAAAAACAAGTAGGGAAGGAGACATGAGACTAGACACAGGGGTCACCATCGGGGGGGACTATGTGATGGAAGGACAGGGTGGGCAGAACCTTCTAGCATTTAACTTTCTATGCCTTTTGTGAATGTTACCTAACTAAAAAAAGTAAGCTAACAAAATAAGAATGTTAACAGGTTAAAGCTTATCTTCTCCCCTGCATTGCAGTGGGCAGGACCTCCATCCTGGCCCCAGAAAGCTCTTTGTCCTGCCTCATCCAAAGTCATCTCTTTCTCTCCTGAACAAAAGCTCTCAGACTCCTTCAGGTGACCAGGGCTCAAAGGACCCTTCCTTATGCCTCAGACACAAGCAGAACAGTGCCCTCAACTCCCTACATCTGCCAGACCCCCTTCCCAAAGTCTTCAAACTCGGGGAGAGCAGGTTACTACTGTTCATAGGATTATTCTATGTCCTGAAAAAAAGGGATACCCTAGATTTAAAAGGACTTAAAGGAGATAATGACAGGTGCAATGTGATGTCCTGAAGGATCCTGGTCTGGACAAACCAACTATACAGAACATTTGGGGGACAACTGAAACAATTTGACTATTGACTGGACAGCAGACAATATTATAGGATTAATATTAACTTATTAAATGTAATCATGATAATTTAGCCATAAAAGAAAATGCTGCCCAGCTGGAGTGGCTCAGTGATTGAGCGTCGACCCATGCACCAAGAGTTCACTGGTTTGATTCCTAGTCAGGGCGCATGCCCAGGTTATGGGCCCGGTTCCCCATGGGGGGCATGCAGGAGGCGGCCAGTCAATGTTCTCTCTCATGGATGTTTCTATCTCTCTCTCCCTTTCTCTCTCTCTAAAAATCAATAAAGAAAAAAAATTTTTTAAAGAAAAAGAAAATGCTCTTTTTTGTAGAGATGCACATTGATATACCAGGTACTAGGAATACACCAAAAAACAAAATACATAAAAATTCTGTCCCCATTAAGCTCACTTTCTAGTGGAAGACATAGAGTATAAAAACAGGATACATGAGTGAACTCCTCAGTGTCAGATAGTGACAAGTACTATGGAGAAAAATTAAGTAGGGAAGAAGATGAGGAGTTCAGGATGGCCTCACTGAGGAGTTAACACAGAGGCCTGAAAAGGGTGAGGAAAGTGAGCCAGGCAGAATCCATGTAAATATAACAATAACAGCAGCCAAGAGTTATACATATATATTAGGCACTGTGCCAAGCATTACACACTAATTGACTCAATCCTATGACAATATAAGTACTACTATCATCCTCATTTTATAGAATTTGAGGCTTAGAGAGGCTAAATAACTTGCTCAAGATCACACAAGTAGGTGACACCAGGATTCAAACTGAGGCAGTCCACATCCTTATCACCATGCCAGGCTGCCACTATAATGCCAACTCCAGGAGGACAGTGATCTTTATTCATTTTGTCCTCTGCTGCATCCCCAGTTCTGACACAGTAGGCTCTCAATAAATGATAGCTATTGTGCATCAGATTTAAAAGAGGCAGAGCTCCCCTCCATGCACCAGGCAGGGGAAATGACCCCAAGACCTCGTCTTCTGCAGGTCTGCCCAGCAAGTACTGTATTTGCAGCTTTTTAAAACATTCTCTGTCATTCCTGAGGCTTAGGCCCCCGGAGTCCCCTGTGCCAGATGGGGACTTAGCGCTAGAGTTATACAGATGGGGAGTAAGAAAAGGGATGTGGGCCCAAGACCAGCTTAATGCGGGAGTGAGAGGAGGGGAACATAGGCAGAGGTCTGCTAGAGGCCAGAGACCAAAGGTCAGCTTCCCATTTTGCAGATGGGGCCCAAATGCACACAGCGGAGAGGGTAGGGAGAGGGGGAAACTGGATCCAGAGCAGGGAATACAGAGACTGGCAGGAAGGTGGTCAAGGCAAGAGAGCCAGGTTACAAAGCATGAAGGACCCAGAAAGAGCGTAGTGGGAGCCCCGACTCAGAAGGCGCTCGGGACCCAAAATCCTGCGCCCATTGCGCAGATCGTGGACACAGAAACCGAGAGACATCCTACGGCTGTTCAAGGGCACACAGTGCAGCGGCGCCAGGCCGGGAACCCTCGCCGCTGACCGGAGCCAGGCCCGTCCCTCAGCCCCCGCCGGATCTATGGCCCCACTCACACTGCCCCGTTCCGGAAGCCTTTAAGCACGGCCAGCGCAGCGTGGTAGCGACGCTTGCGCAACAGTGCGTTGACAGCCAGCAGAAGGCTTCGAAGCTGCGGCGGGGCGACCATAGCGACGGTGTCGCGCGGGGGTTCGGGGAACACCAAGCCGGGTGTGCACTGACAGCCCCGGGTTTAGGCTGCCTTACCCTCTGCGCCGAGCGACGCCTCCTCATCTTTACGACCATAGGCTGTGACTTCTGTCACTCAGATATGAAGACCCAATCACAGGACAAACTCACCTCACAAGACACGAGCACTCTCCCGAATAGAGGTCTGATTGGAAGAAAAGGAAAGTTTGTAACTAATCACAGTGGGCTCCGCCCGACTCGACCTCCCCACCCCCATCAAGGAATTTTAGAATTACAACTTGATTTGTCCAATCAGAAAGCATGTTTCCTTTGGGGAAAAGGTGTGTCACCTGCGAGTTTCCCAAGTTTCAGGAAAGCGGGGCCTCCCTCACTAGAGTTGGGATGGTGATACTGGGAGCAGCCAGCTTTACCCAGGACGATTCTGATTGAGTCACAGTGATCATAGCGATCTTCTCTGAGCATAAATCACTTGGCACCATCAATGTTTTCCATTTGTTTTAAAATCCAAACTCCTTCCCACGGTCCACAACACAAGACTATAATCTGGCTCTTGCTTCCCTATATAAACTCATGTTGGGCCCAGCCAGGTGTGGCTCGGTGACTGAGCATGAACCCATGCACCAGGAGGTCGCCGGTTGGATTCCCGATCAGGGCACATGTCCAGGTTGTGGGCCAAATACCCAGTGGGGACATGTAGGAGGCAGCCAATTAATGTTCTCTCTCATTGAGGTTTCTATCTTTCTCTCCCTCTCCCTTCTTCTCTTTCTAAAATCAATAGAAAATAAATAAATAAAAGAAATTTTAAAAATAAACCTATGTCGGGTCACTGATGCCCGCGTTCATTCCTCTCCAGCCAAACTGGCCTCCTTTGTTGTTCGTTGAGCATTCCAAGAACGCTCCAGCCTCAGCGCCTTTGCAGTTGCTGTTTCCCTGCCTGGTATATGTCACTCCAGTTCTTCCCATGGCTGGCGCTTTCTCAACTGTCAGGCTTCAGCTCAGATGCCACCTCCTCAGAGAGACCTTCCTAGATATCCCATTGAAAGCGGCACTTCCCACTCTTTGACTCATTATCCTGTTTTATTTTCTTCATAAAATTTTCACTTTTTTGTCTGGTTTGCTGCTGTAACCCCAGCAATTAGCATGACAGGTGCCCAATATATGCTTGTTGAGGCAATGTAGTTTGGGTTCTCATCTCCCAAAGCATTGATAAAGTGACACCTATGTATGATGTCATTCTGTGGAGTTGTCATTGGATAACAGACATGCATTGAGTGGTAGCACTTAGGCCATGTGGTATATATCTCTGATATTACCTGGATCAGTGTCATGGGATGATGTCAGAGGTCAGTGAAGGAGAAATTATGCTGGGCTTATTTTATCACTGAAACTGGATTTTCTTTCTTCCTTCTTTTTTTCTTTCTCTTTTTTTCAGTAATAGTAGACTGGTTAATTCAGGTAATCCTTCCTCTGAAAATAGTGGTAATGCCTGGCTGGTGTGGCTCAGTGGTTGAGAGTTGACCCATGCAGCAAGGGGTCGCCGGTTCGATTCCTGGTCAGGCACATGCCCAGGTTGTGGGCCCAATTCCCAGTGGAGGGCATGCAGGAAGTGGCCAGACGATAGTCTCTCTCATCGATGTTTCTATCTCTCTCTACCACTCCCTTCCTCTCTCTCTAAAAATCAATAAATAAAAGAAAATAGTGGTAATGTTACATAAAATATTAAAATATCTTCTGAAAAACACTGAAATGCTTAAAAGTCTGGGGAGTGCCCAGTCCAATTATTGGTTGAAAACTGATAACCAGTTAATAGAAAGATTGGATTATTGGAGGACCAAAGCTACTTATGACATGAGGGCATTTGCCAGTATTGAACATGTAGGTTTCAGTTCATTAACCACATAGGACAAGAGAGACAGAATTGAGTCCAGAGCTTGTCCAAGGTGGGGAATCTTATATTGTGGCGCGAGAGAACCGAGAGACCACCGGAGCCAAATTAAAGCTAAATAGAGAGCAAAGCCTGCCGGCGACTGATCCCCAGTTCTCGGAGATCAGCTCCGACTTCCAGCTGATTTTTTATTTTACAGGGGGTTTGTTACAAACTTCTGCAGCTGGCATTTCTTGTTGGCCTTGGGGAAGAGCAAACAAGCAGGTACAGAAGTAGAGGCAGTTAGCGATAAGCAGGAGGGAATGAAGGTGGGAGGGAGCTGAGGTGAAAAGGAACTGGGTCAGCACATATCTATCATGTTATTCATTTTATTTTATAAGTTCTAAAAATTAATCAATTTGTTTAGAGGACAAATTTATTTAGAGGAGTACCAGGCCAGCTGGTACTTCCTCAGTTTGTCTCTGAAAGTTTCACAGTTGGCCTTTTGTTTATTTAATCAGGACAAAGTGATAGGAGTAAGCCAGTACGCTTATAGAAGAACCTCCTCCTCACATTAAGCTGAGGTTCCAAAGTTTTATATGATATGAACCTACTGCATACCCCATACTACTAACCCAAGTGAGTTCAGGAAAGGTTGCCTTGGTGCTGAGAAGAACAGTTGAAGGAAAAGTAAAGGGAATTTTTCCAAAGCTCTTCCTTGGGACTTTGTACCATTGATAGGTCCTTTTGCACCCTAGAGACTAGAGCCTGGTAGCACAAGAAATCTCAAGCCATGAACTGGGAACCTGTTTTGAGGTGATAAGTGTCTAGAAGTGCACCCCAAACCTCTGGCAAAAGCAAATAAAAAGTCTCTATGAAGAAGGGCACATCTGCCCTGGCTGCTTTGGCCTGCGGACCAAGGGGACTTGGGTTTGATTCCCAGTCAAGGGCACATACCTGGGTTGCAGGTTCTACCCCTGGTCCTGGTTGGGGTCACGTGGGAGGTAACCAACTGGTGTGTTTTTCTCACATTGATGTTTCTCTCTCTCTCTCTTTCTCCCTTCCATTCTATCTAAAAATCAATGAAAAATATCCTCGTGTGAGGATTAACAACAACAAAAAAAAAAAAAAAAAGAAAGAAAAAGAAGAAGGTCACATTTATCTTTGACTTCAGGGAACTACCACGATAATTTTTCAGGGTGATGATCAGCACATAGAGAAAACCAGCCACCCAAGACTTCATGAAGAATCAAAACCAGACACAACAGATGGAAGGAACAGATCAATAAAGACCTCAGGTATTGTAATTTACAGATAGGTTTTTAAAAATTGTGCACACAATAGGGAGAAAAATGGCGGCGGAGTGAACGGAAGCTACACAGACCGTCTCCCAGAACCAAACTGGAATTACAACTATAACAACTATAAATCGATGGGAAAAAGCAACAGAAAAGCAGCTTGCGAGGACCATAGAACCAGGGACACTGACTCCATCCCGGAGAGGGAGCCACAAACAGCAGAACACCAACACCCAAGGGAAAACTTGATAGGCTCCAAAGCCCACGGTGATACCCATAATGGTGAAACACAGAAACAGAAGCCAAATGAAAGAGCAAGAGACCTCCACCGAAGATGAGATCAATGTGGAGCAATTAGGCATGTTAACAGAGCTAGAATTCAGAGCCATGATCTTGAGGAAGCTGAACAGCATGAGTAAGGACATAGAGACACTGAAAATAAGCCAACTGGAAATTAAAAACCATCAAGAAGAGATAAAAAATGACATATCAGAAATGAAAAACACATTGGAAGGTTTAAAATGCAGAGTAGAGGAAGCTGAGGACCGGATCAGTGAATTAGAAGACAGGGTAGAAAAAATCAACCAATCAGAAAAACAAAAGGAAAAAACTATTAAAAAACAGGAAGACAGCTTAAGAGAACTGTGGGACAACTGGAAACATAATAATATTCACATCATAGGAGTCCCCGAAGAAGAAGAAAATGAGCAAGGGATAGAGAATATATTCAAAAAAATAGTGACAGAAAACTTCCCTAATTTGGTGAAGGAAGAAGGCATTCAAGTTCAAGAAGCACAGAGAGTCCCAAGTAAGAAGAACCCAAACAGGCCCACACCAAGACACATAGTAATTAAAATGCCACAAATTAAAGACAAAGAGAGAATCCTAAAAGCAGCAAGAGATAAGCAACAGGTGACCTACAAAGGAAACCCCATAAGGCTCTCAGCTGACTTCTCACAAGAAACACTACAGGCCAGAAGGGAATGGCAGGAAGTAACCAAAGTCATGAAAAACAAGAATCTGAATCCAAGACTACTCTACCCAGCAAGGCTATCATTCAAAATAGAAGGCCAAATAAAGAGCTTCCCAGACAAAAAAAAAAAAAGGCTAAGGGAATACATTAGCACCAAACCAGCACTGCAAGAAATGTTAAAAGGACTGCTGTAATTAGCAGTAGAAATGGGAAGAAAACTAGAACCACACTAAACAAAAATGGCAATAAATAAGTACATATCAATAATCACCTTAAATATAAATGGATTGAATGCTCCCATAAAAAGACACAGAGTAGCTGATTGGATAAGAAAGCATGACTCATCTATATGTTGTTTACAAGAGACCCACCTCACAACAAAAGACTCACATAGGTTGAAAGTGAAGGGATGGAAAAAATTTTTCCAAGCAAATGGAAAGCCAAAAAAAGCTGGGGTAGCAATTCTCATATCTGATAAAATAGATTTCAAAATGAAGACCATAACTAGAGACAAAGACGGCCACTACATAATATTGCAAGGATCTATCCAACAGGAAGATATAACCTTGATAAACATATATGCACCCAATACAGGAACACCAAAATATATTAAAAATCTTCTGGAGGACTTCCAAGGAGAAATCGACAACAATACAATCATAGCAGGGGACTTCAACACCCCGTTGACAGCACTGGATAGATCCTCTAGGCAAAAAATTAGCAAGGAAACAGAGACTCTAAATGAAGCACTAGACCAAATGGATTTAATAGATATCTACAGAGAATTACACCCCAAAACTACAGAATACACATTCTTCTCAAGTGCACATGGGACATTCTCAAAGATAGACCACATGATAGGACACAAACTAAATCTCTACAAGTTCAAGAAGATTGAAATCATATCAAGCATCTTCTCAGATCACAATGGCATGAAACTAGAAATCAATTGCAACAAGAACATGCAAAGACATTTCAACACATGGAGGCTAAATAGCATGTTATTAAACAATGAATGGGTCACCAAGGAGATCAAGGAAGAAATTAAAAACTTCCTGGAAACCAATGAAAATGAACACACAACAACACAAAATCTATGGGATGCAGCGAAAGCAGTTCTGAGAGGGAAGTTCATAGCACTACAGGCCTACCTCAAAAAAAACAAGAAAAATTTCTAATTGACTGTCTAACCTCACAACTTAAAGAATTAGAAAGCAAACAAAAAGAAAACCCCAGAGCAAGTAGAAGGAAGGAAATAGTAAAGATCAGAGCAGAAATAAATGACATAGAGACCAAAAAAACAATTCAAAGGATCAATGAAACAAAGAGCTGGTTTTTCGAAAAGATCAACAAGATTGATGGACCCTTAGCTAGACTCACCAAGAAACAAAGAGAGAGAACCCAAATACACAAAATCAGAAATGAAAGAGGAGAAGTAACAACCAACACCACGGAAATACAAAAGATTGTTAACAACTACTATGAACAACTATATGGCAACAAATTCGACAATCTAGGCGAAATGAACAAATTTCTTGAAACACACAGTCTCCCAAAACTGGACCGGGAAGAGATAGAAAACTTGAACAGACCAATAACAACTAAGGAAATTGAAGAGGTAATCAAGACTCTCCCAGCAAACAAAAGCCCAGGCCCAGATGGCTTCATGGGGGAGTTTTACCGAACATTCAAAAAAGAACTAACACCCATTCTCCTCAAACTATTTCAAAAAATTCAAGAAGAAGGAAGACTTCCAAACACGTTCTATGAGGCCACAATAATTCTAATTCCAAAACCAGAAAAAGACACTACGAAGAAAGAAAACTACAGGCCAATATCCCTGATGAACATAGACGCCAAAATCCTGAACAAAATATTAGCAAATTGGATCCAGAAATACATCAAAAAAATTATCCACCATGACCAAGTGGGATTCATTCCAGGGATGCAAGGCTGGTACAATATTCGCAAATCAATAAATGTGATACACCACATAAATAAGATAAAGAATAAAAACCACATGATCATATCAATAGATGCTGAAAAAGCATTTGACAAAATCCAGCATCCATTTCTGATAAAAACGCTCAGCAACGTGGGAATAGAGGGATCATATCTCGACATCATAAAGGCCATATATGAAAGACCTACAGCCAACATCATACTCAATGGACAGAAACTAAAAACATTTCCATTAAGAACAGGAACAAGACAGGGATGTCCACTTTCGCCACTCTTATTTAACATTGTACTGGAAGTCTTAGCCACAGCAATCAGACATGAAGAAAAAATAAAAGGGATCCAAATTGGAAAGGAGGAAGTGAAACTGTCATTATTTGCAGATGACATGATATTATACATAGAAAACCCTAAAGACTCCATCAAAAATCTACTAGACTTAATAAATGAATTTGGAAAAGTAGCAGGATACAAAATTAATGTCAAGAAATTGACGGCATTCTTGTATACCAATGATGAACTCACAGAAAGAGAAACTGAAAAAACAATCCCATTTACCATCGCGCCAAAAAAATTAAGATACCTAGGAATAAACTTAACCAAAGAAGTAAAGGACCTATTTGCAGAAAACTACAGGTCATTGAAAAAAGAAATAGAGGAAGATATAAAAAAGTGGAAGCACATACCCTGTTCATGGATTGGAAGAATTAACATCATTAAAATGTCCATACTACCCAAAGCAATCTATAGATTCATTGCAATCCCCATCAAAATACCAACGACATATTTCATAGAACTAGAACAAATACTTCAAAAGTTCATATGGAACCAAAAAAGACCCCGAATAGCCACAGCAATCTTGAAAAAGAAGGACAAAGTAGGTGGGATCACAATACCAGATATCAGGTTATACTACAAAGCGACGGTAACCAAAACAGCCTGGTACTGGCACAAAAGCAGGCATATAGACCAGTGGAACAGAACTGAAAACCCAGAAATGGACCCAAGGCAATACGCTCAACTAATATTTGACAAAGGTGGCAAGAGCATACAGTGGAGTAAAGACAGCCTCTTTAATAAATGGTGTTGGGAAAATTGGACAGCTACATGCAAAAAAATGAAACTAGACCATCAACTTACACCATACACAAGAATAAACTCAAAATGGATAAAAGACTTAAATGTGACCTGTGAATCCATAAAAATTCTAGAAGAAAATGTAGGCAACAAAATTTCGGACATCATACGGAGTAGAATTTTCACTGATACATCACCTAAGGCAACAGAAACAAAGGAAAAAATGAACACATGGGACTACATCAAACTAAAAAGCTTCTGCACAGCAAAAGAAACAATCATCAAAATGGAAAGGCAACCCACTGTATGGGAGAACATCATTGCCAATGATGTATCAGATAAGGGGTTAATTTCCAATATATATAGAGTGCTCATACAACTCAACAAAAGGAAGACAAAGAACCCAATTAAAAAATGGGCAGAGGAGCTGAATAGACACCTCTCCAAACAGGACATACAAATGGCCAAAAGACATATGAAGAAATGCTTAACATCACTAACCATCAGAGAGATGCAAATTAAAACAACAATAAGGTATCACCTCACACCTGTCAGAATGGCCGCCATCAACAAATCATCAAACAACAAGTGTTGACGAGGGTGTGGAGAAAAGGGGACTCTAGTACACTGCTGGTGGGAATGCAGACTGGTGCAGCCACTATGGAAAACAATATGGTGTTACCTCAAAAAATTAAAAATTGAACTGCCATTTGACCCAGTGATCCCACTTCTAGGAATATACCCTAAGAAGCCTGAAACACCAATCAGGAAGAACATATGTACCCCCATGTTCATAGCAGCACTATTTACAATAGCTAAGATCTGGAAACAGCCCAAGTGTCCATCAGTAGACGAATGGATAAAAAAGCAGTGGTACATATACACAATGGAGTACTATGCAGCGGTAAGAAAGAAAGATCTCTTATCCTTTGAGATGACACGGAGGGACCTGGAAAGTATTATCCTAAGTGAAAGAAGCCAAGCAGAAAAAGACAAATACCACATAATCTCACTTATATACGGAATATAATGAACATAACAGTCTGAGGAATATGGTAGACCCAGAAACACGGAAGTAGGGCACAGACTGACATCCCTCTGAAGAGGGGGTGGGGGGGGGTGGGAAGAGATAAACCACAGAACTGATATGCATGTATGCATGACCAATGGACATGGACAACTAAGCCAGGGACGGGGCGGGGGCGGGGTGGGGAGGGGGGTGCCAATGGGGTACAAAAGGTGAAAAAAATAAATAAAATTTTTTTAAAAAATTGTGCACACAAGATTTAAAGCTAGAAAATAGCTACAAGGAACCAAAAAATGATGTAAAAATATGGAAATTTTGCAAAGGAACCAAACAGAACTTTTAGAAATATCACCTAATGCTCCTATGAAAAATCAGTGACCAAGCCCTGAAATATGGCCCAGTATCAGGAGAAGGTATTTGGAAACTATTTGGATCAGCAAGTTCTTCCACTCATGGAGATAAATTTCTGCCCTCAAGAAATCTCAGGTTAGGAGTTGCAACATAGGAACACTTATCCCCTGATGACCCTTTTTTTTTCTTCTTCTTCTCTTTTTTTAAAATCTTCACCCAAGAATATGTTGTTATTGATTTTTAGAAAGAGAAAGAGAAACATCAACTGGTCGCTTCCCATACATGCCCAGACCAGGGATCGAACCAGAAACCTAGGTATGTGACCTGACCGGGAATCGAACCAGCAACCTTTTGGTGTACTAGCCGAAACTCCAACCAACTGAGCCACCCTGCCAGACACTGATTACCACCCCTCCTTTAAAAAAATCTTGCCCAAGGATATTTTTCCATTGATTTTTTTCAGATAGAATGGGAAAGAGAGAGAGAAACATCCATGTGAGAGAGACACATCAATTGGTTGCCTCCCGCAGTACCTCGACCAGGACCAGGGATCAAACCTGCAACCAAGGTACATGCCCATGACTTTCTGTCTGCTGGCCAAACCGGCCAGAGTTGATGACCCTTTTTTTTTCCTTTATTGATTTTAGAGCAAGAAGAAGGGAGAGGGAGAGAGAGACAGAAACATCAATGTGAGAGAGAACATAGATTGGCTGCCTCCTGTATGCCTCCCACTGGGGATGGAGCCCACAACTTAGGCATGTGCCATGACCAGGAATTGAACCAGGACCTCTCAGTCCATGGGGCGATGCTCAATCCACTGAGCCATACTGGCTGGGCAAATCTCTTATGAAGATACCAATCATATTGAATTAGGGCCCACCTATATAATCTCATTTAATATTAATTAACTCTTTAAAGGTCCTATTGCCAAATATAGTCACCTTCTGAGGTACTACAGCATCAACATATACAATGTCAATATATGAATTCTGGGGACACTATTCCACCCATAACAACCATCATGCTTTGCTGTCTCCTACCCATACCAATGCAACAAGACATCAGGGCCCAGCATTGCTTTGTGTGTCCTTACTTTCTTTCCCTTGCAGGTGGGAGTCTGGTTTAAGCTGCTCATGATTTCTCCTCTTCCCAAGGGGAAGTTAACATTTCTGAGGTGGCTGGAGCACTCATTGTGGTGGGGGACACTGGAATTTTCTCAAATGTTCTCTCATTTCTCTTTGGCTCTATGCTGGTAATTACTACTTTACTAACTCCAAGAGTCCTAAACTGTGATTGGATTAGGTTCCCTGCTGGTCCTGAGGGCATGGGACCTAAGACTGATAGATTTTGGTGAAGGAAGAAATGGAGGTGAAGTGTCAGTTTGAAGCAGGTGAAGCCTGACTGGAGGAACCTGCTGAAGAACTACCCTGAAAGCTTATTCGATTGTTGCATCATTCAGGTAGTCAGTCAACAAGCGTATTTCCCAGGCTACCTCTGTGCCAGGACCTGAGTTCCAACCAGAATGGATGAAGCAACTCTCCTACACTGAGGGCTCCCTATTAAGGGGGTAGAGAAAAGGCAAAATTGCCAGGGTTGAAGATTTCACATGACAGGGGTAGTACCAAATACTGTGAGAAACTAGAATAGCTAAAGAGGGATGGGCTTTCATCCAGGGAAATTAGAGAAAGTTTTTTAGAGGAGGCAAGACAAGCTTCTATTGTTCCAACAAGGAGACAAGATTGGCTTTGTGTGTGTGTGTGTGTGGTACATGCCCCTAGCAGGAACCAAACCTGGGACTCTCTGGTCTGCAGGCTGACGCTGAACCGCTGAGCCAAACTGGCCAGGGCAAGATTGGCATTTTAACAAAAGAGAACATATCCGGCTGGTGTGGCTCAGTGGTTGAGTGTCAACACATGCACCAAGAGGTCGCCAGTTCAATTCCCAGTCAGGGCACATGCCCAGATTGTGGGCCAAATCATCCGTGGGGGTCATGCAGGAGGCAACTAATCGATGTTCTCTCTCATTGATGTTTCTATCTCTCTAAAATCAATAAAGATAAAAAAATTAACGAGAGAACAGTAAGTACAAAGGCCTGAAGAGCAGATAAAAATAAACTATTTGTACATGCACCTAGATATATAAAAATACATGTAAAGCTGCCAAGGCTTGTGTTGGTAGAATCGTTTACTGTTCAGTGCCTCTAAGTGGTCCTGTTCATTTCTCCTTCTTCATCCCCCTGTACTCCATACCTCACTTATTATCCTATTATTCCTTTTACAGTCCTTAGACTCCTCTCATTTTGGCCTTAGGGTGTTAGCACTTGCCCAAGATAATATAACTAATAAGCTCTGCCTTTCTGTTCCATTTCCTCAGCCTGATTATATCTCATTTCTCAGGTTCATCTCCTCAGAGAGGCCATCCCTAACCATCCTGTCTAAAGGAGGCTCCTTTCCTCCCAGAAAAAAAATGTTTAAAGTAATGTTACAGCCCAATCAGTATGGCTCAGTGGTTGAACTTTGGCCTATGGACCAGTTCGGTTGCCAGTTCAGTTCAGGGCACGTGCCTGGTTGTGGGCTCGATCTCTAGCAGAGGGCGTGCAGGAGGGAACCAATAGATGTTGATGTTTCTCTCTCATTCGTGTTTCTATCTCTCTCTTCCTTTCCCTTCCTCTCGCTCTAAAATCAATAAAAACATATTTTAAATAAATATCTTTGAAAAAATAAAAATAGCCCTGGCCGGTGTGGCTCAGCGGATGGAGCGACGACCTGCGGTACAGAGAGACCCGGGTTCGGTTCCCACTAAGGGCACGTACCTCGGTTGCAATTTGTCCCGGCCCTGGTTGGTCATGCGGGTGGCAGCCACTCGATGTGTCCCTTCACATCGATGTTTCTCTCTCTCTCTTCTTCTCTCTCCCTCCCACTCTATCTGAACAAAAAAAAAATGGAAAAATATCTTCGGGTGAGGATAAAAAAAAAAAAGAAAAAGAAAACGAAAAAGAAAGTCATAAAATATTTCTCTTTTTTCTTCTTGTTTACAGTCTGTCTTGCCTGCTGAACTATGACTCCATGAAGGCAAAAATTTTTATCTTTTTGTTCACGAATGTGTCCCTCCTAGCACACAATAAGTACCCAATATATACATAAAACAATATATTTTACATGAATAATTTTTTTTTTTTTATCCTCACCGGAGGACATTTTTTCACTTTTTGTTCAGAGTGGGAGAGAGAGAGAGGAAGAGAGAGAGAGAGAGAGAGAGAGAGAGAGAGAGAGAGAGAGAGAAACATCGACGTGAATGGGACACATCGAGTGGCTGCCACCTGCACAGCCAACCAGGGCCAGGGACAAACTGCACGCCCCTAGTGGGAACCGAATCCGGGTCTCTCTGAACCGCAGGCCGACGCTCTAACCGCTGAGCCAAACAGGCCAGGGCCATGAATAATTTTTTTCAAAGAACAGTTATATTGAGTAACTCTTGTAGGGAAGAGATGAGGAGAATCTGAGGCCGTTGGATCAATGGGGGTGTTAAAGGAAAGACAGGGGAGGAGGGAACACTGGCTTTGTTCCTGCCAAAGAGGCAATGGGAAGGGGCACCATTTAGAGCTTGAGGAGGGGCCTAGGTCTCCAAGAGTCCCAGAATAGAGGGCGGGGCATAAAGTCTGAGAGGAGAGTGGGTTCTCTGTGGGGGGACATTTGCTCAGGGCTCACTGTGCAAGGGGGAAGAGTTTAGAGGGGAGAAGGTAGCCCTGTGGGACACAGGGATAGTGTTCAGGGCAGGATGGGGAGTTTACTGGTAGAAATAAGCCTTGAGGCATGTGTAAATAGAGGACCTGTAAAGCAACATATCAGGAATGGTGGCTGGCAGTGTTCCAGAAGGACGGAGAGGCTTTGAACAAATATTTTTTTACCTTTTTTTTTTTTTTTTTTTTGGTACATGCCCCTAGTGGGAACCTAACCCAGAACTCTCTGGTCTGCAGGCCAATGCTCCAACCACTGAGCCAAACCGGCCAGGACATAATTTTAGGAGTTACACATTTATTTAATTAATATAAGAAAATAAAAATTGTGATTTTTTTTTTAAATCCTCACCCTAGGATACTTTTCTGTTTATCTTCAGATAGAGTGGGAGAGAGAAAGGGAGAGATAGAGAAACATCAACGTGAGAGGGACACATCGACTGGTTGCCTCCCACACGACCCGGACCGGGATGAACCACAAAGGAGGTAGGTACCCTTGGCTGGAATTGAACCCACGACTCATTGGTCCATGGGCTGATGCTCTATCGTTGAGCCAAACCAGTCAGGCTTAAAAATTGTGATTTTTATTATTACTTTGGATGAGGCTAAAATATAATGAAAACATTTAGGGTCAAATCTATGGTAGCCCAGTTGAAAAAGAATTTGACTCATGAGAGAAATAATTGATGGCATCTCCTTGGTTCCCTTTCCCCACACCCCTATATACTCCCCAACTCTTTTTTTTAAAAATATGTTTTTATTGATTTTTTTTTTATAGAGAGAGGAAGGGAGAGAGATAAAAACATCAATCTGCTGCCTCCTGCATGTCTCCTACCTGAGATAGCGTCCGCAAACCCAGCATGTGCCCTGACCAGGAATCTAATGGAGACCTCTCAGTCCATGGGACCACACTCAATCCATGGAGCCACACCAGCCGGGCTACTGTCCAGCTCTCCCTTGTCATACAAGAGTACTCCTTTGAAACCACTATCTGGCACCTTGTGGTTTTCTCCCACCTCTAACTCCATGGGAAAGCACCATTGTGTTCCTGGAGTTATTGTTGTGTAACACTTGGTGTATAGTGAGCCCTCATGAGCGGCTGATCGAGTGCGGAAAACGATGAGAGATGGGTGTGTTTTCACAAGGAGGAGCGGGAGAATCCCTATGAAATCTTAATGGGCCTTCTATGAAGTTGGGCTGGAGGTTGCTGAAGCGGGTATTGGGAGTTTATGTGACAGAAATGGGGAGGGGGCGGTTAAGCAATAGCATTGGTGAATCTCTGAGATGATGAGGGATTAAGAAGAGGCCGAGACGGGTCACAGGTGGTCTGAATAGGCGGAGATAGGGCTCACCGTGGGAGGTGGGAATGAGGAGTCTATGACAAGGGATGGGACTCTGTTGCACAGTTGGGGCAGGGGTCCTATGTCAACTGGAGGTTCTTGTGACATAATTGGGTGGTCCGAGTAAGGTGGGAAGGAGGGTTGCAGAACTGGGGGGTACTGTATGCAGTGGGAATGAAGTCCTTGTTGCGGAGTTGGGGGTCTCACATGCAGTGGAGACGTGTGACAGAGTTGGGAGGCAGGTCCGGTGTGGCAGCGATGGGTAGGTGTGCAAAGTTGGGGGGGGGGTCAAATTAGGCGGGGATAAGGGTCCACATGCGCTGGTGACTGGATCATCAAGGTGGAGCCAGGGGAGCCCCGGGATGCTGGGGTTCCCACCCGCCACTGCCAGGTTTCCAGGACTGGGGGCTCGGCAGCGGCTCCTGGGCGCCCCCTGGCGGCCCCGACCTCCTCGCCGCCGCCGCCGCCGCGGCTCCCACAATGCTTGCGTAGCCCCGCTTCGGTTCCCGAGGCGGCGGCGGCTCCAAGATGGCGCAGACAATCTTCGAGGCCCTTGAGGGTGAGCGGCGGCGGTGCCGAGGGAAGCGGCTGTTCCGCACTGCGCCCCCTCCCGCCGCGCCCTCGCAGCGCTGGGCCCAGGGCGCGCGGCGGCCGCGGGGCGGAGGGCGCCGGGGCCGGAACAGCCGGGGGTGGAGGGGCGCGGGCGGGAACAGCCGCGGGAGCCGAGGCCTGGCGGTGGGGTGGGGGCGACGAGACCGAACGGCAGCGGAGAGGAGGCTCAGAGGCGGGGTGGGCCTCGGGACCGGAACAGCAAGGGAGAGAAAGCCCTGGGAGGGAGCACCGGGACCGGAACAGCCGCGGAAGGCTGGCCCAGCGGGGATGAGGGCCCCGGACCGGAATAGCACCAGCTGGCTGCGGGGATGGGAGGCTTTCCTGGAGGGAACAGCCGGCAAGGGTGGGGCCGGCCAGGCCGGGAACCGCAGGGCAGGCGGGCAGCAGGAGGCAGCCTGTGGCGGACCGTGGTTTGGAGCCCTGGAGGGGCGGGAGGGCCTTGGCGGCCGGAGCCGCGAAGCCAGGCATTTGACTACGAACTTGTGCGGCCACTGTGTGCCCCGTGCTATGACAGAGTCTCAGAGTCTGATCAGAAAAGGATAGTTGCCACTTGCGTGCAAGGTCAGGTCTTGCTGTTCACAAAGCCGGCAAACATCCGGCGCCTATTTTGTGCACCGTCCTGGAGTGCAGAGTTTTATAAACTAAAACAAGATAGGGTGGGTGCCAAAGGTGTGGTTGGCTGGAATGTGATGCTCCCAGACCCAAATCAGCAAACATCGGGCACAGACTGATGCTTGTCCAGTGCTCTGCAAGATCCTAAAATGGGAGTGGGCCTCGGGCGCAGGGAATTGTGGGCTTTGGAGACAGCAAACACTGAGAGCCTGCTGGAAGTCGTGGAGGAAGCCTCAGCGACTTCAGGGTCACAACATAAGAGTTGATGTTGGGGGAATACAGACCCACAAGTGTTCCTGGAGGGGTGTGATAGGATGAGTATACACATAATTAGAGTGCAGACTGAAAAGTAGGCCAGACTAATGGTATGTGGCTGAGGATTTGAGTGCTGCAACTCCCCAGGAGATCTCAGCCGTGTGCCTGTGCCTTCACTTCATGGTGGAGAATTCTCATCATGAAGTGGGGTGTAGCCCTGCCCCCTTTGGAAGGGTTCTATTTCAGGAATACTCATTTACCAGGCAGTTTCTGCTCCACGGTCTGGTGGGGAACAGATAGAAATGATAGGACAAACAGTTATAGTATAACAGAAAAGACAAACAGTAAAGAAAAATAACCTCAGCTGGCATTCACTGCTATGATGGTGATGGATGTGGAGCGCCAGAGTCAGTGGTGATTCCCTCTGGGAGGCTAATAGGATGGGTGGGGTGAGGCCTACTTTATCTTTAGGTTCCATGGCTTCCTCAGTGTTTGAATTTTTACTGTAAGAATGAATGTGTTCGTGTACTGAGTGATGAAGAAATAAAAGGAGAAATCAGTACTTAGGACAGTGTGATTCATGCTGGGCTGGGGGAAGGGCAGCAGAACAGTGGGGATCTAGAGATGACCCAGGCAGTGGGAACTATATTTGCAAAGCTGGGAGGGGAGAGAGGTCTTAAAGTATTCACAGAAGTTCATGTGGGTGAGCAGCTAGAGATGAGGTTTGTGAACTTTATCTTGGATTAAGCGTGGAGCTAAGAAAGGATTTTCAGCAGGGGAGCAACACAATATGATACATGTTTTATAAAGTTCACCCTGGCTGCTCTGAGAACAGACTGGAAGGGGCTAGAGTAGAAGGAGGAAGATGAGTGAGATAACTGTGGTTGTCCTGCTGAGAATTTATGGTGGCGTTCGGTGGAGGGGAGGGAGTTGGAGAGAAAGTGGATCTGAATGGTATTTAGAGGGCAGAATAGGCTAGACTTGCTGAAGAACTAGAAATGGGGAAAGGGAGGAAAGATAAATTGAGGGAAGAATCAAGGGGTGCCCTAGAAACTGTGGCTGGGTGGACAGTGGTGCCCTGTTTTTTGGAGAGAAAGTGGATCTGAATGGTATTTAGAGGGCAGAATAGGCTAGACTTGCTGAAGAACTAGAAATGGGGAAAGGAGGAGAGATAAGTTGAGGGAAGAATCAAGGGGTGCGCTAGAAGCTGTGGCTGGGTGGACAGTGGTGCCCTGTTTTTACTGATACGGATTACTGGAAGAGGAAGAAACTTAGAGGTGACACATTTAGTTTGAGTTTAGTTTATTTTCATTTAGTTATTTAAAAATTTTATTTATTTACTTTAGAGAGAGAAAGAGAAATCAATTTGTTGTTCCACTTATTTATGCATTCATTGGTTGATTCTTGTAATATGCCCTGATCACGGATGGAACCTGCAACCTTGGCATGTGTGGATGACATTCTAACCAACTGAGCTACCTGGCCAGGGCAGTTTGAGTTGAGTTTAAATAGGCAGCATTTTTTAAAAAAAGATCTTATATTTTTATAGCAATTTTAGGTTCATAACAAAGTTGAGAGGAAGGTATAGCTTGCCTGTTTACCCCCTGACCCCACACATGCATAGCCTCCCCACTGTCAACATAACTCACCAGAATGGTACATTTGTTACCAAGGATTAACCTATATCGACACATCGTAATCACCCAAAGTTCATAGTATACCTCAGGGTTCACTCTTGGTGTTGTGCATACTATTGGAAAATGTATTACATGTATCCATTATTATAATATCACAGAGTATCCTCTACCCTGAAATCCTCTGTGCTCTGCCTATTCATTCCTCCTCTGTAACCCCTGACAAGCATTGATCTTTTTATTGTCTGCATACTTTTGACAAGCACTATTTTTCAAATTACAGTATTTATTTTGAAATAATTTCTTTTTCCTGAGGATTCACATGCAGTTGTAAAAAAATAATAGAGATCCTATGTTCACTTTACCTAGTTTTCCCCAATGTATGTACTTGCAAAACTATCATAGTACATACAGTCAGTTAACAACACACTGAACAGTTCTATCACTACAAGATATTGCCCCCCCCTTTTTTTTGGTGGTACGTGCCCCTAGTGGGAACCGAACCCCAGACTCTCTGGTCTGCAGGCCAACACTCAACTGCTGAGCCAAACTGGCCAGGGCGATATTGCCCTTTTATAACCACACCCACCTCTTCCCCTTCCTTCCCCCCATCCCTGATGCAGGCAACCACTAGTATGCTAGTCTGTTCTCCATTTCTGAAGTGTTTTTATTTCAAGAATGTTATATAAATGACATAGTATATGTCATTTAGTATATCACATAATATATAACCTTTGAGATTGGCTTTTTTTCATTCATCATAATTCCATGGAGATTCATATATAGTCGTCCCTCGCCACTTTGCACTTCAACTTTTGTGGCTTCACTGCATTGCGTTTTTTTCAAATAGAGTCATTAAAAAGTCGATCGAGACAGTGAAAATGATACAGCGTGCGTTCAGTTGTCTGAGTCAATTATACACCCCTGTATTACAATTACAATTAAAATTACTGTACGTATGGACTGTAGGCCTATGTATTTGAGCACCCCAGGAATCCTTCAACACCAGGTGCAACCGCTAGAGTCTGGAACGGATTAACTGCGATAAATGAGGGATGACTGTACTGTTGTGTATACCAATAGTTTTGTTCCTTTTTATTGTGGGATATGCCACAATTTTTTTTTTTTTTATCCTCACCCGAGGATATTTTTCCATTTTTTGTACAGATAGAGTGGGAGGGAGAGTGAGGAAGGGGGAGAGAGAGAGAAACATCGACGTGAAGGGACACATCGAGTGGCTGCCACCCGCACGACCAGCCAGGGCCTGGGACAAACTGCAACCGAAGTACGTGCCCTTAGCGGGAACCGAACCCGGGTCTCTCCGGACCGCAGGCCGACACTTTAACCGCTGAGCCAAACTGGCCAGGGCCACATTTTTTTTTTAATTTTTATTTTGAGAGTTGTTTATTAAAACTGGGGACAGTGAGACAAGGAAGGGCTTAGGATAGAAGAAGCAAGAGGAGAGAGATTAGGTGGGGCTGCTCTGATTCTCCAGAAATGTTATGGGAAAGAAGTGAGCCAAGGTGTGGCTGCTGTCATCTCACTAGAGAGTCAGAGAAAAGGGACCCTTGGGGACAGGTTCAGGGGGTTAGCCCAGGAGAAGCTGCCACTGCCTATTGCTGCCATCATTGCAAGTCTAGTGGTGACCCTTAGAGTGTAGGAGATGCATGTCTGTGGGGGAAGAAGAGAGGAAAATGGGAGAGAGAGCATGCCTGGATATACACTGTTTATCTATTCACTTATTGAAGGACATTTGGGTTCACTCCAGTTTTTTACTATTATAAGTAAAACTGTTATGGATGTTCACGTACAGATTTGCACACAAATGCTAACATACAATTTTACATAAAACAATAGAAGATTTACTGAAGCTCATTCAGGGAAGCATGAGCTGGGATATTAGGGAGAACTAATCTGGGAGTGAGTGAGGCTGCCTAGGGAGAGTATAAGAGGGAGAGAAGAAAAGTTCAGACAGAAGGAACCCTTCAAAATAGAAACATTTAGGGGATGGACAAGAGAAGCAGAGAGTAAAGGAAACTGAGTAGTAGTGAACAGAAAGGCAGGAGAAGACCCAGAGAGGGTGGTGTCCTGGAGCCAAAGAAGGGAGTGTTTCAGGAAAAAACATCCGATGCTGCCAGGTGGTCTTTGGTGATATTGGTGGAATGGTGGGGCTTAAACCCCACTGGAGTGGGTGAAGGAGGATTGGAGGTGGAGGATGTTAGATTGCTCTCGTGGGATGCTTGATGTTGAAAAGAGGAGAGATGGGAACATGGGTTTGAGGGAGGGCATTCTAGAGAGACCTGAGCATGTGTCCTGACTCATGGGAAAGAGAGGTTGCAGGAGAGGAGCTAGTTGGTGGTAAGTGGTTTCTGAGGGAGCAGGAGGGGATGGAGGGAATAGCTGGCCTCAGGAGGGACACAGCATGCTTTGTGACAGGGGAAGGTATGGATTCACTTTGGCTGCAGGAGCTAATGGTTCCAGTTCACATTGCAGTTAGAAGCTGGGGCAGGCTGAGAGGTTGGAGGTATAGCATTGGCTATGGGGACAGAGAGAAGGAGGCATACTCTGGGTTATTTGGGAGGAAGGCAATGTGCTTTGGTGTCCATTTACGTGTGACTAGGCCTGTCCTCCAGCTAGTGAAATGGCTGGACAAATGTACTACTGCGAACCTCAACAGTGACAACTAATTGGAAAACATGGAAGTAGTCCACTTCTCAAGAGTCCCCTGACTACAAATTAAGGTTATGCTATTTACTGAGGGGGGAAAAGGCAAGCAAGCATTGGAAAACAAGGGAAGCAAGGCCACCTAAATGAAAAGAGACTTGTGGGATGTTGGATGGGGAAGACTTGGTATGTGATTTTCAGAAGGGCTGTTATCACTTAGGATTAGATTCAGCCATGATTAAGAGAGCAGCACAACCTATCAGTGATTTAAATAGGCTAGAAGTTCATTTCTGTCATATGGGAGTTAGGAGGAAGATAGTCCAGAGCTATGAGGGTGACTGTGTTCTGCAAGATTCTCAGAGGCCCAGGATTTTCCCACTTTTTTACCTTGCAATTCCTAGGCTATGGCCCTTGTCTTCATGATCTGGGATGGGTTCCCATCATCTTTTTTTTTTTTTTTTTTAAGTATGTGGTTTTTTTCAATTCCAGCCAAGGGCACATACATCAGTTGCAGTTTGTCCCTGGCCCTGATCAGGGTTGTATGGGAGGCAGCCAGTAAACATGCCCCTCTCATGTTGATGTTTCTGTCTCTCTCCCTTTCTTTCTATCTGAAGATAAATAGAAAAAAAAAAAGATTAAGTATGTTTTTTAGAGAGAGAGAGAGGGAGAGGAAGAGGGAGATAGAAACATTGATGAGAGAGAAACATCAATCGGCTGCCTCCTGCACAGATTGAGCCTGCAGTCTGGACATGTGCCCTGACCAGGAATTGAACTGGTAACCTCTTGGTCCATGGGACGAAGCTAAACCAACTGAGCCACACTGGCTGGGCCCACCATCATATTTTTGATTTGGGGGGGGGGTGTGGGACAAAGAAGGGAGTCACATACCAGGCAGCTTTGAAGAAAACTTTCCAGCCCTGGCTGGTTTGGCTCGGCTGTTAGAGCGTCGGCTTGCGGTCCAGAGAGACCTGGGTTCAGTTCCCGCTAAGGGCGCATGCCTCGGTTGTAGTTTGTCCCCAGCCCTGGCTGAGTTATGCGGGTGACAACCACTCGATGTGTCCCTTTTGCATTGGTGTTTCTCTCTCTCTCTCTCTCTCTCTCTCTCTCTCTCTCTCTCTCCCTCCCTCCCTCCCACTCTATCCTCCAAAAAAAGATGGAGGAATGTCCTTGGGTAAGGATAAAAAAGAAAGAAAGAAAGAAAACTTTCCAGAAACTGCCATACGCATCACGTTGGCCAGAACTTAGATATTCCTTCGCTGCAGGAGTGGCTGGGAAGTATAAGTTTTATCCTGAAACTATGTTTTCAGCCAAAATCTTGGGTTCTATTGTAGTGGAGGTAGGAGAGCATGTATATCAGGGCACAGTCACTATCTTTGCCCTGGGGGCCTAGCAATGGGTGGGTCTGGCTTTGAAAGGTAAGGTCAGAGCAGGATGCTGGGCCCACCTTCCCAAGAGGCTGTGTTTCTTTCCTCAGGAATGGATAACCAGACCGTCCTGGCTGTCCAGTCGTTGTTGGATGGCCAAGGAGCAGTCCCTGATCCAACAGGCCAGAGTGTCAATGCACCCCCTGCTATCCAGCCACTGGGTGAGTATCTGCTCAGGTTCATCAATGAGAGGGGGGAATGGCTCCCATAAGAAACAAGTGGTACTGCCCTGGCCTGTTTGGCTCAGCGGTTAGAGCGTCGGCCTGCGGTCCCGAGAGACCCGGGTTCGGTTCCCGCTAAGGGCATGTACCTCGGTTGCAGTTTGTCCCCGGCCCTGGTTGGTCGTGCGGGTGGCAGCCACTCGATGTGTCCCTTTCACATCGATGTTTCTCTCTCTCTTCCTCTCTCCCCCTCCCACTCTACCTGAACAGAAAATGGAAAAATGTCCTCAGGTGAGGATAAAAAAAAAAAAAAAAAAAAAAAAAAGAAACAAGTGGTACTCATTGAGAGGATGTGGGAGTCAAATGCCCAATATGGGTCCAGAATGTCCTCAGGTGTCTGAACCTTCGTCCCTTCCTCCCATCCTGGTTCTTCAGGCTAATGCCTTCCTCTGCTTAGCCCTGAGGACACCAATTCTCAGTTACTTAGTGAATGTGGGGGTCATGCCAGGAATGGCATAGAGCCCTGATGCTTGGCAAGGCTTGAACCTTTGACCCAGAAGTCATTTCTCAGCCTCCCCTCATGGAAAAAACAGGCTGAGCATGAATCTCTCCAATTTGCAGACCATGACCCTAAGACACGGAGGGCAAAGAACTTTGTGTGAGAATGTGTGTTCAATTATTTATTCCACAAACATATTTGAGTACTTGGGAACCACACTGGGAACAGAGAGATACACACCTGGGTTTGAATTCTTGTTCCCAAAGTTCCTAGCTCTGTGATTTGGGCAAGTGAGTTAACCTCTCTGTGCCTGAGTTTTCACATCTGTAAAATGGGGATAATAGTCCCATTTTACAGGAATTTTGTAAGGATACTTGGAATACTTATTTACGTATTTTAAATAAGAAATGCAAGTTTGTTGTGGTTTTGTTATCGATGAGTTTGTGTTTTTGTCTCCTGATAGAATTTAGACCAGGGACGCTGATAAAAGCAAAGGCAGATTTATTGAAGCTCTGCAGAAGGCGAGAACACTGGGATAGGGTCCCAGGTTCTGCACTGAATGTG
This sequence comes from Molossus molossus, assembly GCF_014108415.1. Lineage (NCBI taxonomy): Eukaryota > Metazoa > Chordata > Mammalia > Chiroptera > Molossidae > Molossus > Molossus molossus. The sequence continues at coordinate 21,612,408 of NW_023425399.1, read as the reverse complement.
GGGCTTAGGGGATTTTATTCCTTGGAACATAGATGTTGGTGGGATTAACCAATCAGGGTATAGGTTGGCTGGCTTTTTCCATTTTAGGAATGCTGGGGTGGGTCCCACTGAAATCTAGGTACGTGTCAGTAAAGTGAGGCATTCGGGGATTGTGCAAGACTTATGGTATGCAGGAAGGGACTTTCCCAACCAGGTATGGAGTTTGTCTCTGGGGTTTGTAGCTTGGCTTTAGATCTGAAAAACAAGCGTAAGAGAAATCAGGTTAGTTCTCAGAGCATTGTTTTATGGCTAACTGCCATAGTTCTGGCTTGGCTTAACTTGATGGAGCAATATTGGGGAACATTTTATTCTATCTGTTTCATTTTATGCAAGATTAAAGTTTATTTTTCTGTTACATGAAGTACTGATGGGCATTTGGGGTGTATGGTAAGACTCAGACCCCTTTCTTGTGGCTGTACTGCCTCAACATGCTGCCTAAGATGGCTGTTCCAGCCTCTCACCTTCATTTCCACGTTCCGGCCAACCTGAAGGGAGGAGAGAAGGAAGTGGAAATCGTACCCCTTCCCCCCCCCTTTTTTTTTGTTAATCCTCACCTGAGGAGATATATATATATATTTAAAATATGTTTTTATTGATTTTTTAGAGAGAGAGGAAGGGAGGGGGAGAGAGAAAAAACCTCAATGTGAGAGAGAAATATCAATCAGCTGCCTCCTGCATGCCCCCCCCCACACACACACACACACTGGGGATGGGGCCTGCAACCTGGGCATGTGCCCTGACCAGAAATCAAACTGGTGACCTCTGGGTACATGGGACCATGCTCAGCCAATTGATCCACACCAGCCAGGGTGACAATTAGACATTTTTGTCATAGCACCAAGTGCTTGGCACAGTGCATGGCCTGTGGTAGGCCGTCAGTAATGGGTGGCGGTAACTATAGTTAATCGTTCGTTTAGTTTTTCATTCATTCAACAAACATCCACTGAGGGCTCCTTTCTGCCCAGGAGATATTAGATATTGCAGTTATGGTGAAAAATAAGACATATTTTCTTCCTTTAGGGGACTCACAGTCTGGTGGTGATAGGAAAAGTGTGACATGAGAGGCATGCCCAGAGGAAGGAACTGTGGCCACTGCTTTAGGAAGGCTTCCTGGAGGAGGTGACATCTGAGCTGAGCCTTGTAGAATGAGTGAGGCAGCTTGACGGGGGGAACAGGATGCAAAGCCACAGAGGAGTATAATCATGTGGCCTATTTGGCAACTGATGAATAAATTCAGGTAGGATAAAGATTCTGAAGTTTTCAAATTTGAAGCGAACCCATTTTACTATTTCTTCATTCTTATTTTTTGATACCTTCATGAACATGGCTGGATACTTGCACAGGTGCCTATATGGTATTGAAAGCTCCTAGGAAGCACAAAATTGGCACTTGACCCACACACATAGAATCACAGAATGCTGTTAGATTTGCTGTCCTCCTGGTCCAGACATAGGTCTCCTCCCACTTCTCACTGTAATATCCACTCCTTTATTCTTGTGTTTTTTTTGTGTGTTATTGCCCACCTTCTGCTACTCTGCGGTGTGACCTCTAGATGATGAGGATGTCTTTCTCTGTGGGAAGTGTAAGAAGCAGTTCAACTCACTGCCAGCGTTTATGACCCACAAGCGGGAACAATGCCAGGGGAATGCTCCACCCTTGGCCACAGTCTCACTGGCCACTAACAGCATCTACACGCCTTCGGCAGCACCCACAGCAGTCCAGCAGGCCCCACCTCCTGCGAATCGCCAGGTATTCTTTCAATTGTTTGTTTATGCACACATTCAGCAAGTCTTTTTGAGCACCTATTATGTGTCAGGCACTGTGTAGGCACTACGGGTACAATGATGGACAAACAGACAAAGTCATTGCCCTCATGGAGTTGAATGAGATAGTACCCAAACAAACTTGTAGAGACATACTTTTTTCAGGATGTTAAATGCAGAGAGAGAGGGGATGCCAAGATGGGTAGTAATGTTTGCTCTTTGTATATGTTGCTTGGGGGCAGGTTCTGTGAAGAAATGACATTTGAGCAGAGACCCAAGGAGGTGAGGGAATGAGTCTAGCAGCCAGTCTGGGGAAGAATATTCTAAGGAATGTGGTCAGCAAGTGCAAAGGCCCTGAGGTAGGTGTGTGCTGGGTTTATTCCAGGAACAGCAAGGAGGTGAAAATGGCTGAAGTTGAATGAATGAGGAGATGATAAAGTCAGAAAGGCAACAAGGGAATCTTGGTAGATCATGTGGCATTTGTGGACTTTTACTCTAAGAAATGGGAGCCATAGAAAGGTTTTGAGCAGAAGAGGGATAAGTCTGATTTATGCTTTAACTAGGTTACTCTGGATGCTATACAGAGAATAGATTTTGGTGGCAGTCAAGAGAGAAAGGTAAGAGACCCATTAGGGGGCTGTTGTAGAGATCTAGGCAGAGGGTGGTGGTGGCTTGATCACTGTGGTGATGGTTGTGGTCAAGAGAAGGATGAGATTTTGGAAATATTTAGAAGGTGGAGCCATTAGAGCTGTGGATAGATTGTGTGTGGGGTGTGAGATCAAGAGGGGTCAAAGGTGACTCTAGAGTTGGACTTGCCATTAACCAAAGTGGGGGAAATGGCTAGGAGAAGATTTGGGAGGATGTTAGGAGTTCAGCTGAACATGTTGGATTTGAAATGCCCATTGAACCTTTAAGTGGAGGCAGTGAAGATGCAGACAGATACATATGTCTGGAGGTCAGGGAAGAGAGCCAGGCTGGAGGTATCTGGAGAAGCTTCCAAAGTCCTTAGTCAGGAACACAGTTCTGGAGCAAAGACACCTAGGGTGGGGTCTCTTAGAGGGAATAAAGAATCCTCATAAAGGGAGCTGGGCATGTCTTAGGTCAAGGAGTCGAATTTCCCTCTTACTTCCTCTTTATTTCTTTAAAACATTATCTTCATCCATTGTAGTAGATATTATTCCTGAAATCAAAATGAAAGCCTTGTCTGGTCAGTGTGGCTCAGTGGTTGAGCATCGACCCACGCACCAAGAGGTCACTGGTTTGATTCCCGGTCAGGACACATGCCCAGGTTGTGGGCCAATCCCCAGTTAGGGGCATGCAGGAGGCAACCGTTCGATGTTCATCTCTCTCTTCCTCTCCCCTCCTCTCTCTCTAAAATCAATAAAGAAAAAAATAAATGAAAGCCTTCACCCCCAGGCTCATAGGACATGTAGATTGAAACTTTTCAAGTTGCTACAGACATCTAACACAGAACACAATCGTTTTTCCCACTCTTTGATTATGAGTTTCATTAGCACAAAATACCCCACCGCACACCTTTTTTTTTCCAGTAAAAGGAGAGAGAGAAATAATTTCAGAATACAAGCAGTTGCCCCTGGCTGGGGTAGTTCAGTTGGTCAGAGTGTCATCTTGATACGCCAGGGTTGTAGGTTTGGTCCCCAGTCAAGGCACATACAAGAATCAACCAATGAATGCATAAATAAGTGGAACAACAAATTGGTGTTTTCTCTCTCTCTCTCTCAAATCAATAAACAAAAATTTTAAAAAAGAAAAAAGCAACAGGTAAAGAAAACAAAACACCTTTTTCATCTGCTGATAGGAGCAGTCACTGCACATTTGACACTTGTAAGGTTCACCTTTTATTCTCACTATTAACCTGAGGGAGTATTATTCTTATTATTCATTTGTATGTTTGCAAGTAATATATGTTTCCCTTCTCCTTTGTAAAATAATGTTACAAATCAAGGCCCCTTTGGTACTATTCCTCTCCTCTGTCCCCAGGGAATTACTGATGGGTATCCCTCTCAACCTTTTAAGATACTTTCTCATACTTATTTAAGTATCCACAGGAATTATATAGTAGTATTGTTTTAAATTTGTATTTTTATTTATTTTTTTGCCAAATTTGTTTATTAAATGTAGTAGATTTTTGATGGAGTCTTTAGGGTTTTCTGTGTACCATATCATGTCATCTGCAAATAATAACAGTTTTACTTCCTCCTTTCTAATTTGGATTCCTGTTATTTTTTCTTCATGTCTAATTGCTGTGGCTTAAGACGTCCAGTACTATGTTAAATAAGAGTGGTGAAAGTGGGCATTCCTATCTTGTTCCTGTTCTTAAGGGAAATGCTTTTTGTTTTTGCTCATTGAGTATGATGTTGGCCATAGGTTTTTCATATATGGCCTTTATTATGTTGAGATATGATCCCTCTATTCCCACATTGCTGAGGGTTTTTCTCAGAAATGGGTGCTGGATTTTGTCAAATGCTTTTTCAGCATCTATTGATATGATCATATGGTTTTTATCTTTCATTTTGTTTATGTGGTATATCACATTTATTTATTTAGTTTAAGAAATGCTTTTCTCCCCCCCTTTATTGATTTTAGAGAGAGAGGAAGGGGAAGGGAGAGAGAGATAGAAACATTGAGGAGAGAGAACACTGACCAGCCACCTCCTGCATGCCCCACACTGGGGATTTGGCCCACAACCTGGGCATGTGCCCTGACCAGGAATCGAACCGGCAACCTCTTGGTGCATGGGTCAATGCTCAACTACTGAGCCACGCCAGCCTGGCTTACATTTATTAATTTGCGAATACTGAAACCAGGCTTGCATCCTGGGATGAATCCCACTTGGTCATAGTGAATGATATTTTTAATGTATTGCTGGATCTGATTTGCTAATATTTTGTTAAGGATTTTTGCATCTATGTTCATCAGGGATATTGGCCTATAGTTTTCTTTCTTTGTAGTGTCTTTATCTGGTTTTGGAATTAGAATTATGCTGACCTCATAAAATGAGTTTGGAAGTCTTCCTTCTTGAATTTTTTGGAATAGTTTGAGGAGAATGGGTGTTAGTTCTTCTCTGAATGTTTGGTAAGACTCCTCTGTGAAGCCATCTGGGCTGGGCTTTTGTTTGCTGGAGAGCCTTGATTACATATTCAGTTTCTTTCGTTGTTATTGGTCTGTTCAAGTTTTCTATCTCTTCCTGGTTCAGTTTTGGGAGATTATGTGTTTCAAGAAATTTGTTCATTTCGCCTAGATTGTCTAATTTGTTGGCATATAATTGTTCATAGTATGTTTTTTTTTTTAATCCTCACTCCAGGACATTTTTGCATTTATCTTCAGATAGAGCGGGAGGAAGAGAGAGAGAGAAACATCAATGTGAGAGAGACACATCGAGTGGTTGCCACCCACATAACTGCAACTGGGGCCGGGGACAAACTGCAACTGAGGTATGTGCCCTTAGCGGGAACCGAACCCAAGACTTGTCCGTGGGCCGACGCTCTAACCACTGAGCCAAATTGGTCAGGGCTGTTCATAGTATGTTTTAATTATCCTTTGTATTTCTGTGGTGTCAGTTGTTACTTCTCTTTTGTTTCTGATTTTGTTAATTTGGGTCCTCTTTGTTTCTTGGTGAGTCTAGCTAAGGGTCCATGTCTTGTTTATCATTTCAAAGAACCAGCTCTTTGTTTCATTGATCTTTTGAATTGTATTTTTGGTCTCTATGTCATTTATTTCTGCTCTGATCTTTACTATTTCTTTCCTTCTACTTGCTCTGGGTTTTTATTTTTGTTTGCTTTCTAGTTCTTTAAGTTGTGAGGTTAGATAGTCAATTAGAAATTTTTCTTGTTTCTTGAGGTAGATCTGTAGTGCTTGCTTCCCTCTCAGGACTGCTTTTGCTTTGTCCCATAAATTTTGTGTTGTGTGTGTTCATTTTCATTGGTTTCCAGGAAGTTTATAATTTCTTCCTTGATCTCCTTGGTAACCCACACATTGTTTATTAACATGCTATTTAGCCTCCACGTGTTCAAATGTCTTTGTATGTTTTTGTTGTAATTGATTTCTAGTTTTATGCCATTGTGATCTGAGAAGATGCTTGATACGATTTCAATCTTCTTGGACCTGTAGCAACTTAGTTTGTGTCCTAACATGTGGTCTGTCTTTGAGAATGTCCCATGTGCACTTAAGAAGAATGTGAATTCTGCAGTTTGGGGGTGCTCAACCACTGAGCCACCCCAGCCAGGCGGGTGCTCTGTCTTTTGATCGGAGCATTCAATCTATTTACATTTAATGTTATTATTGATATGTATAGTCGTCTCTTGCCACTCTGTGCTTCGACTTTTGCGGCTTCACTTTATCACGGTTTTTTAAAATATATTCATTAAAAAGTTGATCGAGACAGTGAAAATGATACAGTGTGCGCTTGGTTGTCTGAGTCAATTATACACCCCTGTATTACAATTACAATGAAAATTACTGTACGTATGGACTGTAGGCCTATGTATTCGAGCACCCCAGGAATCCTTCAATGCCAGGTGTGACCGCTAGAGTCTGGAATGGATTAACCGCGATAAACAAGGGATGATTATACTTATTTATTGCCATTTTTGTTTATTGTGGTTATATTTTTCTTCCTGTTTCTTCTACTAATTATAGCAGTCATTATAACATTTCTTGCAGTGCTAGTTTGGTGTTAATATATTCCCTTAGCCTTTCTTTTTGTCTGGGAAGCTCTCTATTTCATCTTCTAATTTAAATGATAGCCTTGCTGAATAGAGTAATCTTGGATTCTGATCCTTGTTTTTCATGACCTTGATTACTTCATGCCATTCTCTTCTGGCCTGTAGTGTTTCTGTTGAGAAGTCAGCTGATAGCCTTATGGGGGTTCCTTTGTAGGTAACCTGTTGCTTATCTCTTGCTGCCTTTAGGATTCTTTGTCTTTAATTTTTGGCATTTTAATTATTATATGTCTTGGTGTGGGCCTGTTTGGGTTATTCTTACTTGGGGCTCTCTGTGCTTCTTGAACTTGAATGCCTTTTTCCTTTACCAAGTTAGGGAAGTTTCCTTTCACTATTTCTTCAAATATATTCTCTAACCCTTGCTCATTTTTTTCTTTATGGTTTTCTGATTGGGTGATTTTTTTCTACCCTGTCTTCTAATTCACTGATCTGATCTTCGCCTTCCTCTACTCTGCTGGTGTTCTTTATTTCTGCTATGTCATTCTTCATTTCCACTTGGTTGGTTTTTCAATGTTTCTATATCCTTACTCATGCTGTTGAGCTTTCTCATTATCATTGCTCTGAACTCCACCTCTGATAACTTGCTTAACTGCATTTCATAGATCTCATCTTCAGTAGAGTTCTCTTGTTCTTTCATTTGGGATTTATTTCTTTGTTTCACCATTTTGGCTATCTCAGTGGGTTTTGGAGCCTGCCCAATTTTCCCTCTGGGTTTTGGTGTTTTGTGGATTGATGCTCCTTTGACTGGGTTTGGATGAGTATGGGAAGACCCACATTAAACACCACTGTCAAGTCTTACTTTCCTGAGTGAATTTGCAAGCCCAGGAAAGATTCAGTTATCCTCTAGCTTTTTGCTTGGAGGCTATTAGTCTCAGTTACTTGATGAGCCTTGGGTTGTAGCCCTCAACTGAATGGAAAATCTCCCTCAGGTGTTCAGGGTATGAGGATTTCCAGAGTGTGGGGCAGATGCTTGCTGGCTGTTAATGAGCCTCAATTTGCATTTCTCTGGCCTGGCCGGGTGGTGTTAAATTTTTGAGGGAGGGGCTTTTGCTTCTCCCCGGGGCTCTGGGAAGGGACTCTTAGAGTAATATGGCTACTGTCCTGTGAGGGAGTGATTCAGCCAAAAACTCCCATTGCCCTCTCACCTCTCCAAGCTCCACAGAGTTCCAGTCCAGTCCACCCTCCCTCTGCTGGAGCCCAAGGTGAGTGGCTGTAGCTAATTTACTGCTATGTCCCAGCCCTCAGCGCTGTGGAGCTGGCTTGGGATTTTAACCCTGAAGGAGCTGGTCACAGCTAAAACAGCTGTTGTCCCAGCCCGCCCTTTCGTACCTCCTACCAGGTTTGATTTAGTGTCCTTTTTCCTGTCCCTAGGTATATGGGTCCTCTCCAGCTGCTTTTCTGTTGCTTTTTCCCAATTATTTGTCTTTATTTTAGTTGTAATTCCAATTTGGTCCTGGGAGATGGTCTGCATAGCTTCCATTCACTCTGCCACCATTTTTCCACACTAAAATTTTTCTGGATCTGCCATCTCTGATGCCCTCTTTCTGAAAAGGAAGCAGCTTTGCTCTTCTTGTTTTAGATTTTTAAACATAAGAGTATATAATGTATGTGTTATTATATAATTTGTTTTTTCATGCAATACATTTTACCTGTTGTGTAATATTCTATCCATGATTATATTGTATCTTTTAATTCATTGAGTTATAAGAAACAGCACCATATGGAATACTCTTGTTCATGAAATCCTGTGTACATGTGTATTTCTCTGGGATAGATGCCAGGAAGTATTCTGCTGGGTCATAGGGTATGTGCCTTACAGGGTGGTGTGCCTTATTCTTTTCATTTGATAGATGGGGAAATGGAGGTTCAGACACTTTGAGTGACTTGCCCAGGGTCACACAGCAGCAGGAAGCATCAGAGATGGAAATGGAATTCAGGTCTGTGGGACTTCAGAACCCAGATCTTTTGCATCATGCTTTCCACTTCTTTCCAGAGCCTCACACATGTTCATTCTCTCTCTCTCTTCTCTCTCCTCTCATTCTCTCTCTCTCTCTCCAGATCTCCACGTACATCACAGTGCCCCCATCCCCGCTGATCCAGACCTTGGTGCAAGGAAACATCTTGGTGAGCGATGACGTGCTCATGTCTGCCATGTCAGCTTTCACATCCCTGGACCAACCCATGCCCCAGGGACCCCAGCCTGTGCAGGTAAGAAGGGGGATGGCTCCTCACAGGATCTTGATTTCAGGATTTTTCAATACGATAAGGATCTCTGGTCAAACCAGCCTAGGGTGGAGGCATTCTACTTCTTCCCTTGCTTTGTCCCTGTTTTTTTCCTGCAGTAAAGAAATACTTTTAATTTTATCATCCCAGATTTTCCCCAAAACATATTTGACTGTGGAACCCAAGGAAGAGCAATTACCCTTAATGAAATACTGATCAGCATCATCATTTTAACAGCTGTAAAGGATTCCATCATGTGGATGGGTCATCCTCTACTTAGCCAGGCTTCTGTGGATGGACATGTAGGTCACTGCCATTTTTGCTGTTATAAAAACTGCTGGAGTAACTTCCATGTATAGACACCTTTACCCACCTGCTTGATTATTTTTGTAGAATAAATTTCTAGAATCAATGGCTGGGTTTCAAGGGTCCATAACTACCCACCCATTTGGTGACTCTCTATAAAGACTCCCAAGATTCAGGATGGTTGTCCTACTTATGACTGTGGCTTATTACAGCAAAAGGAGATGTAGCAGGGTCAGAAGGGAAAAAGACACATCAGCTGGAGTCTAAAGGAATCCAGGTGCAGGTTTCCAAAGTTCTCCCTGGGGAAGCAGGGAGAGGCTGCACAAAATACACTTTTTCCTCCAGCAGTGAAGGGCAGCAACATGTGTGTAGCGTTTCTGCCCAGGGAAGCACACCTAAGACTCCAGGGCTTGGGCTTTTATTGGGAATTGGTCACAGATGCCCAGTCATAATGTTCAAAATTCCAGACTTCCAGATGGGAAGGAGGTGTTCACCATAAATCACATTATTGTGCAGACAATCTAGGTGAGTTGATACAGTATGGTCAGTGCCCCAGGTGGGCAAAAGAACCTTATCAACATAGGGACCCTTCCACAAGGCAGGTTCTCAGATCCCAATCAAGAACCAGTCCTATAAGCTAGCCTTTCTAAAGACAGCAAGCTTAGGCCTGTTGTATGAACTTGTTCCTGCATAAACTGGGCCATTTTTACCGACTTTCATAAAGAAAAGGAATAGCGGCACCTGGCTCATACCTCCTCTGAATTCTCCCGTAACTTTGTTTCCATGCCCCATCTCAGCATCGTCCCCTAAGCTGCCTTGTGAGTGGCTGTTCTTTCCACATAGCTAAGGCAAATGTCCTTCCTCACTGATAAACAAGACAGCTGGTGTCGAGAGGCTATGACACTTTAATTTTTCTCTTCTGATTTCAGAGCAGCCTGAACATGCATTCTGCACCCAGTTATCTCACCCAGCCTCCACCACCCCCTCCACCCCCTCCGCCATTACCCCCACCCCCACCCCCCCAGCCCCCACCACCCCCATCTCAGAGCCTGGGTCCCCCCGGGCGTCCCAACCCCGGCGGGAATGGCGTGGTGGAGGTGTACAGTGCCACGGCACCCCTGACTGGAAGTGGAACAGTGGAGATCCAGGCATTGGGAATGCAGCCCTACCCACCCCTGGAGGTGAGCAGAGGCTGGGGGGTTGGGGTGGAGGGGGAGAAACTGGTCATGGTCATCATGGTTAACTTGGACCTTTCCAAAGCGCCAACTGTGTGCCAGACACTGTGCTGGAGATACCATGACAGGGGGTTGCAAAACCAGATCATGGAGTATACCACATCAGGAGAGAGGGACACTTTAATCAAAAAATCACAGTTTATAAGTGTAAAATGCAAACCACGAGAAGGTGGTGTGAAATAGAGGGTGTAGCATAAATACAAGCTGCCCTCAGGGAGTGCTCAGAACAGTCAGAGAATACCTGTTTGTTGGGGAGAGGATTCCAAAAATTATCTATGTGTCTCATACATTTTTTATACTAGCTAGGTATTTTAGTTAATTATGGCTCTGGAAGATATATCCACAAAACTTCAGTGGTATATATAGCAAAAATTGTTTCTTGTTCTCACATTTATGGTGGTCATTTATTGTGGCAACTCTGCTGATCTTGGAAGAGGTCTTCTGTGTCTGGAGGTTGGCTGCTCTAGCATGGCCTGGGGTGGGATACGTGGGGTAACCCAGCTCTGTTCCACGCATCTTTTATCCTCCAGTAGGTTAGCCAGGCAAGATTTCATGGCAGTGGTGGAGATGCAATAATGCAAGCAGAAATGTTGTAGGCTTCTTGAGGCTTAGGCTTGTAAGTGACACAGTGTCACTTCTGTTGGTCAAAGCAGGTCCAAGTCCAGCTTAGATTTAAGAAATAAGAAAGTAGCCTTAGCCGGTTTGGCTCAGCGGTTAGAGCGTCGGCCTGCGGTCCAGAGAGACCTGGGTTCAGTTCCCACTAAGGGCATGTACCTCAGTTGCAGTTTGTCCCCGGCCCTGGTTGGGTCGTGCGGGTGGCAACCAGTCGATGTGTCCCTTTCACGTCGATGTTTCTCTCTCTCCTTTTCTTCCTCCCACTCTATCTGAATAAAAAACGAAAAAATGTCCTCGGGTGAGGATAAAAATAATAATAATAATAATAATTAAGAAATAAGAAAATAGATGCCATTTGTTAATGGGAAAAGCTGCAAAGTCACACTGCAAAGGGCATGAGTACAAGGAGAGGATTGAGGCTATTATGCAATCAATGCACCATGTGTACTATACTAACTCCCTTCTGAAGAGCTCTGAGCTACAAGCAGTCTACTCAAGGTGATAAGAGTTCAGAATCCTCCTAGACACCAGTGCTAGGGACATGGTTATAACAAAGAGCCCACCTGAATTTAAGGTCGCATTATCCCAGAGTCATGCTAGAATTGGCCATACTGATATTCCATGTCAGGTAGCATCTATATGTAAGGAGAACCAAATCATTGGGGAAATCCCACCACCAACCATGTGATGTGTGAGAGCCTGCAAGAGGATTTGCCTTGGTCTGAGAAAATAAAGCAAGCTTCTCTAAGGACTTTGTTGAATTAAAACATAAAAGTTAAGGCAGTGAGATGCTGAGAGGATGATGGTGGCCTGTTTGGCAGAGGGGCCAGCACAGGAGGAGCTGCCACTTTTTATTTTCCATGTAGATGAGGGTGCTCTTTGAGGGCAGAGTCTGAGTCTTTAATTTTGCACTTAGCAGAGTAACTGGCCTATAGTAGGTATTTGAACTAGGACCCTCTGAGGTCAGTTTCCTCTCCAAAATGGGAACTCCCCTTGCAGAGCTGTTGAGGATAATGAAAGCTAATCCAGTAGCAGTCACCTAATTGCTCAGTAATGACTTGAATGATGGGTAAATTCATTCATGTGACAAGTATATATTGAGTGTGGTATTGGTCAGGGAAACTAGAAATCACTCTAAGTATTTCTGGCAGAGGGATTAAATACAAGAGGATAGGTGCTTACAAAGCTGATGGAAGGGCTAAAGGAGCAAAAGCCAGGGTTGGCAGGTATCACTGGTTTGCACATCTACTGTTGTTGCTTGGCCCAGAGAGCCAGAGTACTGTTGCTGCATGCAGAGGTAAGGAAACTGTGGGGTTTTGTTGCAGATGTTCCAGCTGCCCTGCTGTCCCTGGGGCTAGTTGTCAGGAAGGAGATGTAGAGTTCAGCCAGCCACTCCAAACCCATGACTAAATCTGCCTCTCTCTCACCATGGCTGCTGGAGAATGGTTTCTACCTCTCTTCTGCCTTCCACATCTAATGCTTCTTGTGTGCAGAACCTAATCTGTGTTCAGAACTGTGCTGGTAAGCCCTGGCCGGTTTGGCTCAGCGGTTAGAGCGTCAACCTGCGGTCTGAGAGACCCGGGTTCAGTTCCCGCTAAGGGCACATACCTCGATTGCAGTTTGTCCCCGGCCCTGGTCGGTCGTGCGGGTGGCAGCCACTCGATGTGTTCCTTTCACTTCGATGTTTCTCTCTCTCTCTCTCTGTTCCTCTCTCTCCCTCCCACTCTACCTGAACAAAAAAATGGGAAAATGTCCTCGGGTGAGGATAAAATAAATTAAAAAAAAAAAAGAACTGTGCTGGTAAGATAATCTGGGAACAGAAGGGTGTGGGAATGGTGCGCAGTCAACAGATAAAATCTGGCAGAAGCACCTACTGGTGCCATATCAGATGCCCAATACACACATAAATGAATTCATTCATTAAAAAAATATTTACTAGGGACTTCCAGTCAAGATGGCAGCGTAGATAAATACAGTATCGCGTCCTGCCACAACCACATCAAAGTTACAACTAAACTACAGAACAACCATCATTCAGAACCACCTGAAATCGAGCTGAATGGAATTCCTTTGTACAACTACGGAATTAAAGAAGCAGCCACATCGAGACTGGTAGGAGGGGCAGAGGTGGAGGGGCTAGTCCCACACCCACGTGTGGTGGATAAAAATTATTCCCACGTGTGGTGGGAAGGTCCTTCTTGAGGACTGAGGGGTCCCCCCATCCCACACCAGGCGCCCCGCTCAGGGTTCCAGTGACAGGAAGAGAAGTCCCCATAACTTCTGGCTGGAAAAACCAGCGGGAACTGAGGCTCAGGGAAGCTGAGACGGTTGGAGCCCAGGCACCTCCTCTTAAAGGGCTCGCGCAGGGACTTACTTGGACTTGCTCTCTCTAAGCTCAGAGGTGAAGCAGCTTGAGGGGCGCCAGAGACATACAGGGAAGAACTGAGCTGTTTGGCATTGGAGCGAGGGCTGGAGAGGGGGCTTTCTCCAGGACAGATGTGCTGTCAGAGGCCTTTGTTCCTTTCATGAGCCCTTCCCTTGGGCAGCAGACAGCTGCCATATCTGGGACTCCAGCAACCTGGCTCACACTGTTTGCCCTGCCCTGGTGATTCCCTGAGGCCCTGCCCCAACCAATTTTCAGGCCCACCCAAGCTGTTGCCAGTTGCTTTACCATAGGATTGGCCTGTCTTGGATTCTGCTTCAGGTTTTCCTAAATTCTTTCAAACAAGCAGCATCTGATCTCAGATAGCCCCATACCTCTCATTAAGTAATACATAGAAACAAACACAGGGAGGCAGCCAAAATGAGGAGACAAAGAAACAGGTCCCAAATAAAAGAACAGAACAAAACTCCAGGAAAAGAACTAAGCAAAATGGAGATAAGCAACCTAACAGATGCTGAGTTCAAAACACTGCTTATAAGGATGCTCAATGAACTTAGTGAGAACCTCAGTGAACTTAGTGAAGGCCTCAAGACCATAAAAAAGGACCAGTCAGAAATGAAGGAGGCACTAACTGAAATAAAGAATAATTTACACAGATTCAATAGTAGAGTAGGTGAAGCCAAGAAGCAAACCATCGATTTGGAATATAAGGAAGCAAAAACACCCAATCAGAACAGCAAAAAGAAGAAAGAATCCAAAAAAATGAGGATAGTGTAAGGAGCCTCTGGGACAACTTCAAGTGTGCCAACATTCGCATCTTGGGGGTGCCAAAAGGAGAAGAGAGAGAACAAGAAATCGAAAACCTATTTAAAACAATAATGGCAGAAAACTTCCCTAACTTGGTGAAGGAAACAGACATACAAGTCCAGGAAGCACAGAGAGTCCCAAACAAGATGAACCCCAAGAGGCCCACACCAAGACATATCATCATCAAAATGCAAAAGGTTCAAGACAAAGAGAGAATCTTAAAAAGGAGCAAGAGAAAAGCAGTTAGTTACCTACAAGGGAGCCCCCATAAGACTGTCAGCTGATTTTTCAAAAGAAACTTTGCAGGCCAGAAGGGAGTGGCAAGAAATATTCAGAGTGATGAAAAACAAGAACCTACAATCAAGATTACTCTATCCTGCAAAGCTGTCATTTAGAATTGATGGCCATATAAAGAGTTTCCCAGACAAGGAAAAGCTAAAGGAGTTCATCACCACCAAACCATTATTATATGAAATGTTGAAGGGTCTTCTTGAATAAAAAGATAAAAAATATGAACAAAAAAAATGGCAATAAATACATATCTATCGACAATTGAATCTACAAACAAAATGAGCAAGCAGAACAGAAACATTCTCATAGATACAGAGAACATTTTGTTGGTTGCCAAATGGGCGGGGGGTTGGGGGAATGGGTGAAAAAGGTGAAGGGATTAAGAAGTACAAATTGGCCCTGGCCGGTTTGGCTCAGCGGTTAGAGCGTCGGCCTGCTATCCAGAGAGGCCCAGGTTTGGTTCCTGTTAAGGGCACATATCTCGGTTGCAGTTTGTTCCCGGCCCTGGTTCGTCGTGCAGGTGGCAGCCACTCGATGTGTCCCTTTCACATCAATGTTTCTCTCTCTCCCTCTCTCTCTTTCTCTACCTCTCTCTCTCTCCCACTCTATCTGAACAAAAAATGGAAAAATGTCCTCGGGTGAGGATAAAAAACAAAACAAAACAAAACAAAAGAAGTACAAATTGGTTGCTAGACTGACAAACCTCAGAGGGAAGGGGGGTTGGGCGGTGGGAAGAAATAAACCAAAGAACTTATATGCACAACCAATGGACACAGACAACAGTGTGGGGAAAGGCGGGAGAGGGGCGGGAGTGGGGAGGAGGTGGTCAATGGGGGAAAAATGAGGAACATCTGTAATACATTAAACAATAAAGATAAATTTTTTAAAAAAATTTATTGTGTGCCCACTCTGTGCCAAGCATTGCTTTAGCCCTGGGCACAGAGCAATTAAACAAAAGCAGAACAAAAGTCCCCGATTTCATGGAATGAGGCAGATAATAAACAAGATTAGTAAGTAAAATACATAACATTACATTATAAGTCTAAGGAGAAAAATATAGAAGAGAAGAATAGGAAGTTAAATTTTGGATAGGCTAGTCAGAAAGACAATGAATGATAAATAGGTGAATTCTTCACAATGCCTCAGTGTCATGATGTTAACTTAGCGTTAACTAAGTTTGAGTGGCTCAGAATTCATTTGGTAATTTCTTGTGGCTTGAAGGTCAACTCTCAGTTGAGGGATGTCTGCTGGTGTGTCTGGCAGGGTCAGTTAAAAAGCGGAGTAGTTGCCCTGCCTGTGTGGCTCAGTGGATTGAGCATCTCAGTTCGATTCCTGGTCAGGGCACATGCCTGGGTTGTGGGCTCAGTCCCCAGTAGGGGGTGTGCAATAAGCAACCTATCAATGTAGCGCTCTCACATCGATGTTTCTATCTCTCTCCCTTCCTCTCTCTCTAAAAAAACCAGTAAAAACATATTTAAAAAGGAAAAAAAAAAGTGGACTAGCTGGTGGGGGCACAGACCCTTCTGACTTCCTGGTTCTTCTATGCAAGCAAGCTACAATAACAATAATAATGGCAATAACAACAGCTAGTGTGTATTGAGTACTTACTATATGTTAGGCACTGTTCTAAGCTCTTGATAGCTCATTTAATCCAACAACCCAATAAGAGGGGTACTATGATTGTCCCATTTTATAGATGTGAAACAGACAGAGAAGTTTAGAGATTTGCCCAAGATCTCTTAGGTTTTTTTAAAAAATCAATGGCAGAGTGAGGATTTGAACCCAGACAACCTGGCTCCAAAGCTGCTTCTAGCCTTCTGATTTCATGAAGTACAAAGGGGTCTTGAGAGTGACTGGAGGTACTGAGCTAGGTGGAAGAATTAGGATGGCGCTATAGGTGGGAAGTAGCTGAGATCAGCCAGGGCCACTGTGAGGGTCCTCCTGGTGGGGATGGTTTTTCCCCTCCCTTCCCAGAGCTCTCTCCCTGACTGTGCTGTCCTTCTAGGTGCCAAACCAGTGTGTGGAGGCTCCAGTATACCCTACCCCTCCAGTGTACAGCCCTGGAAAACAGGGATTCAAACCAAAAGGACCCAACCCCACTGCTCCCATGACCAGCGCCACTGGGGCTACGGTAGCCACTTTTGACTCCCCACCAACGCTGAAGACTCGACGGGCCAAAGGTGCCAGTGGACTCCCAGAAGGTGGGCCCACAGCCTGAGCATCTTTCTTCAGCATTGGCTTAGACTTCCCTTTTATGATGATTAGGATTAAGTTTGGTTGCATGTAATGAAAAATTCAAAATAAGAGTGACTTCAAAATGATAAAATTTTGTTTTTCTCCTGTGTAAAACAAGGCTAGAGGTAGACAATCAGGAGATCGTATGTCACCAGGAACCCACAGTACTTCTGTTCTGCCATCTCTAGTGCCTGGCTTCTGTTATCAGGGTGCCTCATTGTGTAAGATGGCTACTGGAGGTCTAGGCATAAATTTTATATTCTAGGCAGTAAGAAAGATTAAAGGAACATCTCCAGCTTCTAGCAGTTCTGCATGATGCTTTTGCTTACATCTCATTGGTCAAAACTTAGGCACATGAGCATATCTAGCAGCAAAGGAAGCTGGGAAATGTCTCTTAGCCAGGAACATTGATGTTCCCCTTAGGTAGAACATGTGTGAGGAAAGAAGAAAGGCAGAAGGGATATTAGGTAGGCAAGAAGCAATGTCTGCCACTGCTTTGGAGATAAGTATGGGGTTAGGGGCAGTGTCAGAAAGTGCTGGGGGGTGAGAACGGCAGAGAAATTGATAATTTTTCAGGGCCTTCCAGTCAGTTACTTCCATGCTATCTTTCTTTCACAAATATGTGTTGAGTTTGGTGTCAGGCACTAGGGATCTAACATCTTGGTCCAGGATTTCCCTATTCTCAGTTATCACAATTTAATGAGAAATACAGGGAATAAGTAAATATTGGTTACTCTAGGAAGGAGATTAATGGGGCACTATGATTGAGAATACTGGGGAGAGGATGGAAAATGATGCTACTATCCATCTGGGCATGAGAAGGAAACAGCCTTGTGGCTATATGAGGGACAAGCATATCCGGCAAGGGGGAATAGCAGATTCAAAAGTCCTGAGGTGGGATCATGTTTGAGATCCTTCAAGGTTAGCCAGGAGTCTGCTGTAGCTATATGGAGAGAATAATGAGGTCAGCAGGAAGCAGAGACTACAGAGCCCAGTAGGCCACTGCAGAAAGGTTGGATTTTATCGTAGGGAAGAGGCTCACCTGTGCCTCTTCCCTTGCCCAACTGTGAGGTCTGGGATTTCTCACCCCAGGTTCAGGAAGAAGAGTGACTGGAAGCAGTCCTTGCACCCATGGTTGTACCTCCAGCCTCACCATCCCTCTCCTCCCACTTTGTGTTTCAGCTGCAGGGAAGCCAAAGGCTCAGAAACTCAAGTGCTCATACTGTGACAAGTCATTCACCAAAAACTTCGACCTCCAGCAGCACATCCGAAGGTACCCAGGCATGGTGGGGCAGATGGCTCCTCGGCAGCCCTGGCTGGGGAGCCGTCTGTGTGGAATCAAGACTCCCTTCCCAGCCCGCTATCCTGGGTGGTGACCAAGGCCCCATTTGTCCTGTCATGGTTCTCAGAACTTCAGTCCAGGTCAGGATGGTTTTCCTTCTTCTCTTCCAGAAACAGTGGGAGGGTCTATGAAAGCTGTGGAGCCTGCCCACTAGGATGGGGAAGGTCCAAATGGGGTGAGGTAGAAGGAGAAATGTACTTGAACTGATAGAGGCTTTGCAGGCATGAGGGGTGCCTTAGTCGTCACCTCTGCAGAAGGGCTGGCCTCAAGGGCTGCCATGTTCTGCAAGTATGACTCTATCTGCTCACTCAGGACTAGCCTCAGTACCTCTTGTCCAAGAATATGCAGGGAACCCCTCTGGTCCACAGGTTTCCCTTCTGTGAAGTGGAGGGGTGGACTAGTTCAGTGTTTCTCAGAGTAGGGTAATTGGTACATGAGAGGTGGTTCGTGAATATGGTTTTGAAAAGTTCTGAAAGACAGTGAGAAAATTATTCTCTTTTCAATTTCTTTCAGTCCTTAGAGAGTCTCAAAAAAGGAAAAAGCCTCAATTTGGTGCTAGTCTGTCCTAAGGCCTCTCACATGCTTGTCCATGTTTTATGAGGGGGGTGGGGTAGAGAATGAGCTAACACATCATAGATTCCAACCACAGCGGGCAGAGGCTTTTCTTTAGAACAGGGTTTCTCCGCCTTGGCACTATCGACATTTTAGATCACATCATTCTTCTCTGTGGGGGCCTGACCTGTGCCTGGTAGAATGGTTAGCAACATTCCTGACCTGTAGCCAATAGCACTCCTCATTTCTCAGCTGTGACAACCAAAAATGTCTCCAAATATTGCCAAATATTCCCTGGAGGGCAAAATCTACCACAGTTGAGTCACTGATCTACACTGGTGCTGTGCAATAGAACTTCCAGCAAAGATGGAAATGCCCAAAACAGCACTATTTGATAGGGTACCACTA
Source organism: Molossus molossus (assembly GCF_014108415.1). NCBI lineage: Eukaryota > Metazoa > Chordata > Mammalia > Chiroptera > Molossidae > Molossus > Molossus molossus. Next base: position 21,593,467 of record NW_023425399.1, on the reverse strand, counting down.
ACCATATATAGCTGTTGAGCACTTGAAATATGGCTAGTATGATTGAGAAATTTGAATTTTTTTTTTTTTTTTACAGCTAGAATGGGTGGGAGAGAGGGGGGGAGAGAGAGAGAAACATTGATGTGAGAGAGATACATCGACTGGTTGCCACCCACACAACCCCAACCGGGGCAGAGACAAACTGCAACTGAGGTACGTGCCCTTAGTGGGAACTGAACCCCAGACTCTCTGGTCCACAGGCCGATGCTCTAACCGCTGAGCCAAACCAGCCAGGGTGAAATTTTTCTTTTAATGAATTTAAATTTCAGTATCCCATTTGGCTTGTGTCTATCTTATTGGACAGTGTAGTTCTAGATCTTAATAATATCATTTTATAAGTTATAGCATTTTTGGTTATTTCATATTTATGACAAGTGGTTTTCTTTTTTCTTTTTCTTTTCTTTATTTATTTATCATTATTTTTTTAAATCCTCACCTGAGGATATTTTTCCATTTATCTTCAGCTAGAGTGGGAGGGAGGGAGGGAGAGTGAGAGAGAGAGAGAGAGAGAAACATTGATGCGAGAGAGACACATTGACTCGCTGCCTTCCGCATGACCCTGACTAGGCCTGGGGACAAACTGCAACCGAGGTACGTACCGTTGGCCAGAACCAAACCCACAACTCTTTGGTTAGTGAGCCAATGCTCTAACCACTGAGCAAAATGGCCAGGGCTTTATTGATTTCTTAGAGAAAGAGGAAGGTAGAGAGAGATAGAAACATTGATGTGAGAGACATCAATCGGCTGCCTCCTGCATGCCCCTGCTGGGGATCTAGCCCGCAACCTGGGCATGTGCCCTGACTGGGAATCAAACTAGGATCTCTCAGTTCATGGGAACACTCTCAATCCACTGAGCCACACCAGCCAGGCACAAGTAATTTTCTTTACACAATAACAAAAAAAAGCTTTATTTGTAAACATTTTAAGTTTTAAAACATAGAATTGATTTGAAGGAAAATAGTAAATAATGATACAAGTGTTGTGCTTTGACAGCTAGGATATTTCTCCTTCAAATAATGGAAATCCCTATTTGAATGGGCTTAAATAATTAGGAAATGTTTCATCTTACAGTATGAGAGGGCCATGGAGAAGCTTAGCTGTAGGGCTGGTTGATTCAGCAGCTCAGTAATATCACTAAGAGCACAGGGTTTTTCTGTCTCTAGTCCACCTGCCTGAGCAAGAGGGCTTGTCCACCATAAAGGTGGCCAGCAGCATCGGGTGGCCAGTAACATCTAAATGTTCTGTTGGCCTTCCTGGTGGCTGTGAGCTCCCAGGCTGAGACCACATCTCCATTCCTATACAAGGGTGCTGACAAGCCTTGTTTCCTGCAGCCACACTGGTGAGAAACCCTTCCAGTGCATTGCATGTGGCCGTGCCTTTGCCCAGAAGTCTAATGTCAAGAAACACATGCAGACTCACAAGGTGTGGCCTCCAGGGCGCAGTGGTGGCACTGTCTCTCGAAACTCTGTAACCGTACAGGTCATGGCCCTGAACCCCAGCAGGCAGGAGGACGAGGAAAGCACAGGTGGGTTGAAGAGGGGAATGCCACTTTCCCTACGCCTCTCTTCTGCAGTTTCATGGGTTTTGTTGCTGTATGACCTTGAGCAACCTCCTTGACCTCTTTGGGCTTCAGTCTACTTCATTTGTAAAATTGGGCATAAGATGAAAGGAAGGATGACAAATATACAGTATGTGTGGTGTTACTCAAATGCTGTACCCATGGTAGACATTACTAATAAATCACTTACTGTTTTTGCTGAGTTTGGATACCTCCTCAGAATTTATTCATTTATTTATTTTTTTAATCCTCACCTGAGGACATTTTTCCATTTTTTGTTCAGATAGAGTGGGAGGGAGAGAGAGAGAGAAACATTGACGTGAAAGTGAAACATCGAGTGGTTGCCACCCACATGACCCAACCAGGGCCGAGGACAAACTGCAGCTGAGGTACGTGCCCTTAGAGGGAACAGAACCCAGATCTCTCCGGACTGCAGGCCAACACTCTAACCACTGAGCCAAACCGGCCAGGGCAGAATTTATTTTCAATATATTGCTCTAGGCATTTATTCTCAGTTGATCAGAAATTGAAATCTGTTTGGCCTCTATGATCTGCAAAGCTTTTTATAGTTTGTGAAATTGTCACCAAAGCCATCACTTGTCCCTGAGCTAATGACCTTTTCCCTAATATTGGTTTAATTAGAGCAGCACTGTCCAGCAAAAATATAATGTGAGCAACATATGCCATTTAAAATTTTCTAATAGCTACATAAAAACAGTAAAAAAAAAGAAGGTGAAATTAATGTTAATTATGTATTTTATTTAACCCAATACACACACACACACACACACTTTGTTGTTGTTGTTAATCCTCACTCGAGGATATTTTTCCACTGATTTTTAGGTAAAGTGGAAGGGAGAGAGGGAGAGAGAAAGAGAGAAACATCGATGTGAGCAAGACACATCAATTGGTTGCCTCCCACATGACCTTGATCAGGGCCAGGGAGCTAACCTGTAACCCAGGTACATGCCCTTGACTGGGAATTGAACCTGAGACCCTTTGGTCCATGGGCTGATGCTCTAACTACTGACCCAAACCAGCCAGGGCAAACTCAATATATTAATAGTATCATTTTAGCATGTAATATAAAGAAATTATTAATGAGATATTTTATCTTCTTTTTTATGCTAAGTTTTCAAAATCCATTTATATTTATAGCACATCTGGATTTAGACTGGCCACATTCTGAGTTCTCAGTTGCCACATGTGGCTCTTGGCCACTGTATTGGACAGTGTAAGGCTGGGGCTTTCCTGTGTAGCCCCATGGGTAAGCAACACCTGCTACGTGCCAGCTAATGAAGGGGGGTGTTTTGCTGTGCAAACAACATATGGCCACTTTTATATGATCTCCCTGTTAGAACTAGCTCTACTGTGTATTTAACCATTCTGTATGTGCACTCTGAGTCCTTGGAGTTCCTTGGAGAAGAAACCATTTTTTTTCTGTGTCTTTTGGAATTTCCTGCAGTGCCTAGCACCAAAGTTTCAACCATCTAGAAAACATTTATGGAGGCCTACTATGTGCCAGGCCCCTGTCCTCAGGGAATGTGAGGAAAGGGCAACTAAATAAATGAGTGTAATTAGAGCAAGGAGCTAGGGAGGCATGGTGAGTTCAGCTAGGAGGGGTGTTCAGAATTTTTAACAATTGTGGAGAGGTCTGGAGTGTACGAGGGGAAAGCCAGGGAGGGGAGATTTGAGGCAATAGTTATTTGTCGATCAGAATGTAAGTATTTCGGTATTTTAGCACCTGGAAGGGTGGTATCAGTGCATACCAGTTGAATGTGCGTGCAGGACCTTGAGTGCAGTGTCCAACAGCAAGCATGTGGTGGGTGGTGGGGTGTACGCAGTGGACCACACAGGAAGTGTGTGTGAATCTTTTCTGAGTGGTGTGGCTGTCTGTCCTGACTCTTCCTCTACTCTTCTCAGTGACTTCTCTCACTGGCTTTCTCCACAGGGTTGGGCCAGACCCTGCCGAGTGCCCCACAGTCCCAGGCCTTGCCCACAGCAGGTGAGGATGAAGGGGACAAGCTGGAGGCCAAGCAGGTGGTCCTCATCGATAGCTCCTACCTGTGCCAGTTCTGCCCCAGCAAGTTCAGCACTTACTTCCAGCTCAAGTCCCACATGACCCAGCATAAGAATGAGCAGGTAGCTGGCTAGTGGGAGTGGTGGTGGTGGGGTAGTTCCATCTAATTCGTGAACCTTGGCTGGTGCTGGGGTCTTGAACATGGCCTAGAAAGGGGACAAGAGTGGGCCTCATTTGGTCTGAGCTACTGTCTAACCACTCATGATACGCTAAGCTTCCCCCTCTATTCTGCCTTTATGAGGCCAGCTTACTGGGCTATTGTGGTGCTGAGGGAGGAAGCCCACCTCTCAAGGGTCATATAATGAAGGAATAAGAGACAGGAAAAATTCTTAATACCCTGAGACGATCTAATGTCTAAAAACCTACCTATGGGGATTTAGGGTTACAGTCTTTTATTTTTTTTTAATTGAGATGTAATTCACATACTATAAAATTTATCCTTTTAAAAGTATATAGTTCAGTGGTTTTTATTTTATTATTTTTATTTTTTGCATTTATCTTCAGATAGAGTGGGAGGGAGAGAGAGGAAGAGAGAGAAACATTGATGTGAGAGAAACACATTGACTGGTTGCCACCCACACAACCCCAACTAGAGCTGGGGACAAACTGCCACCGAGGTATGTGTCCTTAGTGGGAACCAAACCCGGGTCTCTCTGGTCCGTGGGCCGACGCTCTTAACTGCTGAGTAAAACCAGCCAGGACAGTTCAGTGGTTTTTAATATAGTCATAAGGTTGTATAGCCATCACCACTATCTAATTCCAGAACATTTTCATCACCCCAGAAATAAACCCTGTACCCATTAGCAATCACCCCCTGCCCTAAGTCTCTGGTATCCATTCATCTAATTTCTGTCTATGAATTTTCATATACTGGACATTTAATATGAATGGAATCACATAGTATGTGGCCTTTTGAGAAAATGTTCTTAAGGCTTATCCATATTGTAGCATGTACCAGTACTTTATTCCTCTTTATGGCAGAATGATATTCCATTGTATGGATATACACATTTTGTTTATCCTTTCATCAGGTAATGACATTTGGATTATTTCTATTTTTTACCTTTTGTGAATAATGCTGTTATGGACATTCATATACAAGTTTTTGTATGAACATATGTTTTTAATTCTCTTGGGTATAAACCTAGAAGTGAAATTTCTTGGTTATATGGTAACTCAATTCTAGTGTTTATTTTTTACAATAACCTTTATTTTTTCTTATAAATGTATCATATGCCCAATATAGAATTAGAAAATTCTGAAAAGTCTAAAGAATGTATAGGTTAATATTTACTATTTATGTTATGTTGGGCACCCTGCTAAATGCTTTTTTTGTTTGTTAATCCTCACCCAAGGATATTTTTCCATTGATTTTAGATAGAGTGCAAGGGAAGGAAGGAGAGAGAGAGAGAGAAACATCAACGTGACAGAGACATATTGATTGGTTGCCTCCCATACTACCCCAACTGGGACCGGGAATTGAACCTTCAACCCTTTGGTCTATGGGCTGACACTCTAATCGCTGAGCCAAACTGGACAGGACACCCTGCTAAATGCTTTTCATTCAATATTTTATTTACTCCTCATAACAACCTTAGAAATAGACATTTTCAGTATCTCCAAAGGCTCAGAGGGGTGAAGTGACCCATCCAGAGTCACACTGCCAGTAAGTGACTAAATCAAGGTTCAAAGCCAGATTCATTTGACCCTAAACCCCACAACATTAACCACCTTGCAATACATTCTCCCAAGAATGCAGCACAAAATCCAGTGTATTTTGTGGAGTTTCTGTAATTTAAAAAAATTATCATTGGGGTCTAATACACATATAATTTTGAATTGTGCTTTTCTTTTTGAGAAAGCTTTTTTAGATTTTTAATTTTTATTTATTTTTTGTTAATCCTCACCTGAGGGTATTTTTTCCATTGTTTTTTAGAGAGTGGAAGGAAGAGGCAGAGGAGAGGGAGAGAGAGAGAGAAAGACTGAGAAATATCAATGTGAGAGAGATACGTTGGTTGCCTCCCACATGAGCCCCAACCAGGGCCATGGCAATCTAACCTGAAACCCAGGGATGTGCCCTTGACTGGAAATTGAACCTGTGACCCTTTCTTGCAAGGGCTGATGCTCTAACTAGTTAGCAACACCATCCAGGGCCAATTGTATTTTATTTTATTTTTTTATTTTTTTATCCTCACCTGAGGACATTTTTCCATTTTTTGTTCAGATAGAGTGGGAGGGAGAGAGAGGAAGAGAGAGAAAGAGAGAAACATCGATGCAAACGGGACACATCGAGTGGCTGCCACCCGCACGACCAATCAGGGCTGGGGACAAACTGCAATTGAGGTACGCACCCCCAGCGGGAACTGAACCCAGGTCTCTCTGGACTGCAGACCGATGCTCTAACCACTGAGCAAAACTGGCCAGGGCGCCAATTTTTTTTTTTTTTTAATGTATATTCACACAAAGTTGCAAAGATAGTACAGAAAGGTCCCTTATTCAGTCAGTTTCCCTCAGTGGTTGCATCTCACATAGCTATAGCACAGTATCAAAACTAGGAAACTGACATTGGTATAGTTCTGTGTCATTTTGCCACCTTATAGATTTGTGTAGCCACCTCTGCAGTCACAGTACAGAACTATTTTGTTACTCTAGCGTTCTCCCTTGTACTGCCCCTTACTAGACACACTCCTCCTCCCCAACATACTTAGCCTCTATTTTTTTTTTTTTTTTTATCCTCACCCGAGGATATTTTTCCATTTTTTGTACAGATAGAGTGGGAGGGAGAGAGAGGAAGGGAGAGAGAGAGAGAAACATCGACGTGAAGGGACACATCGAGTGGCTGCCACCCTCACGACCAACCAGGGCCGGGGACAAACTGCAACCGAAGTACGTGCCCTTAGCGGGAACCGAACCCAGGTCTCTCCGGACCGCAGGCCGACGCTCTAACCGCTGAGCCAAACTGGCCAGGGCACATACTTAGCCTCTAGAAACCACTGATCAGTTCTCTATCTCTCTGAGTTTGTCATTTTGAGAATGTCGTATAGAGTTATCCAGTATGTGACCTTTTGAGATTGGCCTTTTTTAGTCAGCATAAATTCTCTTGAGATTTGTGCTTTTTATTTATTTATTTATTTATTTATTTATTTATTTATTTATTTATTTATTTTTTATTTTATTTTTTTAATCCTCAACCGAGGACATTTTTCCATTTTTTGTTCAGATAGAGCGGGAGGGAGAGAGAGGAACAGAGAGAGAGAGAGAAACATCGATGTGAAGGGACACATCGAGTGGCTGCCACCCGCACGACCAACCAGGGCCGGGGACAAACTGCAACCGAGGCACGTGCCCTTAGCGGGAACCGAACCCGGGTCTCTCTGTACCGCAGGCCGACGCTCTAACCGCTGAGCCAAACTGGCCAGGGCTATTTATTTATTTTTTTAATCCTCACTTGAGGATATTTTTCTGCTTATCAGATAGGGTGAGAGGGAAGTGGGGGGAGAAAGAGAGAGTCAGAAATGTCGATATGAGAGAGGCACATCTACTGGTTGCCTCTCGCACAACCCAAGCAGGGCCAGGGACAAACCACAATCAAGGTATGTGCTCTTGGCCAGAACTGAACCCACGACTCCTTGGTCCACAGGCTGACACTCTAACCACTGAGCCAAACCGTCCAGGGCTATACTTTCTATTTTTTTTAACCTAATTTTATATTTTGAGTATTTTCTCACATCACTTTTTTTTTTTTAAGGACAATTTTTGTTACTTTCTTGTACAGAAAACTCAACAGTGTACACTTAGCCAGTTTGATGGCCAGTTTTTTAGCCTTTGCCATTTCCAGCTTGACAATGTGAGCCACTGACTTGGACCCAGGACATTGCCTCTCCAGTGGTGACGAATCTCATCATATCTGTCATTGTGATTGGTACAGATACAGAGCTTAACCAGAGCTCCTTTGTCTTCCGAGTTAACCTGTATGAAGGCGACCATGGTGCAGGTCTTCCTGTGGACTAGACACCCCAGCCTGGCCTTCCCCTTGATAATGCGATAGGGAACCATCATCTTACAGCGCAGGGCAGGCAGGAAGACATCCAGCTCGATGGGGTCCACATTGTGTGCAGTCACTGCCAGCCAGTCCTTCTTCTCCACCAGGGTGGTGACAGTGTTAATCTCTGCTTGAAGGACGAGTGGCCTCTTGGTGACATCCCCTTCTCCAGCAACTCTTTTCTCAGCCTGGGCCACCATTCTCTGTGTCTTCTCTTGCTTTGTCTCTGGTCTGTGCTTGTGGGGCAGCTCAAGCAGTCGAGTAGCTGTTTGGTGATCCAAGGCCTAGGTGAAACTGGTTAATGGCAGGAGGCACTTTCAGACGCTCATAGAGAATAGCCCTTTGCCGCTATAGCCAAATGTAGCTGGACCATTTGACAAAGTGGGTGAGGTCCCTTTTGAGCTGGATGTCCTGTCCAATGCCAAAATTCTTGGCCTTTTCTCAAACAAGGGATTTACTATCTTCTTGGCCTCCTGCTTCTTCACAACAGCAGGGACTGGCACCACCTTCTTCCCTGTAGCCTTCTTTTGTTTCCACATCTTGAGCAGCAAGAGGAGAGAGAAAGAAAATGAAGTTGTGGAAAATATGTAGCTCATGTCACTATTTTTAAAAATATGAGTTTAATGGCTACATTTTTAAAAAATCTGTTGTTTAACATTTGTTATTTCTTGAGTTTTGCTATTATAAACAAAACCATGGTGAGATCATTGTAATCAAATCTTTGTTTACATCTCTGATTTTTTTTCCTTATGATAGATTCCTAGCAGGGGGGCTGATGGAAGTTAGGATATCCTTGGGGCAAATCACAGAAAACATTGACTCAAACTGGCTTAAACAATTAGGGAGTTTGTCATCTCACATAACAAGAAACCCCAAGATATGGTAGTTCCAGGCCTGAAATAGTCAGTAGACTCAACCCAGCATCAAGGACCCTGTGTCTTTCCAGCTCATCTCCACTATCTCTACTATGTGGCTTTGTTCTCTACTGACAGCTCACCTGTGGTCCTGGGATGGTGGCCACTCTTTTTAGGTCCAGACACAATCTTATTCATGAGCAAAAAGGGACTATCTTTTTTAGAAGCAAGGAAACCTTTCCTTGAATATCTCTTCTTGGTCAGAGCTAGTGCATGTGCTCTGTCATTTAGGATTGCATTATTCTGCTACAAATAATAGAAAACTGGCTTATAGTTATGCTTTTATTTCTCTTACATCATAAGAAGTCACAGCATAAGAAGTCCATAAGTAGACAGTGTTGGGCTTGTATAGCAGGTGAGATATGTCATCATGGACTCAGGCTTTTTCTGGCTTTCTGTTCTGCTATCCTTAGCATGTGGCTTTCATTCTCAAGGTTGCAGGGTGGCTGCTGTATCTCCAGCCATCACACCTGTATTCTAGTGAGGGAAAATGCAAAAGGCAGAGGGGATTTTCCTAGGAAGCTTTTGCCTTTTTGTTCTGGGAGTGATGCCTTTTCTAAAGATTACTACCTTACATATCATTGGTAAGAAAGGAGTCACATAACTGACACTATATGCAAGGGAGCCAGGAAGATGGGATCAAAAAATTATTTTAAGAGAGAGGAAGATAGAAAGAGAGAGAGAGACATCGATGTGAGAAAGAAATATCAGTTGGTTGCCTCCTGCATGTACCCTGACCTGGGATCAAATCCACAACCTGAGTATGTGCCCTGACTGGGAATCGAATGAACCCTGCCACCTTTGGTATACAGGATGACTTTAACTGGGCATGTTGCCTTCTTGAGCAAATCATGGTTCACTTTGTTAGGAAGAAGGAGCATCTGGAATTGTATAGGCAACCAGAAGTATGTACCACTTTTCAAAGTAAAATTTTAAAAATGTTAAAAACAGCCCTGGCCGGTTTGGCTCAGCGGTTAGAGCATCGCCCTGCGGTCCAGAGAGACCCGGGTTTGGTTCCCGCTAAGGTAAGGGCACGTACTTCGGTTGCAGTTTGTCCCCGGCCCTGGTTGGTCGTGCAGGTGGCAGCCACTCGATGTGTCCCTTTCACGTCGATGTTTTTCTCTCTCTCTCTTCCTCTCTCTCCCTCCCACTCTCTCTGTACAAAAAATGGAAAAATGTCCTCGGGTGAGGATAAAAAAAAAAAAAAATGTTAAAAACATAATTTTCATGTAAATAACATAGTGAGCGTGAGTTTGAATTTTACATAACTCATTAATCAGGGACCTGGAAGGATGACAAAGTCAGTTCAAAAGAGGATATGAGACACTGATATTTATACCTTTATATATAACTGTCAGGGAAAAAAGAAATTCTGAAATAAGATTGCTAAGTTAGGTACAAATCTGGTTACTGTCCTACAGGGCAACAAAACCCATGACCTTTGGGTTATCTTTTCTACCTGACAAAAATAATTTATTTCAGATCAGTCTTGTACAAGTTAATATTTAACTTTAGAGTCTGGATTCTAATCAGTGGTAAATAGTCAAAACAATGCACATTTCCCCAGAGAGTGAGATTACCCTGGACAGGCTTATTAAACAGCATTTCTCAAAGTGAGGTTCCTGGACCAGCATCACCTGGGTACTTGTTAGGATGCACAAGTTCAGATCACCAGACCTACTAAATCAGATACTCTGGGGGTGGTGCCCAGCAATTTGTTATTGTCACGCAAACTTCAGTTGAGAGCTACTACTCTAGAATGACATTGGAAGGACACAGTGTCATCTTTTCTACAGTATTTTTGGATTTAGGGAAATTTTTCTAAATATTCTCAGGTAACACAGAGCCTGAGGAAAGGGCAATGGGGTCACTGTGATGGGCGGAGAGGAGAGAGCCCTCCTATCAAAATAAAACCAGGGCTCTAGCAGCAGGGGAGCAGGGGAACAGAGGTAGGGTCTTCACCAACAGTGTTCCAGGCGGATGCCACAGGGCAAGGGGCTGCAGTGGAGGCAGCTCTCCTGCCTCCCCTTATCTGCCCCACATCTGCTATCAAGGTGTACAAGTGTGTGGTCAAAAGCTGCGCCCAGACGTTCCCAAAGCTCGACACATTTCTGGAACACATCAAGAGCCACCAGGAGGAGTTGAGCTACCGCTGCCACCTCTGCGGCAAGGACTTTCCCTCGCTGTACGACCTGGGTGTACACCAGTACTCCCACAGCCTCCTGCCGCAGCACAGCCCCAAGAAGGACAGCACGGTCTACAAGTAGGTGTCCTCCCACTTCCTCTCTCGCAGGGGTCCCCGGGGTCTGCGGCCTCGGTGGTTCTCACTCTCAGGACCAGCACACACCTCAGAGGGGGAACTGAGTCTCCAAGCTGGGGTCCAGCCTGGAGAGTGGGTTCTGGGCCTTAATACTGGCGGGGGGGGGGGGGGGGAGGGGGAGAGATGCTCGCCCTCCTTATAGCATTCTTTAACTTGGCAGACATTTATCCTAAAAAAAAAAAAAAAAAAAAAAATCCTAAACAGGGGAAACCGGTCTTTCCTTGTTATATGGAAAAAAGATTTGATTTTTTTTTTCTATGCTAAGAATATTATGAAAATATTATTTTTTCTGATAATTTACAAAATTTAGGTTACAGTTGGAATGGTACACAGATTCTTAGAATGAAAAAAGAATTAAGCATGTTTGAAAGCAAAAATCACAAAAATAAGATTTTCTTTTTTATTTTATTTTATTAATTTTTTTCTTTATTGATTTTAGAGAGAAAGAAAGGGAGAGGGCGAGCGAGATAGAAACATTGATGAGAGAGAACATCGACTGACCACCTCCTGCATGCCCCCCACTGAGGATTTGGCCCACAACCATGTGCCCTGACTGGGAATCGAACTGGTGACCTCTTGTTACATGTGTTGATTCTCAACCACTGAGCCACACCGGCCAGGCAAAGATTCTCTTTTTTAAAAATATGTTTTTATTGATTTTAGAGAGAGAGGAAGAGAGAGAAAAACATCGAGAGTGAAGCATCAATTGGCTGCCTACCGCACGCCCCCTACTGGGGTTCGAGCCCTTAACTCAGGCATGTGCCCTGACCGGGAATCGAACTGGTGACCTTTTAGTGCATGGCATGACACTCAACCAACTGAACCACACCAGCCAGGGCAAGATCATTTTTTTAATAATATATAAAATTTAGGTTGAACTTGAAGATATATGCTGATTCTTAGAATGAACAAGGAATGCATCAAGTGTAGATTTGATTTGGGGGTCATTTTTTCTGACCGTCCTTTTTACATCACATTAGTTTTATGTTACAGTCATAAAGAGGGTCCCTCAGTTTTGCCACATATTTTTAATCCTCAGATCCTCAAATCATCCTGTTTGGAGCTGTCATTCCTGTGATCAGCCTTTTGAGTTTCTCTTCCTCAATTGTATTCCGGCCCCTCCTCCAGACTCTCCTTTGTTGATGATGTTATTTGCAGATATGCAACATCACTTTTGTAGCTTTGTGAAGTCCTGCATTTTTGCCTTGCAGTTATTTTGCTGTGCATTTGCTCTGTGTTGCTGCTTCACAGAGCCCAGCAAATAATGCATGGAGATACATCTTAGTGAAAAACAAGGATTTGTTTAAGGACTCCTTTAGTTGTTAGTGAATATTTTCATGTTAAATGGCTTTTGCTTCTTTATACAAAATTGTAACTGCGAGGACTTGGCTGATGACCTCTGTTAAGAGGGCCCCACTGTAATTCCTGGGTGAACTTCTGAAGTTCAGAGATAAGTAAATATAGACCTTGAGTTAGAATTCATGGGCTGCTTAGGGAGACAAATATATAAATATTTTTACTGTATACTGTGATAAAATACTGTGTGTGTGTGTGTGTGTGTGTGTGTGTGTGTAGTATAGAAGTACCACAGTCAGCAGTAGGGCAGGGAAGGTGTCCCAGGAGCAGTGGTATCTGAACTGGGTTTTGAAGGATGAGTAGGATTTTGCCAGGTTGGCAGTGGGTAGGGTGGAGTGCATTCCTAGCAGGAAGACCAACAAGTGTAGAAATATAAAATAAAATAGCAAGTGGTTTAGAATGACTGTTACATAGAGTAGATGTGGGAATTGATATTTAGATGAGGGCTGGGGGAGGAGGTGGGGCCAGGGCATGAGGGCCTTGTAGAAATAACAAGAGATTTGAGAAATTGGCGGGGGGACTGGGACTCATGCAATGGTGTATAAGGCAGCTAACCCTGGGGAGATTGGGAAGTGGGGCCAGAGAGACAGGAAAGCCAGGTGAGGCTTTTACCAAAGGCATGGAGATTTGTACTCAGAAGACGTATGCTTTTGCTTTTGCTCTTCTAGTCTGTGTATTATCTATAAGTTCCTTTGGCTCTGTGGCCCTCAGGACTGAGATGCCAAGTAAAAGGAAGGGAGCACCTACTATGTGCCAGGCTCTGACTTAGGAACATTGATCCCTACAATCCTGGGAGGTAGGTTGTATTAGCTCAGGCTGCTATAACAAAATACTGTAGACACATGAGACAGAAGTTGCCTTATCTCTCTGGTCTTTTTTTTTTATCCTCACCTGAGGACATTTTTTTCCAATTTCTGTTTAGATAGAGTGGGAGGGAGAGAGAGAGAGAGAAACATCGACATGAAAGGGACACATCAAGTGGCTGCCACCTGCATGACCAACCAGGGCCAGGGACAAACTGCAACTGAGGCACGCGCCCTTAGCGGGAACTGAACTCAGGTCTTTCTGGACCGCAGGCCAACGCTTTAACCGCTGAGCCAAACTGGCCAGGGTTTTCTGGTCTTTTCTAATAAGGGCACTAATCTCATCATGAAGACCCCCATACTCATGGTGCCATCTAACTCTTAGTCACCTCCTGAAGGCCCCATCTCCAAATACCATTATTACATTAAGGGTTAGGGCTTCAACATATGAATTTTGGAGGGACACATTTCAGTCCATAGTGGTATTCTATTCTTTTTGAAGATGAAGACATTGAGACTCAAATTGGCTCTTTTAGCAGGAATATCACAAGGTGACACTGTGTCCTTCTCAGTGCATTATATCAGGAGGTACAAGATGTTGGTTTACATTGTTGCTGGGGAAGTTACCTAGGATGACTTAGTTAGGGTGGTGTTTCTGGCAGGGTTTTAATTTTAGTGATTATTGCTAAACTATTTCCCATATAAACCTGTGTTTCCTCACTGCTGAAGCTGGTGTGATTCTTGTCCTCTCCCTCCCACCAGCTTGGGAGGTTTCTGCCCTCCTGGTAGTTCTCCCACCGCACCTCCTCTTTCTTTTTTATTGTGGAAGCATTTAGCTTGTTTTCAGTGTGTGGTTTGAGGGGGTCCCTTGGGCACTCCACAGGTGCAGCCTGCCTGCTGGTTTCTCATGGTGGTCCTGGTATACAGATGGCAAGACCATGTTTTTGTTTTTGGCATACCTGTGGCATTCCTCACTGGCACTGCATCGTAAATGAGTTTATTTGCTGGCAGATGTTTTCATGGTGGGGAGACAGTGAGGTCTTCTTCAGGTTTGTGATGTGAAACTGCTATTTTGCAGGCATATTAGCCACAGTGATATAAAGACTGTTTACAGTAAAGACTGTGTATAGTGCTTTGTGGTTTATGAACTGTTTAGCACAGTTGTATCCTTTTACTCTCATGATAATCTTAAGTAGGAATGAGGGGCAAGTCTATTTGGGATTCTCAACCCATTTTATGGATGAGGAGACTGAGAGTCAGAAATGGGAAAGAACCAGGCCTGGAGCCTTGTCTGTCTGACTCTTTCATGTAACAGATTGTCAGTGGTGCTCAGAGCAATTTGTGAAAAGATTAGATATGGTCCTTGTCTCCAGATCTCATTTGCTGGTGGAGGAGACAGATAATAATCAAGTAAGCAAACAAATAAAATAATTCCAGGTAATAAGTGGTGAGAAGAAAATAAACCTGGGTGACATAATAAGAAGAGGTAGGCAGAGGGGGGCAACTTAAGACAGGAGGAAGTAATATTTGAATTGAGACATGAAGGATGAGAAGGTGATGTCAGGGGAAGACTGGGGAATAGTATTTCAGATCATAGAAATAGCAAGTACAAAGGCCCACAAGTGGGATCAGTCTTGGTGTGTTTGAGGTACATTAAGGAGTTCAGAGTGGCAGGAGTAGAGTAAGTGAGCTAGGCAGTGAAGATGAAGTCTGAGAGGTAGAAGTGGATCAAGCCAGTAGGGCCTTTAGACCAAGGTGGGGACTTTTTTTGTTGTTAATCCTTGCCCAAGGATATTTTTTCCATTGATTGATTTTTGAGAGAGTGGAAGGGAGGGAGGGAGGGAGGGAGGGAGAGAGACAGAGAGAGAGAGAGAGAGAGAGAGAAAAGAGAGAGAGAGAAAAGAGAGAAACATCAATGTGAGAGAGACACATTGATTGGTTACCTCCTACATGTGCCCAGTTCGGGGCCAAGGATCAAACCTGCAACCCAGGTACGTGCCCTTGAGCTTCAGTGCATGGGCCGACACTCCAACCAGCCAGGGCACAAGGTGGGGACTTTTAAGCAAGGATATTACATGGTCTGATTTTGATTTTTAAAGGCACTGCTGGCTCCCCTGTGGGTAATGGATCTTCTAGAGGGTGGGGTAGGACAGGGGGGCCAGTGAGGAGGCTCCTGCATATGTCCCAGTAGAAGAAAATGGCAGCTTGGACTAGGATGGAGGCAGTGGCTAGTGAGAAGAGTGGACTGATTTGAGAATGAGTTAAAAGTAAGATTTTGCCTCCTAATGTTGGCCCTGGGGTAAGGGAAGGGCTGATTCCTGGGCCTGCTAGGCTAGTCCAGCCCCACACACCACTCTCACTTACCCTTCCCATTTAGATGTGTCAAATGTGTCAACAAATACTCTACCCCTGAGGCCCTGGAGCACCACCTACAGACCGCCACTCATAACTTCCCCTGCCCGCACTGTCAAAAGGTAGGTACTCCTGCGACAATTGGGGGCAACAGGTGGTGGAATGAAAACTTCACTGTTTCCTTCTCCCCTCATCCCTTGCTAACCCCATGCAGGCAAAGCTTGGGGTTGTCTCCACTGAAGACATTTCATCTTTGAAGAGTGAGAACTCTGCCTGGCCTGTCTTACCCATCAGACACCACACATGGCCATCTGGGGCTGCTGCTGGGCTGGTGCGGGATGAGGCCTGTGCTAGGCCAGGCCCAGCATCTGAACAGCAGCCATCAGTTTCCTGACGTGTTATTGTCCTTGTTATTGTTGTTTCTTCTTTTTAGCAAATCTGGAAAGCCTCATTGAAGTTTGTCCCTTAATATCATCAAATATCCAGGCTGTATTCCAATTTCTAATTGTCTTAAAAACATCATAATTTTTGTAAAGTTTGTTTGAATTAAGTCTATATATTGCAGTTGGTTGATATGACCAACGTTTCTTTTAATATATATAGGTTTCCCACACCATTGATCCTTTTGTTTTCCTTTTAATTTATTTGTTGAAGAAACTGGGCCATTGGTCCTGTGGAGTTTCCTGAGGTGTGGATTTTGCTGATTGTATCCCCCCGGTGTATTTAACTTATTTCTTTGTTCTACTCACTTTCTTACAACCTTACATGGCAGATTTTCCAGAACAGCCCTGGTTTCACTTCAGCCTCATGGTAGATGTTTCTAATTATATAGTCTAATTTTGAGCTTTGGAATTTGTGGTTCAAGTAAAATATATTATGAATTGAGCAAGAACCATGTGCCAGATGCTGTTCTGAGCATTTTACTTGAATTGACTCATTTAACCCTAGGAGATAGGCATATTATTACTCTTCCACTTTATAGATGGGAAAACCAAGGCACAGAAAGGTCATCCAACTAGGAAATAGTAGGGCTAATAAGTAGTTGGGCAGTTGGGTCTGTGCCCTTGACCACTTTTTTATACCAATTGAATGAATACCTATCCTGTATCTGGGAGGAAGGAGATTTTGGCTTCTGGGTGTTCTGGCTTTTTATTACCTTTTCATTCCTTTCTGTAGTTATTTATTCACTTTTTTATTTCTTTTTTTTTAATTTTTTATTTATTGTTTTTGTTACAGATGTTTCTCATTTTTCCCCCATTGACACCCTCCTCCCCTTCCTCCCCACCCCATCCCCTGTTTTGTTGTCTATGTTCATTGGTCATGCATTTTTTCTTCACTTTTTTCATTTATTCTTTTACTTGTCAGTCATTTGACAGGCCCTGTGCTGGGAAATGAAAGCCTCTTTATTTCCTCTTGGAAATTCCATGTAAGCAAAGAGCTGTAATTCAGTGGGTTAAATACTGACTTAAAAAATGTGAATGTATATTCAAGGGCAGAATTTGCTTTGCCTGGTATGGCAATGTGGAGTCAGAGAGGGCTTCACCTGAATTGGGTCTTGAAGGATGAGTAGAAGTTTGTCAGGCTAAGAGAGAAAGGCCCTCTGGGTAGAAAAAACAGCCTGGGCAGAAGCTCAGAGCAGACATGTTTTGACTGAGCTTATGGGTGAGTAGTGGGAACCATCATGTTCTGAGGGCTATGTCTGACATTGTGGGCCCTAATTCATGGTGAGCAGGAAAGAAGTTGTTTCCATAGGAAGGCTGGAAATGTGGGGTCCCTTGAGCTCAGAAGGTAATGAGGGCTAGTGAGTCAGACCTGAAACTGACTCCTGTCTTCTGCCAGGTGTTTCCTTGTGAACGCTACCTGCGGCGTCACCTGCCCACACATGGCAGTGGGGGCAGGTTCAAGTGCCAGGTGTGCAAGAAGTTCTTCCGGCGGGAGCACTACCTCAAACTGCATGCTCACATCCACTCAGGTGGGTACCCAGCTCCCCCACTAACTCCTGCCTACTTCACCTCCCTCATCCCCAACCCCCTCTTTGTTCTTCCCATCCCTCTCTGGTTTTCTTCCCCATCTCCCTTTAGCCCTCATCCCCTTCTATCTCCTTCTTGGCCCCCTACCCATCTTCCCACCAGCACTGGGGCAGAGATCAGCCCCTGGAAGCTGGTGGGGGTTCTTTAGGCTCTGCCCCTTAAAAGTCAGTTCCCTCAGATCATTGTGAGTCCCTGGGGGTGGGGGCACTTCTCTCACCACAAAATTAGCACCCAAATCTAGACAATACCCCCTCTCTTTAGTTCCCCAGTGGAGATACATTGGCTTTTTATTTTATTTTTTATTTTTTAATTTTTTTATTTTATCCTCACCTGAGGACATTTTTTCATTTTTTGTTCAGATAGAGTGGGAGAAAGAGAGAGAAACATCGATGCAACAGGAACACATCGAGTGGCTGCCACCTGCACGACCCAACCAGGGCTGGGGACAAACTGCAACTGAGGTACATGCCCTTAGCGGGAACCAAACCCAGGTCTCTCTGGACCACAGGCTGACGCTCTAACCACTGAGCCAAACCGGCCAGGGCCACATTGACTTTTTAAAAATCTTTTTTTTTTTTTTTATCCTCACCCAAGGACATTTTTCTTTTTTTGTTGTTGTTCAGATAGAGTGGGAGGAAGAGAGAGAGAGAGAAACATGGATATGAAAGGGACACATTGAGTGGTTGCCACCTGCACGACCCAACCAAGACCGGGGACAAACTGTAACTGAGGTACGTGCCCTTAGCAGGAACCGAACCTGGGTCTTTCTGGACCGCAGGCCGACGCTCTAACTGCTGAGCCAAACCGGCCAGGGCTTAAAAATCTTTTTTTGTTGTTAATCCTCACCCGCAGATATTTTTTCATTGATTTTTTTTTAAATATGTTTTTATTGATTTTTTTAGAGAGAGAAGGAAGAGAGAGATAGAAACATAAATGTGAGCGAGAAGCATCCATTAGCTGCCTCCTGCTCGACCCCCACTGGGGATCGAGCTGGAAACCTGGGCATATGCCCTGTCCAGGAATCGAAATGGGACCTCTCAGTCCATGGGACAAACAATCTACTGAGCCACACTAGCTGGGTTTTTTCCATTGGTTTTTAGATAGAATGGAAGGGAGGGAGAGAGAGAGAAAGAGAGAAACAACAATGTGAGAGAGACATTACCCTACATGACCCCAACTGCAACCCAGGTACGTGCCCTTGACCGGGAATCAAATCCGAGAGCCTTCAGTCCTTGGGTTGACACTGAACCACTGAGCCAAACCGACCAGGGATTTTTAAAAAATATATGTTTTTATTGATTTTTTTTTTTTTTTTTAATGGAGAGAGAAACATCGATGTTAGAGAGATACATTCACTGGCTATCTCCTGCACACCTCCTACTAGGGATCAAGCCTGAAACCCGGGCATGTGCCCTGGCTGGGAATCCAACTGGGACCTCTCTGTCCATGGGACGATGCTCAATCCACTGAGCCACACCAGCCAGGCCTTTTCTTTTTCTTTTTAAAATGTTTGTTTATTAGTTGAAAATTTCTGGTTTTCTTTTTTATTGAAAAGGATCAAAAGATTGAGAAAACCTTAGGAGAAAATCCTTGATAACACAAAAGCATATATAATGAAAACAAACCCCCCTCTTACCTCAGATAAACAATCCAAATGTTTCTCAGTTTTGGGGGTTTTTTTGTTTTGTTTTGTTTTGTTTTGTTTTTACTATGACCTATGGTGAAAAAATACCTTTTTTAAAAAAAATAATTTTTCTTTATTGATTTTAGAGAGAGAGGAAGGGAGAGAGAGATAGAAACATCGATTGGCCTCCTCCTGCATGCCCCCCATTGGGCCCACAACCTGGGCATGTGCCCTGACCGGGAAGCGAACTAGTGACCTCTTGGTACATGGGTCAACGCTCAACCACTGAGTCACACCGGCCAGGCAAAAATACATTTTATATTAGTTCTATAGCAGGATAATCTGGGACTACTAAGGTGGACTCTGGCTCACACTGCTGGGCTAGAATCTTAGCTCCCCCAACCACTAGATATAGACCATGAACTTTAGTTTTTTCATCTATGAAATGGGATCATGATTGTACTTACCTCATGACTTGTTGCAAGGATCCAATCGGATAGGGTATAATTCCTCCTCCCCCATGGTGGACCTCATTTCAGTAAATGCCATGACCATCTACCCTGTCTCTTGGCTCACCTTAGTCTCATTCTAGACTCTTCCCTTCCTCTTACACCACCACAGCCAATCCATTTGCAAGGGCTGCCAGTTCTGCATTCCAAACATAGCCTGTACTTGACCTCTTCCCATTTCTTGTACTATCCTCCTTCCTTTCTCCTCTCTCATTCCCCGTCAGTCTGTTCTCTACATGCAACCAGAGGGAGCCTGTGAAATTCTTCAGTCAGATCCTTTCCCACCCCTGCTCAGCCCCTCTGGAGGCTTCTCATCTAGCTCAGAGTGAAAGCAGAAGTCCTTCCTTGGCCTTCTGGGCCCTCCCTAATGGACCAGGAAGGCTGACCTTGTTCTCCATCCCCCTATTCAGTTCCAGCCACACTGGCATCCCTATTGTTCCTCAAACACCCTAAGCGCCCCCTTCTTTCCTTCTGTCTGGGACCCTTACTCCCAGGTTTCCACATGGCTTGCTCCCTTACTACCTCTGGTCTCACATCACATGGGGACGCCTTTCCTGACCACCCTATCATCTAAAATGGCTCCCTCTTCTTGGCAAAACAAAGTCATGAGGAATGGGAGTAGTTATTTTCTCCCAGGCCACCTCCCTAGAGGAGCTGCTGCCCTTCGTGAGGACCCCCATGTTCAGACCCCACCTCATGGGATCCTCATCCCCGTGTCTGTGTCTCCTCTTACAGGAGAGAAGCCCTACAAATGCTCAGTGTGTGAGTCCGCATTCAACCGCAAAGACAAACTGAAGAGACACATGTTGATCCATGAGCCATTCAAGAAATACAAATGCCCCTTCTCGTGAGTAGAGTCTGGCGTGGAGGGGGCGCAGGTTTACTCAGTGGTGGGACAGAAAGGTATCAGGTCTGAGGACTGAGGGCCCTCTCTTTTTTTTTTTTATCCTGTCCTATGCCCCACCTGCCAGCTTCACTCCCCACCCTGCTTCTTTGCCTAGCCATTAGAATGGACAAGAGAGTCCTCATGTCCAGGGCTAGCAGAGGGACCAGCAAGAGGGTCCTGAACTTGGTGAGCACCCCCTGACCAGTGGCTTTGGGTTTTAGGACACACACAGGCTGCAGTAAGGAGTTCAACCGGCCAGATAAACTGAAGGCTCATATCCTCTCCCACTCTGGTAAGTGGCTCTGCTAGGAGGGTCTGGTTCAGCCTAAGCCCCCTGGGGCAGGCTCCCCAGACACATCCTGTAAGGCTTGTTGTCTCAGCCAACAGACTTTTGCTCATGTGAGCCATGAGCCGGGCCTGGGTTAGAGTCCTTCAGTTGCGTAGAGGTAAGTCAGACACAGTCCCTCAGGCTGAGGGGGAAGCCGAGTTGAGAGGAGATACCTGTAAATCAGAGAGGTTCCCAGTGTGTTCGAAGTGTGGATCAGGTATGGAGGGAAATCAGATTCTGACTGGGCCCAAGATAAGGCCAAGAACGTTCTTTGGTCCTTTTGGCAGAGAAGAGCATCTGAGATGTGGATCAGGGGTCTCCACACCACTCCTCAGTTTCCTGGGGCCTCACCAAGCTTCCCCAGAGCGGCTTGGCTGGCTTTCCACATAGTCTTTGGTCTAGGACAGGGTTTCTCAACCTTGGCACTATTGATTTTGGGGGGCCCGATAATTTGTTGTCATAGGGGCCTGCGCTATGCATTGTAGGATGTTTAGTAGCATCCCTGGTCTACCCACTAGATGTCATTGGCTTCTCCCCCACATTTATGGCAATGAAAAATATCTCCTGGGGGTAAAATCACCCCTGGTTAAGAACCACCGGTTTACAGAAAGGATTTAGTGGTTAAAAAAGAAGGTTTGAAAACTGGGAAAGTAGATCAGGGACTTGGAGACAGAGGTCCTGGGTTTGAGTTTTGGCATTGCCACTTGCTTCAGGCAAGGCACTGCCCCTCTTTAAGCCAGGGAGGCTGAGGGGGCTGTGGCTCAGGCTGCATGTGGGCTGGAGTGACTTCGTGTGTTGTGGAGGCACCAGTGACTAACGCAGTGAGTGACTATTAAGAACCTACCATGTGTGAGGCACTGGGGGCACCATGGGAGAATCAGTCAGGTCAGACTGCACGGAGCTTTTTGAGAAACTTGGGGACTCATTAAAGGGTTTGGAGCAGGGAATATCATGATCCTTTATGTGTTTTACAAAGATGTTACTAGCTGCCCTATAGGGAATGATCTTAGGGGTCCAGCATGAGGCAGGCAGACCAGAGAGGAGAGAGATGCTACACCTGGGAAAGTTAGCCAAGATTTGGGGGCTGAGTAAGCTGTTCCAGGCAGAGGGAAACAACAAGTGCAAAGGCTTAGAAGGAGGAACTAGCTTGATGCATTTGAAGAGAATGAGTATGGCTGGTACAGTGCTGGGAGATGAGACTGAAGGTAACAGGGCCCAGATCACACAGATGCTTGTAGGCCAGCCGAGAGACTGGGTTTTATTCTAAGTGCAGGGACACCATTGCAGGGTAAAGGGTCTGGGTGCCTCTCACTGACTTCCCCTCCCCACCAGGCATGAAGCTCCACAAGTGCGCCATGTGCAGCAAGTCGTTCAGCCGCCGCGCCCATCTCGCCGAGCACCAGCGTGCCCACACGGGCAACTACAAGTTCCGCTGTGCAGGCTGCGCCAAGGGCTTTTCCCGCCACAAATACCTCAAGGATCACCGTTGCCGCCTCGGCCCCCAAAAGGATAAGGACCTGCAATCCCGGCGGCCCCCCCGGAGGAGGGCAGCCCCCCGCAGTGGCAGCAGTGGTGGTCACAAGGTAGTGACCTCCCTGCCTGACCCGCTGGGGCTGGAGGAGTTGAAGGACACAGGGGCTGGGCCAGTCCCAGAGTCTGCCCCAGGCAAGCCACCCTTCTCAGAACCAGATGCTGTGCTGTCCATTGTCGTGGGTGGCACAGTGGGCAGCGAACCTGAACTGGTCGTGCCTGGGCATGGGGAGGGCCTGGGACCCAACCTGGCGCTGGCAGAGCTGCAAGCAGGGGCTGATGGCCCATGTGCCATGCTTGCTGTGCCTGTCTACATCCAGGCCTCAGAGTGATGGACCTGTCGTGTTTGCTTCCATGGCCCAGCCTGATGCTCACCTTTGGGTCCACGGCCTCTGGAGGCAGACTAAGATCCTTCCCAATGGAATGAGCTGTCAGTGGAAAACCTTTTGAAATGTCAACTATAAACCCTGGCCTGTGACCGCCCTGCTGTGTCCCCTATCCTTCTGGAAAGCCCTGTAGCATTCTGGGACCTGGGGCAGGGCTGTTTATGGCTTCTAGGCAGGAGTGATGGCAAGAGAGGTAGCTGAGCCTGAGTGGCCCAGGGTCTGGCTGATCCAGGCTTGTGTTTGGGATGCCTAACAGAGAAGACAGGATGGTCCTGCCCACCTCCCTCTGGGCTGCCTTAGGGGTGGCCTGCAGTCAGAGCTCCCATCTGCTATATCTTTTTACATATGGCTCCTCACAGTATCTTCAGATAACTCTGTGATGTAGGTACTCAGGTGCTGTGGTTGGAGTGCAGCTATCAGCCAGATCTAGCTTTAAATCCAAGCACTGCCACTCACTTGCTGTGTGACCTTGGGTAAGTCACATCACCTCTCTGAGCCCTATGTTCCTTATCTGTAAAATGAGGCTTGTAACAGTACTACCTCATAGAGCTGTCATGGGGATCTGGTATGATGAAATGTGCAAAGGGTTCACATAGTGCCTGGCACTTGGAAAGTGCTCAATAAATGTTTTTATCAAACTTTGTGTCCACATGGCTCGGGCCCTAGCTTTGGTAATTTCCTTCTTATTCCCTCTGTAGCAGCATTCTCCCCTCTAAAGTGTGGGGGAGCTTAGAGGTCCATAGCCCCTCATATAGGGCTGTGCTGCCCAATTAGCCATAGAGAGGTGGTGTGCTCCCAGAATGGCTGTTTCAGAACATAGCCCTTGGAAACACCCAGAAGAAGGAGTTTCTACTTGCTTTTCAAAATGCAGAATCCTGAGCCTTGCCCCTAAACCCTTTGGAATCAGAAACTCTGACTAGAACCAGAGGTCCATATAAAGCAGACCTCTGGATGGCCATAAATGCTCCTGCATCCAGCATTCCCTATCCTATCCCATCCCAAGCTAGTCTGGCAGTAAGCAAACCAGGCTCATTGGGAGGCTGGGAGAGAGAAAAGGGGCCTTGACTGAGTTTCCTAATTTATATTTACAACCACCCTACTGGGCTACATTGCCCCAGTTATAGGAGGGGAAACTGAGGCTCAGGAGGGGACAGGGCAGGATGTGGCGGAACTGTTGGACTCAGTTTGATAACTGAGTTTCCTTGAAGGCTGGCACATCCCTCAGACATCTGGGCTGGAGCCCAGGGCTGGAACTCAGAGCAAGCCTGACTTCCCCGCATCCTCAGGAAGGGTAGGATACAATCGGAGGGACAAATGAGGCAGTAGTGCATAGCTGAGGGGGGAGAGTTGTAAGTGTACCCAGCCCTCAAAAGCCAGGAGAGGGACTAGTGGAGACATGAAATCTCTTCAGAGGAAGTGACACTTGACCTGGGCCTTGATACAGAGTTTTAATGGATGGATGGTTAGGGAAGGCAAGGTATGAACAAAGACTGAGGTATGACAATGCAAGGCCTGTTGTATTCCGGTGCCGCCAGTGAATGGTCCAGGGTGACCAGAGATTTACAGGCAGTGGGTAGATCATGATAATTGCTAGTATGTTCAAGCCTCCACATGGATGTATTATGGACACCATACTAAGTCTTTTATTTCACATCACCTCAGCCCCATTAGGTGAGAATTGTTACTTTCCTTATTTTATAGGTTAGGAAACAGGCACAGAGAGGCAAAGTTCCTTGCCCAAGCTCATGCAGCTAGTAAGTCACAGAGCTGATATTCAGGCTGTGGAGGTCTGTCTCCTTGTGCTGTTAGCCACTTTGCTCTATTGAAATATGGGTTGATATTTGGATGTGGGGTTAAGGACTTTGGACTTTATTCTCTGCACAATGGATGAGTCATGGGAGGCATTAAACATTTTTAAAATTTGTGACATTAAAGGAAATGTTTAAAACCACATTTTCATCTTAGTACAACTGTTTAAGTTATTTTTTGCCTCTTCCTGTTAGTGTACACAGGCATGCATGTTTACCAGAATCATGAGGATTAACGTTTACTTATGCTGGCTTGGTGTGTCCTAAGCACTTCAAGGTAGGTGCTGTGTTTAATTCCATTTTACAGCTGAGATGAGGCAAGAGGCACATTGAGGTTAAGCTACCCCAAGCCATGCAGAACTAAGTGGCAGAGCCAGGTCACAGAGATACCAAGATCAGGTGTAATATTTAACAGATGCAGAGTTGGACTACATGGGAGGAAGGTGGCACAATATTGGGGTTCCCATAGCTGAACCTTCCCCCCAGGTTGGCAGATGGGTATACTGAGATCCAAGAGGGGAAGGCCCTTAGTCAAGGGTCACTCAGGACACCAGGGTTTCTTATAGAGCCCTGGGGTACTAGACAGAGTATAGTGTAAAGTGGCTGTCCTGGGCATCCAGGATCCACAGATTTTGGCATCAGGAAGAGCTGGGTTTGAATTCTGGCTCTGCCTTTTCCCAGCTGTGTGACTGTGGCAAGTCACTCTACCCATCTGAACTTCCCTGTCTTCATATATCAAATGGAGAGAATAAATAATTCCTATCCAATGAAATTGTTGTAATTCAGAGAGAGAATTCAGGTAAAGATCACAAATTGGCAGCCCATAGGTTGATTCCAGTCTACAGAGAAACTTTGTTTAGCTTTCATAGTGTTTGAAAAAATGAGCCAACATTTAAAAATAATAAAATTGAAAACCTACTGCAATGGTGAAAGTGAGATGCATTTCCTCTGTATTAGGAACAAGACAAAGATGCCTTCTGTCATGACACCAACATTATGTTGGAGGCCTAGCCAAATGCTAGAAGGATCAGAGGGTGAAATAATAACAAGATCAATATATAAAAATGTACTGTGTCCCATATCCAGAATCAATTAGAAAATTTAATTAAAATTGGGAGATCTTACCCCAAAATCTGGATTTCTGTCTTCTAAAATTAAAAATTGAGGTATCTCACAGTGGGGCAGCAGCTAGGTGAAGCTGCTAGCCAGCCCCTTTCAGTAGGCACATGCATTCCATATGGCCGTGGTTGCCATTATTATTATTTTCTTCCTGTTAATCCTCACCTAAGGATACTTTTTCCATTGAGTTCTCAGAGAGTGGAAGGGAGGGAGGGAGAGAGAGAAAAACAATGATGTGAAAGAGACACATCAACTGGTTGCCTCCTGGACACACTCTGACTGGGGCCAGAGATTGAACCTGCAACCCAATATGTGCCCTTGCCTCGACCTGGAATTGAACCTGCAACCCTTCGGTTCACCAGCCAATACTCTAACCACTGAGCACACTGGCCGGGGCCATAGTTGCCATTCTTCACTGTTGTTTCCCTGACATTGCAGCTGAATGTTAATTGCTACTTACTGTACTTATGTTGATTTATCTTAGAGTAGAGAAATATTTTCAATTTCCCATGTCTCTCAAAAGTGGGTAAACAAGATGGTTAGAGAGACTCACGTAATTTTTCACGCTCCTGGACCACTTTACTCATCCATTTTACTGTCTGGACTCTGTGGGTATACAACATGAGGAACCCTGTAAGTCCTGCTTCCTGTTCTCTCTCCCCCTTCCAGTCCTCTGTCAGTGTCTAAGCTAGCTGGCTTCAGTTTCTCTATCAATAAATGTGTGGAGTTGAGTTGTGGCTAACTTTACTGTCTACTAAGCACCAAGCCCGGTGCTCTGTGCCTTATTTACCTGTCACTGAGTCCTCAAGATACCCCTTGGAAACAAGCTCTATCATGTTCAGTGGCTCAGGGATGTATAGCAACCTGTCCAAGGATTCACAGCCAGAATGTGTAAAGTTCAAAGTTCCTGCCTTGGCTTAGGATCTCTAAACTCTCACCTGCTCTCTTAAGCTGGGGTTTTATTTAGAACCACTTCTTCAAGGTTTCAGCTCCTCCCTGTTCATCCCCCTGGCCATCACGGTCCTGTCCAGGCTGCCAGCCTCTTTTGCATGGGTGACTGTGTCAGCCCTCTCCCTGCTTTTTCCCACCATAATCCATTCTCTTGACAACAGCCCATGGGATCTTTCTAGACCCTGAATCAGATTATGCCACTTTCCTGTTTAAAACTGATTTTTTAGAGAGAGATAGAAACATCTATTTGAGAAAGAAACATCAATTGACTGCCTCTTGCACGCCCCCTACTGGGGATCAAGCCCACGCCCAGGCATGTACCCTGATCAGGAATCCAACAGGGACCTCTCAACCCATGGGATGACACTCAATCCACTGAGCCACACTGGCTGGGCCCACTTTCCTGTTTAAAAACCCTCTAGTGGCTTTTGATCTCTCCCAGAATGAAATACAGTATAAAGTTTTCCCTGTAGATTTCAAGGTTCTACATGATGTGGCCCTCCTCTCCTACCATCTTTTCTTCTCTCCCTCCAGCCACACCTGCTCTCTTGCTGCTCCTCCATCATATAAGCTAGTTCCTGTCTTAGGGCCTTTGCACTTGCTGTTCCCTCTGTCTAGAATGTATTTTCATATGGCTGGCTCTCTCACTCCATTCACCTTTGTCCAAAAGTCATTCCCTCTGAGAGGCCTTTCCTGGACAATCTATCTAAATCAGCTCCCACCCTACCCCCGTCACACTCTAGTTCCTTACACTGCTTCATTTTTATTCATCCTTGACATTATATTAGACATTTCTTTGTTGTCTGTTTCCCTCATTAAAAACAAAAGTTCCACAAGGACAAGGTCTTTTGTCTGTTTTGTTCACTGATGTTTAATAGTGCCTAGAACTGCCCAGGAGTTGCTCTATCAATATTTGTTGGATGAATGAACGACAGCAGCCCTGTGAGGGAACAAGGCCCACTCTATCCATCCCCTCCTCCTGTCCCACAGAGGTCAAGAGTGAGTTTTTCCCAGTAGGATCTGCCATGTAGGCTGAGAAACACTGACCCAAAGCCCTGGAAGTTAATATCTGATATAAAGGACATTTCCATTTTAAGAGGGAGCTGGAAATATCTGGGACAGATGATAGGTGGTGCCTTGAAAGTCTCAGTTGACAGAGCAAGTGTCCTGTGTGGCCCAGGAGAACTGGTTGGACTAGTTTTGTCTCCCCCGGGGAGGAAGGAGTGGAGGTTGCAACTACAGGTGCTTCCAAACCCCAAGGCTGCCAACCAGTGACCTCACAGATTCTCAAGGACCTGAAGGGTGGTAGTCAGCGAGGTTAGCAGATTCTACTTCAGGGTTGGTGGAGACCTCCTACTCACCAAGGGTGGCTGATGCATGGTCAGGCACAGAACCCTGAGGCAGGAGGCAGGGACCCAACTTCAGGGTCTTGGGCCCTTTGTAGAATCAGAACAAACGGACCCAGAAAAGGAAAAGGTCTTGTCTAAGGTCTCATCATGGCAAGAATGAGTCCAGACCCTGTTCTCCTGCCACCCAGGTCGCTTTTACCTCAGTCTATTCATTGATTCATTTGACAAATATTTATTGAGCACCTATTAAATGCTAGGTATAGTTCTGGCATTGATAATACATTGTAAACCAAACAATGATCTGTAGAGATCCCCTTTGGAAGAAGCAAAAGATAAACAACAAAGTAAATAAGCAAATTATGTAATATAATAAGTGATGAGTACTGTAGAAAAAGAAAAAAAATAAAGGAGAGTAGAGGTTTTGGGAATGTGGGATGGGGACAGTTACAGAATTATATGGGGTGGCCTGGAAAGCCTCACTAAGAAGGACATATTTGGTCCTCTAGGGCACCATGCCTGTTGTGTGGCCTGTAAATGCTCTGATGAATGGGTATGGAGTAGGCCCTGTAACCCCCCATTAGCTCAAGAGCAGAGGCCCCTTCAGTGCACAATTTCCTCCCACTCCCCACTTGCTCCTCTGAGGTTCTGCCAGGTTCTACCCCTATTCCTCAGGGAGGTCATACCTGCTCCCAGGCCCATCACACTTCATTTATTTACCAGGTTATGTGTGTGTATCTCTCTATTTGTTACTTGACAAGGGACCTGGCCCTCAGCAGATCTGCCTAGGGACAGCCAGCATTGTGTGGGTTCTTGACTTCATGTAGGAAAGATTTCACAACATGAGTCCAGGTGACTTTGAGGATACATTTATTAAAGCTGGGGACAGTGAAACAAGGAAGGGCTTAGCATAGAAGCAACATGAGAGCCTAGGCTCGGGGTGCTTTATCTCATTGGGAAGTCAGAGAAAGGGGGGCCTTGGAGATAGGTTCAGGGAGTTAGCCCTGAACAAGCTGCTGCAAGTCTCTTGGGGTCCTTAGAGCTTAGGAGATGCATGTCTGTGGGGGAAGAAGTGGGAAAGAATAGGGGGAAGGGAACAGCCCACCGGCATGCTCCCCAGAGGGTATGTTGGGCCGTTTGTTTTGAGGATTTTTTCTCTCCCTTGCAGGTGGAAATTTTAGAGGAGTTCTCAAGGGAGGGTTTCAGCAAAATATTCATTTGTTTTCCAGGTGTGTCCTTTTAGAGTCTTGGTCTGTACTGATTGGTCAGTGCCAGAGTAGGGGGTCATTGGCTAATGCAGCTGGTCCTGGCATCTCCCTCCTGGTTTTACTGCTTTTCTGGACCTGGAGCTGAAATATCTTTAGGGAGGTGACTTTCTGTATCTGGCTGTAAATCGCTTGGCCAGTTTGTTTAGCTATCAGTTTCAGTTTCCTCATTCTACTTGCCAAGGAATTTTCCTAGCTTCTTACTATCCTGCCTCATATGCATTCATTAATTTGGATGTAGGCAATACAGCATATGGCTAAACAGTTTGTCTTTACAGTAAAATCCCAGCTCTGTCCTTACAAGCTGTCTGCCCTTACAAGTGTGACCTTGGGCAAGCTGTTTAACTTCTCTGTTTCTCCAGTACCCACTGTATAAAATGGGGACAATAATAATGCCCACTTAATGCAGTTGTTTTGTGGGCTACATGAGGTAATGCATGTAAATGCTCAGCTCAGTGTCTTGCTTACCATAAAGTGCTCAATAAAGATTTTTTAAGGTTTTCATTGATATTTTTAGAGAGAGGAAGGGAGAGAGTGAGAGAAACATCAATGTGAGAGAGACACACTGAGTGGCTGCCACCCACACGACCCCAACTGGGGCCGGGGCCAAACTGCAACCTAGGTACATGCCCTTAGTGGGAACTGAACCTGGGACTCTCTGGTCTCTGGGCAGACGCTGTAACCATTGAGCAAAACTGGCCAGGGCAATTGGTTGTGTTTCATATGTGCCCCGACCAGGGATTGACCCTGAAACCTGAGTTGTGTTCTGATCAGGAATCAAACCTGTGATCTTTTGGTGCATGGGACGACACCCAACCAAATTTTATGTATTACAGTTAGATCTTTGAAACATTTGCATTAATTTTTGTAGATGATGGGAGGTAAGTGTATAAATTCATTTTTTTGCATTTGAATATCCAGTTATCTCAGTACCATTTGTTGAAAAGGCCATTTCCTCCCCATCGAATGATTTTGGCCCCATTGTTGAAAATCAGTTGACCATAGATGTATGTGTTTATTTCTGGACTCTCAATTCTATTCTTCATTAATCTATATCTATCCTTATACCAGTAACCCACTGTTTTGATTACTGTAGCTTTATAGTAAGTTTTGAAATTGGGAAATGTGAGTCCTCCAACTTTGTTTTGGCTATTCAGAGCTCCTTGCAGTTCCATATGAATTTTAGACTCAGCTTGTCCTTTTTCTGCAAAAAAAAAAAAGCACCTGGGATTTTGATAGGCGTAGTGAATCTGTAGATCAATTTTGGGAGAGTTGCCACCTTAACAATAATAAGTCTTCTAATCCATGAACATAGGATGTTTTCCATTTAGGTCTTCTTTAATTTTCTTCTACAATATTGTACTTTTCAGTGTACAAGAATTGCATTTCCTTGTTTAAATTGATTCCTAAGTTATTTTATTCTTTTTGATGTTATTGTAAATGGAATGATTTTCTTACTATCATTTTCAGCCCTGGCCATTTTGGCTCAGCAGTTAGAGCATCGGCCTGTGGCCCAGAGAGTCCCAGGTTTGGTTCCTGCTAAGAGCACATACCTCAGTTGCAGTTTGTCCCCGTCCCTGATTGGGGTCATGTGGGTGGCAACCAGTACATGTGTCTCTCTCACCTTGATGGGTCTCTCTCTCCCTCTTTCTCTCTCCCCCTCTCTCTCCCTCCTGCTCTATCTGAAGATAAATGCAAAAAATGTCCTTGGGTGAGGATTAAAAAAAAAATCATTTTCAGATTGTCCTTTGCTAATGTATAGAAATACAACAGATTTTTGTTTTTAAATTTTGTATTGATTTTTAGAGGTGGGGGAGAGAGAGAGAGAGAGAGAGAGAGAGAGAGAGAGAGAGAGAGAGAGAGAGAGAAAACATCAATGTGAGAAAGAAACATCAATTTGTTGCCTCCTGCATGTGCCCCAACCAGGGAGCCAACCTACAACCTGGATATATGTCCTAATGGAGAATTGAACCCATCACCTTTTGGTGTCTGGAATGATGCTCCAACCAACTGAGCCACACTAGCCAGGGTAAAATACACAGATTTTTTTTTGTGTTGATCTTGTATCCTGTAAGTTTGCTGAACTTATTTTTAGGTCTAATAGCTTTTTTGTGGACTCTATGGGGTTTTCTATGTAGAAGATCCTGTCATCTGCAAATAGAAATAGGTTTACTTTTTTAAAAAATCTGGATGCCATTTATTTCTTTTACTTGCCTAATTGCCCTGGCTGGAACTTCCAGTAAAATATTGAATATAAGTGGTGAGAGTAGACATCCTTGTCTTGTTCCTGATCTTAGAGGGAAATTTTTTGGTCTTTCACCATTAAGTATGATGTTATCTGTGGGTTTTTCACAGATGGCTCTTTATCAGATTGAGCAGTTCTCCTCTATTCCTATTTTGTTGAGTGTTTTCATCAGGAAAGGGTGTTGGATACATTCTACTTGTTTTTTTACAACTAAAAATCAGCAAAATTCTCTATTTTACATGGTATAATTATGTGAACTCAAGTTTCATAATAATTTTTATTATTCATAATTTAAAACCTATTATTTAAAACAGGTTTTATTAATTCAGTTTTTCTTGACATATTTTTAAAGAAGGTTAAAAATATGTGGCTCAATATCTTTAATCATGTGACCATGGTCAATTCCTACTTCTGTGGGCCTCAGTTTCTTCAACTGTAAAATGGAGATGCTATAGTAATGCTTATTTCATGGGATTTTGGTGGATGGAGATAAGATGGGATTTTTGTATGCAAAGATACTTTGCAAATCAAAGAAAACCTGTGTGTTTCTTTTGCTGCTCTTACCAGAGAAAATTTTAAACTTGTGATATAACATGTATTTAGTAAAGTACACAATGTATATAAAGGGAGTGCTCTTAACTATAAAGACAGATAAATGTGTATATACCTATGTGAACACAACTGGATCATGATATAGAACCTGTCCAGCACCTTACAAGGGTCAGTCATTGTGCCTGGGCTATACCACTCTTGGAGGTAACCGCTAATCTGACTCCTATCACCATAGATTTGTCTTGCCTGGTTTTGAATTTTGTATAAATCGAATCATACAGGCTTTTGTGTCTGATTTCTTTCACTCAGCATAATATCTGTTCAGTCATCCAACTCATTGCATGCAATGGTCACTCTTTTTTTTTTTATGTTTTTAAAAAATTGATTTTAGAGAGAGGAAGGGAGAGAGAGAAACATTGATCAGTTGCCTCCTACATGTGCCCCAACTGGGGATCCAACCCACAGCCTGGATCTGTGCCCTGACTGAGAATCAAACCTGTCACCTTTTGGTGTATGGGACTGTGGAACAACGGGACAATGCTCCAACCAACCGAGCCACACCAGCCAGGGTGCAATGGTCGTTCTTTTCACATAGTCTTTAATGAACTAATACTAGGCAGTAACAGTTTGAAAAGGCTGTGCATTTGTCCAAGAGACCAGAAAAATGAAGACCAGGGAAACCCAGGGCTCTTCAGTATGGAGCCAGTTCATCCTGTAAATCTCTACTAAAGCAGCTGGATCTTTTAGTACCTCAGAATAGCAAGTACCTTGCCCAAATATCACCACTTCCAATCCCACACTAGAGGCAGACATCACAAATCTATCTCAGCACATTATTACAAGGAGCCGTGATGCTAAGACTGGCCAGTAAGCCAAGACAAGTTGAATAAAGAAACTGAGACAGATAGCTGAACAAACTGACAAAGCAATTTACAGCAGATACAGAAGGTCACCTCCCTAGAAATAACATCTAGGCCTCAGTTGTATTTCAGTTTCAGGCCCAGAAAAGTGGCAAAACCAGGTGGTTGATACCAGGACCAGCTGCAATGACTAATGACCCCCTGCCCTGACACTGACCAATCAGTAGAGACCACAACCCCAAAGGAACACACCTCGAAAACTGATGGATATTCTGCTGAAACCTTCCCCTGAAACCTCCCCTAAGATTTCTGCCTGCAAGAGAGAGATAAAGCCTCAAGACAAAGGATCCAGCATACGCTCTCT
Organism: Molossus molossus; assembly: GCF_014108415.1. Classification (NCBI taxonomy): domain Eukaryota; kingdom Metazoa; phylum Chordata; class Mammalia; order Chiroptera; family Molossidae; genus Molossus; species Molossus molossus. The sequence goes on along the minus strand of NW_023425399.1, from coordinate 21,560,200 downwards.
CTTTGGGGAGCAGCCCCTGCCATTCCCTTTCTCTTCCTCTTTCCCCACAGGTATGCATCTCCTAAACTCTAAAGGACCTCATGAAATTTGCAACTAGGGGAGCAATGGGCAGTGGCAGCTTGTCCCAGGCTAACCCCTGAACCTGACCCCAAGGCCTCCTTTTCATTGGGAAAGGCCTCCTTTCCCAGTGAGCTAAGGCAGCCCAGTCTAGGCTCTCCTGTTGCTTCTTCTATGCTAAGCCCTTTGTTGTTTTACTGTCCCCAGCTTTAATAAATGTTCCCTCATAGTCACCTGGACTCCTGTAGTGAAATTTTTCCTGTACAAAGTCAAGAACCCACACTCTACCAACTGGTCCTAAATAGACCTGCCAAGGGCCAGGTCTCCTGTCCAGTAACAATGCAGCTTCAAAATTCTTCTCAACCCAGCAATCCAAGTGGCCCATTCCAATTGAAAGATGTTTTTTTTTTCTGGGCTCCTAAAGTTATGACAAGGGGCTCCACTATCATCTTCAGTTTACCCCCTAGCAATATAAGACTGATGGTGATAAGGGTCTGCCTATTCATATATTCTTTGGGTCATGGCTCAGGCCCAGAAAGTGTTTTGCTACCTGTATGCCTGGTTGCAGCATGACTTAGATAAGAGGGGAGGGGGCCTTAGCCAGATGGCTCAGTTAGTTGAAGCATTGTCCCATATACCAAAAAGTTGCTGATTTGATTACTAGAGCACATACCTAGGTTGCAGGTTTGATCCCTGGTTGGAGCACATATGGGAGACAAACAATCAATGTTTCTCTCTCACGTGGATGTTTCTCTCTCCACTTCTTTCTCTTCCCCTTTCTCTCTAAGCATATCCTCAGGTGAGGATAAAGATAAAAAGAGGGGAGGGGGCAGATTGCTTAGATATGGAAGGGTCATTGTACCCATAAAGTGGCTTGATTTAAGTCTCCTTGTTTTTATTTTTTATTTTGATAAAAACATTGCAATATCTCAATTACAAAACAAACACAAATGTAACTTATATTTTACAATTTATGCTGCTATGAATTCTTGAGAGTTCTATCATGTCTCTCAGATTTGAAAAATTTCTTCCATCCTGGAAAGTTGGGTGAATAAATTCTCCCATATTCTGAGAATGGCTACCTACATATACAGGCTGGGATTATGGCAGATTACAATAAGAACAACAACATCTGAGAAGTGTTTTTATTTACTTAAAGATCATAATCTGGGAGGGGACAAGACTCACATGTGAAATAATAGAGAAAAAGTTCAGTTAAACTTTCATTTATTTGAAACTCTGTTTCCAAGCAACTTCAAATATCTGAAAAGTTCAGAAAGGAATAAAAAAGGCTTTTGAGCCCTGGCCGGTTTGGCTCAGCGGTTGGAGTGTCGGCCTGCGGTGCAGAGAGACCTGGGTTAGGTTCCCGCTAAGGGCATGTACCTCGGTTGCAGTTTGTCTCCGGCCCTGGTTGGTCGTGCGGGTGGCAGCCACTCGATGTGTCTCTTCACATCGATGTTTCTCTCTCTCTCTCTCCCTCCCACTCTGTCTGAACAAAAAAACGGAAAAATGTCCTCGGGTGAGGATAAAAAAAAAAAAAGGCTTTTGAGAAGTCATATTTTTCTTCCTTGGCAATCGGAAGCAGCAAATTAGAATGGTGGGCTTGGGGGAAATATTGGCTATTATTCGCAGCCTCACTGATAATGGATGGTGAAGTGATTCTTGAGAGCAAAGGAGAAGGAAAAACAATGAAATGTGGCCTCACATTCAGCTGGGCCTGTGTAATGCAGAGGGGTAGAATTCTCAATACTTCTGCTACTTTTGAAAGTTCTAGGTCTCTTCCTGGTTTAATTATCGTGCATAATGATGACCCAGAATATGTAGGAACAAATACACATTTTGAACATCTACTATGCTAGGCTTATGCTAAGTAAGCACTTTACATTCCCTAACCTACATAAGCTTGAAGGAGTCTCTTGTTTACAGTTTCCCCAAGAGAAGTACAGAGTAGAGGAGCAACTTGCCCAAGAAAGTATTCAGTAGGTTTTGAACCTTTGCAATCTAACTCCAGTCCCAAGGCTGTTATCTTCTACTAAGTTTCAAAGAACCTATTTGGTGAATAAAAAGTAGAAAGGCATTCTAGGTAGAGGGAACAGCAAATGCAAAGACAGGTCTAGTGAGTTAAATTAATCAATTTCTCGGTCTTGGTTACTCACCTACAAAATAGAAATAGTATTATCTGTCATAAGCTTGTGAGAATTAAATGTGATCATGTATATAAAGCACTTTTCACGATGCCTGGATCACAGGATGTGCACAATGTTAATTACTGGTTTTTGTTTGTTTGTTTCGGTTTTTGTTTTTAAATACTGTTATTTCTCTTTCTGTCCTTCCCTACAGAGCCGGCTCCCAAGGACACTACATTTCCCAGCATGCCACCTCGCCCTTTGACACTCGATAGACTAAAATTACGCGTCATCCAGCACCTCAAACCGGAAGACTACAGCCTCCCGGCAAGCCGCGCGCCTTTCTCCATTAGATTTGCAGCACAATCAGCGCGTTGCCCACCGGGATTTGTAGTAGGCGGCGCGTTGCCCTGACGCCGGCCGGGCCGGGCGTGGGGGCCTATGGGAGGTGGCACGGCCGGGCCCAGCTGCGGGGCGGAGGCGGTGGAGAGGCCTGCGGCAGCAGGGAGCGACTAGGCTGGTAGTGGGCGCCGGAGCCGAGCCGGGAGCCGGAGCCGGAGCCGGAGCGGACGGCGCAGGCCGGCGCGGCCAGCAGCAACCATGTCGGTGTTTGGGAAGCTGTTCGGGGCGGGAGGGGGTAAGGCTGGCAAGGGCGGCCCGACCCCCCAGGAGGCCATCCAGCGGCTGCGGGACACGGAGGAGATGCTAAGTAAGAAGCAAGAATTCCTAGAGAAGAAGATCGAGCAGGAGTTGACGGCCGCCAAGAAGCACGGCACCAAAAACAAGCGCGGTAAGTCGGCCCGGCCCCCTTAGACTCTCTTGAGCTCCCCGGGTCCGCACTTCACCTTCGGCAGACGCGCACCAGGATCTGCTCGGATCCCGGAAATCTCCCGGGTCAGACTCCCTTACGTGCCTTCCCGGATACGGGACTCTCCCAGTCTGACTCCCTTCAGTGTCTCTCCACCATCAGACTCATTCCAAGCCCTCTCCCCACAGGCTTCCCCACTCTACCAGGCCCTTTCAGACCCTGTTTTCACAACACTTTACTCCGCCCTCACTCTTTTTCTTGCTCTTCCGCCTTTCCTCCTCCCACTGGCCTGCCCTCACCCACCCTTCCTAGGTACTGCCACCTCCCTAACTCTTGTTCTTTCGTGGTCTCACATCTACTCTGTGGAGTCCATGAGCTGCCCTGGCCTCCTTCCACTCTCTGACTCAGAATTTTCCTTGAGAAGCCTCCTTGACGGAGAAAGAAAAGAGGACTGGGGGAGAAGAGACCCCTGATTGCGGCTCTGTTCACTTCCGGAGTGAACTTGAGCAAGTTACTTTTCTTCTTGACTCATTTTGCCAATCCATCAGCCAGGGTTTGGCCTCCAGGAGGCCTAAAGTGCCTTCCAGCTCTGGGATTCACTTCTTGGTGCTTCCGAGCCAGGTCTTGTCAGAGTTTTCACAGAGGCCAAGCCTTCACCCTGTGGCTCACCGCTTCCCCATCCCTCAGTACCAGAAATAAGGATTCCATTTCTCCACTGGCTGCACTCCGCCCCAGTCCCCACTGCTGTGTTTAAGGGCAGGGGATATTGAACCTTGAGGCGCTTTACTTGTATGGCTTTCTGGGTAAGTGCTTTATATTCTTTAGTGAGGTGAATGCGAAAATGCTTTAATAAGTGTAAAGCATTTTGGACATATTTTATTTTTCTTGTTACGGCAACACGAGAGTGAACCATCCCTAGCATGAGACCCTCCCCCTATGAGGGGGCAAAGGTGAGAGAGGTTGAGGAGCTCTACAGATAAGTTATTAATATTTTAAAATATGATTTTATATATATATACTTTTCTTTTTTAGAGAGAGAGAGAGAGAAACATCGATGTGCGAAAGAGACATTGATGGACTGCCTCCTGCACTCCCCCACCAGGGATTGAGTCCGCAACCCCTGGCACGTCTCCTGACTGGAAATTGAATCCGTGACCTCTTAGTGTATGGGAGGACACTCAAACCACTGAGCCACACTGGCAGAGCTACAGGTAGTTATTTAACTTGAAGTCTGGTAGTCCTTAGCCCTTTGACCTTGAACTGGTTAATTTACCTCTCTGAAAGGAAGATCATGGATTTACAGTGCCCAGCAAATAGTAGGGGGTACATAGATGTTTTCTTCATTTTAACAGAACAAAATAGCCCATCCTGAGGATGCTCCTCTGTCAATAGTCAGCAAATCCTTTGGAAAGTCTTTGTGTGTTGACTGTATACACTGTGTTCATAGGGTGAACAAAACAGCTTCCACCCTAATGAGGGAGAAGACAGAGACGGGAAAATAAAGAAAATAGTGTTTAGTTGTGATGTGCCAGGAAAAAAATCAGGGAATGATGGGATGGGAAGGGGTGCCACTTTAGATAGAGTAGTCAGGGAAGTCCTCTTTGAAAAGGTAAGTTTGTTCCTTGAGAAGGAACCAGCTCTGTAAAAATCTAGGGGAGGGGCCCTCCGAGCAAGGAAAATAGCATAGAAAAAGGCCCAGAGGAAGACCTCTGTTTCTGGAATGTAGTAAGTGAGGGAGAGTGGTGTGAAATAAGGGGGTGGGGAGTAGACCTTGAACTTCCTGGTAGAGTTTGGATTTTATTTCAATTGGCCAGAAAGCTGTTGGAGGGCATTAAGCGGGAGGAGCATGTCCTAATTATCGATAATAGCTTTAAAAAAAAATCTGGCTGCTCTTTGGAAAATAGACCCGTGGAGAGGGTGAGGGTGGGAGCAGGAAGACCAGTGAAATGGTGGTTGCAGTTATCTGTTTGTGGCCTAGACTCCAGTTGTAGCTCTGGAGATGGAGAGCAGGGTCAGATTTTGCTCTCTCTAGCATTTTTCTTGGATGACTCTCAAACAGGATCCTCTGTTGTTCATGGTAATTAGTCATTGTTTTTACCAATCTGCATTTGGGAATGCTTTGCTTATTGCATGGTGGTAGAGGAGAGTGTCAGAGGGCAGTTCTTCTGTGGTCTTTTGGTTTGGAGCTAGTTTAGTTTCTGCAGTTTTAGAGGTGCTTGAATTGGCTTTAAAGAGGCTTAAAGAAAGGCTTCAGGAGACTGTGGAGGACCAATCTCAGTTGTAATAACTTTGCTGAAAGGAGTCAATCTTCTTGAGTTTGCCTGAGGACAGAAGCTACTGCCCTTTTTAGCATCCTCTGGGGAAAAGGTCTTATCTGCTTATTGGAATAGTTCTGTGAGGTGTTAATACCACTCATTTAGTCACTTATTGACTTGATACTGTGTTGGAACCTAGAGAACCTCAGATGAAAATACATTGTGCCTGCCCTCCAGGGACTCAGGATTGGAAGTGCATAGTTTTGTTTTGTTTTGTTTTGTTTTTGCGTTTGTGTGTGTGAGAGAGAGAGAGAGAAGGGGGAGGAAAGGAAGGGGAGAAGGAAGGAAACATACTAGTCAGTGCCCAAACATGAGTGTGTACTTGGGTCCAAGGCTAAAGAGGAGAAGGTTTCTGTCTGGAGGGGAAGGGCAAAGGAGGCTTAGCAGAGGAGGGAGATGTGAGCTGGTTAGCAAAGAATTTGGGGAGCTGTGAGTGTGGCAGGACAGCAAATAGATAACACAGGAGTGGCCTAGAGCCTTCAGACCTTGACCTGGAGATGGTGAGGAGCTGTTGGCTGACTTTAAACAGAAGAGACAGATCAGCTAGGATTTTTGAAAGAACACTCCAGCAGCAGCATAAAGGAAGGAGTATAGACCGACCAGGGAGGAACTGGAGGCAGGGATCCAGTAACAGATAAGGGTAGAATCTCATAGATATGGATTTGAGCTGGACCTTTGTCACTAGCTGTGTACATGTTGGGCAGGTTACTGTGCCTCAGATTTCTTCTCTATAAATAAGGGTACTAGTATTTATCTTATTGGATTAAATTATGTTGTGCATACAAAGCTCTTAGTACAATGCCTGCCATATGGTAAGTAATCAGTAAATGCTTGCCATTATCATTATTACAAGACTTGTAATTATTCAGGTGGAAACAAAGTGCCTAGTGTAAAAGCATGGAAAACTAGATGAGAAGTAATGCATGTCAGGGACTTTTCTGAAGGAGAATCAGAAGAGGCTTGGTGATGGAATAGAACTCTGGGCAGGATGAAGGAGAGGGAGTTGAGGACAATTCCCAAGTTTACAGCTTGGACAGTGGTTGGAGGGTGATGCTGTTAACCAAGTTGGGAAACAGAGGAAGAGCAATACATTATAATGGTATAGTTCTTTGATGTTTGTAAAAGTCTTTTCTTCATATGAGTCTCTTAGCATCCACTGAGACTGTGAGTTCCACGAGTCATGATGTGATAATCATGTTCATCATTGTGTCTCCAGCACTAGCACAGTGCCTGGCATGTGGCTAATGCTTAGTGAATATTTATTAAATGAATGAAAACAATCTTGTGAATATATTCTGTTGTTATTCCTAATGTATAAAGAGGAAAATGAGGCTGAGAGAGGATATAATGACTCAGAGACTAGTTCTTCTGGTGGCTGTGGGTATCTTTTGTTCTTTTTACTCCCATGCTGGCTAAAGGCATTATCATGACCTTTGTCATTGCTCAGCTCATTAGACGCCTACCTGTGCAAGGTGTGGTGCTGAGTAGGAGGAAGAAGAAGTGCAATAGGACTAGGCCCTGCCCTGTGGAGAATATAGCCAAATGTGGATGCTATCTTAGTGGCATAAACATTGGACAGATGATAAAATGTCCTTTGAAACAAATCTCTGAAGCTCAAGTAGATTATTTACAGTGTGCAGGTGTATTCCAGGCAGTGGTTTCAGTTAGGGGCTTAGAGCAAAATTTGGATTGCATATTTTTTCCAAATTTCTTTTCCTTTCCCTTAGTCATGAATTCATTCTTAAGCATGTGGTAGGCTCTTTTTTTTAATCCTCACGGAAGGATATTTTTCTCTTTATCTTCAGATAGAGTGGGAAGGAGAGAGAGAGACATCCACGTGAGAGGGACACATCAACTGGTTGCCTCCTGCATGACCCTGACCAGGGCTGGGGGACAAACTGAAACCGAGGTATGTGTCCTTGGTTGGAATCAAACCCCTGACTCATTGGTCCTTGGGCCAACGCTCTACCGCTGAGCCAAACCAGCCAGGGCTGTGGTAGACTCTTAAACTGTGTCCTAGGCTGCTGGAAGCTCAGTACTAGGAATGTAGTGACACCAGCCATGATCCCTGCCATCCAGGAGGCTTAAATATCATCACTTTCCTTTTGGAAATTATATTAATCTCACATGACTATATGGTAAAGATTAGCTAAGATAATGTATGAAAGAGTTTGGCACATTGTGGGTATTGAGTAAGTATACTTTTCTTTCTTTTTCTGATAGTTATTGTTGACTAAGCCCTGGCCAGTGTGGCTCAATTGGTTGGGCTTTGTCCAGTGCACCTCGAGGTTGCTGGTTTGATTTCTGGTCAGGGCACGTGCCCAGGTGGCAGGTTCAATGCCTAGTAGTGGGTGTGCAGGAATCAACCAATCAATGTTCTGCTCTCACATAGATTTTTTTTTTCTCTATCTCTCTCTCCCTCTAAAAATCAATAAAAATATTTTTTTCAAATTTCAATATTTTTTTTTTTTTCAAGTTATTGTTTATCAGACTTATTTGGTTTATCAATGGAAAAGTTCTTTCACTGTGAAGTAGATGGAAACCAGGATTGCAGTCTAGGTGAAATGACAGAATCATCCAAAATAGGTCTTTTTTTGGTACCTTTCTAAACAGTGTCCTTTTGGTTTTCTTCCTAAGAAGGAAGATCAGATATCAGAGACTCTTTTCTTCTTAAGGCATTGTAACAAATTATGAAATATCTACCCTAGGTAGTTAAGATTTCCCTTTTGTCCTGTTTTAATAAAGGTGAAAACACTTTTGTAGAAAGGATCATAGTTTAATAAGAGAATTGTATGAGATTGGGAAATGGAGACTGGGTATCTCAAACACCCTACACTAGTACATTTCTTTTGTATTTATGGATGAAAATCAGTTAATTTGCAGGTTAATTTAGGTTCAGCTGAAAATGTCTGATCGATGCAGAGAGGCCAGGAGCTCACGGGAAATATGTCTTCATTAAGTCCTGCTCATTGCTGGAGCCAGGTGGCTCTCTCATGTTTAATAAAGTTGCTGTAAAACATTAGCATGTGGGAAGACATCTTAATAAGTTAAATTTATAGTGAATGTGGCTTTTTGGTTCTCTGGAATCAAGATATCAATCAGGTTGAAAATCACAGCATATTAATGGTACATATGCCAGCAGGATTTCCTCTCCCAGAGGCTCAGGGATGGAAAACCTGAAATCTGCCTGGGGAACTGAGCAGTGGGAATTTTCCTTGTTGATACTTAAGTTTCTTGCTTAAAGAAGTGGTTGGCGAGATTGGGTTTGGTTTACTTCTTAAGACAGATGGAACGTCAGAGAGGCCTTATGTGTTGGCTCTCCAAATATGCTGGCGCCTTTGATTCAAGTGACAAAATCTTTTTTGCCCCATTTGGCAGGGAGATTAAATATTTTTAAGTGCCTACCAGTGGGTTTATAATGTGATTTGAAATTCAAGAGAGATTTTGTTTGGAGGTTTAGCTAAATGTGAGGACATTTGAGCTGGACCGTTTTGCTCAGGGAACTTTTGGGTTGTCCTGAGTCAAGTTTGAGTGTGGAGAATAGCCTGTGAGGATGTATTCGAGCGTATATCTCTGAGGCAGAAAGCCAGGAGCTGCTTTGTTTAGAGTGGTTCAGAGCCCGGAAATGGATCCAGGGCCAAATGGGAGGAGGGCCGGGACTCTTGGGGCCTTGAGGTATTCCTTTGGGTAGGCAAGTTTTATGAAAACGTAGTCCTCTTGCCCAGAATTGTTTTGTGCTATGCCACTGTCTTTTATTTATTTAAGTATTTTTTCTTTATTGATTTTAGGTAGAGAGAAAGGGAGAGAGGGAGAGAGAGGTAGAAACATCGGTGAGAGAGAACATCAGATGACCGCCTCCTACATGCCCCCCACTGGAGATCTGGCCACAACCTGGGCATGTGTCCTGACTAGGAATCAAACTGGCTACCTCTTGGTGAATGAGTTGAGGCTCAGCCACTGAACCACACTGGCTGGGCTATGCCACTGTCTTTTAGGAGTAAGAGAGACGATATTAAAAAATAACAACTTTATATTGGTCATTTTGAGGGTGGATGGCTATATTTAGAAGGAAGATTTAAACATCGTCACAGGAAACAACTACAGACCTAGTTGGATATAGTACTACCCTGTTTTTAAGGTATTTATCTCAAGTCAGAAGATGTTTTTTGAGTTCTTTGTAGTAGGGAGGCAGCATAATGTACGGTGTAAGCAAAGATTTCTCAATTTGAATGCCTGCTTAACCACTCACCAGCAGTACCTTGGCAGTTACTTACCCACTCTAAGTCTCAATTTTCCCATTTATAAAAAGGGATAACAGCCCTGGCCAGTTTGGTTCAGCAGTTAGAGCATTGGCCCGTGGACCAGAGAGACCCGGGTTCAGTTCCTGCTAGGGGTACATACCTTGGTTGCAGTTTGTCCCCAGCCCTGATTGGGGTCTTATGGGTGGCAACCACTTGATGTGTCTTTCTCATGTTGATGTTTCTCTCTCTTCCTCCCTCTCTCCCTCATGCTCTATCTGAAGATAAATGCAAAAATGTCCTCTGGTAAGGATTAAAAAAAAATAAAGGGATAACAATAATTCTTAGGGTTCTTGTGAGGATATGGAATAAACTAACGTATGTAAAGTGCCTACCAGAGTGCCTGGCATATAGGAGGGACATAAATGTTTCCACCAGCTATTGTCTTAGGCACAATAAGGGATATAAAGATGGCTGAGACACTACCTTCTCCCTATAAGGACTCACAATTCAGTGAGGAACACACACACATATGTACAAATAACTGAGTAAAGGCAAATTGTGATAAGTGTGCAAGTGAAATATTAGAGGAAAATGAAGCAGGAAGAGATTAATTCATCTCGGAGGGTTGGCAGGTTCATCTCACCCAGCCACCATCTAATGCCCAAAGTCCCTTTGCAGTGTTTCTGCCAAGCCATTAACCTCTGATTGAACCTCTCTGCTGACGGGATTTATATTAGGTGCTCTATCCTCCCACACTACAGCATAGTCTATCTTTGGACAGCTGATCATAAAATCACCTTTCTTATTTGGAACTGATATTTGTCTTCCTGTAGTGCCTACCTCTGGTATAGATTGGTGTGATAGCTCCATAGAAGCAGCTTGGGGTAGTAGAGAGAAGGTGGGATCTGGAATTAGAAGTATGGGACAATTCTGAGCTCTGAATTAGACAGTGAACTGCATTGCTTCTGTTGGGAAAAGAAGTTGCTCATTCTGCTTTTTGGGTCCTCAGAACAGGTCTAATACTCCTTTGACAAGACAGATCAGGGAAGGTAGTGCTATGTCTCAAGTTGGCACTTCCCTAGGACAGATCTCTCTTGCATTGACTGTTCTGTTGCCTGGTGTTTCTGATCTTTCCTTGTTACTCTTCCCTGGATGTTCTGTTCATCAGTGTTGCTCTTAAGGTGTAGAGTGGGCAGAGTGAATACTCTGAATATTCCAGCCAAGGTCTGAGCAGCACAGCCCAGAACATGCAGGACTAGCCATTGGTTTAGGATTTAATTTGGTTCTGTGTGCTGTATGGTCCTGGTAATTAACATATCAATAAGACAGTTGTTTGTTTTTTTGAAAAGCAGTTATACTTTGCTGTGGCCTTTTGTAAAGGAATGAGCATCTAGCAACCCCTAAAGTTTGTTTGGTTCTTCTTTAGCAGTTTTAGCTGAAGGATTGAAGGATTTAAGTTCTTAACAAAATCATCTGGCTAGCTTGATTCTCCCGTAGCTGATATTTCTAGCTCTCTCCTCCCTCTTCCTTACAGGGCAAAGCTGGCTGGAAGGCTTATTTGAGGAATTCATGAAAACTATACATCTCTGTGGTTGTGGCTGTTTAGCTCAAAAGGTTAGTGGTATGGTATGGTAGAAAAGGCACTGGGTTTGGGGTTAGAAGACCTTTGTTTACATTTCACCTCTGCCACTTAACTAGTTTTGTGATCTGGTGCAATTCTCATATTTCTGAGCATCGGCTTCTTCAGCTACAAAAACAGGATACTATCCAACTTTGCTACTCAAAGTGTGGTCTCAAATGTGAACATTTGAGAATTGTTAGAAATGCAGACTGTCAGGCCCCACCCAGACCTTCTGAAGCAGAATGTACATTTTTGTGAGATCTCCAGGTTGTTTTTATGCACATTAAAGTTTGAGAGACACTCTGTAGTTATTGTGGGGATCAAGTGAGAATATTGGGCATTTTTTTTTCTTTTTTTTTTTTTGGTTTGTGCCCCTAGCGGGAACTGAACCTGGGACTCTCTGGTCCGCAGGCTGACTTTCCAACTGCTGAGCCAAACCAGCCAGGGCAATATTGGGCATTTTTTACATATCCAGGCCAGTATTCATTCGTGGACACTCAAGATGCTGTCTCCCTGGTCAATTTGTTCGTTTCTTGCTGCTCAAAGATTGAACTCTTACCCAATTCACCCTGTTCCCAGATACTTTCAGTTACCTCCAAATCTGAAGAGGCCTCAGAACATGGATAGTTTAGTAGAAGTTCATTTTGCCCTTCTTGAAAAAGAACTTGAAGCACTTGTACTGCTGATTGGGTGACAGTCTTCTTCATGAAAGACGGCAGTCATTTGGATAACAAACATTCAGTCAGACTTTCTGTCATGAGAACCCACTGGCTGTCATGCACTGAGAGTCCTAATAATAAGTTAGAGAAAGTCCCCATCCTCAGGGAGCACCACTGCCTGGTGGTGGTGGGGGGGGATCAGTTAGTAAAGAAAGAATTTTTACCCAGTGAAGCTTGTATAGAGTACCATAAGAACCACAAGGGAAGAGGAATTAATGCCCCTTGGGGTGGAGGGTAGGGGCTAGGAAATGCCTCCCCCCCCCCCTTTATTGATTTTAGAGTGAGAGGAAAAGAGAGAGAAACATCGATGAGAGAGAACATCAGTGCGAGAGAACATTGATTGGCCACCTCCTGCATGCCCCCCACTGGGGATCGAACTCACAACCTGGGCATGTGCCCTGACCAGGAATCGAACCAGCAACCTCTTGGTGCATGGGTTGACGCTCAACCACTGAGCCACACCGGCTGGGCGGAAGTGCTTTTTTAAAAAGTTGTATATTTTTTCTACCAGGAATGATTTTTGATGAATTCTGATTTCCGTGTTTAGTGGCTTTGTAGCTGTTTCCTGTTCTGTTACATGACTTTGCTACTGTACTGATCCACTGGTTTTCTACATCAGGAAGGACAGGTGTTCTCTTGAGTGCTTTTTCTTTGCTAGGAGCCATCTGAGATGCCATGTGGATTTCCAGGCAGTGAAAAAGACAACCTGGCTCAATGGATCCTAATGCGAACAGACCTGTGCTTCTCTCAGAGAAAAATGTTATCTCAAGTCACTTCTCAGCCCAGCTGGTGTGGCTCAGTGGATTGAGTGTTGTCCCATGTACCCGGAGGTTGCCAATTCAATTTCGGTTGGGGCACATGCAGTGTGGGCTCCATCCTCGGTGGGAGGGTGTGCAGGAGACAACTGATCAATATTTCTATCTCTTTTTCCCTTTCCCTCTCCCTTCCTCTATCTCTAAACAATCAATTAAATCATATAAAAACAAAACAAAACAAGTAGCTTCTCAGATAGGGGAGTAGGAAGTGGGTGGGGTGATAAAGCAGGACAATCCATCATCAAACTTGCCCTGTTTGATTCTATAAGATGATATTTTTTCTGGATTTTGGGGTGATAGTGAATTTTTGAGCAGGGATTCCTAATTGGGTTAAAACCTAGCAAAGAGCATCATCTTTTCAGCCTTGAAAAGAACTCCCCCCCCCCCCACCAAACAGGCATCAAGCACCAGGTTGCTCAAGGAGCTTGTTGGGGTTTAGCACAGACAACTAAGGAAATTTCCTCCCATTGAACACTCAGGGCAATTGAGTTTGCTCAGAGCTGGCAGGCTCTGAGTCCCAAAGCAGGCCCAAGTGTGAGACCCTGCCTTACAATCCTGCTCTCGGGGGAAAATTTTAAGAAGGGAGCAATTGCCACAATTCAGGTTGGGGTTGAAAATGTGATTCTTCCCATTAGTCCTTAAATGAGTAGGCAGCTATGGGGTAGGTTGGGGATTGGGTGTAAACACTCTTAATTGGTGTATGATATTATCCTAGATCTAGAGTTCAACTGGAAATTGCAGAAGAACATTTGCTTTCATTTAGCTGTGTTGTATAAAGAGTAAATGTATTTGAGAAAAGGAAACAAGGATTTTGAAACAGATTTGGATACTGTGCACTGTTTAGGGACTCTGATGTTGAGATCCCAATTTTTTTGGTCTTAATGCTGCATAGGTAGACATTTGCATTCCATTTCAGATGGTCCATTTCTTTTTTTTTAATCCTCACCCGAGGATATTTTTCCATTTATTTTCAGACAGAGTGGGCGGGAGAGAGACAGAAACATCGCTGTGAGAGAGACTCATTGACTGGTTGGTTGCCTCTTGCATGACCCGACCAGGGCCGAGGACCGAACCGCAACCCAGGTACGTGCCCTTGACAGAATCAAACCGGATACTCCTTGGTCCACAGGCTGACTGACGCTCTAACTGCTGAGCAAAACCGGCCAGGGCCAGATGGTCCATTTTTAAAGTAGGTAGCTAGAAACTTATTTCATTCATGAGTCCATTGATGTTAACTTGAGCTGTGTGCCAGATACTGTGCTAGTTTACTGGCAGATAAAAACAGATCACTGTTCGGAGATGCTCACAATCTAAGGTGACAGACAGGTAAACAGAAGTCATCACGATATAGTGTGATCTGTTCATCACGATATAGTGTGATCTGTTCTAGAATTATATTAGGGATTCAGAGTATAAGATATATAGTGGAGTTTGTGTATTGCTTGAATCTCTGTTTTACTAAATACTTATTTTGGAGAATACTAGAATACTAGAGCAGAAGGGAGCTCAAAATGTATGAGGCTTAAAACTGAATTAATAGGAAAAGTTTTTGATAAAGAAAAACCAGGAACATGGAAATATGTGCAATACTTTTATTTTTTAAAATTTGTTTTTATTGATATTTTAGAGAGGGAGAGAGACAGAAACATCAATGTGAGAGAGAAGCATAGATCTGTTGCCTCCCATATGCACCCCAACTAGAGAGTGGACTCAAAACTTGGGCATATGCCCTGACTGGGAATCGAACCAGTGACCTTTTGGTGCATGGGTTGATGCACAATCAACTGAGCCACAGTGGCCAAGGCATGTGCAGTACTTTTAAAAAGCACTTTGTTTGAATTAGAAGCCCCTTTGAGGTGACAAGAATATTTGGCTTAGGTTAGTCATAAAATAATTAGCTTTAGAATACTAAGTTTAAAGTACAGCTTATTCTGATAATTTTTTTTAAAATCCTCATCCGAGGACATTTTTGCATTTATCTTCAGATAGAGTGGGAGGGAGAGAGGGAGGAAGAGAGAAACATCGATGTGAGAGAGACACATTGAGTGGTTGCCACCCATACAACCCCAACTGGGGCCGGGGACAAACTGCAACCAAGGTATGTGCCCCTAGCAGTAGCCAAATCCTAGTCTCTCTGGTCTGCAGGCCGATGTTCTAACCCCTGAGCCAAACTGGCCAGGGCTGTTCTGATAACTGTTACAAATTTGCTTTGTCTACTTCTGGTGAAAGAAGTAGGGACTAATAAACCTGAGGAGTGGATTGTTTACTGTCTGCATATGCAAGAACTCTAAGTTTCTTGTTTGTAATCTTTATAAGACCTGATAGTTGTAAAAGCAAAAATAAGCCTTGTACATGTGTAAAACCAGGCTGCTATTCTCTGGAGAGGTTTGAATAGAGGGGTTGCTACTCAGGTGAGGTCACCTGAAAGACTCCCCATTAGGGTGAGGAGTTTGATCAACTCCGTGTTCCCAGAATTCATTAGACTTGGAAATGATGACTGACAAGGATGACATTTAACTCAGAAATGATTGTTAGTTTCTTAATTCTCCATCAGGTGGATCAGTAGCTTTCCCCTCTCCAGAACATTTTCTCCCTTTAGAATCTTGCACACTGGGCAATAAGTGGTTGCATCACTTAGCAAACCTGGAATAGATTTGGTTGTTTATTGGTAGTGGGCTCTGATAATCTAAAGAAACTACTTTCAGACTGGCATTCAGCTTTTACTCTTAGCAGACAGGGCTGTAGGGTTGGTGGCTGCAGACAGCTCTTCTCGTGCTTAGATTTTAGAGGTAATTTTGTAGGTATAAAGGACAGATAGTAGTGTAGGAACACCGTAAGTTATTTCTTCATTCTTTAAAAGTTATATTTCAAAGTAAAAAAACATTTTTTTTTTTAAAGAAAAATCTTCGGAAAATGAAAACATTCCCCAATCTTTGGGAAATGCCTTGCACTTTACAAACTTGATCACTTGATTTTTTTCAACATCCCCATGCATTAAGTGGTATTATATCTCACCCTTTAGAGGTGAGAAGGCTGAGATTGGGATTATATGAGTCACAGCACTGGCCCAGGAGCCTGGGGCATCCTGAGGTGGGCTGCATCACGGTGGGTTCTAGTATCTTTGGTGTTCTCATAGGGCCAGGACTATAGCTTTTAGTGCTTATAACTTACCAATGGACAAAACCCTGTCACTGGAAATCAGTTTTTGTAACATTCCCTCCACAGTGTGAATACCTGTTATTCTTCAGGGAAATACTTCACATTTGTACAGGGTTTTATGGCTTCCAAAGCACTTTCACATACATGATCTCTCTTTTTTTTTTTTTGGCTTAAACAACAGAAATTTATTGGTGAATATGTTCTCCCATTCAGTAGATTGTCTTCTCATTTTATTGATGGTTTCCTTTGCTGTGCAAAAACTTTGTATTTGATGTAGTCCCATTTGTTTATTTTTTTGTTTCCCTTGCCCAAGGCAATATATCAGAAAAAATATTGCTACAAGATGTCTGAGATTTTACTGCCTGTGTTTTCTTCTAGGATTTTTATGGTTTTGAGTCTTATATTTAAGTCTTTAATTGATTTTGAGTTTATTCTTGTGTATGGTGGAAGAAGGTGGTCTAGTTTCATTTTTTTGCATGTATCTGTTTAGTTTTCTCAATACCATTTACTGAATAGACTGTCTTTACTCCATTGTATGTTCTTGCCTCCTTTGTCAACTATTCACTGACCACAAAGACATGGGCTTATTTCTGGGCTCTCTGTATTCTGTTCCATTGACTATATGTCTGTTTTATGCTAGTACCATGCTGTTTTGATTACTATGGCCTTGTAGTAGAGTCTGATCTCAGGTGGTGTGATTCCTTCAACTTTGTTCTTCTTTCTCAAGATTGCTGTGACTATTCGAGGTCTTTTGTGGGTCCATACATGATCTTATTTTGAAACTCGGAGGAGCTTTATAAGGTAGATAGGGTAGGGTGTGATTTTTTTTTTTTTTTAAATCCTCACCCAAGGATATTTTTCCATTTATCTTCAGATAGAGTGTGAGGGAGGAAGAGAGGGAGAGAGGGAGAGGGAGAGGGGGAGAGAGAGAGAGAGAAACATCAATGTGAGAGAGACACATCGATTAATTGCCTCCTGCACGACCCCTTGACCGGAATTGAACCCATGACTCTTTGGTCCTTAGGTCGACACTGTAACCACTAAGCCAAACCAGCCAGGGCTATTTTTATTTATTTATTTTTTTAGGGCCAGAGAGAGATAGAAACATCCATGTGAGAGAGATACATTTGTCAGCTGCCACCTGCATGCTCCCCTACTGGGGACTGAGCCCACAACTCGGGCATGTACCCTGATCAGGAATCAAACCAGCACCTCTCAGTCCATATGACAATGCTCATAAGCTGAGAGCAACCACAGACTGTTTTGTAGAAGAAGCTGAATGTTTTTCCATTTTGCTTCTTCAGTTCAGAGACCATACCTGAATAACGGTGTTTAGCTATTCCCCTGAGCCTTTGTCCAGGCAGGCAACACAGATGCTGGGGGTGGGGTGGGGGGGATCTGTCCTGGCAGCTGATCTTTGTTTGGATCAGTATGAGCCTGCCTCTGACTTGACTGTCAGACTTTTAGCAAATCAGAGTCACAGACTTCTGCTGGGGCCAAGCAGGCTCAGGTTCTGCTGGACAAAAACCCAGTAGTGACCAGTTAAGCATACTGGGAGTGCTTCCTGTGGCAGGACTTCACTTCCTTACCGACCAAATTTGGGCCTCAGGATATAGGTGATTTGTTTCCTGTGTGAGGGGAATAGAGAAAGGAACCAGCTGCTAAGGGCTGGTCTGACTTTAGTCATTTTAATTAAATCTGCTCTTTAGGTGGTGTTTGAAGATGATGCTGGGAGTCGAGGAGAGCAGCAGACTTCTAGAAAGGCCTATTGTAAATCCTCCGGCCACCATGAGCAGCTAAGCATTTTAGGAATATGGAAGACATTTACCCACCTGGTTCTAAATTAAGGTCTTTAAAACCTCAAGTCCTGGCCCTGGCCAGGTGGCTTGGTTGGTTGGATCATTGTCCCATACACCAGAAGGTTGTGGATTTGATTTCCAGTCAGGGCAACATACCTAGGTTATGGGTTCAATTCCTTTTTTGGGGTATGTACAGGAGGCAGTAGATCAATGTTTCTCACATCGATGTTTCTCTCTCTCCCTCTTTCCCTCCCTTCTCTCTCTAAAATCAATAAAACATATCCTCAGGTGAGGGTTGGAAAAAAAAAAAAAAAAGACAGCCCTGGCCGATTTGGCTCAGTGATTAGAGCACTGGTCCTCAGACCAAAGGGTTGCATGTTTGATTCCCGGTCAAGAGCATGGTACCTGGGTTTCAGATTCGATCCCTGGGCCTGGTTGGGGTTCTGCAGGGGGCAACCAATTGGTGTGTTTCTCTCACATCGATGTTTCTCTCTTTCTCTCTCCCTCCCGCTCTATCTTTAAATAAATAAATAAATAAATAAATAAGTAAATAAATAAATAAATGGAAAAATATCCTGGGGTGAGGATTAACCAAAAAATAAGTAAGTTTAAAGTACATAAATAATGACATAGCTCATGAAGGCAAACCTGGGACTAGACTCATGGTTTCTGCCTCCTCATTCTAGTGAGTTCTGCTGCTTCCTTGCTTCTTAACAGACACTGGTGGCTTCCCAGTCCTGCCAGAATGGTTCTGAAAATAAAACTAAAGTTGCCATGCAAAAAGCCAGCTGACAGGAGAGATGGAGCAAACAGTTGCTATTTTAGGGGGCTGTTTTCTTTTGAGTTATAACTGGCTCTTGGTGGTTTGGCGGACTGGCACAGCCTGGGTGGAGGATCATAAACTCCAGGGTCTTGTTGTTACTACATTCCTGAGTCTCTGTGTAACCAGGCTGTCTTTTCCTGCACCCTAGGGCCTTCTGTGCAGGGGTTCAGAATAATTCCCACTTTTTACCCTTTTTAATTTAAAAATATTTTTGAATTTTAGAGAGAGAGGAAGGGAGAGGGAGAGAGAGAAACATCGATGTGAGAACTGAACATCAATTGGCTACCTCCTACCCACCCCCAACTGGGAATCAAGCACACAACCTGGGCATATGCCCTGACTGGGAATTGAATCAGCAACCTTTCTGTGCAAGGAACGATGCCCAACCAACTGAGCCACACAGGCCAGGGCTACAGCTCAGTGAATTTTTACAAATGTATATGCCTGTGTAACCACCACCCAGATCAAGATATAGAGCATTTTCAGCATTCCAGCAGTCTTGATGATTTTTAGAGTAGCTCAGGACTTGAGAAGAGAGCAGTTTTGTTTACTGTGGCCCCTTTAAGAATCTCAGAGGCCATTATATTATCCTTCTATTACTCATTCAGTCTGTTTCCTAGCACTACAGGGCTCTGTGCTAGGTATTACTGGGAGTACAGAAACTGGTAATTGTTGGTTTCTCTCTCTGTCTCACAACCCATCTAAGGGAGAAAGTGAGAAAGGCTATGAGAGGCAGCTTGGAGGAGGGAGGCTGCCTCTTGCAGGGAGAAGAGGGTGTGTATATTTATGTAGACACAGAATTTTCCCCAGTTCTTTTACGGTCTATAAATACAGTAAAGGGGCTAGATTATGAATTTTCAATCATGTCTCAGCCAGTTCTTTGTAGTCTCAGACCATGTTTGGTACTTGGAATGGTGCATACCCAGCTGAAAAATCCATATCTGTAGTACTTGCTCAGTCTTGCCTTGTCTTTTGGGAAGCAGGAGAGAACACAGGCAGTATGGAGGAAAGCAAACACAAGAGGCACTTTCTTCTACTTCTTTGGCCCCCCAGACTCTTAGGACCTGACTTCTTTGTCTTGGGTTTCAAGACTCTTAAGACCCATAAGACCACAAGGCAGTCTACTATGAATTAATTTTGGCCTGAATTTCTCTGCCCCCTTTGATCCAGTAGTTTAAAACATAATTTTCTGGCCCTGGCCGGTTTGGCTCAGCGGTTAGAGCATCAGCTTGAGGTCCAGAGACCCAGGTTCGCTTCCTGCTAAGGGCATGTACCTTGGTTGCAGTTTGTCCCCGGCCCTGATTGGGTCGTGCGGGAGGCAGCCACTCGATGTATCTGTCCCTTTCATGTCAATGTTTCTCTCTCTCTCTCTGTCTTTTCCTCTCTCTCCCTCCCACTCTATCCGAACAAAAAACCAAAAAATGTCCTCGGGTGAGGAAATAAATAAATAAATAAATAAATAAATAAATAAATAAATAAATAAAATAAATGCTCAACTTTATTTTTTAAAAAAATTTCTGTATCTTAAGTGAAAACCTACTCAAAAAAGACTTTTCTGATATATTTTATATATGAGAAAGAAGCTTTTGTTTTAGTTGCTAATAAAGGCATTTGGCAGTGTGGTTGGTAGGAGGGAAAAGGCCGTGTCCAAAGTAGATGCAGAGTGATCCCTTTCTTTTTAAAAATTATTATTATTTTTTAGTCCTCATCCATGGATACTTTTCCATTTATCTTCAAGCAGAATGGGAGGGAGGGAGGGGAGGAGGGAGAGAGAAACATCACTGTGAGAGACACATCAACTGGTTGCCTCCCACAGGACCCTGACCAGGGCTGGGGACTGAACCACAACCAAGGTACACCCTTGACCGAAATCGAACCTAAGACTCTTTGGTCCTCGAGCCGATGCTCTAACCGTTGAGCCAAGCCAGCTAGGGCAATCTCTTTCTTTAAAGAAATAGTCTTGCCCAACCAGCGTGGTTCAGTGGTTGAGCGTCGACCCATGCACCAAGAGGTCACTGGTTTGATTCCTGGTCAGGGCACATGTCCAAGTTGTGGGCCAAATCCCCAGTGAGGGGCATGTAGGAGGTGGCCAATTGATGTTCTCTCTCATCAATGTTTCTCTTTCTCTCTCCCTCTACCTTCTTTTCTCTCCAAAATCAATCAAATAAATTTAATAAATGAATGAATGAATGAATGAATGAATGAATGAATGAATAAATAAATAAATAAATAAATAAATAAATAAATAAATAAATAAATAAATGGAATAGTTTCCAAGGTCCTTAAGACAGTGCCTGAGAGTCAGCATGAAAACACGCTAGGACATCTAAACATCACAGAGCTGTATATTTTACATTTGTAGACAGTGAGTGGTAAGAAAGAATGGTTGATGGCTCAGCCTAGCTGACCTTATTCAAGTTCTGATGAGTTACTGTGTGTCTTGGAAACATAAGAGACTGATCATCTTGGGTCCATTCCCCACTCCCATTTTATAGATAAGGAAACTAAGGCTTTGATTTGACCAGAGAGCTGAAACTAGAACTGGGTCTCATGTCTGGAGGAGTGCTCAGTGGGATTTGGAAGGAAGCTTGGCTAGGAAAGGGTGAGCGAAATGGCAGGAGCATTGGATGGTGTCCCCTCAACATTTGGAGTCAGAAAAACCCAAGTGCCAAAGGAAGTGGGGAGGTGAGAGTGGGGAGACAGGGAAGACTCTGAGGCTGTCTGTTGATCATCTGTGTGGAGGGCCCTGGGAGCCCTACAGTAAGGGGGCTACTGAGGTCAGGATAAAGGATTTTAATTGGCCGGAGAATTTTTTAGCATTTATCATCTTTATCTTTTGTTTTTTAATTGACTGCAATGGGGACCCCTGAGTCCTTGGAAGCCTACTTTCTGACATTACTTTCTTTATATTCTTTTCTAAACAATCAGGTTATAGCCCGCTGGTGTGGCTCAGTGGTTGAGCGTTGGACCCATGCACCAAGAGGTCACTGGTTCGATTCCCTTTTAGGGCACATGCCCAGGTTGTGGGCCAAATCCCTACTGGGGGGCATGCAGGAGGTAGTCAATCGATGTTCTCTCTCATTGATGTTTCTATCTACTTCTCCTTTCCTCTTTCTAAAATCATTAAAGAAAAAAAAAATTAAACAATCGGATTATACAATCAGATTATAATCTAGCACTGTTGTGTATTGTTCAAGGGAATACAAATTATCCCACCCCACCAAATATTTTGTTTTTTTTTGTTATTCTGTGCAGTTTGGAGTTAGTCCTCTAGTTTTATTATTCACACATGTGTGATTATAAACTACATTGTTCAGCAGGGAAGACTAGATAGCAAACTTATTAACTGATCTGTTGTTTTTTTGTCTATGTGGTAAAATATATATAATACAATTTACCATTTTAACAATTTTTAATTTTTTTTGTTGTTGATTTTTAGAGAGAGAGAGAGGAAGGGAGAGGGAGAGAGGGAGAAACATCAATGAGAGAGAACATTGATTGGCTACCTCCTGCATGCCCCCCACTGGGGATCAGGCCCACAACCTGGGCAAGTGCCCTGACTGGGAATCGAACCAGCGATCTCTTGGTGCATGGGTCAATGCTCCATCACTGAGCCATACCAGCCGGGCCATTTTAACGGTTTTTAAGTATACAGTTTTGTGGCTCTATTCTTAAGTACATTCATGTTGTTGTGCCCAGTCTATTTTACTCTTTGGATTTTTTTTCTATCAAGATTAATCATTGAGCAGAAGAGTGCTTACATTTGATGTCTGCCATTAAGATTAGCTATTTTATCTCTCTGAGTCTGTGTCCTCATTTGTAAAATGGGAGTAATAATAATAATAACAACTCTGGAGTCAGACAAACTGGATTTAAATTTAGTCCTCATCAATTACTAACTGCAATCTTGGGGAAGTCACTTAACTTTTAAGCCTCAGTTTTCACTTTTTTGCTGTACTGAAGGGGAAAGGAATGAAGTTTATAGAGTGTCTGTTATCAGGTATTGTGCTACATAAGTATCTTGCATATGCTGCCTTGTACTTCACAATGGTCCAGTGAAATACAGGTATTATTATTCTTATTTCACACATACAGACAGTGAGACTAAGAGAGGTTGACTTACCCAAGGTCACCCCCCTAGTTGATTCTGATTCAGTTAATGTTTGCTGAACCTTTCCTAGGTGATAGACATTGTGGTTCTGGCTAGGACTAGTTTACTGTCTTATTTCTATTTTAAAAATGAGGAAATTAAAGCTCAAGCGTCACCCAAGATTGCCTAGATTGTAAATGATACAGACAGGATATGGACGCAGGTCCTACTGACCCCCACCTTATGGTACCTCAGGTTTATCTGGCTTTGACCCACTTGTTTCAAGCTGTTGATAAAAATGAATTTCATTCCAGTGTTACAATTTGACTGGTCCCAGGAATTAACCGCAATGAGATTTGACCGAAGTCACAAAATAATAAAAAGTATGGGGGTGTGTAAGGAAGAGGTCTTCCCAGCCGTTTTTAGCATGTCTTCTCAAAAGCTTTGCAAAGAATACAAACTAGAGAACTGCCATCACTTTTTCTATTATATTCCCAAGAGGTTGGAGCCAAGAACAGATTGCTTATTTATTCTCTCATGACCCTGGGTAGTAGACTAGTAGGGTCTTGCGATTTCAAAAATAGAGTGAAGACTGGCAAGATTAAAAATCTCAGAGCTCTCTCCCAAAGTTATGAGGATTTCAGGCTGTTGTTGGGGGTTTTAATCCGTGGAGATAGTTTTAATGGCCAGATGTGGTTCAGATAACCTCCTGCGTAGGGAAGCAATGACAGCTGGTTCTTGGGCAGCTTAAATCCTTCAGGCGTGGTAGAAAACGCTTGATTGTTTGAAGAACCTCTAAAACATTTTCCCTAAGCCCAGGGATCCTTGAAAACCACTGGCTGAGGCAGAATGATTGACCACACTGTGGGCATTGTTTCTTCACTCATTCAGATGTAGGCTTAAACACTTACATATGCGAGGGAATGTCCCCAGGAGGCTCACTGCACTGTCTAGGGGGACATCAGTAACAATACAGCATTAGTGCTTTAAGGCAGCTTTCAGCAAGGGGTGGTGCAGGAGCATATAGGAGAGGATCTTAGCCCAGCCTAGGGTAGTAGGGTGATCGAGAAGCTGCTGCCTGGATAGCCCTGCTTGACTGGTGGGAGCTAGCCAGGTGAAGAATGAGAAAGGCATTTTGGGAGAACTGGAAGCTTGAAGAAGCTTAGAGAATTAAAGACAGTGTAGGAATTTCCAGGAAAGGGAGTAGAACATTAAGATCTATGTTTTATTTTATTTTTATTTTCCCCAAAGTGTTCAGGTTTTAAAAAAAAATTTTTTTTTTCTTTCTTGATTTTAGAGAGAGAGGAAGGGGGAAGGAGAGAGAGATAGAAACATCTATGAGAGAGAACATTGGTCGGCCCCCTCCTGCATGCCCCCCACTGGGGATCAGGCCCACAACCTGGGCATGTGCCCTGACTGGGAATTGAACTGGTGACCTCTTGGTACATGGGTTGATGCTCAACCACTGAGCCTGGCTGGGTGTGTTCAGTTCTTTATTTAACACTTCATTCATTCATTCATTTACTTACTTATTTAATCCTCACCCAAGGATATGTTTTTATTGATTTTTAGGGAGAGAGAAACATCCATCTGAGAGAGAAATATCAATCGGTTGTGTCTCACATGTACCCCAACCAGGGATCGAACCCGCAACCTAGGTATTTGCCCTGACTGGGAATCGAACCCACAACCTTTTGGTGTACAGGATGAAGCTCCAACCAGTTGAACCGTCTGGCCAGGGCCTAAGGTCTATGTTTAGAAAAACCACTGGTGAAGGGACCAGAGAAGGCAATCCATTTGAATCCACATACACTCTCTCCTCTTCCACTTCCCCAGCTCCTATAGCCCAACTCACAATCTTGTGAACAAGCACCCAGCATAGTCCCTTTGCCCCCAAGAACACATACCCAGCTGACTCTACACAAGGCCCTACCTTGGACACAGTCCTCTTGCTCTTGGGTCCTGATTGCTCCAGCTGCTGAACAGGCCTTCCCTCAGTATGCTGAAGAGCTGGAAGCTGTGGCTAGGCTGATGATCTGTGTGAAGAGAGGTTTTTCCAGCCCCTAAGAAGAGAGTCTGAAGCTGCCTTCCATGTTCCAGCCCTGATTCGAGTCCTCGTAATTGGGAGGGGCAGCAAAGGCTATGGGAGAGAAGATGGGAATTATTAACTACCTGACTCCTAAGCCAGTGAGGGTAAGTGTAGAAATAAGAAGCAAGTTCCCCTAAAGATGGGAAAGTGTGTGTGTGTGTGTGTGTAAACAGGACTTTAGCCAAACTCCCACCATATCCCTCTTACCTAGGAGGACTGGCAGCGTGCTTTTTTTTAAACATCACAAATAAATTTTATTTGCTACTATTAAAAGTCTGAGTTTTAAACAACTTGGACTGGGGGGCTCATATCCATCAGCACATTCCATTTTAGCACCTGCCACATCCCAGTAGCTTTTCCAGAACTGCTGCCTTCACCATGAAGTTCCATGAGTTTTCCCACTTCACATTCGGGTTTTTTCTGCATTTTTACTTTTCTAGCAGACATCATAGAGCAGATCAATAGACTGGCAAGCCTTGTCTATGTCTTTTCCAGTGCTATCTGGAATCAATTTATTAACAACTTCTTTCAAATCACTTATCTGCACATCTTGGGTCTTGATTTCCATCATCTTCTGAATTTGGCAGACTTGTCGAATGCTGAGCATAAGTGGTCTTCCGAATTTAAATGTTTTTTAGTAAACCAACACAGAATAGATGAAGCAAATAACCATTGTTAGTCTTGACCTCAACTTGAGTTTCACTCATGGTCTGCATTTTTTTTTTTTTTTTTTTTTTTACCATGGAGCACATTTTGTCACAGGTAAGATCTATGACGTGGGAGTCAGACAGTTTTTGCCCTGAACCTCCTCAGTAATTAGCTTGAATTTTCTAAATAAAACTTCATCATTCTGCAGATCAGATAAGCTCACTTCAAAAACATGACCCTTGAGACCATCAGCTGCAATTTTGTTTCCTTGAGTTCTCATGACTAGTGTTTTCCAATATTTCTTGTATTGAACATAGTTGGTCCTTTCATATCACACCAATCTTTCTTAGAAAATAGCCCTACTTGGTTTGGCTCAGCGGTTAGAGAGTAGTCCCTAAGACCGAAGAGTCGTGAGCTCGATTCTGGTCAAGGGCACTTAACCTGGGTTGTGAATTCGATCTCCGGCCTTGGTTCGGGTCATGCAGGAGGCAGCCAATCGATGTGTCTCTCTCACATCGATGTTTCTCTCTCTCTCTCTCTCCCCCCCTCCCTCCCTTCCCCTCTATCTAAAATCAGTGGAAAAATATTCTCACATGATTAAAGAAAATAAAATAAAATGGATCACCCGCTTTCTTCTTGGCTCCTTTTTTGTTCCCTTTTGTAAGGTGCTTGTTCTTGCAGCCACCATGATGCTGTTCAGAGAGCCAAAATGCAGCCATGTCCTTTTGAGAACCTTTTGCCCTGAGATCCCCAGAACCTTTGCTGTATATATCTCCTCACCATAAGAGAGGATCTGTGGCTAGAAAGAAAAGGGAAGAGGGAGGTTCTCAGATTCCTGGGAGGTAGGTGACTTTATATCATCTGAATCAGGACATTTATGAGAATGAAAGGTGGTGCCATTAATAATTACTCTGGTATAGCAGATAGCAACTGGTGCTCTCCCAGGAAAACCAGGGTGTATGGTTACCCTACTCAGAACTTGAGGTAAAAACCCAGCACAAAAATCAGCAAGGGCAAAGAGTAGCTAGATGAAAACATCAATTCTGTTGTCTGTGTAGAGGCTGTTGCAGTGGGAAAGGTATAAAGGAAGTTGGGGTAGCAGGATTGGGAGAGGGAATTACTGAGGAAGTAGACCTACAGAACTTGGTGGACCAATCAAGGACTCATTAGTGATTCTCATCAGGAGGCCCTGGCTTTTGGAATATCTCTCCTTTTTCTCTAGCTCCCTCATTTTTAACTCTTTGGGGGTATTCCCTTTTGCAAATCTAGTAAGTGCTGTTTCCTCAGAAAACTACATGTTTAAATGTTGCATGTTGTGTTAGGGATCCACACACCATGACCGCCTCCCCCAAGTTGAGGATTTCTGCTTCAGCATCTCTCCCCTGCTGTTGTTGTTGTTGTTCTACCTCATTCCTTGCATTGACCAGTTTGTTTTGCAGGAGACAGAAAGCCAACTCATACCGGCTTACTCTACTGACTCACATGACTGTGGGAAAGGGTAGGGTGGAGCTGGTCTCTCTGCATATTAACTCATTCTTACTGACTTCCCCATGAGTGTGGGCCATGACTGCAGGCTGCTCGGACTTACAGCTTTGGATCCTGGGGTGGGGGAAGTCTCTATTTGCCTTTCTCCCCATTTCTCTCCTAGCATTGTTAGAAAAATACCAGAGAAGGAATCTGATTGGCTGCTTGGGTCATGTGCTCATGACTAGATCAATCACCATAATCAAGGAGGAGGCTGTTCTGTTGGCTCAGTTTGGATCACAAGCCTACTCCACCCTATCGCCTGCCAGGCAGGCAGGGTCTGTTTGTGAAGGCTTGGGGTCTGAGAGCGTTGCTCCTTAGGAAAACAATTGCCACCTGCACTTTTCTCCTCACTAATAGAGCTCACTACTCCTGCTTATCCATTTTTCCCCAGTTCCAGCAAGGCTTGTGGGGAAGGACTGGAGACCTGCATTCTGGTCCTAGGCCCACCAAGCTTTCATTCAGCAGGGGTTACTGAACACCTATACTGCCTGTACCTCTTTGGGCCTTAGTTCTTTTTCCTTTGTACAAACAAGGTCAGATTTACTCTCCAAGAGTGTGTTTGTCCAGCCATCCAGTCCTCTGAGCACCTACTATGTACCAAGGATATGGAGATGGGGCGACACAGTCTCTCTCTCCAGGAGCTCACATTCTAATTAAATTACAGGCTGTTTGAAAATAGAGATGTGCACTAGGGTTCCAGGACTCTGGGGTTCTGTACCCTCATTTTGGGGAGAACAAGGCAAGATTTTTTCCCAGAAAGGTACCAATTTCCCATGGCTTCTCTTGCCCTTCATCCCTTGCTGCTATTTGGGCAGGGAGGGTGATTTGTCTCTATAACCCCTCATCATGTCTGTCTGATTCTAAAAGAAGAAAATGCTGATTTGGTTTTCCTCCTGCTTTGGAAAAACACTGAAAAGTGTTTTTCTGCTGGCATTTTCCCCCTCCCTACTTCATTACAAACTACCCCAGCTCTCAGACCTCTGTTGTCATCACAGTTGCCAGGGTGCTGTCATGCTTGCTCAGACAGAAGGGGGCTCTTGTTGGTTTGGATTCATTTGGAAGTAGAGGAAGAAAAGCCATTCAGAGAAGAAACATTTCATCTGAGCCTGGAATGGACACCAAGGGCAGGATGTACTTCCCCTCTCTCCCAGCCAAGGATCTGGTCACCCTGAGTAAGCCTAGCTAAGATCATCTAGCCTGGGACCCGGTGGGTTACCAGGCTGGGGAGGAGCACAATCAGTGCCTTTACTCCACTGGTGGGACCAGACCACAGCTCTAGTGCCAGGCATAGTTAAGTTGTTCTTAGTAAATGTTTGCTGTTTTAAGTATAACTGCCTTTTCATGTCTAGGGGTGGGGAAGGAATTAATTGTTTTATTTAAGTTATTTTTTTGTTTGTTTTGATTAGATGTATTGTAAATAGTACACAGTTTGCAAAGTTTCTTCCCTGCCCTAGCCACTCAGTGTGTCTCCCACAGTAATCAATTACAAGGCTCAGAGATAGTCTATAAATTACAAGCTTGACCTATATGTTCTGACACATACATGCATAAATGGTAGCAATTAGATTACCTTTGAATCCTGTGCTCTTTGTAGTGTAATAAATTATTTAGAGTTTACCCACTCAGAAGTCCCTGAACTTTTCTATCTTAATCATATGGATTTAGAGAATGTTAAATCAAATTTCAGGTACTAATTTAAATTTTGAAGTCCATAGCCCCACAGAAAGACCTGGTGAGAATGATTTCTCTCTTCCTGATCCAACTTCTCTAAGTCACTAGTCTCTCGGAGAAATGGCATCTCAGCTACCCAGGTTCTTCTGCCAGGAGCCTGGACTTTGTTCCTGACTCCCTCTCCATTTTCTTACCCTGCACATTCGAACAGGTTGACAGGCCCATGGAGTCTTACCTCCTGGTGTCTCTCAAGTTCATCATCTCTTGATCAGACCTTCTGCTGTGGTGTTAGTTTAGGCCCTTGAAATCCAAACCCAGTGGATTAGTGAGTGGTTGCCAGTCCTTTCCCCCTGTAGCAGCCAAAGGGATCTTTCTGAAATGCAAATCTGATCGCGATTCTGTCTTTCAGTGGCTTCCCTCTAACCCTGGGATAAAGTCCAACAGCTCCTTAACAAGGCATACTAGACTGTTCATGAGTTTCTTTCTGGAGCTTTTATCTTTCCTTGCTCCCACCCCCATTTTCTCATGCTTCTCTGTTCCTCCTGCCTGGGATAGGTCCCTCTTATCTATTCTTTTATCATCCCTTAAAATGTGTGATAGTTATCCAGCCGGTGTGGCTCAGTGGTTGAGCATTGACCCATGCATCAAGAGGTCGCCGGTTCGATTTCTGGCCAGGACACATGCCCAGATTGTGGGCCCGACCCCCAGTGGGGGGCATGCAGGAGGTGGCCATTCGATGTTCTGTCTCATCGATGTTTCTATCTCTCTCTCCCTTTCACTTCCTCTCTTTCTAAAATCAATAAAGGAAAAAAAATTTTTTTTTTTAAATGTGTGATAGCTTGAAAAATTAGGTTCTCCTCCTCTAGGCTCCCAGAGTACCCCTTTGTTAACCTCTGTCATCATATCACCTTGTCCTCTGCTGATCAGTGCACTCCTTCAGCCTTGGGACTATGTCATTTTTGTCCCTGGCCCCATAGCAAAGTGTCATGAACAAGATCTAATTCCTGATGTGGTAGAAGGAACATGGATTTTGGTCATTCAAGGAATTTGTCGTTTTTCAATTTCATTGATATGGTGAGATTTATTGGCATCAAATTGTTCCAAATATCCCCCTTTTACTTTACTATCTATGGGATCTAATGATGTCAT
This sequence comes from Molossus molossus, assembly GCF_014108415.1. Classification (NCBI taxonomy): domain Eukaryota; kingdom Metazoa; phylum Chordata; class Mammalia; order Chiroptera; family Molossidae; genus Molossus; species Molossus molossus. The sequence goes on along the minus strand of NW_023425399.1, from coordinate 21,530,543 downwards.
ATCTGTCATTCTTTCATTCTTGACATTGGTAATTTTTTCCCCTTATCAGCCTGGCTAGAAAGTTCAATTTTTTTTTTTTTAATGTTTTTATTGATTTTAGAGGGAGAGAGAGAGAGAGAAAAAAAGAAAAACATTGATTGGCTGCCTCTTGCACTGGGGATCAAGCCTGCAACCGGGCATGTGCTGTGACTGGGGATCAAACCAGAACCTCTTGGTGCTTAGGATAATGCTCAACCAGCTGAGTCACACTGGCCAGGGCTAGCAGTTCAATTCTATCAATCTTCTTAAAGACCCAGACTTTTATTTCATTGACCTTATATATTGTTTCTATTTTCTGTTTTATTGATTTTCACTTTGATCCTCATTCCCTTTCTTCTTTTACTTTGGGTTTCATTTGCTCTTCTTTGTTGAGTTTCTTAAGGTTTCTTAAGTTAGGGTTATTGATTTGAGGTCTTTCTTCCTTTCTAATATAGATATTTAGTACTATAAATTTTCCCCTACGTACTGCTTTAGTGGAATCCCACAAATCTTAATATGTTTGTGTTTTCATTTTTTTTCTTTTATTGATTTTTTAGAGGGGAAGGGAGGGAGAGAAACATCAATGTGAGAGATACATTGATCAGCTACGTCCGGCACATCCCCTCCTGAGGATCAGGTCCGCAGCCCAGGCATGTGTTCTGACCAGAAATCGAACCCGGACCTCTCAGTCCATGGGCTGACACTCAACCCCTGAGCCAGACTGGCCAGGCGTGTTTTCATTTTTTCTTTCTTTTTCTTTTTTTTTAACTTATCTTTATTGTTGAATGTATTACAGATGTCCCCTGTTTTTTCCCCATTGACCCTCTCTTCCCCAATCCCACCCCACTCCTGCCTTCCCCGCACTGTTGTCTGTGTCCATTGGTTATGCATATATGCATAGAAGTTCTTTGGTTTATCTTGTCCCACTCTCCCTCCCCCCTTTCCTTTGATGTTCATCAGTCTAACAACCAATTTGTCCTTTTTTTTTTATCCTCACCCGAGGACATTTTTCCATTTTTTGTTCAGATAGAGTGGGAGGGAGAGGGAGGAAGAGAGAGAGAAGCATCGACGTGAAAGGGACACATCGAGTGGCTGCCACCCTCACGACCAACCAGGGCCAGGGACAAACTGCAAACAAGGTACGCGCCCTTAGCGGGAACTGAACCCGGGCCTCTCTGGACCGCAGGCTGACGCTCTAACTGCTGAGCCAAACCAGCCAGGGCCAATTTGTACTTCTTAATTCCTTCATCTTTCTCACCCATCTCCCCAAGCCCTGCCCATTTTCTAATTTCTCTATTTATTTATTTATTTGACCCATGGGTTATTTACAGAATATGCTATTTAGTTTTCAGATATTTGAGGATTTTCCAGAGATCTCCTGTTTATGATTTAAAAAACTTTTTTTTTTTTAATCTTCACCTGAGGATATTTTTCAATTTATCTTCAGATAGAGTGGGAGGGAGGGACGGAGGGAGGGAGAGAAAGAGAGAGAGAAACATTGACGTGAAAGAGACAAGTCATCTGGTTGCCTCCTGCATGTCCCTGACTAGGGCTGGGGACCAAGCTGCAACCAAGGTACATGCCCTTGACCAGAATTGAGTCTGTGACTCTTCAGTTCACAGGTTGACGCTCTGACCGTTGAGCCAAAGCAGCTAGGGCTGTTTATGATTTTTAATTTAATTCTCTTGTGGTCATAGAACATACTTTGTGTGATTTGAATTCTTTTACATTTATTGAGATTTGTGTCATGACCCAGAATATGGTCTATCATGGTAGAAGTTTTGTGTACACACCAACAAAATGAGTTTACTGGTGGCGGTAGTGTTCTACAAATGTCAATTAGGTCAAGTTTGTTGATTGTGCTGTTTAAGGCTTTTATATCCTTACTGATTTTCTGTCTACTCATTCTATCATTTGAAGGGGGATATTGAAATCTGACTGTACTTGTGGATTTGTCTATTTCTTATTGTAGTTCTATTAATTTTTGCTTCAGGTATTTTAAAGCTCTATTATTAGGTATATAAATGTTTACACTTGTTATATCCTCCTGATAAATTGACCCCTGTATCATTATAAAAGGATCTTCTTGCCCCTGGTAATATTCTTTTCTCTGAAAATTGCTTTGTCTGATATAGTAATATAGCCACTCCAGCTGCCTTTGATTAGTATAACTTTGATATATCTTTTTCATTCTTTTACTTTCTAAAATAATTTATTTATTTGTTTATTTTTATTGAATTTATTGGCGTAACATTGGTTAGTAAAATTCCAGGGGTACAATTATATAATACATCATCTATATATTGTATTATGTGTTCACCACCCCATACCAAGTCTCCTTCCATCACCATTTATCCCCTCTTTACCCTCTCTTACCTCCTTCCACCCCATTTTTTCTCTGGTACTCACCATACTGTTGTCTGTCTATGAGGGTTTGTTTGTTTGTTTTTTGCTTAATCCCTTCACCTTTTTCACCCAGACCTGCAACCCTCCCCCTACCTCTGACAGCTGTCAATCTGTTCTCTGTATCCATGAGTCGGTTTCTATTTTATTTGTTAGTTTATTAGATTCTACATATAAATGAAATTCATCCTTTTACTTTTAACCTATTTATCTTTTTTTTTTGTTATCCTTGCCCAAGGACATTTTTGCATTTATCTTTAGATAGAGTGGGAGGGAGAAAGAGGGGAAGAGAGAGAGAGAAACATTGATGTGACAGAGACACATCAAGTGGTTGCCATCCACACGACCCCGACTGGGGCCGGGAACAAACTGCAACCGAGGTATGTGCCCTTAGTGGGAACTGAACCTGGGCCTCTCTGGTCCGTGGGCTGATGCTCTAACCACTGAGCAAAACTGGCCAGGGTTAACCTATTTATCTTTATATTTGAAGTCTGTAGTAGGCAGCATAAAGTTGAGTCTTTTTTTTTTCCCCCACAGTTGAACAATCTCTGCTTTTTAATTGGGGTGTTTAGACAGTTACATTAATACGATTATTGATATGCTTAGATTCAATCTCATCTTGCTCTTTATTTGTCTCATATGTTTTTTTTTTTTTTTTATCCTCAATCGAGGACATTTTTCCATTTTTTGTGATCAGGTAGAGTGGGAGGGAGAGAGAGGAACAGAGAGAGAGAGAGACACATCGATGTGAAAGGGACACATCGAGTGGCTGCCACCCGCACAACCGACCAGGGCCGGGGACAAACTGCAACCGAGGTACGTGCCCTTATCGGGAACCGAACCCGGGTCTCTCAGGACCGCAGGCCGACGCTCTAAACACTGAGCCAAACAGGCCAGGGCTCATATGTTCTTTGTTCACATTTTTTTGCCTTCTTTTGGAAAAAGTATGTTTATGATTTCATTTATCTCCTTTGTTGGCTTGTTAGCTGTAACACTGTTATTTTAGTGTTTGCTTTAGAGTTTATAATATACATCTTTAACTTTTTTATGACTGAAACATTCACAATAATTAAACAAATGTTTTCCTTCCTCTGAGAATGGATGAAATTTATCACCAATATTGTTTCTGTAATTAATTTTAAGATATGAACTTGACCTGTAGTGCTTACCACATATCTCACACTTGTAAATTTTCTCTCTTGTGTGAACTTTCTGATGAGATTGTAGATGTGCAAACTGACTGAAAACCTTACTACACACATCACATTTGTATGGTTTCTCTCCAGTGGGGGCTCTCTGGTAAAGTTTAAGATGTGAGGCCCTATTTAAGTGCTTACCACACACCCAGCATGTATATATGGTTTCTCTCCTGTGTGGATGCCCTGGTACACATCAAGATCCAAGCTCATCTTATAGCCCTTCCCACACTCCTCACATCTGTATGGCTTTTCTCTGGTGTGGATTTTTTCTTTTTATTCTCACTCGAGGACATTTTTCCCTTTTTTTTTGTTCAGGTAGAGTGGGAGGGAGAGAGAGGAAGAGAGAGAGAGAAACATTGATGTGAAAGGGACACGTCGAGTGGCTGCCACCCTCACGACCCAACCAAGTTGGAGGACAAACCGCAACCGAGGCACATGCCCTTAGCGGGAACTGAACCTGGGTTTCTTGGGACCACAGGCCAATGCTCCAACAGCTGAGCCAAACCAGCCAGGGCAGATTTTTTTTTTTCTTTATTGATTTTAGAGAGAAAGGAAGTGAGAGGGAGAGAGAGAGAGAAACATTGATGAGAGAGAACATCGATTGGCTGCCTCCTGCATGCCCCTCCCTGGGGATTGGGCCCACAACCTGGGCATGTGTCCTGACCAGCAATCAAACCGATGACCGCTTGGTGCATGGGTCGATGCTCAACCACTGAGCCACACTGGCCGGACTCTGGTGTGGACTTTTAAATGAGTTTGCAAGTATGCTTTCCAGCCAAATTTCTTTTCACACTCTTCACATTTGAATGCTTTTTCTCCACTGTGGATTTGCTGATGGACCAAAAGATGTGAGGCCCATCTGTAGCTCTTCCCACATCACTAACAATTATAGGGTTTCTCTTCTGTGTGGATTCTGTGATGGTAATAAAGATCTGCCCTAGAATAGAAGCTGTTTCCACACTCCTCACATTTGTATGGTTTCTGTCTCATGTGGATGCTTTTATGGCTATGAAGATGTGAGCACCAACCAAAGCACTTCCCACACTCCTCATATTTGTACAATTTCTCTCCTGTGTGGACCACCCACTGACTGTTTAAGTCTTGATCCACAACAAAAGTTCTTTCTACATATATCCCATTCGAATGGTTTCTCCCATTGTGAACTCTCTGATGGTTGTGAAGATGACAAGCATGAATGAAGGCCCTCTACATTTCTCACATTTATAAGGTTTCTCTTTTCAATGTAATTTGCAGTGGTCACTAAGTGTTGCTCTGTGACTGAAGCCTTTCCCACACTGCTCACATTTGAATGGTTTCTCTACAGTGTGGACTTTCTGATGAGTTTACAGACATGAACTCTGAATTTCTTACCACATTTACCACACAGCGTTTCTCTCCCAAATGAACTATCTGATGAATGTGGAGCACTGAGCTATGAAAGAAGGATTTCCCACACTCACCACGTGTATGAGACTTCCCTTCTGAGTTTAATTGTTGATGAAGATCAAAGTTGGAGATACCACTAAATAATTTTTTACATTCATTTCTCCAATAAGGTTCTGGGCCTGTGTGTGTTATAGACAGTCCTGCCCCAACCTGGCTGATCGAATCAGCCAGGGGAACTGAGAACTCTTTAGCATGGAGTCTTGACTCCTGATTAGGTCACTTGCAATTTGTTGCCATATTTGCCAGCAGGAAAGTTCTTCATGTGGTTCTGCTTCTGGAACAGTCTTCATCTCATATTGGATCTTGCCTTCTGAATTCCCTTCTTTGGGTTGCCATCTTCTTCATCCAAAACTTCTCCCCTTACTAAGTGGGTCATGTCTTGTTTGAATGGTTGATGCCCCACTGAGACCAGGTTCCTGAAGTTCTCCAGCATCATGTTCCAGTACAGCTTCCTGTGGGCAGAGTCCAGCAGCCCCAGCTCCTCCTCCATGATGACTACAGCCACATTCTTGAATGTCACTGCTTCCTTAAATGTGGTCATTTCTTCTTCTTATATTTGCAAATGTACAGATTCCTGAGATATGGAGAGTCCTGATAGGCAGAACTGTGCCTCGTAGTGTCACAGCGAGGGGAATGCAGATGATAAACTCCATCTTTAACTTATTGTAGTCTACTTTCAAGTGATATTATTACCACCTCATGAATAGTATATGAACCTTATGACAGTACACTCCCATTTCTCCTCTCCTGGCTTATGTGCTATTATTGTCATACATTTTACTTTTACATATGTTCTAAATCCCATACTATCTTAGTATTATTATTACTAGAAAAATAGAATCAAATAATTAAAAAGCCTTAATGTTTACCTATGTATTTCTCCTTTCTGATGCTCCTCAGACCCTGATGTAGAGCTATATTTCCATATGGTATCATTTTCCTTCTGTCTCAAGAACTTGCTTTAAAATATTTTGTAGTGTGGGTCTGCTGGTTATGAATTCTCTCAGTTTTTCTTTGTTCACAAAGTCTTTATTTTGCCTTTGTTTTTAGAAGGTTTCACTAGGTTTAGAATTCTAGATTAATTTTTTTTTTTCCTTTTGGTATTGTAAAAAGTTCTGTCTTGGTAGCATTGTTTCCTGTGAGAAATTTGTTATTCTTTGTTACTCTGCATGTAATGTGTACTTTTTTTCTTTGATTACTTTTAAGATTTTTCTCCCCAAATTTTATTTACTTATTTGGGGGGGGGGGGAGAGAAACAATGATGTGAGAGAGACACATCGATTGGTTGCCTCCCATACCACCCTGACCAGGGCCGGGGATCAAACTGCAACTGAGGTAGGGGATTGAGTGGCTATCAAGGTGTGTGCCCTTGACCTGGAATCAAACCCGCACCTCTTTGGTCCAATGCTCTGGCTGCTGAGCTTAACTGGCCAGGGCTCTATAAATACTCTTAACCTTTGTTTGGGATTAATTATTTTCTTCAGTAACAGTTTTCCCTTTTTGGTCTTGTTTTTAATATTTGTTAGGTGGTGTATTGTTTATCCAGTATAAGGCTAGTTATTCCTTGTTGAGACAAGACCCTTCTGAATACTCTGCCCAAACCCATGATATGAGGTTTTCCAATATGGCTGAGGGTCAGGCCCTGTAACTAACTGCCCTATCTGAATACCCTGAGGCTTTGGGTACTTTGGACATCTGAGGTTTAATTAGGGGCATAATGAGCAAGGAGAATTTTTTTTTTTTCATGTTTAAGTTATTTTTAGTTAAAGGAAAACCTCCTTTTCCAAGGCCAACAAAGTGAACTGAAGGTCAGAAGGAAGCAGGGTGTGGAACTCTCACAAGCTCTTGCTCCAAAACCTGGACTTGAGAAAAGAGGGTCCTCCTGGGAACTCAGGGGCAACTGGCCAGCAGAGGGATGACTTTGGTGGGATGGGGTGGAGCTGCAGCCCACCTTGGTCACTGGTCTGCATGGGCTCTTCTACCTGCCAATTGGTTGACATAATTAACACTATTATTCTTGGGGGCATTAAATTAAGGAATGATGTGTGGAGCCAAGAGAGTGGTCCTTCAGTTGGATATTGAATCACAGTCAGGAAGTAGTCTTTATCTGGTGCAACTATAATTTCATTTTTGTTGGAGCGAATTTGAGGGAAGGTGAAGTCATTCTGGGGTTCAATTTCATGCACGGTGCTCTGGGCCTTCAAGGTGAAGTTGTGCATGATGTTGGCGTAATGTGTGGTGGTGGGCTTGTCCATGATGATCTTTTTTTTTTTTAAATATGTTTTTATTGATTTTTTTTTTTGAGAGAGAGGAAGGGAGAAAGAGATAGAAGCATCGATATGAGAAAGAAACATCAATCGGCTGCCTCCTGCATGCCCCTTACTGGGATTCGAGCCTGCAACCTGGGCATTGCCCTGACTGGGAGTTGAACCGGGACCTCTCAGTCCATGGGATGACACTCAATCCACTGAGCCACACCAGCCAGGCTGTCCATGATGATCTTAATGGGAATGCCTTCTACGTGTTCACCACGATGATTCCCTGCACTCCCTTCTGGCTCTGGCGTCACTTCATTGTCTTCTCTACCTCTGCCATCTTGGACTGATTGGGTAGCTAAGCAAGGAGAATCTGAATGATTGTTTCCTTGGCTTCACTTAGCTTCCCACCTGCCAGAAGCCCTACCATGACCAGGCTGCTGAGGGTTCTTCAAAATTCTCACTTAATGTTGCATTTGTGTGTAAATGTCTTCTGGAGTATGTTCATGTTTGCTATGTGATCCATGCTGAGAGTGAGAAAGGAGCAACACTCTCTTCCTTCCCTCTCAGCCCTTGGACCTTTTGCTAAATGAATGCAAATGTAGAACCTTGGGTGTTTGAAAGAACTGTAGACACCATCATTCAGTTAGTGAGAGGGTAAGGTATTACTGGACCTCCCTTCCCACCGATGTCCAAATCTTTGTATACAAATAATGAGTGTACAGTTATGACTTCTTAGCATCTATTGAGATACCCTGGGCTAATAGCCCTACACCGAATGCCCCCAGATCAGGGCAAGCAAACGTGTACTCCTCAGAAACTCTTCAAAGAGAAGTCAAGTCTGTCTTTGCCTAGAAGAAAGGAGCGTCCTATCTAGTTGTATTGAACTGATGCATTCTCTGAAAATGCTTTCTGTATAGTCACTTACAGATGCCTTGCAGTAGGAGTTTCTAGTCCTGGGTGAATGAATGTCTTTCTCACTGGTTTCTCTGCTTCTTAGGGTATCTCTTCTTCTTTTTTTTTTTAATCCTCACCCAAGGACATTTTTCCATTTTTTGTTGAGATAGAGTGGGAGGGAGAGAGAGGAAGAGAGAGAGAGAGAGAAAGAGAGAGAGAGAAAGAAACATCAACGTGAAAGGGACACATTGAGTGGCTGCCACCCGCACGACCCAACCAGGGCCGGGGACAAACTGCAACCGAGGTACATGCCCTTAGCAGGAACAGAACCCGGGTCTCTCTAGACTGCAGGCTGACGCTCTAACCGCTGAGCCAAACCAGCCAGGGCAGGGTATCTCTTCTTTATTTTTCTTCAAGTAGCTGTTCAGAGTGTTTAATGAAGCAATTGTCTGGAGACCAATGTTTATTTCAACATGGTTTGAGTTGTTTTTGCGTCAGCTTTCAGAGCCAATAAAGCTGGTTATTAGGTTCTGTAATTGTTGCTATAATTACTCTCTTGGAACCAGCAAAGGCATAATTAAATACGGAGATTCCAAAGACTATTTTTTTTCTATCTACAAGCAACCCCTTAAACTTCTATTGGCCTGAGTTATATTTCAGTCATTAAAGCCATTGTGTTTATGAATGACACTGAGGTTATTTGGCAGAAAAGGGATCTCTTTGTATACCCCTTCTCTGAATATTTGATTTAGATGAACTCCTTGTTAATCCAGTGCTTGGGTTATTTTTTCCTTTTCCTCGAGCTTTATTGAGCTATAATTGACATAATAGTATATTAGTTTTAGGAGTATAACATTGATTTGACATACGTATATAGTATTGCAACATGATTACTACAATAAGTTTAGTTAACATATGTCACCTCACATAGTTAATAATTTTTTTTTCTTGTGATGAGAATCTAGTACTTGGTTTTTTGTTGTTGTTCATCCTCACCCGAGGATACTTTTTTATACTTTTACTTTGATTTTAGATAGAGTGGAAGGGAGGGAGAGAGAGAAAGAGAGACAGAGAGAGAGACATTGATGTGAGAGAGACACATTTATTGGTTGCCTCCCTTACAACCCAGATTAGGGCCAGGGATTGAACCTGCAACCCAGGTATGTTCCCTTGACTGGGAATAGAACACACAACCCTTTGGTCCAAGGACCAACACTCTAACTGCTGAGCCAAACAGGACCGGGCTAGTACTTGTTTTTTTTTTTATTATTAATTAATTGATTTTTGTTACAGATGTTTTTCCTTTTTCTCCCCAGATACCCTCCTACTCCCCCCCCCCCCAAGCATTGTTGTCTATGTCCATTGGTTAGGCATACTTACATATAAGTTCTTTGGTTTATCTCATCCCTACCCCCTGTCCCCTCCTCTGAAGTTTGTCATTCTGAACCATACACCTTTCTTTCTCTCTTTCTTTCTCTCTTTCTTTCTTTCTTTCTTTCTTTCTTTCTTTCTTTTCTTTCTTTCATTTATTTATTTTTTAAATCTTTATTGTTGAATGTAAAATGTATTACAGATGTTCCACATTTTTCCCTCATTGACCCCCTCCTCCCCCCTCCCACCCCCCTCCCACCTTTCCCCACACTATTGTCTGTGTCCATTGGTTATGCATATAAGTTCTTTGGTTTATTTCTTCCCACCCCCGCCCAACCCCTTTCCTTTTGAGGTTTGTCAGTCTAGCAATGAATTTGTACTTCTTAATCCCTTCACCTTTTTCACCCATTCCCCCAACCCCCCTCCCAACTGGCAACCAATAAAATGTTCTCTGTATCCATGAGAATGTTTCTGTTCTAGCTGTTCATTTTTTTTGTAGATTCCATTGTTGATAGATATGTATTCATTGCCATTTTGTTTGTTCACATATTTTATCTTTTTCTTCAAAAAGACCCTTCATTATTTCATATAATAATGGTTTGGTGGTGATGAATTCCTTTAACTTTTTCTTATCTGGGAAAGTTTTTATATGTCCATCGATTCTAAATGACAGCTCTGCAGGATAGAGTAATCTTGGTTGTAGGTTCTTGCTTTTCATCATTCTGAATATTTCTTGCCACTCCCTTCTGGCCTGCAAAGTTTCTTTTGAGAAATCAGCTGACAGCCTTAAGGGAACTCCCTTGTAGGTAACTAACTGCTTTTCTCTTGCTGCTTTTAAGATTCTCTCTTTGTCTTGAACCTTTTGCATTTTGATGATGATGTGTCTTGGTGTGGGCCTCTTGGGGTTCGTCTTGTTTGGGACTCTGTGTGCTTCCTGGACTTGTATGTCTGTTTCCTTCACCAAGTTAGGAAAGTTTTCTGCCATTATTGTTTCAAACAGGTTTTCAATTTCTTGTTCTCGCTCTTCTCCTTCTGGCACCCCCAAGATGCGAATGTTGGCACGCTTGAAGTTGTCCCAGAGGCTCCTTACAATATCCTCATTTTTTTGGATTCTTTCTTCTTTTTGCTATTCTGATTGGGCATTTTTTGCTTCCTTATATCCCAAATCGATGGTTTGCTCCTTGGATTTACGTACTCTATTATTGAAACTGTGTAAATTATTCTTTATTTCAGTTAATGCCTCCTTCAATTCTAACTGTGTATCCATGATTTCTGACTCGTCCTTTTTTATGCTCTTGAGGCCCTCCCTAAGTTCACTGAGGTTCTCACTAAGTTCATTGAGCATCCTTATAAGCAGTATTTTGAACTCAGTATCTGTTAGGTTGCTTATCTCCATTTCGCTTAGTTCTTTTATTGGGGTTTTGTTCTGTTCTTTCATTTGGGACCTGTTTCTTTGTCTCCTCATTTTGGCTGCCTCCCTGTGTTTGTTTCAGTGTATTACTTAATGAGAGGTATGGGGCTGAGACCAGATGCTGCTCATTTGAAAGAATTTAGGAAAAACCTGAAGCAGAATCCAAGACAGGCCAATCCTATGGTTAAACAAGTGGCAACAATTTGGGTGGGCTTGAAAGTTTGGGGGGGGAGCCTCAGGGAGACACCAGGGCGGGGCTACCAGTGTGAGCCAGGTTGCTGGAGTCCCAGATATGGCGACTGTCTGCCATCCCGGGGAAGGGCTCACCAAAGGAACAAAGGCCTCTGACAGCACATTTGTCCCGGAGAAAGCCCCCTCTCTAGCCCTCGCTCCAGTGCCAAACAGCTCAGTTCTTCCCTGTATGTCTCTGGCGCCCCTGGAGCTGCCTCCCCTCCAAGCTTAGAGGGAGAAAGTCCAATAAGTCCGTGCACCAGGCCTTTTAAGGAGCTGCCTGGGGCTCCAGCTGCGTCAGCTTCCCCGAGCCTCAGTTCCCGCTGGTTTTTCTAGCCAGAAGTTATGGGGACTTCTCTTCCTGGCACTGGAACCCTGAGCGAGGCACCTGGTGTGGGATGGGGACCCCTCAGTCCTCAGGAAGGACCTTCCCAGCCGAGGTGTCCTCCTGATTTTTATCCGCCACACGTGGGTGTGGGACCAGCCCGTTGCGCCACCGCCCCTCCTACCAGTCTGGATGTGGCTGCTGCTTTAATTCTGTAGTTGTAGGACTTCCATTCAGCTTGATTTCAGGCAGTTTTGAATGATGGTTGTTCTGTAGTTTAGTTGTAACTTTGATATGGTTGTGGGAGGACATGATACCGCGTTTACCTATGCCACCATCTTGACTGGAAGTCCATACACCTTTCTATGTCTTTGGGTTTATTTTGTTCATCAGCTTTTTCTGTTCTTTTTACTCCACAAATAAGTGAGATCATGTGGTATTTGTCTTTCTCTGATTGGCTTATTTTGCTTAGCATAGTACTCTCCAGGTCACTCCATGTTATCTCAAAAGATAAGAGATCTTCCTTACAGCTACATAGTGTTCCATTGTGTATATGTACCACAGCTTTTTTATCCACTCATTTATTGATGGACATTTGGGCTGTTTCCAGATCTTAGCAATTATAAATAGCGCTGCTTTGAACATAGGGGTGAATATATTCTTTCTGATTGGTGTTTCAGGCTTCTTAGGATACATTCCTAGAAATGAGATCACTGGGTCAAATGGCAGTTCAATTCTTAATTTTTTGAGGAATGCACCAGTCTGCATTCCCACCAGCAGTATACTAGAGTCCCCTTTTCTCCACACCCTCGCCAGCACTTGTTGTTTACTTGTTTTTTTAAACCAACCATCAGGAATTTGGAGAAGTACAAGGCAAGACACTAAGAGCCACATATATTTATATAAAACATTGGGCTTGGTCATTTAGACATTGGCTATGTATAGAAGCAGATTATGTTGGTCAGAAATAAGGTTGAGATGGAGGATGTTTTGCTTTAAGTGTAACAGTATGCAGTAAGAGTGGCATTTTACTCATTTAGTTTACTCTAAGTTATACTTCACCATGGCGCCACCCGTTTATAAGATACAGAGTAGTTCAAGTGCTGTGAATATGTTTGCACATATTCTTGCAGCCCAAATGCTGGCCTCATGTCTAATTGTAAGATTACTTTACTCATGAGTGGAAGAGGAAAATTATCCTGTCCTGTTTCTCTTAGAGGAGTTCTCAGTTAATTGAGAAATACACACAGGAGTAAAGATTAGGGTAAACAAATCAACTATCCCTGCTGGACACCATCCTGGAGAGTTCACTGCACGGAAAGGAGGAGACTGTGTGAACTCTACAGGTGGGAAGGGGGAATCCTGGAGGGCCGTGCTGTTTTTGCTCAGGACCTTTTCCTAGTCTCGGCACACCTTATGGGAAGGATAGAGGGAAGGGCAGGTGCTTTCATGAAACAGGAGGAATGCAGGGACAGAATCCTGCAAAGTGGCTGTTTTAGCCAGTGTTTCAACAAGACATTATTTCTCCTTTGAGTCAGAGGTACATGGGAGATAAATATAGGTGCATCCCACATGAGGAACCCTATATAGGATATATGAAAAACTTTAAAAACAGATGAAATTGGAGATTCAGCTTAATAAATATGGTAAGTACTTACTGTAGACTAGTCATTGTGCTAGATGTTGGTCTGTAAAAATGAATAATGTAAACATTTCACTCATGGTGGAGAGTCTTGCCTAGCTCCCTGGTATGGTTGGATATTTGCTTCCAGATCTTTTATTGCTTAGGGGATTTTAGAAGTAGGGTGGAGATCAGAGAAATGCAAGATTTTTGTACAAGGAGTCACTGCTAATTGGAAATGTATTAAAGTTAAAGCAGTTTTAAATCTATGATGTCTTAGGGTCTAGGGAAAGAATAAATTCAGTTTCTGCTATACTCAGGACACTGAAAAGTAAGGCAGGTTTGTCATCTTAATGGTTTGTTCTTGAGAATTGTCACAGAATTAGTGCCATCATTCTGAGCCTGTGTGGGAAGACCAGAGGCTTGGGGGTTTACACAGACCAGTGGTTGAGCCCTTGCCTCCCCACCTAACAGCAGTTTGACTTAAATGAGCTGCTTCACCTTTCCAGTCACTGTCTCCTTATTAGCATGGATCTAGGATCTCTGCCCTGTTCCTGGGTGTGGGAAGTTTAAATGAGGAGGTGGACAGGACTGACACAGCTGCCTTGCTTCCTTACCACGTAGAAAGTGCTCAGAACACCTTGTTGAATCTTGATTGGTGGACAAGTTGTTATAGGCTGGACTCTGCCATGCATGATGGGGATAGCTGAAGAAGACCTGAGAAAGGGGCACCTATGGGATAATGGCCTGAGAATGCTTGAGAATCACTTGCTCATTGGGATGTGTTCGGGTTGGTTTCTGTGGGAAAGCAACATAGCACCAAGGAAGTCATGAGGAAGTAGCCCCAGGTCCAGAGCACTTATGTACCAGAACTCTCCCAGGATATCATCCCTCTGTCATGACAGTGGCAAAGGGATTTAGACCTGGTGCTGGTACTCCCAAGACCTGGCTTGTGGTGAGAATTTCAGTCCCTTGCCTCCCTGCAGGCCACATTAAATCGCATAGTGGCTTTGTCTTGTGGGTCGAGGAGCTGTTGAGGGTTTTGATTTTTTTAATCATCATATTTTTTAATCCTCATCCGAGGATACTTTTCCATTGATTTTAGAAGTGGGGGAAGGGGAGAGAGAGACAGAGTAAGAAACATTGATGTGAGAGAGACATCGATTGGTTGCTTCCCGAACGACCCCGACTAGGGCTAGGGACCAAACTGCAACCGAGGTACATGCCTTTGAATGGAATTGAACCTGCAACTCTTTGGTCCATGGGCCAACGCTCTAATCACTGAGCAAAACCAGCCAGGGCTGTTGAGGGTTTTTAAACAAAGGACTGACATGGTTGGATTTGCACTCCCTCTTTTGTGTTCTCAGGGTCCCGTTGACCTTCCCTCCAGGATAGGATCCTACCTTTTCCATTGAGTGAGAGCCATAATAGTTGAAATGGCAGGGCATGGACTTTGGAGGCCACACCTGGCTTAGTCCCCTTTCTGCTGCTTACTATCTGGTGATGAGTTACATGACCTCTCTGAACCTGTTTCCTCATCTGCTAAAAAGGGTAGTTAATTCTACCTTAAAGGGTTGCTATTCTGAGGTATGTATATAGCCTAAATCACAGTACTAGCAGAAGGTGAAGGTGTTCAGTAAAGGGTCTTGAGGACCCCTGGGTGTGACTGCAAGTTGAATTTCTTTCTTTTTTTTTTTTAATTTTTTTTTCTTTATTGATTTTAGAGAGAGAGGAAGTGTGAGAGAGAGAGAGAGAGAGCTAGAAACATCAATGAGAGAGAACATTGATTGGCTGCCTCCTGCATGCCCACTGGGGATTAGGCCCACAACCTGGGCATGTGTCCTAGCTGGGAATCGAACCGGTGACCTCTTGGTGCACAGGTCAACGCTCAGCCACTGAGCCACACCGGCCGGACATGAATTTCTTAAAGTCATAGGCCATTCATACCAGAATCAAGGGAGATAACAGGTAGAGTGGCTTTTCAGCTTTTAAATCAGGCACATTTTATTGTTCTTCAGATTTTTTACAATATCTGTTTAGCCTGCTTTATCTTTTGGAAGAGTTTTCCTGGTGTTTTTTTCTGTTGCTTTTGAAGGAACCATGGACTGCTTACATGTAGGCCAGGCTTGTTTTTTCCTTGGCAACTGGTTTTTAGGACACGATCCTAGGCTAACAGGGAATGTGGGTGGAAGGAGCATGGAACCTACTCATGTGATATATGGAGAAACCACAGCCCATTGAGGGTGTGTCTGTATGTATGTGGGGCTAGTGTTGTCAAGGCCAAGGCTGGGCAGCTTTCCCAACCCATTCATTCTTCCTGAGTCTGTGCTGAGCCTTCTTCCTGGCTTTAATGCCCATCTAAGATGTGTGCTAGAGGTCATTTTTAGTGTAAAGAGGGAATTGAGACAGTAAGGGAAGGAATTCTGGGATTTGAGTAGGGAAATGTGGTTTTGGCCCTTGCTCAGCCACAGATTCACTGTGATCAAATTGCCTGCCCTGACTGGACTTTAGAACAAGATGATCTTTACAGCCTTAACATGCCAGAAGCCAAGATAAGTGATCACATTGACTTGACCAAATGGTCACACTCCAGATTTGTCCCTGACAGGAGTTCTGCCTTTATTCTGTTGTGTTTTCTATGATAGAGAATGCTCTAGTAACCATCTTCAGTGATAGGGCTTTCTACTTTTGTTGAATACACATCTGGAAGGAAATTACTGGGTCAGAGGGCAGGAATGTCATTTTGGCTGGTGCTCTGTGTTGCCATGTTACTTTTCAGAAGCATTATAACAATTACAGTTATCAGCTATTGCCAGTGAGATAGCATTTTAATCTCAACTGATCCATTACTAGGTATAGTCATTATTTATTATTTTTGTAATTTAGTTGGCATAAAATGATACCTTAAAATTGCTTTATTATAATTAGACCTGCTGTTTTTTGGGTGTCCACTGTTTAATGTCATACTAGGCATTTACACATATTATTTCATTTACTCCTCACAGTGAACCTATTGGGGAAGCTAAGTAGCTCACCTAAGTCTGTGAGCTGGGTTTTGAACCTATGGCAGTCTGACCTCAAAGCACATTTTTTCTCTTTTTTTTTCCCCCTCACCCGAGGACATTTTTGCATAGAGCGAGAGGGAGAGAGAGAGAAACATAGGTGTGAGAGAGACACATCAACTGGTTGCTACCCACACGACCCCAACGGGGGCGGGGACAAACTGCAACCAAGGTACGTGCTCTTAGCGGGAACCGAACCTGGGTCTCTCTGGACCGCAGGCTGATGCTCTAACCACTGAGCAAAACCGGCCAGAGCAAAGCACATTTTTTCTTTGAATGCCTCTTTCTGCTATGTGTGTGTGTTTCTGTGTGTGTGTGTGTGTGTGTGTGTGTGTGTTTCTACCTACCAGAGAATGTGAACTCTTGCTGGTGTGCTTGGTTGCATGTAAATTTTGAATAGTTTTCTCAGAAAACTGAATGTGCTCTTTGTGTTATAGTGGAAGCAATAACTAGGTGCATTCATTAAAATTAGAGAGAAGACTCAAGTGAACTCCAGAACATTACCTTGTGTCTGGACTCTGAAACTGTTTTCTCCCCATGCAGCGGCCCTCCAGGCACTGAAGCGCAAGAAGAGGTATGAAAAGCAGCTGGCGCAGATTGATGGCACATTATCAACCATCGAGTTCCAGCGAGAGGCCCTGGAGAATGCCAACACCAACACCGAGGTGCTCAAGAACATGGGCTATGCTGCCAAAGCTATGAAAGCTGCTCACGACAACATGTATGTGGCCATCTGCTGGTAGAGGGGGGCACCCATGTGGCAGGGCAGTGCTGGACCTGGAATGCCTAGAGCTCAGGCCATGGCTTTCGGCAGTCCCCTGGACTTACCACTTAAGCACCTGAAATTGTTTTAATTTGCATTCTTTTTGGAACTTGTTCTAAAATGAATTATGTACCTTGCTGCCTTTGGAAGCAGATCTCATGAAATGAAACAGTGTTTTCTGAGTAAATCAGAGTTACTGTGATAAACAGAGTTTCAAGCTGGAAAGGTCCTTAGAAGGTCCTCTTACAGGCCTCTGATGATCAAGATGTGGGGAGGTGACTTGCCCTAGGTTATGTATGAGCTTGAATAGAACTAGGATAGAGCCAATGTCTTTAACTTTTTTTTTTTTTTTATCCTCATCCGAGGACATTTTTCCATTTTTTGTACAGACAGAGTGGGAGGGAGAGAGAGGAAGAGAGAGAGAGGGAAACATCGATGTGAAAGGGACACATCGAGTGGCTGCCACCCGCATGACCAACCAGGGCCGGGAACAAACTGCAACCGAGGTACATGCCCTTAGCGGGAACCGAACCCGGGTCTCTCCGGACCGCAGGCAGACGCTCTAACCGCTGAGCCAAACCGGCCAGGGCCAATGTCTTTAACTTTGTCATGATGCTATGAGGGGCCCTGGAAAGTGGTACATCTGAGGGCTTTGGATTTCTATTCTTAGGAATGCCTTTGATGGAAGTTTCTGTCTCCCCCTTGCTCTCAGGCTTTGGCTGTCATATTGACAATGTTCTTGACTTTAGCAGCCCCTCCTTTATGTGGCTGCTCTTCATATACAGTGGCTTAAGAAACTAGATAATCACACTTGTTACAATTGTATTAAAGGCCAGGGTATCAGTAGGCTGTAAATGAGGGGCTCTCATGAACACAATTCTGCATTTGTTTTAGTGCTTGGACTTTGCAGCATATATTCAGGGTTGCTTAGAGCCCCTTTTTTCTTCCTATTGGATACTCAGCTATGCTGTAGAACAGGGATTGGCAAAATGCAGCTTATGGGCCTGTCACCTATTTTTGTTGTTGTAAATCCTCACCCTTGGATATTTTTTCCATTGAATTTTTTTAGAGAGAGTGTGGGGTGGGGAGAGAGAAACATTGATATGAGAGAGGAACATCAATTGGTTGCCTCCCACTTATACCCTGTCCAGAGCTAGGGATCGAACCTGCAACTCAGGTATGTACCCTTGACTGGGAATGAAAGCTGCGACCCTTTGGTGCACAAGCCGATGTTTGCCTTTTCTTTGGAGTCTAGTAGAGGAGCCATAAGTGGATTTGAGTAAATAGGAAGGACTTGTCAAGTGGCATGGCTACATATTATGATTTGTGCTTTTATGATTTCTTGCTTCCACTGTAACACAGAGAGCACATTCCCCCTGTACAGGGTTTCCCTTGAGTTTGAAGAAGAGCTATTGGCCCGGGAGTTAAAGTCCTATGGTCTCATCTGACATGTTTACTATCTTGCATGAGAGACCATGACTGTGGCCCCTAACTTTGCTAAGCCTTATTTCCTGAGTGTTGGATTAGGTTGATATCTAAGGACACTTCCATGCTCTTGATTCTGTGGGTCTCTATTTTTTTCTTTATTGATTTCAGAGAGAGAAGAAGGGAGAGGGAGAGAAAGCTGGAAACATCGATGGGAGAGAACATTGATTGGCCGCCTCCAGCATGCCCCCCACTGGGGATTTGGCCCACAACCTGGGCATGTGCTCTGACTGGGAATTGAACTGGCAACCTCTTGGTGCATGGGTCGATGCTCACCTGCTGAACCACACCAGCCGGATTGTGGTTCTCTATTTTAAAGAGAGGGGAAGAAGAGAATAAAGACAAAAAGTTAATTCCTCACAGGGAGTAATTGGAGGGGTGAAACTGGAAAACAGATTGTGGGGAGCAGAGTTTCTGCTCCTGCCTTACAGACTCTTTACACAGATTGATCGTCGATATGACATCTGTCCATTTCATTTAAAGGGACATCGATAAAGTTGATGAGTTAATGCAGGACATTGCTGACCAGCAAGAACTTGCAGATGAGATTTCATCAGCTATTTCAAAACCTGTAGGGTTTGGAGAAGAGTTTGATGAGGTGAGTGTTTTCATGCAGATCACACAAGCTTCACAAATGACACTGGCCGCCGTTTGATGATCTGTTGAAGCCCCTCTGGCAGGCTGGATGTGATTTGGAAATTACCATTTCTCATCCCTCCAGAGATTTGCACAAACAAGGCGTAGTATTTACCCTCCCTAATTCTCGCAATTGAGGGATGCTTCACTGTTTGGGGTAGAAGGTTAGGTGAAGTAAAGGAACTTTTGTTAGGACCCCACAGCAGGCTAAGTCAATAATTAGTTTCAACAAGTAGTTACCCTGCACATATGACTCCTGAGGAAATCCGTCCAAAGAACTTGGCTACCTACCAGTTTCTGCTATAGCAGGTAGGACTCACTGAGTCTGTTAGGTTTTTAAAATACAGTAAAAGACCCTGTTGAAGGTACTTCTTTCTGCCTTCGATTTGAGTCCACTGAGGGTCAGGTCTGCTCCACTGAACCTGATTCTTTGTGCTGTCTGATTCCCTCGGTGTAGCTAATAAAATAGCCTGTGGTTGGCTCCCACCCTTGGCTGCCAATATCAGGGTTTTCGTGTTTTTCAGTGAGTTTGATGGACTAGTCAAGTTCATTTCAATTCAGCAAACATCCCTGCATATGCACTCAGTGTACCCAGTTCAGAGATAAAGAAATAGGGTGAAAGGATACAATCCATTTTCTCAAGATGCGCACAGCCTAGTGCAGGACACAGACACAAACATCTGTATTGCTCGATTGTGTTATGTTCACCAGTAGAAGTGAATTCAGAATATTTGAGTCACAGAGTTCATCTCCCCTCTGACCTTCTCAGAAGGGGTGTGTGTCCCCTCAGCCCATAGGCAAGAGGTACTGCTGCAGGGGCTGGGATTCCTAGGGGTGTCTCTCATTCTTGTGTTTCTTTTTACCAGGATGAGCTCATGGCAGAATTAGAAGAACTAGAACAGGAGGAACTAGACAAGAATTTGCTGGAAATAAGTGGACCTGAAACAGTCCCTCTACCAAACGTTCCCTCTGTAGTTCTACCATCAAAACCCAGTGAGTACTTCTTATCCAGAGTCCTGACACCCATGATGCCATGTGGTGGGTGCTCTTGTGGTCAGTTGGCCTCAGTTTGGGTCCAGAGTTGCCCAGGGTAGAAAACCAGGTGGGATCTGTTGTGATGGCCTCAGAGACAATGTCACCTGCCCTTTCCTAGTTTCTCTCTAGAATAGGGTTTCTTAACCATGGCACTGTTAACATAGCCAGATCGTTCTTTGGACTGGGATTGGGTGGGAGGCCTATCCTGCTCACTGTGGGTGTTGAACAGCACCTCTGGCCTCTCTCTACCCACTAGATGCCTGTAGCACCCCCTTCCCAAGTTGTAACAACCAAAAATGTCTCCAGATATTGCCAGATGTCCCCCTGGGGGTGTTGGGGGGGTCACCCCCAGTCAAGAACCAGTATTTCAGAATAATTTTCCCTGTGTCACCGAACAAGGCACTGGAAGAAGGTGTGTGAGTTTAATTGCAGGACAGCTCTTGTTCCCTATTAGAATCCTGTGCTGTGCACACCTGTAAAAGCCTGGGGCCTTGGAGACCGTCACTGGAGGAAGGAAATAGCTTAGCTTTTTAAAAGACCTGGTTTTATAAAATCTTCATTTCCTTCTGCCTTCCCTCCCCCATTATTTTACACTTGGGTGGAAGCATTCCACACAGAACTAGAAAAGGTGAAGCAGTTTGATTTGGCTTAGAGAAAGTGCCTTGGGGAGTGGAGCGTGACCAGACTGTAGTCACCTCACTCTCCCAGTTTCAAGGAGGAGAGTCTGCTGTTTGGGTGGGGCCAGGACAGGGGCAAAGGAGGTCTAGATGTCCAGCAAATTGCATAAGGGTATGGAAAGGTGGTTCAAGTCACCTGAGGAAGAAAGGAAAGTGGTGAGGATTTGATCTCTTCTGGTATTTTTTCCTTCTCTCCCTGACCTTGGATGCTCTGGGACTGAGGCTTGGCTGAATCCTGACTCTCCGTGTAGAACCCTGATGCTGGTGGAAGGGAGGTGCTGGGGAAAACATGCCTGGTTATCTGGAGTTTTATGTTGCAGCTTTTAGGCACAGAGAAGCAGTCTGCTGATAGCCTAGAGATGAAGTGGCTGGAGGGGTGGGGCTGTTTTTGCGGACACCGTGTTAGCACAGCCCTGGCACCCAGCCAGCATGTGTTGAAAAGACTGCAACCAGCCCTCCTAAATTGCCTTTTCTCTTGTCACACAGCCAAGAAGAAGGAAGAGGAAGATGACGACATGAAGGAATTGGAGAACTGGGCTGGAAGCTTTAATTAACTGGTCCATTGTGAGCTGGGCCCAGACAGACTCTGGTGGCCTGCAAGCAGGCAGGCATGTGCGTGTGCAGGGCAGACAGGACATGGTGCAGGCAGGTTCCATCGCTCTCAAATCTCCCTCCAAAGCAGTAGGGTTGCATCATTGCTCAC
Organism: Molossus molossus; assembly: GCF_014108415.1. Classification (NCBI taxonomy): domain Eukaryota; kingdom Metazoa; phylum Chordata; class Mammalia; order Chiroptera; family Molossidae; genus Molossus; species Molossus molossus. The sequence goes on along the minus strand of NW_023425399.1, from coordinate 21,509,005 downwards.
TCTGCATAGCATGGTCTGCACCCAATGGAGTGGGCAGGGGGTAGGGGTGGGTGGGTGGGTGGGAGGTGCCTGCTGTTTATAATGTTGAATTCTGTAAAATAAACTGTATTTGCAAATCCAACATTGAGCTTCCGGACTACGCTAACTCCCCTGCTGAACCTCAGTGGAAAAGGTCGACTGTTTGCTGTTGAAATGATCTGAAAATGTAGTCTCTGTCCTTTTAAGTCAGTTGACTTGTCGCACATCTCTTTGTAAGACTTGTATGGTACTGGCAGAAAAGTCGTTTTTTAAAGCCATAGGCTTTTCCTTGTCCTTAGGTGTAATAATACATCTGATTTTGGTTTCCTCGAGAGCTGTATTTCTGCCCGTCACCTTTGTACTGGCCCCTGTGTTTCCTATTCTAGCCCACTCCTCACTTCCACTCCCCTGGTCTTTTGGAGTTTGTGACACTAATTTGAAATGGATGGTGTTCTCTTGAGAGCAAGCAAGATTGTTAGAGTTAAATTCCAGCTATATGTTTTTCTAACATAGCTCTAAGGTCCTTGTTGCTGTTTGTGATAACTGATAGATAAATCATTGGAAACATGTGCATACATTTATATTCAGATGAAATTATGGTTTGCACTGTCTATTAAATATCTCAATTAATTTTCATACTTTGCCGTTGTGTTCAATCAGTCTCTCATTTGCTTCAGGAATTGACCCTTTCCAGGCCAGCATGGTCCAGTGGAGCCTGTGGAAACGTAGAAGACTTGATAATGATATAAATCAACAATTTGAGCCAAAGAGCAGAACGTGTCTTACTAGAAATGTGTTTAGGCTCTGAAAGCCATGGATCTGTGACCTTCACCTCGTTTTGGGGCCTCCTAGGAACTGTTTAGGAGTGAGTTGGTTCTTCATAGCTTCAGGTTCTTTTCTCTCAGTGTCCATGGGCAATGCCAGGAGGACAACAGAACCTTCCTCTGTTGGAAACCATGGTGTTCCTACTCACTAGGCCCTTCAGTCAAGTGCATTGAAGAAAATGGCCTTTCCCATGAGCAGCAAGTGTGGAGCAGTGACTGAGAATCTAGGACACAAATGGTAGTCTCAGGTCTGCTGTGATTTGCCATGTGACTTTGGCCTGGACTCTTCCACTGTCTACTCTTTAGTCTTGTACCTCCTTGAGAATCTGATGAATGCTATGGACCCTCTCCCTCATAAAAATGGATCTGTGCATGTTCATCCTTAATTCTGCATGCAAACTGGCAGAATTGAAGGAAGCCCGCCTGAGTTCACAATTAAACACTACCATCGCTCACTGGGTGCCTTGGGGCAAGTTTGGCCCCGCCTCGTATCGCATTTTCCCATCTGTGAAACAAGAAGGTGGGTCCTCCTGTCTGTGAAGCTGCTCATGCCCTCTTCCTCACCCCTCATTGCTCCTCCTCCTGGAGCACAGAATTGGGATTTGACCACAGTGGCTTGAAATTTCATGACTTACATGGAGGTTGGGTCCGGCTGTTGTCAGAAGTTTTCTTTCTCCCGTAAGAAGAATCTAGTGGTAATGCTTGCTGCTAGCTTCCACCTTCTCAACCTGCAGTTGGTGGTTCCTGGGCATCACTTGGTGTGGGAAGTAGAGTGGACATTGAGCTCTTCTCATCAGCTTCAGGGGCTTCTCAACCAGGTGTGGGTAAGAGGGACTCACAGATCCCCTCTTCTGTCTTTTATATGGACACTTATCATGGTTAGGGCTACCCCAAATTAATATGATCTCATCAGGATCCTCACCTTAATTATATTTGCAAAGACCCTATTTCCAAATAAGGGCACATTATGAGGTTCCAAGTAGATATGAGTTTTGGGGGATATTATTTAACCCCCTATGCTGCCTCATATAGCTGTAAGGTCATGGCTTGTAAAGCACCCAGCAGGGTTTAGAGAGCTCTGAGATAGAGGTAGGAAACAGTTGTATATTATGGGCCCCATTTGCTAGGTGGGAAAACCAAAGCTTAGAGAAGTTTTGGGTCACACTGCTAGTAAGTGACAGAAGAAGTAAATGAATTTCTTGTCTCATGAAGGCCATGTATTCAACAACTGTATTTTGGGCACCTTTGTGCCAGCTCTTACACTCTTACAAAGCTCATCATTTGGTAGAAAATTAGGCCATTGTCATCCTCCCTTTCATCATCATTGCCACCACTCAATGTATAATCAATATAGTATAATCCATTGAGAAAAGGGTGACTGACCCAGAAGGGCTTATGGAAGGAAGCACTGTCTCATCCAAGTTTGAGAGGTGATAAGGATTCAGCAAGGGAAAAGATAGGAAAGGCAGAGATAGGAAGATAGTTTTTTTTTAACAGCATGTGCAAAGGCCTGGGGAACCACTCTGGGCATCATTGTGGGCCTAAGCTGGACAATGACGCAGAGTCAATGGACCTTTGGTAAGTATTTAAGAAATGAATTATAGAGGGGGAAACAGGTACCACGAAGCTTCAAATCCTATAGCAAGTACTGGCAGAGCTAAGACATGAACTCAATTTCCCTGTCTCCCCATCTAGGTCTCTTCTAGTCTGAATTGGGTACCCACCCTTCAGAAACAGCTTTCTTCCTGCTAAGCTGCATCCTGGCCTTACTCAGAGGAAACAGGTGGAGCTGGGATAGAAGCACAGACCTTTGGGTCCTGTAGCCCAGACTCTGTGCCAGTCCCAGGCTAGATTTCCATGAGGCTGTGGCTAAACTGGGCCTAAATTCCCACAGGGTGACTTGGGCTAAACAGGAATGTTCTACTCAGTGACATTACTTGTCTGGACTTTTTGGTTTTCAACAAGATCAACAGTCCAAAAAGAATGGCAAATGGTGCCCTGGCCTGTTTGGCTCAGCGGTTAGAGCATCGGCCTGTGGACCAGAGAGTCCTGGGTTCGGTTCCTGCTAAGGGCACGTACCTCAGTTGCAGTTTGTCCCCGGCCCTGGTTGGGGTCATGTGGGTGGCAACCACTCAATGTGTCTCTCTCACATCGATGTTTCTCTCTTCCTCCCTCTCTCCTTCCCACTCTATCTGAAGATAAATGCAAAAATGTCCTCGGGTGAGGATAAAAAAAACAAAACAAAACACCAAAAGAATGGCAAATGGTAAGGAAGCATTTACTAAGGCCAGGCACTTAATCTGCTTTATTTTATTTAATCCACGCAGGAACTTTTCAGGGCAGGACCACTCGTTACAATTTTACAGCTGAGAACTCGGGCTCAGAGGAATAAAGTGACTTACCCAAAGTCACAATGTAGCAGAGCCACAAAAAGCTAGCCCTGGAAGCCCTGAGGCAGATTCAGAGACTCTTCCCTTTCTCCCTTAGAAGATGCCAACTCTGAACGTCATCTAATATTGGGGTCCAAAGAGGCCAACTCTCGGAAATCTTCCCACTAAGAATAAAAAGCCTACAGGTAGCAGGATCTGGAATGGAGCAGTGGGGTCAGAACCATAGAGCAGGTTAGGCTCCTAGCTCCTTCCACAAGGGGCTTTGGAGGTGGGACCCCTCAGGCTGGTTTGCCCTCCCCACCCTGAGGTACCCCCCACCCCCAGACCATTTCACTGATACTACCTCTGTTTTTTTCTCTGCCTCCTCAGCTTGGGCAGCTATGTGGGGGACACTTGGTTCCCTCACACTGGTACCTAATGATGACAGTTCCGCTTATCTATTGCTTCATAATAAACCACCTTGAAACACAGTTGTGAAAAGCAACTATTTCGTTATGCTCATAAATCCTGTGGTCCAAAATTTGGAAAAGGCCCAGTGGAGACAACTTATTTCTATTCTGTGATAACTGGGGCCTCACCTGCAGAGACCTGAAGGCTGGTGATGATTTTAACAGCTGGAATCATCAGGAGACCTCTTCAGTCCTATGGTGTGTGGGGCTGGGACCTCCCTTGGGCTGTCAGCAGGAGAATGTGGCCTCTCCATATGGCTCAAGATTCCTCACAGTGTGGGGACCTCAGTGTACTCAGGGCTCTAAAAGTGATTGTATCTCAACATATACCACTGAACCAATATAATATGTACATAATACATAATGCCTTGAGGTTTTAAAAGGCTGGGATAATTAGAAATTCCAATGTATTCTCATATTCCAAAGGATTTAAAGAATCACTTCTGAAATCTGTCCTCTCTCCTCCACTGCCACCACCCAGTCCAGGATACCATGGGCTCATCTGGGTAACTTTAGTAGTTACCTCCCTCCCTCATCTCTCTGCCACCCATCTTGCCAACTCCCCATCAACCCTTTCTTCATAGTGGGCAGTGCCAGAGTGATCTTTCTTTCTTTTTTTTTTTTATCCTCACCCGAGGATATTTTTTTCCATTTTTTGTACAGATAGAGTGGGAGGGAGAGAGAGGAAGGGAGAGAGAGAGAAACATCGACGTGAAGGGACACATCGAGTGGCTGCCACCCGCACGACCAACCAGGGCCGGGGACAAACTGCAACCGAAGCACGTGCCCTTAGCGGGAACCGAACCCGGGTCTCTCCGGACCGCAGGCCGACGCTCTAACCACTGAGCCAAACTGGCCAGGGCCAGAGTGATCTTTCTAAAGAGCTGTCACTCCCCGTCTAAAAGCTCCATGCCCTGGCCCAGTAGCTCAGTTGGTTAGAGCATTGTCCTGATACACCAAGGTTGCAGGTTCAATCCCCTGTCAGGGCACATATAAAAATCAACCAATGAATGAATAAATTAGAGGAACAGAAATTGATGTTTCTCTCTACCCCTTCTCTCTCTCTCTCTCTCTCTCTCTAAAATCAATTAATCAGCCCTGGCCGGTTTGGCTCAGCGGTTAGAGCATCGGCCTGCGGTCCTGAGAGACCCGGGTTCAGTTCCCGCTAAGGGCACGTACCTTGGCTGCAGTTTGTCCCCGGCCCTGGTTGGTTGTGCGGTGGCAGCCACTCGATGTGTTCCTTTCACGTCGATGTTTCTCTCACTCTCTCTGTTCCTCTCTCTCCCTCCCACTCTACCTGAACAAAAAATGGAAAAATGTCCTCGGGTGAGGATTAAATAAATAAATAAATAAATAAATAAATAAATAAATAAAATAAAAGCTCTGTGGCTTCTACTGCCGTCTGCATAGAGTCGCAGCTTCCACCCACACTCAAGGCATGATCTCACAGGCCCCTACCTGCTTTTCTATCCTTGCAGCCGGTTCCTTCAGTGTTTCTCATGCTGGGGCTGGCTGAACAGCTGCATCAGAATCTCAGAAACATTCAACCTGCAGGTTCCTGTATGGATAAGAATTTTTTGGGAGGTGGGGCCCTGGAAACTGCATTTTAAACATGCTACCAGGTGATTCTCTTTCTCATTAAAATCTGAGAATCCTACCTGGGCTCTGAAATAGTCTCTTCTAGTGCAATACCCTCTCCCCCATTCTGCAGATGAGGAAACTGAGGCCTAGATAAAGTAACTTTCCCATGGCCTCAGTGTTCATGTTAGGGAACTGAAGAGTTAACTCAAGTCAGACTTGGGGGCAAATATACCTAGGAGAGTCTTCAAGGGTCATTTTCCAAACTTCTTGATCTGGGTGTGGATTCCACCAAGCACGTTTTGGGAAGGCTCTTTCCAGGCCCCAGGGCAGCGGGAGGCAGTGTGATGCTAAATGTGGTTCAGCGCAGAGCCCTGGGCCCAGGCTCCTGGTGCGGGGTCCTCCCCTCTTCCGCCTCCCGGGTTTGAGGGACCGACGCCGCAGCGCACCCGAGGGTCTGCAGGTGGCGCTATCTCCCAGGCAGTGAGACCCTGCGATTCACCGCAACTACCGGGCGAGGACGGGCTCTTCCCCGGTGGTCTGCACTCCTGTAGGGATGAGCGAGAGGAGGTGGGGTGGAGTGCGATGGGGAGGATGTTTACTCAGAATCGACTGCCTCCTCCCCCCATCTCCACCTGCCCTTTTGCTGGGGTTAACTGATGAAAGGCTGCAGGGGGCCCCAACCTAACAGCGGTGGGGAACAGATGTGTGGTGGTCCCAGTTGCTGTCAGAGCCTGGGGAGGAAAAGGGAGGATGTAAGAGAAAGTGGGCAACCTAGCCAGTAGGTGGGACCATTATAGCAACAACATTCGTAATAATAATAGTCGTTATTTACTGTGTGCCCACTCTGCAACGGGCTGTGACACTGTGTGCAGCTCACTGGTCCTCCGGAAGGTCCCTCTCTGTGGAAGGTCCCTCTCTGTGGAAGGTCCCTGCCAGCAAAGGAGGGCAGCACTGTGGGTGATGCCTCCCCCATGGGCTTGGCCTCCGCAAGGGGAGGGGAGGGGTGAGTCCCAGGCCACAGACTTCAGTTCTTGACCCCAAACTGCTGCCCTCTGCTCTCTTGGTGAGCTGCCACCCCCCACACTTCAGGCGGATTTCCTTTTTCATCTCCACACGGTTTCCTCTGCCTCTATTTCCAATGAAGCTGGACCCTCTGTGTAGAGCCTCAGCCTTCCTTACCTGGCCTTGCAGCTCCAGGGGCCTAGGAATCACCCAGAGCCCTACTCAACACCTTGCAGAGTGACCCAACAGGCCTGGGAAGGGATGCCCAGAAACTATTATTTTTAGCACACTGCCAAAGTGGTCCTTGGACAGACTCTGGGGAACCCCTGATGAAGAAATGTGTTTTAAAAAACAAAAGGATCATGACTAGTATAATGTTTGCTGATTTCCATGGTGTAAATACTTTCACTATGACCAATTTCAAGCTACCAAGATGACAACAAAATTCCTCAAAATTGAACAACTGGTAGAAGGAGAGACCCACTCCAGCACACCGGTGGAAAAAGGTCTGTTTATGACTTTGAGTGTTTAAGAAAAATCCTTTCTCTGTTTTGGTCAGGGCCCTTTATGGAATTTGCCAGGGTCAGTGCAAAATGAAATACGGGGTCCCTTATTCAAAAAGTATTAAGAAATCTAAGTCAGTGACAATAGAGTATTAAACCAAATATGGGGCCCTTCTGAGTGAGGGCCCTGTGCAGTTGCACAGGTCTCACACCCATGATGTTTGCCATGGCTCTAGTCCCAGCCACCAGCATCACTCATTTGTCAAGGCCTCCTCACTGGCCTCCCTACTATCTCCCTGACCCCCTGAAAATCATTCTCCACTCACTGCCACAGGTACTTTTGCTTTTTAAGAGAGAGAGAGAAGAAGAGAGAGGGAGAGAGAAACTTTGATGTGAGAGTGAAACATCAATCAGCTGCCTCCTACATGCCCCCTACCGGGGATTAAGCTCGCAACCCAGGCACGTACCCTGACCAGGAATCAAATCAGCAACTTTTTGGTGCTCTGGATGACGCCCAACCAGCTGAGCCAGACTGGCTAGGGCCAGAGGTACCTTTTAATATCTAAGCCAGGTGTTGTCACTCCCCTGCTGCTTCTTGTCTTTAAGAGTGAGGGCAAGGTTCTTCTGCCTGGCTTGTTTCTCCCCACTTGGCTTCCCAGTTATATATTGTCATTACTTTCCATGCATCCCTGGCAACAACCATTATATTGTGTGCACAGCACTACTGTGTGCCTGCACTTAGTAGGTACTTAATACTTGCTATTTGAATAAACAAATTAATTGCTGAAAATGATAGTTGGACCAGGACAGTGGTTTTCAATCTTTTTTTTTTTGTAACAGAGTAATTTAATCAAATGAGATCTTACAGGGAAGCCCCATTACATGATATAACTGCTTGGCCTGCAGTGGGAGTGGGGGAGCAGAGCCCTGATCCTGGACCCCATGTGGTCAGTGTCTATGCAGAACAGTGAGGGTTCAAAGGACCTGGTTTGGTGACAACAATATTGCCACTTTCCTTTTCTTCTCTCTTGGCTGATGTTAATGATCTGGTTTCTGTTCATTAGCCAGACTCTGAACTCTATATTGGTTATAAATCCAGATGCTGTTCCCATGAAGAGGGAAGAAGAGGTCACTGAGGCTGCCTGTTCTGAGCACCTATTGCATGCCTCCAGGAAAGGTGGGCTGAGTGTTGGTGGGGTGAGTCTGCTTCCCTGTACCTAGCCACATAGATCACTCCTGGCCAGAACAGTGGCTGGGCTGAGTCACCAGAAGAGAATTTGGTATCTTTTGGGGCGAAATGGTAATGATGAGCACAGGGACAGGGCCACAGCCTGCCTTGGCCCACTCTGCTGTTGTCCTGGCCTCACTTTGGTTATAAAGTGACCTTCCATGGCCACAGGCCTCTCACTGGCCTCTAAGCTCACTTTAACACCAGCCGACATTTATTAAGCACTTACTGGGTGCTCAGTGTGTTGTTGCTAAGGGCTTTCTGGGTTTTATTTCATTCATTCCTCACAATCATCCTTAGGGGTGGCTATTAGTATGTTTCCCATTTTACAGATGAGAAAATGGAGGTTCAGAGAGGGGAAGTGACTTGGCCATGGTCACATAGTAGGTGATTCAAACTGTACATTCACCCTGACCCGGGCACGTTGGGGCCACTGAGCCATAAACTGGCTCTTTAAGGGTGAGAAAGGAAAGAGAAACCAGGGCCTCACTCTGTTTCTAATGGTCTGGCTGCATCTCCTGACCCTGGGAAGCACCACAGCTTACCTGCAAGGCAGCATGTCCAGATGACCTTTGAAACAGTTCTGAGTTCGAATCCCTACTCTGGAGCTAACCAGCTGTGTGGCCTCGTGTGTGGCTTCATCTCTTTGGTGTCAACAAAAGTTTGTTACCACCAATCTAATGCCAACAGGAGTCCCCAATCTGGGGTGTGGTAAAAGGAGAAACTTTATTCAGTTAAACAGTTTGCAAATCAGGGAAACACAGAAGTGGAAACTGAAAATGCGCTCCTCTGAGACAGGGAGACGGCTTTTTGTAGAGACGGTCTCTACCCTGGTCCCAGATTGGTCCATTTTTATGAACATAACGAATCCAAATGTATACAGTCTGATTGGTCCAAATAACACTGTCTTGCTAGGTCAGAATCACGTGTTCTGATTGGTCATTATGGAGCTGCTGTGATTGGTCAGTAAAGATGCAAATAAGGATAGAGCTGTCAGGTTCTGATTGGACAGGCAGGTCTCAGACCATTGGTTGAAAGACATACCAGGAGCTCTCCTATAAGAACCGGCTGGGGCAGTAAGAACTCAGTGCCGGTGGCTGGCGGCTTAGCCTGGCGCTTTTCCTTGACTGCTGTGTGTGGGAGAGGCAGGCTTCTGTCAGCAATGGCTGCTAGACTCCGGTTATGAATTTGGACCCAGTTAATCACAAGAAGTCCTTTTTGGCAGGTATATCCCTTCTCCCAGTCAACACTGGCCTCATTCTTCCACCTCAGTGAGAGGAGAATAGATGTGGGTGCCCTCCTTCCTGGGTGGGGGTGGGGCATATGGCAGGAGAGGTGGTTGGCCCTGAGCACCTGGTAGAGAGTGGCTATGAGGGATCTTCAAGACTTACCCACTCTGGGCCCATATTAGAGGAAGACGGAACCCCTGAGGGGTCTCTTTTCTGTCCTTCCTCAGTGGATCCTAGAATTGGTTCCTGAGGGGGAAGCTCACCTCAGGGCTGTCCTGTGTTGCGCATCTGGCCCACTTGGCTCCTGATGCGGAAACTGCCCATGGTGTAGCTCGAGGAGGGTCAGCGTCCTGGGTTCGGATCCATTCCTTACCACTAGGTACCTTTCTGGGCCTCAGTTTCCCTATCTCTGCTGTGGGGCTCCTTCAGAACCTGTAAGGTGTCAGAGTAAAGAGCAAATGTGAGTGAGTCCCAGCTCTGTGCAGTCACACACACACACACACACACCCCTGCCCCAGTAAATGAGGGAGTGTACTAGCTTCCTGAGGCTGCTGAAATAATCTACCACAGGTGGAGTGGCTTCAAACAATAGAAATTTATTCTCTCACAGTTCCAACCAGAAGTCCAAAATCAAGATGTCAGCAGGGCCTCTGAGGGAGACTCCTTCCTTGCCTTCTTTGCCAGCAAGCCTTGGCATTCCTAGCCTCAAGTCTCTCTGCTCTGCCTTCATCTCACGTTCTCCTCTGTGTATGTCTTCTCCTGTCTCTTATAGGGACACTCATCATTAGATTTAGGGCCCACCTGGGTAATCCAGGATGATACTGTCTTAAGATTCTTATAATTTAATTTTATTTCCAAAGTCCCTTTTTTCTTTCTTCTTTTTTTTTTTATTCCTCACCCGAGGGCATTTTTCCATTTTTTGTTCAGGTAGAGTGGGGGTTGGGGGAGAGGAACAGAGAGAGAGAGAGAGAAACATCGATGTGAAAGGGACACACCGAGTGGCTGCTACCCGCACAACTGACCAGGGCCGGGGACAAACTGCAACCGAGGTACGTGCCCTTAGCGGGAACCGAACCCGGGTCTCTCAGGACCGCAGGCCGACGCTCTAACCGCTGAGCCAAACCGGCCAGGGCCAAAGTCCCTTTTTTCAAATAAGGTCACATTCACAGGTTCCTGGGATTTGGATGTGGACATATATTTTGTGGGGACTACCCTTCAATCCACCTGATGGGTGTGTTGCCAGAGAAATGAAAGTGAGAAGCAGAGGATTGGTCTAAGGACCTTAGTCTGCGCTGCATGCAAAGTGTGAACCCAAAGAAAGAAATTGATGGGAAGGGGAGAAAAAGCTACTGGGGGAACCTGCCCTGGTAATACTGCCCTTTGGGTCTTGTCACTGTGAGTAGGTCAAGCTGGACCTCCCTGGCACTCAGGTCCTATGTCTCAGCTGAGCCCTGGGTTGGCAGGCATTTCAGCATCCCATTCTGGCAAAGCACTACCCAGAAACATATTTTACCCGTAAACAGGCCAATTAAGAAGGCAAATGTTTTCAAACAGGAGAATTTATTGGCATAGAATGTGCCATCCCTCCGAGCGCGAGGAGTGGGTGTGTGTGTGGAGCCATCTGGAGGGGAGTTGTTTATCATATTTATTCAGTTACAAGTTGCTGGTTTGGAACTGGTAGGGCTTCATTAGGTGTGAGTATGTATTCCTGGGAGTGTGCATAGATTTAGGTGGCTCTTTGAACACGTGAGCTTGTGTCCGTAAAGACATGGATACCTTTGTGAATGAATGCATATGTTCTCCTGCCTGCACATGTATATTCACATGCATGCTCACATGTGCACACCCCTTTATTACATTCTTCTCTGTGTGTGCACAAATGTGTCTCGGTGTGTGCAGAAGCATGTGCACACGAGGGTAGGTGGACCTGCACACATGTTCCTGTGTAACTGTGTGCACCCATATGTCTGTGTACATATGCACTCTTCTTTGTTTTGTTTTTTTTAATCCTCACCCAAGGATATTTTTCTGTTTATCTGCAGATGGAGTGGGAGGGAAATAGAGGGAGAAAGGGAGAGGGAGAGAAATATTGATGTGAGAGGGACACATCAACTGGTTGCCTCCCGCAGGGCTCCAAGCAGGGCCGGGGATGAACCGCAACCAAGGTACGTGCCCTCGGCCAGAATCAAACCCGCAACTCATTGGTCCATGGGCCGACATTCTACCACTGAGCCAAACCAGCCAGAGCTGCACTCTTCTTAGTATGTTAATGCATGTGTGGCCTTGTGTGCACTTGCATGTCACAAACCCTTCATGTCTGTGTGACTCAACTTCCTGTCAGCATTAGATGTTGCTGATCACACTCTTCTTAAAAGTCTCTTCCCTGGCAACTGCCCATGTCACCCTTCCTGTCTGATCTTTCTCTCTTCTATGTGTCCCTCTTTTCTTTTTCTAGAGGTCTCTAATCATTGCCAGCAAGTCCTTGTGAATGAGAGAAGACCCTGTGGCCTTGTTTTGCAAATTAAAGGCACAGGAATTATCTTGGCATCTGCAATGATATATGTTCTCCTACTATGCTTGAAACACAGGACTCTCAGAGACTACCTTTTATTTGATAGAGGCGTGGGACTTTAAAAACATTGCAAGTACTGTACATTGATAAGTGACAACAGAACTACTTAGCCTAGGATTATGCAAAACAATAGGAATGGGTAGGGACTGGTGATTGGGCAAACACATGCCCTATCTAAGGGAGAAATCACTTCTTAGCTACTTCTCAGCAATGGTTGCTGTCAGGGGTTTCTAGCCCATGTTGCCAGGCCTTCTGATTTTCCAAGAGAAGCTAGAGATTTGTATTTTTAAGTGAGTGTCATATATTTTCACATTTTGGCTCAAAGATTTTTAAATCACTGTGCAGGCCGAACTAATCTTGTGTGTGGAACAGATGAAGCTCATGGCTGCTCATTTTCAGGCTCCTACCCACACTCTCCTACATGAACCCCTCTGTTCTGTGGCTGTAGGGATTATCACCAAGCTGACAACCAACAGTTGTGCCTCTAAGTTGATCCCAGACCCGCTCCTGAGCCAAACCCTTTCATCTGGGGCTTACATTTTGTGAGCACCATGAACCCATCATGTCCACAGTGCAATGTAGCATCTTTGCCCTGACCTATGCCTCCCATGGGTCCCCAAGGCAGGGGCAGCCCCACCATCAGTGCTGGAAAATGGAATCTAGATGTCATTCTTGGGTTTACTCCTCACCTCAGCCTCCATGGGCACCCACTCAGTCATCCAGTCCTGCTGACTTTGTGACCATGATACATTTCTACAGACTCCATCATTTTTTTACCCAGCTAACTGACAGCTCCCTTTGGCATCTCCCGGCTTCTAGGTTTTGTCTCTAGTCCCTTCCCCACCCAGCAAGGTCCATAAAGCTCTGTGTGACTTGATCCCTGTCCACTCCTCCAACCTTGTCCTTCGCCTCTCCCTGCTGGCACTTTAAGCTTCAGCAATACCAAACTGCTTTTATTCTACTTGTTGCCTCTTGCCTTTGCACATGCTGTTTCCTCTTCATGTAATTCCTTTCCAGGGCCTTCTCTTTCCCCAGCTAACGCCTCTTCATCCTTTGAGACCCTACAGGAAGCTTCGTCTGCCAATGGGTAAGAATAAGTTTCACCTTACAAAATTGTTCTCAGGATTCCACAAGGTCCGGTGCCTGACATAGGAGGTACTTAACCAACATGAGTGCCCGCCTCCATCTGCCTCCCTTGGCTGCCACTCCCTGTGCAGGAGGACCCAGGGGGCCTATAGGAACCTTAGGGATTAGATGGTTTGGTCCCTGGATTGGTGAGCTCCCAGACTTTTTCAGGCTTGGGCCCCATATGACATCAGCTATGAAACTTCACCTGCATGTGGATTTTTCCAATCAGACTTCTCCCATTAACTAGGCATTTTATATTTTCATCGGACATACATTAGTCACAGAGAATTCTGATTTTTATAGTCCATGTTTTAGAGTGTGGCGTTCTGGGCTGTAAAAATATAATTGGCTCTCATAAGAGATGGTTTCTCTGGAGCTAAAGTGGGGGCTGGCATGGTGGCTGCGTGATTGGAACTCTAAGTGTCTAAAGTGACTGTTGCAAGTCCCCAGAGCCACAATTCAATCAACCGCTCCAAACGGGAAATTCAACACGAGTGTTAAAAAGATGGGGGATGATGAAAATGAAAAAAAGAAACAACATTCAAGAGGGAATTGAATTTTGGAGTCATTTTATGGAAGTTTTAGAAATGAACAATAACAGCCCCCCCGAAAGGATTTGCTTTCTGGTATTCTGGGATCCTTTCGAAGTTTATTCTTTCTTTTCCCCATCCCTCTTTTCCTCTTTCCTCCCCTCTTTTTCCCCTTCCTTCCACAAAAGTTTTCTGAGCACCTACTATGTGCCAGGAACTACATTAGGCACTAGGGATATAACAATGAATAAGGCAGATGTTGTCCTTGTTCTTGGGGAGTTTATAACCCTCCCCTACTGTTAGGCACTAGGGGTGTTTCCAGTGTTTCACTGTTGCAGATAATAGGGCAATTAAGACTTTTGCACATGTACCAGTATGAGGCGTAGAACAGTTTCCTGTTGCCCTAGCAGTGGCTACTGAGGCCAAAGCTACAGGCAAAGGCATCAAGTACCCCCACATTCTAAAAAGCAAGTCAAGCCCTGGCCGGTTTGGCTCCGCGGTTAGAGCGTCAGCCTGCGGACCAGAGAGTCCCGGGTTCGGTTCCTGCTAAGGGTATGTACCTCGGTTACAGTTTGTCCCCAGCCCCAGTTGGGGTTGTGTGGGTGACCACTTGATGTGTCTCTCTCATGTCAATGTTTCTCTCTCTCTCTTCCTCCCTCTCCCTCCCACTCTACCTGAAGAAATAAAAAAAATAAAAAATAAAAATAAAAAGCACAGTCAAAATTGGGGCCACATATACCCTTCAGGACAAGATAGTCCAGCAAGTTCCATTATCCCAACTGCTCCTCGCCCCCCCCCCCCCTTAACCCTTTGTCCTATCTCCATAAGCAGAAAAGCAATGAGAGACAGAGAGAACTATTGGATTGTAAGTTTCTGGCCCTGAGTGTGGGGTTATTGTCCCCTCACAAAGGGAGCTCTGGCAGAGATGAGGCCCACTAGAAGGGCAGATAGTCATCTCATGCCACATTGAGGGGTCTGATTAGGCAGTTTCCCAGCCTTTCTGTGCTAGACAAGATATGGGTGGGCAGGATGGGGTTGCATGGAGGAGGTTGTGGTCAGGTGGACCTCAGAGGAGGAAGAAGCTGGCTAGAGCTGTCTGCTGGGGCAAGAATTCAAGGGGCAGCAGGAGGTCTGGGGTGGACTGCCAGGGGTAGGAGCTGAGAGGTAGAAGGAGCAGAGCCACAGGGATTGTTGAATGTCAGGACCCCCAAGGACTGCAGACCTGTTCCCACCCAGGGGCCTAGGGCATGGCTGAGGGCCATCTTCACACACTCTCACCTCTTCCTGGCCCTCTTCTCCTGGAAGCTGCCTCTGTTTACCCTCTCTCACTCTAGCCCCCCACTCCTCACCCCCTGCACATGTGCGCGCGCGTGTACACACACACACACACACACACACACACACACACACATCCCAGCCAGCCAGCCAGGCTGGGTCTGGACCCTTCTCTGGGCTCTCCCTACTGTCAGGCTTCCTGCCACCTCAGCATCAACTCCTCTAGCCTGTCCCTACCCTGGATGTGTTCATCTCTGGCTGACAGTATAAGAACGGGATGGAGCTGAGTAACCAGGAAGTGCAGGTTTATTGAGGGAAATACCTGCCGGGCTACCTCCAAGTAGAGCGCAGCAGCCAGTTCATACAGACTAAGGGTTTTTAAACTTAGGGCTGGGGCGGGGGTTTGCCCCGAGGAGTCGAGGAGTCGCAGTCGTCTTTGGTTGGTCGTCTTAGATTGGTGGGGCTGGGGTCTTTCTGAGAGTTGTTCTCCTCCAGCCGCTGTTTAGGTTTGGGTGGGGGTCTCAGGATACTGTTCCGCCTGGCCGGAGCGATAAGCTTTGGTTTCCTGGAATAAGAGGCTTGGGGGGAATTTAAACAATAAGAGGCTGGGGGTAGTAATATGGAAGTTAAAGTTAACAGACAGCAAGGCCTTTGTGATCTTGTTTGGTTGTATCCCAATACCTGGCACCATGCTCATAAACAGTAGACACTCACTATGTGTTTGTGGGAGGCAACTTTGTTGGGGGAACATTAAGTTGATAGGAGCTATTGGCTCAGGGGCACTGGGACTGGATGATAGTCGTCCTTCTGCCTGTGTCTTTATAATGCTTTCTCTCTGCTTTATACCCAACCCTGGCCTGACTTTCCCTTTACAACCAACTAAATAAATCTTTATCCTCATTGAAAACTTTCCTCGGGGTGGTGCTCTGAAGAATTGGAAATGCTCCCAGCCCAAGTTTATGCCAAAGAAGCCACTGGGAGAGATTTCTAGAGGCTGGGCCAGACCCCTATTGGAAATGCAACCCCAGCCTATGCGGATGCGTGCTTTCTGCCTACTGTGCTGTCCCTTTTTTCTCTGCTGGCTGAATACCTCCTCCTCTTCCCTGACTCAAAGCTTGCCCCGCCCCCCTTTTCTTAGTCTTTTTGACTGTGTTAGAGTTTCTTTTGGAATCTAATACCTTGTGAGTCCTTCATCCCAGCATCATCAAAACAGGATTTTTAATCATCTGAGTTTATGTCTATCTTTTTTACTAGGCTGGGCACTCTTCCAAGGCAAGGACACAGTCTGACTCAGTGTACCTGGCACACATTAGGTATTCATTCCACGTTTTTGAACAGAGTTGCTGATTGGTTGAACCAGGCTAGTAGGAGTGACAGCGGTGATGTACAAAGGGTCTCGAGATGTGGTAGGTGTGAGTGTTGGGGATGGGGACACAAAGTAGAGAAATGGAGAGAGGGAAGGGCATGCCAGAAAGAGGACACAAGATGGGCAAAGGTGCGGTGGCAGGAAATAGCTGGGACATGCAGGGCTCCTGTGCAGTTTGGTTGTACCAGAGCCTAAAGCTTCAGGCTCAGAATGGTGAGTGATTAGGCTGGAGACACCCACAGGGTCTGGGTTTTGAAGGGTGTTAATGCCAGGTGAGGGGTGTAGATGTTCTCCTGAAGCCTTTGGAGCTGGAAAGGGTTGGAGCAGTGGAAGGGACAGGATCCGATCCTGTGTTTAAAAAGCTCAGTCCGGCCCTGGCCGGTTTGGTTCAGCGGTTAGAGCATCGGCCTGCGGTCCTGAGAGACCTGGGTTCGGTTCCCGCTAAGGGCATGTACCTCGGTTGCAGTTTGTCCCCGGCCCTGGTCGGTTGTGCGGGTGGCAGCCACTCGATATGTCCCTTTCACGTCGATATTTCTCTCTCTCTCTCTCTCTGTTCCTCTCTCTCCCTCCCACTCTACCTGAACAAAAAAAAAAAAAAGCTCAGTCCGGCTGTGCAATGATCAGGGAGGAGGTGGTGACGAGGACCTGAATAGGGTGGAGACGCAGACCTGGAGAGCAGGGTACAGATTTGAGTGATGTTTCAGAGTGATGTTTGATTGGTGTTGGATGTTGGACTAGGAGGGAGGACAGGATAACACCCAGGACTCTGGCTCACAAAGCTGAGATTGGGGAGTGGGCTTGGGGAGCAGCTCTGGTCCACGTTGGGCCTCTTGAGTGGGAGGGAGGTGAGACAGTGGGGAGATGTCGAGGCCACAGCATTTGGGGTCTGGAGAAAGGTCTGAACTTGAGAAGGAGTGAGTAAGTGGCCAGCAAGGAGGGAACACTGAGGCCGTAAAGTGGATAGAAACCCCAGGAAAAGTATAATTTACTCCAGGCTTACTACTCCTCTGATAAATTGTTGGTGTTGTTGAAATATAAATATTTATTTTTAAAATAAATATATTTAAACATTTAAAATTTGGATTCAGAAACATTTCAAATAAAGAACAATAACAGACATGATATAGTAATCAATTAAGTGCTGCTTTTTTCCAAATATACTTAAATGATTATCCAAAAACCCTCCCTATCCTCCCTCTGCTACCTCCATCCCACTCCCCGTAGAGTAACTGGTGTTTACTCCAAAGGGAATGTGCTGTTGTTTGCTGTGAAGTGAGTGGTATAAACCCTCCCTGCCCATGCCTGCAGAGATTCCCATCAGTTGTTCACTGCTCACTGGTATGTTTCATAGAGTGAGCTCTTTTGTGGAAACAAAGAAAGGGTCTTGGGCCTCTGTCATTGAGAGTTCACCTGGAAATTCCCTGGAGGCAGAGAAGATGGGACAAGCTGACATATAGATTCACAATCACCCTGAGAGGGATGTGCTTCTTTTCCCATTTTATGAAAATGGAAGATGAATCTCAGAGGATGACTTGCCTAGGGCCATATAGCTGATAAGTGGTTGAGCTAGGATTGGAAGCCAGCTTTACGTGACTCTAAAGCCCAGGTTCTTATCTATATCTATAGGTGAAAACAAAGACCAAATTTGCTTTATATCAGGATCTAGAGAGGGATCTTAGAGTTCTGTGGCCATGTCACCGACAGAGACAGAGACCCCCAGGAGGAACCACCAGCAAGCCCATGGCTGTATAGGGGGGAGTAGAACCCAGGTCTACTGCCCCTGAGTCTGATGTTCTCACCATCAGCAATCACTCAGGGGGAAGGGAGGGTTGAGTGGCGCAAAGGAAGTGGCTGGAGGGCAGGACAGAGACAGGGTTTGAACTTGTGTGCAGTGGGGGCTTTAGAACCTTCCCACTGAGGCTGCATCTAATTCCCCCCACACTTGCCCCTCCAGGTCCCCTGTAACTTGCTTGGTCTCCTGTGAACCTACAGCTGCAGGTCAGAGCAGGTGACCAAACTAGTGTCTTTGCTGCAAGCAAGGGACTGAGTTCTTCGATGAAGAATCGTGTCCTTCATGTTGTCCCCTACATTTTACACTACCCTGTAAAATTTTCCATTAATTCCTCAGAATAAAATGTAGTGGCTGTTAATTTTTGATGCCTGGGAAGTAGTCATCTGAATGCTTTTTTATGCCTGAAAGTATTTTCCACCATTAGGAAAGTATAATAAAAGTTTTCTTTCTTTCTTTCTTTTTTAATTAGGCCAGAGGGTTTCGGCAGCTCTGCTGTCAGGCTGTGGCCAGAAGCTGGGAGCCCAGAAAGTAGCAGAGAAAGGACACAAACACTCTCACTCTTCAAATGCCATCCCTACAGCCAGGCTTCATCTCTCTGAAAACCAGGAGGGATGAGGTCTGGCCCAAATCATAGTAAACACCATATCTTCATTACTTTTCCAGAAAGGCTTTTTGTGAGAGGTTATGTGGTGTGGTAAGAAGTTTCTGCTCTCTGTTTCTTAATTTTTTTTTTTCTTCTTCTTTTTTTTAATCCTCACCCAAGAATATTTTTGCATTGATGTTCAGATAGAGCGGGAGGGAGAGAGAGAGAGAAACATCAATGTGAGAGAGACGCATCAACCGGTTGCCACCCACACGACCCCAACCAGGGCCGGGGACAAACTGCAACTGAGGTACGTGCCCTTAATGGGAACCGAACCCTGGACTCTCTGGTCTGCAGGCCGATGCTCTAACCACCATCCAGGGCTTAATTTTTCTTCTTTAGAGCTTCCTTTAGGATTAAGTTTTTTCTTTTTAATTTTTATTTAATTTATTGGGGTGATATTGGTTAATAAAATTATATTGTATTGTGTATTCACTACCCAAAGTCAAGTCTCTTTCTGGATTAAGTTTTTTTTTTTTTTTTAATTTAGCTAATTTCAACTATTTGCTTGGAAGTTATAAGTATTTTTATTCTGTTTCAGGTATTTTTTGCAACATAATAAACCTGAAATCCCACCTGAGTGGCCTAAAACAATAATTATTATAATTCTTTTGCTTCACATGAGTGGGATAATAAGACAGCTAAAGGGTTTTTAAGAGCCTCACTAATATGACTGGTAATTTGTGCTGGCCACCAGCTGGGAGCTTAGTTGGGGCTGTTGGTTAGGGGCCTTGGCTCTTCTCTACTGAGCCTTTCCACATTACTGCTTGAACTTCCTCTTTTCAAGAAGGAATGTTTTATTAGGTATAGATATATCTTAGGGTCCATCCTTGGACGTTACACAGCTTCACTTCTGCATTCTTTTGTATAAAACAGATCATCAGACCAACCCAGGATCAAGAATGGAAAAATAGACTTCATCAAATAGTGAGAGGAATGTAGAGAATTTGTGGCCATCTTTAATTTTTAATCAGTTTAAACTTTTTTAACCCCTGTCCCTGTGCTTGAGGATGGAGCCAACAGACTAGATTGAAAATTGTCGGCACCCAAGACATGACACTGAAGGGGCTGGAGCCCTTTCCCTCTGCCTCCATATATTACAGGGACCAGGACCACAGGCCTGACCCCTGCCAAGAAGAAGGTTAAACGTTATTTTAGAGGCTACACTTGAATTTCATACTTGTTTAACTTTATAGATTTAAATCTACAGCCAATTAAAAAACATCTCTGAATGCATTGCTTTCCTTCTGAATGTCCTCATCCCATTATTGTTTAGTATTTTAGCTCCATCTTATTCATAAAACTTGATGTTTTAATATTATTTTTATAATAAAAATTTATTTAGATTTTCCATCGTGTTTTATCAAAGCTTTGTTGACCACTGCACCGTGCATTCCATTTCTTACTTGTGCATTCACTTTTCTTCTTTTTTTTTTAAAAAAAAAATGTATTTATTGAGTTTAGAGAGAGAGAGAGAAAGAGAAACATCAATCTTTGTTTCACTTATTTATGCATTTATTGGTAGATTCTTGTATGTGCCCTGACTAGGGTTTGAACCCTCAATCTTGGTGTATGGAGATGACATTCTAACCAACTGAGCTACTCGGCCAGGGCATCATTTTCCTTCTTCTTCTTTTTTTAGAGCACATCTTTTTAAAAGACATATATTTTAATTAATTTTTAGAGTGAGAGTAAGGGAGAAGGAAAAAGAGAGAGAAACATCGATGTAAGAGCAAAACATCAATCCACTACCTCCTACATGCTTCCTACCGGAGATCAAGCCCACAACCCAGGCATGTACCCCCACTGAGAATCAAACCAGCAAGCTTCTGGTGCATGGGATGATGCTCAACCAACTGAGCCACACTGGCCAGGGCCATTTTCCTTCTTGTTTAAGTTCACCCTTTAATAATATTTTCAGTGAGAGCCAATGAGTAGTAACCTTTCTTAATCTTGTATGTCTGGAAGCAGCTTTACTTTCGGCTCACTCTCTAATGACAATTTAGCTAGGTATAGAACTCTAGGATAATAAGAGTTTTTCACTGCATTTGGAAATATTCCATTCTTTTCTGGTTCCTATTGTTGCTAATTAGAACCCTGCCTATTTAGTTGTCAAATTGTTGATTCTTTGAAGGGAATCTTTTTTTTCTTCTTTCTGGCATCTTTAAAGATTTTTTTTCTTTATTGATATTAAAGAGACATAGAAACATCAATGAGAGAGAACATCAATTGGCTGCCTCCTGCATGCCCCCCACTGGGGATCAGGCCCACAACCTGGGCATGTGCTCTGACTGGGAATGGAACCGGCAACCTCTTGTTGCATGGGTCAATGCTCAACCACTGAGCCACACCAGGAGGGCAGATTTTCTTTTATTCTTAATGTTGTTTTACTGCAATAAAGTGTGGATGTGTTTATTTATCTCACTTTGAACTCTATGAGGACTCAGATCTTTCTTCAGATCTGGAAATTCTTTTTTTTTTTTTTTTAATCCTCACCTGAGGACACTTCCATTTTTTGTTCAGGTAGAGTGGGAGGGAGAGAGAGGAACAGACAGAGAGAGAGAAACATTGATGTGAAAGGGACACATCGAATGGCTGCCACCCACACTACCAACCAGGGCCGGGGACAAACTACAACCGAGGTACGTGCCCTTAGCGGGAACCAAACCCGGGTCTCTCTGGACCACAGGCCGATGCTCTAACCGCTGAACAAAACCGGCCAGGGCTGGAAATTCTTATATATTATATTTTCATATATTGCCTTTCCCCTGTTTCTTTATTGTCTCTTATTGGAATTCCTATTAGACGTTTGATGGATTGTCTCATTTCATCCTTCAGCTTAACTTCTCTTTTATATTTCACATCTCTTTATCTCTCTCTGTGTTGTTATATTCTGGGCATGGCCTCAGATAGATCTTCTAGGTAACAGCTATGTCCAGACTACTGTCAAATGCATTTACTGAGTTTATTTTAATTTCAGTTTATCTTGGATGACATTTTTTCTTCCATGGCCCAGGGCAGGAAACTCAGTTCTAGGTTCTAGTCCAGAGTTATTGGCAGTTTTTATCCAGTCTCCATTGTAGGAAGAAAGAGCTCATTTCCAACATCTGCTTTATCTAGGTAGCCTAGTTTCAGCTCCCAGCCTCTCACAGTGTCTAGAGCCTCATCTTCCATCCTCACAAAGTAATTAAAACCTCAACTCCTTCCAAATGAAAGTCCAGATACGGCAACCTCAGGCTGGTGTGATGATCCCATGATGCTGCCGGGGACTCAGACACCTTTGATTTTCCTACTCCATCACCCTCAGGGCATGGCATTTACTTTCTTATTGCACTTCCAGGTGTTCCATCTTTGACATCCCCCCACAACTTCTATTCAGTTTTTTAGAATGGGTTATGATACTGTGATTTATAGTAAGAAATATATTGTCCAGAACCAGATCACATGGTGGCTCCTCCTACAAGGGAAACTGGAGGAACTTTTTGGTGGTCCCTTTCTTTCCCACCAGGAAATAATTGCTATTCTCTTAGTAAGGTAGTTGAATAAGTGGGTATGAAGTTGTTAACTAGTAACATCTGTCACACAGAATGTTATTCATTTAGGTAAAGAAATTGTGGCTCAGAGAGGTATAGTGATTTACAGTTCAGACTTAACTGCACTGACTCCATGTTCTTTCTGCTGAGCGCTAACCACTCTCACTGTGTTCTGACTCAGGGATCCTGGCCTGGATCTTGGCTGCTGGGTTTTCCCTTGTCACAGTGCACTGGCCTTGTGTGATGGATGACAGGGCTGCCTCATTAAGCACAGGGTTTTGTTTGTTCCCAAAGTCCACAGGAGCAGCAGGGCCTTGGGATCTAGGAGCAGGGAAGCTGAACAGGACCGTATCTATCCTGTTCCCCAAGTCCCCTGGCTCTTTCTCAGACAGGCATTTGTTAGCCATGGCAAGAGGGCAGACCCAGTCACTTCCATCTCTCAGCAATTTGGGAGCTGCACACAGGAAGAATAATCACTGGTCACTGGAGAGGGAATTGGGGTTTATCAAGGGCCAGAATGGCTGGGTTTGACATCCATATCTCTTCAGAGTTGGCTGACACCCTCCTTCCCCACAGTAAATGTCTCTTAGCTCTGCCTTATGGTTTTCCTATCATCTTTTACCTGCCAACCCACCTCTCTCTGATTGTCCCTCCACCCCTCCAACTCTCCTGCACCTGCCCTGAATCAGTGGCCATACACTTTTTTTTTTATCCTCAGCCGAGGACATTTTTTTTTGCATGTATCTTCAGATAAAGCGGGAGGGAGAAAGGGAGGACGACAGAGAGAGAGAAACATCGATGTGAGAGAGACACATCGAGTGGTCGCCACCCACATGGCCCCAACCAGGGCCAGGGTCAAACTGCAACCAAGGTATGCGCCCTTAGCGGAAACTGAACCCGGGACTCTCCGGTCCGCAGGCCAACGCTCTAACTGCTGAGCCAAACTGGCCAGGGCAGCCATACACTTTTTTTGATTGATCACACCTGCCTTTCAATGCTGCTCTCCCAGCCCCTTGTAAACCACCCTCTGTACTGGCCACTGACAAGTTTGGTCATGTCACATACACCTCCTTCCCCCTTTTAGATCCTTCCATGGCTCCCTATTGCTTGCATAATAAACAACAAGCTCAGCACTGTAGACCTCAGCTCATTTCTCTGTACTCTTGCTATGCTTGCTATTCAGTTTTTTAGAATGGGTTATGATACTGTGATTTATAGTAAGAAATATATGTTTGGTGCCCTGGCTGGTTTGGCTCAGTGGTTAGAGCGTTGGCCTGTGGACCAATGAGTTGCAGGTTCAATTCCAGTTAAGGGCATGTACCTTGGTTGCAATTCGTCTCTGGCCCTGGTTGGGGTCGTGCGAGAGGGAGCCATTCGATGTGTCCCTTTCACGTCGATGTTTCTCTCTGTTTCTCTCTCTGTTTCTCTCTCTCCCTCTCACTCTATCTGAACAAAAGTGGAAAAATGTTCTTGGATGAGGATTTAAAAAAAAAATTATATATATATATATATATATATACACACACACACACATATATATATATATGTTTGGTCTTAATTTCATACCTAAACCTCTTGGAATTTCCTAAATAATAAGAGCTATAAAAATGTCTTCTGCTGTTCACAACAAGCCCCTTTCACCACACCTGAGTTCATTATGTTAATGAGGTCACTTTTTGGAAAACCTGGCAGAAAGACCAAGTGATTAGAGGATTGGAACTTTCAACTTCACCCAGCCACCCACTTCTGGAAAGGGGCTTTTGGCTGGAAATTAGGCTCTATGAAAACTCTTGAACAACACAATAAGCTTTTGGGTTGGTGAACACACCCACATGCCAGGAGCCTAACACACCCCAGTTCCTTGGTGACGGAACCTCCCGCACTCAGGATCTTTTTGGGCCTTGCTCTGTGTACTTCCTAATCTGGATCCTCATCTATATCCTTTATAATAAACTGGTAAATGTAAGCAAATGTTTCTCTGAGTTGCTCTAGCAAATTAATCAAACCTGAGGAAGGAGTCGTGGAAACCTCTGATTTATAGTTGGTTGTTCAGAAACACAGGCAACAGCAAGGACTTGAGATTGATGTCTGAAGTGGGGAGAAGGGCTGAGCCCTTAACCTGTGGGATCTGATCCTATTTCCAGGTAGATAGTATCAGAGTAGAAATAAACTATAGGACACCCAGTCAATGTCCCCTGAAATTTGGAGAATTTGTTGGTGTTGCTGGAAAAACACCCCAGATTTCAAAAATAAAACTAAAAATACACAAATTAAAAAGTGAAAATATCCAGCTGGTGTGGCTCAGTTGGTTGAGCATCGATCGACCTGTGCACCAAGAGGTCGCCAGTTTGATTCCTGGTCAGGGCACATGCCCAGGTTGTGGGCCCGATCCCCAGTGGGAGGCATGCAGGAGACTGCCAATCAGTGTTCTCTCTCATCGATGTTTCTATCTCTCTCTCCCTCTTCCTTCCTATCTCTCTAAAATCAATATTAAGAAAAATATTTTTTTTAAAGTCACACTTCCACATCCCTCTCAGCTACTCAGTTCTCATCACCCACCATGTTTCTTAGTTTCTTGTTTCTCCTTCCAGAGTTCTTTCTGTAAATGCAGGAAAAACCAAATATATGCTCATATTTGTCCCACCCCCACCCCCACCTTTTTATACAAATGGTAGCTTTAACAATACATTCTTTTTTTTTTTTAATCCTCACCTGAGAACATTTTCTTGTTTTTTTGTTTTGTTGTTGTTGTTCAGATAGAGTGGGAGGGAGAGAGAGGAAGAGAGAGAAAGAGAAACACTGAAGTGAAAGGGACACATCGAGTGGTTGCACCAACATGACCCAACCAGTTTTGGGGACAAACTGCAACCAAGGTATATGCCCTTAGCGGGAACCAAACCTGGGTTTCTCTGGACCACAGGCCGATGCTTTAACCCCTGACCCAAACCGGCCAGGGCTAGCAATGCATTCTTTTTTTTTATGTTTATTTTTTTAAATTAATCAATTAATTAATTAATTAATTAATTAATTTTTGTTACAGATGTTTCTCCTTTTCCCCCCACTGATTCCCCCCTCACCCTCCCTCCCTGCCCTGTCCCCAGCTTTGTTGTCCATGTCCATTGTTCATACATACATGTATATAAGTTCTATGGTTTATCTCTCCCCCACCACCCCCTCTTCTGGGGATTGTCAGTTGGTACCCCACTTCCATGTCTCTGGGACTACCCCATTCCTCAGACTGTTATATTCATTATATTCCACAAATAAGTGAGATCATGTGATACTTGTCTTTCTCTCTTTGGCTTCTTTCGCTTAGGATAATACTTTCCAGGTCCCTCCATGTAGTCTCAAAAGATAAGAGATCTTTCTTTCTTACAGCTGTGTAGTACTCCATTGTGTATATGTACCACTGCTTTTTTATCCATTTGTCTACTGATGGACACTTGGGCTGTTTCCAGATCTTAGCTATTGTAAATAGTGCTGCTACGAACAAGGGGGTACATATATTCTTCCTGATTGGTGTTTCAGGCTTCTTAGGGTATATTCCTAGAAGTGGGATCACTGGGTCAAATGGAAGTTCAATTTTTAATTTTTTGAGGTAACACCATATTGTTTTCCATAGTGGCTGCACCAGTCTGCATTCCCACCAGCAGTGTATTAGAGTCCCCTTTTCTCCACACCCTCACCAACACTTGTTGTTTGATGATTTGTTGATGGCGGCCATTCTGACAGGTGTGAGGTGATACCTCATTGTTGTTTTAATTTGCATCTCTCTGGTGATTAGTGATGTTGACCATTTCTTCATATGTCTCTAAGCCATTTGTATGTCCTGTTTGGAGAGGTGTCTATTTAGTTCCTCTGCCCATTTTTTAATTGGGTTCTTTGTGTTCCTTTTGTTGAGTTGTATGAGCACTCTATATATATTGGAAATTAACCCCTTATCTGATATATCATTGGCAATTATGCTCTCCCATACAGTGGGTAGCCTTTTCGTTTTGATGATTGTATCTTTCGCTGTGCAGAAGCTTTTGAGTTTGATGTAGTCCCATGTGTTCATTTTCTCCTTTGTTTCTATTGCCTTAGTTGATGTATCAGTGAAAATTCTGCTGCGTATGATGTCTGAAATTTTGTTGCCTAGAGTTTCTTCTAGGATTTTTATGGATTCATGAGCCACATTTAAGTCTTTTATCCATTCTGAGTTTATTCTTGTGTAGGGTGTATGTTGATGGTCTAGTGTCATTTTTCTGCATGTAGCTGTCCAGTTTTCCCAACACCATTTATTAAAGAGGCTGTCCTTACTCCACTATATGCTCTTGCCACCTTTGTCAAATATTAATTGAGCATATTGCCTTTGGTCCATTTCTGGGTTTTCTGTTCTGTTCCACTGGTCTATATGCCTGTTCTTGTGCCAGTACCAGGCTGTTTTGATTACAGTGGCTTTGTAGTATAACCTGAAATCTGGTAATGATTCCCTCCAACTTTGTTCTTCTTTTTCAAGATTGCTGTGGCTATTCGAGGTCTTTTTTGGTTCCATATGAACTTTTGAAGGATTTGTTCTAATTCTGTGAAGTATGCCGTTGGTATTTTGATGGAGATTGCATTGAATCTACAGATTGCTTTGGGTAGTATGGATATTTTAATGATGTTAATTCTTCCAATCCATGAACAGGGTATGTGCTCCCACTTTTTTATATCTTCCTCTATTTCTTTTTTCAATGACCTGTAGTTTTCTGTGAATAGGTCCTTTATTTTTTTGGTTAAGTTTATTCCTAGGTATCTTAATTTTTTTGCCGCAATGGTAAATGGGATTGTTTTCTTAGTTTCTCTTTCTGTGAGTTCATCATTGGTGTATAAGAATGCCATCGATTTCTTGACATTAATTTTGTATCCTGCTACTTTTCCAAATTCATTTATTAAGTCTAGTACATTTTTGATGGAGTCTTTGGGGTTTTCTATGTATAGTATCATGTCAACTGCAAATAATGACAGTTTCACTTCCTCCTTTCCAACTTGGATCCCTTTTATTTTTTCTTCCAATTGCTGTGGCTAAGACTTCCAGTACTATGTTAAATAAGAGTGGCGAAAGTGGGCATCCTTGCCTTGTTCCTGTTCTTAAGGGAAATGCTTTTATTTTTTCCCATTGAGTATGATGTTGGCTGTAGGTCTTTCATATATGGCCTTAATTATGTCTAGATATGATCCCTCTATTCCCACATTGCTGAGCGTTTTTATCATAGCAATGCATTCTTAAGTCACAAATACAATTGTCTTGTAGGAAGCTGGAAACTCTTTTTTTTTTTTTTTTTTTTTATCATCCTCACCCGAGGACATTTTTCCATTTTTTGTTCAGGTAGAGTGGGAGGGAGAGAGAGAGAGAGAGAAACATCGATGTGAAAGGGACACATCGAGTGGTCGCCACCCGCACAACCAACCAGGGCCGGGGACAAACTGCAACCGAGGTACGTGCCCTTAGCGGGAACCGAACCCGGGTCTCTCCGGACCGCAGGCCGACGCTCTAACCGCTGAGCCAAACCGGCCAGGGCGGAAGCTGGAAACTCTTGACTACTTCAGGCAGAGCTAGCCCTTTGGACTCCCAGGGAGAGTCACACTGGATTAGGAGCCCACCGTAGTCCACTATGACTTCATCTTAATTACATCTGCAGAGACCCTATTTCCAAATAAGGTCACATTTTGAGAACTGGGGGTTAGGACTTCAACGTATCTTTTTTGTGGGGGACAAAATTTAACCCATAATAACAACTCTCTCTTGTCTCAGGAGAAGCTATGTCTTTAAACAAAGCCATTAATGGGGAACAAGGAGATTTCAAAGTAGATGAGAAAAATGGATTTGGAAGTGAACACTTGCCTTGGCTTTGTTTCTCTGTGTCTCTGGTTTGTTGGACAGTCTGAACTCATCTGGATACAAATCTGAGTGGTTTTATTCGACAATTACTGCCATCAGCTGTGCTCTGTGGACTCTTGCTTCCTTGTCCCTTTATGATACCTCGGGTGGGTCCCATGGACCCCTGGCCACTTTGTAGTATGAGGAAGTCTGGGCCAGTTTGTGTTTCTTTAGATTTCAGGCCATTTCTTTGCCCTATGATCTCTGATAGGTTCAAGAAAAGTTACAAAGTTGCAGATTATCTGTTTGTTTTTTTTTTCTTGTTATAAAGGTGGATATGATACTTTCCCCAGCTTTCTACAGCCTAAGCGGAAACTGGAGGGAAAACTAGGACATGTTTGTACATTTTTTGAGGGCAGTGGAAGTAGTAACTCTGTGTGGCTTCTGAGGCTGTGTCTTTTTTTTTATTTTTTATCCTCACCCGAGGACATTTTTCCATTTTTTGTTCAGATAGAGTAGGAGGAAGAGAGAGAGAGAGAGAGAGAGAGAGAGAGAGAGAAACATCGACGTGAAAGGGCCACATCGAGTGGCTGCCACCTGTACTACCAACCAGGGCCGGGGACAAACTGCAACCTAGGTTCACGCCCTTAGCAGGAACCGAACCCGGGTCTCTCTGGACTGCAGGCCGATGCTCTAACTGCTGAGCCAAACCAGCCAAGGCCTGAGGCTGTGTCTTAAAGGCAACATAGCTTCCACTTTGCTCGCTGGAATGCTTGCACTGGAGTGTTGAACTGCATGTCAGAAGTTTAATTACCCCAAGATGGCTGTGAGGAAGCCCACAGGGAGAGGTCACCTGTAAGTGGTCTAGTTGAAAGTCCCAGTTAGAGAATTGGCCAGCAGCCAACATTAACCTCCAGAGATGTGAGTGGTCATACCTCCAGTTCCCAGCCTCATGTCTTCCCAGCCTAGGCCACAGGCAACATGGAGCAGAGAAAAGCCATGTGTACCATGCCATCTGGATCCCTGACCCACAGAATTTGAGCCTGATTAAGTAGTTGTATGCCAGTAAGTTTTAGGGTAATTTGTTACACAGCAATAGTAACCAGAACAGTACTTGTCATCACAGACTTGTTTATTCATTCATTGAATGCCTGTTGTGGGCCTGCTACTGAGGATATAGAGACAAAAGAGACTCCAAGCCTGTCTTCCCATGACTAGATAATCATAAGGCAGAGACATGAGGGTTGTGATGGCCTCACAGGGGACTGTGGTGTTTAGATCTAGGGCCCTTGTCACAACCTATGTGGGGAGGGAGGGGGAAAGAAAGCTTTCTGACGGAGGTGACTCCTAAGCTGACACCTGAAAGGTGAAGGATAAAGAACAAGAGAGTTTAGCCACTAGAATATCTTGGGCTAGCCCTGGCTGGTTTGGCTCAGCGGTTAGAGCATTGGCCTGTGAACCAATGAGTCGCAGGTTTGATTCTGGTCAAAGGCAGGTACCTCCCTTGCGGTTTGTCCCAGACTTGGTCGGGTCATGCAGGAGGCAACGAGTCAATGTATCTCTCTCACATTGATGTTTCTCTCTCCCTCTCTCTCCCTCCCACTCCATCTGATGATAAATGGAAAAATATCTTTGGGTGAGGATTAAAAAAAAAAAAGAATATCTTGGGCTAGAAGGCTATTGGACAAGAGATGTGGCACTTTGTAGGAACCTGCAAAAGGCTGAATAAGAGGGTAAGGGTTTGAGAGGCAAAAGATGATGCAGGGTTGCTGCCATTGCAACCTAAAGGGTGCCAATTTAATATCTTCATTTTACAGATGAGGGAACAGAGGCTCAGAGCAATGCCTTGCCCAAGGCCCCTTAGTATATAGTAGAGCAAGGATTTGAACCCAAGTTAGTCTAACTCTACCTCTTCCCATTTCTGAGAGAGGTTGGGGGGTGTGGGGGCTCAGATATGGAGATGTGGAATGTCCAAGCCTTGGGAATGTCTTCTGTTTGTTAGTTTATGATCCCTACCTGAGTTGGGGGTCAGCAGAGAAAAGATGGAGGCAGCTGACAACTGGAAGGGGCACCTGAAGGGTGAGTGAGGGTGGGCCTTGCTACCAATCTGAATGCACTCGATCAACTCTAATCAAATTGGTGCCTGCACGATTCTCATCTGTTGAATTGACATGTCTTGCCTTGGAGGCCAAATTAGCTCCTAATCAAATTGGATTTCTTATTTCTGGCCATAAAGAAACCCAGGGAGATCAATAATAATAACAGAGACATTCAGAGAAATGCACTGCCTCTTCGAAAAAATGAAGGGAGTTTTCTTCCAATTCTGCCAGGACCTGGCCAAGGACAGATGTGTGAGCAAATGGACACGATGGCTTTGTTTGTTTAACTGTCTTGGCACATCAACTATCCATTCAAATTCTCCAGTATTAGTCTTAGGAACAGAGGACAACGGAACTACATTCAGAGTGCTCTGTGGGGCCCAACTGTCATCCTTAGGGATAGCAGCCATCTAGTGTATTAAGCAAGTTAACTCTTTGTTGACAGATGATATCTGATGGGCATCAGCTATTTTTGTGAGCTGAGAGGAAACTCCCGGGGACTTGGTGAAATCCTGGAATCTGTGTCACAGCTCATTTGGTCATCTATCTTGTAAGGCCCTCTATAAAGTTTCAATTATTTTGGTGGAGTAATATGGAGCTTGAAGATCCCTCTGATCTGTTGATTTAGGGTCTAAAGTTTAGATTAATGGTTTTATCTCATGATAAATCTGATCCAGTGGTAGTGCAGTCTGGAGTCCTGTGTTGAGAAGGGTTTTGAGGGTTCTTCCCAGGCTTAGCAGGACAGAACACTGCCATTGACAGATGTGGCTAGGTTGGAGCCGGAGGTGCTGTGAGCCCAGGGCCCTCAGTTTGTAACTAGCTGGCATCTTGGGCCCAGGGAATTCTAATTCAAAGATCTTTTAAAACAGAAATGTCTGGTACTCAATTTTAAGTTGCTTCCTAATCTGGATTCTACCTTCTTCATTCTTACAAAATCCCTCTCTAAAAGCTGGTTACACATGACTATCTATGTTCAAGGTGTTTTGGGGGAATGAGGTGGGCTGTGTCTGGTCTGAGAAGAGGGAAGGCTGCAGGGGAAGGAGAGAGGCATGGTCTCTCTGGAGCTCCTTGAAGGGCCCAGGCCATGTTTTCAAGACTCCTGTCAAAACTGCACTTGAGCCCTGGCCGGTTTGGCTCAGCAGTTAGAGCGTCAGCCTGCGGTCCAGAGAGACTTGGGTTCAGTTCCTGATAAGGGTACCTTGGTTGCAGTTTGGCCCCGAACCTGGTTGGTCGTGCGGGTGGCAGCCACTTGATGTGTCCCTTTCACGTCAGTCTCTCTCTCTCTCTCTTTCTTATTCTCTCTCTCTCTCTCTCTCTCCTACTCTACCTGAACAAAAAATGGAAAAATGTCCTCGGGTGAGGATAAAAAATAAATAAAATAAAAAATAAAAAAAAGCTGCACTTGATCCTGGATTCAGACCTCTAAGTCTAAAGAGAGTCATTTAACAAGGTACATTTCCCTCATCTCAACTCAAGCAGACAGTGAATTCCCCCTTCCTCCCACTTTGTGTTCTATTTGGGTCCTCAACAGATTGAATGATGCCCACCATATTGGGGAGGGCCACCTACTTTACTCAGTTTACCAATTCAAATGGTAATCAACCCCGGAAACACCCTTGCAGACACACCCAGAAATAGTGTTTTGCCAGCTATCTGGGCATCCTGTCACTCAGTCAAGTTGACACATCAAATTACCATCACAGCCAGTGTGGACTGGGTTTCTGTTGCTTGTTCTAGATAATGTACTCAATGGCTGTGGCCAGGGGTGATGTGAGGTCCCAGAGAGGGTATGATGAGGAAGTACTGCTTCACGCGCCTTTTTGCTGGGACCCTCTCTGCTTTTGTGGACCCAAAGCTGTAACCATACCCTCCCTCTTCCTGAGCCTGGGATTCAGATGAACAGACCTTCTGCCCAGTGGGTAGTTGAGGCAGAGCAGAGACATACCACTCACCCTAAAAAAAATCTGCTTAAACTTGCCCATCCAGGCAGCCTCTAACATGGAGATTTGGGAATGATGGAGAGTGGAAGAAAAAAATCAGAAATACATTCCATCCATTTTCTTCCCAAACCCTGTAGACATAGAGGATATGCTTAATGTGTAAGGTGGAATGTCATTCCCAGGAACCATCCTAAAACCTCTCTAGGAGTCAAACATTCTAAGATCATGTGTTTTGACAAGTATTCATTTCTTAAATTTGCTAAAACTCACCCAATGGCATTGAGAAAAATAAAATGAAAAACAAAAACAAAAAAGACACCAGGATGGATCATGGCAGGAATATCAACAGCTCAGCTGCAAAGCCAGATAAGCAGTGAGTGAGCTGGGTGTCTGATCTCTGCAGGAAGATCCCCCAGAAGCGGGAGCAGCAGTGAACAAGGTCTTAGATTTTAGAGCAGGGTGAGGCTTAAGGAGCCTGCTTTGTCATCTGGCACCAGTTAACTGACAATGCCAGAAACCGAACCCTGGAGGACCTGGGGAGAGGTTGAGAACATTCCCCAGGTGGCCTGTTATTCAAGACCACTTAGACTCATATATCTCTGCGTTCCCCCGTGTACATCCTTTGCCACAATCAGGCTGATTTCCAGCCCCATGCTTCATGCTTGTTCCCATCTTACTGCTTATGGTATATCCTCAACCCTCCTGAAATGTTCTTCATCATTCTAACCCCATCATCTCAGCTGGGCCCAGTGGAACAAGTACAGGACAGCCAATTACAGCTGCCCAGGATGGGTGCTGCACAACTTCCAGGGGCACCATTCACAGTGCAATGTTCAACCTGTCCAGGAACACTCAGCAGATTATTTTGCAGGAGGTTCAGAGCCAGGCTTTGGGATTAGATGGACCCAGGTTTGAATCCTGGTTCTGCTCCTTATTAGCTATGTAACTTTGGGTAAAACATTAACTCTTGTTGCCTTTGTGTCTTTATTTGCAAAATGGGACATGCCATACTTCATGGATCCTAAGATGCACGGTTTTTCACATTTCACATCTCTCAAATTGGGTTGTATCTTCTAATTAATGGTATGCCATATTTTTAATCAGTAGCACTTTTTTTATTCCTGGTTGTAATAAAATAATGGTGTATATTATGATTGATGCCATTGTAGACTTGTTGAAAAATGGAAATAGTGTCTACCTCTCAGGAGGATGAATAAGATTACCCATATCTCCTTAGCCCATCCTGGGGGTCACCTGAAATTTTAGTGAATAATCCTTGTACATCATGTAAATGGGGCAAGTCATTTCTTTCCCCTTTTCTTTGTTTCCTTGCCTGTAAAATGAACAAATAATAGCACCACCTCAAAGAGTCTTTCAAGGACAAAATGAGCAAGGGCATGTGAGCAGGCCAGCCTGCGTACTGCCCCATGTGCTGCCAGGTGCGGGTCTCAGCCTGGGCTGAGAGCAGAAATGACAGACCAGTCACTGTCTGTCTGTCTGCCTGGCTTTGAGCCCTCTTTGGCTGTCTGTAAAGTGGTAGGTGTCTTGTCATCCCAGGTAGGCAGGCAGACCTGTGTTGGAGTTTTGCTCTGCCACTTTTCCAGCTGGTAAACTCA
This sequence comes from Molossus molossus, assembly GCF_014108415.1. Taxonomy (NCBI): domain Eukaryota; kingdom Metazoa; phylum Chordata; class Mammalia; order Chiroptera; family Molossidae; genus Molossus; species Molossus molossus. The sequence continues at coordinate 21,475,445 of NW_023425399.1, read as the reverse complement.
GGCAAGTCTCACCACCTCTCTGAGTCCCAACTTCCTCATCTGTAAGAATGGTAGCTTGAGATTTTTGTGGGACTGAAAGGAGATAATAGAGGTAAAGTGCTTAGCACATGATAGATGCATAATTTTATTTTATTTAAAAAATTTTAAACTTACTCATTTTAGAGAGAGAGGAAGTGTGGGGTGGGGGAGAGATAGAGAGATGGATTTGTTGTTCCACTTAGTTATGCATTCATTGGTTGATTCTCTTATGTGCCACTGACTAGGGATTGAACCGAAACCTTAGTCTATTAGGATGATGCTCTAACCAGGCCAGGGCAGATAGATGCATACTCTTATTTTTTAAAATATTTATTTATTTATTTATTTATTTTTTGTGGTACGTGCCCCTAGCGGGAACTGAACCTGGTACTCTCTGGTCCGCAGGCCTACGCTCAACTGCTGAGCCAAACTGGCCAGGGCTAGATGCATACTTTTAAAAGAGAACTTCTGCTTGGCCAAAGTCAAGGACTGGCAGGGACTGACCTGGAGGATTATTTCCCCAAGGTCCTAGGAGGGCCTGCACTCTTGAAAATAGCATAAATTTAAAAGCTTGTGCTCAGAACCTCTCCCCAACCCTCCCTAGACAGCTGAGACTCCAGGATTGAAAGCCTAAAGCACCATAGGTGTCCCAAGACATTCCTGCACCCAGGCTGGAAGGACCCCAATCCTCCAACCAAGTTTTCCTCTCTGAGCAAAAACCTCTCTCTGCCACCTTGCCCCACAGACTGAGATTCCACTACTGTCACTCACACTTCCCTAGCTTCTCAGGCTGAAACGTTCCCCAGCTATTCTAATCCTCCTTCAAACATTTGAATCTCTTCTATGACACCACTAACAGGGAATCATCTGGTCTCTGTTTGAATACCCCTAGCCACGGGGAGCTCCCTTACCTAATACAGCCTGGTCCTCTGGAGGATAGCTCTATCCGCTATGAAGTTGTTCCTTATATTCATCTGACAACTGCCTCTCCGAGGCTTCCACCCTCAGTTCTGGGTCTGCCTCCCATCCATTATCCAGAAGTGATCTGCTCCTCCTCCCACATTTCCACCCCGACAAGGACACATTTTTCCTTATAAGCCAAGGTATCTACTTCCTTTTTTAAAAATGTGCCTTTAAAGCAAAAGTAGAAAAGCAATCCACATGCACTGTGGAAAATTTGGTAAATTCAAATTACTGATTGATTGATTTTAGAGAAAGAGGAAGGGAGAGAGAGAGTGAGAGAAAGAGAAACATTGATTTGTTGTTCCATTCATTTATGCATTCATTGGTTGACTCTTGTATATGCCCTGACCAGGGATCAAACTCACAACCTTAGTGGTATCGGGATGATAATCTAACCAACTGACCAGAGCTCAAAATTTGGTAAATTTATAGCAAAGTAGAAAAAAAGATAAGAGATTACCCATAATCCCATTTTCTAGAAAGAACCACTATTACCTTTTATTTCTTCCTTTCCTATTCATTTTCCCCCCATAATTGAGAGCACAGAGAATATACAATTTGGTGCCCTGCTTCCCCCCGCCAACTTAACATTATTACACAAATATTCCCCCATATTATAACAACCTATTTGCAAACATGATTTTTACTTTTACTGATTGTGTGATACACCATTGTCTGAGCAATTTACTGATCATTCCCTTGTTAGACATTTGGGTTGTTTTTAATTTTTTATTATCACATCACAATGCTGTGATTAAAACAAACTTTGCATATAGAGTCCTTTTATTATATTTCAAATTATTTTCTTAGAATTACATCCTAGAAGTGAAGCCTCGGGTCCAGGTGTTGTAAACATTTTAGTGATGATAGCCCCCATTTTTGGCATTAACATTTTTGATGAAATAATAAATGCAGGTTGTGAAGCATATTGAACTCAATATATCAAACTGATAGACTATAAAAATGCATTCATCATCCTTTTATAAAGTTTTATTATTCATTTTCTATTTTTTTTACAAAGAGCCCTTACTGTAATGATTACATATCCTATCACTCACAGAAGACCAATGGTGATCCCGGGCAGCATCTAGGACTGAGGTGCCCCAAGGAGGACAGAGGCAGAGACAGAAAATCTGCTGAGAAAAGACTATAAAAGCAATCCATTTTTTTTTAATCCTCACCCGAAGACATTGTTTTGCATTTTTTTATCTTCGATAGAGCAGGGGCGGGGGGGGGGGCGGGGGGGGGATCTATGTGAGAGAGACACATGGAGTCGTTGCCACCCACATGACGCCAACCCGGGCCAGGGACAAACTGCAACTGAGGTACATGCCCTTAGCGGGAGCCGAACCTGGGACTCTCGGGTTCGGGGGCCGACGCTCTAACCGCTAAGCCAAACCAGCCAGGGTGCAGTCCATTTTTTAAGAACCAATTTTAGCTCTGGCCCGTTTGGCTCAGCGGTTAGAGCGTCGCACCCCCCCCCCCACACACACACACACACACTGAAGGGTCACAAGTCAAGGGCAGGTACCTGGATTGCAGGTTTGATCCCCAGCTTTGGTCCAGGTCCTGGGGGAGGCAGCCAATTGATGTGTCTTTCTCACATAGGTTCTCACCCCCTCCCTCTCCCTCCCTTCCACTCTATCTAAAAATTAATGGAAAAATATCCTCGGGTGAGGATTAACTAAAAAAAAAGAAAAGAAAAAACAATTTTACTTTTGCTAACATTTATGAGAGTGTCCATTACATGTACCCTTAACAGTAAATGTTATTTATTTTAAATATTTGCTAGCTTGATGGGTAAAAATGAATACTGCATTTTTCATTTTCTTCAGATTTCTTAACTTTTAGTAGTACCAAACATTCAAATCTAATACCTTTTGGCCATTTTTATTTCTTCTTGTGTAAACTGTCAGTACTCTTTGTCCATTTATCTATTGAGGTCTTGGTGTTTTGCTTCTTGATTTATAAGCACTCTCTATATTAAGGATATTCAGGACATTTTTACTGCCAACTATTATCCCAATTTCTTGTTTGTCTATATGTTTTTATTTGTGAGTTGTTTCTGTAGAGGTGGTTTAACTTTAATGAGTCAAATTTATCAGTCTTTTTCTTTGTGAATTTTGTTGTTGTTAATCCTCACCTGAGGATATTTTATCCATTGATTTTTGGAGAGAATGGAAGGGAGGGGGGAGGATGAGAGAAAGGAGAGAGAGAATTGTAGTTGTGAGAGACACATTGATTGGTTGCCTCCCAAATGTGCCCTGACCAGGGCCAGGGATCGAACCTACAACCCAGGTGCATGCTCTTGACCAGGAATTGAACCTGAGACCCTCTAACCACTGACCACGCCTGTCAAGCCCACTGTTTTTGAATTAAGAAAGTCTTTCTCCACTTGATGAATATTTATTTTTATTTCCTTCTAGGATATTTATCTATCTATCTATCTATCTATCTATCTATCTATCTATCTATCTATCTATCTATCCATCCTCACCAGAGGACATTTTTCCATTTTTTTGTTCAGAATAGAGTGGGAGGGGGAGAGAGAGAGAGAGAAACATCCATATGAAAGGTGCACATCAAGTGGCCACCACCCACACGACCCATCCAGGGTGGGGGACAAACCACAACCGAGATACATGCCCCTAGCGGGAACCAAACCCGGGTGCCTCTGGACCGCAAGCTGATGCTCTAACTGCTGAGCCAAACTGGCCAGGGCTCCTTCTAGGTTTTAAACATTTGCTTAACTGCATTCCATCTGGAGTTTAGTTTTGTGTACATTTTGAGTGGAGGATCTAGGTGAATCTTTCCTTAAAATTTCCAAATAGTAAACTAATTACACATAAAATAGTGTGGGGCACTCTCACCAATGTAATCACCTGTTGACAAGTTCCAGTTATTTCTTATCTCTCTGAAAGTGTGGGGACCAACACAGGAACAAATAATTTTTTGAAAAATAGAATGAAAGCCCAAGTTAGATTCTTTTCAGACCTTCTTCTCCCTCTCCCTCTCCCTCTCCCTCTCCCTCTCCCTCTCCCTATTCCTCTCCCTCTCCCTCTCCCTCTCCCTCTCCCTCTCCCTCCCCCTCCTCCTCCTCCTCCTCCTCTTTCTCCTCCTCTTTCTCTTCCTCTTCCTCTTTCTCCTCCTCCTCCTATTCCTCCTCCTCCTCCTCCTCCTCCTCCTCCTCCTCCTTCTTTCTTCTTAGATTTTTTCATTGATTTTTAGAGAAAGAGGAAGGGAAAGGGAGAGAGAGAAACATTGATGTGAGAGTAGAACTTCGATTGGCTGCTTCCTACACACCCCCACCAGGGATCAAGCTGACAACCCAGGTATGTGCCCTGACAGGGAATTGAACCAACAACCTTTCGTGCACAAGATGACACCCAACCAACTGAGCCGCACTGGCCAGGGTAGGCTTTCTTATAATAACCCTGAGATGGAGATTTATTGTCATCCTCAGTTTACAGATGAGAAAACTGAGGATCAAAGAGGTAAAGTAACTTGCCTACTGTAACACAGCGTCTGATCGAGGATTAAACCCAGATTGTTTGGCTGCTATATCTCAGGGCCATCTGCCTCTCTAGTTTGACCCTTTCTAGCCTTGGGAGCAAATATCTGGTAGATGCTGCACAGTTTGTGGGGTGGAGTCACACTAACATCCCCTCAGATCCTTTACCCATTTTTTTTTTAATCCTCACTCGAGGACATTTTTCCTTTTTTTTTTTTTGCTCAGATAGAGTGGGAGGGAGAGAGAGGAAGAGAGAGCAAGAGAAACATCAATGTGAAAGGGACACATCGAGTGGTTGCCACCCGCACGACCAACCAGGGCCGGGGACAAACTGCAACCGAGGTACGCGCCCTAAGTGGGAACTGAACCTGGGTCTCTCTGGACCGCAGGCCGATGCTCTAACCGCTGAGCCAAACTGGCCAGGGCCCTTTTCCCATTTCTGCATGCCCATTCCCAGCTTCTAGGTGCTTTCTTCTGACAGTGCACATGTGAGATTTTTTTCAGAGAATTACCCTTGGATTGATTGGAGCTATTCACCTACACATGCAGGGACCTAGAAGTGTCCTGGAGTTTTTCACCCAGGATGGCCCTTGTCAGGCCAAGGCTTAGATCAACTAGCACAGGAGTATGAAAGCCAGCTCCTGTGCCCCCAGGCGCAAACTCTGAGGTGCAATTTACGTTCCTTAGCTTGGTGGGATTAATCTAAGGCCAAGACTCTACCTGAAATTGCACTCTTTTTTTTTGTTTACAGTTGTCATACAATATTTTATTAGTTTCAGGTGTACAACATAGTGATTAGATATTTACATAACTCACAAAGTGATTACCCTGATAAATCTAGTATCCATCTGACACCATCCCCATGGTTATTTTGTAACTACCAATTTGTAATTCTTTTTCTTCATTTTTGTTGTTGAAAGTATTACAGATGTACCCCTTTTGCCCTCTCCCCCGCATTGACCCCCTCGTCCCCACTCCCACCCCTCTCCTGCTTTCTCCAAACTATTATCTGTGTCCATTGGTTATGCATATATACATTAAGTTTTTTAGTTTATCTCTTCCCAACCTGGCCACTCCCCTTTCCTTTGAGGTTTGTCCTCTTGCTTGCCTTTTTCTCTTCCCTGTTTCCCTTCCTCAGTTCCTGTCCAGTTTCTTGTAGGAACACTTCCCTTAACAAACCACTTATGTGAGAATCTTTGTTTTTGAGTCTGCTTCTAAGAAAGCCCATTATCCCCCAGCAAATTCCCTCATGCAGGCTCCTTGTAGTCAAACCCTCCCCTTACCCTGAATTCCTAGAAACCCCTGATCTGTTCATCACCATACTTTTGCATTTTCCGGAATGCCTTATAAATGGAATGACACCATAGGGAACTCTTACATCTGGTTTCTTACACTTAACAGAGTGTGTTTGAGATTCATCCAAGTTGTTGCAGGTATCAATCGTTTGTACCTTCTTACTGCTGAGGAGTACAGTAGTTCCCAGGAGATATGTTTCAAGACCCCTCCAGTGGATGCTTCAAACCTCGGATAGTACCAAAGTAAGCTGTGGTGAAGTCAGGACTAGATCCAAACCCTCCTGACTCCTACCCTCTGCAAGCTGAGAGTCCGAATCCCAACTGCCTCAGAAGGAGACAGAGCTGCAGGTGCTGGGTTGGTTTGAATATCTCAGCATCTTTGAAGAAAAAGCAGCTCCCTCTTGCTCTCTTGTCCGGCATTGTCACAGCTTGAAATACTCTTTTGATTATGAGAACATTTCCCATTAAGTGTGCATCCCCACCTCCCCCCCACACCAGTATTTATGAGCTAATAACTCCAGGATCTGTCACAATCAGTGTTGCAAAAGTGTATCTGTATGTAATGAAATAATTCAAAGAGAAACATGGCAAGGAGACAGTTGAAATTTTCTCTTGCCTTACCAACCATCCCCGGGGGACGGGTGTATATAAATCAGCACCTCCCTTAATTAAGTAAAACATTTTAGGGAAAAAACAAATTAATTACCACTTCATGGCACCACCCCAGCTGATTACCCAAATGGTTCACGTTCCATAAACCTCGCCTGAATTTAGAACTAATTATCACTTTTTTGGTTTGTTTATTCTCCCGATACGGCAGAGATCTGTATTAAAAGTGGGTGGTGTGAGATGATTTTTCCTTTACTCTCCAGATGATGTAAGCTGTCATAAGAATCAAGAAATATATATATATATATTTTTTATCCTCACCCGAGGATATTTTTCCAGTTTTTGTACAGATAGAGTGGGAGGGAGAGAGAGGAAGGGAGAGAGAGAGAGAAACATCGACGTGAAGGGACACATCGAGTGGCTGCCACCTGCACAACCAACCAGGGTCGGGGACAAACTGCAACCGAAGTACGTGCCCTTAGCGGGAACCGAACCCGGGTCTCTCCAGACCGCAGGCCGACGCTCTAACCGCTGAGCCAAACTGGCCAGGGCAAGAAATATTTTTTAAAGCTGAAAACACAGGGCATGTAGAATGTGGAGCATCCAGAGCGGGAAATAGAAATGTTCTTGGGGTATTCTAGGATGATAGGGAGAAATCCAATGGGTACAGAATATGTGGGGTTTTGGCCTGGATCAGTCACTGACTTGCGGTGTAACCCTGGGAGGCGGGGTGGGGAGAACTAGATGTCTCTGGTCTCTGGGCTAGCTGAACATCTTTCATCCAGCCCCCTACCCCAACTGTGAGCTCTCACCTCTGGGCATGTGGTCTCAATAAGAGGTGAGAATCCTATTATCTATAAGCTACTGTCCAACCTAACCTGATATCCTTCCTAATGTTCCTTCCTGCTGGCTCTGGCTTTACCCTTTCCTTGTGGGCCTGGCCCATTTTATCTCTGATCCAGACATGTGCCTGTGTCCAGGACATCTGCTGACTTATGCTTCACCTGTTGCCATCCTAAAGTGACCCTGCCCATCCTGACCCCTCAAATCTGGCTGCCTTTTGATTTGTCCAGTGGCCCGATGGAGCAGGCTTCTTTTGGAGTGCATGTGGGAGCAGGAGTCTCAATGGCATCATGCACAGTTGATTCTGGATAGCCTCCTCCAGCTGTGAGCTGTGTTCTAAGTCCAGAGCCATGTGCCAGTTCCTTGAGGATAGACAGCCAAGCCCTAATCTTTCTTTGCTTCTGCCACTTGCCTAGCATGAGTGGCTATGTACACTGCAGGCACTCAGTCAGTGCTGGGTGATCATGTAATTTTAGTGAAAAGTGTGGATAACCAGAAAGAAACAATAATCTAACTCTTCCAAACATTTTTATTAAGGCATAAGCTGTACACAGTAAAGTTTATAAACTATAAGTGTGCAACCCAACAAATCTTTACTTTGTATACACCCAAGTAACCCCCGTCTAAGTCAAGAGACAAGATATATCCAGCCCCCCAGAAGGTTCCCTCCCAGTCAATACCCCTCAAAGATAACAATTATCCTGATTTCTATCACCATAAATTAGTTTTGTCTGTTCTTAAATTTCGTATCTAGTTTTCTGTGTCTGGCTTCTTTTTGCTCATCTGCTGTGTCTGTGAGCTTCATTCTTGGTGCATACAGCAGTGTTCTTGAACTCTTTTTTTAGATTAAGATTTTTTTTTTAATAATCCTCACCCGAGGACATTTTTGCATTTATCTTCAGATAAAGCAGGAGAGAGAGAGGGAGGAAGAGAGAGAAAGAAACATTGATGTGAAAGAGACACATCGACTGGTTGCCACCCACATGACCCCAACTGGGGCCAGGACAAACTGCAAAGGAGGTACATGCCCTTAGCAGGAACCGAACCTGGGACTCTCTGGTCTGTGGGCCGATGCTCTAACCACTGAGCAAACTGGCCAGGGCTAGGTTAAGATTTTTTAAAGTGATTACTGGTTATTGGTATCCACTTTGACAGTATGCTGTTCTTTTACAAAATAACCAAATGCCAAGATATTTGTGGATCTAATACTGTCATGATAGTATGCAACCGTTGCCCACAATGAAAAAAAAGAAGAATGCCCTGGCCAGTTTGGCTCCATGGTTAGAGTGTCTGCTCGTGGACCAAAGAGTCTCAGGTTTCATTCCAGTCAAGGGCATGTACCTCGGTTGCGGTCCAATCCCTGGCCCTGGTCGGGGTCGTGCAGGAGGCAACCAATTGATGTGTCCCTCTCACATTGATGTTTCTCTCTCTCTCTCTCTCTCTCTCTCTCTCTCTCTCTTTCTCTCCCTTCCTCCCTCCCTCCCTCCCTCCCTCCCTCCCTTTCATTCTAGCTAAAAAATCAATGGGAAAATGTCCTCGGGTGAGGATTAACAAAAAATCAAAATTAATAATAATAATAATAATAACAATGATAATAAAAGAAGAATTTAGCTCTTGAGTATATTCAAGTGCATTTAGGTTCCAAATGAAGCAGGAATGATTTTGATTAGAAAGGTGTCTGACCACATTCTTCCCTTCTTGAGAGCCTTCCAGGACATCTTCCTGTTGCTTTGATTACCATTTCCTGGGTATTAGAGAGGTTGAGTATAATTTTTTAGGATCATTTGTCATCTGTGTTCCTTTACATCCTTCAGGGTCCCTCTCTGGAGGATTGGGGGAGTTAAGAAGCTGGAGGCTGCTCCATCAAGATCATGTGTGAGGGGGTGGGACTGACTCAGGCACCCCTTTGGATTGTCACCAAAAGGGCCACTCACTTCAATAGCCAAGGAAAATCAGTGCTCAGGGAAGGTGGGGAGAGTCAGGCTCTACTCTCTCTCTCAGACCAGATTCAGGCATTGTCTGTCCTGATGGAACCCTTAGCGTCAATCCTGGCCTTTCGCCCTGGCAGCTCAGTTGGTTAGAGCGTTGTTCCAATACGCCGAGGTTGCAGGTTTGATCCTGGGTCAGGGCACATACAAGAATCAACCAATAAAAGCATAAATAAGTGGAACATCAAATTGATGTTTCTCTCTCTAAAATAAATCAATAAATAAAAATTTAAAAAGCAAAACACCTTTAGCCCTAAGAGCATCTTAGCAGTTGATGCCTGGGGCCACACTGAAGGCTCTGATTCAGCAGGCCTAGGGTGGGCCTAGGAATCTGATATTTTAAAGCTCCCCAGGTGATTCTAGGGAATGGTGTAGAGCCAGACTACCTGAATTTGAATTCCAGCTCTGCCCGTTATCACCGTGACGTCAGGCAAATGACTTGCTTTAATTTCTTCATGTGTATGACTGGGGATAATAGTAGTGTTGGGAGAATAAAATGTGTTAATGCGCTCATCCTGGAAAAGCACTGAGAAGAGTGCCTGCGGAAAATAAGCACTCAGGAAGACTTGGCCACCATCACCACCACCACTGTCATCATTTGTGGCAGCACAAAACTGAGGACCAGATAGGGGCATGGGCTTTTTCAAGGTGACACAGTGAGTCCCAGTTAGTTCAGGGACCGGAAGGCCTATGTGCTCTCTCCTCAAGGCTGTATTTCCTCACCCACCATGTAGCCAGCTAGCCAACCATCCTGCCCCACATCCCAGTGTGGAATAGTGGTGGCGATAGTCTGCAGGCTGGGAATTTCCTGAAGGCTCACAGAACTGGGAGCCTTCCACCCACCACAGCATCCCACTGTCTCCCTGTTCACCCTCAAAGGAGACCAGCAGGTCCTCTTTCCCTGCTGAGGGGAAGATCTGAGCCACCTCTGAATTTCTAGTTAGGACAATTACCTTGTCATCATGATCAAGTCCTGTCAATTGCACTTGTAGAATATTTCTGGAATCCAAGCCCTCTGCTATGTTTGAGGCCAGGCCACCATCATCTTGTCCGGAAACTGCACCCTCCTGGTTTCTCTGCTGCCAATTTTGTCCCCTCCACTTTGCTCTAGAACTACACTGCTTCCTCCCCCTGAGTGTTGTTCTAAATTACAGAAAAAATGGGACCACATCCTTGCTTAAAACCTTCCAAGGTATGAATGGGTAAAGAAAATGTTTGGCTCAGTGGTTGGAGCATTGGCCTGCGGACCAGAGAGTCCTGGGTTTGGTTCCTGCTGGGGCATGTAACAAAAAAAGAAAAAAAAAAAGAAAATGTTGTATGGAATATTGTTATTCAGCCTTAAAAAGAAGTCCTATCATATGCTACAAATATGGATGAAACTTGAGGACATTATGAAAGTGAAATATCCAGTCACAAATTGAACAAATAGTGTATGATTGTGAGACAGCACAGGGACCAGGGCCCGTGACCCCAAGGAGGCCAATTGGCCAGAAGGAATGTTGGACCACAAAAATGTCACCACCTCTCTACTCCCTATTCAAAAACACAGAGGTATCTGATTTTCTCCCTTTTAACTGCCTGCTTCAACTACTGTCCTGCATGCTTGGTTGATTAAGGTTTGACGGCTCCACAACCTTCCTAGGGTGGAGGTATGAGCAGTCTGCCATCTTTTTGTTTTTAAATTTTTTATCCATTGATGAGAGAGAGAGAAACATTGATTTGTTGTTCTGCTTATTTATGCATTCATTGGTTGATTCTTGTATGTGCCCTGACTGGGGATCAAACACACAACCTTGGCATATCCGTACAATGCTCAAACCAACTGAGCTTCCTGGCCAGGGTGAGCAGTCCACCATTTTGCCCCCACAACTCCAGGCAACACAGCTGGAAAAGGAAGTCACCCAACCCTGAAATGGAAAAGTCTGCAAGCCCACAGTTTTCAAAAAGCCTGCCCACTTCGTCCTCAGCTGATAAAAGCAGCCAAGCAGAGCCTGCCTGGTGCCAGTTCAGAAGACCTTCCTTTCTTCTGTGCTGCCTCCCTTGTGCTGGAGCATAAGCTTAATACCATCTGTCTGGGTTTCCTCTCGATTTCTATCTTGGGGATCCCAGGAACCCCAATGCCAGTAAAAATTCCACTTATCTGAGGTATCTAGAGGACTCAGACTCAGAAACAATAGAATGGTGATTGCCCTGGGCAAGGGTTATGGGGAGGAAAAAATGAGTGGTTGTTTCGTAGGTATTGAGTTTCAGTTTTACAAGATGAAAATGTTTTAAAAATCTTTTGCACAACAATGTGAATATATTAACACTGCTGAACTGTACACTTAAAATGGTTAAGATGGTAAATTTTATATGACATATTTTTGCCACAATTAAAAAATCACCAGCATTTAAGGCTCTCTCTAGCCTTTAGGGTGAAACAACCCCTTTGCCTGGCCTCTGCGCTGTACGACGGCTCCTTCTTCATAGCCACCTCCCATCAGTCCCCTCCAGCTCCATATTCTCCAACCCTACCAAGCTCTTCAGTTTCCCCACACAGCTCACATTGCTCACCAACCAGCTTTTCCCTGGCGATTTTCTCTGCCTGGAGTGTCCTTCCCTGAAGCTTGTCAGCCTTTTGAAATTCTAATCATCCTTCAAGAACCAGCTCAAAATGTATCCTCTTCGATGAAAGCTTCTCTTAACCTCTCTCCTCTTTTAAGAACTAATGCCCAGTATGTGTGCCCCCAATTGTTTTTCCATCACTGCCATTACCACCTTAGTTACCATTTAATGAAGGCTTACTATGTGCTGAGCACTGTGCCAAGCAAGACATATGCACCAGCATTTCATTTAATCTTCGTGATAACCCTATATTATCCCTGTTTTACAGATCAGGAAACTGAGAGTCAGAGAGGGCCTCAGTTAACATAATGTCCAAGACCACTCAGCTAGGAAGTTGTGGCCCTGAGACTTTAATCTTCCTTATTGCAGAGAAAAGCTTTCAACCAATCAATTCTATTCCCCATACACACCCAAATTATTGCGTTGTCCCTATAGTGTTTATTTTTCTGCCTCCCCAGTTAGGGAAGGGTTGTGCCTTTGTCACCCTGCCTCCTATGCACCATGTCGGGCCCAGGGCCTGGCACAGAGGGAGTGTTCATTTCTTGGGAGTTTTGTTGCACATCCTCGGGTAAGATGGTGTCAATGCCCCTATTTCCACCACTCCTATTTCCCCTCCAGAAATTGGCAGATTGGCGATTGCAAAAGAAACAGCCCCAGTCAATCAATAAATAATAATGTTGGATAATTTAAAATAAGAATCTGGGTTATTAAAGTTACAAATCTCTGGTCTTTATACCTTTAATAAAACATGCATCTATTAATAATGGATACGGATTCTGGCCTGCCTATGCTGAAAAGGGGAAAAAAATGACCAGTCGAAAGATGCTAATATTTTTTCTCTTTACCCAGCTTGGCTGCCAACTGCTTCCCTGAAAAATTGCTCATCATTTTAAAAATGTTTAAAAATTTTAACAGCATGAAAGGGAAATTGAAGATGGGATGTTCAGCCTGTAAGACCTCAGTGAGAGATCTTTCCTTCTGGAGACCTCTCTCTTCTGGGTTTCGTGGACCCAACTCTGTTGGCCCCTCTTCTAGTCCTGTGGCTGCATCTTCTCAGTCTCACTTTTTTGTCAAACTTCCCCTCCTTCCCTCTTCCCCTCCCCTCCCCCCTCCCCTTTTTTAACTCCCTTACCTTGAGTGACCTCACCAATTTCCAGGACTGTTAGTCATCTTTGCATGAAGGGAAGTCACTCACTAGTAGAGAAGGTCGGAGAAGTAACAAGGGGACAGACTATAAGGAGGCCTCCTTGTAGGACATGTAAGGACTTTTATTCTAAGCATAATGGTGCCACTGGAGGAGCAGAGGAAGACACAATATGATTTATGGCTTGAAAGACATATCTTTGGAGGCTGTGATTAAAATAGACTGGAGGATGATACAGGTAGAAGCAGGAAAACTATTTAGGAGAATATTGTCATAATCCAGGTAAGAGATGATGGTAGTTTGAAATAGAGTAGAAACAGTGAAAGAGTGAGAAGTATTTGGGTATAGGATATATTTTAAAGGTAGAGGCAATAGGATTTGCTGATAGATTGGAAGTGGGTGTGAAAAAGAGAAAAAGAAGTCAAGGATATCTCCAAGGCTTTTGTCCTGAGCAATTGAAAGGTGGGAGTTTTCATTTCTGAAGCGAGGAAGGCTGTGGGTGGGGCAATGTTGGGGATAAAAAATTTAGTCTTGGATGTGTTTAGTTTGAGATGCCTCTTGGATATAATGTTATGAACTGAAATGTGTCCTCTTTTTAAAAATCTATATGTTGGAGTCCTAGACTGTACTGCAGTTAGGATCTTTATTTTATTTATTAAAAATTTTTTTTTCTTTATTGATTTTAGAGAGAGAGGAAGGGAGAGGGAGAGAGAGAGAAACATCAATGAGAGAGAACATCGATTGGCCACCTCCTGCATGCCCCCCACTGGGGATTTGGCCCACAACCTGGGCATGTGCCCCAAACGGGAATCAAACTGGTGACCTCTTGGTGCATGGGTCAATGCTCAACCACTGAGCCACACTGGCCAGGCCAGTAAGGATCTTTAAAGAGGTAATTAAGGTTAAATGAGGTCAAAAGGATGGGGCCATAATCCAATAGCCTGGTGTCCTTGAGACACCCAGAGATCTCTCCCTCCCCATGTACAGAGGAAAGGCCATGTGAGGACACAGTGAGAAGGTGATTGTCTACAAATCAGTCCTTGCCAGAAACCAACACTGTTGGCACCTTGATCTTGGACTTTCAGACTCCAGAATTGCAAAATAAATAAATAAATACATGTCTGTTGTTTAAGCCACTCAGTCTGTGGCATCTCATTTTGGCAGCCTGAGCTGATTAATACAGATGTCTAAGAAGAAATGTCAATTTGGCAGTTGAACATATGGGTCCAAAGTTCAGGAGAAAGGTCCAGGCTAGAGATATAAATTTGGGCATCATCACCAGAGGGATGGTATTTAAAGTCATCGCACTAGCCTGGCTGGTGTGGCTCAGTGGTAGAGCGTTGACCCATGAACCTAGAGGTCGCTGGTTCGATTCTCAGTCAGGACATGTGCCCAGGTTATGGGCCTGATCCCCAGTGTGGGGCATGCTGGAGGCAGCCCATCGATGTTCTCTTGCATTAATGTTTCTATCTCTCTCTCCCTCTCCCTTCCTCTCTCTCTCTCTCTCTCTAATATCAATAAAGAAAATAATAATAATAATAATAAAGTCATGGCACCAGATGAGATTGCCAGTGGAGGCAGTGTGGCAGAAATGAGAATACGACAAAGCCCAGACCCAATGTCCTTCCTATTTGGAGGTTGGGGAGATGAGGAGGAATCAACAGAGAAGACTGAGAAGTGGCCAGTGAGATGGGAGGAAGACTAAGAGAGTAAAAGGTCCTGGAAGTCAGATGACAAAGGAACTTAAGAAGGAGAGAGTGCTCTTCTATGTCCAGTGCTGCTGATGGAATAAATAAGATGAGAGCTGAGGGCTGACCATTGGATTTAACAACCTGGAGGTCATTGGTAACCTTGACAGGAGCATTTCATTTCTCTTTGGGTCCCCTGGTGGTGAAAGCAAAAAGGAAACCAAATGGATTCCATAACTATTATTATTTTCCACTAAGAAATCTACCAGTTATTTAAGACACCCCAACTTTTTCTGGAAATTTATCGTGTGAGTTTTTACAAAGAGGGCATTAGGTAATATAATGAATCTTGCCAACAACAGTTGGAGGTTTTTTGCCTCTCTCCCTTCTGATAATTTGACCCAGATACAAGTGGCCACCCTGTGTATGTATCCCAGTCCAGTTATGGAGGGTCCCAGGGTTAAAGGTATATGGAGAAACTTCACATGTCAACCTATCACAGGAATGGGGGAAGGAGTGATGAACTCTGTGTTGGGAGCTGAGAAAGAGGAGATACCATTCAGATGGGCTTCAAGAAGATAAATAGGGCCCTGGCCAGTTTGGCTCAGCGGTTAGAGCGTCGGCCTGCGGTCCGGAGAGACCCGGGTTCGGTTCCCGCTAAGGGCATGTGCTTCGGTTGCAGTTTGTCCCCGACCCTGGTTGGTCGTGCGGGTGGCGGCCACTCGATGTGTCTCTTCACGTCGATGTTTCTCTCTCTCTCTCCCTTCCTCTCTCTCCCTCCCACTCTATCTGTACAGAAAATGGAAAAATATCCTCGGGTGAGGATAAAAAAAAAAAAAAAAAAAGATAAATAGGAATTCTCAAAAAGAAAGAGGGCAAAAGACATTTTATGCACAGGAAACAGCATGTGCAAATTCCAGCATGTGCTTTTATTAAAATTTTATTTCTTTTTTTGTTTGTTTTTATCCCCTTTTCTCTCTCACAACCGTGTATTCACAAACATGCCATCTAACTGTTAGAACTCTTGTTAGCAAGTGACAGAAAACTCATTTCAAAATAGCTTAAATAAAGGAGATTTTTGGTTCATGTAACTAAACAGTCCAAGGGTAAATTTCAGTAGCTAAACTCAGGGACTCAGACAGTGGTACTATAATCTGGTCTCTCTCCAGCATCTGGCTCAGGCTTGCTGAATTCTGGATTAACTTCACAATCCACATGGTGCCAAGATGGTTGCTAACAAGCCCAGGTTTAAAAAATCCCAGTGGAATGAAAGAGAGCAGCCTCTTTCTCTATTGTGCCTCATTAGCTCTCACTGAGTCAGGTGACCGTCCCTGAACAAATCACTGAAAAAATCAGAGAGTTTAGATGTTCTGATTGCTACTACTGAGACACAGGCCCACCTCCTTGCACCAAGGGTGGAATCAACTATGTCTAAAGTACAGGGACTGAGAACTGGCAGGCAGAGGAACCCCAAAGGAGACCAAAGGCAAGCCTCTTGTTAGTACAGAAGGTTGAATGGACCTTTTACCACAAAAACTTTGTATGTCTGCTCCCATGGAGTAAGATGCTGATTATCTCCCTGTCATATTAGAATCCTACTTATTGTGCAGACATTTAGTCCTTGATGATTATATAGCCCTCAGAGCAGTGAAACCTGCAGGAGGATTGAGCTCTGAGGCACAAGAAAGGAAGAGACAGAGAAATGCGGCTGATTCCAAGCTTAGAGGTCATCCAGACTTCTCATTAGAAAGATAAGAGTATGAGACCAGAGAGGGTGAGGAACTGCCACAGCAAGTTCTAGCAGAGCTGGGCTTTGAACCCAGTTCATGTGAAGGCCAGAACCAGGCTCTGTCTGTGTCTGGCAGCTGTCACATTCAATAGCTTCCTGACAGCTCCTTGTTTCCTTGTATATTTTTACAAGGTTGTTAATTACCAGCCATAAAGCTCTGCAAACATTTTGAAAGGCTTTTAAAGCTCATGAAAACAACATTACATTTTAAGGCATGGTTTCCTAATGAATCTAATTAACTGTCAGCCTCATCTCCTGCTGGTTCTCAGACAAGGCGAGCTGTGCTGCTCAGCTTCTGATTCAGCCCCAATGGACAGCGTTTGGGGCTTTCATGGTCACAATCTCCAAACCAGGAGACTAGCCAACACGTGGCCTGAGGTGTCGATTGTCTGAAGCACAGTCTAGATGCCCAGCATTGTGCTGACTTATTTCCCTGGATGATCTCTCTCTAGGATAAAGACACAGTGGTTTGGAGATGCTCCAGATTAAAGCAAGCGCATGTATGACTGGCCACCTCGCTTGGGACCATCCAAGAAGGCCAAGGTATAGACAAATTTGGGGTTCCTTTCTCAGTGATGCTTTCTTTCCAGAGCTCTGTCCTCACTCACAATCCTGGTCATGTGGCCTCCCCCACCCCCCAGCTGATTTGACTAATACGGACACCTGACTCAAAGATGGCTCAGTCACTTCTGACTTGTGTCCTGGTACAAAAAGATGAACCTAGCCAACCAGAGGCAACTCTGGGGATAGAGAAACAGAACCAGGGAAGGGCGAATTAGTTTGCTAGAGCTTCCATAACAAAGCATCACAGAATGGGTGGCTTAAACAACAGAAATTTACCTCTCACAGTTCTGGAGGCTAGAAATTGAAGATCAAGGTGCTAGCAGGGTTGGTTTCTCCTGAGGCCCTCTCTCCTTGGTTTACAGATGGCTGCCTTCTCTCTGTGTTCTCATATGTTCTTTTCTCTGTGTATGAGCATCCCTGGGGTCTCTGTGCATCCAAATTTCCTCTTTTTATAAGGACACCAGTCAGATTGGATTAGAGCCCACTCTAAACCTCATTTTAACTTCATCACCTCTTTACAGACCCTTTCTCCAAATACAGTCACTTTCTAGGATACCTGGGCTTAGGATTTCAATGTATGGATTTTGGGAGGACAAAATTCAGCCCATAACAAAGGACAAGCATTAGTAATGAAAATTCACATAGCACTTGGGCTGGGGTGAAGGAGCAGCCATGGCAGGTGCACTGCCTATAACTGTGAGGCCTCCTGCTCTGAACACCTGGGGCCTGCCTCCTTTTGCCTGGGACGTGTCACCTTCCGTCTGAGGGCTTTTGTCTGGCTGCTCTCTGCTGAGGGCACTTAACCTGCATGCAGGGAAAGCCAAAGGGCTAGACACAGCGGTTCTCAACCTGTGGGTCGCCACCCCTTTGGGGGTCTAACGACCCTTTCACAGGGGTCACCTAAGGCATAACAGTAGCAAAATTACAGTTATGAAGTAGCAACAAAAATAATTTTATGGTTGGGGGTCACCACAACATGAGGAACAATATTAAAGGGTCGTGGCATTAGGAAGGTTGAGAACCACTGTGAGGATTAACGCCCAGGAAACAGCCCTCCACCAATGACTGCTGATGGCAGTTCCCCAGTCCCTTGGTTGATGTAACTCTGACCCATGATCTACACCATCCCCAGAGTTCTCGGGTAGCACTGAGCTCCCACTGCACAGTGGTAACTGTATGATCATGCACCCTTCCTTTCCTTGTCTCACTTTCCCACTTCCCAACCAGCATTTTATGGGGGTGTCTCCCAAATAAATTACATGCACTTAAATCTTTGGCTCAAGGTCTGCTTCTGGTAGTGGCATATGGGCATGATGTGGCAATAGGAGCAGAGGAAGCTAGCCAGAGGGAAGGAGAGAGAAAAGGATTGGACCCAAGAGAAAGAAAGGGTTCCTGTGTTGCTAAGGCTCTAGTCTGGTCTCTGTGAGCATAGCCCTGAGTTTCTGCCCCTTGGCTCTCCAAGTAGTCATAAAGTGGGATGTGAGGGGTTTTGGAACATAAAATAATTTAGCTACTTCCCTATTTGGGTGCATCCCTCCTTTTGCTCTGGGGGAAAGGTATGCCACAGAAGACATTCAGTGGCTTCATAAATATGCCCTTCAAAGTAAACCATTGGTTTGCAGAGCTGAAGCTTGGGAGGAGTTGGGCATATTTGCAAATGGGCGATGAGCTACCTGGGATGTCAAGAATCTAGGCCCTGTGCCCTTTTCTTTCTTTTTTTTTAATCCTCACCCGAGGACATTTTTTGATATTTTGTTCAGATAGAGTGGGAGGGAGAGAGAAAGAAGCATCGACGTGCAAGGGACGCATCGAGTGGTTGTCACCCACATGACCCAACCAGGGCTGGGGACAAACTGCAACCGAGGTACGTGCCCTTAGCGGGAACCGAACCTGGGTCTCTCCGGACCACAGGCCAATGCTCTAACCGCTGAGCCAAACCGGCCAGGGCCCCTGTGCCCTTTTCTTTTGAGATAAAACATGATCACAACCTTTCTGGTTGATTGGGATGAGTCTAACCAAGACCCCTGAAAGAAAGGATATAAAGACCCAAAGGGAAAAATGATCATAACTGAAGAGGAAGTCTGTACTGGTGCTCAGTGTTCAACACCAACTATTTCATCTTATAGACTTCATTCAGCAGTTTTTGCAAATGATGCTAGGAAGGTTGGTTGTCAGAATGTGGGTTTCTTGAATGAAGGAATCTAGTTTTGTCAATTATGATTTCCCATACTTTTCCCCTTCTGCCTGCGATCCTAGGTATGCTTTTTTGCCATCATCAGCAGAGCTAAATGTTATGCTGAAGGGTTAAGATCAGACCCTAAAAAATAAGTTCTAGGAGTCTGAAGTCTTTTAGGAAAATGAGAGTATGATCATTACTAACTTTCTAAAATCCAAACACTCAACTGTTTTAATACTTTCTATAGAAATTCCTTAGACTTTTTAGTCCTCAAACAGCATTTGGTGGGCATGGGTATGTACCTTATGCCCTGTAGGGAAGAGGGGGAGAGGAATAGAACCAAGAGGACCATGGTCTGGGGTCAGAGAGAAAGAGTGGGGCAGTTGGCTTCTGGGTTAGAGGGGTTCTCATTATAGGGTGCCACAGTCACAGATGAGGTGTGCCCCAGGTAATTGGAAAAATCTTAAAAGCGGCGACCGTCCCTTGAGTCCGGGATAATATAATTACAATGATAATGATAGTGAACAGAATAATAGTCATAACATCTTCTATTTACAGATGAGAAACTTTCATAACTCTCAGCAGGGCTGAATGTCAGGTCCCAGAAGTAAAATCAGACCCTAAGAAATATTATTCAGTGGTCAGAAGGTAGGATGATGGAGAATGAATTAGGAAATGAAGTCCTATTTGGGTCAGCATGAGCTGTTGGGGACCAAGGCTGTGAACACTTTGGGGGTGTCAGAAGCCAGGTTAGAGGTGGGGCTGGCCCTGGGAAAGGGCAAGTTCTGGTTGTCAGAGGCCCAACAGAACTAAACAGTATTGTCCTTCCAGTAGCTTCCATCCTTCATCATCTAGCACTCCCTGGCCCCACCCTGCTTGACATTCCCCTGATGGATTTAAATTGCTCCTCTCAAAACTGCAAAACTAGGGCTAGTTCTCCCTCTCTTCTGTCCACTCATCTTCAAGGATTTAATGAGCTTGTCTAGGTTAAAATGTTTTATTCAAGCCCAATGCCAGTGGTATCACTGAGGAAGTAAATCCTAAACTAATAGAAGTTGAGTGTAATGTAAAATAGCAATTAATCTCTGTTGTAGAGAGTAAGAAAAATGAACAAACTGCTGCTCAAATATTTATTAGCAGGAAGGACTAGACAGATGTCATTCTATGACTGGCAGCAATAGAAACTCAAGGAATTGTCTTGTCCTAAATGGGAGAACGGGGCTCAGAAGTAATTCCAGGGAATGAGAGGACCAGAGCCATCCCTGGAGGGTGGGGAGTGGGGAGACCTGTGGTCTCCTAGGCAGGTCAGAATCAGGGGCAAGGTCTCCAGATGCTTCTCCCTTTCCCCCACTGAAATCAGATTATGGATGTTCATCCTAACATAACTGTCATTGGCTCACCTCTGTGACACATTTTTGGCAAGGGGGACTCTGGCACCTCCCCCAACCAACGACTTAGTCCTGAACCTCAGCGTTGACCTTCCTACCATTTCCTTGCCTCTGTGTTCCCTTCATTCACCCCCTCTTCTCTGAAAGCCTTGGCAGTTCTTGACTACTCTGGACCTCCTTCTACAAGTGCTGGAACAGGCATCACCAACCACCTGTCTTGTCCCATCAGTCCCCCACCTAAGAGCTAGATAGGGGTAACAATAAAGGCTGGTACCTGGAAGAAAAGAGCCCAGACTTCCTTTCCTGTGGGAAGTTTGCCTCCAGAGATGGTCATCAGCAATGCCTCCCAACACTGGACAAGCACTCTGCTCTTCCTGTCAAGAGGTGGTGCCATTTCTCCTCCCTGGAATCTGGCCAGGTCTTGTGACTTGGCTTTGACCAAGTCACAATTGCTTTGCCAATTCTAGGACTCACCTTTAAGAAATCTGGAAATGTCTGCTCATTTGGAGACCTGAGCTACTGAGAAAGAAGTCCAACTAACCTGCTGGAGAGTGAGGCCCGACCAGCCTCCACCTGGTCCAGCCATCCTGCCATCTTGAATATTCCAGCCTCAGCTGAGCCCCCAGCTGAATACCTAAGTGACCCCAGCAAACAGCCCATGAAAAAATTGCTCAGCTGCCAACCTTTGGAATTCTATGAAATAACCGTTGTTTTAAGCCCATAAGATTTAAAGTGACTTGGGAAATAGCGATAGATAACTGAGACACCGACCCTTCTAGGACTGGAATCTGGCTCCCCCCTGCCATTTTGGATGTTACAACTATACTTTGCCAATTTCAGGCCCCCTGATTAATACACATATTGGACTTCCTAATGCTGGCCACCTACCAGAGCTGCTCTTTTGCCCATCAAACTTCAAGCCCAAGTATATCAGTTATTCAACACTGATTTGTATCTACTATTTGAACCCAGTCCTGTTTGGCCACTGAGGATTCAGAGACATGTTTTCAGCCTCCAAAAAGTTCACATGCCAAAGGAGAGAAAGGCAGGAAGATAACATGCTAAAATTCAGTGTGCAAAGTGTGAAATAGTGGTAGGACATGGTACCATGAGAGTACTGTGAAAGGTGGAGGGTACGAGTTAGGCCCAGGCAGGGTAGGAGTTTTTGAGTGACCAGTGGAGAGTTCTACAGGCAGTTAATTTCTAGATCATTGTGATTCTGTGCTGTCCCCTGTGACCCTTCTCAATGCTACTGCTTGTCCCACTACCCCTGGGTCTCCGACGCCTCATGCTGCAGGCTCTGCCCTCACCTGGGCTGGGCTATCAGATGGATTGGGAGGAACCAGAGACCTGGCCAGAGATAGAATTTCAGTGACAAGGCAGGTGAAGTGGTTAAGGTGACAGATCATGGTATAAGGGGCCAGAGAATGTGCCTTGGATGAAAAGCCTAGGATTCAGAGGTGCTAGGCAACCAGCCCAAAGTTCACTGATTCCCAATCTAGTGATCATTCCACTGCAGAGCAATGAAGTGTGATCCTGAAAGTGAAAAATACACAGAAGTATATAAAGGTAGGTCCAAGCATGTTCTTGGCAGCTTTATGATGTTAAAAAATTGGAAATAATTTAAATATCTGCTAATAAGAAAGTAAATATATAACTTATCTTTTTTTTTTTTTTAATCTATCCTCACCCTAGGACATTTTTCCACTTTTTTATTCAGATAGAGCGGGAGGGAGAGAGAGGAAGAGAGAGAGAGAAACATCGACTTGAAAGGGACACATCGAGTGACTGCCACCCACATAACCCAACCAGGGCCAGGGACCAACTGCAACCAAAGTAATGCCCTTAGCGGGAACCAAACCCAGGCCTCTGTGGACCGCAGGCTGACGCTCTAACCGCTGAGCCAAACTGGTCAGGGCTATATAACTTATCTTTACAATGGAATATTATAGAGGAGCTAAAAGGAATGAACTCAGCTATATGTAATAACATTGATAAGTCTTGTGAACATGTTGCATAAAAACATTTCATATTGATATATACTATAAAAGACCCCACATATTCACATAAAATACATTTTTTATGTATTATGTAAAATAATATTTCTACGGGTCTCTATAAAATATGTAAGTGTATTTTTAAAAGGTCTGGAAGAACCTACCAAATTCAATATTGGGAAAGTCTATGTGGACCAGAAAGATGAGCAAAGAAGACTTGTGCTTTATTTATAATGTTCTATTTTTTAAAAGCAGTGGCTTGGACGGCTGGTGTGGTTGAGTGTCAACCCATGCAACAAGAGGTCAGGGTACATGCCCAGGTTGTGGGCTCAATCCCCAGTGGGGGGCATGCAGGAGGCGGCCAATTGATGTTTCTATCTCCCTCTCCCTTCCTCTCTGTGTAAATCAATAAAGAAAAAAAAATTTTTTTAATGTGACTAAACTAAACTAAGAACAACCATCAATCAAAACCGCCTGAAATCAAACTGAATGGAAGTCCGACAACTACGGAATTAAAGCAGCAGCCACATCCAGACTGGTAGGAGGGGCAGAGGCGGACGGGCTGGTCCCACACATACATGTGGTGGATAAAAATCAGAAGGATACCTCGGCTGGGAAGGTCCTCGCTGAGGACTGAGGGATCCCCGTCACACACCAGGCACCCCGCTCAGGGTTCCAGTGCCAGGAAGAGAAGTCCCCATAACTTCTGGCTGGAAAAACCAGTGGGAACTGAGGCTCAGGGAAGCTGAAGCGGCTGGAGCCCCAGGCAGCTCCTTAAAGGGCCTGTGCACAGACTTATCAGACGCACTCCCTCTAAGCTTGGAGGGGAGGCAGCTCAAGGGGCACCAGGGACATACAGGGAAGAACTGAGCTGTTTGGCACTGGAGTGAGGGCTGGAGAAGGGGCTTTCTCCGGGACAAACGTGCTGTCGAAGGCCTTTGTTCCTTTGGTGAGCCCTTCCCTGGGGCGACAAACAGCCGCCATATCTGGGACTCCAGCAACCTGGCTCACACTGGTAGCCCCACCCTGGTGATTCCCTGAGGCCCCGCCCCACCCAACTTTCAGGCCCACCCAAGCTGTTGCCACTTGCTTAACTATAGGATTGGCCTGTCTCGGATCCTGCTTCAGGTTTTCCTAAATTCTTTCAAATAAGCAGCATCTGGTCTCAGCGAGCCCCATACCTCTCGTTAAGTAATACATAGAAACAAACACAGGGAGGCAGCCAAAATGAGGAGACAAAGAAACAGGTCCCAAATGAAAGAACAGAACAAAACCCTAGGAAAAGAACTAAGCAAAATGGAGATAAGCAACCTAACAGACACTGAGTTCAAAATACTGCTTATAAGGATGCTCAATGAACTTAGTGAGAACCTCAACAAACTTAGTGAGGGCCTCAAGAGCATAAAAAAGGACCAGTCAGAAATGATGGATGCACAGTCAGCAATGAAGGAGGCATTAGCTGAAATAAAGAATAATTTACACAGATTCAATAGTAGGGTATGTAAATCCAAGAAGCAAATCATTGATTTGGAATATAAGGAAGCAAAAAACGCCCAATCAGAACAGCAAAAAGAAGAAAGAATCCAAAACAATGAGGATAGTGTAAGGAGCCTCTGGGACAACTTCAAGCGTGCCAACATTCGCATCTTGGGGGTGCCAGAAGGAGAAGAGAGAGAGAGCAAGAAATTGAAAACCTATTTGAAACAATAATGGCAGAAAACTTCCCTAACTTGGTGAAGGAAACAGACATATAAGTCCAGGAAGCACACAGAGTCCCAAACAAGATGAACCCCAAGAGGTCCACACCAAGACACATCATCGTCAAAATGCAAAAGGTTCAAGACAAAGAGAGAATCTTAAAAGCAGCAAGAGAAAAGCAGTTAGTTACCTACAAGGGAGTTCCCATAAGGCTGTCAGCTGATTTCTCAAAAGAAATTTTGCAGGCCAGAAGGGAGTGGCAAGAAATATTCAGAATGATGAAAAGCAAGAACCTACAACCAAGATTACTCTATCCTGCAAAGCTGTCATTCAGAATTGATGGCCATACAAAGAGTTTCCCAGACAAGAAAAAGTTAAAGGAGTTCATCACCATCAAACCGTTATTATATGAAATGATAAAGGGTCTTTTTGAAGAAAAAGATAAAATATATGAACAAACAAAATGGCAATGAATACATATCTATCGACAATGGAATCTACAAACAAAATGAACAGGCAGAGCAGAAACATTCTCATAGATAACAGAGAACATTTTGTTGGTTGCCAGGTGGGAGGGGGGTAAGGGGAATGGGTGAAAAAGGTGAAGGGATTAAGAAGTACAAATTCATTGCTAGACTGACAAACCTCAAAGGGAAAGGGGTTGGGGGGTGGGAAGAAATAAACCAAAGAACTTATATGCATAACCAATGGACACAGATAATAGTGTGGGAAAAGGTGGGAGGGGGGTAGGAGTGGGGAGGAGGAGGTCAGTGGGGGAGAAATGAGGAACATCTGTAATATATTCAACAATAAAGATTAAAAATAAATAAATAAATAAAGATACTGGAAAAAAAAAAAAAAAGAATATAGGCCTGGTCAGTGTGGCTCAGTGGACCGAGCATCATCCCATGGACTGAGAGGTTTGGGTTTGATTCCCGGTCAGGGCACATGCCTGGGTTGCGGGCTCTATCCCCAGTATTTCTCTCTCACATTAATGTTTCTCTCTCTCCCTTCCTCTCTCTCTAAAAAAAATCAATAAAAACATATTTAAAAGAAAATAGCCCTGGATGGTTTTGTTCAGTGGTTAGAGCATTGGCTCATGATCTAAAGGGTCGAAGGTGCAATTCCTGGTCAAGGACACATACCTGGATTGCAGGTTCGATCCTAGCCATGGTTGGGGTCGTGTGGAGGCAACCAATCACTGTGTCTCTCTCACACCAATGTTTCTCTCTCTCTCTCCCTCCTTCCCACTCTTTCTACAAAAATAAAATAAAATAATCGTCCTGGCCAGTGTGGCTCAGTTGGTTGGGTATCGCCCCATGCAACAAAGAGTTGCAGGTTCAGTTACCAGTCAGCATAAATGCCCAGGTTGCAGGTCCTATCCCCAGTAGAGGCAGGTTTGGGAGGAGACCAATCAGTTTCTTTCTCATATTTATGTTTCTCTCTTTCTCTCTCCCTTCCTCTTTTTCTAAAATGAGTAAAAACATAACCTTGGGTGAGGATTAAAAAAATAATCCTAATGAACTAAGAATTTGATTCATGGGCATTGTTACTCTCCCAAACTCCTCAGCTCAAATCTCCAAGCCCAGCCCTGGCCAGTTTTGCTCAGTGGTTAGAGAGTCAGCCAGCAGTCCAGAGAGACCTGGGTTTGGTTCCCGCTGGGGGCACGTACTTTGGTTGCAGTTTGTTCCCGGCCCTGGTTGGTCGTGTGGGTGGCAGTCACTCGATGTGTCTCTTTCACGTCGATGTTTCTCTCTCTCCCTCCCACTCTATCTGAACAAAAAATGGAAAAATGTCCTTGGGTGAGGATAAAAAAAAAAAAATCTCCAAGCCCTCTTGGGACTGAGGTTTTGCTAGTGGGTGCCCTTTCTTTTGTGTCAGTCTCTGAATGGTGGGAGAGTCGCTGAAGGAAAGAGGGGATGAAGATTTACTGAACCCCACCCCCACTGTCCAGCATGCTCTGTGTGGGCACATAGCTGATCTTATGTCACTGAACCATCACAGCAATTCTGTGGGGTGGGTATGATTTCTCCTGTGTATGGATGAGGCATGAGAAGCTCAGAGAAGTCAAATAAGCAGCTCAGGGTCATTCAGCATACAAATGGAAGGATTTGGACCCAAGTCTGTCTTATTTCAAAAGCCATATCCTCTTTTCTGTACTCAGGAGCAAGATGTAGACAGATATGGAGTCACCAGGGAGCTTTTATAGCACACAGATACTCACACCCCACCCTCAGAGATTCCCATGTAATTGGTCTGGGATGGGGTATGGGCTTTTTAAAAATATGTTTTTATTGATTTGTTTTAGAGAAAGAGGAAGTGAGAGAGAGATGGAAATGTCAATGTGAGAGAAACATTGATTGGCTATCTCTTGCATGCCCCCCACTGGGGATCGAGCCCACAACTTGGGGCCCTGACCAGGAATCTAACCGGGACTTTTCAGTCCATGGGACAACGCTCAATCCACTGAGCTACACTGGCTGGGCTGGACTTCATTTATTTATGTTTTTAAAACTTACCTTTATTGTTGAATATATTACAGATGTCCCTCTTTTTCCCACCCTTCACCCCTTTTCCCCAATCCTGCCCCCTCCTGCTTTCCCCACACTATTGTCTATGTCCATTGGTTATGCATATTTGCGTATAAGTTCTTTGGTTTATCGATTCCCGCCCCCACCTCCCCCCTTCCCTTTGAGGTTCATCAATCTAACAACCAATTTGTGCTTCTTAATTTCTTCATCTTCTTCACCCATCCTCCCAACCCCTTCCCATTTGGCAAGCAAGAAAAAGTTCTCTGTATCTATGAGTCTGTTTCTGTTCTGCTTGCTCGTTTTGTTTGTAGATTCAATTGTTGATTGGACTTTATTTTTTTTAAGAGGTGATTCTATGTTCTTCCAGACTTGAGGACACTACCTTAGGCTTATTCACTGTCTCATTCCCAGGTCATTTCCCCTGAACCCGCCATCATGGGGTGACCCTTCAACTGTGCCCTGCCTTACTGAAGTGCTGCCTTTTGGACAATGACTTTGTGAGAAGTAAATGTTTAATAAACATTGGAATACATTTTGTGAAAGGTGACTCACAAAACTAGTGTCAAATTTTGGTTCCCATTTTCTCATTTTATTAGGGAATGTGAGACATGTTCTTCAAGAATAAACCCTGTGTCCTTACCTTGCTTCCTTTTTTCAGCTGAGCAAAAGTGCCTATAGTTATCTGGCTAATGATGATCTCTGCCTCCTCAGGGGAGACCTTAGGAGTCTCATTTTTGGAATAGTTTTCTCTTTCTTATAACCAGTGGAGTCTTTACTAAAGCGTGAGGTATGAAAAGAATCCATGTGGAAGGAGACTAGAAAGAGAATTGTTTTCACTGACAATTTCAGTCCTGGGTTGGGCCCCTCATGATGCACCTCTCTGGGCTTCTCACTGTCTCCACACTCCCCACCTTTCACCCAAGAGCTCTGTCTAGAAACTAATGAGGTATAAACAAATGCCTGGAATACATAGAATAAACATCGATGTTTTCTGTTATTTAATATTTATAGAATGGAAAGAAATAGTGGATGCAGTGAGATGTAAACAGGTCCCTGGATGAATGGGGCTGCTCTCCATTTCAGGCAATTTGGAATCTATTGGAGAGGAGTGGAGCAGTGCCATGCAACCAGTGGGTAATTGCTCTGGCAGCACCTCAATATGCAATGCACTGTGGCCTCTAACATTTCTAATTTTTCCCCACCCAGTACCTGGCATTTAGCAGGCTGAACTGTGAATCTGGCTTCCACACATAGCTAGCTCCCACCACTTTCCAGAGACCCAGGCAAGTAGGGGCCACAGGTCCATGCCTCAGGGATCTCACAGAGTGCCTTCCTCAAAGGAAATCCCCTCCTGGCGTCTGGACCAAATGGGGCTGGTGGTGCTATTCAAGTCTGGTGCTCTAAGCCCAGAACTGGTCCTGTGCTGAGTC
Organism: Molossus molossus; assembly: GCF_014108415.1. Lineage (NCBI taxonomy): Eukaryota > Metazoa > Chordata > Mammalia > Chiroptera > Molossidae > Molossus > Molossus molossus. Next base: position 21,447,209 of record NW_023425399.1, on the reverse strand, counting down.
CTGGTTGCCAGAAACACCTACCTCAAAATTTTCTAAGAGCTCCTCTGGGGGCTGAGAATGGCTAGGGCTGGCAGTGTCATTTGGGTGGGTCGCCCCTAAACCTAGGGGATAATTTGGGTTTAGGGCATCTGTAAAGTTCCAATGCCACTTACAGAGAGAACTACAAAGTCTGATCAGTCCACTATAGCCATTGCTTCTCAATGTCACATGGTGTTGCTATGGAAGACCGGTTCTGTGCAGTCCCGTGAATGCTTGTCCATTGCTGTTGGAAATCCTTGCTTCGTAATGTGGATCTCTCCCATTCCTGTGACCTTGGGCTCCTTGACCCTGGGATTTCACATCAGTTCATTCACATCTGTAAATAGTCAATGAGATAAGGTACAATCCAACATTTTAGCTGGGCCTGCCAGCCTCTTGAGCTTGGACCAAGATGTGTTCAAATCTTCCATTTGCCCTTCTAACAAGCAAATTAATGCTTAAGAGCTCAGACCAGTACCTGTTAGAAAGTGCTAGAAAAAGTCCTGTGAATTTTATGAATTACTTTGACTACCTCTGACTCCAGACTTCCGGTGTGTCTATTTTGGGAGGTGGTGAGGTTCAGTGGTTAAGGGTATGGACTCTGGCACAGACTTTCTGGGTTTGAATCTCAGCTTCAATACTTACTCTAGGTGTGATCTTGGGCAAGTTTGTTTCTGTGGGCCTCAGTTTCCTTATCTGTAAAATAGACATGATAGTAACACCTACCTCTTAAGGTTGTTATAAAGATGGAGTTAGTCACTGTGTGTAAAGCACCCAGAACAGACAGGGTGAGCTATTGTGATTCTGCTCTATATTGATCCAGATGTGAAATCACATCCCCTCTTTAATTCCCACCTACAAACTCCCAATCAAAAAAATTTTTGTGATTATAGCACAGCTTACTAAAAACATTTGGGTGCAATGGGGACGAGGGGTTTACTGCTTCTTACACAAATTTAGACATGGCACTTTCTAAGTCTCAGCCATGCCTCCCATGACAGCTCCTCACCATGTCTTCGTCTTCTCACCTTCTCTCTGGCTCCTTGCTTCTCTCCCTCCCCCTTCACTCCATGTCTTCTTTTCAGCCTTCCACCTTGGCTCACCCCCATTGCCCTTGTCCAGATTGTTCTCTCTCTAGTGTGCTGAATAAGTCTGCTCTCCCCAGCCCTGACTCCCTGCACAAACACATCTGACACCCCCCTCTCAGGTGCTTAGCCAAACACAAAGTCCTTTCAGTTAACTGGCCCCCTCCTTGGAAGGCAATTTGAGTCATAAAAAGAAATGCTAAATCTTATTGTAGGCATGTAAAAACTATGATAGATAGAGTAGAAATTAAATAGGTTCAATTTAAAAAAAAAAAATTTTTTTTATCCTCACCCGAGGACATTTTACCATTTTTTGTACAGACAGAGTGGGAGGGAGAGAGAGAAAGAGAGAGAAGGAGAGAGAGGAAGAGAGAGAGAGGGAAACATCGATGTGAAAGGGACACATCGAGTGGCTGCCACCCGCACGACCAACCAGGGCCGGGCACAAACTGCAACCGAGGTATGTGCCCTTAGCGGGAACCGACCTGGGTCTCTCCGGACCGCAGGCAGACGCTCCAACCGCTAAGCCAAACTGGCCAGGGCAATAGGTTCAATTTTTATTTATTTATTTTAAATCCTCTCCCGAGGATACTTTTTCCATTTACCTTCAGTCAGAGTGGGAGGGAGAGAGAGAGAGAAACATCAATGTGAGAGAGACAAAATGATTGGTTGCCTCCCGCATAACCCCGACCAGGGCCAGGGATCGAACTGCAACCCAGGTACGTGCCCTTGACCAGAATCGAACCCACGACTCGTTGGCCTGTGGACTGACGTTCTAACCACTGAGCAAAGCTGGCCAGGACCATAGGTTCAATTTTTAGATAAAATGTGTATTATTTTACATATACCCTATTACCCTCCTCACTTCCTTTCTCACTGGACCTGGGTTCTCACTATACCAGGAAAGGAAGCCACAGCTGAATAGGAAGAGAAACTAAAGAAGTTAATTGCCAAAGATCCAGGTTCTGGTGATTAAAAGGCAATTTATGTGGAATTTTCAATGGTAATTTAGACAGTAAGTAATTTTCGCCTTACAGTGTTGAAGTTAGGACATAACCCCCATGTGAAATCTACAGCTGAATAGGTGTTGATGGCCTGTCCTTAGAAGAAAGAGAATCAGGCTTTTAGTAGAGCAAGAGAATAAAAGTGCACATGAAATCTTTACACAATTATCCAAAAAAAAAGAACTCTGATGTAGTAATATGGTCTACCAAGTTTATGCAGATCATTGTTTCAACTACATGCATAGAGAAATGATAGATAAACATTTTAAAACATATCTTTTAAATACATAGCTAAGTTGCCTGGCCAGTGTGGCTCAGTTGGTTGAGCATCATTCCATGCACCAAGAAGTCACCAGTTGATTCCTGGTCAAGGCACAAGCCTGAGTTCCTGGCTTGATCTCGGAGCAGGAGTAGGGGATGGGGGGCTGGGAGGTCATGCAGGAAACAGCTAAATCCATGTTTCTCTCTCTTATTGATGTTTCTATCTCACCCTCTTCCTTCCTCTCTCTTTAAAATCAATACAAACATCCATAGAGCTCCCCATGGACAAATCCAATAGGAGGCATGAATTCTGCTTTATTACCTTTAAGGAAGAGGAACCAGTGAAGAAGATAATGGGAAAGAAATACCACAATGTTGGTTTTAGTAAATGTGAAATAAAAGTAGCCATGTTAAAGGAACAGTATCAGCAATAGCAGCAGTGGGGATCTAGAGGAGGATTTGTAGGAAGAGCTCGTGGAAGAGGTGGTGGCCCCAGTCAAAACTGGAACCAGGGATATAGTAACAATTGGAATCAAGGCTATGGTACCTATGGATATAACAGCCCAGGTTACGGTGGTTATGGAGGATATGACTACACTGGTTACAACAACTACTATGGATATGGTGATTATAGCAACCAGCAGAGTGGTTATGGGACAGTATCCAGGGAAGATGTTTATCAAAATAGCTACAAACCATACTAAATTATTCCATTTTCAACTTATCCCCGACAGGTGTTGAAGCAGTATTTTCCAATTTGAAGATTCAGTTGAAGGGGGCTCCTGCCACCTGCTAATAGCAGTTCAAACTAAAATTTTTGTATCAAGCCCCCGAATGGAAGTATGACATTGGGTCCCTCTGAAGTTTAATTCTGAGTTCTTATTAAAAGAAATTTGCTTTCTAAAAAAATAAAATCAGCCCTGGTTGGTTTGGCTCAGCGGTTAGAGTGTCAGCCTGCGGTTCGGAGAGACCCGGGTTTGGTTCCCGCTAAGGGCACGTACCTCAGTTGCAGTTTGTCCCCGGCCCTGGTTGGGTCGTGTGGGTGGCAGCCACTTGATGTGTCCCTTTCACATCGATGTTTCTCTCTTTCTCTCTCTCTCTTCCTCCCACTCTATCTGAACAAAATATCGAAAAATGTCCTCAGGTGAGGATAAAAAAATAAAAAATAAAAAAAATAAAATAAAAATAAAATCAATACAAACACACATATATATTTTTTTTATCCTCACCCGAGGACATTTCTCCATTTTTTGTTCAGATAAAGTGGGAGGGAGAGAGAGGAAGAGAGAGAGAAAGAGAAAGATCGACGTGAAAGGGACACATCGAGTGACTGCCATCCGCACGACCAACCAGGGCCGGGGACAAACTGCAACCGAGGTACGCGCCCTTAGGGGAACCAAACCCAGGTTTCTCTGGACTGCAGGCCGATGCTCTAACCGCTGAGTCAAACTGGCCAGGGCTACAAACATATTTTAAATACTTAACTAAGTTTAAGAGGAGAAAGGGAAATCCCCAAGTACCTGAAAATCAGAGTGATTTTAAAGCAAGAACAGTACACTCTCAGCTGATGTTGCAGCAGCCCCTGGGATACATCTATGGACTTCAGAGATTAGGAAAAGAGGTCTCAATATCCAGCCAGGTCAGGAGATGTGGCCTGGAGTCCTGTGAAACAGTGATTCGGAACTAAGATTCATTCAAATCAAAGCTGGAGCCTGGAAAGACAGCCCTCCCTGCGAAAGGGGATCAGAGGTCCTCCACCCTAGAACCAGTCTCATCAGGCCTGGGGACAGGGCAGGTGACTAGGGCAGGAATCCAGACACATGGGGCAGGGCACAACCCATTTGTCAGTGTGTGAGCTTGATCAGGGAAAACTTGATGCTGTGTCTCAGGGTACAAGACTGAATCATAGCCCTGGCCAGTTTGCCTCAGCGGTTAAAGCGTTGGCCCGCGGACCGGAGAGTCCTGGGTTTGGTTCCCACTATGGGCACATACCTCGGTGGCAGTTTGTGCTCGCCCCAGTTGGGGTCGTGTAGGTGCCAACCAGTCTGTGTGTCTCTCTCACATTGATGTTTCTCTCTCTCTTCCTCTTTCCCTCCCTCCCACTCTATATGAAGATAAATGTAAAAAAAGATAAATGTAAAAAAAAATGTCCTCAGGTGAGGATAAAAAAAAAAAAGGAGACTGAATCATAGTAATGAGAATGGCCATTTATTGTACACCTACTATGTCCTGCACCCTGTGCTAAGCACTTTACGTTTAATTCTCTTAACAGTCTGATTGAGGTAGATATACTGATGTTGCCAGAAGGAGGTTGAGCTTGTGGAGGTAGTTGCCTGTCCACAAGGTGTGGGTTCCACCTTGAGGAAGGCTCTCATGGGATAGCCAAGAGGAGCATTCTGGAGACAATTTCTCAACCCAGTTGTTTTTAAACTGTGCCTGGTGGAAATTCAGGGGCTGCATTAGGTAGCAAGGGAAGGTTCACTCTGTGAAGCTTTGTCTTTCCCATCCTCCCTTCAACCTGAGCAGTTCCACTGATTCCTCTTTTCCACATCATGCTTCTCCTTCATGAAATTTGCTTCACTGAGAGGGTTCTGTAGCAAAATATAATAAAAATCAAACTTCAATAAAGTAAAATATAAATAAGTAAAATGTGAATCCAAAAAGTGACAATTAGATGAGGTGTCTAATTGTTATCACACAGCTGTTCCTTTCCCTCACAGCACCCCATGATGCTAATTATGTTGTTAGTCCTTGTCTCGTCGCTGCTGGACCGTACATAGGCTCGCAGGAGTTTGTTCTCCATGATTTCCCCAGCATCTGGCCCAGAGGAGATCCTCAACAAATGTGGGAGAAGGAATCATGCCAGGATTTCTATTCCTCTGGCAAACCCAGGGTGCTACCTGGTAGAGACTTGGAAGAGGGGCCCTGTCCACAAGGTGTGGGCTGCTTATCATCTCTAGGTGCCTCTCCCATAGCAAAAAAGAATAAGAGTCCGTTTCCTGTTCATTTACCTAAAAGGAAAAACAGGTTCTGCCTCTGGAAAACCCTTAATTGAAACTTTATAAAGAGGCTCCACATGCAGAAAAGGGGGGAAATTAATTGGTCTTCCAGGGAACAGCTGAATGAGGGCTGGTAATTGAATTTCACAATGGATGCCTCCCTCTGGGTGGCCTGTGTGTGACCTGGAATGGATATTTGAAGTTTCCCTCATATAAATGTTTTGGGCTCCTCACGGTTTATATTTTTTGGTGGGCATTACTCATTTACATTTTCATCTTAGAGAAGATGAAGGGAAATTTACATCATCTTACAAATTCTAAAATGATAGAAGGGAAAGAAAAAAGGGTGGGGGAGCCTGTCTTCATCTTGAGATGCATTTGGCAAATCTTTTGCAAAGGTTAGAAGAGCCAATTCTGAGAATAAATTATTACTCAAATGCAGGCTGCCTCAGAGTAAAGCTGCAGACCCAGCTGGTAGATAGCAGAGCTTGGGGGATTTGTTCTAAAATAAATGATGAAGGTGAGATCAGGGGAGGCAAGGAACACACCAGGTCACGATAATTTGAACCTGTAGATATATACTGAGATGCCCCCTGATGATTTCACTAGACCAGGTAAAGACTTAATTTGTGTGTTTTCTGTCTCAACAAAACAGTTACTAGAAAATCACCTTGTTCTTGGGACAGTCATGCAAGGTAACCCCCAACCACTGCCACCACCAGGGAAAGTATCAGACATTTTAGGTTTCTAAAGTCTAGGAGCACTAGAAATAGAGCACATATTTCTAGAAATAATATCAAATAAATAGAAATATAACATGAACCACAATTGTGAGCCACATATGTAATTTGAAATTTTCTAATACTCATATAAAAATACAAAGTAATAGGTGATATTAATTTCATAATATATTTTATTTAACCCCATATACCAAAAATATAATTTCAATATCTTATCAATATAAACATTATTAATGGAAAGTGGCCCGGCTGGTATGGCTCAGTGGTTGAGTGTCAACCCGTGCACCAAGAGGTTACCAGTTCAATTTCCAGTCAGGGCACATTTTCAGGTTGTGGGCCAAATCCCCATTGGGGAGTAAGTAGGAGGTGTCCAATCAATGTTCTCTCTCATTGATGTTTTTATCTCTCTCTCTCCCTCTCCCTTCCTCTATCTCTAAATCAATAAAGAAAAAAAAATATTTTTTTTTTAAATGGGAAGTGACTGCAAATGGTTACAGGGTTTCCTTTTGGCAAGATGAAAATGTTCTGGAATTAGATAGTGGTGATGGTTGCACAATTCCATAAACATATTAAACCCCATTAAATTGTATATTTTATGGTATGTGGATTATAGCTCAATAAAAAAATACATGCATTGAAAGAAATCCATGAGATTCAGAGCACAGTAAAATTGATTAGAAATTGTAAATTATAAAATAACTTTGTAAAAAATGTAAAAGTAATAATATAAATAAAAATTAGGGGGTAAAAAGAGAAGAGGTAAGAGTGCTTGTGTCCAAGAGGTCGCCGGTTTGATTCCCAGTCAGGACACATGCCCAGGTTGTGGGCCCCATCCCCAGTTGGGGCATGCAGGAGGAGGCCAATCGATTTTCTCTCTCATCAATGTTTCTATCTCTCTCCCTCTCTTCTCCTCTCTAAAATCAATAAAGAAAAAAGAATTTAAAAAATAAATAAATAAAAATAAAAGTGTGTGAGATTATAAATAGAATTAGGGGAAACCATTCATATCTAGCCTGATCATAGACACTGGAAAATTAGCAAAGTGAGACATTTTTTCACTGCTCATTTAATTTGAGACCAGCTTGTCATTGCTGTCAATGTCTGTAACAATTATACATGTAATCCAGATGTACCCTCGAGTCTCTCACCACAGGCAATCTCAGTAAGATTGACTTGGATTCCAGGTCCATGGTCTATAGGTCCACAGAGCTCTCTCCAAGAGTCTAGAGACCCCTGGGGGCTCACATGCTCAGTAATATTTGCCTCTGGGGGACTGGTTCTGGCATGAATCTCTGTGACCCAGATGTGAAACTCAGCCACACACGCAAACAAATAACCACTCATCACAAAACTCATTCATGGGTATAATTAGATTTTTTCTCAGTTGGTAAAAATTTTAAATACAGAAAAGAACAGAGCAATCTAACAAATACCCATGCCCTCTAACTCTTAGAATTTAATCTTATAATTTTATAGTATTTGCTTCTTACTTTTTTAATCTAATAGAGTTAAAAGTGAAATCTTCTCTACATCCCTTCCCAAAGGAATCCACCATCAGTAATTTGGTATTTGTCCTTTCAAATCTTGTATTTATACTATATATAATGTACTCATAAATGATTATAACACTGTTTTGTGTGGTTTTAAAATGCCCCAAAAGAAGGTATAATACTTTATTTTCCACAACTTGCTTTTTTATGCAATGTGTTTTTGAGCTCTATCTTTGCATATATATATAGATATATAGATACAGATACACACACACACATACACACATATATATACATACACACACACATACATGAACACATATCTAGGCCATTTATATTAACTGTTATATAATATTTTATTATATGAAAATATTTATAAATTCATCCACCTAAATAGCTCTACTTGTAGGCAATTAGTGTTTCTCCAAATATCCTCTATTACATACAATGCTGCAAAGGGCAAATGTTCTTGTATGTGTTTCCTGGTGAGCATGTGCAAGAATTTCTGTAAAAAACTAGAAGTGGAATTGTAGGGTCAAAGGGAATGCACATGTCATATACTGCACTAAATAAAAACTACCAAATTGCTGTCCAAAATGGATGTGCCAGTTTACACTTCCACCAGCAAAGTAAAAGAGTTTTCTGATATTTTAGAAGACTGAATGGAGTGCAAATAAACAGAGAAGTGGTTACATCAAGGAAAAGCAAAAAAGTTCAAAATAACTATTAGGTTCATCTGTGCTTACATGTCCTTCTGCCACCTCCATGCATACAGACTCACACCCTCTGGGGGATTCCAGCTGCAGCTTCCATCCACATTGTGTCCAGTCACTTACCAACTTTCTCCTTCTTATCTAACTTTTTTACCCTTCCACCCCCTCATCTTTCTACCACCTTCACAGGGGCAAAATAGAAATCTCACCCATTTTCTCATGGAAAGCTACTTAATCAATCATCCCTTGAGTTGTTTGGGTCCTGATGCTCCTGCCTCCACAGTTTTACTTTCTATTGTATCTTGTCAAGATGGTGTCTCAAACACAGTTCCCTCTTGAATCATTTAGGAATCACTACATAAAAAAACCCACCCAAGTCCTGGCTGATTTGGCTCAGTGGTTGGAGCACTGGCCTGCAGACCAATGACTCATGAGTTCAATTCCGGTCAAGAGCATGTGCCTCAGTTGCAGTTTGTCCCCAGCCCTGGTTGGGGTCCTGCGGGAGGCAACCCGTTGATATGTCCCTCTCACGTTGATGTTTCTCTCTCTCTCCCACTCTCCCAGTCTATCTGAAGATAAATATAAAAATATCCTCCAGTGAGGATTAAAAAACAAAAACAAAACAAAAACCCACCCAAAGCTTAACTGACCTAACACAACCCTATTTATTAGCTCCTGATTCTCTGGCTCAGCAATTTGGGATGGGCTCAGCTAGGTAGTATGTCTGGTACTAGCTAAGTTCATTCATGCATTGTGGTCAGCTAGGTGGCTCTGCTTCTGGGGGTTGGTAGGCTGTAGCTGGAGAACAGCCATGACTTGACCATATGTCTTTCATGCTCCAGGCAGGCTAGCTTGGGTTTGTTCTCATGGTTGTGGCAGGGTTCCAAGAGTGGGAGCAGAAGCATACAAGACTTCTGAAGGTTCAGGCTCAGAACTGGTACAGTATCACTTCTGCCTCATTGCATTAGCCAAAGCAAGTCACAAGGCCAGCCTAGATTCAAGGAGTGAAGAAAAAAATCTCCTTCTCTTGATTGGAGAAGCTGCAAAGTCACATTCCAACAGGCATAGATATAAGAGGGGGTAAGTGGAGAACCACAGGGTGGATTCTTTGGAAAGTGGATTCTGACATAGAAATTAGCATGCAGGAAGTTATTTAGAGAGTACTCTTGGGATCAACATCTGTGGAAGAGAAAGGAAGGAACAGAAGGGAGAAGAGGGAGAAGTCTGAATTACGAAGTCAGAAGAAAGGCTTCTACTGACCCCATGGGAAACCCTGAAGTTTGTCTCCAAATTTGTCCTGAGTTGGGGCAAGAGGACCAGGCCTCTATGCTCCCAAATTGATCAATCATTGTATGCAGGCTGCCTCAAAAAAGCAGCAAAGAAATCCCTAAAGAAGCAGTATTTCTAGCAGCTGGTGGAGTGAGTCCTTCATTCCTCAAGGGTGGTGGTGGTGGGATAGCTCTATAAAATATCAGAGTTCACAGCACTGCCACATATCCCTAAGAACTGTCATCTAATTTTTTTATTGTCACTTATATATATACATTAATCATTTGTGATTACTTGTTAAATGTGTCCCCTAAATTATGCATAGATTTTACATGATCAAAATACTAAATGTCACTCCTTTGATCTCAGTCTTCATAGTTTCATTGCTCATTTATTTAAGTCATCCACTCAAAACTTTAAAGAATGAGGAGAAACTTTGCTTTTCCCATCAGAAATCTAGGCAAGAATCATTTTAAACCATACTGGCAATGGAGTCACCAAAGTGCATTTAAGGTAGAGACATGATGTTGTTCTTTGCAGTAGGAGAGATGTAGGTCATGGAGAAATGATCACTCAAAGGAGAATGTGGGAAGCCAGGATGGGTATTTAGCGGGAGGATCAAGTTGTGAGAGGATAAAGAAACAGCCCATTAAGGCAGTTCTTGAGCTCTGGGAAGACATCTTATGACTCAAAAAGACAAGTTGCTAGTATGGCAAACTTCAGAGGAGTCACCAAATCAAAATTGGGGGAGCTGGATGGAGAACTGTTTTGACCTACAGCAGGAGGATCCTTAAGGCCACAGAGAAAAAAAGGAGGAAATTACAAGTCAGCAGAAAGGCCTGAGAGAACCACAAATTATCAGGGCCCCTCAATTTAAAGTGGAGAGATCAATTCAGAGTGATTAAGTGATAGAACTGAAATCACACCATGGATTGTAGGCTATTCTAGGGTTCTAAGGATCACTCTTCACCCTTCTCCACCTGGAGATGATGTGTTACCGAGGCTCACCTCTGAAATATGTCAACAGGATCCTTTATTCTCTAGCTTCCAGTTGGGTTTGCCCAGTGGGAGGCACCTGCAGGAGACTAGAGAAATTAGAGTATTTATTTTCCCCAGCTCCCTTCACACAGTGGCCATGGACTGGAGTCATTCTAGAAGACCTCTTTTTCACATTCCCATAAGCATCCCCTTTCCTTGACCCTTCAGGCCTGGAGTAATAATGCCCCTCCAATTGTGGCAAACTCGGAGGTACTTCCCATCTCTTACTGGTTTTCCTTAATTCTTTTTGTACCTTTATAAATGCTTACTTTATTAAATACTACTTGATTACTTCATTTGAGTGTGTCACACCTTTCCTAATGTAACACTGAATAATATATTACTTGAGTTATCTAGCTTAAAAGTCTTCACGGATAGTTGTCCCTTTTGGCTGCCCAGACTCAGAAACCCATACTATGTCTGGAGAATTTCCCACCATTTGAGTCTTCCTGAGAATTAGAGCTTGCTTTTCAATGTAGAATGTAGAATTGCTAGCCACTGGCTTTCCTAGCCTCCCTTACAGCTAAGGTTTGCATATGTGACCTAGACTCAATTAATCAGAGAATCACACTGGACTTTAAATGAGAAGCCAGTGATATGAAGACACAGAGACCAAACCTGGTGGTGGCAGCCATAGAAGCAGCAATATTCTGTCTCTGGGGCAGCCCAGGCAGCAAGGCTTGTGGCAGTCCCTAGCGTCCAGGTCTGAAGTATTAGCAGGTTCAGAGAGGCAAGCTAAAGGGTCTGGTACTCTGTGGTAGGGGCAGCAGGGTTCTCATCAGACTAGCCCATGCTTCTGTCAGTTTGGCAGCCAGGTCTGGTTCTCCAGCCTTCCCAGCAATTCAAAAGCTCCCCAACATCTTTTCCACTGATTCCGTTTCTGCTTAAATTTACCAGAGTCAGTTTCTGTTGCTTATATTTATGAATCCAACTGGTGGAAGTTTCCTTGGAGCCCAAGTGTGGAGTGCATCCAGGCCTCACAAGGAACCAGTAAACAACCAGGGCCAAGGCAAACAATCCCTGCCTCTCATTCTGGTGCCTCCTACTTTGTCTGTGCATCTGCCATGTCCTTCTACAGCTGTAACTTTGTCTTAATTCATGGGAAAGCAGTATAGCCTGTTGATTGGAAAGTGCCCACTTTGACATCAGAATGCTTGGATTCGAATCCTGTATAGCTTTGATCAGGTTATGGCCCCTCTTTCCTCATCTATACACTGGTCATAGCAGGGTCTTCTTGTTTTGAGAACTAAATAAGATAATGTATGTAAAGCCATCACCATGCTACTTGGCTCATAGTAACCATCAATAATTGTTGCTATTGTTATCTTCATCAGCAGCATTATTTTTATCATTATGATTCAAGGGCCTAATAGAGACTAATTAGAACAGATGTCTTAAATTCAAGTGCCTACAGAAGCCAGGCAGGCAAGAGGAATAAGTGAAAATAGAGCCATTTGTAAGGATGCACTGGGGCAGGGTGGAGACTATGGAATATGGAAGAGTGCGTGCCTGTCTAGAGAAAATAGCCACATCTCAGCAACCTTCCCTTATTGCCAAACCCAGTGCTGCCAGACTTTCCACTATTTCAAGAGAAGCCAGAAATTTAGATTTCTATAAGAAGTCTGATGTTTTCTAATATCAATAATCTAAAAAAATACTGTACAGGCCAAACAAATACCTCCCAGGGCCATGATGGGCTGCAGTTGCCAGTTTGTTCTGAATGCAAATCTCTGGTTGCAGTTGAAATTCTCAGGGGGAGAATCTGGTTGGGTCTGATTTATCCACTGAATCAATCAGCTATGGCTCTGGTACACTGTCCACCCAGCAGGGAATGTGGTAAAAAACTCTCTGGGAAGCAGGTGTGGGCAAGAATGTAGTGATAGGCACAATTCAGAGAAGAGAGGCAAGGACTGAGGAGACTCACTAAGAGTGGCTTTTCTGTGGATACCAGGCACTTGGAAAGCAAATGTATCAGGGATGCAATAAGCCCCAGTAACTGCAAGCTTAAGATGAGGGCTTATTTTTCTTATATAATAATGTGCCTGGTACCAAAGCTCAGATATATCCACATGATTCCAGAACTCTTCCATCTTTTCACACCTTCAATCTAGCATGTCACCTTTTATTTTCATGCTTGTCACCTCATGGTTGCAAGATGGCTGCAGCTGTGATCATCATGACTGTGTTTCAGGAAGGGAGAAATGGAATTGAGAAGAAGTAAGCGATGGTCCCAGAAATCCCTAGTGTATTTCTTCTTCTATCTCATTGATTGGCCATTGCTGGTTCACACACTCATACCTAGCCACAAGGAAATTGGGAAGATATTTTTAGCTTGGTACATTGCAGCCCCAAACAATATCAGGGTTTTACTCATTGGAAACAAGAAGGAGACGCAAGGTAGACAATCATCTTCTCTCAGTAGGTACTATGTACCATGGTGTCCCCAATTCTTACCCTGGCTTAGCATTGGAGACACCAGACTGAAAGCCACAGCTTGCACAGCAGAATGATACAGAAGTGGTTCTGAAACCCAATGTAGCTGGGACTGGTTCCAAAGTGAGAAAATCAGCTACTGTTTATTTACAGCTCCTCTAAGTCTCCTATCCTTCCTGATCCCTCCCAGCCCTTCCACTGTCAGTATGGCCCCAGCATGGTCCAAGCATGGTGGGAAGAATGTGTGATTAATACAAATAGCAGTTTCGGGAGGCATCCAAGAGATGTTCCAGAAAGAAATATGTAACCGACACATCTGGTTTATAATGTATATTAATCCCTGACATGTAATTTGAGTAATATATGTAAAGCAAAAAGTCCAAGTGCTGATTTAGGAGCCTTATTATTACCGTCAGCAGAATTCATGTTCTATTTGTACTCTGCTCCGGGCCCAGCATCTTATCGAGGCCAGCAGGAAGGAGGCTTTCTGACAGATGCCAGCTGATGGTGGAGGCTCCTGCTGATGGGGATTGGGCATCAGTCAAGTACTTGGAGCCTCTAGTAAAGTGGGCAGGAACTCATCTTGGCAAAGAGGACTGTGGAACTAGACCAAGTTCCAGTTTGGTCTAGGAACAGATCTATCCCCACCCCGGAAAGGAAGACATCTAGAAAACTGTGGACTTTGGGGTTCAAAACCTGCTCTGTCACTTGCTCACCATATGACTTTGGATAAGTTGCTTCAGGTCTCTGAGCCTCAAATTCCCCATCTGTAGATGGGAATAATAATAGTATCCATTTAATAGACCTGTTGTGAGGTTTAAATAATGATAATAATAATAATAATAACAACAAAAAATGACAAAAAACTAACCAGGTACTGAGCATTTACTATGGGCCAGTAGTATTCCAAGTGTTTTTTCTTTTTCTTTTTTTTCTATCCTTACCCAAGGACATCTTCCCATTTTGTTCAGATAGAGTAAGAGGGAGAGGAAGAGAGAGAAACATCAACGTGAAAGGGACTCATTGAGTGGCTGCCTCACGCATGACCCCAACTGGGGCCAGGGACAAACTGCAACCGAGGTATGTGCCCTTAGCAGGAACCAAACCCCGGTCTCTCTGGACCATGGGCCGATGTTCTAACCGCTGAGCCAAACTGGCCAGGGCAATTCCAAGTGTTTTACGTGTATTATCTCATTAAATCCTCAGAGCAACTTCATGACCCTCAATTTACAGTTAAAGAAAATGAGGCACCAAGAAATTAAGTAACTTGCTCAAGGTCACACAGCTAGTGACTGGCAGAACATATCCTCTGAGATGCCCTAACAAACTGCTACATTTTATGGGAAGAGCTCAGTAAAGGGTAATTCTCTAGGTGATCAATGCCCAGTAGAACTTCCTGTGATAATGGAAATGTTTTGCAATTCTGTGCTGTCCAGTATAGTAGCCAACTGAGCATTTGAAATGTGGCTAGCTTGACTAAGGATCTGAATTTTTAACTTAATTGAATTAGTAGACTCTTGTGGCCTTTGGCTACTATTTTGGACATGCAGTTCTAAGCTCTCACATCCACTTGCACCCTCCTAGAGGGGGTTTTCTCTTTATATTTGTTGGGCTAGACCTTAGGGAGATCAGTGGCCTGCCTGGTAGGGCTCCAGTAATAGGGTTGTATGAGCTAAACAAGGAGGAATATGGTTCATCCCTTTGTGGTGCCAGTTAGAACATGTTCTAGCATTCAGAACTGCTTCTTTAACATGAGCAGGGGCTCAAGAACCCAAGACTTTGGCAGTGGGCTCCAGGATCCTAGAAACTGTCACAGTCAATGAGATTATATGATAGACATGGTCCCTACCACCCTGGAACTGGCAGTCTAGTGGGGGAGAAGGATATTAAACAAGTGACTATTCAATAAATTATTTAATAACATCTGAATATATGCCAATGTCACGAGTAATGAAATGGAAGTTAAAGAAAGTGCCTCAGAAACCCTAAACAGACAGCAATTGCGAATGGGACTCTAGGAGATGAATTGGTCAGAGAAGCATCCAGAAGGAAAGAGAACCTTGAATTTGGTCTTAAGGAGTTGGTTGTAAGGGTGAGGTGTGCAGGAAGGGCATTCCATGCTGCAGGAACAGCATGGGCAAAGGCACAGAGGTGTGACAATACTTTAAGAGTTCAGATAAAGGACAGCTTTGTGATTCAAGGGTTGTGAGAGAAAATGAGCTGGAAAAATCAGCTGGGGAACCACATTGTGAAATGTCTTGAATGTCATGCTGAGCTGCTAGCCTTTATCCTAGGGGTGAAAAAGGTTTTTAAGCAGAGAGCAGACAGACTTGTTTTAAAAAGCAGGTGAGGCTGAATTGAAGAGTGTGGAGCTATGCTGTTCTCTAGTTGAGTGAAGTCTCCTTTTTTGTCTCTTCAGTACAACTCTTGGCCCCTCGAACCCACTCTCCACAAAGCAGGTAGAATTTTTTTTTTAAATCCTCATGTGAGGATATTTTTCTATTTATCTTCAGATAGAGTGAGAGGGGAAAAGGGAGGGAGAGAGAGAGAGAAATGTGGATGTGAGAGACACATTGACTGGCTGCTTCCTGTATGACTCCAACCAGAACCGTGGATGAACCGCAACCGAGGTATGTGCTCTTGACCAGATTCAAACTTGTGACTCATTGGTCTGCGGGCTGATGCTCTAACTGCTGAGCCAAATCGGCCAGAGCTTTTTTTTTCTTCACTATGTTAATTAAAAACTATATATATGTGTGTGTGTGTGTGTGTTCTTGCCCTGGCCAGTTTGGCTCAGTGGTTATAGCATCAGCCCACGGTCCAGAGAGTCCCAGTTTCAGTTCCTGCTAAGGGCATGTGCATCAGTTGCAGTTTGTCCCCGGCCCCTGTTGGGGTTGTGTGGGTGGCGGCCAGTTGATGTGGCTCTCTCACATCAATGTTTCTCTCTCTCTGTCTTAACTCCCTCTCCCTCCTGCTGTATCTGAAGATAAATGCAAAAAAAAAAAAATGTCCTCCAGTGAGGATAAAAAAATATATATATGTTTTCTTTATTGATTTTAGAGAGAGAGAGAAACATTGATGAGCAAGAACATCAATTGGCCGCCTCCTACATGCCCCTCACTGGGAATTGGACCCACAACCTGGGCATGTGTCCTGACTAGGAATCAAACCAGCAACCTCTTGGTGCATGGGTCAATACTCAACCAGTGAGCTACACTGGGTGGACTAGAAGAATTTTTATTAAAAACATTTTTTTATTGACTTTTTTTTTTTTTTTTTTTTATCCTCACCCGAGGATATTTTTTCTTTTTTGTACAGATAGAGTGGGAGGGAGAGAGAGGAAGGGAGAGAGAGAGAAACATCGACGTGAAGGGACATCGAGTGGCTGCCACCCGCACGACCAACCAGGGCCGGGGACAAACTGCAACCGAAGTACGTGCCCTTAGCGGGAACCGAACCCGGGTCTCTCCGGACCGCAGGCCGACGCTCTAACCGCTGAGCCAAACTGGCCAGGGCTTGACTTTTTTTTTTTTAAGAGAGAGAAAGGGAGAGGGACAGAGAAATAGAAATATTGATGAGAGAGAACATTGATTGGCCGCCTCCTGTGTGCCCCCCACTGGGGATTTGACCCACAACCTGGATATGTGCCCTGACTGGAAATGGAATCGTTGACCTCTTTGTGCATGGGTCAACAATCAACCACTGAGCCACACTGGCCAGGCTGAAAAATTTCTTTTAAAGTTTTTCATATTGTTCAAAAGCCGAGCATTTTATTTACCTCTCCCACTGCCTTGTCCTCCATCCACCTCTTCCCACCCTCAGAGAGTCACTTTAAGTAGTTTCCTGTGTATCCTTCCAGATTTCTCTATGCATGCACACACTCACATTCTCTTGACCCTTTTTCCATCATTTAAGTGAGATCTTTCCATATTTGTATAGAAAGCATTCTCACTCTCTCCCTCTTCTACATACAACTTTTGTAGATTACATGCAGTTTTAAGAAATAATACTGAGAGATCCCATGTATAATTTATCCAATTCCCCCAAGAGTGACATCTTGCAAAACTATAGTACAATATCAAACCAGCACATTGACATTGACACAGTCAACATACAGAGTAGTTCCATCTCCCAAGGACTTTGTGTGATGCCCTTTTATAACTAAATCCACCTTCTCCCCACTGCTTTCTCCTTCTTATCGTCCCTTACCCCTGGCAACCACTGATCTGTTCTGTACTTGTATAATTTTCTTTGCTTGAAGAATGCTATACAAATGGAACCATACAATATGTAACCTTTTAGGATTGACTTTTTAAACTCAGCACAATTCCCTGGGGATTCATTCAGGTTGTTTCGTGGTTTCTGTTCCTTTTTATTGCTGATGAGTATGCCATGGTATGGACATACCACAGCTTGTTTGATCATTCACACCATTGGGCTGATCAGAACATACTTCTCTCCTGGCAATGCATAAATTTCAAGAGAGCATGACAAACTGCACAAGCATGTTTCAAGCCCAGTGGCCAAAGCAAGTCTCATGGTAAGCCAAAGTCAAGGGATGAGGAAATATACTCCATCCATGAAGGTGAAGGGAAGGAAGGAGATATTCCTGACAATCTAATCTATCATTTATCAAAAGCCCATGGTTTCTTTTCTCATCCTTTTTTACTCACACAGGACCTCAATCCCTCTTTATAAAGTCTTCCCCATATTCTCCTTTCAATTCCAAAGCATCAAAGTAAAATTAACCTTCAAATGATGAATATTCACAGGATGGGTTCCTCCCACACCTCCTAGAACAGAGCTTTAGAAAAACTTACACTCATTTTTCTCAATTAACCAACATTTCTTCCCAATAAAAAAGAAAAAATACCTTGAGTCCAAGTTCACGCTTCTAAGCTCCCTCCTCTACCCATCAGGCAGACCCTGCTCTTGAAGGAACTGACAAATAACCTCAGTACTTTATGTTAAGCTTTTATTTGCACATGAGGCCTTCTGTTTGAGAGGAGATATGTACTGTGCAATTCCTCATAAAGAATGGATCTGTTCTAGTTTTAATGGTTATAGAAGGTTATAAAAAGGTAACAAATTAATTTAGAAATGCTTCAGTAAAGAGAGAGAGAATAAGAGTCAGAACAATAGCTAAAGTGTCTATTTTCTTTGCTGCCTTATATAGTGAGCGAGAACATAACTAGGGCCTGGGCTTTACAAGGGGGTTAAATAATAAATACCTGACTCAGAATGTTGTTATGGCAATACCTTTTTCTTACATTGTTTTCCCCTTTTATCCCTGGAGAGAGGGAGGCAGAAAGGTGGGGGGGGGGAAGAGAAAGAGAGAGAGATATTAAGTAGGGGATATGTATATTCCTAGGAGTCCCCAGAAGGTATTTCCTATATGCTCAGTACCAGCTATTGGCAGTCATCCCTATGTGGTCTCTCCTTTCTTGTCCCAACCTCTGTCTGTGAACATCTATTATCTGGGAGGCCACTTGAAGGCTCTTCATCTTTTCCATTTCTGGGGATATCTGTATTAGTCAAAGGATTCTTTGTTGGAAGTGATAGAAACCCAATTCTCACTAGTTAGCAAGAGAAGGAGATTTATTGGCCCACATAATCAAACCATGGACAGCACAGTCTGGAGCTGATTTCAGCAATGACTGGATTCAGATAGCCAAATGCCATCAGACTCTTCTCTCTGCTGCTCTTTTCCTGTTGGAGATGGACTTTCTCCACAGGGACAGAAATGTGGCCTCTGGCAACTCCAGAATCACATATTTCAGCTTCAGCAACTCCTGGAGGATAAAGAACATCTCTCCCTTGGCTCTAGTGTAAAAAAAATTCCAGGAGATGTCTCTAACTGGTCTGGCTTGAGTCACATGCTCATGGCCTAGACCAACTACTATGACTCCATTTTCAGAATAAAGGTAGGGAGCACTGGCATGGCCACTGGGGAAATCATTGTGAACTATGAAACGACTTTAATGGGTATGAATTATAGTGCTCCTTAAAAGTACTATGAAAATGGTACCAAGTCCTTTCCCCAGTCTGTAGTTTAGGAAGTCCACTTGAACAATGGCAGTGCTGGGTTATCTGGAAAACCTTCCCGCACAAAGATCCTGTGATCCTGCTATAAAATAACGCACTATTCCAAGAGGCAGCTTCTCACACTGTCTTTGGGGGCCCTCTAGATTTGGTTCCTGTGGGTCAGGTTTAATGCCACCAGGGTAGCTGAACTGGGATGTGAAACTGAATAGCAGTTGTCCACTGTTCCTGGGTCCCTGGGAGGGCTGGTTACCAGCCAGCTTCACCACAATTGTGACTATTTAAAGCTTGGGGCATCCTGACCTTGACATGAGAATTGGGACTCAGCCGTGTAAGTTCTAGAGCTGGCTCTGCCATGCCACTGAGTAATTCCCTTGAGTAATACCCTTGCCTCTATTTCAATCTATCCCCAATTCCATTCACCCAGAAGCCATAGTGAGCAACATGGAATTTTTTGAAGATCGACATTCTGTCAAAAGATTGGCAACTAACTGTACATTTATTTATTTTAAGTTAAACAAAAATGTTTAAGGTATGTATGTATCATATGATTAACCACATTTGAACTAATATTTTTGATGCACTGTTCAATTACCTGCCTTGATAACATGAATAAAGGGGCTTCTTACATATATATATATATATTTTGTCTATTAACCCCCAGTAGAATACATAATGGATATTATATTGAAAAAATATTATTGTTATTTTTGTTAATCCTCACCTATGGATATTTTTTCCATTGATTTTTAGAGAGTGGAAGGGAGGGAGGGAGGGGGAGAGAGAGAAACATCAATGTGAGAAAGACACATTGATTGGTTGCCTCCTGCACCGGGGATCCAACCTGAAACCCAGCTATAATGCCCTTGACTGGGAATCAAACCCATAACCCTTCTGTGCGTGGGCCGACACTTTAACCACTGAGCCACACCAGCCAGGGCTAAAAAGTATTAAATGTATGATGGTTTAAGGTTTCCTCAAATACAGACCTTGGGGCTAGAATTTGAGATCAACTAGTTTATTTGAGGGATGGTCCCAGGAAACACCACTGGCTGAGTGGAGAGTGAGGTAGGGAAAGAAAAGTTGCCAATAAACGGTCTGTGATCAGGTAATTTACTACCATGGACAAATGGAACCTAATCTCAGTAAGGAACTCTATGAAGCAATTAAGAACACCCCTCAGTTATCCCATATAAGGGGTGAGGACACTGGGGTCACCATCAACTATCCATTGGTTATTGGTTGAAGGATATTTCTGGGAGCATTACGTTGCCAGTACTTTTGCCTTGTCTAGTCCATGACCCAAGTGTGCTCCTGTGTGCTTCCCCACCCTACTATTGATTCAGTGGGGAGGGGAGGGTGGTCTATATTTGGGTACACGTGCTGTCCCCAGCCTTGGTAGGTAACAGAGGATAGCACAAAGATTCGTGTGTTAACTGGCTGACATCCAGAAACCAGAAACCATCTTTGGTAGAGGGAGGGCACAGAAAGATAAAAAAAAAAAAAAAAGAAGAAGTTTTTATTGGTTTTAGAGAAAGAAGAAGGGAAAGGGAGCAAAACATCATTGTGAACATCAATCATCACCTGACTCCTGCACGACCCCTACTGGGGACCAACTCCAAAACCCAGGCATGTACCCTCGTCAGGAATCAAACCTGTGACCTCTCTCTCAGTGCATAGGATGACGCTCAACCAACTGAGCCACACTGGCCAGACCTCAGTAAAAACATATGAAAAAAAAATACTCTATTGCTAAAAAATGCTAGCAATCATCTGAGCCTTCAGCGAGTTGTAGTTTTTGTCACTGGTAAAGGATCCTGCCTCAGTGTTGATGAAAATACATCTGTGAAGTACAATAAAGTGAAGTGCAATAAAAAAAGGTATGTCTGTACTTATCTAAGTGAGATAAGTACAGGCATACCTATTTAAACCAGAGGAGGTTAAGTTACTGTTAACACCTAGTTTTAGCCCTGGCCGGTTTGGCTCAGTGATTAGAGCATTGGTCCGCAGACCAGTAAGTTGTGGGTTCAATTCCAGTCAAGGACACGTACCTCAGTTGCGGTTCATCCCTGGCCTTGGTTGGAGTCGTGTGGGAGGCAACCAGTTGATGTGTCTCTCATGTCGATATTTCTCTCTCTCCCCGCCCCCAACTCTATCTGAAGATAAATAGAAAAATATCCTCGGTGAGGATTAAAAAATAGTAATAATTAGGTTTATATTTTTCTCAATAATAGATAAGGGAGGCACAAGAAAAAAATTGTCAATTATAAAAAATAAAGAATCTATACTTTTTTTGTGCCTATGAGTTGTGGAGAGTAGATTTCAATCTTATCACAAGTATAATCTCCACAATGACAGGGCCTTTACCTGTTTTGATTGTTGCTATATTTGTAGCTCACAGCACTATGGTGGGCACAGAGAGATGCTGAATAAGTATGTGTTGCCCTGTATTTTCCTACTAGTGGCCCTTTCCCTTCCCAGATCCAAACCATTTAACTTCAATTAGCTTATTGCAGCTTCACCCAAAGCTGGGCAGGAGTGCTGTTATTTTCTCTTGGACAGTTAAGTGCTTTAGTAGAGAGCCAGGGTGTTGAGAGGCTGCTCTCTGTGCCCTGTGCAAGCCCTGCTGGACTTGTAGAGAATGGTGAAGCTGTCAGAACACTGGCTGGTAACTGAAGGGCTACAAGTGTCCCTTTAATTTAATGCCCTCTTAATTAGTATAATGGCTGGGTTGTCCCTCACTTCCACTTGACTCATTGCTGTCTCTAAGGCTCATTATGATCAGGGATGAACAGCATTTCTCCGACCCCTTATGTCCCCACAGTCATGGAATAGAGCTGGCTCCTAGGCTCAGCAATGCCTCCTTCTAGTTGGATGACCTTGTGTGAGATGTGTTCCCTCTTTGAGCCTCAGATTCTTCATCTGGATGACATAGCAGCCTTGAGGATGGCTCTAGGCTTTTCTCTCTGCATAGCCTCTCCTCACAGTACAAACATATGTGACTCTTCAACACAACAGGCCACATACCTCTTTACCCACAGGGATTCCCTTAATGATGTGGGTCTGGAGTCAGCCAGACCTGGGTCCAAATTTTGGATTCAAATTCATCTTCCTGGCTGCGTGGCTTTAGCTAAGTCACTTAACAACTATGAGCTGCACTCTTTTTTCTAATTAAAACACACATACACACATCCCCAGATGCCAGGCACTGTTCTAAGACTAATGAGTTTGAATCCTGGATCTGCTGCTTGTTAACTGTATGACATTGAACAAGTCACTTCACCTCTCTGATGTTCAGTTTCCTCATTCTGTTAAGTGGGAGTAATAATAGCATTTTCTTCCAGGGTTTCTGTAAGGAATAAGTGAATTAATATAAGTGAAACACTTAGAATTGTGCCAGGAACATAGTAAGTGCCAATAAGTATTGGCTATTATTATGGCTATTCATCTCATTGAAACTTTACAACCTACTCTGGAAGTCTGACATTCTCCACTTCTAAACTTAGGGTACTAATACCCACAGCATAGGGTAGTTATGATGATGACAAGTAATATAGGTAAAATAACAATAGCTAATATTTATTGAGTACTACAACAAACCAGATTTTATGCTATGAGTCAGAAATACACTTGAAAGCAAGAAGCAAAAACCAAAAGCAACAGTGGCACAAATATATGAGGTTTTATCTCACACAAGAAATCTGAAGGACTCCAGGCTCTTTCTGTCTTTCTTCTGTACCATTCTTATCAAGTCAATCTGGTATTTGTTCTCAAGATTTCAAGATGGCTGCTATGTCTTTGTGCATCACATCTCTGTTCCAGGCAGCACACAGGGGTAAGTGCAAAAGGCTGATTAACGCCAGTTGAGTCTGTCTCTTTAAAAAAACTTTTTTGGTTAAGGAACTAAGCAACTCCACTTGCATATCATTGGCCAGAACTCTGTCACCTGCTAGAAGCCTAGGAAATCAAGCCAGCCCTTCATGGTGTTTAGGGAAAGCCTCTTCCAGGAGGTGATATTTAGGCAGAAAGACCTGAGGCATAAGGAATCAGAAGTTAGAAGAAGTGGGGGAAGAACGCTCCTGGCTTTGTTCTCAGTGTCACCGTCTCTTTAATCTAGTTTCTTTTCCTTTTGAAGTGAGACACGGAGGTCCACAAACAACACAAGTAGAGCTATAACTGCTGTTCTGACGGCCAAGGTGCGATTCAAGCCAGGCTCTCGGGAATCCGGGCTCTTAGGCAGGTTCTGGGGGAAGCCGTGCAAAAAATACAATTACGATGTCACACGTCGGACGACGAATGGAGAATCTGGATAATTCCAAGACTTCAGGGAAGTCTACAGCTTAGGACTGACGAGCAACGGTCCTCGGGTGCTCTTGGAAGACCCCTCTGCGGGGGAGTCTGGAACACTGATTTAGGTGAGGGTTTCCGACAGGAGAAATATTCAGGAGGGAGGACCAACACCCCGATCAAGTTATAAAACATTTCCTGCACCACAGAAGAGTAAAGATACTTGATTTAACTCTTTTTTTTTAAGGTGAGAGTGGCAACCCTCTACCCAGACTCACCCTCACCGAGGAGCGACCCTCTCCCCGCCTCAGTGCCAGGTTCCTAGAACTGAGAAAACCTGGCTCTTGTTGCTACTAGGTCTCTTCGCATCCCTCGGGCACCGCCCCCCGCGGAGTTCTTTGGGCCCCACCTCTAGGTCCCACCCACCCCAGCTCCAACCCAGCGATCCTCCTTTGGGTTACACCTCCTTCGGCTCCTCTCCAGAGAAACAACCTTTGGGCCCTTTGCTCCCTTCGGGGCTCTTCAATCTTTCCACCCTGTCTCGCTTCAATCTTTTCTCCCTTCTGGGCTTCCTTTTACCCAGCCCCGTCCGAGCTTCCCTCCACCTCTGACTCCTCCTCTGGGCACAGCCCCCCTTTAGCCCCACCCACAGCCCCTCCTTTCAAACGCTGACCTGGCTCCCTGCTCCGCGAGGCCTCCACCGTCTTCCATACTTACCTCGTGCTCCTCTCTTTCCTGGCATCGTCACCCTCTCAGTCCCCGCTCCATACCGGTGTAAGCTAGGCTCTCTTCCCGCCCTCAGTCCCTCCCCCCTGTCGGGCCCCTCCTTCCTCCTCTCCCCACAGAAGCGCTGGACCTTTCCAAAGCCAAGCTGAGGCGGCGGGGAGAACCCGCGCGCCTGGGAAGCCCGGCCGTGTCAGGGCGGGGCTGCGGACTCCTCGAGTTTGTGTCACCTTGTCCTTCCCTGGAGTCGGAGGCGGGCGAGGGGCGAGCCCGGGGCCAGGGCTGGAGCGGCAGGCGGGGCCGAGTCGAGGGAAGCCGCTTCGGGTTCCCTCACCCCCGCGCGCTCAGTGGTACGGGCCGAGGGAAGGACTCGCGGCTGCGGGGCTCGCGCCGCTGTCAGTGCGGCTGGGCGCGCGAGTGGTGCGGGAGCTGGGCGGGTAGATCTGAGAAGCTGAGGGGGTGGTAGCGGCGGTGGGGCGACACCGTGCGTGTGCTCAGCTCCTCACGCCGTGGCCGGGTCTGCCTTCTTCCTCCCGTCCCCGAGTGCGGCCACACCGCCTTCCTCCGCGCCGCGCGGCTTCCTCTAGACCTCTCGGCGCGGGTGAGTGGGAGCCGCGGGCGTCTCCTTAGGGGTGTCTGGGGGTTATGTGTGTGTTCCTTGTTCCTTTCGGGTCGGCCACATCTTCGCGCTGGCCGCTGCTTATTTTTAGAAACTCTTTTCTGCCATTCTAGGAGTCCCACGAGCCAGAGTAACTCCTGGCCCCCTCCCCCAGAACCTGGCCCCCCGCCCCCCGGGCCCGCCGCCCTGGGTCGCCGGCCCGGCCCATCCACGCCCGCTCCCGGCCGCACTGGCATTCCCTGGCCGCTTCTTCCCCGCAGGTCGGGCCTCGGTCCGGAGTTGGAGGGGTGGGCCCGCGCCCGCTAGGAAGTTGGAGTCTTTTGTGCTCGTGCCCCGCCCCGCAAGGGAAGAAGGGGGAATTGGAGGCCTCGCGGGGAGGCCTCGGGTGGGCCCGGCCCCGGCCTTGGTCTTCTTTCGGTTTTCCCTCCCGGGCTGTATCTGCGGGCAAAACTGGTCCTGCCTCTCTCCATACGGGCCTGAGCTCCTCCTCCGCTCCCACTTATGCAGGTCCTGGGCTGGTTGCACACCTTGGGCTTGGAGAGGATCAACCACAGGCCCTGGTGCTGGGCCGCACGTAACGCCGCCCCCCTTCTCAGGCGAGCCTCAGTTTGCCCCTCCGTGAAATGGGGGAAAGATAGAAAGTCGCCTCCAAGGGTGATTGTAGATGCAGTGAGGAAAACTAATATGTGAGATAAGTGTTTAATACCAACAGGTAAATTTAATAGACTTGACTCAGGAACTTCATAAGTCTTATTTCAGTTAATGCTCACGGTGGCCTTATGGGGTTATCCCCATTTACACTAGCAGAAATCAAGGCGCAGAGAGGTTAAATAATTTGCTTCAAATCACAATTAGTAGTAGCCACAGAAGTGTAAAGCCGGGGTGCTAGTACTTGTTGTTTATTAGGGTGAGCCTCTGTAATCTCTTTGTGCAGAGGGGATTTGACTTAACCCTCGGGTCATGCCATTAAACATATAACTCCGTTTTCCCTGATTCCTGCCTGGGCCAGTGTCCACTTGACTGTGGATGAAATTCCATTCTGGTGCTACTAGAGGTCCAAGGGAAAGGAAGTTACTGTGAATTTTTTGCTAATATTGCCCATTAGAAGTTGATAGATGCAGGAGAGTCCAGATCTCAAGCACACTGACGTTGCCTGGGTTTTTGGCTCAAGGAAAGCTTAAGTCATTATAAACAGTGAGATCCATTCTTTATTTTGTTTATGGCATGTTCCTCCCCCCAAACCTTCCATGGTGTTTAGATGTGTAGCTCCTAATTGGGGGAGAGGGAGCAGGAAGTGGCTTAAGTCAACTGCTTCAACTCCCTGACTTCAAAGAGGGTTTTGTTTCTACTATTTTCAGATAAAGCTTAGAGGGGTAAAAGAGAACTAAAATTAATTTTGGCAAGTGTTCTAATTTTTAAATGTAGTTGATCTTGGTGTTAGGAGTGTCTAAAAATCATGCAGGGCATTTCCTAGGCCAGATCCTGAGGAGTCTCCTGATGTTTGCTTAGTTCTTTGGAGTCTGGAGGTCTACTGTGCTCACCCCTTTCCAATATTCTGGATTTAGGAGTTGTAGTATGTAGGAGCTGGAAGGGGTCTTACAGATCATCTAGTACAACGTTTTTTTAGCCCACCGCCCCTTTTAAATTTGTTTTTATTGATTTTAGAGAGAGAGGCAAGGAGAGAGAGAGACAAACACACACACACACATCCATGTGAGAGAGAAACATTGACTGGTTGCTTCCTGTATGCATCCCAGTTGGGGATCAAATCTGCAACCTGGGTATGTGCCCAGAGAGGGAATTGAACCTGTGACCTTTTGGTGCATAGGATAATGCTCAACCAACTGAGCCACACCAGCTGCCCCCCGCCCCCACCTCCCTTTTAACTGAACCTTGGAAAGGGGAAGTAAGTCTAAATTGATGGACTGCCTTAGTGACAGAATCAGAACTAAAATTCCCATTCTTCTGCTTCTCAGTCCAGTAATATTTTTATTTCTACATGCCTTACTATCTTTTGAAAGGGCACTAAATTATTTATGCAGGCCTTCAGACCAGGATTCCTGAGTACATTGAAATCACAAGGAAGTTGTTTAGTCCCAGCACCACTCCATGCCTCAGTTTTAGCATCAGAAGGAAGCCAAGTTTTGTGTACAATGCTAGTTCCCATAAGTCACCACTTTTATTGTCTAGTACTTTATAGTACTCTTCTGTAACTGTTATGTGATTTTATTTCTAATCCAGTCTAATCTGTAAGGGAGTTAAGAGTTTTTACAACTATCATTGAGAATTGAGACACAGCAAGGTAAGGGCACTTGCCTTACTTATATCACTGAATTGATAAGTGACAAGGACAGGACACCTCTCCTGGGTAGAGGATTTGATGTAAAATCATGAACTAAGCCTCTCATGTGGCTCTCTGAGCCTCAGTTTCCTTATATGTGAATTTTCACAGGGTTGTGTATAGACTGAAAAATGGCTGTGAAAGTGCACTGTAGTAGTTACGAGTAGTAGGAATAGTAGCTAATATTTATTAAGTACTTAACATATGCCAGTCAGTGGACTAAGGACTTTTCTGTGGAGCATCTTGTTTAACTCTTAGAACTGTATGAAGTAGATACTATTATTATCCCTGTTTTACAGAAGAAGACATGACTTTCTCAGGGTCATGTAGTTGATGAGTGTAGACACTAACTTTAAAGTTGGTGTGCTTTAGCCCTGGCTGGTTTGGCTCAGTGGTTAGAGCATTGGCCCGCGGACCAGAGAGTCCTGGGTTCGGTTTCCGCTAAGGGCACGTACTTCGGTTGCAGTTCGTCCCTGGGGTTGTACAGGTGGCAGCCAGTCGATGTGTCTCTATCACATTGATGTTTCTCTCTCTCTCTCTCTCTCTCTCTCTCTTCCTCCCGCTGTATCTGAAGATCAATGCAAATATGTCCTCGCATGAGGATAAAGAAAATAAAGCTGGTGTGCTTTATTTTGTGCAAATATACATAAGATAAATTTTACCATTTTAACCATTTTTAAATGTACAATTCTGTGGCATTAAGTACATTTACACTCTAGTGCAACTATCACCACCGTCCATCTAGAATTTTTTGTCTTACCCAATTGAAACTGTACCCATTAAACACTAACTCCCTATTCCCCTTTTCCACCGGCCCCTGGCAACCACCATTCTGTTTTCTGTGTTTATGAGTTTGACTGCTCTTGGTACCTCTTATAAGTAGAATCATACAATATTCGTCCTTTTGTGATTGGCAACACTGGTACTCTTAGTGCTTCCCTTAACCTCGGGGTACTCTGAAAATGCAACATGATTATTAGTCTGAATTTGCAGCAGGGTGTGTGGCATGCAGCCCAAGAACAGGAACCCAGGCTTGCTCGTACCTCTGGTTAAGCTTCCTCCTCCTTTCCCGCCCACATTGTGGATTGAAGTTCCTTATCACTGAAGCATTTTTTTGAGATTTTTTTTAAATCCTCACCCAAAGACATTCTTTTTTTCCATTTTTTGTTCAGGTAGGGTGGGAGGGAGAGAGAGGAAGAGAGAGAGAGAGAGAAATACCGATGTGAAAGGGACACACTGAGTGGCTGCCACCCACACGACCAACCAGTGCCGACCAACCAGGGCTGGGGACAAACTGCAACCGAGGCATGTGCCCTCAGCGGGAACCGAACCTGGGTCACTCTGGACTGCAGGCCGACGCTCTAACCACTGAGCCAAACCGGCCAGGGCATTTTTTGAGATTTATGCTCACTCCTGTATCTTCCAAAGAGACCTTCTACCCTTGAAATAGAACCACCCTTGCCTTATTTGCACCTGCCTTTCTGACTATCCAAGGTTTGGTCTATGGAGCTGCAGTGATCATGAATAATGGTGCTATGACAGCAGTTCGGATCAGACATACTGGATGGTTAAATGGATTACTTTTATGAAATGCTCTCTATTGTTTGCCTCTTTCCATAAAGGCACACGAGGGATTAGCTTTTGGGTTCCGAGATGGTGTTTATGGATCCTCATTCCTTGCAGGTGGTTAAGATGGAGTTAAATGCTGTATTTAGCCTCTCAAAATTTCCTGTTTTCATGTCTGTGTATTTGGGGTGGGATGTGGTGTTTATGTTTGTGAAGGGTAGTTGGAATTTTGTCCTGATACCAATGGAGGTGTGTGAAGTGTTCTAGAGATGGGAAATAGGGCAACACACAGATCTGATCATGTTGCGCTTTCCTTAAAAAATCTGATGGCCCAATATTTCCTACATATTAAAGTCTAAACCCCTAAGTGTGATAATGAGGTCAGAGTGTGCTAAATTGTTTATTGGAAAGAATCTTATAGTTCAGGGGCTTTAAAGTCATGTAGACCAGCCAGCCATCTGGCCAGCAGTTGAATTGGTTACCTGTTGAGATTCTCTTTAATTGGGCATCTCATTATTGCAAAGTTTTCCATTTACTGAATGATTATTAAGCATGCTATGCATGGTACTAAACTTGGGGATTTTGATGTATACAGCCTGGTGGGGAAAGGAAAAAGAGACAGGAAAGGAAACAGGGAATGTGAGAAGTATTTTGACAGGGACAAGTACCATGAGATCATGGAGGGATGGTAACTAACTTGGCTTTGGAGGGTCAGGAAAGGCTTTCCCAGAGAAGTTGGCTAAGCCTAGACCTCAGGAAAAGAAGAGACATAAGACGGTTTGTTCTAGGCAGAAGGAATAGGGAATCTAGAGATGGCAGCGGTAATAGGTGAGACTTTTGGCCTCTTTATCTACAAGGTACTATCCTAAGCATTTAACATGTGATAACTTATTTCTTCCCATACCTTGAGAGGTACAGTATATTACTATTATTCCCATTCTGTAGGTGAAGAAATTGATCCTGGAGTTAAGTAAGTTTCTCAAGATTCCTGGGTGGAATGTAAGGCATGAAATGGGTGGATGTGGCAAGAAATGAGACTGACAAGACAGGCAGAGCAAAGGCCAAGTTATGAAAGGGCCTTGTAACCTGGGTTGAGGAGTTTGGATTTCATTTCAAGGTAAGGGGGCCATGGTCCTCAGTGCATTTTAGAAAGATAGTTCTGGCTACCTATTTGGGGAGTGGATTTGAGGGCTGGAGCACCATAGGTAAAAGAGACTAGTTAGGAGGCTGTTGCAGTAATTGCAAGCAAGAGATGATGGTGTTTCAAATGCAGATAGTGGATATGTGTGTGGGGTGTAGGAAGAAAATGGAATTGAGCGATGAGAATCAGAGATTGTTGGTGTGGAGGGTAAGGAAGAAATCAAGGATGACTTCTAGATTTCTATTTGGTGCAGTCATATAGATGAGAATGCCATTTATTGAGGTGAGGACACAGGAGAAAGGAACACACAAGAGAGATGGGAAGACTCTCATGTAGGGTCTTCTTACTGCTGATGCAGGTTCTTCGTGGGGAGGGCAGGGAGAGCAGGAGTGAGGGAGAGTATGTATGTACCACAGCAAATGTGGTAACTACTCCTGGATAAACTGGATGATGTAAACACTAGTTTTGGAAGAGTGGAAATATTAGATCCTAGACATCCAGGCCCTGCACAGCTCTGAAGACTGCTTATGTTAAGCCAAAGAAACCCTTTGTTTTCTCCAGTATCCTTTGGCACTGTTCTCAGTGTACTAGTGCGTTCCTTTCTAAGTGAACTCTTCTTACTCTCTGCTAGGCACTAGGAAAACAATGATGAGTAAAACAGCTTGAGGAACTCACATTCAGAAGGGCAGCAGGTTTCAGTAGCTTAGATTCAGTGGTGGTGGGAGAGAGAGGGGTGGGCAGGTCAGGGTGGGACAGGATGGAAAGGGACCAGGAGGAATTTTATTAGGGACAGGAGTCAGGAGATTCTGCCCTGCATTCCAGTCTTTTTGTCAGGTGGCAAAGATCCAGGCTTATTCATCTGAATAATGATAGAAAATGAGTAAAATGACTCCAAGGGTCCCTTTTAGCAATAACATTTTATGATTCTAGATGATGATTTAGACAAAATATCTCTTGGGGAGGTTTCTTTTTTTTTTTTTTTTCCTCCCCCTCCCTCTCTCTCCCTTCTCTCCTCTTCTCTCTTTCCCTCCCCTTTTCCTTAGGCTGTGGTAGAGGGATAGGGGTGGAGGTAGAAGGGTTTTCGCATGAGTGTCTATAAAAACCTAGTTTTATTCAATTTTAGATTCATGTATAAACTGTACACCTGGAGGGGAGAAGATGACAGCAGCATTGTTAGCCTGCTGTCCTACAACTGCCCCCTGGGTACTGTAAGGAAAGTTTCAGATCTGTGATGGAGTATATATAGCTCATAGACTCTCAGGACTAGAGAGAGGGGGGGACAGTGAGATGAATTGTGAACCTATTCATGAGCCTGAGGCTCATTTAATCTGGTCCCTGCTACTAACTCAGTGTGTGAGCTTGGAAAAGCCCCTTTTCTTCTTTGGCCTGTTTCCTCATAAAATAATCTGGGAGGTCCCTGAAATTCTGTAATGGCCCAAAAGGTGGGGGCTGGGGATAGAACAGGACTGGGGGTTTCTCTAGTCACTTTCCCATCCTCACTTAAGTGAATAATAGAGTCAGGCTTCTGCCAAGTGTCATTGTTAGTTATCTTTTCTTACTGTTTCAATAGCTCTTCCTTTTCCCTCTGAGTTTTAGTGTCTTTCTGTCACTTCATAATGCCCTTCAAGTGAATAAATGTGCTGTACCTCCAGGGAAGAGGGGAGGAAAGATGGGATATTATCCCTAGGTTCTAGTCTATATCCCCAAAGAGCCATTTAGGCTGTCCACTGCCCCCTATGCTGGAGTAGGAGTAGAGAGAATTTCTGAGGCTCAGACACATGTATTTGGAGTGCTTCACTGACTTAAGGTGCAAATCTGGCCATCCTCAAAACACGCCCAGTACAGTTCCACTGAGGGAAATAGCATTCAATGGGCTTTTGATGCTCGCCAAACTCACATTAACTGTAATTACCTAATACTCTCTGGGATCTCAGTCTTCCTCTCTGTAAAACAAGGGGGTGGGACTAGGTAATCTTGAATGATATTTTTACCTCTTAACAGTCTGAATTTTTGGTTTTACGGAAGTGGCTTAAGAATTCATCTCTAGAAGGAGAAAGGGCTTTGCTAGAGCATTGAGAGCATGTCAGAGGGTTAAATTCTGGGTTCACAGATACTTTCAATATATCAGCAGATGGATATTGCTTTTTAGAATGGATACATTGCTGAAAAATTGCTTGTGAGATGAATTTATCAAATTGTCTGCTGAGTTCCATTATAAACTTGAAGCTGTTGTCCCATGGGACAAACTTGGAGTCCAAGACTAAAAAAAATTACATTTAAATATGTAGCACACTGTTTAGAATCATATAATAAAGGGAAAATAAAAAACACTATAAAGATTCCCAAACAGTACTAGAACTGGAAAAATACTAGACCAGAAATTTGCATTTCCTTAGTGTTTTAGCTTTATGAAATAGATACTTCTAACTAAGTTTACCTGGCCCTTGAAATACCATCTTTAGAGACTGAATGCTAGACTAGTTCTGTTTGTCAAGGTAAGAATCATTGCTTTATTCTAAGTAAGTATTCTCTTTTAGAAGGCCAGGTTTAGAAATGTATTGTTATTGGCTAGGTTTCATTCATTCCAAAGGCATTTATCTGGTATTTAGCTGTCTCCTGTTTATTTGTTTCATTAAGAATTTTACTAAGCCAAGTTAAAGGTACTGTTTGCATGATGTTGGTTGATCTGTTTTTCGAGTTTCTTTTGTAATTCTTTGTGCTAGCGAGAAAGCAGGCTCAGCAGTAGATTTAAAAGAATAATTTCCATAACTCATTGTTTCTCTAGGTCTGGGTTTCCTTTCTGGAAGGTATGATCATGCTGCACTGAGAAGTCAAATGTTGTTCCCTGTTTTCATAAACCATTTTAAAGCTTTGGGACTTTGTTCTTGCGTATAGCTGTAAGCTGACACTGAGGAATGGTGCTGTCAATACAATAATGACAGCTGTGCCTAAATCAGTTGAACACAAGAATATCTTTTCTTTAGACCTTAAAGACTCACCCTAAATTGATTTTCACATTAATGAAAATCAATTCTTACTAAAATTAGGGCTTTAGGTAGAGTTACCATGCTAAGTAGGTTGCCTCACT
Source organism: Molossus molossus (assembly GCF_014108415.1). Classification (NCBI taxonomy): domain Eukaryota; kingdom Metazoa; phylum Chordata; class Mammalia; order Chiroptera; family Molossidae; genus Molossus; species Molossus molossus. The sequence goes on along the minus strand of NW_023425399.1, from coordinate 21,414,352 downwards.
GTTATAACATGATTATGCTTGAAGTCCCACTGCTTTCCATTCCTAACCTCCACCATTCATTCCAGGAATTTGGAGTACCTACTATGTGTTCTCCATATGGAGAACATAAAAACTAAGCAAGATGTGATTGCTGCCCACAAATTATTTTCAGTCTTGAGAGAGAGACAGATACGTACAAGAGATCCTAGCTGCTGCTTAACCTTGCTGCCCTGGCCCAGACATTTGGGTTGAGGTTCAGACTGGAAGAAGCAGAATTGATAGATATATGACTAGTTAAGGAAACCTGTTTGAATATCTGACTTCAGTGTTTAGATTTATTTTTGGCTTTCCCTCCCTCTCTCCCTTTCTTCTGCCTGTTATCCAGATATTTATCCTCTATTGCTGAGGTGTCCAAACACCCATTAGGGTAGTCCCTTCAGGTTTGAATGTTCAAACATTTGCTAGTGCTTTCACTATTCTCACATCAGTTCTTTGGCTGAATGAATTACAGAAATATTTGATGTTGTCTAGCTTCTTATTTAGGAATGAAGAAAATTAAATTATATTGAATCATTTTAAGTTTTATTATACTCAGTTTTGAAATAAAGTAGCTATTTTGCTTGCAAGTGGAATTATATGAGGTGTGGTTTCTGGCATTTGATCAGTTTGTGACTTATTAATTGTGATTAAATCGTGGTTCTTGAAGCCCATTGCCACTGTCTCTGCTAGCCTTCTTTGAACACTTTGCAGCATGGAGCCCTAGGAAATTGGGGGAATGTTGAGCATATTCTGGTCTTAAAAGGCTCTTCCTCTCCCCTGTCCCTACCCTCAAAAAAGAAATGTTAATTTGGGATACTGTGTTATGTTTGTGTTTTCTTCCAACAATTTAGCATTGCCTACGAGGTCTAGAAAAGAGGAAATATGCCTGTTAATCCTCAGAGGTTGGGGACAGTGTTGAAATCAGTTGGTCAAACTGTATAGAGCCCACTGAGTGCCTTCCTTTGTGCTATGAGGGATATAAATGTCTATAGCATACTCTTGCCTTCAGGAACCTGTAGACTTCTTTGAGGAGATTAGATGATCATGAAGGCGTGGCCAATAATAAGGCATTTGGTTTAGAGAGCTTGGTTCAGAAGTCTAAGGTCCATTCTTGTTCCCTGGAACTAATTTAACCAAGTAAACTGGATTTTCTCATCTATAAAATGGGGTTAACACTCTGTATCTTGCTTTCTTCACAGTGTTATTGTGAGGAGCAAGTTAGATAAGGTTACTAAAACTATATTATAAAGTCAGGTGATGTAATTTATATGTGAAGAATCCATGAGTCACCCAGCCGGTGTGGCTCAGTGATGGAGCATCACCGAGGCACCAAGAGGTCACGGGTTTGATTCCTGGTCAGGACACATGCCCAGATTGTGGGCCCGATCCCCATTGGGGGGCATGCAGGAGGTGGCCATATGATGTCCTCATTCATCGATGTTTCTGTCTTTCTCTCCCTTCCTCTCTCTCTAAAATCAATAAAGAAAAAAAATCAATAAAAACATATTTAAAAAAAAAAATCTGCCCTGGCTGGTTTGGCTCAGCGGTTAGAGCGTCGGCCTGAGGTCCAGAGAGACCCAGGTTTAGTTCCCGCTAAGGGCACGGTCCTCAGGTGCAGTTTGTCCCTGGCCCTGGTTGGGCCCTGCAGGAGGCAGCCACTCCATGTGTCCCTTTCACATTGATGGTTCTCTCTCTCTTTTCCTCTCCTTCCCACTCTATCTGAACAAAAAATGGAAAAATGTCCTTGGGTGAGGATAAAAAAAAAAAAATCTATGAGTCATCAGAGGTAATAGGTAAATGGTAGAGTTTCCCATACAAGGATTGCTCTCTGGGCTGGAGTGGTTGTGAAGAGTGGTCTGAACCAGCCTCTAGGGCTGGAAGAAAGAACGATGGAAGCATTTAGACTAGGTGATGTTGGAGCAAAAAACTATAGGTAAGCTGTTTAGGGGGAACAGTGAGTGTTCTCCGACCTCATACTTAAGTCATAGGGTAGTTGTATGTTCAGCTTTAGTAGTTATTGTCAGTTTTCAAAGGCATATCAGATCACAGACTTATCAGTTGTATATGAGAAATCCTCTTGTTCCACATCCTTGTCAACACTTAGCATTGTCTATCTTTTTTCATTTTAAGTCATTCTGGTTGGTGTGTACAGAAGTGATTTTAAGAACCATAATATGAATTCTCTGGTAGCAGTACCATAAAGGGGTAAAGTGACTGGGAAGTTGAGAGAAGGCAGGGATTGCTTCATTTGTTGGGGTGTGGTGCCCAGGGAACATTTATGGAGAAGTGAGTATTTGAGGTGGGCCTTGGAAGATAAGCATAGCGACTATATATTATCCAGGGCCATCCGAATTTCTAATATTCTACCTAGACTTGTGCTTATAAATTATGAAACATCAATATTTCTGGGTCTGGACTGTATTTTCCAGACTACCTAGACGCAACACCCAGATATCTTTTCTCAGTTGCTACTACCTCCCTTTTTTTCCAGAGAGTATGTTCACAGGAGATTTAGATGGCAGAGATGGAGAGAGGACATTCTGTACAATGGGAACAACTTGAGCAGAAATAGAGATGAGTGACTAGATGACATATTCCTGCTAATGAGCAGAGGGGAGGATGTGACTCGTACTTTGGGGGTGGGTGATGCCTTCTCATGGCCTCTTGGAACAGGTGGAAAAGGTCATACTGGTTCCAAGCAATTTGTTCTTAAACTGGATAGAATCTGAGAATGAGTTTACCTATAATTACATTATTTCAGGTAGAAATTAATCCAGCAAACAATCCTTGAAGTGTGTCGAAAGAGAGTTTGTTTTTTAAAATGGAAGAAGAGGGAGGGGAATGCCAAAATTAAAGAGCTTAGTCTTTCAGAGCTCATCTATTACTTATATATTTGCTCAGGGGAAAAAAATGCCATTTCTTTGTCAGCTTTTATCCTGCTGGATGGACTCTAGCAGGGTATTTATTTTCTGTAGTTTTACCAAAACACTTTGAAGGCTGGCATGAATATTGATCATGTCTTAGAACCTCGCTTCTTTGTTCTGTCAGCAAATATTAGAAAATGAACCTTAAATTACCTGGTTGGGGGAAATATGGTAGCCCTGCCTGCTCCCAGAGAGTGGCACTTTTTCATGTTAATTGTTAGTCAACTCCTGATCCTGTGTGTCAGGTCCTGGGGTATTTGTCAGGAAAGTCTGGGGGTGTTAGAGCTGCCATTCACCAGACGGTAGCTAGGCCTTCTGTCGGGGACACTAGTTGGGTAGTTGATTAAAAATATGACCTGGGTTCTAGACCTAACTCTGCTTTTTATATTAATAATAGCTGCTGTGAATTGAGTGCCTACTCTGTCAAAATACCATAGTTATTAGTACCTTTTGTTCATACTAATAGAGCTGATACATACTGAAGCCCTCTTTGTATGTGTGTATAAAAATCTTTATAATATGTAATTTATGTATAAATATGAATGTATTTATATATAAAATTCTATATTATGTATAAATATATGTCTATTATATTTAAATTTTCTATAGAAATATATCTATACATTTATGTATAAATTTATAAGTATATTTATATATAAAACATTATATAAATCTTTATATATATTAAAAAATCATGTTTATTTACATCTCAACCCTAAGAAGTAGGTTCTATTGCTCCTTGCCATATAAATAGGAAACTGAGACATAAGGAGGTTAAGAAATATGCCCATAGTCACTCTGCTAGTAAATGGAGTTGCCAAGATTTGAACCTAACCAAATTCCTTTTTACTTTTAATAGGGGATATTTCAAACATATGCAAAGTAGGCAGAATAAATTAGTGAAGTGTGATTTACCCATCACTCAGCTTCAACAGTTATCAGTTCACAATCTTACTTCATTTATAACCCTACCTATTTCTCATTCTGTGCTTTGAAGCCAATATCAGCTATTGTTTTATCCTTAAATATTTCACAGTGTAGCCCGGCCAGTGTGGCTCAGTGGTTGAGCATTGACCCATGCACCAAGAGGTTGCCGGTTTGATTCTCAGTCAGGGCACATGCCCAGGTTGTGGGCCCTATCCCCAGTAGGGGGCATGTAGAAGGCAGCCAGTTGATGTTCTCACTTACTGTTTGTTTGTTTGTTTGTTTGTTTCTTTCTTTCTTTCTGGCTGATCCTGCCCACTTTCTTTTTCTCTTTTTTTAAATTAATTAATTTATTTTTGTTACAGATGTTTCCTTTTCCCCCCACTGATTCCCCCTCCCCCACCCTCCCCACCCTGTCCCCAGCTTTGTTGTCCATGTCCATTGTTCATGCATACATGCATATAAGTTCTGTGGTTTATCTCTCCCCCACCACCCCCTCTTCTGGGGATTGTCAGTCTGTACCCCACTTCCACATCTCTGGGACTACCCCATTCCTCAGATTGTTATGTTCATTATATTCCACAGATAAGTGAGATCATATGATATTTGTCTTTGTTTGGCTTGTTTCGCTTAGGATAATACTTTCCAGGTTCCTCCATGTTGTCTCAAAGGATAAAAGATCTTTCTTTCTGCCCTGGCCGGTTTAGCTCAGCGGTTAGAGCGTCGACCTGCGGTCTGGAGAGACCCGGGTTCAGTTCCCGCTAAGGGCACGTACTTCGGTTGCAGTTTGTCCCCGGCCCTGGTTGGTCGTGCGGGTAGCAGCCACTCGATGTGTCTCTTCACATCGATGTTTCTCTCTCTTTCTCTCCCTTCCTCTCTCTCCCTCCCACCCTATCTGTACAAAAAATGGAAAAATATCCTCGGGTGAGGATAAAAAAAAAAAAAAAAGATCTTTCTTTCTTACAGCTGCATAGTACTCCACTGTGTATATGTACCACAACTTTTTTTATCCATTCGTCTACTAATGGACATTTGGGCTATTTCCAGATAGTAGCTATTATAAATAGTGCTGCTACGAACAAGGGGGCACATATATTCTTTTTGATTGGTGTTTCAGGCTTCTTAGGGTATATTCCTAGAAGTGGGATCACTGGGTCAAATGGCAGTTCAATTTTTAATTTTTTGAGGTAACACCATATTGGTTTCCAATATGCACCAGTCTGCCAGTGTGGCTCAGTGGTTGAGCATTGACCCATGCACCAAGAGGTCGCCGGTTTGATTCCCAGTCAGGGAACTAGAGTCCCCTTTTCTCCACACCCTCACCAACACTTGTTTGATGATTTGTTGATGGCGGCCATTCTGACAGGTGTGAGGTGATACCTCATTGTTATTTTAATTTGCATCTCTCTGATGATTAGTGATATTGAGCATTTCTTCATATGTCTCTTAGCCATTTGTATGTCCTGTTGGAGAGGTGTCTATTTAGTTCCTCTGCCCATTTCTTAATGGGGTTCTTTGTCTTCCTTTTGTTGAGTTGTTCATTGATGTTTCTATCTCTCTCCCTCTCCCTTCCTCTCTCCAAAATCAATAAAGAAAAAAATTATTTTTTAAATTTCTCAATGTATTTCTTAGAAATGACGAAAAAGCACAACCATAATGCCATGATCACACCTTATCAAACTTAACAATTCTTTAATACTATCAAAATTCAGATTGTATTCAAATTTCCAATTGTCTCATCAACGTCACAATCTTAATTTTATAGTTTGATTAGGATTTATGTAAGTTTACATGTTTTAATTGATTGTTAGGTCTTTTAAATCTCTGTTAATTTATAAGTTCATTTCTATATTTTTCCTTTTATTTATTGAAGAAATTGGTCATTTTTCCTGTGGAGTTTTCCATGTTCTGAATTTTGCCCATTGCCTCTGGTGTGTTTAATGTTTCTCTATCCTTTGTATTTCCTGAAAGTTGGTGGTTGTAACTAGAGGGCAATATCTTTTCATTCTCATGGCAACCCTACAGAAATACGTTATTTGCATTTTGCAGATGAGAAAACAGACTGAGAAAGGTTGGGTGACTTGCACAAGACCTCACAATAACCTTGGGTTTCGATACAGATTTTCTTGTTTCAAAAGCCTTTGTTCTTACTTTTTTACCACTCACTTACTCTGTGAGCTTGGGCAAATCATTTTAAGTTTTCTGGGCCTTAGTTCCTTTGATATGTACACTGAGAGCTCTTAACTAGGAGTAGTATTCTATGTGTCTATGCCCATTTGAGTGCCTACCATGGCATGGCACTAGATGCTGTGGGTGATACTCATATGAAGAAGACTGTCCTCAAGGAACATGTAATAAGACAGGGACTGTGGGACTATACCTTGTGTCAGACATGGGGCCTATATTGGCCATAATGAGATCATAGGATCATTAGTTTTCTCATAGGAGCTACCTTACTAGCCTCCCTGCATCCTGTCTTGACTTCTTTCATGCCATGCTACTCACTGCTGCCAGGCACTTCTTCCTAAAAACTGTTTTTGTTGTGTTCTCCCTGCTCATAAATCTAGAAACAAACTTTTCCCAGTAATAAACCTTTTCTCCTTGGATTGAGTTACTATTTCAAGGGCAATAAGTCTTCTGTTTGGCAGAGGTGTCACTGCTTGTATGGAAATGCTGAGGGAATCTAGAAATGATAGAATAATGATGGAGTAAAGCATGGGGAATGCCATCTTGATTCAGGGGAGAACATAGGTTTAGCACTGCACCGTTCACTTCAAGGACATCTGACTGTAATGGAGCAATTATGCTCTCTTGAAAAGAAAGGGGAGAAGAGTTTTGATGGCATTCCTTTGCGGGGAAACCAAGATGCTGAACCTGTATCTCACTAGCCTACCAAACCTTTAAAATGAATGTGGTATATAGGAGTGAAGTCAAGCAAAGCAGTGTTTTGGGTCTAGAGTAATTTGGGTGACAAACAGGTGGCACTGGTGTCTAGGACGACATATAACTAGGTAGTAAAGCAAAAAGTCAAGAGATGTAAGATTCAGGCATTTGAATCCCTAGAGTGCTTTGCTTGTAATAGATTCCGAATGTCTTCTTTACATCTTTCTTTTAAAAAATATTTTGACAGTGGATCAAGCCAGAAGAAAGCTATGGAATCATGGTTTCTAAAGCTCAGGAGCCAAGTAATATAGGACCCTGGATAGCTCCTTGGAAAAGCAGTTCCACTGACAAAAGTTAGAGTCCTTAGGGAACTCCTAAATTCTTTCAGTTCCAGATATTTTCAGAAGATCTTACCCTCTAGATCAGAGGCTGCAAACTGGCAGCCCCTTGGGTTGTGTCTGGCCTGCATACATATTTTGTTTGACATGCAGTGTTTTTGAGTTGGACCCCAGCCTGGGGAGATTGCAGCTGCCTTTCAGTACAGACACTACTATCAGATCAGAGGCCTTGGCATGTGGGCTATGAGGGTCACTGATTTGTCTTAAAGAGCGAGGAGCATTTTTAAGGAAGTAGTAGGGGCTGGAGGCTGATGCTGACCATGAGCAATTTTCCTATTCACAAGAGTGGGAATAATCCCCAGTTATTCTACAGAAGGCTTCACTCCCTGAACTCAGGGACCCTCTGTATTATGACTCCTTTTGCACTGCCCTGCCCCGTGTTCCTGAAGCTTATAGCTTGGCTTTTTTTGGACCCTGTGAGGCACATGGCTCTGATCTTTGGGGAGGCCTTTGGAGCACCAGCCCAATTTGGCAAAATGCTTGAGTTTACAGAATCATGTTCTTCATTTTTTTCCTTTATCCCTCATGTTGCTTCCTCATTGGCTGGCTCCTTTAGGCAGAACATATTCGTTCTCAAGTATGTCAAAGTCCACATCATTTCCTATTGCCTCTGATACCCAAGCCCAGTGCCATTTGCCATTTATCATCAGACTAGCACTTTTTTCTTTGAAGCTCTTGGTGAATGCCCTGGCTGGTTTGGCTCAGCGGTTAGAGCATCGGCCTGCGGTCCAGAGAGACCTGGGTTCGGTTCCCGCTAAGGACAGGTACCTCGATTGCAGTTTGTCCTCGGCCCTGGTTGGGTTGTGTGGGTAGCAACCACTCGATGTGTCCCTTTCACATCGATGTTACTCTCTCTCTCTCTCTCTCCTCCTCCCACTCTATCTGAACAAAATATCGAAAAGTGTCCTCGGGTGAGGATTAAGGAAAAAAAAAAGAAAACTCTTGGTGAACTGTACTAATTTTTGCTACCTGCTTGGTAGGGTCGGTGGTGGGAGCTCTAAATGTGACTTGCTGTTATCGAAGGAACTTTACCCAGTTACACTGTTCTTAGTCCCCAGAGGAATTATCTTCATATTATTATGAACTTTTGGTGCCCCTGTTGGCTAGTAAGTCTGTCTCAGCTTGTTTTAGAATTTCACAAGGACAGGAAACTAGTCAAGGCTCAGTGAACCTTGTCCTTGTAAAACTGGCAATTTTTGCAGCCTCTAACATCTACAAGCTGGGGGCAAGTGGGTTTATGCCTCATGAAAGAAACCATGACATATAATGCAAATCAAAACTGTTTTACTTATATGTCTGTACCTGGTCTTTTTAACACCCCCCCCCCCCCCAACCACCACCACCTCAAATGAGCAGCAGCTTCTGTGTTGAAAGTAGATGACTTTCTGAATAAGTGACTGACTATTTTGCTGCCTGTTCCCTTTGGCGTCTTGTAATTACTGTAACATTGTCATCCAGTACATGGAGCACCATGGTAATTTCCATGACAACTGATCATGATTTCCCAGATAAAGGGAGAAAGCTAATAAGTGTTAGGAACTCAAAAAACTGTATTGGGCTAAGTTCTTATGATGCTAGTAGAATTTTGAGTTGGAAAGGACATTTTAGGAGCAACTGCCTAATTACAACTTTCCCTAATGCAGACAAGGGAACAGAAGTCCAGAGAAGTTAAACAACTTGCCTGAGGGGTCACTATGTTGTGGAATATGCTCAAGATCCTTTAGTGTTTCTTTGTGCCTCCTATTCTATATGGCTTCTTTCTATTATATCACACTGGACTATAAGCTCCACGAAAGCAGGGACCATGTTTGTCCTGTTAATTAAGGTTTTCCCAGTGCCTGCCATAGGACCTAAGTATTTTTTGAGTGAATGGATAAACTGTTGGAGTTTCTAAAATTGGGATACATGGTTGCATATCAGATGATACATGAAGTCACAAGATGCAACATATCTTCCTGAAGTGTCAGTGTACTCAGATTTTTTGGAGTTGGATTTGTTTAAATATTATAAGTAGTAATTTAAAATTTTACTCTTATATTATCATGTTATGGAATGGATAATGTTAGCATGAATTTTTTAGTTAAAATGAGAAAGCATCAAATAAATTACAGGATTATAGTATAGACCTTTACCCCAGAGGGTCTGGTGTTGTCAGATGGCTGATTTTTTTTTTCTCTCCTGACCCAAGGACATTCTTCCATTTTTTGTTCAGATAGAGTGGGAGGGAGAGAGAGGAAGAGAGAGAGAGAGAGAGAGAGAGAAACATCGACATGAAAGGGACACATCGAGTGGCTGCCACCCGCACAACCAACCAGGTCCAGGGACAAACTGCAACCGAGGTACGTGCCCTTAGTGGGAACTGAACCCCGGTCTCTCTGGACTGCAGGCCGACTCTCTAACCGCTGAGCCAAGCTGGCCAGGGCTTAATTTTTTTTTTTAATCCTCACCTGAGGATATTTTTCTGTTTATCTTCAGATAGAGTGGTAGGGAGGGGGAGAGCAAGAGGGAGAGAGAGAAACATCTATGTGAGAGAGACACATTGACTAGTTGCCTCCCACACTACCCTGACCAGGACTGGGGACAAACCGCAACCAAGGTGTCAGAATCAAACCTGCGCTCTTTAGTCCACAGGTCGATGCTCTAACCGCTGAGCCAAACTGGCCAGGGCAGATCACTGATATTTTTAAGAGAAGGTAGAAATCTAATTTTTAAAAAAATGAGATCTGAGCCCTGGCCAGTTTGGCTCAGTGGTTAGAGTGTCGGCCTGCGGTCCAGAGAGACCTGGGTTCGGTTCCTGCTAAGGGCATGTACCTCGGTTGCAGTTTGTCCCCGGCCCTGGATGGTTGTGCTGGTGGCAGCCACTCGATGTGTCCCTTTCGTGTTGATGTTTTTCTCTCTCTCTCTCTTCCTCTCTCTTCCTCCCACTCTATCTGAACAAAGAATGGAAAAATGTCCTTGGGTGAGGATAAAAAAAAAAAAAATGAGATCTGATTTTAAATGTTGGCGATTAACTTAGAGGTTTTTAAATAAACTTGTGTGGGTCAGGACAAAACACATCTTTGGGCCTGAGCATCTGTTTGTAACCTATGAAATGAACAGTCTGGGCAGGAACTAGATTTTGGACAGGGCCAAATGGATGACGGTGTCAGGGATGGCTGCCCTTCTGAATCTGGCTCCTCTTTAGCTCAGACTGGCCATATACCTTGGAGTGGAAAGAATGAAGTTAAGATTTGATAGGTTAGGGAAATTCGCACATTAAACATCACTGCCTGTGAGAAGCAACTTCTGAACTCACAGGTAATCTCAGCCCTTGGGAAGCACCTCATTTACTCCTCTTGTTTTGCAGATGGACTAAAGTCCAGTGAAGGAAGCAGAGCTTTCTTCTAGTACCCTGAGCAGCAGGCATAGGTCCTGGGCAGGCCCACTTTAAACTCCATACCTTTGGTACTCCTGCCTCACATGCTCCTAGGGTATGAGGCCAGGGAAGGGCTTCCCTGGCATACTTTGGGATGGTTGATAGAGCTAGGTGAAATTGACTTCTTTCTTTCTTAATCCTCACCCAAGGATACTCTCCCATTGATTTTTTTTTTTTTTAAAGATAGAATAGGAGGGAGGGAGAGAGAGAGCGAGAGAGAGAGAGAGCGAGAGAGAGAGAGAGAGAAACATCAATGTGAGAGAAACACATCGACTGGTTGTCTCCTGCATGGCCTCTGTCAGGATCTAACCCACAACTGAAGTACGTGCCCTTGATTGGGTTCAATCCCGAGACTCTGGTCTGATAGCTGACACTATCTAACCGCTGAGCCAAACTGGCAGGGTAGAACTTTACTTCTTGATACAGTCCTATCATCCTGAGCATAGGGAGGGTTGAGGTGGCAGTAACATGCTCAGCCTCATCTTGGTGTAGGGTCTATTTCTGTCATTAGCATCAGATTGACCTTTTTTTCCTACCTAGAAAATGTAGAGAACAGCTCAGTGAAAGGAGCTTCTGTGTAAAGCTAGATCTGTTCTACCTTGTGCCTTCCTTGCTGCTTCTTTCCCTCTTCTGTTTCCTCTTCTCCAGCTCCTTCCTTGAGCCCTACTACCCTCCCTTTTGCATCACACCCCTCCCCCACCCTTTATCTTTTGTTTTTCTCTCATTGTTGCCCTTCTCCTCCTCAGTGTGAAATTCTTATGCCACTGCAGTAGGAACAGCCAGGGATTGGACCTGTTTTCCAGGGTTTTTGAGGAGATTTGCTCTAAAGTAGGGCAACTAAATAAGGGAGATTAGATGTCTTTAAATTGCTGCCTCTTCTTCTCCACCCTCAACTCTGGACTTGGCTACAGGGGTCATATAGTCTGGTGCCACCACCTTTTGCTGCCTTCTGTCAGCAGCTTGGTGCTAACCACCTACTGTTTCCTGCTCAGTAGAATGACTTTGTTTTAACCATTCCCTCTGAATAGAAAGCACTATCAAATCTTTTTCCTCTTTATGTGACAAACTGGTACTAATCTTTTCATACACTTCAAATGCCTCCTCCTCAATAAAGCGTTCCCTGATTGCTCCATAAGCAGAATTATTTTGATTTTTGTATTTTGCTTCTACTTTTGTTAGTTGTACTATAGTGCTGTCATACCCCGAACTGGAACTGCTCTTATTCATGGTATAGAGCAGTGATTTTCAACCAGTGTGCTGAAAGAATTTTTAAAACATGCAGTACCTGACTATTTAGTCAGGGGCACTGACCTCTTTTCCTTTAGATTGTCAAATAAAAAATGACAGCCTGGCTGGTGTGGCTCAGTGGTTGAGCATCAACCCATACACCAAGAGGTTGCTAATTCGATTCCCAGTCAGGGTACATGCCCAGGTTGTGGGCCAGATCCCCATTGGGGGGCATGCAGGAGGTGGCCAGTCAATGTTTTCTGTCATCGATGTTTCTTTCTGTCTCCCTGTCTCTTCCTCTCTCTCTAAAATCAATCAAGAAAATAAATAAATGACATCGGCCAACACAATAATAGCTATTCAGTGTGAATGAATCAAGTTATGTGTGGTTTTTGTTGTCAGATTGGCAAAATATATTTTTTGGTGTGCAGCAGAATTTTAGTAATTAGTATATGTGTGCCATGAGATGAAAAGGGTTGAAAATCTCTGGTATAGAGACCATATGGTCCAGGGGACAGTGTGCTACTTTTACTGTTTTCTTTGTGTCTCTAAGAGGCTGGGCACAAAAAGTGCTTACAGAATGAATTACAGTAATATATGTATATCAGTACCCACAATATAAAATGGAATGTTAAATGCTACAGGTGAAATACGACAAACTGATTTGGAAATTTATGGGAGTTCTTGAGCAATACCTTCTAACTGGTAGAAATCTTGGAAGCTTCTAGAAGCTGGTAGCATTTAAATTATGCCCTTGAAGTGCAGTTTGGCAAAGATGGTGGGACAAACATTCCAGATGGAGGAAATGGTTGGAGTAAAGGCAATGAGGTAGTATAGAGGTCAGTCCCCACCTACTAATTCATCCATCCCTTGGGCCAGATTGCTGCTAGAATGTATGCTAAATTTCTTTATGTTCTTTCCTTTTTTTTCTCCTTATCTCTTTAGACCACTTGCCTTTTATTTTGGTTTCTTTCCCTTCTTTCATTTTTCCATTTCTCCAGTCCTTTTAAAATATATATACATATATATTTGGTTTATCTCTGTCTAGCTACTTTCTTCTTTCTAGCCCTTTTCCCCAGGTAATGAAGGGAATCCAGGCCTTTGGGTTGATTTGTGAATCAGCTTTACAATATTTAACTCCAAGTAACAACACCTCACCTTAATGAAACTGAGAAGCAATTGTGGCATAATTGTTTCTCATTTGTCTTTTATTACCCCCCACACACACACACACAATGCTGGGGGTGTTGTTGTTGTTGTTGTTATTTTAGTAGTTGTCAGAATGTCAATTTTAATAAGAAATTTCTGCAGACAGGCCTGCCCTTAAGTGGTGTGAACATTCAGGTAAAGCCGGAGCTGGATGAGTCAGAAGTGCTTATAGATTTGTTTTCTTATTCATACAGGTCTCTAGGCCACAGACATTCCCTCCTATCCCTACAGGTTGATATGCTTTGCAATACATATACACACAGTTGAGTCATAAAGGTGCACACATTTCTTCTCTTCTATACACATCTATACTATCTCTCTTGTACCTTCACATCATCTACTCCCTCCTCCTGCCATGTACCCACACATTTATTCTCCAGTACTCCAGTCCTATTGTTTTCTACCCAGATACCCAGAATTGTGTGTGACATGAGAAATCTGCAAGCCTATCTTACAGAACACCACCTGCCTACTCTCTTACATGTCCACACAAGTCCTCCCCTACCTAGACACACCCCAGGTACCACACACTCAGTACCACACCATCTCCCACTATTCCTTATACCCTCTCCTTAAGTATTTCCAATCTTCACAAGAGACATTTTAGTTTCAGACTAGTTTTGAAAGGAAATGTCTTTGCTGACAGCTAAGCTAGCAAACCGTTAGAAAGTCTGAACCATTTACGACAGATCCTTTTATTAAGGCCCCTAGAGTAACCCTATTATGGAGAGCTGCATCAGACAATAGTGGGTTGCTTCTAATGACACTTTTAAGTCCCAAGGTGGATTTGAATCTAGGGCCAAACTTGGTCCTGTTAGATGATGATCATAGTACATACAAATAGCTAAGAGACATATGAAGAAATGCTCAATATCACTAATCATCAGAGAGATGCAAATTAAAACAACAATGAGGTATCACCTCACACCTGTCAGAATGGCCGCCATCAACAAATCATCAAACAACAAGTGTTGGTGAGGGTGTGGAGAAAAGGGGACTCTAGTACACTGCTGGTGGGAATGCAGACTGATGCAGCCACTATGGAAAACAATATGGTGTTACCTCAAAAAGTTAAAAATTGAACTGCCATTTGACCCAGTGATCCTAAGAAGCCTGAAACACCAATCAGAAAGAATATATGTACCCCCATGTTTGTAGCAGCACTATTTATAATAGCTACTATCTGGAAACAGCCCAAATGTCCATTAGTAGATGAATGGATAAAAAAGTTGTGGTACATATACACAGTGGAGTACTATGCAGCTGTAAGAAAGAAGGATCTTTTATCCTTTGAGACGACATGGAAGAACCTGGAGAGTATTATCCTAAGCGAAACAAGCCAAACAGAGAAAGACAAATATCATATGATCTCACTTATCTGTGGAATATAATGAACATAACAGTCTCAGGAATGGGGTAGTCCCAGAGATGTGGAAGTAGGGTACCGACTGACAATCCCCAGAAGAGGGGGTGGTGGGGGAGAGATAAACCACAGAACTTATATGCATGTATGCATGAACAGTGGACATGGACAACAAAGCTGGGAACAGGGTGGGGAGGTAGGGGAAGGAGAGTATCAGTGGGGAAAAAAGGAGAAACATCTGTAACAAAAATAAATTAATTAAAGTAATTTAATAAAAATAATTAAAAAAAGAAGAAGATGATCATACACTTAGCAAAAGAGCCAGAGCCACTGTATATGTTTCAGAGCACTTTCTGGGGTGGGGCCCAGAAAACTGTATTTTTTGTTATAATATTTGTATTGATTTTGAGAGAGATAGGAAGAGAGAGGGAGAGAGAGAAACATCAATGTGAGAGCAAAGGATTGATGGGCTGCATGCCCCCTGCTGGGGATTGAGCCTGAAACCTGGGCATGTGCCCTGACCAGGAATCGAACTGGCAACCTTTTGGTGCACAGGATGACACCCAACCAACTGAGCCACACCGGCCAGGGCAAAAACTATATTTTTAACAAGTTCCCTGAGTCTTCTGTTGTATAGCCTGGTTGGAAACTCTTTTTTTTTTTTTTCACATTAATTTTTTTCCCCTCACCTGTGGATATTTTTTGCATTTATCTTCAGATAGAGCAGGAGGGAGAGAGGGAGGAAGAGAGAGAGAAACATTGATGTGAGAGAGACACATTGAGTGGTTGCCACTCATACTATCCCAACCAGGGCTGGGGAAAAACTGCAACCGAAGTACAGGACCTTAGCAGGAAATGAACCCGGGACTCTCTGGTCCACAGGCCAATGCTCTAAACCACTGAGCCAAACCGGCCAGGGCATGGAAACTCTTAATCGAGAGGAAAGAACTAGAAGTAAGATCTGCACAATCTTCCTGTATCACCTTGGACACGTTATCTTTTCTTTTCTGGATCACAGCTTTCTCAGCTGTATTATAACAAAGCTCATGCTCATAAAGGACCCTTTCAGCTCTAAAATTTCAGGCTGCTTTATGATAAGTTTGGGTTCTTTTCTATCAAAAAAGTATTCTTCCTCTGGGTCTTCCCGTGCAGGGCATTTTGGTCTTTGGACAGGGGCCAGCAGAGGCAGCCTAGGCCCTGACCTTCTGTCGGAAGCACTGATATAACTCCTAATTAGAAGTGGATCGATATGGTCCTGCATCCAGGCCTGGGGAGCCTGGGAGGAGGCCTGAGGAGTACTCCTAGCTAGGGAGAATCTGATTACCGTGAAATGGATCTGGTTACACTTGTCAACAACAGTGCTGCTGGTGTAGCCCTCCTCTGGTGAGACCAGCAGGCAGGGCTGCTCTGAGTAAATAGGGAAATGGTTAACTTATTTGCCTCTCCCTTTGATATGTTTTCCTTACCTTTATAAACTATACAGTATGATGCTAGGTACATAGAACAGAACCCCCCACCCAGGTGGAAAAATTACTTATTAAATACCTACTAAGTATTAAATATTGGGTTAAGCCACTTTGTGTTTTTATTTCTTCTAACAACCTACTGGGATAGGTTGGAAAAGGAAACTAAATTTCAGAGAAGTGAAGTGACTTGGCTGCCTATGTCACATAGCATGTTCTCTATTGTAATACACTGCAGTGTTTCTGATTATTTGCAACACTGATGCCAAGCTGATGAACTGTTTTCAACTAGGGCCATCCTTATCCTTCTAAACTGGAGCCCTTCAAAGATTGGAAGACATTCTTTAAAACCAGTGGTGAGGAGGATGGGGAGAGATGCTCTGCTTGCTTTTGCTTTTTCATCTTCTTTCCAAGGTCCCTAAGGAATGAGCAGGCTCTAATGGGAGAGATCAATCATCATTTGGGATCAATGGGAAGGCTTCCTCCTGCATGCAATGCAGAGTCAGGTTTCTGAACTGGCCCTGTTCAAGGAGGGGGAAGGGACTCATGACTGGACATTTCTGGGCATTGTAGAACCTGCATCCTTAACATGCTCAGCTACCAGTGTGGTCAGACCAAATTCCCCTTATAGTTGTGTCATTCAATAAATATTTGTTGAGTATCTCCTAAGTGTCAGAACATGCTAGTGGTAATGATTCCCAGATGAAGAAGACCTAGTCCCTGCCCTGAAAGACCTCACCAGTTAGCATCAGAATTAAACAGGGAAACAAACCATAGTATTCTGTGTGTGCCTTAATAGAAGCATGTGCAAGGGACTCTGGAATTACAGAGCCATGAAGGTAGGCTTTCCTGGAGGAGATAACTTATCTGTGTTTTGAGGTAAGAGTAAGAGTTGAGGCAGGCAAGGCAAGGAGGGCACTCCAGACCAGGGAACTAGCACAAAAATGTGTTCAGAAACTCTTAATAATGAGGTGGACATTAGAGTAGTCTCTAACATGGAGCAAATCAGGTTGGCAGCCCTAACTAAGCCTTAGCCCCTTGCCAGATTTAGGGCTGTAATAGTAACCACTGAATGGCAGTAACACGGGCGCAGCAGGTAGAGAGAAGTGGGTAAATTTATTAACAGGTGCCAACTGAAACTTAGTTTCAGGGAGGAAACTAAGGGAAGAAAGCTGTTGAGCAGCAGCTCTCTGTTCTCTGAGCCAAGCCTGCAAAGGTGCTGTATGGGGGTTCTTGGCAGTGGTTTGAAAGCTTGTCTAACCCAGGCACATGACTTAGCTTCTCTGATGGCAAAATCCTCTGTTCCACTCAGCCTGCCCCTCCTTTCTGTGTTCTTTTTAAAAAAGAAATTAATGGAATCTGTTCAAAATACCCCTGAAATGAAATTACATTTTTAACTTTAATTACTCTAATTAAAACTTGACAGCCATAATCCTGGAATGGCAGATATGCTAAGTACTCCATGCCTGTGACAAGCTCACCTACCCAGATGGAATGTTGTTCTGTTCTGGGTTTAGGAGAAAAAATTATTTTGTGTTTGTTTTGTTTTTCCCCATCAGCATTTTACTCGTTGGCCTCACAGCTTCTCCAAGTTTGGATAACCATACTTGTGGGCTATAGGCTTGCCCAGGACCCCTAATCTCAATGGAGGTCCCTTTGCATTCAGAGATGATGCTCCTGATGATTTCTACCACATACCTTTGCGTTCTCTCTTCAATTGAGGTCAGAATGCATTGTATATCTGAGCCTTTTCTTGGGTGAAATCCCCTGCCATAGGGAATCAAGGATCTGCTCTTATTAGAAGGCTATCTGCTGATCTAGGGCTAAATCTAGATCTGGGTTCAGTTTATGGCTGATATTAAGGATACAATTTGAGGTCAGGGACAAGGAGCTCTGAAAATAGGATCTTCTCTTTGCATATCTCAGCACATGCTAGAGTCATCGAGTGAAATGCCTGATCTTGTCCCTTACCTTAACTAGTTACCTGACCAGACCCAAGGAACATAATAAGGAGGGACAGGTGGCAGCCCTTGATGCAGACTGAAGTCCCAATTGATGCTGTGAATCACCTCGTGGTTCTGTTAGAATCAAATATCCCTATTCTAGTGACCTCCGCTCAGCCCAAAGCCTGATCTATCAGTGGACATTGGGTGCTATGTTAGGTACTGCAAGAGATACAGAATTAGACTTCCGGTCAAGATGGCGGCATAGGTAAACGCGGTATTACGTCCTCCCACAACATCATCAAAGTTACAACTAAACTACAGGACAGCCATCATTCAGAACCACCTGAAATCAAGCTGAGTGGAAGTCCTACAACTACGAAATTAAAGAAGAAGCCGCATCAAGACTGGTAGGAGGGGCGGAGGCGGTCGGGCTGGTCCCACACCCACATGTGACGGATAAAAATTAGGAGGATACCTCGGCTGGGAAGGTCCTCCCTGAGGACTGAGGGGTCCCCGTCACACACCAGGCGCCCAGCTCAGGGTTCCAGTGCCTAGAAGAGAAGTCCCAATAACTTCTGGCTGGAAAACCAGCTGGAACTGGGGCTCAGGGAGCCTGAGGAAGCTGGAGCTTCAGGCAGCTCCTCTTAAAGGGCCCGCACACAGACTTACTTGGACTCACTCTCTCTAAGCTTGGAGAGGAGGCAGCTCGAGGGGCACCAGAGACATACAGGGAAGAGCGAGCTGAGCTGTTTGTCATTGAAGAGAGGGCTGGATAGGGGGCTTTCTCCAGGAAAGAGTGCAGTCAGAGGCCTTTGTTCCTTTGGTGAGCCCTTCCCTGGGGCGGCAGACAACTGCCATATCTGGGACTCCAGCAACCTGGCTCAAACTGATTACCCTGCCCTGGTGATCCCCTGAGGCCCACCCCACCCAACTTTCAGGCCCACCCAAGCTGTTGCCAGTTGCTTTACCATAGGATTGGCTTGTCTCGGATCCTGCTTCAGGTTTTCCTAAATTCTTTCAAACAAGCAGCATCTGGTCTCAGCTAGCCCCATACCTCTCCTTAAGTAATACATAGAAACAAACACAGGGAGGCAGCCAAAATGAGAAGACAAAGAAACAGGTCCCAAATGAAAGAACAGAACAAAACCCCAGGAAAAGAACTAAGTGAAATGGAGATAAGCAACCTAACAGATGCTGAGTTCAAAACACTGCTTATAAGGATGCTCAGTGGACTTAGTGAGAACCTCAGTGAACTTAATGAGGGGCTCAAGAGCATAAAATCGGGCCAGTCAGAAATGAAGGAGGCACTAACTGAAATAAAGAATAATTTACACAAATTCAGTAGTAGAGTAGCTAAAGCCAAGAAGCAAACCATCCATCTGGAATATAAGGAAGCAAAAAACACCCAATCAGAACAGCAAAAAGAAAAAAGAATCCAAAACAATGAGGATAGTGTAAGGAGCCTCTGGGACAACTTCAGGCGTGCCAACATTCGCATCTTGGGGGTGCCAGAAGGAGAAGAGCGAGAACAAGAAATCAAAAACCTATTTGAAACAATAATGGCAGAAAACTTCCCTAACTTGGTGAAGGAAACAGACATACAAGTCCAGGAAGTACACAGAGTCCCAAACAAGATGAACCCCAAGAGGCCCACACCAAGACACATCATCAGCCCTGGCCGGTTTGCCTCAGCAGTTAGAGCGTTGGCCTGCGGTCCAGAGAGACCCGGGTTTGTTTCCCACTAAGGACATGTTCCTCGGTTGCAGTTTGTACCTCATGCAGGTGGCAGCCACTCTATGTGTCCCTTTCACGTTGATGTTTCTCTCTTTCTCTCTTCCTCTCTCTCCCTCCCACTCTATCTGAACAAAAAACGAAAAAATGTCCTCGGGTGAGGATAAAAAAAAGATACATTATCATCAAAATGCAAAAGGTTCCAGACAAAGAGAGAATCTTAAAAGCAGCAAGAGAAAAACAGTTAGTTACCTACAAGGGAGTTCCCATAAGGCTGTCAGCTGATTTCTCAAAAGAAACTTTGCAGGCCAGAAGGGAGTGGCAAGAAATACTCAGAGTGATGAAACGCAAGAACCTACAACCAAGATTACTCTATCCTGCAAAGCTGTCATTCAGAATCGATGGCCATATAAAGAGTTTCCCAGACAAGGAAAAGCTAAAGGAGTTCATCACCACCAAGCCAAGCCAATATTGAGGGGTCTTCTTGAAGAAAAAGATAAAAAAATATGAACAAACAAAATGGCAATGAATATATATCTATTGACAATTGAATATACAAACAAAATGAACAAGCAGAACAGAAACATTCTCATAAATATAGAGAACATTTTATTGGTTGTCAGATGGGAGGGGGTTGGGGGAATGGGTGAAAATGGTGAAGGGATTAAGAAGTACAAATTGGTAGCTAGACTGACAAACATCAGAGGGAAGGGGGTTTGGGGGATGGAAAGAAATAAACCAAAGAACTTATATGCATATATGCATAACCAATGGACACAGACAACAGTGTGGGGAAAGGCAGGAGGGGTACGGGAGTGGGGAGGAGGGGGTCAATGGGGGGGGGAATGAGGAACATCTGTAATACATTTAACAATAAAGATTAAAAAAAAAGGAAAAAATCTGCTGAGAGTAGATCTTAAGTGTTCTTTCTCACACACATAGATAACTGTGCTTCTGTGGATATGTTAATTAATGTGACTCACAGTTATTTCACAATGTATAGCCATATCAAGTTATCACATTATACACCTTCAATATATAAAATTTTATCTGTCAGTTATATGTTAATAAAGCTGGAATAAAAACTAAAAATAAAAGTTATAAACAGAAAAAAAAAAATACTGAATTGAGTAATATACAATCTCTGCCTCTGAGAAGCTTAGAATTGTGGGGAAGTGGGGAGGTAATGGGGAGTGAGTGACAGCCATATATGTATGAATAATTATATAAGGCAGAACAAGCAAAGATTTCTCACAGGTGTTGGCATTTGAGTTTGTCGCCGAATAGGCATGGCAGAGGAAGGGAGAAGGGCATTGCAGGTATTAGGGAACAGCATGGGGAAAGGTAGGATGTTGCTGGGTGACAGCTCACTGATTGAGGTACAGTGTGCAGGGAAGACTATGGTAGAGGATGAAGGTAGAGTTTAAACTTTATCTTGTAGGCAGAGGGTATCCAATGAGGGTGCAGGGTTGTGACATGAGTGTGCATGATGGATTGGGAGACAGTAGTTGGAAACAGTAGATTAGAACAGGTGTCAGCAAACTGGGCTGTTGGCTCAATCCAGTCTGCTGCCTCTTTCTGTAAAGTTGTACTGAAATACAGACATGCTCACTTGTTCACCACTGCTTTTATACTACAGTGGTAGAGTTGACTCTACAGAGACTGATATAAGCCCACAAAGCCTGAAATACTTATTATTTGACCCTTTACAGAAAAAGTTTGCTGACCTCTGAGATAGAAGCAAATTATAAAAGTTCTGTAAGAGAAGATTAATATCAGGACTAGGCCTGAAATGAATTGGAGGTGTCAAGTGAGACTTTTCAGAAGACTAGACAGCATGATTTAGCAGAGAATACCTATCCCACCTACCTCTTAAAATTTTTAAAAGTCAGATATGCTGAGAGTCACCATGATCACAAAAGAACACAGGCTACAGGCAAGTCCTGATATGCCTTTATTAGCTGCATGACCTTGGGTAAATCACTTAAATTCCCAGAAGTTCAGGTGAATATAGCGAATAGAACAACAAGAAGAAGAATCAATCAGATTCTTCCTCATAACACAGAGCTCTAGTCTGCCACTTCCCTATGCTTCACCCCCAGTTTAAAAGTCTGAGGGCCCTCTAATGGGAAAGATAGAGATCCTAAAAAACCTGTAACTTGAGAAGTTGGGGATGGGTATGCAGAGGGTTTTCATCGCCCAGAGCAGTTAGTGTTGTGGAGGGGGGTTCATGATACTTTGAGGACACCCTGTACCCCTCCTCTTTCCTAATTGATGGTACTTGTTCTGGCCAAATTGAATTTATTTCTAGCCTTCAACTTCCAGAGCATATTAGGCCCCTGCAAAACTAAAGGCTGGATCACCTTTCCTAGCCAGAAACTGTATAAGAACCCCTTGACATCTCTTATGTGCTTCTTTCTGCCAACCACATCATATCCCCTATGCCCCACTCCTTTTTTATAGAACACTGTGCATCTACTCTGTAGAATAGAAAAACAAAAAAACAACTGGATGTGGAAACCACTGTGGTGGGTTCCAAACTCATATCTTCTTTCAGCTTACAATGTGATCTCAGCCAGTTTGTTTCAAGGTTCTGGCCCTTCTGTAGTCTCCAGTACAAATGACTTTAGCCATTTCTTCTCTAAGACCTAACTTCAGACTACAGTCTTTATTCCTTTTATCCCCCGTGCTTTTTCCAATGTTTTTCTTTTTCTCTTTCCTTTCAATCTAGAATAGTAGTGTAAACCCATACCTCATTTACTTGAAATGCACTATCTTCATAGTCATATCTCTAGCTGTTTTTACTGGTAGAGTTCCAGGAACTGGCACTAAGTCTAATTATTAGAATGAAATAGACCCTGGTGATCAGGTTCAGCTGACCCTAGAGGTGCTCAGTAAGGCACAATGTTTCTAGGATAGTCAGTCTACTTCAGTACAGGCAAACATTTGGTCCTGGGCACCTGTGATACAGTGGAGGAAGAAGGGTCAGGCACTGATCCAGGCAATCTACATACTTTTTTTTCCTTTTATCTCATAACTCTGAAATAGGTGATATTATCCATTTTACATATGTGAGAACTCAGTGACTGACTCATGGGGGATACAGGGAAAAAATTAAATATTCCCTGTTCCCAAGCAGGGGAGTGTGGTAGAGGATATAGACAAGAAACCAGAGTGGTCAAAACTCTAAGAGGATACACAAGAGCAGTTTAGTAACAATTCCTAAGGATACTCAGCCAGGGCTCAAACCCATGTGTGTCTGCATATTTCTACTATACCATGTTGCTTTCCCTACACAAGAGTAGGGAGCATTGGCTAACTCAAGTGCAAGTCCAGGCTGGCAGGCAGTCTCTGGAGTAGGGCCACTGGTGGGGAGACCTGGTCTTGGGATTCAGAGCTAGACTTTAGTCCTACGAGGACCTGAGGTGTTATGCAGGTAACTAAGGCAGAGGCTTTCACATGGACCCAGACCCATTTATAGAAAGAGAACAGGATTTTATGCCCTCTAGAAGTAAATCCTGGTGGTCAACACTGGCAATATCCTAGAATACCACAAGGAGCCGCAGAGTCAACTCTGTGGTACGGGAGAACAGGGAGGAATGGTTGGTTGATATCCAGAGCCTATATGCGTAGGGGATGAGAGTTAGGGCTAAGACTTTTAAATATTTTCTGCCTAGAGTCAGAATTAGTTTGAGGACTGGATTTGAGTTGCTGAATCCCACTTGAAATGATAGAGCTAGGATAGACAGAGGGAAGGGAGTAGGTTTTAGAGATTGACAGGAGCCAGTCTTCAGATTAAAAATAGAAGCCTTGTTAGATTCTACAAATTATTCCAGCTTAAACACTTGAACCATTTTTTTTTTCCAGCACAGCCTTTGTAAATGTTTGCTCCTTTCCCCAGAGATCCTGTCTTCCTTTTTCTCTGACCCTGGCTAGGTAGGTAGGCTATGGCTAGCCCTGCTGTTTCACCTTGCGTCCTCTTCTGATAGTGTTAGATTTAGTTTCTTCACCTATGAAATGCAGGGATTTGGCTACCAGAATGAGGTTCCTAGTGTTCTTTACTCAAGAGTTCCTTTATCCACCAGATCTGAAAACCATCCCTAAGGCTAACTCCAGCCCCCACCCTTGGTATATAATAGTCTTCACATAACTGAGTTGAATCCCTACTAAAATTCACAGAATATTTTCTTGCCTGGCCGTCTACTTGTGATTTTAATTTTGGGGTAACATTCTCATTATCTCTCAGATCCTGGTCTTCCAATTAGAACTCTGCAGATTGGGTTGAGTCCACATCTGCAGAGTGTTGTCATTGCTGGTTTTTGTTTTTTTTTTTAATCCTCACCCGAGGACATTTTTTTATTTTTTGTTCAGATAGAGTAGAGGGAGAGAGAGGAAGAGAGAGAGAGAGAGAGAAACATCGACGTGAAAGGTACACATTGAGGGGCTGCCACCCGCACAACCAACCTGGGCTGGGGACAAACTGCAACCGAGGCATGCGCCCTTAGCAGGAACTGAACCCCGGGCTCTCCAGACCGCAGGCTGACGCTCTAACCGCTGAGCCAAACTGGCCAGGGCTTTTGTTTGTTTTTGTGTGTGTTTTTTTCTGTTGTTAATCCTCACCCGGGATATTTATTCCATTGATTTTTTGTTTTAATTTTTTTATCTTTATTGATTTTAGAGAGAGAGAAAGGGAGAGGGATAGAGAGAGAAACATCGATGAGAGAGAACATCAATTGGCCATCTCCTGCATGCCCCCCACTGGGGATCTGGCCCACAACTTGGGCATGTGCCCTGACTAGGAATCGAACCGGCGACCTCTTGGTGCATGGGCTGATGCTCAACCACTGAGCCACACCAGCTGAGCCATTGATTTCTTTAGAGAGTGGGGGGAAGGGAGTGGTGGCAGTGGTGGTGGGGGAGCATCAGTTGGTTGCCTCCTGCACGTGCCCTGACTGGAGTGGGGACCAAATCTGCAACCCAGGTACGTACTCTTGACTGGAAATCGAACACACGACCCTTCAGTGTGCAGGCCGACACTAACCACTGGGAAACAGTGGCCAGGGTGTCATTGCTGGTTGGATTTTTTTTTTATTTTTTATTTTTTTATTGATTTTAGAGAGAGAGGAAGACATAAATGTGAGAGAGAAACATCAGTCTGTTGCCTCCCACATATGCCCCTACTGACATTCGAACCCGCAATCCAGGCATGTGCCCTGACTATGAATCAAAACCTGCCACCTTTGACTTTCTTTTATGACTCTGGACAGATTCTCTCCCCATTTTTAGTCTTACCACCCCTTCTGTAAAGTGGTGGGGTCTTTTCCAGCTCTAGTCTCCTCAGGAACAGAGAGCTATCTTCTATATAGTTCAGTTTGCAGAACACTATCTGGCCCAAGCTTTGGTGTGTTGGTTACCATCCAACTGTCTCATTAGCATGGAGAAAAGAAAACAGTAATTACCTGTGCCTCCCTTGATGATTCCTGTGGGTTGGTTCTTCTAGGGAAGGAGGAGGGGGAACCTGGAGACAGTTTCAGCTGAGGAAGGAGAAATGCTGTTAGCTGCCCAGAAAATGCAGAGGCAAGAATGATTGTTTTGCACATCTGTTATATTCTCTGAACATTCCTCCAGGCAGCCTAGAGACTGCCTGGATTGAGTTTCATCTATTTATGGCATGCATAATGTTCTCCAATGTATGACATGGATTGGGCTCAAGAGTTCTAATGTCTCTCTTGTCGTTGGAAACCAGCTGCCCTCCAGGGCTTCCTTTTGTGACATGCTGGTATCCTGAGACTTGACTTTGTTGGGGAGTAGAGGAGGGTTTGACTGAGCCATTTTATGACTGGCTGCATTTTTATTATGTTGTGAGGTCACCTTTTTAAACCCTACAGCAACACAACCAGTTGGTTTATTATGCCAGGGCACAGGCAGTCACAGAGTAGAGCCAGTCACAAGAGTCAAGGTCAGGTATCCTTGTGAGTGGGAGGAGTGTGGTAGAACTACAAGTCTATGGTATTTGGTCAAGGCTGGGAAAAGCAGACCTTGAGGGTTGAGGCAGTTAATCTTGTGCTCCTTTATGGATGTGGTGAGTTGTGTACCCTCAAGTGCTGATTGTAGTAGAAGTGAGTCTGAGGCCACCTGCAGGTGAGCCCTGCCTGATGGAGCCTGGAGCTGTCATGCTTTGATTATCTCCTGTGGCTGCTCATCCTGCTTTAGTTGCCAATAGAGGCCCATAGAACCCAGCTTCCATCTTCTTTCCCCTCCTGAGGAAGATACCACTTGAGCAACACCGCTTTCAATCAGTCATCCTGCAGGCCTGGAGATTGCTCTACTCCAAACAGCAAGAATTCTACAGGGACATGCTATTTTTAAAAAATGTGCTTTACAAATGTAGGAGATGATTTCTGTCAAAATCTTTTTAGTCCCCTGAAGCACTCTCTTTCTCTTGTCCCAGGCCTTTGGTTCCCCACCTGACCAAAAGCCTTTGATGTTCAGGCCCCAGTTCTTCCCCAGATTTTCTCTTGACTTACTTTCTGACTTCTTTCTTCTAATTATTAGTTGTGGATTCTTGGTTTCCATGGTTCTACTCCTGTAGAACCTGTTCCTATTATTATTTATTTATTTTATGTAATACTCCAAAGTAATAGCCTGGCCCAAGGAAAGGAGTGCTTTTTTCCAGATTTACTTGCAGTCATCTGGGTCATAGTAAAGTGCTTCCCAGAAATAGAGACAATATACATAACCAAAGACAGTTCATGCTGATTCTTGCAAAGGTGTTTATAGCACCATATTCCCTCCCAGTATAAGGTATTTTGATCATACTCATCCCAGGCACTTCTTATGGCTTGTTGCCTGTTTGTTATATAGACTTAGAACATTTTGTCCTTTAGGGCTTGGTATCCAGCTCTTCTCTTACTGCAACAATGAGCTGAGAGCTCCTTAAGGAGAGCCTGGTAAGTCACGTCCTGCCAACTCTGGAACTTCATGGTGCACTTGCATTCCACTCCTGTCCATCCTTTTCCTGGGCATGCAAAACCAACAGTTGCTTCATCAAATACCAAATGGGAGGCTTTGGTCCATTTCTTAAAACTTTATTATTAGTGCCTATTTTGATACGCGGGGCGTCCTTATTTTTGAGCACGAGAAAGTGCA
The DNA here is from genome assembly GCF_014108415.1 of Molossus molossus. NCBI lineage: Eukaryota > Metazoa > Chordata > Mammalia > Chiroptera > Molossidae > Molossus > Molossus molossus. The sequence continues at coordinate 21,387,702 of NW_023425399.1, read as the reverse complement.
GTGTATATAGTAGAAAAAACACAGTCTTTGGAGTCATACCTGGGTTCCGGTAAGTTCTGTTTCTTAGCTACATGGTTTTAGATAAGTTACTTTACTTCTGAGATTTGGTTTCCTCCTATAAGATGGGGATAATTCTATTGACCTCAAAAGTTTATTAGGAATAAATGAGAATAATTAAGGCTTTGGTCGTAGGGCATGATACATAATAGGTAAGGCATATGTACATTTCTTTCCTTTTTCTTGGTCCTTTTTATTGCTTCCTGTTCATACTTTTGTGGTACTTAAATGGAATAATAATTCCTATTATTGAGTCACTTGCCAGGCACTGAGCTAAGGGCTTTCCTGTGCCATCTCATTATTTCTCCCAATAACACATTTGTGAAGCAGGAACCATTTTAAACAAATAAAGGAAACTTAGACACCTTGCCTAAGGTCTCAAAGCCAATACAGACAGAGCTGGGATTCAAACCCAGGTGTCTGATTCTAGAGCCTAAGCTCTTTACCACTAAATTAGTCATTACTACTTTTCTGTTACTTTCTCTGAGCAATTTTCCCTCTACTTGGACCTGCTGGGATTTGTGTACATATAATTCCTTAGCTTTTTTAGTAACAGTTAGTACCTGACTGTCTTTTTTTTTTTTTTTTAATATTTTTTTCTTTATTGATTTTAGAAAGAGAGAAAGGGCTAGGGAAAGAGAGATAGAAACATTGACGAGAGAGAACATTGACTGGCCGCCTCCTTTGTACCCCCCACTGGGGACTGGCCCACAACCTGCGCATGTGCCCTGACTGGGAATCAAACCGGTGACCTCTTGGTGCATGGGTTGATGCTCTACCACTGAGCCATACCGGTTGGGCTTGCCTGACTTGATGGAGGTACAGACAGTGACATTGTGTCTGCCACAGCTTTTTTTTTTTTTAAGGGAGAGAGAGAAAGAGAAACATTGATGTGAGAGAGAAACATAGATCGGCTGCCTCCTGTACACACCTCCACCGGGGATAGAACCTGCAACCCGGGCATGTGCTCTGACTGGGAATGGAACCGGGACCTCTCAGTCCATGGGACAATGCTTAATCCACTGAGCCATATCGGCCAGACTGCCACAGCTTTTCTTAATTCTTCCACTCATAGCAGATCCCTTCAACTGAAAAGGGGGTGTAGCACCACCACCCCCATTTTAAAAAGAGAACATCTCTCCTTTCTCTTTTACTGTTCACTTCAAACTGAATAGATTTAAACAACTGTACTATTCTTGTCAATCTTGTTTGATCCACCAGCAGATCCTTCAAAAGAATAGTTACTATCACCCTCATTTTACAGATATGGAAAGCAAGGTCCAGGAGGTGAAATGACTTAATCAGGGTTACATGGTGAACTAGAGGTAAAGCTGGAACTACTAGCCTTTAGGTTTTCTGATTCTTAGCCCAGTGCTCTCTCTCTACTGATTTAGTAAGGAGAGGTACATGTGTACGATATGCAGATCACACCTAAAGAGGGTTGATCTGTATTAGAACCTAGGATCCAGAGAGTTCTCAAAAGAGACCTTGCCTCCTCCATCTGCATCTTCACCCTAGTTCATTCACACACATTTGAGGAATTCATTTGAGGAATTCATTTGAGGAAAGGGAGAAACACTTTCCCCTTAGGGTTCAATAAAGATGTTATGATAGGGTGCTGTGGGGAAGGGTCCAGAGGATGTCCTATCACTTTATCCATAGGAAGGTTGGACTCTCAGGGCTTATTAGCCTGGAGTAACCCTTGTAGAAGGAGCAGAGGAATAGCAGAAGAACCTGCATGTCTTTTCACCTCTGCAGACTTCAGCCTAAACCAGGCAAGGATTGGGCTCTGGCAGGACAGTGGTGAGAACTGAAGATTGGAACCCTGGGGAGCTTCACTTTATTTCTGCCAATAGATTTACACTGGGGTTTAGACAAGTAAGTTCCCTTCATTTAAAATTTATAAAGAGGAATTCCTATTGCTGTTTTTAAAAAACAAACACGCAAAAAATCCTTGGTTCTGAAACTAGAAGGAAAAGAAACCTTTCCCAAAGTCTAGGCCTCAGACATTTCAGTCCTGTTCAGGCATCCTGTTTGTTTTTGTCTCCTTCTTTACCTTCCCTGTTGTCACCTCTTTCCTTTCCCTCTCTTGTTTTCTTCTTTTCTTTAAAAAAAAAATTTTTTTTTCTTTATTGATTTTAGAGAGAGAGGAAGGGAGAGGGAGACTGACAGAAACATCAATGAGAGATAACATCGATTGGCCGCCTCCTGAATGCCCCCTCTGGGGTTTGGGCCCTGACCAGGAATTGAACTGGTGACCTCTTGGTGCATGGGTCGATGCTCAACCACTGAGCCACACTGGCCAGGCTCTTTCTTTTTTAATCCTTACCCGAGGGCATGCTTAGAGAGAGGAAGGGGGTGGGGGGGGTGGGGGGCTTGATTTGTTATGTGCCCTGACCAGGAATGAATCAGCAGCCTTTCAGTGCACAGGATGACACTCAACCAACTGAGCCACCAGCTGGGCTAGCTTACTTTTCTCTGTTAACCACCTATCTTTCCTTCTTATCCTGTCCTCTCCTAGCTTCCCCCCTAACTCCTGAAAACAAGAATGAGAAAAGGGTACCTTTAGCCAACAGATTAGTAGATATTGATATTATAGGTACTGGGGCTGACAGAACATGAAGCTTGAGATTTTGGACCTTGCTTTTAGACCTCAGAACAAAGCTGTTGGGACAGGTGTTTATTCATTCATTTATTCACTCACATGTGCCCCATATATTTAGTGTGTCTCATACCTGCCAGGCCCTCTACCAGATATGTGGACTATTCCAGATGAGAAGACCCTAAATCTACCATAAGATCACAGTCTTTGGGGGAAAACAGCAGCAGTAAACCTCCTTACCCTCCTCCCCGCATTCAGATAATTGGATTTTGAGGTAGACAGGACTTGAGAGTTTATCTGGTCCTCCTTTCATGTTGCTATGTAATGAAGTACGGCAGACCATGAAGTAAGTAAGAAGCTCATAGGCTTTTAAGTAAAGTAAAGGAGACCTAGGTTAAAATCCTATCTCTGCTTCTTACTAGCTATTTGACTTTGAATGGAACACTTAGCCTTGCCCATCTTTAGTTACCTTTGCAATAAAATGGGCATGCCATTATCTGCTTCATAGGGTATTATGAGGGTTAACAACATAATACCTAGCTCAGTGCCAGATGCATAGTAACCTGAGCCTTTCTGTCACTCTGCATCAAATCCTTATTCTTTCTGTGAAGCTTCTGAGGCCACCACCAGTCAGACATTTCTTTCTCCACTTTTACAAATCATGGCACTCTGAACTGTTAGATCTGCCTAATATTGTTAGTAGTTCTTTGCAGGGAGTTGACACAGCCTCACCCTGAACTGCAAGGAGCCCAAGGACTGTTTTCATTCATCCCTGCATCCTCTACAACCCCTACCCAGAGCTGTGACCTTGGCCAACTAGGCCCAGGAAACAGTTTTTGATTGATTGGATAGAAAGCTTCTATATATACTCAAAATTTTGCAACCAACAGAAAGAGCTTTTAAAGATCTGGCTGGGAGTCTTACATTCTAACTTTTCCCCTTTCCTCTCCTGTTAGCACATTAATTCTCACAAAATACCTGTTATAGGCAGGATGGGGAATTATATCCCCATTTTGTAGCTGAGGAATCTGACACTCGGATTAGAATCCAGGTCCCTTGCCCTGGCCGGTTTGGCTCAGCAGTTAGAGCATTGGCCTGGGGTCCGGAGCGACCTGGGTTTGGTTCCCGCTAAGGGCGTACGCCTTGGTTGCAGTTTGTCCCCGGCCCTGGTTGGGTCGTGAGGGTGGCAGCCCCTCAATGTGTCCCTTTCACGTCGATGTTTCTCTCTCTCTCTCTCTCTCTCTCTCTCTCTCTCTCTCTCTCTCTCTCTCCTTCCCACTCTATCTGAAAAAAAAAAGAAAAAAGAATCTAGGTCTCTTGTTAGGTGATATAGCTCCAGTGAAAGAGGAGTAACAGGAATGAGAATAGAAATCCTGACTGACTAGGTCTCCATTCTCTGGAAGCAGTACAAACCTTTTTTTTTTTCTCTAATTAATTTTTTTTACTGATGTTTCTTCTTTTTCCCCCATTCATACCTTCCTCACCACTCCCAGCCCGCCTTCACAGTATTATTGTCTATATCCATTAGTTATGCATATATGCATATAAACTCTTTGGTTTATCTCTTCCATCTCCCCCCCAACCCTTCCCCCTCATTCAGATCTTTACAAGCAAGAAGGAACAGGGGGACTGTAGTCTGAGGCCTTAGCTAGGTGAGGTCAAAGCCAGATGTAGTCACAACCAGAGATGTTTCAAGAACATGACAGAAAGAGTGGTGAAAAGGTGTTTAGGATAACTTCACTGATTTGCTAGACTTTGAAGATTAAGAATTTGAATATGTACAAAGTACATAGTACATGTATAGCATACACACAAAAATGCCTGAAGATGAGCATTCCAGGTGAGACAATAGCATGGACAAAAAAAGAAAAAAAGTATGAGAGCTTGAAAAGCCCGTGGTAGATGTAAGGCAGATGATGACTAGATCATGGCATACCTAGGGAGTGAAGCTGAAGTGATTGGAAGCCATGACATCTTTTTTTGTGAGCAGGGGAGTGGCATTAGGAACATTAGTCTAGCAATGTGGACCCAACAGATTGGAGCGGGGGAGGTGAGGGGAGACTAGTGAAAGAAAGACCAGGGAAGAGGCTACTATAACAGTCTGTCTTTGTAATGTCAGTACATTTTAAGAAATATTCCAGCCATGCAGGCAGGAGATAATGAGATCCTGAACCAAGAGGAAGTTGACACAGTAGGGAATAATGAAGAACAGTGTGGATGTAGAGCTCTTAGAGGAAAAAAAAAAGCCCATGAAGACTTTGCAATTGTGGGTATGGGGAATGAGGGAAGGAGGGGTTGAAGAGTATGAACATTTGGAGTCTAAATACTTGAGAGAATAGTTATTCTATTTGCTAAAACATGGAGTCTGGGAAACAGGAGATGACTTCAGTTTATTGACATGCTAAATTGGAGGTACTGATAGTCTATGCCCTCTACCACACACCCCCTAATGCCTCTGCCTTTGTTCTGTGACCCAGGCCTACAGAGATCCTTCAGTTTCATGTGTTTTCTGCTTTGTTTCAGGCCTGGAGCCCCCCACAGATCCTCTACCTATGTCTTAGAACAACTCTTTTCCCTCACTGAAATAAGATAGTACATGTAAGGTGTCAGTGGTTGTGAAATGGCTGTTGTTGTGGTTATCATCATAGCTTTGTGATTACAGTAGCTACAGAATTAGAGAAGCCTCTGGAACCACCTGGCTGAAAGACTCAGGAGTCATTCAACTAGTATTCAGTAAAAAGCCTGGACTGCAAGTAAATGAAGAGGATCTTAGGCTTGGGTGTAAATGGGGGCATTGAGCCATGTCAGCTAGGATTAGAGCACATGTTTCCTGACTTATTTTTTTCTGTTTCTGAGAATTGGCATAGTGTTTTGTTAGAAGGGCAGGCCCTGGAGGTTGAATATCCTGGGTTCATGTCCCAAGTGTACCATCTATTGGCTTTGTGACTTGGGCACATTTATTTAATTTCTCTGTGCCTCAGTTTCCCAGTTAGTAAAATGGGAAATATAACAACACACCAACCTTACAAAATTGTTGTAAAGATTAAATGAGTTGCCCTGGCCGGTTTGGCTCAGCAGTTAGAGCGTTGGCCTGCGGTCCAGAGAGACCCAGGTTTGGTTCCCGCTAAGGGCATGTACCTCAGTTGCAGTTTGTCCTTGGCCCTGGTTGGGTTGTGCGGGTGGCAGCCACTCGATATGTCCCTTTCAAGTCGATGTTTCTCTCTGTCTCCCTTCCACTCTATCTGAACAACATGGAAAAATGTCCTCAGGCGAGGATTAAAAAAAAAAAAAAAAGAATAAATGAGTTAATATAAACAAAGGGTTTACAAAAATGCCTACTATGTACTCCTATTCTCCTTACCCTAAAATTATGTCTACTCCACATTCCAGGTAATATATAGAGGTTTCTCTGTTCTTCAACCATCTTCACCCAGCAGAGGAGGGGATGATCAGAGAAATCTGAAACTAATCTCAGAGTACTTAACTTTGTCCCAGCTGGGTTCCAGATTATCTAAACCTGGCAGACCCTGGCCCAGGAGTGAGATAGAGTTGTCCTAAAGGTCCGAGTTCCATTCCCAGTTCTGACACTGATGTACTTTGATATTGGGCAAGTTACCTAACCTCTGATCCTCAGTTTTCTCATATATAAAATAAGGAGAATGAGTAGTTTCTCCATGTATATCTAGCATCTCATTCTTTGCATCGCTACATTCTAGCTATATTGACTTTCTGCTTAAGTATAATAAACTTATTTTTGCCTATTGCCTCAGGGCCTTTGCACATGTTATTTTCCTTCTCTAAAACACTCTTCCCTTAGATCTTTGCATATCTTACCCCACACTTTATTCAGATCTCTGTCCAGTGGTCACCCCTTGAAGAAGTCTTCTCTGACCATTTTATCTAAAATAGACCTCATTCTCATTCTTTCTTCCCTTACTCTGTTTTTAATCTTTTTTTTTTATCCTCACCCGAGGACATTTTTCCATTTTTGTTCAGATAGAGTTGGAGGGAGAGAGATGGAGAAAGAGAGAGAGAAACATCAATGTGAAAGGGACATATCGAGTGGCTGCCTCCCACACAACCCCAACTGGGGCCAGGGACAAACTGCAACCGAGGTACGTGCCCTTAGTGGGAACCGAACCCGGGTCTCTCTGGACCATGGGCCGATGCTCTAACCACTTAGCAAAACTGGCCAGGGCTGTTTTTAACTTTTTTTAAAATAGCACTTAGCATGACCTGAAATTATGTATTTAATTATTAACCTATCCTTTGCTAGGATGCAAGACATGTGAAGGTAGGGACTTGCATCCCTGGAATGAATCCTACTTGGTCATGGTGAATAATTTTTTGATATATTGCTGGATCCAATTTGCTAGTATTTTGTTCAGGATTTTGGGATCCATGTTCATCAGGGATATTGGTCTGTAGTTTTCTTTCTTTGTAGTGTCTTTTTTGGTTTTGGAATTAGAATTATGCTGGCCTCATAAAACGAGTTTGGAAGTTTTCCTTCTTGAATTTTTTGAAATAGCTTGAGGAGAATGGGTGTTAGGGACTTTCTTTATTTTATTTATTTTTTACCCTCACTCAAGGACAGTTTCATTAATTTTCAGAGAAAGAGAGTGAGAGAAAAGAAAAAAACAGAAAACATTCATTGATTGCTTCCTGCACACACCCCGACAGGGGCCAGGGATCAAACCTAACCTAGGTATATGCCCGGACTGGATATCGAACCCATGACACTTCATTGTGTGGGATGACACTCCTACTGACTGGACCACACCAGCCAGGGCAAGGGCAAGGACTTTGAATGTCTGTACCTACCTAAGTTCTGAGCAAAACCTTGTCTGACTTCCCTCTCTGTTATAGGTGAGCCCTGTTCCCAGAGGCAGCTTGTGTGGACCCTGTAACCCTAAAGAGGATATTGCTGACTGAGCTCAGCCTCGGTGAGTGAGGCAAACTCTGGGCAATCTTGGGCCCAGGTACAGTATAACTAGTTTGGGGTTTATAAGTTATAGGTGATTACTCTCCTATTCCATGTCTAAGAGATAGGCATAGATAGCCTCCTGTATTGGGAGGAAAATTGAACTTGCTTTACTGGAGTTGTCATGAGATGTCTGGGGTCATTTTCCATGAATAAGGCAAAGCAGGCTCAATCCTTCCTGGCAGCCCCCCTAAGCTCTCTTAATATGACCTCATAGTCCATAAGACTTTTCCTGATTTCAGTCTTGACTGTGCCCTACCAAACCCATAGGTCAGCTTTAGAAAATCCTGCAGTTTTATCAGTCCTGCAGAATGTGATCATGAACAGTTGTGAGGGTGGAGTGATAGAGTAGAGCTATGTGAAGGGAAAGTCAGGGGAAGCTTAGAGAGAAGACAACAGATGGTGAGATGGGAAGGGAAATCAACATCTTAAGAACCAATTGTGGCCTTGGCTGGCGTGGCTCAGTTGGTTGAACATCGTCCCATGTGCCAAAGGGTTGTTTGTTCAATTCCAGGTCAGGGCACATACCCAGTTGCAGGTTCGATCCCCAGTGAGGGGCATGTGGGAGGCAGCCAATTGATATTTCTCTCTCCCTTTCTCTTCTGTCTCTAGAATAAAAATATTTTAAATAAAAATATTAAAAATAAAAATATTTTTTTAAAAAGAACCATTTGTGTTATGGATCTTATTTACCATTTTTTAGATGAGGGGATTAAGGCTTAGAAAGCTAAAAAAGTTGCCTAGGGTTCACATTTGGGCAAAACTGGTATTATTAGAAGCTAGGTCAGTCTAACTGTAAATACCATTGTTCTCCCTGATTTGGCAGGCTTTCCTTGGATTGCTAATCTCCCTGGAATTCTAATTTTTCTTATAAAGTTCAAGGAGACAGACCTCCTTATGGATTCAGAAAGGAGGTCCAGTTATTTGAGGGACCTAGCAGGGCAAGGATGAGTTGGGGGTCCCTTCTGAGCAATGGCATTTCTAGTGAGAGGCCAAGAGACTAAAAAATAGGAAGAACCCTTTAAGCAGGCAGAGGCCCAGGCTAAATACAGAAGAAAACACCTCTAAACACATTGGGTCCTATAAATGGTTGGGCCAGCACAGAAGAGCTGGGTTGGAACCTGAGAATCATGGGTTTTATTTCTTTTTTTTTTAATCCTCACCTAAAGATATTTTTCCATTGAATTTTAGATAGAGTGGGATGGGGGGTGGAGGGGGAGAGAGAGAGAGAGAGACATAGATTGGTTGCCTCGCACACAACCCCAAATGGGGCCAGGGATTAATTTGCAACCGAGGTACGTGCCCTTGGCCGGAATCAAACCCACAACTCTTTGGTCCATGGACCGAAACTCTAACCGCTGAGCCAAACTGGCCAGGGCTGTCATCTCTTTCAACATCTGCCTTTGAACAATCTCTATTTTTCTATTTGTAAAATTGGAGTGCTTCCTCACAGCCCCACATGTCTATTGTGTGTACACCAACCATGCAGGATGTTATGGAGAATCAAATGAGAAATGCAAGGTAGAAAGCTTTGTGAATTGTAAAGCAGCATGACCGAAATGAGAGAAAGTGAGAAGAAAGCATAAGTATTCCTGACATCTCAGTCCCTGACCTATTTGCCATTCCATTCCCCAAAGGTAAAAGGGATTGTTTTTATTTGGAAATCTGCACTGTAAATTTTCTCCTATGCCTTCTCCTCTCCTTCTGCAGGCCCTTCCCAAAGCTCAATCTTTTCACAGGGGAAGGGATTCCAGAGCAAAGAAACAAAGCCAGGCAGCATCGGCAACCACGATTTACAGCATGTTGGCTGCAGAATGGAGGTTTAAATGCACTCACACAGCCTGGCTTCAAGGCCACTGCCAACACAGATATTAAAACAGTTTTCAAGAGCTCATCCCCAGCATGTGTTTGTACTCAGTGACTAGTTCTAATATGTTGCCTTGTTCCCTACTGTCATCTCAGAAAAGGAAGGCTATTCCTATTTTCACCCTAGGTTCCCAGTATTCCCCCACCAACTGCTAGTGAAAAAGGCACTTCTGCATGTAGCCTCATATCTTTTTTTTTTTTTTTTTTTTTTTTGCAGATAGAGTGGGAGGGAGAGAGAATAAGAGAGAGAGAGAAACATCGATGTGAAAGGGACACATAGAGTTAGCCTCGTATCTTATTAGAGGTCATGTTCCCCCACCATCTCTCACCTTGGCCAGTGATGTAGGCCACTCTCTTCACACTCTGTAACAATGGGCATTCTTTGCCTGAGGGTGCACAAAGGAATCTGTCTTCTACCTGGTGCACTCGGTTGGCCAACCTTCCTTCCTATTCTGAGTCTCCAGACTCTTACTTGCCACCTCTCTTTGGTTAATCTAAAGCTTAATAGCTTCTGGCTTTTGGATTTTCCATGTCCGGGGTGCCAAGTTTGGATCTTATTGTTCTTGTAACAACTGCCCTGTGAAGAAGTTCCACCATTGACTATTTTAAAATAGGAATGATTTGCCCTGGCCGGTTTGGCTCAGCAGTTAGAGCATCGGCCTGCAGTCCAGAGAGACCCGAGTTCGGTTCCAAGGGCACGTACCTCAGTTGCAGTTTGTCCCCAGCCCTGGTTGGGTCGTGCAGGTGGCAGCCACTTGATGTGTTTCTTTCACGTCGATATTTCTCTCTCTCTCCTTCTCACTCTATCTGAACAAAAAATGGAAAATTGTCCTTGGGTAAGAATAAAAAAAGTTAAAATATGAATGATTCCCGTCCCCCAACCAGTGTGGCTCATTGATTTAGCACATCGACCCATGCACCAAGAGGTCACTGGTTTGATTCCCAGTCAGGGCACATGCCCAGGTTGTGGGCCTAATCCCCAGTGGGGGACATGCAAGAGGCGGCCATTCGATGTTCTCTCTCATCGATGTTTCTGTCTCTCCCTCTCCCTTCCTCTCTCTCTAAAATCAATAAAGAAAATAAAAATTAAATACTGATATCCATATCGTAGCGTTTATTTATCTAACATCCTCAGTTTTGTAGAGCCCAACTGAAAAACAAGAAGGAAGCAAGTCATTGTCATCCATAAGTCCATGCACAGCACTAATTTATTCTTACTGTTACAGGTGATTGTAACAAGTTCAGCAGTCTGGTTTCTTTATCCCCACAAAATTAAAAGCAGCATATTAAAAAGCTGGGAGGAGCCCTGGCTGGTTTGGCTCAGCGGTTAGAGCGTCGGCCTGCGGTCTGGAGAGACCTGGATTCGGTTCCCACTAAGGGCACGTACCTTGGTTGCGGTTTGTCCCCAGCTCTGGTTGGGTCATGCAGGCGGCAGCCACTCGATGTGTCCCTTTCACATCGATGTTTCTCTCTCTCTCTCTCCCTCCCACTCTATCTGAACAAAATATCGAAAAATGTCCTTGGTGAGGATAAAAAAAAAAAGCTGGGAGGAGCTCCTATATTACCAGCAGCTAGGGGTGAGAGCTGAGAACTAACAGTAAGGGAAGGGGTGAAAGAGGAATGATAAGAAAGAAAAGTTAAAATGAGTATGGAGGCCATTTCGTTTTTAGGGGCAACAGCCCTACAGACATGCCTGTGCTTCAGTAAGGTGGAGTTAGGTAATTTTTTTTTTTTTTTTTTTTTTATCCTCACCCGAGGACATTTTTCCATTTTTTTGTACAGATAGAGTGGGAGGGAGAGAGAGAGAGAGGGAAACATCGACGTGAAGGGACACATCGAGTGGCTGCCACCCGCACGACCAACCAGGGCCGGGGACAAACTGCAACCGAGGTACATGCCCTTAGCGGGAACCGAACCCGGGTCTCTCCGGACCGCAGGCGGACGCTCTAACCGCTGAGCCAAACCGGCCAGGGCGAGTTAGGTAATTTTTAAGGTAGTTTTAGGTTCCTCTTGAAGGCCAGAGGTATCAGAAAATGTTACTGAATGCTACACATAAATTTATTTCATTTTCATAGCAGCTTAGGAGTTAGATGTTCTCATTTTATAAATTACTGAGATTTAGAGAGAGACTCAGTAGGCAGTGATTGGAAGAGCTAAGCTTAGAACCCAGAAGAATCTGGCTCCAGAGAACCAAGTTTCTCTACTGTCTTATGTTGGCTCATTCCTCGTGACCTAAAATCCTGGTCTTACTCAGCCTCTTGGGCTAGTGGTTCTTTCCCCCACTCTCCTTTATTCATTCTCCTGTATAACATTTCCTTTTTAAAGACATTCATTCATTCAATGAGTATTTACTGAGTGTCTACCATGTGCCAGGCATAGTTTTAAGTGTTTGAAATGTACCAGTGTAGAAAATGGTTTTCTCTATTGTAGTTTACATTCTACTGAAGGAAAACAGATAAATGAATACTATGAAGAAAAATAAAGCTGGGTAAGAGAATAAGGAGGAACTGTGGGATGAAAGAAGGCTTCTGTGAGAAAATGAAATCTGCAGAAATATGCAGTATCTGAAGTAGTAAGCTATCTATACTATATATCTTGGGGAATAACATTCCAGGCATAGAGTTCAGCAAGTTTAGAGGCCCTGAAACAGGAGTGTTTATTGTGTTTGAGGAACAAAAGGAGGGCAGTGTGGCTAGAGGGTAAGAGTGAAGTATGGAGAAGTCACAAGGGTAGACAGGGACCCAGATCATGAAAGGTTTTATTCTGAGTGAAATAGGAAGTCACTAAAGAGTTTTGAGCAGAATAACATAATCTGATGTCCATTAAAAAAAAAAAAAATCCCTCTGCCTGATTGTACCAGCTAGGACCTCTAGTACAATGTTAGACATAATTAGTGAAAGCAGACACTCTGGCATTGTTCCCAACTTTAGGGAAAAGTATTCGTTCTTTCCTCATTAAGTATGGTGTTAACTGTGGGGTTTTTTTGTAGATGACTTTTATCAGGCTAAGTTCCCTTCTATTCTTAGTTTATTGAGAGGTTTTATTATGGGTGGATGTTGGGTTTTGTTGTGTGGTTTCTGTCCTTTATTCTAACATAGCAATACATTAATTGATTTTTGGATATTAAACCAACCTTATATTCCTAGAATAAATTCCACTTGGTCATAGTGTATAATCCTTTTTATTTTTATATGGCGTTGGACTGGTTTGCTAATATTTTGTTGCAGATTTTTGTCTATATTCATAAGGGATCTTGGTCAGTAACTTTCTCTTAATTACGAATTCAATACTTTTTTTACTTGTTTCTTTTTAAAAAAAAAAAAACTATAAATTTTATTGATATAGGACATTTTAACCAATATATTTATAGGAATTATTTTTTGGCTAGTTAAATCAATAATTCAAAACATTTTTGGAGTTTACTATTTATGTTACATTATCGTTACATGAATATATAGTCTATATAAGTTTAATGGAAGAGAATTAAAATTTATAATTTTTCTAACTTCATTTTGGATAATTAGATGTCTGTTAATCATTAAGGCAAAAATAAGACATTTGTGATATAGCCAGAGCAATGTTTTAGGCTGAGAAATACATGTCAATTATTACATTAGGCCTGGAATCTAGAGGTCTTTGGACTTTATTTATGTAGCAGGAGCTACTGTCCAGGTGGCTACTCAATGCTAAGCATTTCTAAGCACTTGCCATTAATTATATTTTTTATGGCATTCCTATCAGGTAACTTTTTTGTTTGTTTTGTTTTTACCCTTTTTTAAAAAATTTATTTATTTATTTTTTTGTTACAGATGTTTCTCCTTTTTTTACCCCATTGGCACCCCCCTCTCCACCCCATCCTCGCCCCGTCCCCGGCTTTGTTGTCCATGTCTATTGGTTATGTATACATGCATATAAGTTCTGTGGTTTATCTCTTCCCACACCTCCAACCCCTCTTCTGAGGGATGTTAGTCTGTACCCTACTTCCATGTTTCTGGGTCTACCGTATTCTTCAGACTGTTATGTTCATTATATTCCGTATATAAGTGAGATCATGTGGTATTTGTCTTTTTCTGCTTGGCTTATTTCACTTAGGATAATACTTTCCAGGTCCCTCCATGTAGTCTCAAAGGATAAGAGATCTTTCTTTCTTACAGCTGCATAGTACTCCATTATGTATATGTACCACTGCTTTTTTATCCATTCGTCTACTAATGGACACTTGGGCTGTTTCCAGATGTTAGCTATTGTAAATAGTGCTGCTATGAACATGGGGTACATATATTCTTCCTGATTGGTGTTTCAGGCTTCTTAGGGTATATTCCTAGAAGCGGGATCACTGGGTCAAATGGAAGTTCAATTTTTAATTTTTTAAGGTAACACCATATTGTTTTCCATAGTGGCTGCACCAGTCTGCATTCCCACCAGCAGTGTATTAGAGTCCCCTTTTCTCCACACCCTCGCCAACACTTGTTGTTTGATGATTTGTTGATGGTGGCCATTCTGACAGGTGTGAGGTGATACCTCATTGTTGTTTTAATTTGCATCTCTCTGATGATTAGTGATGTTGAGCATTTCTTCATATGTCTCTGGGCCATTTGTATGTCCTGTTTGGAGAGGTGTCTATTCAGCTCCTCTGCCCATTTTTTAATTGGGTTCTTTGTCTTCCTTTTGTTGAGTTGTATGAGCACTCTATATATATTGGAAATTAACCCCTTATCTGATATATCATTGGCAATGATGTTCTCCCATACAGTGGGTTGCCTTTCCATTTTGATTATTGTTTCTTTTTCTGTGCAGAAGCTTTTTAGTTTGATATAGTCCCATGTGTTCATTTTTTCCTTTGTTTCTGTTGCCTTAGGTGATATATCAGTGAAAATTCTGTTCCGTATGATGTCCGAAATTTTGTTGCCTACATTTTCTTCTAGAATTTTTATGGATTCGCGGGTCACATTTAAGTCTTTTATCCATTTTGAGTTAATTTTTGTGTATGGTGTAAGTTGATGGTCTAGTTTCATTTTTTTTGCATGTAGCTGTCCAATTTTCCCAACACCATTTATTAAAGAGGCTATCTTTACTCCACTGTATGCTCTTGCCACCTTTGTCAAATATTAATTGAGCATATTGCTTTGGGTCCATTTCTGGTTTTCAGTTCTGTTCCACTGGTCTATATGCCTGTTCTTGTGCCAGTACCAGGCTGTTTTGATTACAGTCGCTTTGTAGTATAACCTGATATCTGGTATTGTGATCCCACCTACTTGTCCTTCTTTTTCAAAATTGCTGTGGCTATTCGGGGACTTTTTTGGTTCCATATGAACTTTTGAAGTATTTGTTCTAGTTCTGTGAAATATGTCATTGGTATTTTGATGGGGATTGCATTGAATCTATAGATTGCTTTGGGTAGTATGGACATTTTAATGATGTTAATTCTTCCAATCCATGAACAAGGTATGTGCTTCCACTTTTTTATATCTTCCTCTATTTCTTTTTTCAATGACCTGCAGTTTTCTGCAAATAGGTCCTTTACTTCTTTGGTTAAGTTTATTCCTAGGTATCTTAATTTTTTTGCCATGATGGTAAGTGGGATTGTTTTTTCAGTTTCTCTTTCTGTGAGTTCATCATTGGTGTATAAGAATGCCGTTGATTTCTTGACGTTAATTTTGTATCCTGCTACTTTTCCAAATTCATTGATTAAGTCTAGTAGATTTGTGATGGAGTCTTTAGGGTTTTCTATGTATAATATCATGTCATCTGCAAATAATGACAGTTTCACTTCCTCTTTCCAATTTGGATCCCTTTTATTTTTTCCTCATGTCTGATTGCTGTGGCTAAGACTTCCTGTGCTATGTTAAATGAGAGTGGCGAAAGTGGACATCCCTGTCTTGTTCCTGTTCTTAATGGAAATGTTTTTAGTTTCTGCCAATTGAGTATGATGTTGGCTGTAGGTCTTTCATATATAGCCTTTATTATGTCGAGATATGATCCCTCTATTCCCACATTGCTGAGCGTTTTTACCAGAAATGGATGCTGGATTTTGTCAAATGCTTTTTCAGCATCTATTGATATGATCATGTGGTTTTTATTCTTCATTTTGTTTATGTGGTGTATCACATTTATTAATTTGCGAATATTGTACCAGCCTTGCATCCCTGGAATGAATCCCACTTGATCATGGTGAATAATTTTTTTGATGTATTGCTGGATTCGATTTACTAGTATTTTGTTCAGGATTTTGGCGTCTATGTTTATCAGGGATATTGGCCTGTAGTTTTCTTTCTTCGTAGTGTCTTTTTCCGATTTTGAAATTAGAATTATGCTGGCCTCATAGAACGAGTTTGGAAGTCTTCCTTCTTCTTGAATTTTTTGAAATAGTTTGTGGAGAATGGGTGTTAGTTCTTCTTCGAATGTTTGGTAAAACTCCTCCATGAAGCCATCTGGGCCTGGGCTTTTGTTTGCTGGGAGAGTCTTGATTACCTCTTCAATTTCCTTAGTTGTTATTGGTCTGTTCAAGTTTTCTATCTTTTCCCGGTCCAATTTTGGGAGACTGTGTGTTTCTAGAAATTTGTCCATTTCGCTTAGATTGTTGAATTTGTTGCCATATAGTTGTTCATAGTAGCTGTTTACAATCTTTTTTATTTCTGTGGTGTCGGTTGTTACTTCTCTT
This sequence comes from Molossus molossus, assembly GCF_014108415.1. Classification (NCBI taxonomy): domain Eukaryota; kingdom Metazoa; phylum Chordata; class Mammalia; order Chiroptera; family Molossidae; genus Molossus; species Molossus molossus. Next base: position 21,371,535 of record NW_023425399.1, on the reverse strand, counting down.
TCATTTCTGATTTTGTGTATTTGGGTTCTCTCTCTTTGTTTCTTGGTGAGTCTAGCTAAGGGTCCATCAATCTTGTTGATCTTTTCGAAAAACCAGCTCTTTGTTTCATTGATCCTTTGAATTGTTTTTATGGTCTCTATGTCATTTATTTCTGCTCTGATCTTTACTATTTCCTTCCTTCTACTTGCTCTGGGGTTTTCCTTTTGTTTGCTTTCTAATTCTTTAAGTTGTGAGGTTAGACAGTCAATTAGAAATTTTTCTTGTTTCTTGAGGTAGGCCTGTAGTGCTATGAACTTCCCTCTCAGAACTGCTTTCGCTGCATCCCATAGATTTTGTGTTGTTGTGTGTTCATTTTCATTGGTTTCCAGGAAGGTTTTAATTTCTTCCTTGATCTCCTTGGTAACCCATTCATTGTTTAATAACATGCTATTTAGCCTCCATGTGTTGAAATGTCTTTGCATGTTCTTGTTGCAATTGATTTCTAGTTTCATGCCATTGTGATCTGAGAAGATGCTTGATATGATTTCAATCTTCTTGAACTTGTAGAGAGTTAGTTTGTGTCCTATCATGTGGTCTGTCTTTGAGAATGTCCCATGTGCACTTGAGAAGAATGTGTATTCTGTAGTTTTGGGGTGTAATTCTCTGTAGATATCTATTAAATCCATTTGGTCTAGTGCTTCATTTAGAGTCTCTGTTTCCTTGCTAATTTTTTGTCTAGATAATCTATCCAGTGCTGTCAACAGGGTGTTGAAGTCCCCTGCTATGATTGTATTGCTGTCAATTTCTCCTTGGAAGTCCTCCCGAAGATTTTTAATATATTTTGGTGCTCCTATGTTGGGTGCATATATGTTTATCAAGGTTATATCTTTCTGTTGGATAGATCCTTTCAATATTATGTAGTGGCCTTCTTTGTCTCTAGTTCTGGCCTTCAATTTGAAATCTATTTTATCAGGAATGAGTATTGCTACCCCAGCTTTTTTTTGCTTTCCATTTGCTTGGAAAATTTTTTTCCATCCCTTCACTTTCCACCTATGTGAGTCTTTTGTTGTGAGGTGGGTCTCTTGTTAACAACATATAGCCCTGGCCAGTTTGCTCAGCGGTTAGAGCATTGGTCTGTGGTCTGGAGAGACCTGGGTTCAGTTCCCGCTAGGGGCATGTACCTTGGTTGCAGTTTGTCCCCAGCCCTGATTGGGTTGTGTGGGTGGCAACCACTCAATGTGTCCCTTTCACATCCATGTTTCTCTCTCTCTCTCTCCCTCCCACTCTATCTGAATAAAATATCAAAAAAAATGTCCTTGGGTGAGGATAAAAAAATAAATAAATAAATAAATAAACAACATATAGATGAGTCATGCTTTCTTATCCAGTCAGCTACTCTGTGTCTTTTTATGGGAGCATTCAATCCATTTACATTTAAGGTGATTATTGATATGTACTTATTTATTGCCATTTTTGTTTAGTGTGGTTCTATTTTTCTTCCTATTTCTACTGCTAATTACAGCAGTCCTTTTAACATTTCTTGCAGTGCTGCTTTGGTGCTAATGTATTCCCTTAGCCTTTTTTTTTGGTCTGGGAAACTCTTTATTTGACCTTCTATTTTGAATGATAGCTTTGCTGGGTAGAGTAGTCTTGGATTCAGATCCTTGTTTTTCATGACCTTGATTACTTCATGCCATTCCCTTCTGGCCTGTAGTGTTTCTTGTGAGAAGTCAGCTGAGAGCCTTATGGGGTTTCCTTTGTAGGTAACCTGTTGCTTATCTCTTGCTGCTTTGAGTATTCTCTTTTTGTCTTTAATTTTTGGCATTTTAATTACTATGTGTCTTGGTGTGGGCCTGTTTGGGTTCTTCTTACTTGGGGCTCTCTGTGCTTCTTGAACTTGAATGCCTTCTTCCTTCACCAAATTAGGGATGTTTTCTGTCACTATTTTTTTTAATATATTCTCTATCCCTTGCTCATTTTCTTCTTCTTCTCCTATGATGCGAATATTATTATGTTTCCAGTTGTCCCACGGTTCTCTTAAGCTGTCTTCCTGTTTTTTAATTGTTTTTTCCTTTTGGTTTTCTGATTGGTTGATTTTTTCTACCTTTTCTTCTAAGTCACTGATCCGTCCTCAGCTTCCTCTACTCTGCTTTTTAAACCTTCCAATGTGTTTTTTCATTTCTGATATGTCATTTTTTATCTCTTCTTGATGGTTTTTAATTTCCAGTTGGCTTATTTTCAGTGGCTCTATGTCCTTACTCATGCTGTTCAGCTTCCTCAAGATCATGGCTCCGAATTCTAGCTCTGTTAACATGCCTAATTGCTCCACATTGATCTCATCTTCGGTGGAGGTCTCTTGCTCTTTCATTTGGCTTCTGTTTCTGTGTTTCACCATTTTGGCTATCACCGTGGGTTTTGGAGCCTGTCAAGTTTTCCCTGTGGGTGTTGGTGTTCTGCTGTTTGAGGCTCCCCCTCCTGGGTTTTGATGAGCGAGGGAGGACCCACGTTAAACACCACTGTCAAGTCTTACTTTCCTGGTTAAAGTTGCTAGCCCAGGAAAGGTACTGTTATCCTCTAGTTTATTGCCTGGAGGCTAGCAGTTGAGGTTACTTGATGGGTTTTGGGTTGTCAGTTGATTGAAAAACTCCCTCAGGTGCTCAGCATAAGGGGATTTCACGAGGGTGGGTAGATGCTGGTTGTTAATGAGCTTTAATTAGCACTTCAGTGGCCCACAGGGTGGGGTTGGATCTCTGAGGGAGGGGCTGCTGCCTCTCCCCATAGCCCTGGGAAGGAGCAATATGGCCACCGTCCTACGTGGCAGCAACTCAGCAAAAGCTCTGAGCACCCTCCAAATCCCGAGTGTCCCCACACAGTTCCAGTCCAGTCTGCCCTCCCTCTGCCGGAGCCCAAGGTGAGTGGCTGTGGCTATTTTAGCCTCTGTCCTGGCTCTGCGCTGTGGAGCCACTTGGGAGTTTAACCCAAGGGTGCCGCTCCCAGCTAAGGCCACTTCCGAGCTGCTGACCATGGGCTCCCAGCCCCCGTCTCGCGCCTTCTCAAGCCTACCAGGATGGAGTCAGTGTCCCTGGTTATATGGTCCTCGCAAGCTGCTTTTCTGTTGGTTTTTCCCGTCAATTTGTCCGTGTTATAGTTGTAATCCCAGTTTGGTTCTGGGAGATGGTCTGTGTAGCTTCTGTTCACTCCGCCATCATTTTGGAATCCTACTTGTTTCAAGTATACTTAGATTTTCTATTGAATTTTGATTATTTGTATCTTTCTCATAATTTGTTTATTTTGCCTAGGTTGTCTAATTTCTTGTCTTTAAAGTTGTTCCCAGTACTTCCTTATAATCCTTTTAACTTCTGTAAAGTCAGTAGTGATAGATACTGCCTTTTCAATCTTGGTTTTGGCAATTTGTAGCTTCTCTCTTTTTTTTTTTTTTTTTTTTTGAGGCTTTTCTTTCTTCTGTAGCTTCTCTCTTTGGTCAATCTTGTTAAAGGTCTGTTAATCTTATTGATCTCTTCAAAGAACCAACTTTGTTTTTATTTTATTTTTTTAGAGGGAGAGAGAGAGAGAGAGAGAGAAACATCGATGTGAGAGCGAAACATCGATGTGAGAGCGAAACATCCATCAGCTGCCTCCTGCATGGCCCCTACAAGGGATCAAGCCCACAACTGTGGGCATGTGCCCTGACTGAGAATAGAACTGACAATAGAACGGGCAACCTTCAGTGCACAGGACAACACCCAACCAACTGAGCTTTACCAGTCAGGGCCATTGATGATTTATTTATTTTTACTTTAATCTTTATTATTTCTTTTTGTTGTTGTTGTTCAGATAGAGTAAGAGGGAGAGAGAGGAAGAGAGAAACATCGACGTGAAAGGGACACATCGAGTGGCCACCACCTGCAGAACCCAACCGGAGCCGGGGTAAACTGTAACTGAGGTACGCGCCCTTAGCGGGAACCGAACCCGGGTCTGTCTGGACCGCAGGCCAATGCTCCAACCGCTGAACCAAACCGGCCAGGGCTAATCTTTATTATTTCTTAACTTCAGCTTGCTTTGGATTTAGTTTGCTCTTCTTTTTTTCTAGTTTCTTAAGGCTTAATTTATTTTTTAAGGCACTGTGTAGCCCAAATGAACTCTTCTTCAGGCTTACTGACCTGTAGGCTGGTAGTTTGTTTCTCCTGATGTAGTAGTCTCTGGAGAAGTACCTAGAACCTCAGAAAGGGCCTAATTTAACAACAATAGAAGAGACAAGTGATCTGTAGTGTATGCCTTACCAACAAGGAGGGGGCTAGGGCTAGACCCATAGTGCTGGGCAGCCTGGATCCTGCCTGCCTATCAGCACTGGTCAGGCCTGAGCTCTGTGTAGGAGATAGCGGCAGTGCAGCAGCAAGTCAGGTGACACATGGAAAGTCAGTGTTTCCCAGGCTTCTGAGGAGATTTTGCCTGATACTGAGCTGGAGGAGACAGCTGCCCCAGACTTCAGAGGCTTCAAGATGGCTTTGGAGGCCTTGCAGAATACCTCTATTGCTTATTAATGACTAAAATTCAAAGCAGAGATTTGATTCCATTAAAGAAATAAGGCTTAGTGGTTTTTGTGTTCACATCGGCAGCACATATACTAAAATTGTAGGCTGTGGTTTTCAGAGACTGGCTAATTGATTTAGTAATGGGCTGGGGAAAAGCACACAAGAGCATGGAAAATCTAAGCCTCTGCCTGAGCAGGTGACATGACTCAGAAGCTCTTTTGGTGTATGTATGCCTAACCTAATGTGAAAGTCCAAGTTCAGGTTAATGTAAGAGAGTTAAGAATTCACTGACTCAGCCTTGGGAACTAATACTATCTGATGTGTAGAGCCTCAAGGTAGAAGAAATCCATTTTTAAAGCACATAATTTGTGAGTTTGCTTTTTTTTTTTCCTTTTAACTAATATTATATAGTAAAAGTGTTATTTGGAAATAATTTTGTGAAATAAAGGCCACTTGGGAATATTTGAAGGGGGAAAAAAAGAAGTTTAAATGCAGTTTAAATGCAGTTTAAGCCCTGGCCGGTTTGGCTCAGCGGTTGGGGCGTCCGCCTGCAGTCCGGAGAGACCTGGGTTCGGTTCCCGCTAAGGGCATGTACCTCGGTTGCAGTTTGTCCCCGGCCCTTGTTGGTCGTGCGGGTGGCAGCCACTTGATGTGTCCCTTTCACATTGATGTTTCCCTCTCTCTCTCTTCCTCTCTCTCCCTCCCACTTTATCTGTACAAAAAATGGAAAAATGTCCTCGGGTGAGGATAAAACAAACAAACAAAAATAAATGCAGTTTAAAAGAAGTTTAAATAGGTTAGGATGGCAAGAGGTCTGAGCAATGCCTGAGCTTACTGGGTATGTATCTGTGGCCTTTCGTTTTCTCATTTGTTAACAAGGAATAGTTTCTACCCAGCCTACTGTGTAAGGCATATTTCAAATAAGTGCTATATATAACTGTTAGATATGGTGTAAATGTAAGGGACTATTAATGTTAGTAACTATTGTGATAGTGACCTGGACAGAGTCTGAGAAGGTCTAGGAGTAGTAGCAGTGCATTATCATCCTTCAAGGTGTGGGGATGAATGTCTGCCCAAAATGGACCTTGTAGCTTAGTAAGGCAGGAGATTCATTGTCTGCTAGTGTAATCATCCCATGGCCCCAAGAGAGTTCAATTGGGAAAATCTGAGGCAAGCTGACAGAGGAGCTCATATAAGAAGGAGCTGTCCTTGTTCTCTCCCCACCCAGGAATTTTGCCAACATTTTATTACTTTGGTTTCAGAAAGAACTGGCTTTCTTGAGGGTTGCTATCATAGAAAAGCAATAAGGCCCAACTCACTTGTGGGGAAGGAATAGTGTACAAAGAACTCTGGACCCCCTTGGGCCCTGTGTCTCCTTTCTTTCTCAGTTTTCATTAACTAAAGAGGACCTTTCTGTCCTAGTAGAGTATTAGGCCAGACAGAAGAGGGACTGGTAGGTCCTATAGGTCAGATCAATTAGAGGGCAGTTCTGAAAGTGTTGGCTGTGGCAGATAAACAGGGTCCTGAGCCTAAAGTGAAAGCCAAGAGATCAAAAATCCGAGCTGGGAAACTGGGAAATAACAGATCAGGAAACCAAGGTCTATCAGCAGCTGTGGTGCTGGAACCCTGAGAAAAGAAGGACATGAATAAAGAGGTCTTACGATTTTATGATGAGGCAAATGCAGAAAAACAAAACGACACTGTCATACAGAATACCATGTTAACACAAAAGCAGAAATTGCTTCTTTTGAATAATCCATCATTTTGTATTATCTGAGTCTCCACTCTCCTCCCCTACCTTCATGCCTCTCTCCATTTCCCTAATTTGCATAGCCAGTCAAGAGTTACTGTATAGCCCTGGCCGGTTTGGCTCAGCGGTTAAAGCGTCGGCCTGCGGTCCTGAGAGACCCGGGTTCGGTTCCCGCTAAGGGCGCGTACCTCGGTTGCAGTTTGTCCCCGGCCCTGGTCGGTTGTGCGGGTGGCAGCCACTCGATGTGTTCCTTTCGCATCGATGTTTCTCTCTCTCTCTCTGTTCCTCTCTCTCCCTCCCACTCTACCTGAACAAAAAATGGAAAAATGTCCTCGGGTGAGGATAAAAAAAAAAAAAAAAGAGTTACTGTATAACTGCATAGGTCAAGAGATAAAAGTTACCTATAGTATAACTGATCTTTGGGAAGATTAATTGTGTCTTTCCCACCATTGTGTATAGTCTTAAAAACCTTAGGCCATATGATACTGGGGAAAGAAGAGGCTTTAAAGCCAAAGGTTTGGCCCTGGCCGGTTTGCCTTAGCAGTTAGAGCGTCAGCCCGCGGACCAGAGAGTCCTGGGTTCGGTTCCTGCTAAGGGCATGTATATTGGTTGCAGTACATCCCTGTCCCAGGTTGGGGTTGTGTGGGTGGCAACCACTCAGTGTGTCTCTCTCACATCGATGTTTCTTTCTCTCTTCCTCCCACTCTATCTGAAGATGAATGCAAAAAAATGTCCTCGGGTAAGGATTAAAAAAAAAAAAGCCAAAGGTTTGAGTCTTTGCTCTGACATTTATTTCCTGTGCGACTAACCTCTCTGAGCTGTACTTTTCTCACCTGCAAAATGGGAGCAATAATGCCTATGTGGTTATTGTGATGCTAACAGGAAATGATGAAAATGCCTGGCCTGCATTGTTGTTCAGCCACCGGTAATTGAAGTAAACTCTGATATCATGTGTTCATTGTCAGATTGTAGTAGAAGGTGAGTATTACAACTCAGGCTCTTAACCCTGTTCTACTACCTCAACCTTGGGAAACCATTTGATATCTCTGGGCCACAGTTTCCTCAGCTCTAAAAAGAGGTAATGAGGTAGAAAGTTGATCTATAATTGCGGATGTCCCTTCCAGTTCTGTGCCTTCAAAGGCATATGGGTCTGTGGTTCAAAGGCATCAACTCGTTAAAGGGGGAAAAAAGTGAGAAGGGGGCCAAAGGGGAAGCCTTAGCCTCAGTCCTGCTAAGGCTACACCAGGGACAGTTACAAACAAAGAACTGTTACCTACAAAGAGAAGGTGTTAGAAGTGTCTGGGAGTTTGCTGCAGGGGTAGTGATTTGCTTGTCACCCAGCATTTGGAAAAGAAATATCAAAGAGAAGATCAGAATAGCCTAGAAGGTTGGAGACTGAGTAGATAGCAAGTATGAGAGAGACCATGAGGCATAGAACCTAGTTTGTGTTCCATTACCCACTTTCTGGGTATTCCCAGTCAAGTTGTTTCTCTTTTTGCAGCCTCCATACCTCCATCTATAAAATGAATTAATCAAGCAATGCATTCTCCAAGGGCCTCTTCAGGGCTTTCTAAAATTTCATTGTCCACTCTCTTCTGGCTCTCAAGTTGTGTTTATACCCCAGATTTTGCTGATGTTGAGGATATCATTCATATGAGAAGGCTTTTTAACCAGCCAGGCTTTATCTAGCCCTAGAGTATTTAGAATGCTCTTGAAACCACAATTTCAGGCCACTAAGAATCATAAATTTTCAGGTTGAATGCCTTGGTCCACCTGGTGCGATCCCCTTATTTAACACTGAGAGAGAATGCAGCAGAGTAGAAAGACTACAGGCTTTGACAGCAGACCTTGCATTAAAATTTCTGCCAGTACTAACTTAATCTCTCTTAGCTATAGACTCATCATCTGAAAATTAGGATAGTGATAATAGAGCAGGCACATAGAGAATTATTATGTGAAGGAGGGGAAAAAACAAACAAAAGAACAGGCCAGAGAGCTGAAGTCTCGTGCTCAGAGTCGAGTTCACACCAGAACCTAGGGTTTTTTGTGTCTAAGTCCAAGGTTTTCTTCTCCTCTAGAGCCAAGGTCGGTTGTACCCATACGAATGTACTAGCAAAGATTAGAACTGAAAGCATGTCAGCTTTCTTAACTTCTCTGCCAACAACCTTCTCAATTCCCCTGTGGCATGTGTCAATAACACAGCCTGTACTTGTTTTAGAAACAAGCACGCTCCATAAGCACTCCTGTTTGATTTGCTTTGGCCGGAACAGGATCCAGATGCTCTTAGAATAGCACAACAGACTCTCCAAATCAGCCCATTCCCATTCTGAGACACTCATAGCTCTGATCTGCTGCTGGCTAGGGTTTGTCCCCAAGTCCTTCCTACCTGTCATGTGAGTCACATTCAGTAGTCTTGCTATTTGCCCTTTCCCTCTTGATGGAAGTAACATTTACTGAATGCTTACCTACCATGTGCCAGGTATTGTGATAGGTACTTTAAATTGATTATCTCCCTTAATCTTTATAACTCATTAAGTTTATTAATAGCACCAGAGTGAAAAGCTGAGGCTCAGTGAAGTTAAGTGATTTTGGCTGAGGTCATATACCTAGTATTGAAAGAATTGAGGTTTGAATTTAGGTCCTTCTAAACCCATAGACCCCCATGCACTTAGTATAGTAAGCTCTTTCCTGAGTACCAAATTGCATTTCTGGCCTGAGTCAGGTCTTCCAGGAGGGGTAGAGTTTTCAGGAGTGCCTAGAAGGAGCTTTTAATGGCTTTAGTATAATAGGAGTATATTTCATGCCTTTAGTGCATTTTCTTTCTTTTTTTTAAATGTTTTTTTTTTTTTTTTTTTTTTTTAGAGAGAGAGGAAGAACGAGAGATAGAAACACTGATGTGAAAGAGAAATATCGATTGGCTGCCTCCTGCATGCCCTCTACTGGGGATTGAGCCTGCAACCTGGGCATGTGTCCTGACCAGGAATCAAACCTGGATCTCTCAGTCCATGGGACGACACTCTGTTCACTGAGCCACACTGGCTGGGCTTCAGTGCATTTTCTTTCTTTCTTTTTTTTTTTTCAGTGCATTTTCTTAGGAGTTTTTGCTCTGCCTCAAACTAACTTCTCTGGGACTCAGGTGTAGGCACAGAGATCCAAGCACTAAGTGAGAGGCCACTAAGTCCCTAGTAAAAAGTGTACTTGTTTTCAATAAGAGAAATAAGACCCTACTTGTATGTCCAACTCTGAAGTACAAGGAAAGAGAGAGAGGGTCTGTACAATTCAAGCTTGATGAGCATCCTTCAGGGACCAGGCAGGAGAGGAGACATATACACATAAAAGATTTTGAAATAATATTGTTCGAATAGGTCCTCAAATCTGTACTCACTTTTCAGTTTACAGAGTACTTGCAGAGATATTACTGTGAGGAAACTGAAGGCACCTGCCTTCATGTGACAGAGCCAGTGGCTAGAGTCTAAATCCTTAGTCTTGATAAGACCAGTAAGTCTAAGTCACCTCTGAGAGGGTTCTGTCCCTGGCATGGGCCTACACAGTCTTAAAATCTTAAGTTGCAAAAGGGTCAGGCCCTTAGTCTCTGCCCTTTTCTGAGCCTTTCTCTGCCCACTTGTCCCCTTCCTTACCCATTCCTACTCAACTGCTAGGACCTTCTTAATGAGACCCTCTTGGAATATAGTTTTAGGCATGGAGTAAGAGGAGATATATATATATTTTTGAATTGTGCAAATTCTCAACTTTATTTTTAAATGACCATTATTCATGCTGGCCTCTTATATCCAGCTTTGCCATCTAGGGGCGTGTAAGAAGTCAAAGTGTACATTAAGCAAATACAAGAACTGAGAAATATCCGTTCAGGACAGAATTGGGGTGCCGGGTTGTCAGCTACCACAGCCTTCACCAGGAGAAGTGGGGCGAATGGGCAGATCATCTGACCAGTGCCAACCTGTGCAGCAGAGCGGCCGCGGGTCTGCAGTTCCTCCAGGATCCAGGGCAGGATGTCAGCTGCAAAAGTCTCGAGGTAGAATGGTGATCTCACCTTAAACCCTTTCCAAACCACCTCCAAGATTTCCTCAAAGCGAGGAGAGGAGATATTTTTGGCTTTGCATTTTCTCCAAGATCATTTTGCCATAAGATGATAGAATTTTAGGATGTCAGAATGGGAAGGGACCTTAACTAATGTCATCGAGTTTATAGAGGAACCTATATTTAAACATAAAATTCAGCATCTAAAACATCAGTTGGAGCGTTGTCCTATACAACAAAAGATTACGGGTTCAATTCTCAGGGCACATACCTAGGTTGTGGGTTCGATCTTTGAGGCGTGTGCAAGAGGCAACCGATCAATGTTTCTCTCTCACATTGATGTTTCTCTCCCCCCACTTCCTCTCTCCCTAAAAATCAATGAAACATACCTGTGGTGAGGATTTTAAAAAATAATAAAGAAGAAAATAAATTAAAACAGAGCTGCTTGAAGTTGAGCAGGGAAGGGGGTGGGTAGAGCCCTGTAGTTCAGCCTCTGCCCTTACCCTCACCAAAGATAGCCCCTGAGGCATCTGCCTTAAACCTGCAGAGTTTCCAGGACCCTGTCCAATGAACTAGACCAACTTTCCCATTTTATAATTTCACAATTGAGACCCAGCAAGGGGCAATAAAAATATGCCTAAGGTTGCATGGTGAATTAGTAGTAAGTCTCCTGACTCTTAGTCTGGTGCCCTGTTCATAAGTGACCACCTATTTCAGTTCACTAACATCCTGTGCCAGGATGTCAGGCTTCTCTTGACTCCTGGCAACTGGTTCTTGTGAAGTAGACAGGTCTATGGATGTGCATAATTCTCATACATATGGTGAGCATGTTTCAAGTTTTGTTTAACTCATTAATGTGGGAAAGAGAAAGAGAATAGCTGAGAAACTAGATTTATGTTGTTAGTGGAAAAGGGATTGCTGAAATTAGATCCAATGTTGATTAATGTCCCAATGAAAATGAAAATGTAACCTTTGGTGTTATCCTCTCTGCTTAAAAAAAAAGTGCACTGTCTCAGTTTTCTACACATTAACCTCCAACTTGGCAGAATTTTTAAACACTTGGGATTTAACCATTTGTGAACAGTAAGTCAAACAAACTGCCATACTCCAGTTGTATCAGGTGACTCTCAGATACCTATTTAAAAATATTCTAACGCCCTGGCCGGTTTGGCTCGGCGGTTAGAGCGTCGGCCTGCGGTCCTGAGAGACCTGGGTTCGGTTCCCGCTAAGGGCGCGTACCTCGGTTGCAGTTTGTCCCCGGCCCTGGTCGGTTGTGCGGGTGGCAGCCACTCGATGTGTTCCTTTCACATCGATGTTTCTCTCTCTCTCTCTCTGTTCCTCTCTCTCCTCCCACTCTGCCTGAACAAAAAATGAAAAAATGTCCTCGGGTGAGGATAAAAAAATAAAATAGAATAGAATAGAATAGAATAGAATAGAATAGAATAGAATAGAATAGAATAAAATAGAATAAAATAAAATAAAATAAAAAAAATAAAAATATTCTAACATGCCCGGCCCGTGTGGCTCAGTGGCTGAGCGTCAACCCATGCATCAAGAGGTTACCAGTTTGATTCCCGGTCAGGGCACATGCCCAGGTTATGGGCCCAATCCCCAGTGGGGGCCTTGCAGGAGGCAGCCAATCAATGTTCTCTCTCATTGATGTTTCTATCTCCTTCTCCCTTCCTCTTTCTCTAAAATCAATAAAGAAAAACAATTTTTTAAGTATTCTACATGACTTTATTTTTTTATTATTATTGTTTTTTTATTCTTACCCGAGGACATTTTTTCCATTTTTTGTTCAGATAGAGTGGGAGGGAGAGAGAGGAAGAGAGAGAGAGAGAGAAACATCAATGTGAAAGGGACACATCGAGTGGCTGCCACCCGCACGACCCAACCAGAGCTGGGGACAAATTGCAAGGGAGGTACGCGCCATTAGCGGGAACCGAACCTGGGTCTCTCTGGACCGCAGGCGGATGCTCTAACCACTGAGCCAAACCGGCCAGGGCTACGTGACTTTAAAAGGTCTCGCAATCATTTTTTGCCTTACTTCCAAGTTTTGGATAATTTTCTTTAATATACCACTACTGAAAGTGATCAATCTCTCTTTTTTTAATCCTAATCCAAGGCTGTTTTTACATTTATCTTCAGATAGAGTGGGAGAGAGAGAGAGAAATATTGATGTGAGAGAGACACATTGATTGGTTGCCATCCACACCACCCCAACTGGTGCCAGGGACGAACTGCAACCAAGTTACATGCCCTTGACCAGAATTGAACCCAGGACTCTTTGGTCCGCTGGCTGATGCTCTAACTGCTGAGCCAAACCAGCCAGGGCAGTGATCAGCCTCTTATATTAGAGTGAGCTAGAGTGGGCCCAACCCAGGAAAGTACCTTTCTGCTCAGTTGTATAGATCCAACTTCTTTGTTGAAGCTTCTGCGGGTAGCAGCCATAAGCAAGATATTGAGCTATCCTGCAGCTCTGCTCACTGGCCTGAAGCTTGGCTTTTGTTAATCTTGGACTTGCTTCTTCCCTGGTCAAGGAGACTTTTCCCTGCCTCTAGCTATCCTCAGGGTCATCTTGGATGCAAAGAGGGTACAATTACATGTGGAGGAAGTTTGTTTTTGTTTTGAGCCTAGAGTTCTCAGGTAAAGTAGGTAACTGCTTTTTCATTATGTGGTTTTATCTCTGAACTCAATGTTTTACCCATCTCTCATTCTCACTGCTACCACTCAAGGCCAGATCTTAATCATCTCTCACCTGGACTATTTTAACTGTCAACTAATTCATTTTCCCACCTCTAGCCTTTGTTCCTGAAATATAACTTTCTTTCTCTCTTCATAGGTTTTAAGATGCAGATCTTATTTCTATCACTTTTCTGCTCATACAACTTCTAGAATGAATCCAGTCTCCTTAGCATGACATTCAAGGCTGCAAAAACTATTTCTCTCCATTCTTTCCAGCTTTTCCTGCCCACTCTTCCTCAGGCTTTCGGTTCCATAGGAGTTCATCCTAGTGGGTAGAAATATTAGGGAAACCAACTGTTTTGGATAGTATGAAGGAAGAACTAATTACCTGATCAAATCTGCAAATGAAGGTTAGGAAGCATTCTTAGTTGATAAGCATCCCAGTTTGATAAACATTTGTGCCAGGCACCAGGGATAGGTTCTTAGGAATAAGAAGAAGGCCAACATATGGTCAAGGACTTTGGAGCCATATTTATCAAGGAAGAAAGCAGGTAAAGTAAGTAGACTACAGTGATGATCACTATAATGGAAGCATGTGGAGTGCTTTGGGAACATGGAGAAAAAGGGGACACTAACTACTTGAGAGATCAAGGAAGGCTTCACAGAAGAGATGATATTTGAGTTGGACTTCAAAGATGGAACATTTGGAGAAAGATTAGGTATTTACTTGACAATTGTGAAAAGTAATCTGTAGCTTCCAAACAAAGGGATCAGTGAGGACAAAGGCAGAGATGCTTGCATGTGTGTCTTAGAAAAAGGTAAACAGGCCCTGGCCGGTTTGGCTCAGCGGTTAGAGCGTCGGCCTGCGGTACAGAGAGACCTGGGTTCGGTTCCCGCTAAGGGCATGTACCTCGGTTGCAGTTTGTCCCCGGCCCTGGTTGGTCGTGCGGGTGGCAGCCACTCGATGTGTCCCTTCACATTGATGTTTCTCTCTCTCTCTCTCTTCCTCTCTCTCCCTCCCGCTCTATCTGAACAAAAAATGGAAAAATGTCCTCGGGTGAGGATAAAAAAAAAAAAATAATAAAAAAAAAAAGAAAAAGGTAAACAGTTCATTGTAGCTAGAGTATAGGATTTCAGGAATGGAGTGTGGTTAGGTTAAAGTTATCAAAGTAAGTTAGGGTAAAACTGTTAGGCCTAATGTTCCAGGCTAAGGAAATACTGTGCACATATTGTGTTTCACACATAACGTGTGATAATGATCCTTGAATTGATATGTATTTGTCTAGTTGTGCATGTGTGTAGCTAGCTATATGTTAGGATGTGTGTTACATTTGGAGATCATTTTTGAAGATCTATTGAAGCAAAGCAAATATCAAAAATTGGAGCCAAAAGAACAGGCGAAACCTATGCTCCCCTGGGCTTGAACTTCTGAGATATTTACCAGTTCCACAAGTTCCAAAATCATAGCATGCCAGAATTGGAAGCGACCTTTGGGACCAGTAGTTCATACATCTATCCATTCAACAAATGCCTGCTACTACTCTTGGAGCTGCAGTACAGTAGTGAACAAAACAGACCTCCTTTAAGGAAATTGTTTTAGTGGGGAGACAGAAAATGAGTAAATCTCTCATTTCATAGGTGTTATGGAGAAAAATAAGTAGGGATAAAGGGTTAAAAAATGGCCAGGGACTGGCTTTTCTGAGGAGAAAGATTATTTCCAGCTGAGAGAAGAGCAGGTGAAAAAGCCTCAAGGCAAGAGTGTGTTTGTAGAGAAAAGAAAACAAAACAAAAAACTAGAAGTCAGACTTTGTGGCAGAAGCAGTACCCTGAGGGGGAAAGAAGCAGGAGATGAGGTTAGAGAGGGGACAGCTGAGACTAGTACAGGGCCCTGAAGTCCATTTGGCCAGTGAGAAATAAGGCTAACAAATAGCCAGGGCTACATAGCAAGTTAGTAAGCAAGGCCAGGATTGGTACCATCCTGCTTCAGCCTCCCTTCCTTTGCCCCCTGATGTATTCTGGCTTTTACCCAAGATTAACTTGAACCCCTTTTAATTTCTTCATTTTCCTCTTCCTCTCTCAGTTCTCTTTTCCTTCCTGGACACAGCTCTCTTTTCCTTCCCCTGTGCCCAGGACTCCTGTCACACCATTGTTCTGTTTTATTTCAGGCTTCTTTGCTTAATCACAGCATTAGCATTTCCCACACTCAAATTTGCACACATGACCTGGTAATAGAGTGATTTCTGGAAGATCAAAGCTACAGAGGTTCTCGATATCTTTTAGTTCAACCCCTGACATTAAAAACCCAGAGAGGACAAGCAACTGGCCCAAGGCCACTTATCTAGTTAGTGGTGGAACTTGATTTTCTTCTTTGCCTCCCAATCTCTAGCTTTTCATTTTCTTCATGCTACCTCTCTTTTTAGTGTCCAGCAAAAAAGAGTCAAGTTATGATCCATAGAACTGAGCTAGCATTCAGTGGCTCTCTGCCACCTGCCCTTATTTTAGCTTTGTATTTGGTCTTTGTCATGTGGATTTACTGTTTTATTCTGGCCAGTCTTTGAACTACCCTTTGCAAGGAGAGCATGTCGCTAAATTGCTTACTTTCATTTATTCTATCCCCATGCTCAAACCAGCAGCCTGCTCTTAACCTCCAGTCTATATCCTATATCCAGGCTTGTCTTTGAACCCAACCCCAGGCTTATCTCTGGAGAAGCAATGTTGAAAGGATATATCTGGATGTGAATCCCACTTTTGGCCATACTGGGACAAAGTAATCTTGGGCAAGTAACTTGACCTGAGACCACTTTTCTCATCTGTAAAATAGAATGTTAATACCTGCTCGATGGTCTCATTGGAGAGATTATTTAAGGTATTATATGTTTACATCTCAAGTATTTTAAAAATAGAAACTTACTCCTCCTTAAAGGCCCATCCTGAATGCTCTGCTCTCCTCTTTTTCCTAATTAGCTAATAGCTAACACTTCTTGGATGGGCTTCTGTGTGCTAGGCACTATGCCAAGTGCTTTTTTAAAAGTACCTATTACGCCCTGGCCGGTTTTGCTCAGCGGTTAGAGCGTCGGCCTGTGGTCCAGAGAGACCCGGGTTTGGTTCCCGCTAGGGGCACGCACCTCAGTTGCAGTTTGTCCCCGGCCCTAGTTGGGTCATGCGGGTGGCAACCACTCAATGTGTCCTTTTCACACCGATGTTTCTCTCTCTCTCCCTCCCACTCTAAACAAAAAATGTCCTCAGGTGAGGATAAAAAAAAAAAAGTACCTATTAGGCCAGTTTGGCTCAGCGGTTAGAACGTCAGCCTGCCGTCCAAAGAGACCTGGGTTCGGTTCCCGCTAAGGGCATGTACCTCGGTTGCAGTTTGTCCCTGGCCCTGGTTGGTCATGCGGGTGGCAACCACTCGATGTGTCCCTGGCCCTTTCACGTCAATGTTTCTTTCTCTCTCTTCCTCTCTCTCCCTCCCACTCTATCTGAACAAAAAATGGGGGCGGGGGGGAGTACCTATTACTGCATGTGAATCTACATTTATCTCAAAATTAATAGTTATGTAGATAGATGCCACGTTAGGATTCAGTATATACCTATGTTCCAGTTCTTGCTATTTTCTAGCTGTGTAAACTTGGACAAGCCTCTTGACCTCACTCTTAAGTGTTTTTCCCACCAGAGCCCTGAAATTCCATTCCAGAACCATTTGGAAACCTGACTTGCTTACCTGTTCACCTTGGAAAATGTTCCTTTGTTGATGACAGAGCAAAAGCCACTGGGCTGGCCCTGTGTGACTTGGAGAGGACAGGACAGGAGGCAAAGAACTAGGTGCCTGGGAGCCATTAGATCAAGAATTGGCAACTCATCACACATCAAATAAATCAAAAGATTTCTGAGGTAGGAGCCTGGGGGTTGTGTCTGCTTAGATTATGCTCTGGGGAATCAGGGGGATTGCAAACTCTGTTGAATAGGAGGACCAACAATGGACAGCCACCCTTGCTTGTGCCTGGGCAAAAAAAAACAGTGTGTCAGCGGCAAGTATCCAGCATGGCTATGGCTACCCATAGGCTATCTCTGCTATTCAGGACATCAGCCTCTGGCCCTGTATTAGCCCCTGGAAAAGGCTGCTGTGGTTTGATAGTACGAGCCCAGTCTCTGGAATTACACAGACATGAATTCAAATCTTTTCTTGCCAATTACTAATTGTGTTCCGTAGGCTAGTTCTTTTTTTTTAAATCCTCACTCAAGGATGTTTTTCCATTTATTTTCAGACAGAGTGGGAGGGAGGGAGGGAGGGAGAGAGAGAGGGTAAAACATCAATGTGAGAGAGATACATCGATTGGTTGCCTCCCTCACAACCCCAACCAGGGCTGGCAACTGAACCACAACTGAGGTATATGTCCTTGACTGGAATCAAACCCGAGACTCTTTGCTCCACGTGCCAATGCTCTAACCGCTGAGCCAAACTGGCCAGGTCCTTAGGCTAATTTTACCTCTCAGAGCTTTAATTTCCCTGTCTATATAATAGTGCTGTTGATACCTACTTTTGGAGTTGTGAGGCTTCAAAATGTCTTAGGTAAATAGATTTCTTACCTGATACTTAGTTGGGTGAAAAGCATATTATCTCTTTGAAGATCACTACTCTTAGAAGGTGGCATTAAAAACTCAGCTGCTCTGATTCTCTGACCATTCTACCCCCTCCAGATATGCTGGATCCCTCCTTTTCTTTCTCAAGTTCAGGCTCCAGAAATGTTAGGCAAGAAGGAGCCTCCCACACCATCTCTATCTGACCGGGTGAAATATCTGAGTAAGCAGGACTGTTACATAGCAGATATACAGGGCTAGGGTCCCAGATAGCTCAGGCAGCAGCTGATGAACAAAAGGCTTTTCTCTGTTCCCAATAGATTGGTCCTTGGGGATCCTACTTTGAAATTCTAATTGACACAGGAAGGAAAAGATTCATTAGGCTCTGGACTCATTAAAATGCTCTGCTGCTCACCTACGATTTATTCTTGGCACTTTATCAGGAGGAATTAAGTAAACCAATAGGCTGGGAGGCTGCTGACAGCAGAGTCCAATGTGCCTAGTGCTGCTTGTGGGATGGGGATGTTGGGTCCCCCAGCGCATAGCTGGTTTCAGAATTTCCTCACTTCTTGACTTAGCATGAGTCCAAGTCTCATATACTGTCAGTGCTGAAAGGACCTTCTGAGATCATTCATAGATGATAACTCATTTATGGATAGTCCAAACGAATGGGGCTTGCCCAAGATCACCAAGCACAGTAGTGGTGGAGCTAGCATAAAAAATCAGTCAGGTCGCCCTGGCTGGTTTGGCTCAGCGGTTAGAGCATCAGCCTGCGGTCCAGAGAGACCCGGGTTCGGTTTCCGCTAAGGGCACGTACTTCGGTTGCAGTTTGTCCCCGGCCCTGGTTGGGTTATGCGGGTGGCAACCACTCGATGTGTCCCTTTCACGTCGATGTTTCTCTCCCTCTCTCTCCCTCCCACTCTATCTGAACAAAATATCAAAAAATGTCCTCGGGTGAGGATAAAAAAAAAAATCAGTCAGGTCTCCTTATGTCCAGGCCAGGAACATTTTCTTCTACATCACCCTTGGATTTCTAGATCCAGAATTTTATTCAACCTTTAATAGATACTTTTGACACATTCTGTGTGCCATGATGTGATAAACGAAACAGGTATGGAAGGAGCCCCCCAGTATTAGGAGAAATTAGAAAGGCCTGAAGGGTGAATAGGAATTATTAGCTCGGCAAAGAACCCAATGAGCAGTGTTCAAGGCTGAAGGACCAGCGCCTACAAAGAATCAGATCCTACAGGAATGGAAAGTTGAGTCTTGCCGGAGTGGAGAAATTGTGGAAGAGATGCAAAATTAAGACAAGTCAAATCTATGAGGTTTGGTCCACTGTCTCTGCATATAAGAACTCTAGACCTAGGATTAGGAGTTCTGGGTTATGTATGTTTTTGCTACCAGTATGTTAGTCATTATTCAGGTAACATTTATTTAACATCTTTTAGGTGTGCCATGCTGGACATTGGGGTACAAAAATGTGTAAGATGTATGTAGTCCCCTCCCTCAGATCTTGTCAGTTTAATGAGGCAAACAGACTAATAAACAACTTCTATAATAAATCAAAGGAATAATTACCTCTGCTGGAGGAGGTAAGAGTTGAACTGTATATTACTGTCAGTATTTTCTCTGGACTTCGATGATCCTACCTGCGAAATGGTGATAACTACTGTCCTATATCGCTTATGAGCTGATGGGAAGACAGCTTTGTAATGACTAGTATTTGTGTGGCATTTTGTGGATTTCAGTACACATCAATTAATTGAATCTTAACTGAATGTTAGGACTTAGGAAATTTCCCAATTTAGAGATGAGGAAACTAAGAGTCAGAGAGGTTGAAGCTTACTCATGGTTTTATAGCTTTTGATTAACAAAAGTTAAGATTGTAAATCTAAATCCTGTGCTCTCTTTGGCAGTACAGTGGTTTGAACAAACTGAAAAAGAGACAGAAGGTGACCTTTCTTTCTCCTATTTGAGTGACAGATTTCCTTCTCCCTTCACTAGAAATGCAAAAAACATCTCCAGCGTGAGGAAAGCAGACCTAAATTGGGTGGGAAGAAAGAAAGGGAGCTTATTTTAAGTCTTCCCCAGACTGGGCTCTGAACTTTTAAGCCCATGTGCCGCAGTGCTCCTTCAGCTTCTGCTGGTCCATCTCATGCCATTTACAGAGTGCTGTCTCAGCCATTATCTCATTGGCTACACATAACAACTTGTGGGATAGACAGAGCCTGCTTTACAGATGGGTAAACTGAGAGCCACAGAAGGTAAGTAATTTTCCCAGAGTCACTGAATTATTCATGCCAGAATGCAGGGCTCCTGACAGCAAACAGATGCTAAGTCATGGAATGTAGGCTCCTTTGATTCAGTTCACTTTACACTTTACGCAGTTCACTTGACACAATTCTTGAATATACCCCGTGAGGCAGAGACTTTGCTATACAAGAGAGGCTCTGATTAGGCTCAAACCATTTTGGTGCAGTGCCTTCCTAAAGAGCAAGGACTTCTGTTATTTACTTCTCTGTCCCCAGCCAGGGCCCAGTTCCAAGAATATTTTGCTGTTGTTTTTGGCCTCAGTCTGCTAGAAACTGGAGGGAGCAGATGGCCACAGCAATGTGGATCATGAGGGTGTGATGTCAGGCAGGGCGAGAGGATAAGCTGAGAGGCCTAGACACATCTATTGCTGCCTAGGCCCCTGCCAAGGTATTTTTTATCCTGAACGAAGTGAAGCTGGCCAACCCAGCTCCTATCTCCAACCACCTCCCCTGCTCCCCACCACACTCATGCACACTCACTTTCATACACTTGTTGGACTCCTGGATAGATTTCATACAAAAGCTTCTAGGACCTGCTGTCTCTAGGCATGTTCCAAGATGAGGTTAAGTAGGCTCTCCTCACAGCCAGTCTTGCCTCTTCTACCAGGCTCCTGCCCACTCTGCTGCTGTTACTCCTGACTCCTTAGGCAGATTGGTTGTTTAGTGTGATTTTGACAGACAGCCTAAAGAGTAATCAGTACTGGTACTGAGAAATTGACATATTTCCTGTGTATCCTAAATCCTAACTGGAAAATTTTAAGAGGCTCTTTATCGGGGGGTAACTGGGATAAGGACAATTGACTTCCATCATGGGAAGCCTGCAAGACCTCAAGTACCTTATAAACTATGAAAGGAAATAGTCATATTTATTCACAATGTTTCAGATGCCCCTCATATTCATCTTTATGCATAACAGAGCTCTTTCATACTTGTTATTGCCTTTGAATCTTTGAGCAACTCTGTGAGTGAAGCAGTGTGAGGATTACTAGTCCCACTTGACAGTTGAGAACAGGGAAGGTTAATCAAGGTGGCAGAGCCCCAAGCAGAACCAAGATTTGGGAAATAAATAGTCCTGGGTTTGAAATCTGGTGCTCACCACTTGTTGGCTACATAACCTTGGGCAAGTTATTTAGCCTCCCCAAGCCTCAGTTTCCTTCTCTATAATAGGAGGATAACAATATTCTTATGATTGTCTAAGGATTCAGTGAAATCATGTAGAGAAAATGCTGGCACAGTATAGAACAAGTATTAGGAGCTCAGTAAACTGTAGGCTTTCCCCTTAGTGTTTTAAATGTCTTATATTCTGAATTTTTGAAAATTACTACTCTCACTACAGTAAAATGAACTACATGTAATAAATTCCTATTAGCCAGAGTATCATTTAAGTGCCTCACTGGGTTAAGAGAACTAGATTAGTGGGAGGCATGGGTGCCCCAGGCACTAGCTAAGTACTTCTGATATGAATCACAGTGGGTTTGAGTTGATAAGGGACCCTAGAGATCTATTCCAGTGTGCCTTTCTCAGAAGAGATATTAATAATCTAGGAAAAGTCTGATCAAATAATGCAAACTACTTTTTTGTTTTGTGCTTATTGGTTTGTTTGTTTGTTTGTTTGTTTGTTTGTTTGTTTTAGAGAAAGAAAGGGAGATAGAAACATCGATGTGAGAGAGAAATATCCATCGGCTGCCTCCTGCATGTCCCCCACTGCAGATTGAGCCCACAATCCAGACATCTGCCCTGACCAGGAATCAAACCAGGACCTCTCAGTCCATGGGAATATGCTCAATCCACTGAGCCACACCGGCCAGGCTTAAAGTACATATCTTCATTGCTGACTTCTTAGAGCCTTTAGTGTGCATGTGACTTGGAGAGGTGGGGGAGAATGGAGTATGCCAACTTTCCTGTCTGTATTTGACCTGGGAGCCTCTTTTCTCAGGAACTTTTATTAACATCTTGAGGAACACTGTTCTTTTGCAGAAGAGTTCATGCAACACTAATCTGATCCAGTTTCTCCATTTTCTAGATGAAGCAACGAAGGTCTGTAACCAGCTTTATAGAGGCAGTCCACAAACCAAGCCTAAAGTTCAGGGTTCCTGACTCCCTTTTTGGGCCATAGCACTATTTACACTCCTCCGTTCTTCTATTTCTAGCCAGCATATCATAAAATTACAGAGCATTCTGCAAACCACTAATCAGAGGGCATTGTTAGAGAGTCAAGCTTTCTGTTTTGATGTGTTTATCCCAGAAAACAGGAAAATGAGGAAAAAATAGGCTTCACGGCCACCAAATGTTTCCAAACAATTGAAGGACCAGGGGTTGGGTAATTAGCTCAGTGTCTGGAAAGGTTCCTCTAACCCACACAGCTTAAAGTCTGTTCTTGCTTTAAGAAGTTTCACGTGCATCCACAGGCTTATCTAAGAAGCCCACAGTGCAGTTCCCACTGATGACCACTCTGACACCAGTAACTATGGGAACAATCCTGAGAGGGGTCTGAAGAGAATGTGTCAGACTTCTGCTCCTCCATTACCATCTTCATCAGTGAATTTGATGGGTAGGAATGTACTCCAGGATTTTATCCAGACCCTAGCAGAGGGAGTTGTCCTTGGCATTTGGTGAGGGCTATCTTTGCATTTTACTAAGCCTTCTATTTCAGATCTAATAAAAATATTACCTTTACATTTGCAAAGTTGTATAGTAGACATTTTTTGAAGAATACAAAAGTATTTTTATTTTTTCATTTAATGATATGAAACAAATACTGACAACATATTCACATATAACTACTGCTTTAATCTCTAGATGAAGCAAACTGTATTAATATTTTAAAAGTTCATTCCAACGCATTTCTTCTTTTATACTCTAAAACATCTTTATTATGTTTTTGTTTTTGTTTTATCCTCACCCGAGGACATTTTTCCACTTTTGTTCAAATAGAGTGGGAGGGAGGGAGGGAGGGAGGGAGGGAGGGAGAGAGAGAGAAACATCAACGTGAAGAGGACACATCAAGCGGCTGCCTCTCGCACAACCCCAACCAGAGCGGGGGAGGAATCACAACCGAGGTACATGCCCTTGACCGGAATTGAACCCGCAGCTCATTAGTCCACCGATCGACGCTCTAACCTCTGAGCCAAACTGGCCAGAGCCCATTATTATGTTTGATGAGATAGATCCACAAGAAGATTGGGCCCAAAGTTAATCCAACTTTCATCCAGTCTGATGAACTGCTCAGGGCCTGGCCGGGCTCCCTACAGTAGACTTTTTAAAACACATCTGATACTCAAAACAGTCCTGTGACATAGGGTTTATCTTCCATATGTTTATCCAGTGTTCTTTTCATTAAGCTAGCGTGGTGGGGCTCAGTGGTTGGACTCATCTCAAGGTCACCAGGTAATTCAGAGAGAAAGGTCTGGGTCTCCCTTGCTATTTGATTACTGACAAGGATGGTGGTTTCTAGCCTTTTTTGCTCTCTTCTTGGTAAGGATCCTGTACATCTTCCCTACCACAGAAAGCCCAGAGTCAGCAGTTTCTGGGCTACAGATTCAACCTCTTTGAGCCTCTGCTCCTTGTTGTCTACTGAACAAAGACACCAGTGTTCCCCAGCTTCTCACTCTGTCCCTCATTTGTTCTCTCTGTCATCACTGTCTTGCCTTTTAGTCCTGTTTGATGGGTGAGGAACTTGGGCTCATCTAATAAATACTAACAATACAGTTCACTTGTTGTTGTTGTTGTTGTTGTTAATCCTTATCTAAGGATATTTTTCCATTGGTTATTTTAGCTAGAATGGAAGGGAGGGAGGGAGAGAGAGAGAGAGAAAGAGAGAGATGTGAGAGAGGCACATGGATTGGTTGCCTCTTGCATGACCCTGACCAGGGCCGGGGATTGAACCTGCAACCCAGGTATGTGCCCTTGACTGGGAATCTAACCCGTGACCCTTTGGTGCACAGGCTGACGCTCTAACTACTGAGCGACACCAGCCAGGGCTATACAGTTCACTTTTAAGGAGTTGACATGTCAGGAACACTGAGAAACCATTTACCAAAACAATGCCCACCTAGGATTCTTTCCCCTGTTAGTTAGCTGAGATTCATTGAGCATCTACTGGTTGCCAGGGCAGAGTTGAAGCTGGGATTACAAAGCTTAATAAAAGAATTCTGCCTTAAGGGAGTTCAGAGTCTAATGGGTAAAGACAGATGTGTGAATCAAATGTATAGCAAATAATCGCTGTGCCAGAGGTCTGTAGGTGATATTGGGGGTCCATAGGAGGGAGTAACTGGATCTGCCCAAGGGATGGGAAACAAAAGGCTTTCCTAAAGAGTTTTACCAGGGCACCACATCAGTGGATTTGTGTTCAGAAAACTTGCCCCCAACCTCCCTCACTACATCAAAAATTAGTTCCAGCTCTGCTTTATTGATGCAGCAATCTGTCTTAACCTTACTCAATGGTAAGAGCTTGCTGTTTAGAGTCATCTACTGAATGGGGCCAATAGGAATAATGCTTTTATTTAGAAAATTCCTGAATGCTTAACTTACTGGGACATTATCTCATTGAATCCTCACAATAACCCAATGGAAAAAGTACTATAATATTATTCCCATTTTTCAAATGAGAAAACTAAGGCATGTATAGGTTAAGTCATACAGATGATACTTGGCAGAGCTGGAATTTGAACCTAGGCAAATTCAGAGTCAGTCTGAAAGGGCCTCAGAAAGAACCATGTAACCTTGATATAATTCTTAGCTCAAAGAGCTGTTGCAAAAATGAGAAGTAATATACTTAGTAATACATCTACTATATAATAAGCCATTAATAAATCATAATAATCACATATTACAAAACAGTCTTTCCTAAAGGCTTGGGTTGATTGGACCCTTACAAAAATGCCTCCTCCTTTCTCTCCCAGGTCTCTCCTGGCTTTGTTATCTGTACAGCCTGCTTCTTTGTTTTTAAAAAATAATAGGGCGGGGACAGGGGCGGTGGTACCTGGTGTTCAATTCAGCAGGTACTCCCTGAGCTCCTATCCTGGGCCAGGACCTATTTTGAAAGGTGATGAGGCATGCCAAGATGAAATAGATTGCGGTCCCTGCCACTCAGGACATCACAGTCTAGGAGAAGAGATTACACACAAACAGATCATTTTAATACAGCCTCTTCAGATGGATCTTAGGCAGCACATCAGACCCCACTGCCCACAGCTCATACCACAACTAGGAAGGTAAGAATGACTTGCTGTTATGTTCATTGTTGAAATAATCATCCTATTAATATCCTTGTCATCATTAAAGCAGCTGTTAGTAATGTAAAAAGTACTAATACCTTAGAGAAGGTCAGCAGCTACTCAGAAGAGACCTTTAACATGCTCATTTTATTTTTATGGGAGTGAAGCAGTGACATTCCTAAATTGCTGGTAGGGCTAGTGAGTCCTTGGCTTGAGGAACATCCTGTGAGGAAGGATTTATATCCCTCAGGCCTCCCCCCTGGCCACCCATATCACTTACTTTATAGCTTGTTGTACCCAGACACTTTTTTTAATTTAGCAGAATAAGCAAGAAGAGGGAGGTAGCTTTCTGAGGCAGGACAATCTGCCAAGAGAAGCAGTGACTGAGCATCTGTTGAGATTGGCAGGGGTTATGCCAAGGTAGCAGGGCTTCATGAATGTATGTATTGTTGCATGAGGTTCTTTCAGTTAATAGATCCATGAGCATTATTGGAGCTGCTGCCATGCGCCAAGCAATGTGTTAGGTGATGTGAAAAATCCCCCAAAGTTCACCTAACACAGACAAAGGAGTCAACACAGACAGGATGCTTTGATCCGGTGTTGACTTGAGCGGTTTAGATTCTCAGGAGCTATAGGAACTAATGAGTACTTCCTCACTGATCACTGTCTTATGTGATATAGGAGTGGGTCATAACTCTCATGATGAAGTTCAGGCTCTTCAGTGGCTGTCCTCAGCCAGGCTCCCTGCTGTCATCTCCTGTATCATCCAATCTACACTCCAGCCCAAACCACAATACATATTATCCCCTAAATATGGAAGCTCTGTCTAGCTTTCACAACTTTGCTCATGTTGTCTCCTCTTTTCTAAATGTTATCTCATCTGTTTGTGGGCGCATTTCAACTCATCCCTCTGGACAAGATCAGAACTTGATGACCCCTCTTCTTTGATTCCCTCCTTTCCCTTTTCTCCTACCCCTTTGGTAAGTGACATGCCTCTAAGTTCCCAAGTTTTCCTGTGATAGCCTCTGTCAAGATGAAACATAGGTTTTGGTTTTCCTGAGATCTCTATCTCTGGGGTAGGATTGAACTTTGTTAATTTCTGTACTTCGTACAGTTACTTTGGCAGTAATAGGTGCTCAGTAAATTATTTTTGGATGAGTAAATAACAAAAATTTTCAGCATATTATTCCTCTACAGTAACATCGTTGTGGCATTCAAAACTTTATAGACTCAAAAACTAATAAACACAGGATAATATTTTCTTCATATATACATGAAAACACAATGAGGATTTGCTTTCTCCCTTCTAAATAACATCCCCACCCCCACACAATATGATAATACATGATTCTGGTGATGTTGCTATGAAAGTGCCATTCATTGATGATAGGAATGTAAATTGGTACAGCACTTTTGAAAAGCAATTATGCAGTGTATCTCAAGAGCCATAAAAATGTTTATACATTTTGACACAGTAATTTCACTTCTGGGAATCTGTCCTAAGGAAATAATCCAATATATAGAATAAACTTTCCCTCAGGTGCTATTATTTGTAATAGTAAGAAATTGGAAAAAGCCTAAATGACCACCTAAACTTATGACCAGTGTCTAAGCAGCTCACTGAAAGGCAGGGTTCACCTGAGCCACATACAGTCGTCCCTCGCCACTTCGCGCTTCGACTTTCGCGGCTTCACTCTATCGTGGTTTTTAAACACGATAGAGTGAAGCCGCGAAAGTCGAAGTGCAAAGTGGAGGGATGACTGTATATAAATAAAGAATCCTACTTTGCAGAAATTCATTTATCGCAGAAGAGTCTGGAACTGATTAACCACGATAAACGAGGGCCGACTGTAATGCCCCATCCCCATGCATGACACATGTAGACTAGTCCAAGAAGAGGTGGGATCAAACTTGAGTCTATACTTTGGAGTCTGATAACTAGCTGTTCAGGAAGAACCCAGTTCATATTGACTTGCTCACTGTGTGACATTGGGCAACTGACTTTGCCTCTCTGCACTAGAGTTTACTCATCTGTAAAGTGAGTGTGATTTATAATCCCTCAGGATTGTGATGTATGGATTTGGTAGCCTTAATTCATGAAGGGGGTTGTAAGCCACATTAAAGGAGTTGGACTTGATTCTTGGTGGTGGGAAGCCACTGATGGGTCTTAAACAGGAGGTGACAGGAACACATTTGCTCAATCACTCAAGAGGCTCATGCTTAGTAATGTTTGTGGAGTTAATGTTACCAGAGAGACAAAGGCAGTGTGGCTATGACTCTGGTGTCAATCTCGGTCCCCTTTGGGCCAAATATCTGGCACTGTGGGATGATGCTTAGAGTCAAGCCCTAAGTTATGGTTAGATTAGAATCCTGGAGAGAGAGCAGCTTCTTCCCTTCCTGTCTGAATGTGGAAATTAAATATATGTACATATATATGCCAGTGCATATGCTGTCTGCAGGATCAAGCCTTTGCGGGCTGTGAGGAGTGGTGGCAATCAGAGTTTTCAAGAAGGATTGTAATGATAAAAAAGAGACTGATATCACATAAAAGGATTTTAAGGAACTGCACTCATGCCTGAGGGGCACAGTGCTTGGCTGCAGTGCCAAGCTGTACACCCTTATCACCCTGCGTCCAGCCAACTGGCTTCCTGCCGGGGTGCCTCTGTCTAGGAAGACCTGCAGCAGCTGTCCATCCTGGGGAATATTCCTGTCCACATTTAGTAGCACATCCCAGCTAACAGTACACTTCCATATGTTACCTTCTTTGACCCTCACAACAACCTGCACTGCAAGTGGGCAGGACAGGGATTTTTAGCTCCATTTTACAAATTGGGAGCCTGGAACCTCAGAGAAATGAAATGCCTAAGTTCATACAGCTAATAGAGGTAGAATTTAGGACCCAGGGCTCCAGAGGTTAGCAGGAATCCAAAGTTAATAATACCCTATTACTATTTTTACTTATGGTGAGGCCTGTCGTGGGAGGGGTTAGGCCTCTCTCTCTCTGTTCCTCAGAGAGTCCCTGGCTTCCTCTAATATAGGCTGGAAATGAGGACACATGCACTACCATGGCACAGCCTTCTGCAGCCTTATCCAAATAGAGCAGCCACAGAATGTGGAGGTTCCATCAGACATAGAACAGTGAGCAAACAGATTTCTTTTCTTTTTCTTTTCTTTTTTTCTTTATTCATTTTAGAGAGAAAGGAAGGGAGAGGGAGAGAGAGATAGGAACATCCATGAGAGAGAACATCGATTGGCCGCCTACTGCATGTCCCACACCGGGGATCAGGCCCACAGCCTGGGCATGTACCCTGACCGGGAATCGAACCAGCGACCTCTTGGTGCATGGGTCGCTGCTCAACCACTGAGCCATACCGGTGGGGCCAAACAGGTTTCCTAAAATATCAGTTCCTAGGGCCCAGTTTCCCAGACGTGGAGCCCAGTGTGTCTTCTGTGCCCTCAAGGTACAGAGTTATTTCTGGGAAAGGGCGTAGGGGCTTCTTTCTGCCTCCTTCTCAAGTTGTATTCTCTGGGGGCAGCTTCCCTCTAGATACTCATTTATTTATTTACTCTATTCAGTACTTAATGAGTGCCTACTCCTGTGATTCATTTTAGGTTCAAGGCACATTTCCAAATACTAGAAGTTTGACAACACACTTGAAAAGACTTTATTGAATCCACAGCAATAATATTCTTTCCTTGACCAGAGTTCACCTCTAGGTTAGTGTTATGGTAGAACTCACCACCTTCCTTTTCATACTCACAAGGAAAAATTCTTGCAGGTTCCAACAATAACAGTAGCTAATATTTGTATACTTTTTAATATGTCAGACAGTGTTCTAAGCACTTACATGAATTATTTTATCCAGAGGAACCCTAGAGATATGTACTGCTATCCTCATTTTACATGTGAGACAACTGAAGCATAAAGAACTTAAGGTGCTTCCCAAAGGTCATGTCACACAGCTAGTTCAGTGACAGAATGAAGGCATTTTTGCTTCAGAGGTTACTCTCTCAATCATATTATGTGGCCTCTCACATTTAGTCTTTAGCTCCTGCTTGATGGCAGTCCCTATTCACAGTAAGTAGCAGGTTTTACCCCTCTCGCCACCATGTCATATTACCTTCTCATCTCTGGGTTGTGCTGAAAGGTAGTAGCACCACATAAGCTCAGTCAGAACAGAAAGAAATTTTGTATACTGACATACTTGGCCTGGAAGATTTAAGGTATACTACTGTGTCTTGGCATATTGGTTAAAATTATTCTTCTACCCCAGCCAGTCATACTCTTGGGTGTACAGTGGCATCAGGAATGAATCTGATGCTCATATTGTTCTCAAGAAATTCCCTAGAAGGAATGAGAAGACTGCTTTGTAAATAGCCATGATGCAAAACTGAAAATTATCCTGGCTGGTGTGTCTCAGTGGATTGAGCATCGTCCCATGCACTGGGAAGTTGCTGGTTCGATTCTCATCAGGGCACATGCCCAGGTTGCGGGCTCAATCCCCAGTATGGGGCATGCAGGAGACAGCCAATCAATATTTCTCTCATCGATGTTTCTATCTCTCTCCCCCTCTCCCTTCCTTTCTATCTAAACACACA
The DNA here is from genome assembly GCF_014108415.1 of Molossus molossus. Classification (NCBI taxonomy): domain Eukaryota; kingdom Metazoa; phylum Chordata; class Mammalia; order Chiroptera; family Molossidae; genus Molossus; species Molossus molossus. Next base: position 21,341,849 of record NW_023425399.1, on the reverse strand, counting down.
CACACACACACACACACACACAACTGAAAATTAGAAATACCAAAAAGAAGAGTTCTAATACACCTCACCTTCCTGGCTGGTTTCCTCATATCCTCTAATGTGAGAAGAGACGATCCAGGAGTATCTGCCTCTTCAGGAATATACCTTCCTCTCAGACCCCCGGGCCTCAGGAAGGTTGTTCAATCCCTATTAAGCCTAGATCTTCTTCCCTTGAAGTATATGGCGTGACCTAGAGCAGATTGCCAAGATAAATCACCTCCTGAAGTGTTTGATGGCGAATTCTTTTTTTGTTTTGTTTTGTTAATTCTCACCCAAAGATATTTCTCCGTTGATTTTTAGATAGAGTGGAAGGGAGGGAGGGGAAGAGAGAGAGAGAGAAACATAGATGTGAGAGAGATATATCAAGTGGTTGCTTCCCGCACGACTCCCACCGGGGCCAGGGATCAAACCTGCAACCCAGGTACATGCCCTTGAGCGGGAATCAAACCTGCAACCCATAGGTCCTTGGGCCCACGCTCTAACCGTTGAGCCAAATGGGTCAGGCTTGGTGGCAAATTCTTTAACTCATCCTTGGCCTGTTTTACCCTCTTCTTTCTTGAGGGAAGTGAAAAGGAAAAAGATTAAGTAAGTTTTAATATATCAGTCTAACACCAAAGTCTAAAAGTCAGGGTAAAGGACTTGAAAGAAATTTAATAAGCTCTATTCTTGGTTTGCTTTGGTTTTTATAAGGTTGTTGGGATGGGTGAGTGGCTTAGAGCTGTGCTACTCAAAATGTAGCCCATTGAATGATGCCAGTTCACAGACTGTTGCTGTTTTGTGATTAAGTATATAAGTTGGAAGGAAGTGCTTAGAAACTTTTATAGTAATTTTGCAATTGTGTTTTTCCAGAATGGATTGGAGGTTTAAAAAGCAAAACAAACAAAAAAGTGGTCCTTCATTACAAATGGTAGTTTTGAGAAGTACTGGCTTATTCAGTGTGACAAAGTGAAAAAAAAGCTTCAGTCTTCTTGTCTATAAAATGAGATTAATAATACCTCAAATTATTGTTTTTGGAATTACTTAATGATAAATAAAATTTTGGGACACTTAATATTTGCCTGCCACTGTGCATCCATTGTACATGTATTATCTTATTTTATCTTCGCCACAACTCCGAAATAAGTTTTGTTATCATCTCCATTTTTCTGAGACTAGGATAGGTTAAGGGACTTGCCAGAAGCTAAACCTATAGTAAGTGTGTAGGCAGGGATTTGAAGGGGCGCTGGCACTCTTAACTATATTATGCCATGTTCTGCATAAAGAGCCTGGCACACAGGAGGGCTCCCTGTCATTCCACTTCCTCTACTGAAGGTCTGGGGACCTGCTTTCTCATTTCATCACTGACCCTAACTTATTTTGTGACCTTGGGCAAGTCACTCCTTTATACCATAATTATCTCATCTACCCTCAGTGGTAGGGACTATGTTTTATTCATCTTTGGTTCCCCAGCATTTAGCTGAAAAGGGCTTGACTTATAATGAGTGTTGAGTACTGATGTAATTGATTACACTAGATGATCTCCAAGGGTTCCTTTAGTTTCTACTTTCTCTGAACATCCTATATACTTGATCCTCTCCCCTCCCTCCTGAGCATCATATTTTCACCTACTCCACTTGGCAGCATGATTTTATTTTCTCATGTCTGTCTTAGGCTGTCTTGATCCTGGGTACTTTGAGACAGCCCACATGTTGCCCCTGGTTTTACTCGTTTGTGAAATGTGTCTAGGCTAAATCCACCAGGGATAATACAAGTAAGGGGTGGAAGGGGCTGGCTCACAAAGTCAGAAACATGCTCTTACTCCATTCTTACCCAATGGGGCCTGAGCTTAGGGCAGCTCTGCTGGCAGCCCTGCCAGGCCTGAGTAATGGCTGCAGCCTGGAGCAGGGTTTTCCATGAGCTCCATCGGGGTCTCCAGTAATTGGAACATGGCACCTTCCGACTTGTAATGGATGGCAGAACGAGAGGGGCATTTGTCACTGCCCGACTTCCCTGCGGGAAAGAGGCTCATAAGTCACAGCTGACAAACCCTTTGATGACTTTTAAACTTCATTTACAGAAAAGAATAGCTATAATCAACCAACAGCAAGCAGTGACTAATCTTGCCACATTATCACAGTGAGGAGCCAGCCCTTAAGGCGTGGGAAAGAGGGGGGCATCCCCCAGGCTTACAGCAAATGCTTATTGGCACTTGGAGTTGAGAGTATGCTCTTAGCAAGGCCCTATGAGTTTATACCCAAAGGGTAAGAAAGTGTTAGAAGCTGACCTCCTGAAAGATACAGGGCATGCTTAGCATGAAGCCACTCTGGGGCAAGGTTAAATGGACTGGTCCTAGCTCTGGCATTTCATGGCTTGTGTAGGAGTAAGCTCTAACCCTTAGTTTCCTTATACGTGAAAGGGGCATTATACATACCTTCACCTATCTGACAGCAGAAATCTTAGTGCAGTTACTGGCACATAAGTAAATGTTGGTAATGATAATCCTGATCACATATTTAACCCTGGAAGGGCCCTTTGTGGTCATATGTTCCAGAACCCAAGGTCATGTTGCAAATCAGCAGCAAAGCCAGGCCCAGCCTTCCTATGGGAGGGGGAGGGGTTAGTGGGAGCAATTTTGTGAAGTGGGAATAGCACAGGGTTTAGAACTACACAAGCTTGGGGTTCTTTCATCCTAATCATGCTACTTAATGTGGGCATAATGTGGGCAAATTATTATTATTTTTTTTTATCCTAACCTGAGGACATTTTTCCATTTTTTTGTTCAGATAGAGTGGGAGGGAGAGAGAGGAAGAGAGAGAGAGAGAAAGAGAGAGAGAGAGAGAGAGAGAGAGAGAGAGAGAGACATTGACATGAAAGGGATACATCAAGTGACTGCCACCTGCACAACCCAACCAGGGCCGGGGACAAACTGCAACCGAGTTGAGGAACTGAACTTAGCAGGAACTGAACCCGGGTCTCTCGGGACTGCAGGCCGACGCTCTAACCACTGAGCAAAACCGGCCAGGGCTATGGGCAAATTATTTAAGCTCTCTCTGAGCCTCATTTTCTTCTTTTGTAAAATGAAGATGATACTACTTAATTCTCACTAGGTTGTGATCAGAATTATGTGACATTATGCCCATAAAGCTTCCAGCACAGTGCCTGGCATAGAGTTGCTGTATATTAAATTGTGTGTTCCCTTTTTGTTCTTCCTCGAGACAAGAAATAGTATGCCATTATCAAGGGAAGAGGAGACAACACTAAAGAAATGCTCCTATTTCAATGAACCAAGAGGAAAGGCAAAAGAGAAGGAGCAAAGAGGAGAAAGGAGCATGTTTTTTTCATTGTTCCTGCAGTTTCTCCTGCCAAGAATCGCCTTTTTCCTATGTTACCACCCAATGAGAATTCATCTTAAACGTATTCTCTTTTTTGTGAAGCCCTCTATGATGCTCCTACCCATTCTCTGATATCCCAGGCTGTTTGCATTGGGCTGCTTCTGGGCAGTGGACTCCAGCCCAGGTCACATGTGCTTTGTGGCTGTGGTGAGTGTCCCCTGCTAGACTGGGAGTTCCTTGACCAGACCAATAGTTGGATGAATGAATGAACAGTTCATTTATTAATTAACACCTGGCCCATAGTTGACCCAGTGAGTATTTGGATATCTGTAATTATGATAATATGGGTAGGTAGATGTTTAGTTAACTTCTTTGGCACACACAGAAAAGGGGTGTTGACAATCATTTGTGGATTCCTAACTCTAACTCAATATTGGGGGTTATAGGCCCAAAGTTGCATCTATTCATTCCTTGTTACCTCTCCCCTCGTAGCTATAAGGGCAGCTTGTCATTGATGCTAAGCCGCAGCCTAAGGCCACAGTCAGGTAGAGTTAGGGTGCAAGGTGCAGGGAAGATAGGGTATATATACCCAGACCACACTATGGAGAGAGATGACTGAGGCCCCAGCTCTGCCTTCTGTTTGTGCTTTGGGGTCTCCATTCAGGGCCTACAGGATGCTGATACCAATGTTAAGTAGTATAGGACTAGAGAACTCATGGTATAGCTGAGGGTTGCGTCCGTGGCTGAGCAAGGCCTAGAATTCTTCCCAGTCACTGTTCTTTCCTCTCCCAGTCTCATGCATGCCTGATTTGACAGGTATGGGGAGGGAAGGGGACACCTTAATGAAGTTTCTAGGTTTGGCTTCAAATACTAGGACAAAGGAGAGAGCATGCATAGACCTCCTACCCCTGACTCCCTTGTTCTCAGGTGAAGCATGGAGCATTGTGTGACGATGTGGGTAAAGAAAATTAGGGCTGGAATGTGGAGGATCTCTGTCTTCAAGGGCATAGGGCATTTGAGTTTCTCACATAAATACCTACTGGTCCCAGCCATTATACTGGGCACTTCACACCCTTTATCTTTATTTTTTTTAATCCTCACTTGAGGATATTTTTACATTTATCTTCAGACAGAGTGGGAGGGAGAGAGAGAAACATCGACATGAGAGAGACACATCAGTTGGTTGCCTCCTGCATGACCCCAAACAGGGCTGGGGACAAACTGCATCCAAGGTATGTGCCGTTGGCCAGAATTGAACTTGGGACTCATTGGTCCTCAGGCTGATGCTCTAACTGCTGAGCCAAACATGCGAGGGCCACACACTTTATCTTTAATCTTTACCCTAATCCTGGGAGGTTGACATAATTTCAATTTTGTAGTTGAGGCATCTGAGGTGCTTAGTGAGGTTAAGGGACTTGTCCCAAGGTTACATATCATGACAGTAGGGCTGGGGTTGGAACTCAGTCCTGTCTCTCTCCAGAGCCTATGCTGTTTCTGCCATTTCTTGTGCATTTTTTCTTTGTTATTAAGAAATGGTCAAGAAACAGATTCCTGGGGAGAGGACTTTCTTGAAAAGCAGTGGAGGACAAAGCCTATGAGTACTGTTTTCAGCATCTTCACCGTGCCAGTACAGAGAATACATAAGGAATGTTTGTTCAGTGAATAAAGGGGAAAGGAGTTGGGTAACAATATATATAGGTATAATCCCCTGTTCTTTTATAGAATGAACAGATGTAGCATAACTCTTTCATATTGATTAACCTATTTGATTTTTGTATCAGATCTGAAAGATAATTAGGGAAAAGATTATTTCTATTTCCAGAATAAGGATGATGAAACTCAGAGAAATTTCATGACTTGTTGCAGGTCACATAACCGTAGAGCCAGATCCAAGCTTCCTGGACCTGTAACCTGTACCCCTTATACTCCCACCCACCCCAGGATCCTTTAGTGTTTAAAATGCTTAAGCTGGGGTTTCTCATGGGAATGAGAAGGATCAGGAACTAAAGAGCACTCCTTGGCAAATTAGTCCAGTATGGCCAGTAATGATCGTTTTGGCAATGCCAATGAGCTGGGGCTGGGTGAATTTAATGAGATTAATTGATGTTCTGTTGTCCCTGGCTTCCTGGTAACCAGGAGCCTCTGGAGCAAGGAGTCCCTGGGCACTGATCAGTTTAATTGCTTGGCTTTCTTCAGAAATAGCCTGCTCATCTCTGATAGCTATTTTCCTTTAAAACCACCCAAATGTCCTCAGGGTTATTTAAGGGCAGAGGCCTGGTCACAGACTGGTGTGACTCTCATCTCCATGCTGGAAAATAAGGCCAAAGGTGTCCAGCAGGACTGACCCAGACAGAGGCTCTAAATAGCAGTGTGTGTGTGGTGGTGGTGAAACATTAAGGTCAAGAGCAGCAGCTCTTTTGAAATGAGCATTTCGAGAAAAAGAGATCCAGTGCTGGGGAGGACTTACAGAGCTGGCAGAGTATACATTCTGAGACAGTGGCATGTACAGTGTTGAACAAAAAGCCTGGATTCAAGTCCCCTAGCTACTTTTTTCACTAGCTGAGTGACCTTAAATAAGTCATTTATCTTTGCTGATCATCATCTTTTTTATCTATATTTATTTATAAAATGGGATCAACAATGTCAGGATCAATGATATAAACTGGCTTTGTTGACTAAAATCGTGTGCAAGTGTGTGTGAGGAATTATAGTAGAAAATGGGAAAGGGTGAGGACCAAGGAGAGGGTGTGACTGACTCAGGGTAACATATTCTTACCATGGAAATAAGTACCCAAAACATCTCTATGCATAGGTTTTTGGAGTTAAACAGACTGGGTTCCAGTTCTGGCTTTGCTCTATTAATCAATTATTTTGCCTCTCTGAGCCTCCTGTCCCTATCTAAAATGCCTCCTCAAAAGGATGTTGTGAGGATTAAATAAGGTGATGTATGTAAAGTCTCTACCCATAGTTGCCACTCAGTAATTAGAGGCTATTCTTACTGGAATGGCCCTCTGGGGGTCTCATTACCTAAAGTTTGGGGGTTGAGGTACCCTTTAGTGCTTTTCTACCTTTACAAAACCCTGCCACTTCACCCCTTGTTTAAGTTTGAACCTAAACTTCCCCTCTTGTCTTCCAAAACATAGCTTCTATCTGAAATGTTTCAACTGGGGAAAATGATTTGTTTTGCCAAATTTCTTCTATTCATATTAGCCTGGAGAAGCTAGGCCATCCCTTTGAGCTGTAAATTGCATTTCAAAGCCTGTGTCCCTGGTGGGTTTTAATTAGCTTAAAGACACAGCTTTTCTGCAGCAATTGTTTTTCTAGCAGGTAAAGATGTAGACACTTACTTGGGAGCCAGTCCCTAGTTTTCTCAAACATAGCATATCTAGACTCCTCCCTCCCAGCTCTTCATTGTCCTAGGGGCTTGTCTCATACCAGCCCAAAAGGAAAAATGGAATGTAAGGACCCTAGACTTAGAATCAGAGGACCCATGGGCTTCTTGGCGCTACTACTCATGGCTGTGGCATCCTGGTCAAGTCCATTCCTCCCTGTTCCTCACTGTGGGGACATATAAGCTCCATGCTCAATAAGGTCCCTGATAATCTGACATTTCAAAAGTCTCTGGTTCTACCTCCCCTCCTTACCACCACCACCAAGAACAATCCCTCTACCAATCTCTCCTTAGCTCATTGCTAAACATGCGGCCTCTGGGGGCTGCAGACACCTTCCTCTCAATTACACAGCTAATCTGTGAGGCAGAGTTTAGCCCAGGGGAGAAAATAGCTTATTGAGTCAAGCAGCTTCTGCTGAATAGGATGTCAATGTTTTCCAGGGCTCTCACTCTAAGGGAAAAGGCTGGAAGAGTCCAAAATGTGGGAAATACTGAGTTGGGGATGGTTCGTCTGGGGAGGGAGGTGTTTGAGTCAGAGACCAAAAAAAGTGCATGGGACCTCAGCCCCCAGTGGTCTCCCTGCCACTTAATGGCAGGGCCACCAACTAGCCCCTTTTACCTCACCTCCTGGGACATTATCTTCACCTTATCTTCCTAACATTTATTGAGCACTTACTGTGCCCCAGGCTTTGTCAGGCCTATTTCTAACTTTTGCAAGAGACCCACGTACTATGTGTCTAAATATTAGAAACTTGTAAGTGAAGCTAGCAAATTGTTATGTTCATAACAATCTGGAAGACCATGTCTGAATTTACAATTCTTAACTCTTTGGGATTCTTTACCTGAACCTAGCAGTTCTGGGAGTTAGTCTGGGCATGCTTCCTTTCCATTTCTCACCCCCAACTCCATCCCTCCCTCTGAGGAGCTTCATGGACATGTATGTAAACACTTGAGCTTTTCCATAGCCCCATAGATTCCTATCCCCTTGGACTTAGGGAATACACACAAGATCAGCACAGCCTACCTCCAAGGAGTGTGCAGGCCTGGAAAGCAGATTGGAGGATGTTTAGATGGGGAAGTTTAGGGGTTGGGTGCCTAGAGCATGCTTCAGGTGGACATTTCTCCTTGGCTCTGCAGATTCCTCATCCCGAGCGGCCACATACATACACTTCCCAAGTCTCTTCTCTACAGATCAGAAAACTGACCTTCATGTGACATGGCTTCTGGCTGTCTATCCTTGGTGTCATTCAAAATGTGCTCTTGTCTGACCTTGACCCTCATCTAGAATGAACCCACACATGGTAGTGTTAATAGAACAGAGAGGCTGAACCTAATCAGAGTAATTATTAGATCTTGTAAAAAACTTCATGGTTTGCAAAGTCCTTTTATGTGCATTGTCCAAACCCCAGGTGATGAGAGAAAAGACGGAGCAGGGCCACGGCTAAAGCACAAGGACTTAGCTCACCAGCCAAGCAGTGAGTGCTGATCCCACTGTATTACCAAGCACAGGTGCTCAGTGGTGTTAGAGGATTCTGGCAGAGGTCTGACGGAACCCAGCAACTGTCATGTCCCTACAAGATCAGTTGCAGAGCCAGCAGTCATCAACAAATCTCTGAATCATAATCCCCTCTCCTCTTTCTATCTCTGTCTATACCCCAGGCCTGGTTGGTCCCCTCTAGCCAAAGCAGATAGCATCTCCCTGGGCCAAAACTTCATGGTTTTGAGCTGAATCAACCAGGAGAGTTATCTGATTACCATGGAGAAGCCCCACAAACTTCTTGTATACCCACAGATGGACAAAGCATTAACCTTTGAGTGGCTTGTTATCCAGGTAGGAAAGGGATGTCAGAGAGAATTGTAAGGAATGGGGAGCCCAAGGGAAACCACAAATGTCAACCATTTCCTGCTGCATATGGACAGTGTATTGGGTGTTTTGTTTTAATTTTTTTTTTCCTTTATTGATTTTAGAGAGAGAGGAAGTGAGAGGGAGAGAGAGATGAAAACATCAATGAGAAAGAACATTGACGGACCGCCTCCTGCATGCCCCCCATTGGGGATCAGGCCCACAACCTGGGCATGTGTCCTGACTGGGAATGGAACCGGCGACCTCTTGGTGCATGAGTCGACACTCAACCACTGAGCCACACCAGCTGGACTGGGTGTTTTCATTGGTCTCTGTTGTGTCCCTCACTGCTCAATAAATGTTGATAAATGGATGCAAAGGGAAACTGGGTAACAAAAAAGTCTGTCCCTCCCAGGCCATTTCCAAAGCTGGCCCCAGCCCCTTCATCAATAGTAGTACCCTCTCAGGCTTCCTTTAGCTACGATGGCACACTTGACCCCACTATATCCTTGGAGCTACTGCAAGCCCACCCTAGGAGCTGGTTCTCCAGAATGCTCAGGTCCAGCCTATGGTTCCCTTGCAAACAGTGCCATCTGCTGGTCATAATAGGCCAGCTTCCAGGCTGGGAGAATTGTGGAGTGTCTCTTACCCTAATGGGACAAGACACAGATTTCCCAGTTTATACTTAGCTCTTCTCTATTTCACTAAAAAGAAGCTCCCCCTGCCCAAAAATATTAGGTAAATAGGAGTTTACAGTTAACTTACACTGGTGAGAGTTTTATACATATGGCTGAGGGTCTTTAGCACCTTCTGAAATAGCTCTAGGTGGGGTATTGAGATAGGCATGTTCTAAAAGGGAGTTGCACCAACCCATGCCATTGAGCAGAAAGAAGACTGAGCCAAGAAGTATAAATGTCAAGGCTTAACATTAAGCCTTTCCTACAGAAATCGAGCTTCTTTTTCCCTTTCACTTTGGAACCTGTACCAGATGTACCCTATTTAAGAAGGGATAGGAGAGCCCTGGCCAGTTTGGCTCAGTGGTAGAGCGTCGTCCTGCGGTCCTGAGAGACCCGGGTTCGGATCCCGCTGAGGGCGCGTACCTCGGTTGCAGTCTCCCCAGCCCAGGTTGGTCATGCACTCAATGTGTCCCTTTCACGTCGATGTTTCTCTCTCTTCCTATCTGAACAAAAAGTGGAAAAATATCCTCAGGTGAGGATTTAAAAAATGAAGAAAGAAGGGATAGAAGAGATTCACCCAGCCCTTTGGGGTAAAAGACACTGTCAGGGTATAGAGAACAAAGAGTAAGTGCAGTATCATCTCTAGAACAGTTTGAATGGGTTAGTATAAAAGTAGTTAACTGTAAAAAATTAATTTTTTAAAAAACAATTCTCAGGCCTGGCCAGTGTGGCTCAGTGGATTGAACATCATCCCATGGACTGAGAAGTCCCCGTTCAATTCCTGGTCAGGGCACATGCCCAGGTTGCAGGCTCAGTCCCCGGTGGGGGGTATGCAGGAGGCAGCTAATTGATGTATCTCTCTCATATTGATGTTTCTATCTCTCTCTCCCTTCCTCTCTCTCTCAAAAAAAATCAATAAAAAATATTTGAAAACAATTATCAGATAAATATACTGACTTACTGTAGTAGTTAAATTGGCTTTAGCTCTGGGAAGGAGGGAAGGACATTGATAAAGTTGAAAGAAATGGGCTTTCTGGACTAACAGACCTGAGTTTGAATGCCCATTCTTGGCATGTTAATGAAGTCTGTTTCTGGTAAAATATGAATGATAATTATGATAATACTCATGGGGTCTTGCAATAGGCATGGTTCAAAGGGAGTTGCACCAACTGATGACAATGAGCAGACCAAGTAAGACTTTTTTTTTAATCCTTACCTGAGGACATTTTTGCATTTATCTTCAGATAAAGCAGGAGGGAGAGAGGGAGGAAGAGAGAGAGAGAGAAACATTGATGCAAGAGAGACACATCAAGTGGTCACCACCCACATGACCCCAACAGGGGCCAGGGACAAACTGCAAACAAGGTATGTGCCCTTAGTGGGAACTGAACCTGGGACTCTCGGGTCCGCGGGCCAACGCCCTAACCACTGAGCCAAACTGGCCAGGGCTACCATGTAACTTTTTGGCCATGGTTCTACATTGAAGGAATAGGAAAAAACTGTGGAAGGTCTTCAGATTTAGATCTTGCGTGGGGTGGTACCATTTGAGATGAGCATTAAAGATGGAGTGGGTTTGAAAGAATTGGAATCAAGAAAACCAGGAGTCAAATCCCACCCAGCCTTGCCATTCACTAGCATTGTGAATTCTGAATGTACGTTCTCTCCCTTGTAAAATATCCTGGTTCTGGTTGTCAGTACCAAATGAGGGAACATATGTAAAGCACCTGCCATGAGCTCAGCAATCAGATGAGCAAAAATGGGGAGCTGGATGCAGTGGGAGGTGGGGGTATGAAGGCGCAAAAAATCTATTTAGCTAAGATGTGAGCCCAAACCGTGGACCCAGCCTCACAGTGGCTTTTTCTTCAGGTGGCCACCATGTCCTTGAAGATCCAGACAAGCAACATAACCAACAAGAACGACCCCAAGTCCATCAACTCTCGGGTCTTCATTGGAAACCTCAATACAGCTGTGGTGAAGAAGTCAGACGTGGAGACCATCTTCTCCAAGTATGGCCGTGTGGCCGGCTGTTCTGTGCACAAAGGCTATGCCTTTGTCCAGTATGCCAACGAGCGCCATGCCCGAGCAGCTGTGCTGGGAGAGAATGGGCGGGTGCTGGCAGGGCAGACCCTGGGTAAGCTCCTGGTATTCTGAGCAAGTGCTGGCCTTCACTATCCAGCTCCCCGCTTAGTCCCTTTTATTTTTCCTCCACCACTACCCACTACCCCTGTTGGAGATGTTATAACTATTTAAGTATATAACTATTTAAGTTATAACTATTTAAGTTATAAATTAAGTAGTTGCAAATCAATGCCTGTGGAGGATAATTTTAGAAGCTTCTGGAAAACACTTCTGTCCTGTCCCTGCTTTGACAGTAACTCTTAATGACAAGGCTTATGGTTCCAGAGTGGACTAGCACAGCCTATTACATTAGACTACAGATGGCTTAGGTTAGAACCCTTTTTGAGAACCAGGAGGAGGTGCTGGGAGTACAAGGTGAAGCAAGCAGGTGCCCTTGGCCTTGGTATCATATACATGTGATGTGGCCATGCTGGTGGTCTATTGTGGAGTGTGTACAGTGTTTGTTCTGTGTATATGTGTATGTTTGAGAAGGGCTATTTGTATATGTATGTGTGTGTGTATATATATATATTCCTGAGTATGTGGTATATAGATGTAATTTAATATGTGGACATGTACCTTGATATGTATATATGTAGTATGTGTCAGAATATATTTGAGTGTGTAAGCAGATATATATGCATATATTCATTTACCAAACATTTGTTGAGATTCCATCATGTGCTAAGCACTGCTCTAGGCATAAATATGTTTGTTAGAACGTTTGTATGAATATGTATTAGCTCACTTGTATATGGGCAGTTAGGTATATGATATTGGAACCAAGTCTGAGTGTACTTGAGAGTACCTATGTTATCTGTGTGTGTGTGTGTGTGTGACCTTATTACCTGCATATGTGAACGTGTGTGAGGGTGTGTTATCTATGTTTACATGATTGTACTTGATATTGCATATGTGTGATGTACATGGAATATGTGTGAGTAATCTGTGAGCTTGCAAGCATGTGTCTGAATATATATGAATATGGAAAGAGGCATATCCATTGTATCGTGTGGGTATGAGTCTAATGTGTGAGGACCTCTGTTGGCAGCATTAGTGAGTAAATTCCATGGGTACATCATATGTACACATAAATTGCTGCACACTTACATAAGTGTGATATATGTACGGGCACCCACTGTCCTACCAGCATCTGACTCTGCCTTTTCCCTTAACACAGACATCAACATGGCTGGTGAGCCCAAGCCCAACAGACCCAAGGGGTTAAAGAGAGCAGCATCTGCCATTTACAGGTGGGGCACTCTGTCTTGTCTGTCTGGATGGGATTGGTCCCTCTTTCCACTGGTGGTGATGGTGTGCTGAGCCTAGAATTTGGGGAGGCATTTGGAGATGAGGGCCTGTGGAGAGTGGGCTGAGTGGCTGTCCCTAAGCCCTGGCCCTCTCCCCTTTGTTTCCCCAGTGGCTACAGCTTTGACTATGATTACTACCGGGACGACTTCTACGACAGGTGAGCAGGGGAGGGGCACGCCCAGGCATGAAGTAGCCAAGCTTGAAGGGTCCTGAGAGATTGCTGGTACAGCCCATTCAGTATCAGAGTGGAACCTAAGCCCATATGTGTGGACAGGCATTTGCCCAAGGCTGCTCCACAAGTTGGTGACCAAGGTGGGACTAGAGTAAAATTCTGCAGATGCCCAGGCTAGAGCTCCCCCACCTCACACTGTCTCCCACTCTCTAACTGCCCTTTTCTCCTCCTAAATCTGGGATGGGGCTCAATGGAACTGGACAGCCAAGGGACACATAAAAGTAGCAAGTTGGAATACAAAACAGGGTACAGGGCTTGGTACAGGGAGTTTGAGCCCTTATGCTTCTGCTGTTCCATCTCCTTACCTCTCTGAGTTACCCAGCCAGCTGGAAGGGGCCTCAGAATTCAGTCAGAGTGGCTGGGCCTTATTTTTATAGCCAAGAGCCAGAGTTCCTTTAGAAGTCTGAACTAGTCCCTGGTAGGCTGTGGCCCACCCTCCACTCCCAAGCCTTGGGGCTGTGGTCTCCACTCCATGGCCCCATCCACATCTTGAGTGGAAATCATGGTGGAAGCTGGCCCAAACTTCTCCCTGCTTCTCTCCCTTCCTCCTTCTCTCCCTCCTTCTTGTGCCCCAAGCTGTCCAAGAAGAATAGAACCTCTCTGAACCTTGATTTTCTCACCTGTGAATGGTTTCAGAAGAGTGTGAAAGTGTCCTAGCCTGGGAGTCAGAACACCTGGGTACTAATCTCAGCTCTGCCACTGAATGTGACTTTGGATAAATCCCTTCTCAATCTGTGAAATGGGCTTGCAGCAAATGATCCCTCAGGGCTCCTCCAGCTCTAGGATTCTGTGGTTCAACGATTCTGACCAAGGCCAGAGCTGTCCCCTCCCCTTTGGGGCAGAAATGCAGTGTCTGGGACTGGATCCATTCCCAGAGATTCTCCTTCTCCAGCCATCACCAGCCCAAGGCAGGGGCTCCCTGAACAAAGGAGTGCCAAGGCTTGGGGCATTGAATTGCCTGTTGATGGCAGGTTTCCTGGTTGTCTTCAGGAAAGCATTCCACAGTGTGCCCCTCAGGCCACTGTTTCTGCAGAAAGATGGTAGCAGCAGATGTGGGAGAGAACCCTACTCAGCCTACTAAGCTGCATGATCATCAGGAAAAGAAGTCCTCCTGGAGAGGGCTGGGTGATGGCGTGGGGCGGGGGCAGCACATAGTCTGGGTGCCTGGGTGTCTGATTGAGTTGCCCAGTCTTGATACTCTGCTGGGCCTCCTGCCCTCCATCTCTGAAGTGGAGTAAGGATGGAGTGACTGAGGGCATGCAGAATTAGAAAAGGGCCTCATACTTCTCTTGGTATGCTGGCCATTCACACACCTTCTAATGTGTTTCATATATATATATATATATATATACACACACATACATACATATATATATATGTTTTAATTATTTATTTTAATTCATTTATTTATTTTTGTTACAGATGCTTTTCCTTTTTCCCTTGTTGACACCCTCCTCCCTTAAGTATGTGTTTATTGAGAGAGAAGCATCCATCAGCTGCCTCCTGCATGCTCCCTACTAGGGTTCGAGCCCGCAACCCAGGCATATGCCCTGACTGGGGCCTCTCAGTCCATGGGACCATGCTCAATCCACTGAGCCGCACCATCTGAGTTAACGTGATTTTAACCACATTCTCTCATGCTCTACCCTGATAGCAGTCTTGAGGTGAGAAGGGGCCACAGAATTTGGGATAGCCATCCTCATTAGACAGATGGGAAAACTGAGGCTCAGACAGGCTAAGGGATTGGCTCTCCAGTTCCACAGCTCTCTGTTCCCAGCTGAAGGTTTGTGCTGCTTTGGCAAGATTTGCAAACTCTGACCAGGGGTTGAGGTGGCAGTTGACTGAGGTCAGAACCTAGGTCAGAAATAGAACAGGCCTGGGTGTCAGGGTGATCTAGGGAAGACTCCTTTCTGGGGCTGGTCTGTTTACTCCTCTGTTGAATGGGACTATAACTATTACCATCTGCCGCCTAACCTGCCCTTAACCAGCTTGGCTGGTAGGAAAGATGGATGTAGTGAGGATCCCAGCAGTTCTTAGGGTTCCAAAAGCCATTTCTCTTCATTCCCCAGGGCTTGTTGGGAGCAAGCAGAGGTGTGTAAGGCAGGCCAGCTCTTCATCAGCCATATGTATATATACATGTTAGTCTAAAGTCACAGTGACCCCTGGTGGCCACAGGCCATGCTGCAGCCTCTGGCCCATTTGCCCTCACAGACTCTTCGACTATCGGGGCCGCCTGTCACCAGTGCCTGTACCCAGGGCTGTCCCCATGAAGCGACCCCGTGTCACAGTCCCTTTAGTCCGACGTGTCAAAACCACCATTCCTGTCAAACTCTTTGCCCGCTCCACAGCCATCACCACCAGCTCAGCCAAGATCAAATGTAAGTGACTTATTTTCTTCCTAAATAATTTTTTTTGGTCATTAGCAAAATAATAGAATTACATTTTTTTACATTGGAAAATAGATAAAGGAACAAATCTCCCACAGTTCTGCAGCTCTAACACAACCAAGTGAGTATTTTCATATATTTCTAAGAGGAAAAGACTGACATTTGAGGAGGAGGGACTTGGGTTGGGCACAAGAGTCCAGTGTTGTGACATGGAGCCCAGTGAGGACATGGTACCATCTTTCCTCTAGTAAGGACAGGACAGGTCTACACAGGCCCACTATTCCACATTCACTCTGGTGTGCAAATGATGTGGTCAGACACCCAGGAAATCTGATTGTAAAATACCCACATTTATACACCTTGAAATGCAGGCACCACTCTATATCACAAGCAAAGACAAATGCTTGTTCAGGTGCACACAGCGGTGTACACCCCACACCTGCAATCTTATCCAGCCCCAGTCCCTTTCAGAATTGAGAGGTTGGGGGGGCGGGGGGATCCAGGTTCAGAAGCACAGCTGGTCACTGTAGCAATGGCCTTCAGAGAGTCTCAAGGGAAGCCACAGGCAGCTATAGCCTTTTCCCTGGCCAGAAAAAGAACTGTGGACAAGGACATTTCCTGCCACTGGCCTGTCTTCCTATTTGACAGAATGGGGCTAGGGTCTTGTGTTAGTATCGAGCTCCTAGCCCCCAGGTGACAGCCCTGTACTCCCTCCACTCCCAGTAAAGAGCAGTGAGCTGCAGGCCATCAAGACAGAGCTGACGCAGATCAAATCCAACATCGACGCCCTGCTAGGCCGCTTAGAACAGATTGCTGAGGAGCAGAAGGCCAACCCAGGTCAGCTTCCAAGGGTCCTTGCCCTGGTTCAAGTGACCAGGGGCCTAGAGCAAAGGGAGGGGGGGAGGACAGTGCATGGGGCAGAAAGGTGAGGGCTGTGGCCTCTAATCCCACCTATGTTGAGACTTAGCTTCTGCTGCAGTGTTGCCCTGAGAAGCTGGCCCAGGCTAAGTTTTATTCTCCTCTTCACCACCCCTTTTCCCTCAAGATGGCAAGAAGAAGAGCGACAGTGGCAGTGGTAGTGGCAGCGGCAATACTGGTGGCAGCAACCGGCCCCCAGTCCCCCAAGAAGACACAGTTTCTGAAGCAGGCACACCCCAGAGAGAAGCACAAGCTCCAGACGATGGCGATGAGGAGGGGCTGCTGACGCACAGCGAGGAAGAGCTGGTGAGGGCATGGTTGCAGGGGCTGGGACTGGCTGGCTTTTCACTCCTAGTTGAAGCAGGGGAAGGGGGAACCTCTGAGCTGGTTTCTTTTTTCCAGGGGCTCTAGTCCTGTGAGGAAGGTGGAGAATGAGCAGGGAGTAGTTGCCTATCTCAGCCACCAGGCAGCAGGCCCACCAAGGTCTGGGGCAGACCTCTCTTGAGTCCAGGGAAGAGTAAGGAGCTCAGGAAGCGCATACAGTCTACAGAGTTCCAGGGAACAGGACTGGGGTTTCCTGGGGAAGTCACAGGGAAGTAGGTATCCACTCTACCTGATGATTTTCTAAAAGCCATTGTTGCCTGAGCATAAAAGAGACAGTCTCATAAGGGATCGAGGGAGTTCCCTGTCTGGGAGGGTAGAAAGCCATTTGGCAAGGAGCTTATATTAAGTGGAAAGGTAGACCAGATTCGGAGTCGGTAAGGTATCTGTCGTGTGCTTACTACTTGTTTACCTAAGAAACACTCACTGAGCATAGGCCCTGTAGTCCACACTTTGTGACTTCATTTAACCTTAACAACAGCCCTGCATTGTGCAAAGTATTACTCTTCCCATGTTTTACCCTGTGAGGAAACTGAGGCTTAGAGGGGTCAAGGAGCTTGCCCAGGGCCTTATAGCTAATAAGGGTCGAGCCAGGATTGGAGCCCAGTCTTCTTCACTAGGTCTGGATCTTTCTCCTTTTCATCACTGCTGGTTCTGGTGTGAGGACAGATGGGTTCATGGCCACAATGTCCAGCTCACTTCTTCTTCTTTGAACCTAGCCTGATACTTTGGCTTACTCGTTTGGGTATAGTAGTCTTCATAAAGGCTATAACAAAGGCTTAGATGTCCCAAAGGTGGAGAGTTCACCAGTCTTACTAGGCTTTTAGCCCGTTCCAATATGAGGTCTTTCTATGCAGAAATGTGCCCCCTGCCACACATAGAACTTCCTTAACTGGCCCCTTCTCTCTCCTGAGAGGCCCCCCTGTTGGGATCCAGTCCACCCTGTTGGGATCCCAAATCAATCTTGTTTACACTGGTCCCATAGTCATTTCCCTTGGCTGTCCCTCCCCCTTTCTGAATGTGGCTTCCAGATGTGCTCTGGGTCTCAGGGCAGGACTCAGAGCTTGCAGTGAGTGATGTGTGGTCTTTTGTTGCCTCCTCCCTATCAGGAGCACAGCCAGGACACAGATGCAGAGGATGGGGCCTTGCAGTAAGCAGGTACGGCGGTCCTGGTGGGCAAGGGGTTAGGTGAAGTGGAGGGCTTGCCATGAAGCAGACTTGGCAGAGTAGTGCTGTGTCCAGCAATGAAGGCCCCTCTGGCCCCAGCCATCTCACCATGCCTCTTTGTGGTGGGGCTTTGGTAGGCTGTGGGAGTAAGAGCCATCGATGGGCTAGCCAGGCCTATCAGCAGGGGTCCCTTGGCACACTGAGCCATGGTGCCTGTCTGCACCCTTGAGGACCTTTGACAGTCCTCTCTTCTGGAAGAATACTCAAACCATCACCATCCAGTGTGAGCAGGAACACAGGCCAGGGAGCCGGGGGTGAGGGGGTCAAAGAGGGCTGTGGTGGAAGAGGTGATACGTAGCTGAGCCTGTTCAGGATTGAGGGAGAAGCATCTGAGGGAGCACCCTGAGCAGAGGCACACAGCTCTGGAGTCTTCAGTGTGTGGGAAATGCCCAGGGGTCTCTTGTGGCTGCCGTCCCAGCTCTGTATAGTTGGGAGAGGTTGCTGCTCATATCGGAGGGTGAGGTTATGCCAAGCTTAGGGATGAGACTTGATCCTCTCGGGTGGAAATGCCCTGGCACTGCCCCACAGGCTGTGATTGTGCTAATAATATAACAGATGTAGAAACTGAGGCACTGAAGGAGGAGGGCAGAGAGATAAACCACATATCTCACAAAAGATCCCAAGGTGGCGATTGGTGGGGCCTAGATTTGAACTTAGTGGTATGTGGCCTCAAAGCCCACTCTGGCTAGTGTTTACCACCCAGCTCTGCCAACACTCTGCCCCATTCTTTTGGGAGCTGTGTTCAGAGTTAGACAGGCTTGGGTGGGAGGAAGGCCTCAAACAACAGAGGTGTCTTTATACATGATACATTCCTGCTTTGAGATACTTCACCAACAAGGGCTTCTCAGACAGTTAAGTTTAGGAAATTCCATACATGCATTTTTTTTTCTCTTGGAGCTTCATGGTTTGTTTAACCAGAGAGAGTACATTTTGCCTTGTTAAGCCAGTTTGCAGGTGAAGTGCAGAAGCTCAGGCAGGAAGTGGAGGCTCAGGAAGGGGAAGAGACTTGACCAAAGCTGCATGGCCAGAAAATTATGAGGCCAGAGCCAGAGCACAGGCATACCTCTGTCTGTAAGCAGCAAACATCATTCTGCCCTTCTTCCAAACCTCTGTTTTCAAGAGCACAGTTAGTCTCTCATTTGTCTCTTTCTCAGTCTGACAGGAGCGATGGCCATCAGCAGGAGAAGGGTGTGCACTGTACCGGGCCTCAAGCTGGGCACCCACCCCTGGATGCCACCCCAGCAGGTCCCAGAGGAGAGTTGGCAGCAGGCATCTCATCCCCCATGCATCCCAGCCAGAGCAAGATCCTCTGCAGGTGGAGTTATCGGCCTCCCATCCCCACACACCCTATCTGTTGGCACTGCCCAGGCCAGAGGGCAGAGCACAGAGTTTCCCCCACACTCTGCCCAGGACACTCCCAGGCTTGTGGTTTTTCTATAGGTTTGGAGAGGGGTAGGGGGTGGGGTTCAGGGAGGGGACCCTGAAAATAAAGAGATTGGATCCCAACTTGTTCTGAGATGGGATTGTTTGTTGTCTCATGAAGGTAGTCTGGCCCTTCTGCCCAACCAGAAAGCATATCCGCTGTACCCCCTTCTGTTCCCTCCTTCACTCTTATCTGCCAGGAACCACTGTCTAGGGTGTATAATACTCATCCACCTGGGCCTTAGTTTCCACAGCTAAAATGGGGATAAAAATGGCCAGCAGAGTTGATGGGGAGGGTCAGATGTACCAGTGCCCATGAGAGTATTGTGGTGGCTGATGTGCTAAGTGATTGTGACCCACTTGGTCAGGCAGGATTCAGTCCAGCCTCCGCTTCTCCCTAAGTCTGTTCTCTCCCAGCTCTAAAACAATCCTAGAACCTACTGCTTCTTCCCCTTCTGTGTCCTAATTTAGGACAGTATTTATTTTTCACTTGGACTTTGTCCTGTCTCCAGCTTTTCCTTACCCTATTTGTCACTGGCCAGCACAGTGTTATTTCTGAATCATGTCCCTTCCTTGTGTAAAACCCTTTCTTGCCTGACTTCTCACTGTCAGGACAAAACGGCAGCTTCTCAGTATGGGGTACATGATCCTGGTCTCCCCTGTTCTTTTGTCACCACACACACAAACCTTACACAAAAAACAAGTCCTTCTCATTCATAGGCAGTAAGAAATCGAGCCCCACTCCACTTACACAGGAGTTTGGCATCAGGATACCTGTGGTCTGTCTGCACTTATCTCTGTTCTTTAATTGGCCAGGTTCCTTCTAACTCCACTTCTGCCCTATCTTCACCTCCCTCCCCCTTTCTCTATTTCCCACAAATTGTCCAGTTTCTCTACATTCAAGTTCCCAGTAGAGAATCAGCTGCCATAGCAGTTACATTTTGAGTCAGTCATAGATTACAGGTTAATTCCCCTGGTCCAGTGAACTGGGCAGTTCAAGTATGGCCATTTAGGCTGGTCTCACTGGTATAGGGCTGTGGTGGGCAGGCACCCACAGACATACTTTGCTCCAATTCTGGCACATACTGGCTCGTACTTTTTTTTTTACCTGGGAAGTATCTACACATCATTAAGCTGCTATTCTAGTTCTCACCTCTGAGAAGTCTCAGACCCAGACCTGGAGTGAAAAAGAGCCCCATGGAACTGGGCTGGGCCCTTGCCTCGTGTGGTCAAAACAAAAGACTTCAGTCTGGTGAGAAGAAGAAGAAGGTGTCCTGAGGAAGGTACTAGGTCTACAGGGAATGTCTTTTCTTGCTGTCTAGAAGGCCAGCGCCCAGTAGACCTGCTTGCGTACCTGGGCAGATGTTTATGTCCCCACATGTACAAAATGGGGAACTGCCACCCTGTACTGGAACCTGGGCAAAATCTAAAGAAGGGATTTTGAAGCCTGGTGAACTTCACCCTGAGGGCTGGCATTGTATTTCTTTTTCCCCAGAGCCTAGTGCTGTGTGCCCATTGTACTTCCCAGACTACAAGGCTCTACTTAGTACTTGACTGAGGCACTTCTCAGAGCTTGGAACAGGTAGAACAGCAGAGGCTGTGGGCTTCCGTGGTATGTCAGGCATAGAGAGCCACAGGAAGAGTAGGGAAGACCTTTCAGGGCCGGAAGCATCTGCTGTACCCAGAGGCCCTGCCTAATTGCCCTGGCACCAGAACATATCCTGGACAGAGAATGGGATCCCCATCCTGGCACTCCAGGGAAGAGTTACAGTTGTACCCTTGAGTGGGAGGTTCATAACCATAAAACCCTGCATACATATGCCTGCCCTCCTCATGTCTGGGGCCAGGAATGTCATCTCCCATTCCATTGCTCAGTCGTTTTCAATTTTCTGTCTAACTTCTGAAAACCAAAAAGAGATGGTGAAGAAATGTGATACTAAATTGTGCCCAAAGGACCAATATCTCTAGATGTTTTCAAGATCTGAAACCT
Source organism: Molossus molossus (assembly GCF_014108415.1). Lineage (NCBI taxonomy): Eukaryota > Metazoa > Chordata > Mammalia > Chiroptera > Molossidae > Molossus > Molossus molossus. Next base: position 21,320,602 of record NW_023425399.1, on the reverse strand, counting down.
CATTTGTGATTCTGGCAGCCATCTTGAAGGAATACCACAGCTAGTGGGTTTACTGGATTGTGACCCTAGGCAAGTATTTTTCTAGGCAAGTATTTTTCTTGCCAAGTCTGTTTCCTCATCTGTATGAGGGGTTGTCCTAGATCAGGGATAGTATGGGCCTTGTCACTTATTAACTGTTGTGTAACTGCCCTGAAATTTAGTACCTTTAATAAACATTTATTAGATTCCGATTCTGTGGCTTGGCAATTTGGATTGTGCTCAACTGGGTGCTTCTTCTACTACCTGGGCTCTACTGTGGGTGAAGTGAGCTGGCAGGTCACCCAGGGGTGGGTTGGTCCCAGATAAGCTCCCTCACTTGTTAGTGGTTAGCTGGGCAACAGGGGCAACTGGGCCACATGTTCCCAGCATCTAGCAGGCAAGACAGGGTAACCCCAATATGCAAGTACTCTTTATTTATTTTTTTATCCTCACCTGAGGACATTTTTGCACTTTATCTTCAGATAGAGTGGGAAAGGGGGGGAAGAAACATCGATGTGAGACACACCGAGTGGTTGCTACCCACACGACCCCAACCAGGGCCAGGGACAAACTGCAACCGATGTACATGTTCTTATCGGGAACCGAACCCGGGCCTCTCTGGACAGCAGGCCCACACTTCAACTGCTGGGCCAAACTGGCCAGGGCGCAAGTACTCTTCAAGCTCCTGTTTGTGTCATGTTGGTAAGGTTCTATTGGCCAAAGCAAGTCACATGGCTAAGCCCAAATTCCTCTTTTTAGTCTGTCTCAGGCCTAATTTCACTGCTGCTTCAAAACATTTATTAGTAGCTATTGGATTGCTTTTTGAGGATTTACAGCAGTTTTAGGCTATTAGGAAATAGTAACATGGTAATTTGGTTATTGTTTTCTTTATAGGGAAGGAGTTACAATATGGGTATGTGTCAGGCATTAATCAACCCTGGCCGTCGAGACCACAGAAATACAGAAGGTAGAGCCAGGGACAAAGTTTCTGAGCCAGTTGTCCTAGGTTTGAATCGCAGTTGGGCCACTGATTAACTTTAGGTAAATCAAAATTCCTCCACCTATGGCCACATTCTTCATAATAAAATGATTCTACAGTAACTGTAAACCATTTCCTGAATATCTGCTGTGCAAAAGGCACATTTTATACTTAATCTTCACAACCACCCTTTAGGTGGATGTGGTGTGAACTTTTGCTTACAAGTTATAGAAACTGACCTCAAATTTCCTTAGGAAGGAAGAAGTTTAATTTCACAAATTTAAAAGTCCCAGGCATGTGAGGGTGGAGGGGTTCAAGAAGCAGGAATCCCCCAAAGGGAAATATAAGTTCTATTGCTAGAAAAAAGGAGGCTTGAGCTGACAGAAACGACGTGTCTTCATTCTGTGGGTATGCCCATTTTATAGATTCTATAAATGTAGAGGCTCTAAACATGGCCCCATTGACAAGTAGTGTCTAGATCCTCTTCCAATCTGGACTATGACTGATCTATAGAATACGGTGATGATAATGCTATCCCAGTCTCCCAGCAGTATGTCCCTTGTGTCTTAGGACCCAGCCACCATGCTATGAAGAAGCCCAGGTCACATGGAGAGGCCAGAGCCAGTATCAAATGTCAGACATTAGTGAGGAAGCCTATGAGATGACTCCAGCTCAGCCACTCTGAAAACTGAGTAAGAACTGCCTCTCAGACCCCAAAGTCTAGCACTATGAGGGATACTAATCAAATGTTGTTGTAAGCCATTATTTTGAAGTGATTTGTTGTTATGTATTAATAGAACACAAACAGACTCAAAGAGATTTACCTAGCTTGCTCTACTTTAGGGGGGACTGGGTTAAGAGTATAGACTTGGTGTTGAACTGAGTTCCTATTTAGACTATTTGTTATGTGGCCTTAGGCAAGTCATTTAACCTCTTCATTTGAAAAACAAAAGAACAATACTTAATAAATGAGAGTACTTATCTTTACCTAATCCAAATTTTTCTCTTTAAAAAAAAACAACAAAAAAAACAGATCATAATTTCCTACTTATTTTTGGCTTTTTTTTAAATCCTTATCCAAGGACATTTTTCCATTTTTTTGTTCAGATAGAGTGGGAGGGAGAGAGAAGAAGAGAGAGAAAGAAACATCGACGTGAAAGGGACACATAGAGTGGCTGCCTCCCGCACAACCCAACCAGGGCCAGGGATAAACTGCAACCGAGGTACATGCCCTTAGTGGGAACCGAACCCAGGTCTCTCGGGACTGCAGGCCGACGCTCTAACCGCTGAGCATAACTGGCCAGGGCCCTACTTATTTTTATACTCACCTTCTTCCCAAATGTAGTTCAGGTAGTTTACAAAGATTAAAGTCAATAGAACATTACAAAAATGAGGCAAAGGAAGATAATTGCAAGAAGGCCTTTTGTTGGTGTTCTAATGTCTGTGAGTTATTGCAGTCAAGAGCAGTGTGTTCATCTGGTCACTAGGCCCATGGAGCAAGCCCAGCTGGCCGTCCTGCCTCTACGAATGAACACAGATACCTCTTTCCTCTGACTGGTGAGTGGGCTCCTGGTCCACACATACCCCTCCCTGCACCTCTGCCTCAATGTACTTCCTGTGGGAGCTCCGATGATCAGCGTGTCTTTCCACAAAGGTGCAATAGCTGGGTCTTGTTTGGGCAAGTGCATGGGTTTGGCTTTTCCAGGTACACAGAACGGAAACTGACAGGGTTACCCCTTGTCACTTTCTGACCTGGACCCCATCTCTTCCCCACCCTCCAGTCCCTTCTAACAATAAGGCCCCCTTCAAATCCCACTTTTGAGCATCTCTATCCCCTGCACACCCCAATGTCTAGCTCTCTGAGCACAGAGAACTGCCTAAGGCCAGAGACTCGCATTCATCCTTGCCCATAAAGGTTTTCAAAAGGAATGTGTGACTTGGTCAACTAAATAATTATGGAGCAAATTATGTGTTCTTAATTATACCCCTGGAGTATTAGACTCTACATGTATATATGTTTGCATTTCCTGGGTGCTCTGTTAAGTACTTTAACAAAGACTGCAGTATTTTACTTAATCCTCACAACAATCCCACAGAGTTGGAAATTCTCATCCCATTACAGATTGGGAAATTGAGACTTTAGGTTGTATAATTTGCCCAAGATCACATCACTTTGCAAAGGTAGAGAGGCAGGATGCAAAACTATTAAGTCCCTCTCCACATGCCTTTGTCATAAACAACTAAAATTCCTCTTCTGATTCTTGTGACAACAGTCTTCCTGGGTCTCCTCCTCCTTTGCAGTGTCTTTTGCTGGCCCTTCCTCTTAAACCAGCACATCTCTACCTTGTCTAATTCTCCTGTATGGCTACCTGGCTGACCAAACCCATGGCTTCAGACTCCAGACTCATGCCTCCACAATTTCTACCTCTTAGTCTTCTACAGGAGTACCAGGGTATATATTATATACAGATGCCTCATCTCATAGCTGCACTTGGATGTCCATCACTGCCCACCCTGTTGTTCATGTCAGCATCTTCCATTCCTCCCTAATTGTAAGTCATGGTAATTTTTCCATGGTTTGTCTTGGCTCTAATGCATTTTTCATTCCACTGCCTTAGGTTAGGCCCTTCTCTCTTGGACTTTTGCAATAACCTCCTAACTACTCTTCCTTCCTCTTACCTGCCATCCACCTCTCCTTTACCATTATCACTTATTCACTGCCAAATGGGTAAATTCCAGGCTGCTTAGCATGGAATATAAACTCTCCAGGATCTAACTTCTTTTCTCTCTAGCTCAACACCTCCCCTCCCCCAGTCTGACTTCTGAACCCTTACCCATGCTGTTGCCTCTACCTGGAATGCTTTGTCTTCTCCCACTAGCTAACAATCATTATCAGCTCAGAAGTCTTCTTTGCAGACACCTTCCTGGCCCGAGTTAACACTGACCTCTCCTGTGTGCTATTTCTATCACACCTTTTATCAGGTTATATTTACAAATGATTTGCTCCATTTCTCATTTTCACTAGACTCTAAGCTCCTGGAGGGCAAGGGACTGCCTTTTGCTGTGGGCATTCAGGTAATACTTAAGTATATGACACTGGCCCTGAGAGGCAGTATTGCAGAGGCAGAGCACAGGCTCTGGAGCCCAAATGCCAAGGACTGCATCCTGGTTCCCCGCTTAGCTATGTGACCCCTTAGGGCAAGTTGCTTATTCTGAGTCCCCATTTTTTTTTATTTATTTTTTATCCTCACCTGAGGACATTTTTCCTTTTTTTTTTCAGGTAGAGTGGGAGGGAGAGAGAGAAACAGAGAGAGAGAGAGAGAGAGAGAGAAACATCGACGTGAAAGGGACACATTGAGTGGCCGCCACCTGCACGACCCAACCAGGGCGGGGGACAAACTGCAACTGAGGCACATGCCCTTAGCGGGAACCAAACCCGGGTCTCTCAGGACTGCAGGCCGATGCTCTAACCGCTGAGCCAAACCGGCCAGGGCTGAGTCCCCATTTTCTTATCTGTAAAGTGGACATAATAGTATACCTACCTCAAAGGGTTGCTATGCTGATTAAAGAAGTAAATAGATGTATAGCACAAAGTAGGTAGGGACTTTGGTAGTGCTAACCACTTATGTAAATAATTATTTAAGAATAGCCCAGGTTCTGGGTCACGAGTCATCTGTCATAGAACACTGGTACATCTGGGACTGAAAAAATGAAGCAGTCATAAATCTGAGGCCAAAATAGTTGATACTGAAGCTGTTGCCCAGTATATGACATGATTAGGTTTAGCCAATTTTCCATGTAATATTTTGGCTTTGATTTGGCTTCTGGCTCATTTAACAGTACATAAAAAAATCTGCCACTGATAAATATTAATTTTAAAGATGCCCATTAAAATGGTGGTGCTTAATATGAAGAATATCCATTAATACTTATCCCTTAGAACAGCTGGTCCTCCAATGGCTTCAAATATGTTAAGACAAAAGCCAAGCTTAAATCAAAGAGCAGTGATTAAAAGGGTTCAGGAAAATCTCAGTATCAGGTAAGGTTTGAAAGGACAGGAGCCATGGCAGCTACAGAGGACCCAGCAGATGTTTGGTCCTCTTAAGAGCACCACCATCAGTGTGACAAAGCGCCAAGCACTATACCTCTGTTGCAGTCCTTGGGAAGAGTTTGATGTCTCTATTGGCAGGGATGGCAGGGTTTATCAGGATTGCTGTGAGACAGACAACTGTATGTGAGAATACAGGATATAATCAATGGCAGAGGGGAACTCACTCCAGACTGTTGTTCATCTTCTCATTAAAAAAAGAACATCAAGCCCGGCTGGTGTGGCTCAGTGGTTGAGTGTCGACCTGTGCACTGAGAGGTCGCTGGTTTGATTCACAGTCAGGGCACATGCCCAGGTTGTGGGTCAAATCCCCAGTGAGAGGCATGCAGGAGGCGGCCAATCGATGTTCTCTCTCATCAATGTTTCTATCTCTTTACTTTCCCTTCCTCTCTAACATCAATAAAGAAAGAAGAAAAAAAACACATCAAGATCCAACTTCTAAAAACATATTACAAAATCTAAAATGTGAAACTTTTGTATTGCCAGGGACAAAGATCTGGATGAGGGAGGTCGGGTTACATCTGGGGCCTCACAAGTCATAGTAGTGCTTCTTCCAGGCTGTCCAGTCCAGCATTTTATATGCACACTTATCCTGCAAAATATTTGGGAGCATAGGGGGCTACAAAGTCTGCATATGCTATGCTTTAAAAAAAACTCAGATATTAGAACACCTACAACTTGCTAGGCACTGCTTGTTCTTGAAATTGGGAACAAAACTCTGCTCTCAGTGCTGTTATAGTGGGCGGTACCATGTTTTACATGCAGTGGGCAGGGACCTCTGAAGTGTGGGAGTGAGTCAGGAAGATATCTTAGAACAAGCTTAAGCTTTTCTGTAGGTAGGGCTGGGTATAGAGTCAAGAGTGTTTTCCAGACTCTAGAAAAAAATCAAGTTTATGTGCTCATGAGAATGTTCATCAGTATACTAAAACTTAGGCAGTTATGGAACTTGTTTATCTAGTCTCAAACTTGACTATGGAACCCTCCCCACCCACACACCCCTTACAGTCAAGACTATTCCTCAACACTGTTTCCTGACACTTAGAGGCCTAGTTCTTCTCAAAACCAGAACATGATCAGAAACTCTCAAATATCTTTGCTTTGTCACTCTATAGAAGGTTCCCCTGCAGCTGCACTGTAGTTGGTGTGAGGTAGCAGGCAGAAGAGAGGCTGATGTTGCTGTGAATGGGTAACCTAGGGCAACCCACCATTTTGAATGGGTTAACAGTCAACCCAATTTAATTAAACATTACCTCAACTTGACTATCAGCTCAGATAATCCACTTTGAGAATGAAGTTAAAGATGGGTTGAAATTGCCAACATAACTGTGTCAATCTGTCACCAAACTGCAAAGTCCCATGTCTTCCTCTAAGGGGCCCCACTAAATGAAAACACATATATACACAAAAGTAATGGAGCACTAATTACACAAGAGGCACTGATCCTTGCTTTATTCACACAGTAACATCCAACATTGGGAATTGTGTGGGTGTAGATACAAAAGGAAGATGGCATTATAAACAGCAGTTGAGTTCATTAGGGCAGTAGTGGTGGCAGCTCAGCCAGTTTGAAGGAATGCTCTGCTCCCTCTACCACTTTATGGCCAAAGTGTTTTACAGCACTTGGCTTGTACTTTAAAATTAAGGGTCACAGTGATTAAAAACAACATGGTCAAGACATTCAGGGCTAAGTGACTGGCTGCTTCTGAGCCGCTTAGGATTAGTCTTGCATCAAGAAAGCAAGAGCAGTGTTATGCCCTTATCCTTGGCAAGTGCGTGCAAGGCAGATCACAGCAGACACATAAGATGATCTTTCCCCCATGCTCAGTGGAGAAATACCCTTTCAGCCAAATCCTCAGAAGGCAGAACTGGAGGCACCAGAAGCACCACACACAGGCAGCATTACCTCTTTCAAAAGATACTTTAATACAGAAAATAGAAAAGCATTTGTGGTGGGTCTTTTCCAACCCGGAACACAAGTTGGGGAAGAAAAGAAAAACTTCTAGTATCATGGTTTAGACTCGGAAGAGTTCTGTACTGTATGTACATGCCACATCTCTTACTCACAACTAGGGTTTTACTTAGTGTGCCAGTTACGAGACCCACTTCAAGGCTGTTTCTGAGATTCTCTTAGTGGCTAATTAGGAAGAAAATTCAAAGGAGGGAGGGTACCTAGCACCTTGTATTCCCTCATGGTGACAGCTAGAGGACTTGGCAGTGAGGTAGTAGCAACAATCCTCACATAATGAAAAGAATTCAAATCTGTCATCGTTCCTTGGACACTGAAAATAGGCTGTCCTCCTAGATCTCATATTCCAACCACCCTCTCATGGGAAGCTGTATCTACTTTATGTATCTCAGGAGAAGCTGAGAGGAAAATGGCTGCCCAGCTGAAGCCACTGCCAGTGTCCAGTTTCTTAGGACAAGGACGCAGAAACCTCGCCAGAGCCCAGGCACAAACTGTTTTGCTGAATTCATTAAGCACATTTTTATAGAAAAGAAAACTGAAGGACAAACCAAATTGAAAGAATCACTGTTATAATAACTTTAATTTATCTTGCATTTTACAGAAGTCTATGAACGATTTTAAAAAAGCACCGCCTTACCCCATCATGTTTCTCTGACAGTTGTTAAAGTAGGCAATGAGTATGTCAACAGCTTGGGCGTCGGCATCTCGCAAGGATTTCAGACAACCAGCCACACGCCAAAGAGCTTGGCAGCTTTTCTATCTTGTTTTTAATACAATGATATATCCACTCTGATGGTAAACCTGTCCAGCCAAATATCCATAACACACTTTGCAAAATCAGTGGTGATTAGCAAATTAGTTAGCTTTGGCACGGAGCTGTGCTCGCTTGCCCGTGACAGCCTGGAAGCCGGTTTTGATGCTGGCAACAGAGCATCGAGAATGACAAGTTTCACACTGTAAGAAATAGAGTCGGGTGTCCTTTTGCAGGATTGTGTCAGGTGATCGGCACGTGTGACAAGTGACATATTCCTCTGCAAGAAAAGCAACATATAGAATTAACTGGTGGCTAATTTCTAACTGGAAGTTTGTACCCTTTCAATAACATCACATTTCCCCTACCCTCACCCCCTCTTAACCATGATTCTACTCTGTTTCTATATTTGGCTTTTTTAGAGTCCACGTAATAAGTGAGATCACACAGTATTATTTTTTCTCTGTCTGACTTATTTCATTATCATAATGCCCTGAAGGTCCAACCACGTTGTCCCAAATGGCAGGATTTCCTTCTTTTTATTGCAGAGTAATATTCCACTGAATATACTATAGATATATATCACATTATTCCTCCCATTTATCCAATGATAGGTTTCCATGTTTTGGTTATTGTGAATAATGCTGCAATGAACATATAAGGACACAAATATCTCTTTAAAATAGTGATTTCACTGCCTTCAGATACATACCCAGATGTGAGACTGTTGGATCATATGGTAGTTCTATTTTTATTTTTTGAGAAACCTCCATACTCTTTCCCTTAGTAACTATAGCAGTTTACTATTCCATCTAAAGTTCACAAAGGTTCCCTTCTCTCCAAATCCTTACCAAAGTCTATTTCTTGTCTTTCTTATGATAGCTATTCTATCACTATAACTTTAATTAGCATTTTTCTGATGATCAGTGATGTTGAGCATCTTTTCATGCATGTGTTGGCTGTTTGTATGTCTTTTTTAGAAAAATGTCTATTCAGGTCCTCTGCCTGTTTTTTAATCAGGTTTAAAAAAAAAATTTAACTGGTGGCCACAGTGATGACAGAGGTTTCTTCCCTCTGACACACTTCTACACTGAACTCCACAAACCCAGGCTGGCACCCAGACTAAGAAAGCTTAGCTAAAGTTATTGGTAAGTTTATATAGCTAAGCTCTTCTAGGGTAAGAAAACAAGTTGTCTTCTGTGATGCTTCAGGTGCTAAATCATGGGTTGAAAAAAAGACTCCAACCCTGGCCGGTTTGGCTCAGCGGTTGGAGCGTTGGCCTGCGGACCAAAGAGTCCCGGGTTCGGTTCCCACTAGGGTCACGTACAAAAAAAAAAAGAAAAGAAAAAGAAAAAAAGACACCAAATGAGATTCCAAATGTCCAAGGGAACAGGAACATTTGCCAGATGCCTGCTCCTGGTTCTTTCACAGGACAAACACTCAGAAAGACCTTACTAGCTTTCCTAGGTAAGTGGGAAGATACTTGCCAATTTTAAGTGATGAGGAAGATAAAGGCAGACCATGACTGAATACAGACAGATTTCTCTGGCTTGGCCTTCAGCCTGGAACCAATCAGCAGCCTTGATTGGCTGGGCTTTCTTAGGAAATCCAAACCCTTCTCCCTGCACTCCCCAATCAGTTGCCAAGAGCGAACTCCCTGCTTCACCTTGTCATCACTATCACTTTCCCTCATCCTTTAAGGCCAGCCTTTCTAGCTCCATTACAAACCAATGGCTCTCCTCAAAATAATACAGCCTGATGAGAACATTTCAGAGTGATGTACTGAGATTAAATTATACACTTACTGATATATCTTCTCAAAACATTTTCTATCTGTTTCTGTTGGAATCTTCCTTTGATTACAAGTTGGTTATTACCATCTATAGAACCACTATGGAAGAAAACAAAAATATCTCCATTATTATTGCTTTTTCTTACAAGGAACCAAATTCAATGAATGTACAATACATTTAATGGTATAGGTTAAGTTCTAGAAGTAGTGCTCTACTACCTGGTTTCTCAAAATTTATTTCTAATTAAGTAGTTGGTACCTGATGACCTACCCGTATTTCCTAACACTTAATCCAATTTCAACCAATTAAATCTCCAGCAACAAATCAGATGTATAATTGACTTTAAGTCTAAACAAAATCAATTCCTTAATTGTGTGTGATGGCTCATTCATCCAAGGAAAAAAAACACTTTTATTGAATGTATACCATGTATAAAGTAGGACCTATCTTTTACAATTCTAAGCACCAAATATATATTTTGATTGTCATATATAGTTGATAAAAATGTCCTAAAATCAACTGTAGTGATAGTTCAATTAATTATGTGAACACTGAATTGTACATTTAAATGTGTGAAATGTATTTCTATTAAACTGTTAATAACCACCCACCCCCAAGTACAGTTGAAGGCACAGGCCACATATTGCCAATGGTGCTTAAAGAGAAACTTTGAAAAGAAGCTGATGACAAGCACATAGAAAGAAGAAAGCTCTAGGCTTGATATTGTTAAAAACTACAAATCACAAAGTGAAAAAACAAAATTCAGCCAGGTAGCTTTAAATTTCTATTTGTTCTATTATCACTTTAAAAATAACTTTGGCAAGAATCTCTCCTATAATTATCCTTTAACTATAAGGGTTTATTATTATCTTCCACAGACTGGAACCCTTGATCTCCAAACAATGATATCCCAATGCTTGATATAGGAATTTGTTTTCATTCACTGTCAAAAGAAATTGAATTTTTTCAACAACCCTATATTAAGCTCACTGACCTTAAGTTCACTAGTTCACAACTTGTTATAATTTACCCCACCTCTTCAAAAACTAAATTATTCTGAGTAGGAAAAACACTGCTAGGTTTTTTTTTACTCCTTCATTAGTTTATGCAAGTTAAAAATAAGCAATGATTATATAATAAATTTATATTTAAAACATAATTCTACAATAGAGCCTATATATCTACCACTAGTCAAGTAAATGACTCCTTAACCCCACAGCAAGTGTAGCTAATTCCAACAAACTTTCAAGAGTAGGAAGAGAACAGAAAACCTTGGTCATCTCTGTACTGCCAGCAAGGCACAGGATTAAGTCTTTTAAGAACTCAAGCTCATGAAACAGGCAGACCTGAGTTTTCATGATGATTGTGCCATTAACTAGCTATGTGACCAACTACAATTTAAACTGTTGTAAGGACTGAAATGGTACCCAAGACACTCGATATGTGTTAGTCGTCATTATTACACCCTGAATCTACTTTTATTTTTTTGTTCATCCTCACCCAAGGCTATTTTTTTCCATTGATTTTTAGAGTGGGAGGGAGGGAGGAAGAGAGAAACACTGATGTGAAAAAAATACATCGAGCCCTGGCTGGTTTGGCTCAGCGGTTAGAGCGTCGGCCTGCGGTCCTGAGAGACCCGGGTTCGGTTCCCGCTAAGGGCGCGTGCCTCGGTTGCAGTTTGTCCCCGGCCCTGGTTGGTTGTGCGGGTGGCAGCCACTCGATGTGTCCCTTTCACGTAGATGTTTCTCTCTCTCTCTCTTCCTCTCTCTCCCTCCCACTCTATCTGTACAAAAAATGGAAAAATGTCCTCGGGTGAGGATAAAAAAAAAAAAAGACAGGGAAGTAACTAATCTGGATCCCTGTTTCAATGTTTCTCCTGTGCCATTCATCAATTTATTTTTCATTTATTTAAAAATATTTTTTTTGCCCTGGCCGGTTTGGCTCAGCAGTTAGAGCATCAGCCTGTGGTCCAGAGAGACCCAGGTTCAGTTCCCGCTAAGGGCACATACCTCAGTTGTAGTTTGTCCCGGCTCTGGTTAGTCGTGCGGGTGGCAGCCACTCAATGTGTCCCTTTCACATCGATGTTTCTCTCTCTCTCCTTCTCTCTCCCTCCCACTCTAGCTGAACAAAAAATGGAAAAATGTCCTCGGGTAAGTATAAAATAAATACATAAATAAATAATATTTTCCCCCTATATTGATTTTTTTTAGAGAGAGAGAGGAAGGAAGAGAGAGACAGAAACTTCAATGAGAGAGAACATCAATTGGCCGCCTCCTGCCTGCCCCACAATGGGGATTGGACCCACAACTTGGGCATGTGTCCTGACCAGGAATCAAACCGGCAACCTCTTGGTACATGGGTCAATGCTCAACCACTGAGCCACACTAGCCAGACGCATTCATCAATTTATAAGCTATATTTCATCAATAGCCTATTAATAATTTAGAAAATAAATTCTGACCTAAGAAAATGACTTCCTCTGAAATCTAACATTTGCTCCAGAAAGATCCAAGAATCCAATTAATAACTGGAAACTAAACATGGCAGTGCCACGGTCCTCATTTTGGTATGCCAACAGGCCTGTTCAGTTGAATCACTGTTAATTCAGTGCCCTATCCCCAAGCAGCCAAGCTCTCCCATAGAAATGAACTGATTTTCCCTCTTTCAGTAGCCTAAAAGTTCCCCTGTTAATCAGGTGATTTTTTTTTAAATTTTTCTTTTTTATCCTCACCCAAGGATAGGTTGTTGTTGTTTTTAATTGATTTTGGAGAGAAAGCTAAAACATTGGATACCTCCTGTACCACTCCGACTGGGGATTGAACCCACAACTTTTGGAGCACTTGCACTGGACAATGCTCCAACCAACTGAGCCACCCAGGCAGGGCAGTGAATGTTTTTTTCTAAGTGTGTCATATACCCTCTTTTCAAAATAAGAAAAGTTCGCCCAGCGGGTGTGGCTTAGTGGATTGAGTGCCGTCCCAGGGACTGAAAGGTCCCAGTTCAATTCCCAGTCAGGGTACATGCCCGGATTTCAGGCTCAATCCCCAGTAGGGGGCGTGCAGGAAGCAGCCGATCGATGTATCTCTCTCACATTAATGTTTCTATCTCTCTCCCTTCCTCTCTCTCTAAAATGTCAATAAAAGCATTAAAAAACAAAAGTTCTTATGAAATGTCCAGTAATACTCTATATAGCTATATATAAATGTGAATATAGTTTCTTACCTTGTACCCAATTCAGCCAATAAAAATGCAAGGAGATGTTTGGGCTGACGATGTAATCTAAAAAGAAAGTGAAATATATAAACTATCCTCCATGGAAATCTAATCAAACTTCTAAAAAAGTAGCCTGTTCACTGTTTTGTGATTACTCTACTATTAGGTGAACTTTAATGTACAGTTCATTAAACTCTGAAATAAAGATATATAACATTTTAAAGCCCGTAAAATAATACTGCATGTCATTTATAAATACTATACATACATATAAGTAAATGTCTAGAAACATGGACAAGAAAGCTAAACAACATTAGAGGACAACATCTTTTTCTGGGAAGGAAGATGAAAGAGATACAAATATGGCTTTCATTGTAACTGTAAAACCCTCTTTTAAAGAAGTAAAAGGATCTGAAGCAGATGTGTTAAAAGGTCAAATACCCCAAGCCTAGGCAGTAGGATACCTGGGTGTTTTTATGCTAATCCCTATATAATTTCCTATTAGAAAAGTTTAATTTAATAAAGTGGAACAATATATAGAGAAGCATTTCATGGTAGCATAACTACAGAAAAATTGAAAACAGCTTAAATATTCACCAACGGGGGAGTGGCCAAATAAATTACAGTATATTCATCCTATCCTGCTTTTAGAACATCACATGTCTCCATATACCCAAAAACAAACAAGCAAACAAAAAACACATAAAGTAAAAAAAAAGCAAATACAGAACAATGCCATTCAATATTTTCACTTTAAATTGTACTCACTTGGCATTGTTTGAACTTGTTCTAGTAACCAGATACTATTACAATTTTATGCTTTTTTGTTTTAATTGATCTTAGAAGGGAGAGGGAGAGAAAGAGAAAGAAACATCGATATGAGAAATATTGACTGGTTGCCTTCCACACGTACCCCGACCAGGGATCGAACCCACAACCTGGGTATGTGCCCTGACCAGGAATTGAACCAACGACCTTTCACTGTATGGGACAATGCCCAACCAACTGAGCCACACCAGCCATCCAGAGCTGTACGTACTATTACAATGTTAAAAATAGTTATTTTTCCCCCAAAATATAATGAGTGAGGGTTGGTGGAAATACAATAAAACAGGTTAGCTCCTGCATTGCTAGAGGGAGTATAAATTGGTACAAGCTTGTTGGAAACAATTTACCAATGTTAACCACCCCCCCCCAAAAAATAAAATCCATTCCTTATGATTCAGCTATTTCATTTTGGTACTTTTTGCCCTAAGGCTCTCTTCTGAGTCAATGGAAAGATACAGATATAAGCATGTTCCCTGAAGCCTTGTCTCTGATAATGAAAACCTGGGAGCAACCATGTCTAACTACAAAACTGTTAGACTATGTTGTATAGCTACTAAAAACATTTATGAAGACTAATGACAAAATTAACTTTCATGATATATTAAGAGAAAAATAGGTTAAAAACCAGCATACCATTTATTTTAAAATATATGCATAAAATTAGCTAAACATAAAAATGTTCAACTATGATTACCTATTTCTTAATGGTAGACATAGATTATTTTTCATTTTCTTTAGCAAGTCTTTATTTTCTAATTTTTCTATAATGAGCATTGTGATCAGCAAAAAAAAAGTCTAAAATCTTTTGCCTACAAGCAATGAAAACAAGTAGTTATCACTGGGTGATAGAATTTTTAGTATTATTTTCTCTTTTTTGTTTACCATTGTTTACCCTTTTATCTGCAAAAAGCAGGTATCACTTAAGAAATTGAAGAAAAACAGTAGATAAGGTCAGTTACCCTAAAGAACCTGCCAGAAAAGGTGTAGCTGAGGAGCTAAGAGCCAGGCCCAGTGAGTGACCTTGGGGTGAGAGAGGCATGAAATGTGATGGAATTAAGAAAGCTGTATCTTGGCAATGACCATCCAAGGAAGAGGCAAACCAAAATTTAGCTGCTTTCCCAGAGCTCACTGTCTTGGCAGGCCCATCCCAGCCTCAAAACCTTTTCTACCTCCCTGGGCTCAAAAAGGTCTGAGGACTACATTTAGCCTCCTCACTCTTCACTCCATCTGCTTAGGATCCACTCTCATGCATCAGCATAAATTGGCTTCTCTCACCTCTGGATGTCTGATAATACAAGCCCCGAGACCTGTGAGTAGAAAGAACTGATAGACTTAAACTCTGACCTTCCTCAACCCAACTTTGGCAGCTGTGCATTCTCCTTCTACCTGCAATAAAGTCTTCAGTAAGGACCTTTAACATAAACACCACTGAAAATCTGGAATGGAGATTCTCTATTAACCAACTTACAGTTTACAGATATCTGTAAAGTTGACAAAAGAAGTTTTCTTGGTTCCTACTCGGACGACCTGTGGAGGTTTCATGACAAATTTCCTTTTCTCTCCAGCAACCATATCTGGATTCTTTTCCCTCATGATGTTGAACACTCGATTCAGTAGCTATAGAGATAAAGTGGTATTCATGTACATTCTTATTAATAGCAAGAGTATACTTGAATCTTTGCTTTACCTTTAAGCAGAGCAAACTTCACTTTTTACTAAATATACACATATATCACTACATGTTCTGAGAGCTCCTTGAGAGCAGGACTCAATTCTCAACCAGGATCTGGTCCATTATGAATGCTCAGCAATTCCTTATTCAAGGTTAATGAATGAACGAACCCCTACTAATTCTGTTGCTTCTATGGTCAAGTATATGATACAATCAAAAGTAAGATTCAGGAAAGCCCAAACAAGCAAACTGCAGGCTATCCTGGCCCCAAATCAGACACTTCCTCTCCCCACTGCTCCCACCTCCCATTGCAAGGGCTCCATTTCATGTCCTTAGAAGTTCACGGATTCATATGGGAACACTGAGTACTATTACTGCCACACTCCGGGCAGGCTCCCCCATATGACATCAGACAGCGCTGGGCAATGGCTATGTGACCTCTCTGCATCTGCTTCACTATCAATCTGTAGTTCAATGGCCCTTCCAATTCAGGGAACATTATATTGCTTTTCTTTGAGTTCTAATGAATAGCTTAGCCCCTTTCATAACAGAATTTGTCTTACCTCCTCATAAGTGTAGTCTCTTTCTGAGCCTGCCCAAGCAGGGCCTGTCTGATTACTGAATGAGATACCATCATCTTTTTTGCTGTCTTCATCTTCTAAAGCTACAGATAACAAAGACTAAGAATGAGTGGTAGAGGCAGATCTAGACAACTGAAGCATCAAAGACATCTGTCTTCCCTCCCAGAACTGCATTCACAATAGCCTCAAGCATAAAGGCATCAAGTTTCACAAATAACCTCTTATTCTGTAAAGACAGACTTTCATAAACAACCCTTAATAGAGACCTCTCTAGTTAGGAATGTGATAACACAGACACACCTGTTTCTTGATTTAACCAAACACAAGATAAAATAATGCAATGGGATAATTAGAAGAAAAAACATCCAACTGTTTTGAAGCACTTAAGAAACATTCACATCCATAAAAACCCATCTGCTGACTACAGTACAGTTCTTTCAAGACCCTATGGCACTTAGAAACTAGTAAAACATCACTTTTAACAAAACAATAAAAAAAGTTTTTAACATTTAATATTTAGTTACAGTAATTTTCCCAATCACCCGAATCCTCCTGATTTAATAAAATCACAATTGCCAAATTCTACCCCCATGAAATCTTTAACTGTCATCAAGTTAGATACTGTTTCCTTTTAGCTTCCATAATCAGGTGGAAATAAGGGGCAAGAAAAAATAAAAAAAGGAGCCCACCTAACAGAGATTAGGCCAAAGGCCTGAGTAATCTAGAAATGAGCCAATGAGCTCCCAATATTACCTTCGTCTTTCTCTAGAATTTCATCCTCATCTGGGAACTTGACATTTTTCTTTTTCTTCTTTTTATTGCCAAGCATAATGTCAAGGTCATCTTCTGGTTCAGCTGGTTCTTGAACATCACTTTCAATCTTAAGATCCTAAAAAATTAAGATACGAGTTTCAATATTTTGATACTAGGACTTTAAAAAAATGACATGGGCTAACGTCCTTTTAGAGGAAAACAAATTTAATATGCAAAACTGAAGTTACACATAAGAAATGTCTCTCGCCCTGGCTGGTTTGGCTTAGCGGTTAAGAGCGTTGGCCCGCGGACCAATGAGTCAAGGGTTCAATTCTGGTCAATGGCATGTACCTTGGTTGCGATTCGTCTACGGTCTGACTTGGCTACAGATTACAGATTCAGTCCTGTGGGAAGCAGCCACTCGACATGTCTCTTTCATGTTAATGTCTCTCTGTCTCTCTCCCTCCCACTTTATCTGAACAAAAAAATGTCCTCGGGTGAGGATTAAAAAAAATAGAAAAGAAATGTCTTTCACAGGTGAGCCAAAATGGCTCAGCAAGTCTGTCATTTACACTGGAAATTTAAGACAGTTCTGTGGGATCTTTTCCTTTTTTTTCACCAGCCTTGGGATCTTAAAATTACTGCCCATGTTTCCAAACCAGGCCACTGTCAGAATCACCTGGGAAACTTTAAAAAGATTCTTAAATCTTTTGACTGCCGATCTTTGGAAGGAACAAGGGTCAGGAGTATTTTAAAGAGGTTCTCAAGTATTCTGATGCTATCAGTGGAGAGTTTTTCCTCCTGACACCCAAAACATGGTGTTTTCCCACACCAATTATTTAACTCTCCGACACTAACTAGGTGACCTATTTCATTTCAATTCCGAAACTACCTGTAGTTAGTGACAGACTCCACAGCTTTCAGGGCTCAGTCCCACAAGACTGTCCTCATTTTAGAGGCCAGTCGCAAGTA
Source organism: Molossus molossus (assembly GCF_014108415.1). Classification (NCBI taxonomy): domain Eukaryota; kingdom Metazoa; phylum Chordata; class Mammalia; order Chiroptera; family Molossidae; genus Molossus; species Molossus molossus. The sequence goes on along the minus strand of NW_023425399.1, from coordinate 21,302,968 downwards.
AGGGTCCCCAGGTTACCTACACATATATATGACTTGGCTACAGATTCAGTTTCCCACAATCCCCTCCCCCCAAAGTTCAATAATTTGCTAGAATGGCCCAGAACTCAGGAAAGTGTTTAACCGTTACCAGTTTGTTATACAGGATGCAATGCAGAAACAGCCAAATGCAAGAGATGAACAGGGAAGGAGGGCTGGTAAAGAACTTTCATGCTCTTTCCGGGGACACCACTCTCCCAACATCCTGATTTTTTGACCAACCCTGAACCTCTCCAAACCCCATCATTCAAGAGATTTTCATGGAGGCCTCATCATGCAGGCATGACATTAAATCATTGACCACTGGTGACTGAACTCAATTCCAACCCCTTTCCCCAAGGAGGGGGAAGGTGTTAAGGGGTGAAGGTGGCCAGGCGAATATGAAAATTCTTTTTAAAAAAAATAAAAATGTTTTTATTGACTTTTCAGAGAGAGGAAGGGAGAGAGAGAGAGAAACACCCATGTGAATCAAACATTGATTGACTGCCTCCTGCATGACTCCCACCAGGAATCAAGCCCAAAACCTGGGCAAGTGCCCTGACTGGAAATCAAACCGGAACAATGCTCAATCCAGAGCCACACCAGCCGGGCTGAAAATTCTAATAATTTAATCATGGAGTAATCTTTCTGACAAACCAGCCCCTGTCTTGAAGCTATTCAGGAGCTCCCAGCCACCAGTCATCTCAAAAGACACTTTTATCATTCCAGAGATTGCAAGGGTTTTAGGAGCTGTGTGCCAGGAACCAGAGACAAAGACTAAATATTTTTTATTATACCACAGTCAGCCTTGCAAACAGACTGTGAAAAGGTATTTAAGCATCACTTTATCAGATGACATCATGAAAGAGGGGAAAGGTAGAACCCATGGAGAATTAGGATTATATGAATGGATGGAGACAAGATAAAGATTGATCCCAAGATTAGTTGCTACAGTCATAGATGTAAATAGGTCATATCATAATTGAGTAATAAACTCCTAAGAGCCGAAAGGGCCAATCTCTCCCTCCTTTCCCCAGTTAATCCAGCTCCCTAACATAAAATGTACTGTCAACATTACCTATCAATATGTATTTTTGTGTGCCTACATAATGAATTAATTTGACAATGGCCATAGTAATTTCACAAATCTTAGAAGCAGAAAAGTTTAAATGGCTGGGAATAAATGAAGGAAGCTCAGCTCTAAGATCCCACATCCAGCTATGTAGTCTTAGTACCACATTTGACCATTAACGACCAATCAGCCCATGTGTATTAGCTGGATAACAAACAAAAAAACAGTTATTGACCTAGTCTCTAAGATGACAGTCAATAAATGAGAAGCTCAGATATACCAAATATAAATTAGCACACACAAACCAGCTTTCTAGTCCTGTACTTTTATTTTATCCCAGTAAGATCTACTTCAAAAAGGCAAAGAATAGCATTCTTTTTTTAAAGCCTTGTGATGGTCTGAAAATTCAAATTGGAGAGGAACCTAAGATCTTAAAAACACTTCAGTTTCAAGTTAACACCCATGCCCTCTCTGCCTGATAAGGATATTCGTAACAACCTCAAGACAATTTTACCTGGATTTATCTTATTTATAACAACCTCTTATGTTATGACTGCAATAGCAGAGAAAAAAGTATTCAAGCACTTAATAATAAGAGTAGATAGAGCTTATATAAGTGGCTTTTCAGGATAAAAGCTACTAACTAGAGAAATCAACCAAAAAAACTTTGTTAACCAAGATTTCCTGTGGTACATCTCTGATGTGTCACTTTGCTACTCGGGATATTTAAACCTCACTTGTTCAGTATAATTTGAACATTTCTCTTTCTCAATTTCCCTGCAATAGTAGGAAGAGAAGAGAATCCCAAACAGGGAGCAAATAAGATATATCCAGGTAAAATTGTCTTGTTCTAAAGGACGCTAAATTATCTAAAACAAGAAAAATATTTATTTCAGTTACCTTAGTACCCCAATGACTCAATACACTCACCAATACACATTTGCTGGATTAGCCAAGTCATCAAAATCGTGACATTGTTTCCAAATTCAAAAAATTACTATACAGTATATATTTCCTGCTACATATGGATACACCTTGTTTAAAGTTTAAGCAAATAAACTATTTACCAAAGAAAAATTTGGGTAGAGGACCCTTAGTGCATGTTAGGTGTATTCTCAACACTTGCTCTCTCTCTCTCCATATATACATAAATTACTATCATTCTGGGTTTTATAAACAGATGTGTGAACTCTGCTTAAGGTTCCTGGACTGGGTCTTTAAAATGGTAGCTCTAGCCCTGGCCGGTTTGGCTCAGCGGTTAGAGCGTCGGCCTGCGGTCCGGAGAGACCCGGGTTCGGTTCCCGCTAAGGGTGCGTACCTCGGTTGCAGTTTGTCCCCGGCCCTGGTCGGTTGTGCGGGTGGCAGACACTCGATGTATCCCTTTAACATCGATGTTTCTCTCTCTCTCTCTCTCTGTTCCTCTCTCTCCCTCCCACTCTACCTGAACAAAAAATGGAAAAATGTCCTCTGGTGAGGATAAAAAAAAAAAAAAAAAAAAAGGTAGCTCTAGCCTGGCCGCTGTGGCTCAGTGGTTGAGCGCTGACCCATGCACCAAGAGGTTGCCGGTTCGATTCTCAGTCAGGGCACATGCCCAGGTTGTGGGCCAAATCCCTAGTTGGGGGCAGCCAATCGATGTTCTCTCTCTTTGATGTTTCTATCTCTCTTTCCCTCTCCCTTCCTCTCTCTAAAATCAATAAAGAAAAAAAAATTCTTTTTTTAAATGGTAGCTCTAAGTAAGGGAGGAACAGAATTTTAGCTTATCCTCCATTCATCCTATTCACCTACATACCCACCCATCTACCTACTCATTCAACAGAATTTTGAGATATGTATATTAAAAATTGATCTAGTATTAAGACAATCTACAAGATCAGAGAACTCCATAGAAATAGCTTGAGTGCTCTCGTTCTCCTACAGGCCATAAGATCATCAGCCACCATTCACCACAGGTTGGTGCTCAGAGGTTCACAATAATTTGTGTACCTTCAACATGCCACCAAAGTTTAACAGATGAAACCATAAGAATATTTACTTCACAGATTTCTCACTTTTTGAAATATTCCTCAGCCAATCTCAGTATAGTTAATGATAAGGGGCCCTTTGTAATCATTTCACAGGCACACAATAAAATATGTAAAACCTAAATTTACATTCCTTTGAATCATAATCCCTTTAAAATACCTTAGTCAGATATAATAACCTTAACAGTGGTGATTAAGTACATAAAAAAAAAACAAAGTTTGTAAGAGATACAGAGGAAGAAACATCAGCCATTTAGCAACCTTTCAAGAGGTCAAATTTTACCTTCAATAAGAAAGCAATACTACCTTTACACCTTCTTCCGCCTCATCAATATCAAATATCTTTTTTGTTTTTTTCTTCTTTTTCTTTTGATTAAAGAAGTTCAAGTCATCTAGATCGTCAGAGGCATCTAAAAAGACAGAATTGAGATTATCAATTAGCAATAAACAGGAGGCAAAACATCCAATGAGTTAAACCAACATTTTAGCTATTAATTAAGTCAATAGAACAGACAGATCGGGTATTATTTAATGCAATAGCACAACCACAAAAGTTATGGTTCTCAGAAATACAATGGCAGGTCACCTCAAAGCTTTGTAGGAAAAATCTGGTTAGGGAACTATGTTAAGAATATGAATCTGATATTGTGCCTCATTGTCCCAACACAGTCAGGACTTTAACATAATTTCCAAGGCTCTTCAGCTTTATCTCTCCACTTCTGCCTACCATCTCATTTCCCATACCTTAATCCCTGGTTCCAGCCCAAATGAAGTACTTCTACTTTAGTGCAGTACTCTAATCCTTACCATGGACCTCCCACATAGCTCTTATCTTCATCTCATAGGATCTTGGTTAGAGTTACTTCCACCAAGAAACCTTTTCTAAGCCTATCTATCCTTCCTTTCCCACAATTGGGTGTCCCCCAGGTGCTTTGATAGTACCTTCTGTCACCCCCGCAGAGGTACTTACCAACTTGCTTATCTATCTTTCTACTAGATATTAAAGGGATATGCCTTGTTCAACTAAATCCTAGTGCCTAGCTCTACATGTTATTAAATCAATTAATCAATCAACAAAAGGCCTTATAAAGTATTTCATATTCATTAAATGAGGCTACAATATAAATAAAATAAATTCTATCTACCATTACTGAGTAATAATGGGTTCTGTTCAATAAATTTTCCATTTGTTCTGCCCTATTGTACACTAGAAATATTTTAGGATCCCTCTGCTATAAAATTTTTTTCAAGGAGCTATTTAGCAGTTCATTTTGTCTTATTACAAGAATGACTTACTTTCCAAGTTTGTTTTAAACATATACAAGATGCTTAATGTATGGCAGATGTTCAATGAATGTCAGTTTGCTCTATCCTCAACAGTGCCTTATATTCAACAGACATTATGTTTACTGAATCATTTATTTCTAATAGTTAAATGGTATCTATGTCAAAGTACAAGAGTGAATAACTAACACTGGTATCTAAACTGAAACATTTAAATAATAATTTTAATTTTTTCTATACATTTTAGGCTTGCTAAAACACAAAACTGCCTATTTTGGTCCTATTTCTTTCTGCCTATACTCAAATACACCACTGAAATGCAAAGAGACCTGACCGGTTAGACTGGAAAATTAGCCCTGGAATGACAAGGTTTTCTCACCTCTGCTACTTATGGATGCAGTGGGAATTTCCCTGGAACAATTCTATCAGAAATCTGGCAAGGCCCGGTGCACATGGACTGTTGATGACCTCAACTTTCACTGGCTGGAACAGCCTTATCAGGATGAGGGGTCAATGTATGCACAAAATCCAAAACACCAATGGAAGAGAGCCAGGTCCTCCAGCAAAAGAGTGATTCTCTCACATCTACCACTCACCTTTTTTTCTACTGTCCTCTTCATCAGCTTCTACATCTTTGTCTTCAGTTGGCTCTGGCTCTACTTCTTTTGTTTCTGAGGGCTGGGTTTCTTCTGTCTGGGCATCCCCTTCCTCATCTAACATAAAAGGCTTCTTCTTCTTCTTTTTCTTCTTGCTCATAGTAGGATCAAAAATCATCTGTTTAAAAGACAAAAGGGATCAAGTGATTGCCTTCAATGATGCTCACATTCTAAATGTGCTATATCCTAAAAAGACATACTCTTAAAAGAGTATTTGATGTACTAAAGTACCAAAAACATATTTAAAAAGTCCATCCAACCTTCCTTATATTATTAAATATGGAGTGGGGGTGAGGGATGTTCCTTAAACATGTACACCTGCCTTTCAATTTGTAAATTATCACAAGATACAGCAACTTCATGCTTAAATTCAGCATTTTCCCCAATGAACTGTTGTGACAGTGCAGTGAAGTATCTGGCACCCAACTGACTGAATTCAAATCCTGACTCTGGCTCTTACTTATATTACTCCAGGTAAGGTCTTGCCCTCTCCCTGCCTCATCTGTTAGATGGAGATCAACAGAAGAACCAAAACCAAATCTCATTAAGGTTACTGGGAGAATTAAATGAGTAAATAAATATAAAACACTTGTCACACTGCCTGGCACAAAAGTACTCAATGTCAGCAAGGATCATAATTTATATAATGCTTTACAGTTCACAAAGCTTGATTCCTATCACTGAAATTTCATCAACTCAGGGTGATCTAACCTCTAAAACATAACATGAAACTCTTAAAAAAATTCCCAAAATTGATTCTAATTAATTTAAATTTATTTATGTTCCAAGTACATTAAGAAAACTGAACTATACTGAAACCAAACTATGGTCTGTAATAAGGCAAGGTAGTTATCATCCGTACTCAACAAAGAAGGATCTGCAAGACATTCTGGAAATTGATACAGCTTCGTTTCAAAGTTATCCTCTCCCCTATCTTAAGGACCTAACTTTATAAATGAGTAATTCTGAAATGCAGTCAGTGTGAAGAACTTAATTTAGCAAACTTAAAGAAGAGAACAGAATGCCCAGATGATGTGGTTCAGTGGTTGAGCGTTGACCCATGCACCCATGCACCCATGCACCAAGAGATCACCAGTTCGATTACAGGTCAAGGCACATGCCCGGATTGTGGGAGGCCACCAATCGATGTTCTCTCTCATCAATGTTTCTATCTCTCCCTCTCCCTTCCTCTCTCTCTCTCTCTCTAACATCAATAAATAAAAAATAAATTTAAAAAAAGAAGAGAATAGAGAAGAGCCAGGAGGAAGGAATTCCCCACTACTGACCTACTAAGCCACAGGTCAACACCCTAAAGAGGTAGCTATAGTTCACTTGCACTCCTGAGACACGGAGATTTGGCAAAAGGACAGATAGCACTCCAGGTCCTATAAGTCTGGTTGTCTGGCAGAGCTTACAATTCATTTACTGCATTCTTTTTTCTAGTAGCAACTTCCCTGGGATATTAATTATCTTTTAACTATTACTCATCCAGACAGACCAAAGATGGGAGGGATCCTGAAATCAGAAGAGGACAGCCTCACAGCTGCCTTCTTATCCTCTGAAAAACATTTGTATTTAGGCCTACAGGTTAACAGTTTGATTGTAGCCTTGTAAAGAGTATGAAACATGCAGGAATTATACACTGAAATAATAATCTCTTAATTACTGTCTCTGGATACTTAAGACATATACTCATCACCTCTTTTTATTCACACCACTCAGTTAAAATTAAGGGAACCAGGGATCCCAAAGAAGACCTTTTCTAAACCACAAGGCCATGTCAGTCCTGACTAAAAATAATGGCTTTTATATATGACAAGAAATTAATCACATTCCAAATGTTTTATGAGACTTGTTTGAATCTGAGAAGCAAATAGGTGCTGATATTGGGCTTAGAAGCTAAAGAAGCAAGGTGAACAGAACAAATGCCAAGTGTTGTCATTTCTGGTCAATGGGATTCTAGATTTTTCTCTTTGCATTTTTCTGTATTTTGTACACTCTGTACAACACACATTCCATTTTTTAATCAGAAACTTCTTTAGCTTAAAGCTTCTTTTGTAAATCACCTTACCATGTTGTGTGAAAACCCAATGTTCTGACACCTTGTGAATGGAGTCTAGTAATAAGAAATAATCTTAACTTCTGACAGCACTTTAGGGAATTTTTCCTTACTAGGTAGCACCTACATTTCTAGAATATTGCTTTTTAAAGGTCTTGGTTCTACTAGGTTAAAGAGGTTATGTTTTGGTGAGTTTTGGCTTAATTACCAGGTTTATTTATTTATTTTTTTCCTTTACTGATTTTAGAGAGGGAGGAAGGGAGAAGTAGGGAGAGACAGAAACATCAATGAGAGAGAACACTGACTGGCTGCCTCCTGCATGCCCCCCACTGGGGATTGGGCCTACAACCTGGGCATATGCCCTGACCAGGAATAGAACCGGCAACATCTAGGTGCACAGGTTGACGCTCAACCACTGAGCCACACCAGCCGGGCTTAATTACCAGGTTTAAAAGGAAATGTGTAATGCCCTAGCCAGATAACTCAGTTAGTCAGAGCATCATCCTGGTATGCCAAGGTTGCAGGTTTGATCCCTGGTCAGGGCACATACAAGAATCAACCAATGAATGCATAAATAAGTAGGACAACAAATCAATTTTTCTCTCTCTCTCTCTCTCTCCACTCCTCTCTCTCTTTCTCTCTCTCTCTCTCTGAAATAAACAAAGAAAGTTTATTTTAACTATTTCCAGGTACAGATTTTCACTTGTCTGTAAAGTAGTCAGAAATTAAGGATTGGCCTAATAGTTATCTAGTCAACAATACTGGAGAAACTAGAACCTTCACATCACTCCAGACTGGAAGTCAAAAGATCTAGTCCCACTGATTTGCTGTGTGATCTTAGGCAAGTTAACCGCTCTGGACCATAGTTTCCAGTTTCCAGTCTATAAAATGAAGTTGGACTGGTAGACCTAAAAAGTGGCAAGCAGCTATAATACTTTATTGGCTTCCAAAGTTCTCTACTGGAATGCTGGTTCTGCTATATTCCACTTCCTTCAAAAACTGATCCCACTGCTAAAAGTGAATCCTCCAGCCCCAAAATCTCTATGTTGATGGCTTTTTCTACCTCCTGTAGATCTCTCTCACCTCCCCTACACCACTTGTGAGCACTTTACCATAGAAATCACACAAAGAATATAGCACCCCACAGTACTTTGCACTACATAAGCACTTTCCTTGTCCAAGGTTATGAAGAGCTTAGAACATGTGTAGAAAAAAAATAAACATGAAACAGTGCCACTCTCAGAACTTTGAAATACAGTAGCCCAGAGCAATGTCTACCATGACCTCCAAGCAAGAATCACCTACTTCCTTTAGACCCTCAGTTTCGCCTAAGAGAGCAAGGGAGCCTCCTAGTCACCTAGATGGAGGATTAAATACTCCATAGATCTGGAATTCTACTACTGGTTTAGCCACTTACTATTTGATCGTGGGCATGATACAACACTCTAAGCCTGTTTTCTCATCCATAAAATGAGCCTATCTTACGGGGTTTTTGTGGAAATCAAATGAGAGACTGGAGTCCCCTCCGGAATAAACCCAAATTTCTTAATTTGGTCTTCAAATCCCTCCATGAACTAGCCACTAACTACATTTTAAAGAATTAACTCTAACCAAATTGTGCTACTTTCTGTGAGCACACTTACCTGCCTTCTTAACCACCCCCTTGCCCTGTGATCAGGCCTTTCCACTGCGAGAGGAAACGCTGAGGACCGCTCAAGAACTACCTCAGAAACCGACGCTCCACAAAGCCTCGAATCTGTCCTCTTCTTTCTCTCCAAGGCCCTATAGTCCAAGCACTCGAATGTTTACATTACTGAATTACAAATTCGAGAGCCTGTTTTTCTGGTGAGGAGAGCTGGCTGGGAAGCGGTAGCTCTCCCCACGGTGTTAATGAATACCTACAGGCAACACTTAAAATCCAATTTCATTTTAAGCCGTTGGACTTTACATGAACTAAGATAAATCTGGCCAAAAGGGATCTGAGGACATTTGCTGAGGTACAAGCCCGACGGTAGAAAAAGATCCAGCCAGCTTCGCAGCCCGGACTTCCCGCTCCCGTCGCTGTGGACTCTGTGAAGGAAAACTCAGGGACTCCACCCTAAAACTTTCCGAGGCTAGTCACTTTTTGAGGCCAAAGCATCTTGACCTCTCGCCCCATCTCCTCCATCTCCTGGTCTTTTTAAGGAATAATGCTCCCGATGAGAACAACGGCGGTTACCGGCAAGGACGAGCAAGCCGGAGAGTTTTTAACAAGAATGCTCCAGCGGAGCTCAGGGAGGCTCCTCTTGACATCCCCGGCGCCGGCGAGGACTGTTGGAGCTGCAGTGTCACATCGAAAGGGATGCAGGGGTCGCCAGCCCCAATCTCGTTCAGTTGGGACGTTAACCGGCATTCAAGCCTCATTCTGGGTGAGCGACTCAACGTACTCTCCATTCCGGAAGCGCCGGCTTCAGCACCGCCACCCTGAGGAGAGCGAGATGCAGCCAAGCCCGCGGCTCCGGAGTCCTCGTTGGCTCCACCGCTCCGGGCCGCCTAGGCCCGGCTGTCCCACATGGCGGCCGGCCGCTAGGCCGCACACCCGGTCTCCCACACGGGGATGGGTTCGGCTCCCCGCCTCAGTTCCCAGCCCTAACGCCAGGCTAAAGCCCTTACCTCGTCCCCGGACATGGCTGCGACTCGAGTGGGCTCGGTACGGACGGGAAGTCGGACGGGTCAGCCCCAGGCCTCAGCGGCGGCACAGATCTCACAGACACCTCTCCCACCACCGCACTAGGCTCTTGCATCAGCGAAAGAGAACGACACCCCGCCCTCGACTCCCAAGCGTGGAAATGCGCCTGCGCAGAGCCCGTCAGGGCGCAGGCGCGCCGAGGAGCTGACCTAACGCGCTCCGTGTGGCGCGAGTTACCCAGCGACGCCGCGTCTCCTGGCAAGCCGGGATTTGTAGTCCTAGAAGAGGCGGACAATTGCGCGGCAGCCGCTCAGCGACCCGTGCGTGTGCGTGACATCTGAGGGAGGCTGCCGGGAAGTTTTGGTTTTGCAGGTGGTGAATTTTACCTCAGCCTTTCGCGGAGGAGAGAGTCCGCGCTGTTCCTCACTGTTTGTAGAGTGAATTCAGGGCCATTTCTCCTGGGTTAGGGTGGTGGATAAGACTCTCAATCATGTGAACTCGTTGGGGCTTTAGTTTTCCTGCTACTACCTCCGCCTTGCCCTGTTGGGGTGTTTCAGTGTCTGAGGAATTCCAAATTGGAGCTGGAGGTGCTCGCCTCACTAGGGGGTGTTCCGTCACGGGAAATTTAACCTAACATGCTGGGTTTCAGCTTGGGAGGTCGGAAACCAAAAGCCTCCTCTCTGTAGACCAAAGGGAAGAGACTACCCTGAGGAGAAACGGCCTGGCAAGAGCAGGCGGTCGGGAAGTCTCAAAACATTTGTTGATGAAGTCTTTGCTTGAACGCTGTGGGTGCATCATGCTGTTCCCCTTGAGGCATAAGAATAGCAACTGCCCTTTAGGGAGCTCTCACTTTCCTTAACGTTCTCCAGCCACAGACCTCCAAGAACACCCCTATCGCTGAACAAAGTTGGGCTTGTTTCCTTGCAATAAGGGGAGACAGCGTAAGGAACAGTGGGCATCTCACAAAGAGGATGCTGGAAAGAACTAACAGGATTTGGACTTGTGTTAGGTGATTTGGGGGCGGATTCAAGGAAGCAGGCCTTCTCTCTGGATTGGATGCTATTAAGTGGAGGTAATTCTATGATGGGGTATTCTTAATTTATAAAGGAAAAAAACCAGGAGAGGGTAAAATCTATGATTGGTTAAGAAGCAGCAGTACCTCACGTTAACCAGGGTAGGGGAATATTTGGTCTTTTTGCAGTTGGGACAATGATCTTTTTTGTTTGTATTCAGGCATGATTAAGGAGTGGTTTTGTTTTTTTCTTGATCCATCATGGTCACAGAGTGGCTTTGTCTAATGTTGGTGTCCTGTGAAATTGTTTATGTTCAACAGGGCAACATATCCTACCTGATAGTGTAGGTCTAGCCCCCACTATTAGGGGCTGCTTTTCTCCTCACAGTGCTTCATATCACCTAATAGCTCATAGTGTCAACCTAGCCCCCACTGTTAGGGGCTGCTTTTCTCCTCACTGTGCTGCATATCACAGTGTTCTTTGCTTGAGGCCTCAAAACAACTGTGGGAAATAATTCACAAATATTTAGTACTCTCCATTGTGTACTGGGCCCTAATATAAGCATGGGCAGGTAAAATTAGATTCTTGTCTCCAAGGAGCTTACAGCTTAATGAGAATAATACTTTATTAGCCCCTTTTCATGGCATTGAATAATTAGTCTAAAGTCATACAGCCAGCAAAAACAGGGAACCTGGAGATCGAAGTCCAGACAAATTGATGCCAGTGGCAGCCACTTTCCCACCTTGAGGATCCGCATCCCTAAAAAAGCTGCACTGACTCCTCAGTAATCTTTACTGATATCTATATATATCAGGGTTTCTCAAGAGCAGCACTATTGACATTTTGAGCCAGATAATTCTTTGTTGTTGGGAGCTGTTCTGTGCATTATAGGGTTTTTAGCAGCATCTTTGGCCTCCAAGCACTAGATCAGCGATTTTCAACCTTTTTCATCTCATGGCACACATAAACTAAAATTTTGTAACATACCAAAAAATTTTTTGCCCATCTGACAAAAAAAGTATAACTTTGATTCACTCACACTGGGTGGCAGTTGTTATGTTGGTTGTGTCTTTTTTTTTTTTTTTGACAGTCTAAGGGGAAAGAGGTCAGGGCCCCTAACTAAATATTCAGGTATTACATGTTTTAAAAATTCTTGCATTGCCCTGGCTGGTTTGGCTCAGCGGTTTGAGCATCGGCCTGCAGACCAGAGAGTCCTGGGTTCTGTTCCTGCTAAGGGCACACACATAACTCAGTTGCAGTTCATCCCTGGCCCCAGCTGGGGTTGTGTGGGTGGCAACTACTCAATGTAGGTCTCTCACATCAATGTTTCTCTCTCTCTCTTCCCCCTTCTCTCCCTCCTGCTCTATCTGAACATAAATGCAAAAATGTCCTCGGGTGAGGATAAAAAAAAATTCTTGCAGCACACTGATTAAAAATTGCTATGCTAGATGCCAGTGGCACTCTCCCCCTAGCTGTGACAACCAAAAAGTCTCTAGACATTACCAAATCACCACTGGTTGAGAGACACTGGGTGTATGCCATTTACTTCCTCCTGGATCTCTGAGAGGTAACAGATATTTAGGACATGACAATCCCAAATCACTTTGAGTGGGAAGGCCTTGAAGGGGAGACCGAAAACAGTTTGGCCAACGTTTTTGAAAAGCTTGTTTGACAAGGAAAATGAAGACTGAGACAAGACAAATGAAATGAGGAAAAAACAAAGGGAGAAAAATGATCGAGGTGAAGAGTAGCTCATAGGAAATTACCCTCAAGTTACTCAGTTCACACTAACAAAGACAAAGTCTTGATGAGGCCTCTTGTACCTCCAGTTCCTGTTTGGAAAATACTGGTATGCTTAGCAAGTAGTCTTGATCACTTTTGTGATCACTTTTATTTTCCTTCACAGCATGGTACCAGACATGACCTCCCTAAACTAGCTGCTTACAACAGACTTTCTTTGGCGATTTCCCCAAAGGTAGAAGTTTGTTTTCCAGGGAAAGCCAAAATTCCCTTGGGAGTTGGCAAAAGTCACAAAGTGACTTTTTTTTTTTTCAGGTTTTCCAAGAGATAGATCCTACTAAGACTAAGCTAATAAGAGCATCAATACAAATCATCATTTTTATTTTCCTAACCTATTTTACTTAGGAATCTCTGTAAAACATGGGCATTTATTTATTTCTTCCCATGATGGTGAGGGAACTCATTGTGTTTTTCCTATTTTATAGATATAAAAGCCATGTTATGGAGTCCACAAAAAATAATGAGAAATCCAGAAACAGACTACTGGAATCTTTACTCTGGAATCTTCTCAGCACCATTCCAAATGTCCAGCTGCCCAAAGTAAGCTAATGATTATAATGCTTAAATTGTATACTAAATTTTATGTTTTCATAGGCTTTAAAATACTTCATAGTCTCTTCACTTGGCCCATAAAATAGCAGGCCTATTGAGGCTGTGACTTAAAATTAAATAGTGGTGGTACTTGAACTAGAACCCAGATCTCATGAGTCTTAGTCCAGTACTCTTTCTACTTGGTAAGTAAGCCCATACATCCTTGTGGGTGATATTTATGGAAAATGTAATTAAATAGAGATTCTTATCCGTATAGAAATCCAGATCTATTCAACCCTTTTCATCCATGAGTACCTAATTACATGTGGCCTTTAAGAGTTAGTTTTGCACTCAGCCCGTGTACCTAAGAGGTTGAGCATCGACCCATGCACCAAGAGGTTGCCGGTTCAATTCCCGGTCAAGGCACATGCCCAGGTTGTGGGCCTGGTCCCTAGTGTGGGGCATGCAGGAGGTAGCCAATCAGTGTTCTCTCTCAACGATGTTTCTCTCTCTCTCTTTTTCACCCTTCCTCCCTCTCTAAAATCAATAAAGAAAAAAAAGAATTATACTTGATACCACATTCTCTTTTTTTTTCTGGTATGTTCCCCAAGCAGAAACCAAACCCAGGACTCTCTGGTCCGCAGGCCAACGCTCCAACCACTGAGCCAAATGGGCCCAGGCATTACCACATTCTCTTATGAACTAGGTTATTGTGAATCAATCCTCAAGTATATTTCCATCCTTGATGCATTAGAAAAATCAGATTGTTTATCTTGCAGGGCAAATATGAGATCCTGAACTCCAGTACTCCACCACAAGAGTCTGTGAGACACTATTTGAATAACCAGCTGACATCCTTATCTGATGTTATGGTCTTAGTTCCTTGTAACTCCAGTTCATCTTTCATCTAGCCTGCAGTTTCCTCTAAAAAGTCTAATCATGCTGCTCCCCTGCCTAAAAATCAGTTAATTGTCTATTGCCTTTAGAATAAAACTTATCCACAGGCTTTCTCTCCAGCTCTTCTCAGCACTCTACTCTCTACCTTTCTTAATACTCCCCACCATGTATTGTTAAGTTCCAGCTACACTAAATCATTTTATATCTCCTAAACATGCTGCTCCCCTGACTGAAATGTGTGTCCCTTTTTTCTCATCTGATGAACTCCTGCCATCCTTTAAGATCCTGCTTAGATGTTACTTTTTAAAAGAAACCTATGATTTACTTATTGGGTTGGGGGGTGGAGAGCTATTCCTTTCAACTTGTTTTCTCTCATTACTCAGTTACAGCTCTTATCATATATTGTAGCTACCTTTGAGATCCTGGAGGGCAGGATCTGTGTCTTACTCTTCTTTCTTTGCTTCCCCAATGCCTAGCACATGTTTGTGAATGCAAGACGCCATATGGGGGAGGGGAGCTGGGAAGGAGGGTATCTAGGGGGGAAAAAAGGAGATACATCTGTAACAAAAATAAATAAATAAAAATTGAAGAAAAAAAAAAGAACCCATATGGGGTGATAGGTGAAGGCTAAATACTAACTTGCAATAGCCTTAACTTCTTGAACCATAGCCTCTTTCCTGAGGGAGAATGGCAAACTTCCTAGCCACATTGCATTTGAAATAACTGGATGTGAGCATAGTCTGGGAAAAAATGTGTTTTACATGCTCCCTTTAAGATTCACTGTTGCCCGGCTGGTGTGGCCCAGGTTGTGGGCCAAATCCCCAGTGGGCGCATGCAAGAGGCGGCCAGTCGATGTTCTCTCTCATTGATGTTTCTATCCTCTCCCTCTAAAATCAGTAAAGAAAAAACAAATTAAGAAAAGAAAAAAAAATTCACTAAAAGGAGATGATAACAGTTTTCTTGATAGAAGTGATTCAATTTTGAGGACATTATACTAAGTGAAATAAGCCAGTCACAAAAGACAAATTTTGTGTGATTTCACTTATATAAGGTATTTATAGTAGTCAAACTCATAGAAACAGAAAGTAGAATGGTGGTTGCCAGAGGCTAAGAGGAAAAAGGAATGGGCAGTTAGTGTTTAATGGATATAGAGTTTTAGTTTTGCAAGAAGATAAAGTTTGGCTCAGCGGTTAGAGCATTGGCCTGCGGTCCAGAGACACCTGGGTTTGGTTCCCGCTAAGGGCATGTACCTTGGTTGCAGTTTGTCCCCGGCCCTGGTTGGGTCGTGTGGGTGGCAGTCACTCGATGTGTCCCTTTCACATCAATGTTTCTCTCTCTCTCTCTCTCTCCCTCCCACTCTATCTGAACAAAAAAATGGAAAAATGTCCTCAGGTGAGGATAAAACAAACAAACAAACAAAAAATTAACATCTGTAAAAAAAAGAAAGAAGTGATTCAACACACCATGTACACACTTAGTACCTTAGATTGTCCTACTCATTGCCCATCTTTCTGCCTTGCTCCTGAGAAATTTAGTAACCCCCAAACCCAGCACAGTGTCTAGAATTTATTGTTGAAAGAATGGATGAATTAAGACTTGAAATAAAAAAATTAATTTTATCCTCTCTTCTTTTGAATAATTTAAACCCTCCCTTTTAAAATTGCTCTTTAAAGCCTTTTCTAATCAGCTGGCCTACTGTAATCTTACCTTTATCTGTCTTCATGTAATACTTATCATTTTGACTATGCTGTCTTGCATCATTACTTATTTTTAAATGCCTGTATCCTTTCCAGCTAGATTACAAAATTCTTGAGGGCAGGGACTATGTGTACTGTTGCCTCCTACAGTGTCTTAAATCTAGTAGCATCTTAATGCTATAAATTGTTAGTGATTGTTAGCCAGGTTTACTTAGTGTTTTGGCATCTCTGTAGAAGACTTCAAAACTCATAAGGAAGCCATAATGAGATACCACCTGACACCCATTAGGATGGTTATTAGAAAAACAAAACCAAAAAAAGCAGAAAATGACAAGTGTTAGTGAGAATGTGGAGAAGTTGGAATCCTTGTGCACTGTTAGTGGGAATGTAAAATGGTGCAGCTGCTATGTATGGCTGTTCCTCAGAACAGTATGGTAGTTCCTCAAAAAGTTAAAAATATAATTACAATATGAATTACCAATGCCAATTCTGAGTATACATCCAAAAGAATTGAAATCAGGGTCTTGAAGAGATCATTGTACACCCATGTTCATAGCATTATTCACAGTAGCCAAGAGGTGAAAGCAACCTGTGTTCAGTCATAGATGAATACTTCTAAGTTATGTATATTTAACCACAGTCTTGTTTAAAAAAGCACTGAATGGGGAGTCAAAAGACCAAGGTTGGAGTCCTTGGTTGTTCCCTGATGACTAATGAATCTTGAACAAGTCACTATTTTACTCATGCCATGATTTTGTCATCTTTAAACAGTATAATAAAACCTGACCAACTTCTAGGTTTGTATGAGGATCAAATAGAAATAAAAACTACAACCAATTACTTTTAAGATAATTTTTTGAATATTGTTTTTCCAGCATTCCAGTGTCCCTGATACCTTTTAATATTCATTATAGGTTTTACGTCTTATTTAATAACAAAATACTCCTAAAGGTGTCTCAGCAATAACCTGTTACCACTTCAAAGGATATGTATGCTGAACTCTTTCAGTTTGAGCTGCTCACCTTATAATTTGGTCCCGGGAAAGCAGCAAATAAACAGCCTTTATGAGGACTACTGATGACCTAAGATGCTAATTACTAATGTGGTTTAGCATTAATTGAGAGAATACCAGCTCAGGATTTTTATGTGAGCATAAGAAAGCTAGCCAAATTGGCAGAATAAGAGGAAGAATGAACATCTGCTGAGTACGGACTCAGTGTCAGGCCCTACAGCAGATGTGTTACATGCATTATCATTGAATCCTCACAACAGCCTTGTCAAGTTAATCATATTATACTCATTTTATAAACAGGAAAATGAAACTCAGAGAGATTATGTCACTCAAGATCACACAATGAATAACAGAGATGGAATTTATGTCCAGGTCTGTGTGACTCTGAAGTTCATATTCTTTCTACTCTGTTACACTGCCTCTCAAAATGTATTTGACGTTGCCTGTTGGTAAAAGAGTTAATGATAAATGATATTTTTTATGTATATTTATACATTTATACCAGTTATCTTACCTGGTCATTACAAGTAAGATAGGCTGTGTAGGGATGATTATCACCACATTACAGATGAAGAAGCAGATTGCCAGAAAATTTAACTTACTTAACATCAACCAACCAAGAAATGATAATAACAGGACTTCAAAACAGGTACTGTGATTCTCAGACCCAGGCTGTTTCTACATAAAGCTCATGAAAGTGGAATTTTACTCTGAACTTTCTGGTTCTGACACTTTTTTTTTTAATCCTCACCTGAGGACATTTTTTGCATTTATCTTAAGATAGAGTGGGAGGGAGAGAGGGAAAAAGAAAGAAAGAGAAACGTCAATGTGAGAGAGACACATCGACTGGTTGCCACCCACTCGACCCCATCTGGGGCCGGGGACAAACTGCAACCAAGGTACGTGCCCTTAGCAGGAACCGAACCCAGGACTCTCTGGTCCGCAGGCCGACGCTCTAACCGCTGACCAAAACTGGCCAGGGCACTTTTTTTTTCTTTATTGATTTTGAGAGAGAGAGGAAGGGAGAGGGAGAGGCAGAAACATCAATGAGAGAGAACATCGATTGGCAGCCTCTTGCATGCCCCTCAATGGGGATCGGGCCCACAACCTGGGCATGTGCCCTGACTGGGAATCGAATCGGCAACCTCTTGGTGCATGGGTCGATGCTCAACTACTGAACCACACTGGCCGGGCTAGTTCTGACACGTTTTATGGGAGCAAAAGAGTGAGCATCTTGACAGTCTTGCAACTCTAGTTTTATATGGACAGATTAAACATGTGTTCATTTCTATTCTCTCTCATTCTCAAATCACTGAAATTACAGTGAGTTGATACTTTTAAAGTTACACTCATGAAGACAAGTGGAATAAGAAAGACAGTAACAAATGAGGGATATCAACAAATTTTGGAAGATGGAAAGTTGAGCTGAGAAAACTGAATTTCAAATGCTTGAGAAGAGTATACTAACAAGAAGCAAGCAGTTTCATATTGCAAAACACTAGAATGTGAGGAATTGGAAGGAGCAGATACTACAGCAGCAGAGATATGTGAGGGGCTGAAAAGAGGAGAATTGGTTGAAAGTCTATATAATAAATTAAACTACCAGTTTCCTTCCTCATCCTATTTGGTTAGGCAACTAGCCTTTCATGTCCTTGGCAGAACCCTGGGGGTTTATTCTGTGGGAAAAAAATTGAACTAGAAAACATTCAGACTGATAAACCAAGCACATCTAAAGATTATATGTAGGGGAGTCTGGATACCACATTGGAAGCTGAGATCAGGTGAATGTTTACATACTGAATAATGAAACTTTCCCAGTCTTCTTGCTCTGTTTTACTCCAGGAATTCTAACAGCAAGACTTATATTCTCCAAGCAGAATAACAGAGAATTAATTTTGAGAGAAACCTAAAATTGAATAACTCCAGAAGAAAGATCTATAGATTCTGATAATTGAGGTCTCCCAACAAAATGAATAGGTCCCCACTTTATCATCCTATAATGAAGCCCACCAACTGAAAACTTCTTGTTAACACCAAGCTTCCAAATACCTTTATATTGACTCACTCTTAAATATGAAGGATCAGCAAAGGAACACTAGATAGTTGAGAGAAACCTTCACCAAGGGAGACAGCATCAAATAGAAATGGAAAAGAATAATGAAACTGAGAGGAAACAAACAATATAGAGAGCAGAAGAATGTCTTTTAAAAAACAAGAAGTTGCCCGGCTGGTGTGGCTCAGTGGTTGAGCATTGACCCATGCACCAAGTGGTCACCAGTTCAGTTCCTGGTCAGAGCACATGCCCAGGTTGTGGCCAAATCCCTAGTGGGGGTTGTGCAGGAGGCGGCCAATCAATGTTCTCTCTCATTGATGTCTCTATCTCTCTCTCTCTCTCCCTTCCTCTCTCTCTCTAATATCAAAAAAGAAAAAAAATTTTTTTAAAAAAATTGCTTCAAGCTTAATCTATCTAATAATAAATATGCTCCAGTGTACTTATTAGGGATTATTCAGTCTCCTCTATTAAACTATAAGAACTTTATTTTTTTTTATTTTTTTTTTATCCTCACCGAGGATATTTTTCCATTTTTTGTACAGATAGAATGGGAGGGAGAGAGAGGAAGGGAGAGAGAGTGAGAAACATCGATGTGAAGGGACACATCGAGTGGCTGCCACCCGCACGACCAACCAGGGCCGGGGACAAACTGCAACCGAAGTACGTGCCCTTAGCGGGAACCGAACCCGGGTCTCTCCGGACCGCAGGCCGACGCTCTAACCGCTGAGCCAAACTGGCCAGGGCTAAACTATAAGAACTTTAAAAGAACATCTTTGCCTCTGAAATTTTTCACATACCCTGTTATTACTGTTCTCTGCTTTTAATGGGCATCAAATTAATGTTTCCAGAAATTTATCAACTGGTATTATGAAGAGAATGTTTGTTTGGTTGGTTTTTTTTCCTCACCCGAGGACATTTTTCCATTTTTTGTTCAGATAGAGTGGGAGGGAGAGAGAGAGAGAGAGAGAAACATTGACGTGAAATGGACACATTGAGTGACTGCCACCCGCACGGCCAACCAGGGCCAGGGACAAACTGCAACCGAGGTACACACCCTTAGCAGGAACCGAACCCGGGTCTCTCTGGACCGCAGGCCAACACTCTAACCGCTGAGCGAAACCGGCCAGGGTGAAAATGTTTGTTATTAAATGTTCCTATAATTCTATTTGAAAAAGACAGAAAGTTCCATATGCTCCAGGAAAACTCTATCTTCATTATTAAATTTAGGCTTAAGTTGGAGCTAAACAATAAAGTAAAAACTGTTTTCTTTCAAAGAAAGAAGTATTTATATCTTTATTAAAAAATATTTTATCCAAAACACTGGAGTACCCCACAGATTTGGTAAACTTAATTCCTGTTCTTAATTCTGTCATTGTTCTTGTGAGTATTAACAGAAGAATCTGTGACCTATATAAACAAATAAAACTATAGCATGGGAAGATGAAGCCTCATTAATGAAGGAGATATAAAGAGAGTTTTTATTATCCTAAAAAAATATAAAAAGAGTCTGGCCGGTGTGGCTCAGTAGTTGAGCATCGACCCATGCACCAAGAGGTCACTGGTTCAATTCCTAGTTAGGGCCATGCCCAGGTTGTGGGCCTAATCCCCATTAGGGGTCATGCAGGAGGTAGCCAGTCGATGTTCTCTCTCATCGATGATTCTGTCTCTCTCTCCCTCTCCCTCCCTTTCTCTCTAAAAATCAATGAAGGAAAAAAAATATTTAAAAAAAAAAAGATGTGCCCTGGCTGGTTTGGGTCAGCAGTTAGAGCGTTGGCCCATGGACCGATGAGTCGTGGGTTCGATTCTGGTCAAGAGCACGTACCTCGGTTGCAGTTTGTCCTTGACCCTGGTCAGGTCGTGAGGGAGGCAACCAGTCGATGTGGCTCTATAACATTGATGTTTCTCTCTGTCTCTCTCTCCCTCCCTCCCACTCTATCTGATGATAAATAGAAAAATATCCTCGGGTGAGGAATACAAAAAAAAGAGAGATGCTTGCTTGTGGGGGAAGAACAGGGGGAAAAGGAAGGCAAGGGGTATGATTCAGGGAGGGAGAACGCATTCTGGGTCCTTTGTCTTGAGGTCTTTGTCATACAGTACTTGTCTTTCTCTAACTAGGTTCTCCAGATCCATCCATGCTGTCACAAAGGATAAAATTTTCTTCTGTTTTACAATAGAGTAGTAGTTCATTGAGTAAATGTACCACAGCTTTTTTATCCATTCATCTAATGATGGACACTTGGGCTGTTTCCAGTCTCTGGCTATTGTAAATAATGCTGTAACGGACATTTCAAAATTAACAGGGTGTTAATTTTCATGTATGACATATGGACTAGAAATTTTGTTAAATCCAAAGTCTGTTAAATCAAGGTCCACAAAATCGAGGGTTTACTGTGCTGTTCTAATCCTGCCCATTTCTTAGCTCTGACTTTTTGTCTTATAAGCAAATTTCCATAAAGCTGACTTACCCTGCCCTGGCCGGTTTGGCTCAGCGGTTAGAGCGTCGGCCTGCGGTCCTGAGAGACCCGGGTTCGGTTCCCGCTAAGGGCACGTACCTCGGTTGCAGTTTGTCCCCGGCCCTGGTCGGTTGTGCGGGTGGCAGCCACTCGATGTGTCCCTTTCACATCGATGTTTCTCTCTCTCTCTGTTCCTCTCTCTCCCCGCCACTCTACCTGAACAAAAAATGGAAAAATGTCCTCCGGTGAGGATGAAAAAAAAATAAAAATAAAGCTGACTTACCCTTAGGCCCCAGAAAGCATCATCCTTAAGATTACCTCAAACTTTACTCTTCTTTATGTCTAGAGTACTTCTCCACTCACTTTCTGGGCATTTCAATCCTACGGTCTTTAGTGCTTTAGGGCATTCTATTTTTTTTCCTTTATTGATTTTAGAGAGAGAGGAAGGGAGAGGGAAACAGAGATAGAAACATCGATGAGAGAGAACATCAACTGGCCGCCTCCTGCGTGCCTCTCATTGGGCCCACAACCTGGGCACGTGTCCTGACCAGGAATCAAACCGTCGACCTCTTGGTTCACAGGTCAACACTCAACCACTGAGCCACACTGGCTCGGCGAGAGCAGGGGGTATATTTTAAAATAAAAGTAAAATGTCTAATAACAGGCAACTATCTGTAAAGAAGAACATCTCCATTTCAAAGTATCACTTGAAATGAAACAGACATTCTATTAGAGTATTTCTCAGAGTGTAGTCTGAAGAACAATTGCACGTGGAAGTCAAGATGTTAGGTGTTGGGAGCAGGTGAGGATGGAGGAGATTGTTAACATTGTAGTTTATTCAGTCCCATGTCTCTGAGATGGGACTTGAAATCTAAATACTCTACAGATGTTCCAGGTGATTTTTTAAAAACTTTTATTATGAAAAATATCAATGCTATACAAAAAATAGAGAAAATAGTATGAATCCTATTGTACCCATCATACAACTTAACAGCTCATGGTCTTTTCTGTATCTTCTATAGCCCCTGTCACTGGATTTTGATATTTATCTCTAAACCATAAAAAGCATAATCCCAAACCATTATCATGCTAGATAATTCTTGGTTACACTAAAGACTTGTCTACTTCAGTCACTGAAAAATTATGAGGCTATGCCTTCATTTCCATTCAAGATTCCAAGGTTGTATATATCTCACTAATGTCATTTCCCCAAATGCTCAAGATTATGTTTACACAATGGCAGATAGGTGTTTTAAATCATAAATGGATGTTGAATTTTATTTAAGTTTTTTGGGATACATACTGAGATGGTTATACCATTTTAAATTACATTAATAGTTTCTAAGATTGAACCATTCCTGTGATAAAATCTTTGACCGTAAAATTGGATTTAATCTGTTAATTTTATTTGGGATTTTTGTGACTATGTTCATGGATGAGCTTGACTTGTAATTTTTTTTTTCTCTTACTGTTCTTGTTGGATTTTAGCTTCAAGGGTATGCTAGTCTTATAAACAAGCATGATCCTTCAACATGTTTCAACAGCATTTTTTCACCAATGCTTCTTGAACTTCCCTATTTTCTTCCTGGTTAATTTTTATTCTGGTTTGAGTATATTCCTTAACAGTTCTTTCAGCAAGAGTGTTTTGGTGGTAAATTTTCTAAGTCTCTGTAGGTCTTTAAATAAATGTTTTCTGCTTTTACTTCTAAATTATAGTTTGTCTGAGTATAGTCTTATGTGACCTTGTCCATGAAGAAGCCCTCTAGATTTCACCAGTTCTGAACATACTTTATGATAATTTCTCAGTTAAACATTCCTGAACTACATAGGTAATCTGAATTTGAACCATACACCTAATTTAGGGCATGCTTGGAGTTCTAATTTCTCTCCAATATCTATTTTCTATCTTAGTCCTAGCTAATGAGCCATAATTTCCTTGTGAACCCAAGGAACCAGAAATAAAGAAATGGGGTGCAGCTACTTTGGAAAACAGTTTAGTAGCTCCTCAAAATGTTAAACGCGGAGTTACCACATGAATTACCTATGCAATTCTATGCCTAGGTATCTACTGAAGAGAACTGAAAACACATGACCACACAAAAACTTGTACATGAATGATCATAGCAGTTTGTAGCAGGAGAGAGGAGATTGCAATATGTGGTGAATCTGACAATTACACAGAAGTCACAGGGTTTTAAAAAAAGGAATGAAGTGATGTTCAAAGCTTCCATTGATCTTTTTCAATAAGTAAAATTACTCCTTTGATGAAATTACAAGATTCAGGCCTGTCTAGGAACAACAGAGGGGCTTCTTCCTCTTTCAGCGAGCTGATTGGAGTTCACTAAAATAAACAGTCTGTTTTTATGGCCTTGTACCCTATTTCCCCTTTGCTTCCTACTGGTATAACAGACTGAATGATTGATAGCTGCTCCTAGATGCACTCTACCACTATTTGATCTGTCTCCTGCCATCATCTAACTGAATATTAAGTCTTTTTGCTCCCCATCTCACCATGTTCTAGCGCACAGGCCCCTGCTTTGATTGCCTTCCTTTTGGGCCTGGGGGCAAAGAGTTAGGTAGAAGTTGGTCAGAAGAGTATTGATGAGTTGTGTTCAAGTGAATTAAGTTGTCCATTTTAATGGAGCCACTACTCTAATTTGCTTTATATAGGTTATCCAAAAAGGAAATTGCCATCCCTAAAACAGAAAACACAGTATTAATCACCTATACATGTATTATATAACTATATCCTATCACTCTATATTCGATAAAATATAAATGTGGTACAAATTCTTTGGGAAGATGAGCTGAATGATTCTGAAGAGCACGCCTTCACTGATCTGTTTCTTAGATAATGTCCACATTCAGTTCAAGAAATATTTTTGAGCAATTACTATGACCAGTTTATAGTGCAAGGTACTAAGCTGCTATTATAGAAAGTCTGGCCCTGGCCAGTTTGGCTCAGCGGTTAGAGCGTCGGCCTGCGGTCTGGAGAGACCTGGGTTCGGTGTCCGCTAAGGGCACATATCTCGGTTGCAGTTTGTCCCCGGCCCTGGTTGGGTCGTGTGGGTGGCAGCCACTCGATGTGTCCCTTTCACGTCGATGTTTCTCTCTCTCTTTCTCTCCCTCCCACTCTATCTGAACAAAATATCGAAAAATGTCCTCAGGTGAGGATTGGAAAAAAAAAACAAAAAAAAACAGTTACTTAAACAAGATAGATGTATATTTCTAGGAAGGCAAGTATTCCGGCAAGGAAAATGGATATTGAGAGATGAAGGAATCTCTGCTGTACCAACTTTGTGGTGAGCCCAGAGGCAGATCCAGGTTTTCTGGATCCTGAAACATACAAATTTGAAAGCCTTCTTTAAGTAAAAGAATCTAGAATTATAAATACAAAATTAGGTGTAGTGACTTGAGCTAGTGAAGGTCCCTAAAGTGAAAGTTTAATTAGCTTTTCAGATAATCTAACTCTGTAGGTTCCTGCCCTTCAGGCAAGATTTGTTTAAGAATATAGAGACCTATATAAATTGCTGAATTATAGTATTATCATTGGCCAAATGGTCTGAAAAAAATTCAGAATATTTTACTATACTAAGGGCTATGGTAGTCATGAAGGGTTGAGAAGAGGAAGAGAAGAATGTTTGTTGGAGCTACCCATAAAGGCTTCATAAAGAAGGTATAACCAGATCCCAAAGGATGGGTAGGACTTGGAAAGACAGAATGAAGGGAAGAAGCTATTCCTGGTGAGGGATGGATATATGCAGAGTCCTGAAGGCAGGAATGAGCAGAGCATTTGGGAAATGGGGGACACTTGGATTGGATTTAGACTTAATGTTGGGGAACAATAGAAGATTGTGTACCAACTGTTTTTGTAAATAAAGTTTTTTGGTTTTTTTGTTTTTTTATTCAGATAGAGTGGGAGGGAGAGAAAAGGAGAGAGAGGGAGAAACATCTACGTGAGAGGGACACATCAACTGGATGCCTCCCGCACAACCCCAGCCAGAGCCGGGGACAAACCGCAACCGAGGTACGTGCCCTTGGCTGAAATCAAACCCAAGACTCATTGTTCCATGGGCCGCCGTTCTACCACTGAGCCAGCCAGCCAGCCAGCCAGCCAGCGTGTAAATAAAGTTTTATTGGAACACAGCCATGCCCACTTTTTTACATATTTTTGTGGCTGCTTTCTGGCAAAGACAGAGTTGCTACAGAGATCTTATGGCTCATAAAACCTTTACAGAAAGTTTGTTGGTCCCTGAGATAGATAGTAAAGACTGGATGAAAGTGCGATTTAGAGAAAGGCTTTGATTCAATCAGTTTAAGACTGTAAGCTAAAACTGATCAAAGATTTTTGATGTTATCAGAAGCTTTCACACCAAAATGATGAGAATCTTAGGTCAATGAATAGGGAAATATAAAATTCTCTAATAAGGATGAGAATTAAAGTTTTATCTAAGACCATTTTTTAAAACCTTATATATTTACAGCTTCTTAAATAAAGCTCCAAGGCAGGTTTAGAAAACTTGAAATGTTTTTCTAGTTTGCAGACAGTGTGCCATAAGGGATGATTTAGGTTTAAATGGATCTCATTGTCTTGCTTTAACAGTTCTTGCACCATTATTTGATTCCCTGCCCCTCTGGTGTTCTTTTGTTTATGAATCTTTCACAAACCAGCTGGGGCCAATTATCTTCTATGCTATTAAAATAAAATAGTTTGTGCTCTTCGATGCAGCTGTTTCTCCTTAATCTTGGGCATTTTTTATGACATTGTTTTCCCTCCTAACTAAAGCTTTCTCATTCTGTGATGGGGGTTTCTACAAATTAACATTCCAAGTAAACTTTTTGTAGGGTTCAAACTTTTCAGAATCTATCTTCTGCCCAGGAGCTCCCTCTAGTTTAATAAAATGTTGTTTTTACATTACTTTTTTATTTCACCTGGGAACATGAAGCAAAAGAAACAGGTAAGGTATAGCTAGGAAGTTGTACTTTGGAAATGAAAATATAATGTTTAAGATGACAAAGTGCTCCCCTTAAACAATTACTTTCAGCCAGGCCAGTGTGGCTCAGTGGATTGAGCGTCACTCCATGGACTAAGAGGTCTGGTTTGATTCCTGGTCAAGGCACATGCCTGAGTTGCGGGCCCATTCCCCAGTGGTGGGTGTGCAGGAGGCAGCGATGAATGTTTCTCTCTCACATTGATGTTTCTATCTCTCTCTCTCTCAAAAAAAGTCAATAAAATATTTTTGTTTTTTTTTTGTTTTGTTTTTTATCCTCACCTGAGGACATTTTTGCATTTATCTTCAGGTAGAGCAGGAGGGAGAGAGAGAGAAACATCGATGTGAGAGAGACACATCAACTGGTTGCCACCTACACAACCCAGACTGGGGCCGGGGACAAGCCGCAACGGAGGTACATGCCCTTAGCGGGAACCAAACTTGGGACTCTCTGGTCTGTGGGCCAACACTCTAACCACTGAACCAAACCGGCCAAGGCTAAAAACTTTTTTATTTTTTTTATTTTTTTTTATTTTCACACCCTAGCCAGTATTCTCAGTGGTTAGAGCATGAGCCCATACCAAATGGTCACAGGTTTGATTCCTGGTCAAGGACACATACCTGGGTTGCAGGTTTGATCCCTGGTCTGGTTGGGGGAGGCAACCAATCAATGTGTCTCCCTCACACCGATATTTCTCTCTCTCTCTCTTCCCCCACTCTCCCTCTCTCCCTAAAAAATCAGTGGAAAAGATATCCCCCCCTGAGGATTAACCAAAAAAAAAAACTTTTACTAATTGACATCTATGCTCCAAATGCCCACATTTTCACAATTAACATTTATTGAAATCTTACAATGTACTTGAAAATGGAGACTCAAAGAGGTATAAGACCTACTTCCTGCTATCTTTAAAATCTTTTTTTTTTTTTTAATCCTCACCCAAGGACATTTTTGCATTTATCTTGAGCTAGAGCAGGAGGGAGAAAGGGAGGAAGAGAGGGAGAGAAACATCGATGTGAGAGAGACACATCGAGTGGTCGCCACCCACACGACCCCAACCGGGGCCAGGGACAAACTGCAATCAAGGTATGTGCCCTTAGTGGGAACCGACCCCGGGTCTCTCTGGTCCACGGGCCAGTGCTCTAACCACTGAGCAAAATCAGCCAGGGCAAAATCTGAAACATTTACTCTCAGGACCTCTTTATATTCTGAAAAATTTTAGGATACCAAAGAGCTTTTATTTACGTGAGTTTTATCTAGTAATACGTACCACATTAGATATTGAGAATGGGAAACTTTAAATATTTATTTAAAAATAACAAGAATATGCCTATGACAACATAAATACCATAGTTTTATAAAAACTATACTTTCTAAAACAAAAAGTTGTGAAAAATGGCCAAAATCAGTCAGGATGACCACATTTTTCAGGTTTTTAAAACCTATGTCTCTTTTAGGATACTAAATATCTTTATTAAACTACACACAATCTCCTTTAAAATTCCCCAGCTTGAGCCCTGGCCGGTTTGGCTCAGCGGTTAGAGCATCGGCCTGCAGACCAGAGTCCTGGGTTCAGTTCCCGCTAAGGGCAAGTACCAAAAAAAAAAAAAAAAAATTCCCTCACTTAAGAAACTCTGAAGCAGAAATAAACTACAACAGTTTATTTATGGGATACATTCACACCAGCAAGGGCTATCAGAATGGTCTTAAAGAGGCATTTTCATAGCATATGTAAACAGAGAAACATCAACATGATGACTACATTTTGCATACCATGGCTGTCTTGCGAAACTTGGAATATGAATTTTAAGATCCATTTAGAAGGCAGAATTTGTAAATTTACCTAGCTAAATTACCTCCCAGTAATATAAGGATCACACAGTTTTATAAAAGACCAACTTTATCTGTGCTGTTAAATACAAATATAGCAGTTTTTTTCATAATTGCAAAATCTTGGAAGCAACCATGATGTCAAAACGCACACACACATACACATACAGAAAAACAGAAGATTGGCATTATGTTACATTTCTGTGAATCTCTTTAATGTCTGTATTGATAAAAGACAACCCAGATTCTCATGTCTGCTTCTGCATTTAACCTGTTGTGATATCACATGTCATGCAGCATCTAGAAAATTCCACCGGTGAGGGAATCAGAGTGAAAAAAGGCAAATAATGTCTTAGTATCATTTTGAAAATAGTTTTGACTGCACATACCCACTGAAAAGTAGGGACCCCAAGGGGTCCTTGGACCACACTTTGAGAACTCCTGCTCTATGGTAAGAAAAGAGATCTACATATGAAAAAGGAAATGAAAAATAGGCAGCATATTTCAAGTGACAAAGAAAAGAGATTTCAGAGCATGGCACTGTAATAACACTGAGAAAGGGATAGGAAGGAAGAAAAGGATTTGCAAAGTAAGTAGAATTGGAGCTTGGCCTTGAAGGAATCATAAGGCTAACATGTGGAGATCTTAAAGAGGGCCTTCCAAAGGAGTAATTGAATAAAGGTACAAGCAGAAATAGTAGCCACATGCAGGAAGCAGTAAGAAAACCAATTAGTTGAAGAGGAGCATTTGTGTAACAGTAACCATAAGAAAGCTGAAGTGGCTATATTAATAGCTGATAAAATAGACTTCAGGATAAAGGAGCGTTACTAGAGGTAAAGAGGAATACTTGTTAATGTATAAAAAAGGGTCTGTCAGCCCTGGCCAGTGTGGCTCAGTGGTTAGAGTGTAGGCCTACAGACCGAAGGATTGAGGGTTCAGTCCCCGGCCCCAGTCAGGGTACGTGCAGGAGTCAACCAATCGATGTGTTTCTCTCACATACATCACTGTTTCTCTCCCTCTCTCCCTCGTCCTTTCCACTGTCTCTAAAAATCAGTGGGAGAAATGTCCTCTGGTGAGGATTAACAACAACAAAAGGGTCTGTTCATCAAAAAGACTACAGTTCTAAATGTGTATTCATAGAATAACAGTTTCCAAATATATGAAGTAAAACTGGCAGATGGAAGGAAAATGTAAACAAATATACAATTACAGTTGGAGTAATTAATAGAATAAGTAGTCACAAAATCCATAAGGAAAACATGAATAACACAATGTAAACCAACTGAATCTAATTGCCATTTATTGACCTCTCCACCTAAAACTGGAAAATATACATTCTTTTCAAGTACATCTGAAATACTTATTAATATAGATCATATGCTACACCATAAAATAAGTATTAATACATTTTTTTTTATCTTTACCCGAGGACATTTTTTTGTTTTTTGTTCAGATAGAGTGGGAGGAAGAGAGAGGAAGTGAGAGAGAGAGAAACATCACGTGAAAGGGACACATCAAGTGGTTGCCACTCTCAAGACCCAACCAGGGCCGGGAACAAACTGCAACTGAGGTACATGCCTTTAGCGGGAACTGAACCTGGGTCTCTCTGAACCACAGGCTGACGCTCTAACTGCTGAGCCAAACTGGCCAGGACAGTATTAACACATTTTAAAAGTTGGAAACAATACACAGTATGCTATCTTACCAATTATATAGCCACAATACAATTACATGAAAATCATGATGAAAAAGTACCTGGGGATGACTTCTAGGCTTTTTGGCTAAAATCAAGTGAAAGGGTATCTTGGAAAATCTCCGAATATTTTGAAATTAAGCAAATAGGTATTTTACTAATCCATGGGACAAGGAGGAAATATGAAGAAATCAGACAATATTTTGAAGAGAATGATAAAACTACATATCAAAATTTATTAAATGCAGCCCTGGCTAGTTTTGCTCAGTGGTTAGTGTCAGCCCGTGGACCGGAGAGTCCTGGGTTTGGTTCCCACAAAAAGCACATACCTTGGTTGCAGTTTGTCCCCGGCCCCAGTTGGGGTTGTGCGGGTGGTAACCAGTCAATATGTCTCTCTCATGTTGATATTTCTCTTTCTCTCTCTCCCTCCAACTCTGTCTGAAGATAAATGTAAAAATATCCTCAGGTGAAGATTTAAAAAGTAAATAAATAAATAAAAGAAGAAAGATTTAGCCCTGGCTGGGTGGCTCAGTTGATTAAAGCATTGTCCTGTACACTAAAAAGTTGCAGGTTTAATTCCCAGTCAGGGCATGTACCTAGGTTTCAAGTTCAATCCTGGGGATCCCCAGACAGGGCGTATATGGGAGGCAACTGATTGATGTTTCTCTCTCTCTCTCTCAGAATCAATAAAAAC
This sequence comes from Molossus molossus, assembly GCF_014108415.1. Lineage (NCBI taxonomy): Eukaryota > Metazoa > Chordata > Mammalia > Chiroptera > Molossidae > Molossus > Molossus molossus. The sequence continues at coordinate 21,272,531 of NW_023425399.1, read as the reverse complement.
ATATTCTCAGGTCCTGGCTGGTGTGGCTCAGTTGGTTGGGCGTCGTCCCGTGCACTGAAAGGTTGATGGTTTACATGCCCAGTTTGTGGACTCAATGCTGGTAGGGGCATGTAGGAGGCAGCTGATTGACATCTTACTTTCACATTGTTTCTCTTTCTCTCTCTTTCTTTCTCTCTCTCTCTCTCTCTCTCTCTCTCTCTCTCTTAATCCTCACCCGAGGATCTCCATTGATTTTTTTTTTAAACATTTTCTTGCATTTATCTTCAGATAGAGTGGGAGGGAGAAAGGGAGGAAGAGAGAGAGAGAGAGAAACATTGATGTGAGAGAGACACATTGAGTGGTTGCCACCCACACGACAAACTGCAACCGAGGTACGTGCCCTTAGCGGGAATCGAACCCGGGATTCTCTGGTCCGCAGGCTGATGCTCCAACCACTGAGCCAAACCAGCCAGGGCTCTCCATTGATTTTTAAATAGAGTTGAAGGGAGAGAGGTATAGAGAGAGAAACATCGATGTGAGAGAGACACATTGATTGGTTGCCTCCTGCACAACCTCGACCGGGGCGGGGATTGAACCTGCAACCCAGGCAACATGCCCTTGACTGGGAATCAAACCCATGACCCCTTGTTCCAGGGGCCAATGCTCTAACTGTTGAGCCAAAGCGATCAGGGCTCTCTTTTTCTCTCTAAAATTCAATAAAAAAAAAATATTTTTTAATGCTGCTGCTTTTTTTTTTTTTTTTAACCTCATTCGAGGACACTTTTCCATTTTTTTGTTGAGATAGATTGGGAGGGAGAGCGAGAGAGAGAAACATCGACGTGAAAGGCACACATCGAATGGTTGCCACCCGCACAACCCAACCAGGGCCGGGGACAAACTGCAACCGAGGTACGTGCCCTTAGCGGGAATCGAACCTGGGACTCTCTGGACTGCAGGCCGATGCTCCAACCACTGAGCCAAACCAGCCAGGGCTAATGTTTCTTTAAAAAGAAAACATATATATCCTTGGGTGAGGATTAAAAAGAAGGAAAGAGAGAGAAAGGAAAGAAGGAAGGGAGGGAGGGAGGGAAGAAGAAGGGAAAGGAAAGGAAGGAAAGGTGAAGGGAAAGGAAGGGAAGGGAACGAGGAAAGGAAAAAAGAAAGAGAGAGAGAAAGGAAGGAAGGGAAGGAAGGAAAAGAAAAGGAAAGAAAGATCTAACCTTCCACATTAAGAATCTGGATAAGCCCAGCCAGTGTGGCTCAGTGGATTGAGCGTTGTGTTTGTCCTATGTACCAAGAGGTTGCTGGTTCAATTCCTGGTCAGTGTACATGCCTAGTTTATTTCTTTGATTTAGTTGTAGTAGTTAATAGCCCAGTTTTAGCCTCCACATCCCTGATTTACCCTCATGCACTAGATCTGCTGTTTCCAAAAGTTTAGGATGTGTACCAGAGATTGTACATGAAATGACTTTTAAGTTATATGGGACATGATTTTAGGTGGTAAGTGGACAAATATAAAATAACAGAGTTATAGCATAAAAAAGTATTTCCCTTTGCAGTTCTCTTTCAAGCTTGGATTACATGTAGAATAAAGTCTTATTTGGACTTAATATGTCATTAACAAACTCAACCACTTCTTAATCTGTATTTTAACCAAGAAAGTAGACCATAGACCTGGAGTTTTCTTCTGGCAGCAGCTATTTAGAATTTAATGCCACTGTTTTGTTAATTTTCTTTTCTAGGATTATATTATATTTATGATCAATGACACTGACATACATTTTCCTTTTTACATGAATGTATTTACCTTTTGGAAAAGTTAGTTGATTTAAAGATAAATATTAAGTAAATAATAATTTAGATAGTATGGGGATGTGGTTGAGATCCTGACGCTGCTATTCAAGTGACTAAAGTTTGGGAAACATTTCTTTTCCTCACCTCCAGTCCAACTAAAGTTACTGTTTGTGGTCCATTCCTGCCCTTTGCTTGACCTAAAGCAATTCAAGATTATAATAATGGGTTAGACTCATACTTTTCCTCTATAAGCATTATAATAGGGCATTCAGATCTTGAGCCTAAAGACATCATTTTAATGGTAGAAATTTTTATAAAAAGACAAGCAAGGTAAGATATTTATATAAATTAAACTTTCACAATGATAATATTGAGTGCTGCCATTTAATTTGGCTCTTTGAGCACTCTCTAGTCCTCACAACAACCCTATAAAACATTTATCAGATGAGGAAGTTAAAGCACAGAGAGGCTAAACAAAACTTTTTCTTGGTCACTCAACCAATCAGAGCCAAGATTCAAGCCAAGGTTTTCCCACTACACCTTCTGTCTCTGGTGCCCAGAACCTCTGGCCACATGGGTACATATCTATTCCACCTAAGCATAAGGCAAGTCCTAGAAAAGGTACACAGATGAAAAGTCCGGGGAATTCAAGGGAGCATGTGAACAGTATACAATAATGTAAGAGTGAAATTGAGAGAGAGAGTGGGTGAGAATACTTGGAGGAAGTGAGGGCTCTACCAAAGGAGTCACCTGGGTGCATTCATCTCTGCCCTGCCTTGTGCTACATGCCTCACAGACTTCCTTGTAGGGCCAGGTCAGCCTTAATGCCTCCTGCTGACTTCAGGCCTACAGGAAGGAGCAAGTGCGCTTGCTGCCTTACTTACAGTGAGTCTCTGGAAAGGAAGCCTTTCCTCCCAGCCTGCATCCCTTCCTCAGCTGAGGCTGGTGCTGCCTTCAGGACAAGGCAGAGGCAGGCAGGATACATCTGCTTCTGGAAATGAGCCCCCTGCAGAGCTCCTGTCAGCTCTGCCACTGTCCCTTCTAACCCAGGGTCACAAGCCAGCTGTGCTCTTTTTTAAAAAATATGTTTTTATTTATTTTATAGAGAGAGAAGAAGGGAGAAAGAGAGAGAAACATCAATGTGAGACATGGATCGGCTGCCTTCTACAAGTCCACTACCTGGGATCAAGCCTGAAACCTGGGCATGTGCCCTGACTGGGAATCAAACCGGGACCTCTCCGTCCACAGGACCACACTCAATCCACTGAGCCACCGGCCAGGCAAGCCAGCTGTGCTCTTAACCAGGAGTCAAGGCAAGAGTTTCAAGTCCTTTTAGGAATCTTTTATCATGTTAACCTGGGGCTTCAAGTCAACAGCTGAGAATATCCTCTATGACATGATGTAAGGAGGGAATGCTGAATCCCACCTTCTGCTCATCCAATGGATCAAAGGCAGCCTTATCATTGAGTTACCTATGACTTTACCAGTTAGTTTACAGAACCCCTCAGATGAGAACTGAAGATAATAAGTATGAAAACAATTGATAAACTCCAAAACCCCATAAAAATGTACAAGATGATACTACCAGGGCTTTCCTAGTCTATTCCAGAGTTTAGTCCTTGGATCTCTGTCCTTTTCTCTATTCCTGTTCTCCCTGGATGATCTCTTCTGTTCCCGTGGTTTTAGTTATGATCTATATGTTAATAACACACAAATCTGCATGTCTAGTTTAAACATCTACCCAGAAATTTAGTTTTTATTTCTAACAGATTCCTAGATATATCCATTTCAGTATATCCCAGATACATTAGAGTAAACAAAATTACCCTCTTCCTCACTAAGCCCAGCTCTTCTTTTGGCATTCAGCATCTAATTGGTGATACCATCAGCCACATAGTCACCTGAGCTAGACACTGGGAGCTTTCCTTAATGTTATTTTTACCCTCATCCCCTTGCATTCAAGGCCCTTAGGTCTGTTGCTTCTTCCCCAAACTCACTATCAGGTGCTCATTTATCTTTCTCCTGTATTATTCTGCTTTAACCTAAATTTTCTTTGGTCTCCTTGTCTCTAGATGTCTCACATCAATCTACACTGACACCTCTGCTAGCATGGTGTTTGCAAAATTAAATCTGACCATATGTCTCCCCTGCTAACAAAACAAAACCTTCAGTGACACCGAGGATATGAGCCAGGCTCCTTAATCTGATATATGTAAGGCCCTCCCTGTCTGCTTCTTCTGACCCTTAAGGTCCTTCCTACCCCGACCCTCGTTTCCCTCCATGTCTTTGTTATTGCCGGTTTTTCTGTCTGAAATGTGGTCTCCTGTTGTCAGTCCCTGCCCCCACATAGATAATCCTATTTATTGTTTAAGATTCAACTCAGATATCACTTCTTCAAGAACCCTTCCCTGCCCTGGCCAGTTTGGCTCAGCGGGTAGAGATCGACCCACGGACCAAAGGGTTGTGGGTTCAATTTCCGGACAGGGGCACATACCTGGGTTTCAGGTTCCATTCCGTCAGGTTCCTGCCCCAGGCGGGGTCATGTGGAAGGCAGCCAATCAATGTGTCTCTCTCACATCGATGTTTCTCTCCCCACCCCTCACTCCCTTCCACTCTGTCTAAAAAACAATGGAAAAATATTCTTGGGTGAAGATTAACACAAAACAAAAAAGGAGGAAGAGGAGGAGGAGGAGGAAGAGGGGAAGGAAGGAAGGAAGGAAGGAAGGAAGGAAGGAAGGAAGGAAGGAAGGAAGGAAGGAAGGAAGGAAGGGAGGGAAAAGAAGGAGAAAGAAGAAAGAAAGAAGAAGAAAAGAAGAAGAAGCCTTCCCTGAATAGCCCCATCCCCTGGTTCATTAGATGCATGCATATCTTATATATACCTCTATCAATGCACAGACCTCATTTATTATTGTTATTTATTGTTTCTCATAATTACATTATACCTATGCATCTCTTCTTCTGGACTATTAACTCTTGGCAGGCAAGTACAATGTCTTTAAATCCTCTCTTTCTAGTATAGCACATGGTATAAACTAAGCCCCCAACAATTGTTTGAATGATTGAATGTCAGAAAAGTAGTCTTAGCTTTTAAAATATGTCTTCAATGGTAAAAACTGAAAAATCATTTTAGCTAAACCCAGTTACTTAGCATTCTCTTGTCCTAAATCCCTGAGCATTTTAGCTAGTGAACTGAATAGATTTTTCTGAATTTATTTTCGGTTTATGTCAAAACTACATAAAGACTTTGTAAAAAGACAGTTCTTAAACATTCCAGTGCCCAATTTGGTGATTATAGGTCTTAGCTTTTCTCCTTCTTTTCTGCTACTAGGTCTTCTCCAAAGAGCTCCAGCTGGAGGAAACACACATCTCAGATAGTCTTCTCCCCAAGTTGTGGGGCAGAGCTCTGGTGTGGCTATCTATGGGCAGGGAAGACTTGCAAATGGGTTTCACAACAGGGTTTGGGGAGCCCTAATACTGAGCAATCCCAGTCTTGTGTGCAATTCTGCCCAGCTCCCTTTCCTCCCACTTCCAGGGGATGTCCTTGGCCAAGTCTACCTTTGACTCAGGCTCCCATAACTTGGTAAGGGAGGGGCTGGATGGTGCTCAGGTATGAGGCACACTCACAGAGCAGCATGCATGCCCATATACATATATCTGGAACACTTCCAGCCTCTCACTTCTGAGAAGCATGGTTAAACAAATCAAGCTGGAGGTTTCTTTGAGCCAAGAAATCTACATACTTGAAAGGAAAGTGTGAAGGCTGGGGTTAAACATTGTTAACAGGTATAATTTTGTATCATTACATATATATCATCTAAATGTCACATTTCTTTTTTTTTTTATTGATTTTTTTTTTATCCTCACTTGAGGACATTTTTGCATTTATGTTCAAATAGAGCGGGAGGGAGAGAGGGAGGCATAGAGAGAGAGAGAAACATCGATGTGAGAGAGACACATCGAGTGGTTGCCACTCACATGACCCCAACCAGGGCCGGGGACAAACTGCAACCAAGGTACGTGCCCTTAGCAGGAACTGAACCCGGGGCTCTCTAGTCTGAGAGTCGATGCTCTAACCACTGAGCAAACTGGCCAGGGGTTTTTTTTTTTGTTTTTTTTTTTATCCTCACCAGAAGACATTTTTTCCATTTTTTGTTCAGGTAGAGTGGGAGGGAGAGAGAGGAATAGAGAGAGAGAGAGAAACATGGATGTGAAAGGAACACATCGAGTGGCTGCCACCTGCACAACCGACCAGGGCCGGGGACAAACTGCAACCGAGGTACACGCCCTTAGCGGGAACCGAACCCAGGTCTCAGGACCGCAGGCCAACGCTCTAACCGCTGAGCCAAACCTGCCAGGGCATTTTTTTTTTTTTTTTTTATGAGAGAGAGGAAGGGAGAGAGAGACAGACAGACAGAGACAGAAACATTGATGTGAGAGAAACATTGGTCAGCTGCCTCCTGCACACCCCCCACTGGGGATCGAGCCTGCAACCTGGACATGTACCCTGACCAGGAATCAAACTGGGACCTCTCAGTCCATGGGGCGATGCTCAATCCACTGAGCCACACTGGCCAGACTAGATGTCACATTTCTTTAGTTTTTAAATTAAATATCCTTGGCTCCCATCCACCTTGTTCCAACCTTGGTCCTTTTTCAGGAACTTACAGGTATGTGGGAGAAGATGTCTTTCAGTCAGTGCCTGCCACCCTTGATGTTCTTTGCCAGTGACGATGGTCTATTCTGGTTCCCTTTCTCTAGGCCTAGCGGGGTCATAAAGACCTCTGCTAAGACTTTCAAATAGCAGTGACTTTGCTCACCTCCGAGTACACAGTCATCTGCATTCAGGTCCTACTGTCCCAGGGGAAATAGAAGCAGGATCTGGCCACACTAGGAGACTCTTTAGCACCATCCCCTTTAGAGCCAAGGTCAGGAAATTCTCTTTCTGTCCTCTAAATCCTAAGAGCCCTTTTTTTTTTCTCTCTCAAACAGTACAACTTTATCACCTCTGAGACCTTGGGCTGTTTTAAAAAACAAAAGCCTGTTGATTTCTTTTATTTATTATTTTTTTTCTGAAATGAAAGAAGACCTGATCCCCAGAACAAAAGGCCCTGGTTACTCTCTGTTGGGAAGGGGAGTGTGAAGGAAGATAGGAATGGGTTCATTCTTTCACAAAGAACAGAAATGTCTGACACCACAGAAAATAAGACAGTTAATTACTCAAGCAGGTTAGCCCATCAAACACTAAAGCAAAGCTTCTCATATCTTGTTTCCAGAGTGTGGAGCCTCTCCAGGAAGAGGCAGTAGGCCAAACTATGGATAGAGATTCACAATGATAATATTCCAGCCTCAGACTGGGAAGTGCTTCAAGCAAGCAGCAAATGTAGGCTCCCCTATCTTCTGGGTAGGTGGAGCTGGTACCTCCAGATTTCAGTTCCCTAGGGCTGGCTCATTTAGGCTTCCCATTTCCTCATCTCAGGGAGAAGTCTGAAGAACCCGTGAGAGAATTACCTCAAGACTACATGTAACCTTTGAAGAATGATCTGGATAATGGAATAATAGAAGAGAGCTCCCTTGATCATTTAATTTCATTTGCATAGATTTTTATTTTTTAATATTTCATTAAAATATTATTATTTTAGCCCTGGCCTGTTTGGCTCAGCGGTTAGAGCGTTGGCCTGCAGACCAGAGAGTCCTGGGTTTGATTCCTGCCTAAAGGCACGTACCTTGGTTGCAGTTTGTCCCTGGCCCCAGTTGGGGTCCTATGGGTGGCAACCGGTTGATGTGTCTCTCTCACATCGATGTCTCTCTCTCTCTCTTCCCCCCTCTCTCCCTCCTGCTCTATCTGAAGATAAATGCAAAAATGTCCTCAGGTGAGGATTAAAAAAATATATTATTTTAGCACCTCCTTAAGTTTTGCACTCACGATGCATGCCTTCCATCCTGGTCAGTGTGGCTCAGTTGATTGGGCATTGTCCTGTGCACCGAAAGGTTGCCAGTTCGATTCCCAGTCAGGGCACATGCCCAGGTTGAAAGCTCAGTCTTCAATAGGGGGCATGCAGGAGGCAATCAATTCATGTTTTGCTCTCATGTCAATGTTTCTCTCTCTCTCTCTCCCGTTATCTCTCTCTAAAAAAATTAATTAAAAAAATATATATATATTTTTTTTATCCTCACCCGAGGACATTTTTCCATTTTTTGTTCAGATAGAGTGGGAGGGAGAGAGAGGAAGAGAGAGAGAGAGAGAGAAACATCAACGTGGAAGGGACACATCGAGTGGCTGCCACTGCACGACCAACCAGGGCCGGGGACAAACTACAGCCGAAGTACATGCCCTTAGCGGGAACCGAACCCGGGTCTCTCTGGACCGCAGGCCGACGCTCTAACCGCTGAACCAAACCGGCCAGGGCAAAAATATATTTTTTAAAAAAATGTATGCCATAGTCCGTGGGTGGCTTCCCCTGCCTTAGCTACCTGAAGGTCTTAAGGTTTGCAGGATGTGGGGAATGGCCTGGGCTTCGCTGTGTGGGACCATTGGTGGGATGAAAGCATCTCAGCCTGACCTTGGGTAAGAGTTAGGGGCCCTACATCCTGGTCTAGCACGTCTCCCAAATCTTCAGCTGGACTGTATTAAGGGTACACCTATGAGGTACACTGAGACTTCTGGGAATCAAGCCAAGAATCCTTTGATATTTGTCATAGCTGGAGAGAATTTTCTAATATACCACTATTCATCAGGATCATATGAGGATCCAAGAATTTTACTCCAAAATCTAAGTTGTTCTGATTTAGCTAAATGCACATGCATTAGCATGTCCTATAATAAGGCCAACCCTTCCCCACATCTTTCTACCTATGTTTCTAACCTCATGTATAGTCATTACCCATGCACACTCTACTCTCATCACGGAACAGTTTGGTCTGCTAACTATATCCCAAGCATAACAAGTACTTTCATGCCTTCACCCCTTTGCTCATGCTGTTTCCTTGCCTGAAATACTCTTCCTCTCCACCTGATGAACTCTTTACTTATCTTCAAGGCCCAAATCAAATGTCATCTCCTCTGTAGTTTCCCCTAACATGTTCCCCTTATTGAAATTTACTAACACCCCTCATAGTCCTTACCCATTTTTACATAGCTGTTTTTTATGTCTCCTTATCAGATGGTGAACTCATTGAATGGCTTGAGAATTCAGGAGAGAGCAACTCCTGACTTCCTCTTCTCATCCTCTTCAATCCATGACTTTATTCATCTTTGTCTCTGCAGCTCTTAGCATAATGCTGGACACATGTAAGTTCTTAACAAAGGTTTGTTGAATATGATGAAATCTGGAAGGTATCAAACAAAATGTGGTGGTTCTTTTATTTTCACTTATTTCTACTTCTCATTTTGGTTACTGTTCTCAATCTCCTGTCCTGATTATTTCTTTTCTTTCTGGTCATATGCATCCCATTCCCATTTTACCTGGCTTTCGTTGGCTAGCTTTCCCAGCGCTAACACTCCACTCATATATTCCCTCATTCAGCGTTTATTTATTGAGCACCTACTGTTCTGCAGGCGCTATTCTAAGCATTGAGGGTATAACAGTGAACAAGATAGATGGGATATTTTCATGGAATTACATTATGGTTAGATAATTAGACCAAAACAAGTAAACAAACAAGATAATTTCAAATAATGATACATTCTTGGAAGAGAATAAAGTGATGTGATAGGGAGTGAGGTGGGAATCACATAAAAGAGTTTGGTCAGGAAATCCTTTTCTGAGGAGGAGTCATTTGAAATCTGGAGGGCAAGAAAGAGATGACCATATGGGGATCTGCTAGGAAAACAAACAAAGCATTTCAAGTGGAAAAGTCAGCAAGTGCACAGGCCCAGAATCAAGAACAAATGAATGCAAATTATAAAGCATTATATAAATAAACAATATGATTAAGGTTTTTTTTAGTCTGTCACCATCCCTTCACCCCTTTCATACAAGAGTAGCATTGATTCCTTCTGAGAAGCGACTGACTTCCTCTAGCTTTCACCTTGCCTACCATTCAAATCACAGAATTTCCTTCCAGTGAATCCTACTGAAGCTCACTGAAGTTTACCTGACTACAGTCATGTTGGTGACTAAAACACCAATTTCTAGGATTAGAAACTGTGTAGTCCCTTATGTCAGACAGTACTTCCCTCCACTATCACTTTCAGAAGGACTAGGTCCTGGTCTCATCTCCAGGGAAGGGTCATCTCACAGGAAGACTCAGATGGAAATCCAGGGGTAGAATGGAGGGAGAAAAGCCAGTTCTTTAGCCCTGGCTTCTTTAGCTCAGTGGTTAGAATGTGAGCCCACAGACTGAAGGGTTGTGGGTTTGATTTCTAGTCAAGGGCATGTACCTAGGTTGCAGGTTTGATCCCCAGTCCCAGTTGGGAGGCAACAAATTGATGTCTCTCTCTTACATCAACGTTTCTCTCTCTCTGTCTCTCTCTCCCCCACATCCTTCCTCCCTCCCCCTCTATTTGAAGATAAATGGAAAAATATCCTCAAGTGAGGATTTAAAAAAATAAAATAAATATTTTTAATTGAAAATGTCTTGTTTTCCTTCTGTTCTGTCCATTTTTGCTTTGTATATTTTGAGACTTTTATTAGCCACAAACACATATAAAACTGTTATACCTTCCTGCTGAATTGATTTTTTTTATCATTATGAATTATCTTTATAGCAATACTTCAGACAAAATCTAGTTTGTCTGATGTTAGTGGAGTTAATCAGCTTTCTTTTGGTCATATCTTTTTCCATCCTCTTACTTTATTTATTTATTTATTTTATCCTCACCCGAGGACATTTTTCGATATTTTGTTCAGATAGAGTGGGAGAAAGAGTGAGAGAGAAACATCGACGTGAAAGGGACACATCGAGTGGTTGCCACCCACACGACCCAACCAGGGCCGGGGACAAACTGCAACCAAGGTACGTGCCCTTAGCAGGAACCGAACCCAGGTTTCTCCAGACTGCAGGCCAACGCTCTACCCACTGAACCAAACCAGCCAGGGCCATCCTCTTACTTTAAAACTGTCTAAGTCTTATAAATTAAAGTATATAAGCAACATAGAGTTGGATTTTCTTATCCAATCTGTAGTAGTCATAATAATGACTCCTCAATGATGTTGTATTAGTGAGTTCTCCAGAGAAACAGAACCAATAGCATAGATACATACATACATACTTATTGATTTATTATGAGGAATTGGCTCATGTGATTATAGAGCCTGGCAAATCCAAAATCTGCAGAGCTGATTTTTCAGTTCTAGTCTGAAGGCCAGCAGGCTGCTGTGGAACCAGAACTGATGTTCCAGTTTGAAGGCCATTAGGTAGAAGAATTCTTACTCAGAGTCTTTTGTTCTATTTAGGTCTTCAACTGATTGGATAAGGGATATATCCACATTACGAAGGGCAATCTGCTTTATTCAATCTACTGTTTTAAATATTAATCTCATCCAAAACACCCTCACAGAAACACCTAGAATAATTTTTTACCAAATTATCTGGATACCCATGGCCCAGTAAAGATAACACATAAAATTTACCATTACAGGTGTCTACATCCAGTCCCAGGAGCCGGGGAATATGTTACCTCATGTGGAAAATGAGGTTTTATAGTTGTGATTATCTAGGTGGGCCCAATCTAATCACAAGTGTTCTTATAAGTGAAAGAGGCAGAGCAGGTAGGGTCAGAGAGAGATTTAAAGATGCTATACTTGCCTGGCCCATGTGGCTCAGTGGATTGAGCATTGCCCCATGGACTGAGAGGTCCTGGTTCAATTCCTGGTCAGGGCACATGCCTGGGTTTTGGACTCGATCCCCAGTGGGGGGCATGCAGGAGGCAACCAATCCATGTTTCTCTCACATTGGTGTTTCTGTTGCTCTCTCTCCATTTCTCTCTCTCTAAAAAAATCAATAAAAATATTTTTTAACCAGTGTGGCTCAGTGGATTGAGTGTCATCCCATGAACTGAGAGGTCCTGGTTTGATGCTTGGTCAAGGTACATGCTTGGGTTTGGGCTCCATCCCCAGCAGGGGGTGTGCAGGAGGCAGCCGATGGATGTTGCTCTCTCACATCAGTGTTTTTCTCTCTCCCTTCCTTTATCTCTAAAAAAAAAAAAAGCAATTAAAAAAAACATTAAAAAAAAAAGATACCATACTGCTAGCTTTGATGGTAGAGGAAAGTCTATGAGGCAAGGAATGCAGGTCGATTCTACAAGCTGGAAAAAGCAAGGGAATGAATTCTCCCCTAGAGCCTCCCTCCAGAAGATTGCAGCCCTGCCAACTCCTTAATTTTAGCCTATAAGACCCATTTTGGAATTCTGACCTCCAGAATTTTAAGATAATAAATTTGTGTTGTTTTAAGCCACTAAATTTGTGCTAATTTGTTACAGCAACAACAAGAAACTAACACACAATCTGATGATCTTTGTCTTTTAATTAGAGTCCATTTACATTTAATGTGAATACTTATATATTTGAGCTTAAATCTATCATCTTAGTATTTGGTTTTGTTTGTCCCACTTGTTTTATGTTCCCTTTTCTCCCATTTTTTGCTTCTTGTGGACTAATGAATTTTTTTTTATCTTATTTCCTCTATCAATTTGTTAGTTATATATTATTTTATTCTTAGATTACACCATGAATAAAACAGGAACTTTTACTATTTCCCAGACAATTTAAGAACCTAAAAACACTTTTAAGTACAATTATTGCCATCCAACACACACACACACACCTTTTGTGTTCTAATTGCCATGTATTTTAATTTTATATGTACTTTATTCATATTTTTAAATAAAATTTTACATAAATTTTATTTATATTGCTGCTGTGGTCATTCCTGATTTTAATACAATCAGTATTTATTTATTTTAATCCTCACCTAAGGATATTACCCCACTTATCTTCAGCTAGAGTGTGCGGGAGAGAGAGAGAAAAACTGATGTGAAACATCAACTGGTTGCCTCCTGCATGACCCCAACCAGGGCTGGAACAAACCGCAACCAAGGTACATGCTGTTGACCAGAATTGAACCCGCAACTCTTTGGTCCACAGGCTGACGCTCTGACTGCTGAGCCAAACTGGCCAGGGCCATAGTACACTCTTATATTATTTTTATTTCTGTAGAATTTGCAGTATTGTCCCCACTTTTGTTTCTGATTTTACTAATTTGAGTCTTCTCTTTTTTTTCCTTAATCTAAAGGCTTATTAATTTTGTTGACCCTTTTGAAGAACTAACTTTTGGTTTCATTAATTGTATTGTTTTTCTTTTTTATTGCTTTTTAGAGAAAGAGAGAGAAACATTGATGTGGGAGAGAAACATCAGTCAGTTGCCTCCCTCCTCATCCAACTGAGAATCGAACCCGAAACCTAGGTGTGTGCCCTGACTGGGAATCAAACCCACAAGCTTTTGGTATACGAGATGATGTTCCACCCAACTGAACTACACCAGCCAGGGCTCTATTTTTTATTTTATTTATTTCTGCTCTAAGCTTTATTATTTCCTTCTAGCTTTGGGTTTAGTATATATTTTTAATTGATTTTTTTAAATAGAGCAAAGGGAAGAGAGAGAAACAAACATCGATGGGTTGCTTCTGCATGTACCACAACCAGGGATAAAACCCCCAACCTGGATCTTGCCCTGACTAGGAATTGAATCTATGACCCTTCAGCGCATGGAACAATGCTCCAACCAACTGAACCAAGCTGGCCAGGGCTAGTATATAAGATATTTATGATTCAATAAAAGACAATCAGCCCTGGCCGGTTTGGCTCAGTGGTTAGAGTGTCGGCCTGCGGTCCAGAGAGACCCGGATTTGGTTCCCGCTAACCACACGTACCTTGGTTGCAGTTTGTCCCCGGCCCTGGTTGGGTCGTGCGGGTGGCAACCACTCGATGTATCCCTTTCACATCGATGTTTTTTTCTCTCTCTTTCTCCCACTCTATCTGAACAAAAAATGGAAAAATGTCCTCAGGTGAGGATAAAAAAAAAAAAAAAAAGACAATCAATGAGCCCTGGCCGGTTTGGCTCACTGGTTAGAGCATCGGCCCGTGGTCCAGAGAGACCTGGGTTTGGTTCCCACTAAGGGCATGTACCTTGGTTGCAGTTTGTCCCTGGCCCCGGTTGGGGTTGTGCGGGAGGCAACCACTCAATGTGTTCCTTTCACCTCCATGTTTCTCTCTCTCTCTTCCTCTCTCTCCCTCCCACTCTGAGCAAAAATGGAAAAATGTCCTCAGGTGAGGATTAAAAAAAAAAAAAAGACAATCAATGGGAAAAAGATGGGAACTGGAATTTTACAGAAAAGAATATTTCAATGCCATAAAAATATGGTGACATTGTATCTCTTTGCTCTTTGGTAATCAAGGAAACGTAAGTTAACACTACAATGAAATAAGGTTTTATACTAAATGGGCAAAAATTTTGAATAAAAAATAATGAAACATTGGTGATATAATGGAGCAAAAACAATTCATATCCACTCCTGGAGTGTTAAATTGGTAAAATGAAGTTGGAAAAGAGTTTGGCATTACCTAACAAAGCTGAACATAACCTTATAACCCATCAATTCCTTTCCTAAGTATATGGAGTAACCACTGCATGTGTGCCCAGGAGACTTATACAAGAATGTTCAGAGCAGCATTTTTCTTAACAGCCCACACTGGGAGCAACTCAAATGACCATCACAGTAAAATATGGATAAATAAATTATGGGATATTCACACAATTTAATACCATACATATACCGGTAAAAATAACTAAACCATAACTTCACACAACAGGTAAAACAAAAGAAGCAAGTCCTGTATTATTCCCTTAGGAAAAGTTCAAAAATAGGCTATCTTAAACTATTTGTTGTTTAGAGATTTATAATGATGTTGTAAATCATAAAAGCAAGCAAGGGAATTATTCAACTGAAATTCAAGGTAATAATTTTGTAGTCTCTAGAAGATCCTAAAAGGGTGGTGTTAATTCTGTATAGAAGTAAGATTTCATTAAGGGAGATATTTTTAATGAAAATTAATTGAGATATTTAATAGTACAAACCATAATTTCATCTGAATATAAATGTATGCACATGTTTCCAATGATTTATCTGTCAGTTATCACAAACAGTAACAAGGACCCTAGAGCTATGTTAGAAAAACATATAGCTGGCCCTGGCCGGTTTGGCTCAGCGGTTGGAGCGTCGGCCTGCGGTACAGAGAGACCCGGGTTTGGTTCCCGCTAAGGGCACGTACCTCGGTTGCAGTTTGTCCCCGGCCCTGGTTGGTCGTGCGGGTGGCAGCCACTCGATGTGTCCCTTCACATAGATGTTTCTCTCTCTCTCTCTTCCTCTCTCTCCCTCCCGCTCTCTCTGAACAAAAAATAGAAAAATGTCCTCGGGTGAGGATGAAAAAAAAGAAAAAAGAAAAACATATAGCTGGAATTTAACTCAACAATCTCGCTTGCTCTCAAGAGAACACCATCAGGGTCACAAACTCCAAAGACCAGGGGAGTGGAAGTGAAGAGTGGGCTAGAATAGTAAACACGGGGGCTAGTACAAAGGTGATGGATAGAAATACAGCTCTCGAGGAAACCAAAATCTGATGCATTATTACAGCTAAGGACAAGGAAAAGCCTGTGGCATTTATTTATTTATTTATTTATTTATTTATTTATTTATAATCTTCACCCGAGGATATTTTTTCCATTTATCTTCAAACAGAGTGGGAGGGATAGAGAGAGAGAAACATCGATGTGAAAGAGACATGTCGATTGGTAGCCTCCAGCACGACCCCGGCCAGGACTAGGGACTGAACTGCAACCAAGGTACATGCCCTTGACCAGAATCAAACCCAAGACTCTTTGGTCCACATGCCCACACTCTAACCACTAAGCAAAATGTCCAGGGCAAGTCTATGGCTTTTAAAAAACAACTCTTCTGCCAGTACCATACAAGTCTTACAAAGAGATGTGCGACAAGTCTACTGACTTAAAAGGACAGAGACTACATTTTCAGGTCATTTCAACAGCAAACAGTCGACACTTTCTTTTGAGGTTCAGCAGGAGAATTAGCGTATTCCAGAAGCTCAATGTTGGATTTGCATATACAGTTTATTTTACAGAAATTCAACATTATAAACAGCAGGCATCTCCCACCCAACCACCCGCCCCATTGGGTGCAGACCATGCTATGCAGAGTGAGCAGTGATGCAGCCCTACTGCTTTGGAGCGAGATTTGAGAGCGATAGAACCTGCCTGCACCACATCCTGCCTGCCCTGCACATGAACACACACACATCGGTTCTGGTTTGCAGGCCACCAGAGTCTGTGGGCCCAGCTCATAATGGACCAGTTAATTAAAGGTTCCAGCCCAGTTCTCCAATTCCTACATGTTGTCATCTTCCTCTTCCTCTTCCTTCTTCTTGGTGGGTTTTGATGGTAGAACTGTAGAGGAAACATCTGGTAGAGGGACTGTTTCAGGTCCACTGATTTCCAGCAAATTCATGTCTAGTTCCCCCTGTTCTAGTTCTTCTAATTCTGCCATGAGCTCATCCTCATCAAACTCTTTTCCAAACCCTACAGGTTTTGAAATAGCTGATGAAATCTCTTCTGGCCAGCAGTGTCCTGCATTAACTCATTTTAATCGATGTCTATGTTGTTGTGGGCAGCTTTGGCAGCATAGCCCACGTTCTTGAGCACCTCGGTGTTGGTGTTGGCATTCTCCGGAGCCTCTCACTAGAACTCGATGGTTGATAATGTGCAATCAATCCGTGCCAGCTGCTTTTCATACCTTTTGCGCTTTAGTGTCTGGAGGACCATGCTTGTTTTTGGTGCGGTGCTTCATGACGGCCGTCAGCTCCTGCTCAATTTTATTCTGCAGGAATTTCTGTTTCTTACTTAGTATCTCCTCCCTCCGTGTCCTGCAGCCACTGGATGGCCTCCTGGGGAACCAGACCGCCCTTGCCAGCCTTACCCCCTTCCGCCCCGAACAGCTTCCCAAACACCAACATGTTTGCTGCTTGCAGCACCGGCCTATGCCGTCTACTCCTGCTCAGCTCAGCTCTGGCATCTGCTCCCAGCCCAGTCACTCCCTGCCACTACAGGGCAAACCGAAGCTGGGACAGACCCTCATTAAGGAAGATATTTTCCTATAGAAGGGTTTGGGGCCTCTTAAATAGGACCAGAAGGGATCTAGGATCTTGCCCCTGTAAAGGTGGTTCAGGCCTTACTTCTCAAAGTCACTTTCTTCCAACTCAGCAAAAACAAATGCAGCCCTCAAGGCAGCCCTGCCTCTAGAAAAACTATTTCAACTAGTTCTAGATGTGATTCAGAAATCGTGCCTTCACCACCAGAGGCAGGCCACAGGGCCCCTGCCTACCTCACCCCACACAGAGAGCTATATCCTGAATGAAGCAGCCCAATGGCCTGTTTAGAATCTCTCCTGGAAATGCTGTGCTGCATTTCCAAGTATGTATGTATGTATTTATTTTAATGATTTTCTTTATTGATTTTTAGAGAGAGAGGAAGGGAGAGGGAGAGAGAAATAGAAACATCGATGAGAAAGAACATCGATTGGCCTCCTCCTGCATGCTCCCCACTGGGGATTTGGCCCACAACCTGGGCATTTGCTCTGACCAGGAATTGAACTGCCAACCTCTTGGTGCATGGGTGAATGCTCAACCACTGAGCCACACCGGCCAGGCTGCATTTCCAAACATTTAGATACTTCACAAGCATTCCCTCATCAGGTCTTCATAACCTTTTGGCATGGCTCTTGACCTTGGAGAACTTCTCAAGCCCCACACTTCCTAGAATTCATCTGGTCACCTACATTATAGACCTATGAAAACCAGCTGATGGCCTCTTGAGAGATGAGTCACTCAACTCTACCCAATATGGGAAAGCCAGGCAGGTCTTCAAAACTAACTGAGCCCTGGCCGGTTTGGCTCAGCGGTTAGAGCGTCGGCCTGCGGTCTGGAGAGACCCGGTTCGGTTCCCGCTAAGGGCACGTACTTCGGTTGCAGTTTGTCCCCGGCCCTGGTTGGTCGTGTGGGTGGCAGCCACTCGATGTGTCCCTTCACGTCGATGTTTCTCTCACTCTCTCTCTCCCTCCCACTCTATATGTACAAAAAATGGAAAAATATCCTCGGGTGAGGATAAAAAAAAAAACAACTAACTGAAATGTCATTATTCTTGGAAATAGAGATTAATTATCTATACTTATACCAAGAGTAATTAAAAAAATGGAATACATTAGATGTTCATAAGACCTTACCAAACTTTGAGAAAGAGAAGGAAATTAATATTTATTATGCAGCTAATATGTGCCTGGCACTGTGTTTGGAGCTGTTTATGGGTACTTGATAAGTATTTGTAAAATGAATTAATTTCTCACAATAATACCATAAGATCCTCATTTTCAGATGAGGGATTCAGAGAGATTTAATAACTTGTCCAAAATTACATGACTAACTAATAAATGGCAGAGCTGGAATTCACACCCAGATTTTCTGGCACTTGCTCTTTCCTTTCAACATATCCCACTGCCTTTTAAGAGTTGGAATGGTAGAGAAGGAAAATAGAATGTTTCCTCTTGATAAAAGTATTTATAGCTTGAAGTACGAATCAATGGTTGTAATATAGTATTTTCAAATGATCTTAAATATGTATACATTTGATGGTGAAAAGCTTCTAAATATACATATGGTAATGTATATTATATGTGTGTGTGTGTGTGTGTTCTTAGAATGAATGATTATAAAAATATAAGATTCCATTTACTGTATACTCTTCATAGTTTATTATGAGTCAATTATTATTATTATTATTTATTTATTTATTTTTTTTATCCTCACCCGAGGATATTTTTCCATTTTTTGTACAGATAGAGTGGGAGGGAGAGTGAGGAAGGGAGAGAGAGAGAGAAACATCGACGTGAAAGGGACACATTGAGTGGCCGCCACCTGCATGAGCCAACCAGGGCGGGGGACAAACTGCAACCGAGGCACGTGCCCTTGGCAGGAACCGAACCCAGGTCACTCTGGACTGCAGGCCAATGCTCTAACCGCTGAGCCAAACTGGCCAGGGCTTATGAGTCAATTTTTGCTTTGATTACAAGTGTTACTTCAAAGAAATATTAATTCTGTCTGGCCAGTGTGGCTCAGTGGTTGAGCATTGACCCATGCACCAAGAGGTCACCGGTTCGATTCCCGGTCAGGGCACATGCTTAGGTTGTGGGCCAAATCCCCAGTCTGGGGCATGCAGGGAGCAGCCAATCGATGTTCTCTCTCATCGATGTTTCCATCTCTCTCTCTCTCTCTCCCTTCCTCTCTCTCTAAAATCAATAAAGAAAAAAAAAAGAAATATTAATTCTAACTCTCTCTAATAAGAAAATCTAATGCATCATGGAACTATAAACAGACTTTTACTTATCTTGGAGCATTCATGGATTTAATGAAGACAGAATATTGTAAAAACAGATAATTAATTGTGATAATTCAAATACAAGTAGAACGGAATAAGGAAATTCGCTATTTATTCTCTTGGTTTTCAGCTAAAATAAATAGATGATGAATATTTAGTTGATAAATGATTGTATCTAGGAAGTCTATATATATATATACACACACACATATGTATATATACACACACACACACACACACACACACACATACATATATACATATATACACACACATACTTTTTTTTATTCCTCACCAAGGATATTTTTCTATGTATCCTCAGATAGAGTGGGAGGGAGGGAGAGACAGAGAGACAGAGAGAAACACCGATGTGATAGAGCCACATTGACAGGTTGCCTCCCGCATGACCCAACCAGGGCTAGGGACGAACCGCCACCAAGGTACGTGCCCTTGACCGAATCAAACCCGCGACTCATTGGTCCGCAGGCCAACACTCTAACCACTGGGCCAAATCAGCCAGGGCTCGAGGAGGTCTATAAAAGATGGGAATGAGGCTGAACTAATTAGATCATAACAGGTCTCATTTGATCATAACATTTTAGATCTGGATCAGACCTTAAGTAAGTCACCTAACACCCCTGGAGAAACTCTCACATCTGTGCAAGATTATATTTAATGATGGCCACTCTATAACCTAACTGCCCCCTCTATGGAACTACTATCTTAGAGTTTAAATTAATGAACTAAATATTTAAGTAACTACACAGATAAGTTTCAAATAATAGCAAACACATAGTGCTTACTATGTGCAGTCATTATTCTATGGGCTTTACATGTTTTTAACTTATTTAATTCTCACAGAAAGCCCTGTGAGGTCAGTACTATTACTATCCCTATTTTACATATGGGAAAACTGAATCTCCAAGACTTGTCCAAGCAACTTGTCCAAGATTATGCAGCTGGTAATGGTGAAGACAGGATATATGCTCAGGCTGTCTGCCCTGGAATCATAATGCTTGACCACCAGGTTATGCTGCTTCTCAATAGTAAGATATTGCTGAAAAAGTCAAGATGCAGGAAGATCCATATAGTATGAAACCACTTACATAAATGTTTACAAAATCATATATGTAAAAGTGTAAAAATACTCATGAGAATAGTACTCACCAACTCAGGATTGGGTTACCTTTGAGGGAAGGAGGAGAAATGAATGGGGAGCTATATATTTCTTTAAAATTTTGAAGCAAATATGGGAAAAATACTAACATCTGTGATAAAACTATAACACAGTTTACGTGACTTGTCCAAAGTCACATATGGTAAGTAACAAACATGGAATTTTTTTTTTTTTTTAAATATTACCTATCTAAATCCCTTATTTAGGGTATGGAGTCTGTCTATATAGATTAGGGGAACAACTGGAGAGTCATTTGTTCAAGGGCCTATATCAAAACAGTGGCAGAAGCCAGGACCCCAGACTTCCAGGGCACTTTCACCCTTACCCACCACCCCTACTCACATCCTGCCATTCTTTTTTTTCTTTTTTTATCCTCACCCAAGGACATTTTTCCATTTTTTTGTTCATATGGAGTGGGAGGGAGAGAGGGAGAGAGAGAAACATCGACGTGAAAGGGACACATCGAGTGGCTGCCGCCCGCACAACCCAACCAGGGCCAGGGACAAACTGCAACCGAGATACATGCCCTTAGCAGGAACCGAACCCGGGTCTCTCTGGACTGCAGGCCGACACTTTGACTGCTCAGCCAAACCGGCCAGGGCCATCCTGCCATTCTTTTTTTTTTTTTTTAATCCTCACCCGAGGACATTTTTCCATTTTTTGTACAGACAGAGTGGGAGGGAGAGGAAGAGAGAGAGAGGGAAACATCGATGTGAAAGGGACACATCGAGTGGCTGCCACCCGCATGACCAACCAGGGCCGGGGACAAACTGCAACCGAGGTACGTGCCCTTAGCGGGAACCAAACCTGGGTCTCTCCAGACCGCAAGCGGACGCTCCAACCGCTGAGCCAAACCGGCCAGGGCCATTCTGCCATTCTTATACAATCTGTTTTATGTCCTGATTTCTCCTTGAAGGTTCATGGTTTTGCCTGCTGTCCATCTTGTGTTTGTCCTATTGACTAATTACTTTTAAGGAAATAACTTTTGATTTCCTCAATTTATTTCATAGCTTCATACTCAAACAGGATTATATGTTAGGGTCATAAGCCCCAATCAGCCCCAGAGTCAAGTACTTTCTCTAGGAATTAGATGTCTCTTCTGCTTTTTTTTTCCTCCTTTTTCTTATTCTTTCCCCACATAGTTCTACTTCCTGTGACCCTGTATTCCCATCATCTCATATCCCTCAGATACAAGATGTTCCCTCCACCCAACTCCATATTTGAATTCTTTATTTATCTGAAGAACTTACTTGGTGGGTCGTACAACAAGTTAAAATTTAGAAGACATTCACATTTGTGGAGTGCTTCAGTTTTCAAAATGTCTACACAATCTCATTTGATTCTCTTTTCAGCCCAGTGGGTTCAGAAAGTTAACAAAGCCTGATCTAGAATCCAGGTCTCCTGATGTGTTGTTAGTTGCTTCTCATTACAATTGCCTCTGTCTCTACAAGCTACTAAAAAGAAGTTGGTCCCTAGAAATAAGGATAAATCAATGTAGGGCTGTGCCGTACTCTTCCACCACCATTCCCACAAAAACAGATAGTGTTTGCTCAGGGCCTTGTAGTAAGCTGCTCTCTTCTACAGAGCCTCTAGGCGTCACATCACCCAGGGGATCATAAATCATGACCTTATAAATTCTAGTTCGTCAAGTAAAATCCAAATGTGTAAAGAGAGAACAACAGTCTAAGAATTTACAGAGCCAGTAGAAGGGCAGCCCCTTCAACTGATGAAAATTTACATAGAAATTTTTTTTTTTTTTTTTATCCTCACCCGAGGATACTTTTCCATTTTTTGTACAGATAGAGTGGGAGGGAGAGAGAGGAAGGGAGAGAGAGAGAGAAACATCGACGTGAAGGGACACATCGAGTGGCTGCCACCGCACAACCAACCAGGACCGGGGACAAACTGCAACCGAAGTACGTGCCCTTACCGGGAACAGAACCCGGGTCTCTCCGGACCGCAGGCCAACGCTCTAACCGTTGAGCCAAACCGGCCAGGGCTACATAGAAATTTTAAAATTATTAAACCAATATTGAAAATACCCAAAGAGATTTTATTAATAAGATAGACCAGGCCACCCTGGCCGGTTTGGCTCAGCAGTTAGAGCGTTGGCCTGCGGTCCGGAAAGACCTGGGTTCGGTTCCCACTAAGGGCATGTATCTTGGTTGCTGTTTGTCCCTGGCCCTGGCTGGGTTGTGTGGGTGGCAGCCACTCCATGTGTCCCTTTCACGTCGATGTTTCTCTCTCTCTCTCCCTCCCACTCTATCTGAACAAAAAAAATGGAAAAATGTCCTCGGGTGAGGATTAAAAAAAAAAAAAAAAGGTAGGCCAGGCCTCAGTAACCTGTCTACCCAGGGTTTAACTTTTCTACTGAGTGCCCTCTGAAAGAAGCTGAAATCTGTCAGGATTTGTTTTTCCAGGTTAACTCATTAAGCCAAAGTTTTATTCTGTCTCCTGGGATCCGTTCAGTTCTTCAATCTTGCCCATGAATATCCTCAGTGCAACCATTTCCCTCCCAATTCCTTATAACCTCGATGTCAATACCAATTCCAATTCCAAAGACTGGGGAGAAATATAGGGAGATCAGGCCACAGGACTTGTGGCCATGTCTTAAAAGCCAAGAGATGAGACTGGGAAACAGGTAGCTCCCGAGGGTCTTTTAAAAATCTCAGCAGCACATCTTGCTTCTGCTACCTATGGACAGGGAAGACATTCAGCTCTGGCTTCCCCTTAGAGAGGCTGATAAAGGGCACTGTAAGTAGGAGGAAAACAATTTTCTTTTCTTTTGCTGCCTATAGAGATCCCATTCTTCTCTAAATTTCAAATGATCTGGGTTGCTAAAAATCCCCTCTGTAAAGTAAACATTACCCTTTGGCTTTTTTTGTGAAATCTGCTTTCCTGGTCTGCTTACTGTTGCTTTTCAACTGATTAAACATTTCTTCCTTTCATTGTGAATTGAAGAGAATCTTCCTCCTGTGAGATGCAGTGAAGTTTGAAATAATTTCTGTAGCATTGTTGGTTGTATTCTTTTACTTGTCTTTGAAATCACAGACAAGCAAGCAGCAGTAAGCGCCCTCTGCTGCAAGGTGAGAAACAAAGTTCCTTTTGGCCTCTGCTCTTTGAGGGGAGGTACTTGAGTTTAGTTGGCAACTTTAATATGCTTTCAGAATGAGTGAAACTGCTGCTACTTTGAATAATTTAGAGAACTTGACAATCATCTCTCATTCTTAGTTTTCAGGAAAGCTAAACATTTATTTGTTTTGCTTTTGGGTCAGAATAGTTAGGAGTTAAAAATAAAGGAAGCAATCTTTCGCTAACTAGTAGCTTCTTATTTCTCTTTGCCCTGCTTTTTCCATTTTCTAGCAGTAAGTTATAAAATTCTCAGAAGTACTACTTCAAAATCTCAACCCTGACACAAGAATCACATTTTAGTACTTCTTTAAATGTCTTCAGAAAGTCACTTTGTAATATCAGATTTCTAATGAATTTTACGAAGCAGAATTTAGGATTTGGGATCAGTCTGCCTATGTAGAATTGGTTTATTTCATATTTATTAGAGCTAAAACAGATGAATAAAATTGTACTTATTGCAAATCCTCTGAGTTTTCCTTTCTAAGTTATTTTTATTTTTCAGAGTGGATGCCCATTTGAGCACATTTTAATGCCTATTAGAAGAAATCTTGTGATGTTTTCAACTGTAGATGAATTTGCTCTGCTTTAGTGACACTGGACATTTGTTCTGCCATTTCCATTGGAGAGGCTCTAAGAGGCTACAAAGAGAGCACATTGGAGTCACTTTTGGTTTTCTTTGGTTGTTTGGGAGGTCTTTGAGGGATCAAGAGATGACTCACTCCGACAATCACTTTAATAGGTGTCTGTATCAAAACCATTTCTACTTTCTCTAAACAAAACTAATTCATACACAGCCTTAAAGTTTGCTAAGCTGTATTTCCTTGGTTCTGCTTTGATCCTTTTCTGAAGAAATTTTTATCTGAGCCCTGGCCGGTTTGGCTCAGCTGTTAGAGCGTCGGCCTGCGGTCCGGAGAGACCCGGGTTCGGTGTCCGCTAAGGGCATGTACCTTGGTTGCAGTTTGTCCCCAGCCCTGGTTGGGTCGTGTGGGTGGCAACCACTCGATGTGTCGCTTTCATGTCGATGTTTCTCTCTCTCTCTCTCCCACTCACTCTATCTGAACAAAATATCGAAAAATGTCCTCGGGTGAGGATAAAAAAAAAAAAAAGAAATTTTTATCTGACATCAAAGCCTTTTCCCTTCTTTTTGCTGTAAAGTTGTTGAGAGGTGTAGCACACAATTGGCCCAGCTTCAGGCCAAGCTTAGTGAGTGTAGAATGTACCCCCAAGTAAAAGACATTCAGAAAATCAGAAGACAGCATGATTACTGGGGCAAAGAAAACAGAGAGAAGTGGTTTCTAGAGGGAAAAAAAACAAAATCAATAAAGTCACCACTAAGGTCTTTGTTGAGTAATAAGCACTAAATCAGGCTGAAGAGAATGTCAGGAGATTAATAAGCCTGGCTGGTGGACTCAGTTGGTTGGGTGTAGTCCCATGCACCAGAAGGTTGCTGGCTTCATTCCTTGTCAGGGCACATGCCTGGATTGTAGGCTTAATACCTAGTAGGGGGTGTGCAGGAGGCCAAAGATAGATGTTCCACTCTCACATTGATGTTTCTCTCTCTCTCCCTCTCCCTTCATGTCTCCCTAAAAATCAATCATAAATTTTAAATCTAAAAACAAAATAATGAAAATTTCATCAGCTCCTACCAGTGTTTTATTCCTTGTGCACTGTAGGAATGAGTATCTGGGAAGCCTGAACTCTGATACCTGTTTCAGTCGAACAGGAAGACAGATTTCATACTGACAAGTAACTGCCTGGATGATTTGTATTCTTTTCCTTCTTGAGGAGGGACACAGCCTTCTCTCAAATTTTAATTCAGGGTCCCTTAGGCAGAGCCTGAGCCTACCACATATTTCTTGACCTCAGAAAAGTCCTAAAGCAGGCTGTCTATACAAGACCCAAATCACCCATTAAAATATTATTCAATTTGGCCTGGCTGGTGTGGCTCACTGGTTGAGTGTCAACCCATGCACCAAGAGGTCGCCGGTTCGATTCCCAGTCAGGGCACATGCCCAGGTTGTGGGCCCAATCCCCAGTGGGGGGCATGCAGGAGGCAGCCAATTGATTTTCTCTCATCGACGTTTCTATCTCCCCCTCTCCCTCTCCCTTCCTCTCTCTCTAAAATCAATAAAGAAAAAATATTTTTAAAAATATATTTTTTAATTTGGCATCTGTTAGTCATAAGAATTAGACTAGTCAATTGAGTCACAACAGTCAAATCAGTCTGTGTTTAGATACAACCCAAGAGATCAAATCATTTTGGTGTTGTTAAAGAAAAAAGTATTCTGATGCTTGTTTAAATGGTAGGGAAGACTTTATGGAAGACTATTGCAATGAGGGGTTGGGGGAAGATCAGGCTCACCTCTGAATACAGCAAAGACAGTTAAGGATTTATAGCCAACGAGCAGAGTGAGAAGGTCAGTGGATGGAAAATTACTAAGAGGAGACAAAAGGTAGGGGGATTCTTGCTAAACTGACCTAATGGGATTCTTGCTAAAGGCAGGCTTATACATCAAAGGTGGAGGATGAGAAAATTGACCAGATTCCAAGAAGTGATCAGATATGGGGGGGGGGGGGGGGGGGGGGGGGGGGCAGATTCTCATTAAATTAACAGGATTCCTGCTAAAACAGAGGTAGGATAGGCCAAAGACAGAATGAGGGCCAAGGTCGAGGCCTAGTTGAGAAGAGGGTTCAGAGGAGCCTAACTAAAGTTTGGTCAGGGAGAGTCTTTGTTAGTACTCACAACTTTTTTCTCTTTCTCCCTGTCCTTTTCCATTCTGTTTCCCAAACCTCAAAAGCTACAGAAGAGAAGTCTCCACTTTTCTTGCTGGCTCATCCCTTATACTTCTCAGACTCTCTCATTATAAAAAAACAACATGCCATATTTGCAGGGCTCCAGGTTCAGCATCTCAACCAGCAGATGTGTCTGACTCATTCCAGTCCCGGATTGCTAGGGTGGCATTTTCCCCTGATGAAAGAGTCAAGGCTCTCCTCACTTTGGGAAACTTGCTTCCCAGATGTGGAGAGCCATCCCTGATAGCAGTTCCCACTCCTGTGGAAAGATTTGTTGATAGAGGGGGAAGAGCTAATGATTAAGCAAACACATCACCCTCCTCTTGGCTGGCACATTCTTAGACAATCTGATATACAACTTTTAGTGTTGGAGCACTGAGTGTACAGAATTGAAGGAGTTTTTTGTTTTTTTTGTTTTTTTAAATCCTCATCCGAGGACATTTTTCCATTTTTTGTACAGACAGAGTGGGAGGGAGAGAGAGGAAGAGAGAGAGAGGGAAACATCGATGTGAAAGGGACACATCAGGTGGCTGCCACCCGCACGACCAACCAGGGCCGGGGACAAACTGCAACCGAGGTACATGCCCTTAGCGGGAACCGAACCCGGGTCTCTCCGGACCGCAGGCGGATGCTCTAACCGCTGAGCCAAACCGGCCAGGGCCAGAACTGAAGGAGTTCTAAAACCAGGGCTTGAGATGTGGGGTAAAAAGCATTTGTCTTGTTTTTTATTTCTACCGTAGCAAGCTAGACTGGGCCAGGATGGCAGACCACCAAACCCCAAGGGGTTTGTAGTTTTCCCCCTTTTCACTTTAGGAAAAGGTACCAACCTTCTTATGAGGCTCTAGAGTTAGGCAAACTTTGGACTCTTATCTCTCCTTCACTTACTATCTCTACCCCTTGTGCCTTGGGCTGCTCTGGGTTTCAGTTTCCTCATCTGTGATGTGTAGCTGGTTAAGAGGATTAAATGTTCAAAATTGCTTAGAGCAGAGTCTGATATATAGCAGATACTCAAACAAAGCTATTATGATTGATGCCTCTGCCTTTGTCACTAACTAGCAGTTGGAGTTGTCTTAACAGTGGAAAGAGTAGCAGAGTGGAAGAGGTTCTAGTCTTGACTCTTACTGACTCAAGTGTCTGCTTGGAAAACCCCTTTCTTACTCTGAATGTCCGTTTCCTTATCTTTAGAACCTAAATGGATGGACAAAATAAGCGTTTCTCACACATAACTGTTTATCATAATGGCCTGGAAAGCTTATTAACAATATGTTCCTCAGGTTCCATCCCTGGAGATTCAGATTCAGTGGGCCTAGAGCAGATTTTGGAATTTACATTTTGTAAAAACTCCCCTAAAGAATCAGTGGACAAGTGTGTATATGTACAGTGGAATATTAATCAGCAATAAGAAAAAGAACAAACTACTTATGCATGTAACAAAATGGATAAACCTCAAAAACATGTTGAGCAAAAAAAGTCAGACACAAAAGACTTCTGTCAGTATGATTTTATTTATATGAGTACAGAAACCAGCAAAATGATCTATGGTGGTAAGAGTCAAAACAGAGTTTTTACCTCTGAGTTGGGGAAATGGGTATTGACTGGAAAGACGCACAAGGACACTTTCAAGAGTGAAAGGAATGTTCTATACCTTGATTTGAGGGTGATTACACAGATGCATATACAAGTTAAAGTTCATCAAGCTGGATACTGAAAATTTGTGCATTTTACTGTATGTAAATTGTATCTTAATGAAGTATTATTAGTATGGGGAGAGAAAGCTCCCATGATAACTCTAATGCATAGCCAGGTTTAAGTTCCCTGGACAAGATAATTCCTAAGATTTCTTCCAGTTCTAAAGCCCTGTGATTCTTATATCCCCATCTCAGTCTCCTTGCCAGTCACTTTTTTTTTTCGGGGGGGGGGGGGGTAACGTGAGGATTCTTTTCCATTGATTTTTAGAGAGAGTGAGTGAGAGAGAGAAACATCAATGTGAGAGAGACACATTGACTGGTTGCCTCCCGAAAGACCCTGACCGGGGCTGGGGATCAAACCTGCAACCCAGGTACGTGCCCTTGACCAGAATTGAACCCTCAACCCTTCAGTCCATAGGCTGAAGCTTTGTCCCCTGAACCAAACCAGCCAGGGCTCCTTGCCAGTCACTTTCACAGATGATCTTTTTTCTTTTTTCTTTAAATTTTTTTTTTTCTTTATTGAGAGAGGTTTACAGAGAGAGAAAGGGAGAGGGGGAGAGAGATAGAAACATCAATGAGACAGAACATCTATTGGATGTCTCCTGCATGCCCCACACTGGGGATTGGGCCCACAACCTGGGCATGTACCCTGACTGGGAATCGAACTGGCAACCTCTTGGTGCATGGATCAACGCTCAACCACTGAGCCACACCAGCGGGACTACAGATGATCTTTTAACTTTCTTTGTCAAATAAAAGTTCAAAGATATGAAGAAAAGTCAGGTCCTGAGCCTATCCTAGCACTCAAATAAGGGATGGTGATAGAACATAAGAGTTCTTGCCGTGGCCAAGTAGCTTAGTTGGTTAGAGCATCGTCCTGATACACCAAGGTTTCAGGTTCAATCCTGGGTCAGGGCACATACAAAAATCAACCAATGAATGTATAAATAAGTGGAACAACAAATCAATGTCTTTCTCTCTGTCTCTCTCTCTCTCTGTCTCTCTCTCTCTCATTTCCCTTCCTCTCTCTCTAAATCAATTTAAAAACAAAAACAAACTTAAGAGTCATCTAAGTCCCAGTATTTCAGAACAAAGGCCAAAAAAAGGACATCAAATCACCATCAAACCTGTCTTCTTGGCCCAACAGGACTAACAAGTCTGAAAACTTTCTGTCATTGGTTTTCTTTTCTACCCATTCATTCATTTACCAAATATTTGAATGCTTGCTCTGTACCAGGTGTTATTTGGTAGTGGAAGTAGCAAAATGAATAAGACAAGGTTCCTGCCCTCAAGGAGTTTAAATTCTACAAGAGAATGAAAGCCAGTATGAAGATAAAACAGAGATAATTACTAATTGTGATAAGAGCTATGTAATAAATAGAATGATAAGATAGGTAGAAACAGGGATACTTTTATTTATTTATTTTTATTTTGTATTTTTTGTTAATCCTCATCAGAGGATATTTTCCCAGATTTTTAGAGAGAGTGGAAAGGAGGGAGGGAGACAGAGAGAGAAATATTGATGCAATGATGGCCCAGCCGGGTGTGGCTCACTGGTTGAACATTGTTGACCCATGCATCAAGAATTCCCAGGTTCAATTCCCAGTCGGGGCAAATGCCCATGTTGTGGGCCCAATCCCCAGTAGGGGGCATGCAGGAGGGGGCCAATAGATGTTCTCTCTCACATGATGTTTCTCCCTCCCTCCTTCCCTTCAAAGCACTCTAGCTAAGAATCAATGGATGTGGGGTCCCCCAGGGAGCAAAGAGGGCCAGGCTGGGCCAGGTCAGTTTGATGGGGATGGAGGCAGAGGGACATGTTTAGGAAGCAGGCGGGGCCCCCTAGGGTGACCTGTAGGCATGAGTCCAGCTGGGCGATGGGCAGCAGGTGGGGATGTCAGGTCCCATAGCCCAAACAGGTCCCAGCCAGAGGTGAGGAAGGTTGAGCGGGAGTGGGTGACTCAGGTAGCCCTAGCATTTCCCAGAAGAAAATAGCTTCAATTAAGGTGACTTGGGCTCTGGCCAGTTTGGCTGAGCGACAGAGCATCGGCCCTGGGACCAATGAGTCCCAGGTTCGATTCCAGCCAAGAGCACATACCTTGGCTGCAGTTCATCCCTGGCTCTGGTCGGGGTCGTGCCGGAGGCAATCAATGTGTCCTTCTTACGTAGATGTCTCTCTCCCTCTCTCCCTTTCTCTCCTCTCTTTCTCTCCCCTTCTCTCTACCTGAAGATAAATAGAAAAATATCCTCGGGTGAGGATTAAAACAAAAACAAAAACGCAGCATCGGCACCCTGCTACTGGTTCCCTGCGTAGAGACCCGAGACAGCCGGCGCCTGCCTGCAGTGACCCTTGTGCCTCTCGCAGGTGCCGCTTCTTCCGCAGTGCCTGCTCCTGCCCGGTGCTCAACCCCAATTGCTGAGCTGCCCATCACCCTGCCGCCTGTGGGGCAGAACATCCAGATAGGGGCTTTCCTTCCACTTTGGGGGCCCTGAACGACAGGTGAGCCCAAGTAGGCGTGGCTTGTTAGGACTGGGCAGGAGCGAGGCTACTGAGGTTGGGGCGTAGCATCTAGGAGGCGGGACTTTCAGGAGATGTGGCTTGGGCTGGGCTAAGATCCAAATAGAATGTGCAGGCTTATTGAAAGTGTGTGGCTGTTTTTTTGTTTTTGTTTTGTTTAATCCTCACCTGAGGATATTTTATCATTGATTTTTTTTTTTTAGGGAGAGTGGAGGGGGGAAGGAGGGGAAGTGGGAGAGAAACACCGATGTGAGAGACAAGGATTGGCTGCCTACAGCACAACCCGACCAGGGTTGGGATCAAATCGCAACCGAGGTACATCCCTTGACCAGGAATCCAACCTGCAATCCTTCCGTCTACAGGCCTACGTTCTAAGCACTGAGCAAAACTGGCCAGGGCTGTTTCTTTTTTTTTTTGGTACGTGCTGTGTTTTTGTTGTTTTTTTGGTACGTGCCCCTAGCGGTAACCGAACCCAGGTCTCTCTGGTCCACAGGCCAATGCTCCAACTGCTGAGCAAAACCAGCCAGGGCTTTTTTCTTTTTAAAAATACTTTAGAGAGAAAGGGAGAAGGAGAGAGATAGAGACTGTCTGCCTCCTGCATGCCCCCCACTGGGGATTTGGCCTACAACCTGGGCATGTGCCCTAACCGGGAATTGAACCAGTGACCGCTTGCTGCAAGGATCGATGTTCAACCACTGAGTCACACCGGCCAGGCAGGGCTGTTTCTTTAAAGGACCTGAAAGATCCTTTTCCCTCTGGCAGTCCACTTCACCTCAGAAGTCCGGAGGGCTGCGCTCCTGCTATCTCCTGGGCCTGGGGGAAACCCAATTACCGGGGCCCTAAGGCTGTACTCCTATTAAGCTTTCCTCCAGATTCGAACGCTGGAGATAATGCTGCTCCCTACCTTTAAACCTGTGAACACCCAAAGATATCTCCAAATCCAGGGAATGCAGACCACCAGACAGAAAGGAAACATTAAGGAACTACTATTCAGTCTTTAATTCTTTTTTTTTTTTTTTTTTTTTTTTATCCTCACGCGAGGCCCTGGCCGGTTTGGCTCAGCGGTTAGAGCGTCGGCCTGTGGTCCTGAGAGACCAGGGATCGGTTCCCGCTAAGGGCATGTGCCTCGGTTGCAGTTTGTCCCCGGCCCTGGTTGGTTGTGCGGGTGGCAGCCACTCGATGTGTTCCTTTCACATCGATGTTTCTCTCTCTCTCTCTGTTCCTCTCTCTCCCTCCCACTCTACCTGAACAAAAAAATGGAAAAATGTCCTCGGGTGAGGATAAAAATATATATATATATATCCTCACGCGAGGACATCTTCCCATTTTTTGTTCAGATAGAATGGGAGGGAGAGAAAGCAAGAGAGAGAGAGAGAGAACCATCGACGTGAAAGGGACACATCAAGTGGCTGCCTCCCACACGACCCAACCAGGGCCGGGGACAAACTGCAACGGAGGTACGCGCCCTTAGTGGGAACCGAACCTGGGTGTCTCTGGATCGCAGGCTGACGCTCGAACCGCTGAGCCAAACTAGCCAGGGCATTTAACTCTTTTTTTTTAAATATGTTTTTATTGATGTTTTAGAGAGTAAGGGACAGAGGTAGAAACATCCATCAACCACCTCCTGCACGCCCCCTACTGGGGATCAAGCCCAGAAACAGGCATGGGATCTGACCAGGAATTGAACCAGGACCTCTCAGTCCATGGGAGGATGCTTGAGCCACATCAGCCAGCAACACTTTAACACGTCTAAGGAGTGACCCCACCCCCCACCCCCGAGAAAAACAAGAAAGGCTACAGCTCTATACATAATCTCACTGGGCTGTGTGTCCTGGGGGGATCTGCAGATAAACCTAGGGTGGTTGATTGTGACTGGGTGATACCATGGGTCCCTACAGCCAGAAAGCTGTGCCTTAGGAAGTGTCCAAACAAAGGTGCCACTTGTGTCCACTCCTCCCTTTTCCCCAGGGATTCCCAGAGGAGCAGGGACCTGGGAGGACACTGACCATTGGTCCCTAGGCATTTTTAACCCTGACAGCCTATAGTTGGGGCTCTTAAGTGAAAAGCAGAGGTTCAGGAATCCTTCATACCTCAGCTGTCAGCCAGTAACCAGGCAGTGGTCTTGGGCTTGGTGATCTGAAAATAAAAGGAAACCTCCTAAAATGGAGTCCGGAGGCCAAAAAGGGACACTCTAACACAGTACTACCACTCGATGGCAACTACAGGAAGAACTGTCAATTATAGACCCCAACAGAAGAATGAACATGAAAGAATCAATTTATAGGCCCCAACAGGAAAAGGTGTACATTGCATCTCCTGCAAGAAATCAACTATCCCAGCAACTCAGCCAATGAGAAACCATCATCTCCCTGAAATCACCTTTCTCCAATGACCTTTTGTACAAAACAACCTCTCCCCATTTCCTTTCTCCATAAAATAAGGTTCTTTTCATTCATTTGTTGGACTTGCCTCTATGACTTTGCTTGCCCTGATTTGCAACTCTTTGTTGTTCCTGAATAAATTAATTTTTTGCTGGTAAAGTAACTGACTTAGAAAATTTTTTTTAATTTATTGATTTTAGAAACATCAAATTGTTGTTCCACTTATTTATATGTGCCCTGACCAGGGAATGAACCCAAAACCTTGGCATATAAGGATGATGCTCTAACCAGCTGAGCTACCCAGCCAGGTAAAATAACTGACTTTTATTTTAATTTTTTTTCTTCATTGATTTTAGAGAGAGAGGAAGGGAGAGGAGACAGAAACACTGATGAGAGAGAAAATCAACTGGCCGCCTCCTGCATGCCCCCCACTGGGAATTTGGCCCACAACCTGGGCATGTGCCCTGACTGGGAATTGAACTGGTGACCTCTTGGTGCATGGGTCAACACTCAACCACTGAGCCACACCGTACGAGCCTGGCTTTTACTTTTAAGACCAACAGTGAGTAGGCAGCAACTTTCGTCATGGATTATTGAGGCCTGTCATCTAAAATTTTCCAAGCTGTTGCCTGAAATTTCATTTTTAGAGATTCTCTAAGTCTGTGAGACACTGAATGCAGCATTATATCTTTGGAAGGACCCTGGGAAGAGGAGCATATGGGATACAGTTTTGGGGAGAGAAAGGATAGAGGTAGGAACAGGGTCTGTGAGGAAGGACTAGCCAAGGTCAAGGATCACATAGAAATTCCCAGCACCTTGAGAGGCACAAGGGCTGTAAATGACATCATTCTACTTGAACTGCCAGTAGGAAGAAAAATTCAGATACCACCTGTCAGAGCACCCCAGTAGCTGGAGCTCTTCCTCAAGGAATTAGTATAAGCAAGCTCTCTAAAAATCAATTTAAAATAAATAAAATCATCTCATGCTAATTTGCAAACTTTCTGTTTCTTGCTTAGTTTGCAAATTAGCATGAGATGATTTTATTTATTTTAAATTGATTTTTAGAGAGAGTGGCACAGAGAGGGAGAGAGAAACATCGATGTGAGTGTGAGAGTAAAAAACTGCATCCCAGTATATGCCCTGACCAGGAATACAACCAGCAACCTTTCAGTGCACAGGACAATGCCCAACCAAATGAGCCACACCAGCCAGGGCCATAAGATGCTTTTTAAAAGGCCTGTGTACAAGAAAGATTCTAGAGGCTAATAGAAAAATGTGGAGCAGCTGCCTCAGCCCTGATAACTACCATGTATCTGTGTCCTTGGAAGTGAGGACAGTGGGGCTCAAGGGCCAGCACAGCTGAAGCCACCTCACCTGGCCCACTTGTCCACAATACTTCATCTTTTAAATTCCTTAAAACTCCCTCCTTTCCAAGGACCTTGTCCCAGCTGAAGACCCACGTTGTGCCTGCAGTGACAGAGCCAGTATGCAATAGGAAGCAAACCTTAGAACCTGGACTGGATAGAGCAGGAACCACCTGGATAGAATTCAAGAAAAAAGATTGGTGCTCCAGGCTAGGCTAGTGATATAATTCTGCACACTGGGCAAGTGTGTGTTTCTCTGGGCTTCCTTTTACTTGTCTATAAAATGGGAGGCTCCTACTATTATTCCTGCTGTTCTTTTTTTTAAAAATCTTGTTTAATTTCTTTCTTTCTTTTTTTTTTGTACAGAATGAGTAGGAGGGAGAGAGAGAGAGAAAAACATCAACGTGAAAGGGACACATCGAGTGGCTGCCACCCGCACGACCAACCAGGGCCGGGGACAAACTGCAACCGAAGTACGTGCCCTTAGCGGGAACCGAACCCGGGTCTCTCCGGACCGCAGGCCAACGCTCTAACTGCTGAGCCAAACCAGCCAGGGCTATTCCTGCTGTTCTTGTTACAAATCTGAGATAGTGATGCTTCTTGTGCCTTAAAATAGGGGTGGGGGAGGTGTCAGTTGCTTATTTTGTTTACTGTCATTTAGGCTGCAAGCCCACAGGACAAGAACCTTTTGTACTATGTACCACAGCTGCTGCTGATAAATGTTATCGTTAATGAGAATATTGGGAACATATTGCAGCCACTGTTCCTGTGTTTTCCAGACATTGCTCACCAACCAGGCACTACTTGGCTCCCAGGTGGTCAGGGATGCAAAGCCAAAGACTCAGTTCATTAACGATAAAAACCACTTAACTGCTGGGTCCGGACAACTACATGGAAGACCAACCCATTCATTCATTCAGCGAATGTGCACTGAGCACCTACTATGTGCCAGGTGCTGTGAATACTATGAACAAGTCCAATATGGATCCTCTCCTTACAGAACTTATGGTCCAGTGGGCCATGACCAATTGCCCTGGTAGAGGCTAAAACAATTGTTAGAAATAGTTCCCTTTCCTGAAAGAAAAAAAAATCCAGCTATGGCCACGCTAGACACTACAGGACCCTTGGCATTTTCCTTCTTTCCCAGACGCTTTGATGGCAGAACCCAGACATCAGAAGTCAGCATTGGGGGCTTAAGGGAGACATCAACTTTCATTGTGGGTGCCTGGTCAGTGTCACTCATGTGACAGATTGGCAGACCTGAGGTCAGAGGTAAGGCTGAGACCAGACTGGCAGGCATCTCCAAAGAGGAGTGGGGAAAGAAGGCCTGGATAAACCAGAATTTGCGGGGGTACCAGAGGTGGAGGGACTACATGGGATCTCATAGATGGGATCACCTGGAAAGGTAGTTCCTGTGTCTAAGACTCGAGGAAAGGAAGTGTGCTTACACAGAGGCAAGGGGCCCGTTGGAGGGAGCAGTGTGGTTGCAATGAGAAATGAAGCATTTAAGCTCTCAAGAGTTCAGATGAACAATGGCCTCCCCTTCTTTTCTGCTGAGAAGTCATTGTCCCAGGAACCACCATGGCAGAGTGGCTGAAGTGGACGCTGTAAGCAGCACTCTCTGGTGGCAATCTTGTCTTTAGGGGACCTGGTTTAGTTCCAGAGTTACTGCTCCAAGTGTTGGAGGGTCTGAAACCAGGTTCCCTTCCTCCTAAACCAGGGCCTGTGGATATGGAAAGGGCTTAGATTTTGGGCTGAGAGAGCCCTCCCTACCTAGTACAAAAGCCAGTTCACTCTCATGGTGTCTCTCAGAGCCTCAGTTTCCAGATTTGTAAAACAGGAATTCAAGTCCCCACAAGAACACGAAGAACAACTAAGCACTTACTTAGCATAAAGGCTGACACACAATTAAGTGTGCAAGAAATAGCATTGGATATATATGGTAGTGAAAATTGGTCTGTTTTGACTACTGATATCATGATCAGTTAAGAAGTGGGTCCCATGTCATGTTACTAAATCATGTAACTACCAAAGTTTGTAAATTATTTATAGCAGAGTCATATCAGATATGCATATAACTTACTGTATAATCTAGGGTCAGCCATGTAGCCTCTCTGAGAAAAAAATTTTTTTTTTATCCTCACCCGAGGACATTTTTCCATTTTTTGTTCAGGTAGAGTGGGAGGGAGAGAGAGGAACAGAGAGAGAGAGAGAAACATCGATGTGAAAGGAACACATCGAGTGACTGCCACCCGCACAACCGACCAGGGCCGGGGACAAACTGCAACCGAGGTACGCACCCTTAGCGGGAACCGAACCCGAGTCTCTCAGGACCGCAGGCCAACGCTCTAACTGCTGAGCCAAACCGGCCAGGGCCCATGTAGCCTCTCTGAACCTGTCCTCATTACTAGCATAGGAATGATATCACCTCTTGGCCAGAAGCTGAGAATACAAAAATGAACAGGCCACAAATGTGGAATATTCAATCAAGAATGGACATTTCAGGCCTGGCCAGTGTGGCTCAGTGGATTGAGCATTGTCCCATGGATTGAGAGGTCCCAGTTCGATTCCAGGTCAGGGCACACGCCTGGGTTTCAGGCATGATACCAAGTAGGGGGCATGCAGGAAGCAGCCAATCGATACTTCTCTCTCAAAAATCAATAAAAACATATTTAAAAAAAAATTTTTTTTAAAGAGGGGCCATTTCATTTGTCTCTGCACTTCAAGGATTAAAACCAAAGGTCTTGCCCTGGCCAGTTTGGCTCAGTGGTTTTTTTTTTATCCTCACCCGAGGACATTTTTCCTTTTTTTGTTCAGGTAGAGTGGGAGGGAGAGAGAGAAACATCGATGTGAAAGGAACACATCGAGTGGCTGCCACCCGCACAACCGACCAGGGCCGGGGACAAACTGCAACCAAGGTACGCACCCTTAGCGGGAACCGAACCCGGGTCTCTCAGGACCGCAGGCCGATGCTCTAACCGCTGAGCCAAACCGGCCAGGGCTGGCTCAGTGGTTTGACCGTCGGCCTGCGGACCAATGAGTCTTGGGTTCGATTCAGTCAAGGGCATATACCTTGGTTGCAGTTTGTACCCGGCCCTGGTCAGGTCATGTGGGAGGAAAACAATTGATGTTGCTCTATCACATCGATCTTTCTCTCTCCCTCCCTCCCACTCTGTCTGATGATAAATGGAAAAATATCTTCAGGTGAGGAATAAAAAAACAAACAAAAAAATATCAAAGGCTTGCCCGGCTGGTGTGGCTTAGTGGTTGAATGTCAACCATGCACCAAGAGGTCACCAGTTCGAGTCCCAGTCGGGTCCCATGCCCAGGTTGTGGGCTCAATCCTTAGTGGGAGGCATGCAGGAGGCGGCCAATGTTCTCTCTCTCTCTCTCCCTAAAAATCAATAAAGAAAAAAAAAAATTAAAAACAAACAAAAAACCCACATAGGTCTTATCTTGATATTTAAGGCCTCTCCTTCCTGTCCCCCAGGCCACCTTTCTAGTCCTCTATCTCTTAACTCCCCCCTATACTACAGCCAAACGACTCTTTCCTATCCCCTACCCCCTCACTCACTCTTGCTTAGTCTGAATACCTTTGCCTGCCTGGAATACGCTTGCTTTTGATTCCTTCTGTTAAAAGTCTTCATTTCTTTCAAAACTAATTTCAAGTACCACCTCTTCCCTGGTGCCTTTCTCCTACTGCTGCCAGGCACTGAATTCAAAAGCTGGGCAGATAAAGAAATGTACCAGGAGATGGCAAAGCTATTTGTGTGCCTGCCTTCTCCCTCTGGCTTGAGATCCCAGCAGGCTGGGGTCAGGTCTCAACCATCTCCTCAGGCCTTCCATCCAGAGGATGATCCTTAGAGTAGTTTCCAGTGACCATTCCCTGGTGGGTTCTTATTTTGCTTTGATTTCCTAGACTAGAACAGGGGTCATTTAGGCAAATAAGAGAGCCCAACTTTCCACCCTCTTTTCTGTGATTTCATTCATGATAAAGCTCTCATAAACTGTTTTTAGAAAAGACACTTAACCTCTCTGAATCTCCATTCTCATCTGTAAAATTAGGATATTAGTACTGAGCTTGATGGGAGAATAAAGAAAATCAACTATAAAGCCCCTAGTGCCCAGTAGGTGCTCAATAAATAATAGTTCCTCATCCGGCCAGTATGGCTCAGTGGTTGAGCATCGACCCATGCACCAAGAGGTTGCCGGTTCGATTCCTGGTCAGGACACATGCCCAGGATGTGGGCCCAGTCCCTAGTGGGGGTGTGCAGGGGGCAGCCAATCAATGTTCTCTCTCTTCGATGTTTCCTTCTCTCTCTCTCCGTCTCCCTTCCTCTCTCTCTAAAATCAATAAAGGGAAAAAAAATAAATTAAAAGAAATAACAATAATAGTCTCCCAAGGAGCACTGGATCAGTCCAAAGTGGAAATTGGGAGAAAAAGAAATATAAACAAAAACTAAGGTAGAAGAAATAAATGCAAAGAGGAATGACAATATGTATAAAGGGTTAAATTCACCTATTAAATGAGTCTTAGATTGGATTAAAAAACAGGCTATTTACAAAGAGACATGCCCGAAGAGACAGTTCTCTTCACTTTACCCATCCTTCAAAGCCCAAGGCTTTGCCTGCTGCCTTTATGACCCCACATTATGGACAACTATCTTTTTATTCTCAATTTTTTTTTTCCATCACCATTTATCCCTCCTACACTCTCTTCCACCTCCACCCACCCCCCTTCTCCAACCCCTTGCTCAAGACATACATCGTTGAAAGTGGATTATCTACATAATAAAGACTCAAAGTTCTTTTAGGCACCAAAATTTATTTACCTACCTTCCTGCTCTAACATTTTAAGTACTATATAAACATTATAAACCAAATTAATCTCTTTTTGATCCAGGGTTGTGAAAGGAACCATTACAAAGTAGAGGCAGACCTATGCCTGCTTTTAAGATTCTCTGGCCCCTCTCAACTTCTGGTTGTCAATTCTCTTGTCTGTTTTCGGCTGACCCATTAACAGTATATTTTATAACCCCTGTAAAATAGGGACTGAAAATACCAACCTCATTGTTCTGAGGTTTAAGAGAATGCTCAGCACTAAGCCAGACTCTCAGGAGCATTCAAACACCAACAATTCCTCCCTGCCCTCTGATATAGCTCCTCATCTGTTATGGGCTGAGGAACCAGTGAACCTATAAACCAAGAATGTGGGTACAACACCCATAGGCCAGGTTAGAGTTTAGGTAGAGTTGTGACCACTGCTTCCACTTTCCAGCCTAAGGAAGGACGGAGTGAGTAAGCAGTTCCAAAACCCCTGAACTCATGGTTCCCAGTAGGTATCTCCCATGTACCTCCACTGTGACCAGGGCTTGAGGAGGGGCTTCTCAATTCCCCCAGCCACACATGAGACAGTACTCAGGATGTAGTGGAGACCAAAGACTGAGTGACCAGCGCCAGGGAGTTGATGGGGGACATTAACAAACCATTCTCAAAGTTGGTGCCATTTGCTCTTGGGGAGAAGAGGTGGGACAGCAGATAGAAGGCAGAAAGGGCAGGCCTGGTTCTCAGTAACGGTAGTGATCGGGCTTGAAGGGGCCATCATGGGGCACGCCCAGGTACTGGGCCTGCTTCTCAGTCAGCTTGGTCAGCTTCACATTCAGTTTGCGCAGGTGGGCTTCAGCTACTGCTTCGTCCAGCTGGGAATAAACACAGGAAGATGGAGGCTCAGTACCGCGCACTCTGGAACCACTTACCTGCATCCAGCTGCCAAGAGGCAAGAACTGTTCTGTTGGGGTAACTGCAATGCATTGCACACATTACCTCAGCCCATCATGTTAGCCTCAGTGGATGTGTTGTTTTTGACTGCCCAGCTTCCCTTCCTCAAGACGGAACCATACTTCATCCTCTCCTCTAAGTAACCCTAGTGGGACCGTTAATTACATTTCCTTCCTCACCTTCCACCAACCCAAGTTGTTAACCAAATTCTTTTCTGGAATTTATCTATGGACAGGGCATTTTCTACAACAAGAAGAAATAGGGTCTTTCCGATTCCACTGGGATTCCTAAACAGGGAGGGTATCAGTCTCAGCTTGCTAGTGGTAATTCTATGTGACAAGTGAAGTGAATGTAAAGAAAAAAGATAGCTGCCCTGGCTGGTTTGGCTCAGCGGTTAGAGTGTCAACCCGCAGACCAATGAGTCACAGGTTCAATTCTGGTCAAGGGCACATACCTCACTTGTGGTTTGTCCCCGGCCCTGGTTGGGGTCGTGCAGGAGGCAATCAGTCGATGTCACATCGATGTTTCTCTCTCCCTCCCTCTCTCTCTTTCCCACTCTATCTGAAGATAAATGGAAAAATATCCCCAGGTGAGGATTTAAAAAAAAAGACAGCCAAGACAGAGAAACACAGAATTCTAATAACAATGAATCCCTGGTTCCACTGCCTGAATCATGGACTCCTCCATTATATGGGGTAGGTTTACAGTTGTGGGTACACAAAACAGAGTTTATTCTTATATTATCATTTATTAATCGCTGTATTATTTTTCATACAAACAACTGTAAACCTACTTTTGCCCCACCCTATGTAACCAATAGAGTTCCTTTTCAGATTAAATTGTTTGTGTTTGTTTAAAAGTATGTCCTTAAGCCCGCTGGTGTGGCTCAGTGTATTGAGCGTCGTCCCATGGACTGAGAAGTCCCAGTTCATTCCCAGTCAGGGCACATGCCCCAGTTATAGGCTCAATCCCCAGTAGGGGGTGTGCAGGAGGCAGCCAACTGATATAGCTCTCACATCCATGTTTCTCTCTCTACAAAAAAAAATAATAATAATCAATAAAAACATTTAAAAAAATGTTTTAAAAATATGTCTTTAAATCCCTTGTCTAGAAATTCATAATACTCCTTTCTTCAAGAGGTGGAGCCTACTTCCTCACCCCTTGAGTGACTCACTTCTAATGAACAGAAAAAAGCAGAAGTGATGGTGTGACTTGGAGACTAGTGCTCTCCTAGACCACTCACTCTGGGGAAAGGCCAGCTGGCATCTCATGAGGGCACTTAAGCAGCCCTATGGAGATACCAATGTGACAAGGAACTGAGACCTCCTGCCAACAGTGATGTGAAGTGGATCTTCCAGTCCCAGTCTAACCTTCAGATAGGACTGCAACTCCATGAAGGACCTCAAGTCAGAACCACCACACTAAGGTGCTCTCAATTTCCTGACCCACAGAAACTGAAATAGTAAATGTTTATGTTTTAAGCCATTAAGTTTTGGGGTTAAATTGTTATATAGCAATAGATAATTAACACACCAGTTTAAACAGGGTTTCCATCTTCCACTGGCCGCCAAAAAGACCCTAACTAATAAAAAAATTGCCATCCTTTCACAAATGTAGAAATCAAGTCTCAGAATGGTGAAATGACGTGCCCAAGTTCACACAGCTAGTTATTGATAGAGATAAGATATGAATCCAGGTCCATCTGGCTCCAAAACCCCAAAGCTTGTCTTAAGCATCTCAAAGTATAGCCTCCAAGGCAGCTTTGAAGAGATGGAACAGAAACCAAGGAAGACAGAGGCTGGGGTTAGATAAGACCAATTTCTAAGTCTGACCAGTGCTGAAATATATAAAAAGGGTCTGAAAAGAAGGGGAAGTGGTTATACTTAGAGGCGTGTCAACTCTAAGTGTGGGGTTTCACTTTCTCAGCATCTGGCTCTGGGAAGGGCCTCTCTCTATAATGCCCAAGTCCCATCCCATGATGACACAATAGCCTTGGGCCACAGCTCATCCCCAAGAACTTTTACATTTCCAAGTGGGTTCACATCCATTGTCTCATTAGAGCTTCGCAAATACCCCTAAGGAGCGCTGGATTTATTCTTCTATTAACAGATGAAGAAACTGGGGAGAAGCAGGCAAAGGCATGAGCAGAGCCCAGCCCCAAGTCCATGTTAGTTCTGAAAGTAGAAAGAAGGTCTCCAACTCCCAGAGTATACACTGAATCCTCCCTTCACTTGGCCTGACCTAGCCCTGAACACACTTCCTTCTCCCTGTACCCACACCCAGAAGGCAGTGTCATAATGGTTAACAACTTGGACAGATAGTAGAGTTGGGTTCTACTCCTGCCCCAATACTTGACAGCTATGGGAACAATTCAATCTCCAAACCTTAGTTCCCTCACTTGTAGGATGGATCTCTCATGGCTATTATAAAGATCAGTGCTAGTGTTCTTGGTACAAACAGATACCTTAATGGTGGCTGCTCTCTCTGTCATCACCCATATATCACATGTGAGGCATGAAGCTATGGGTGTCTTGTCCCCAGTCCATGTCTTGGCAGTGATGGAGGAGATAAGGATGGGGCCGTGTGCTGGGGTGGGAGATGAAATCTTTGCCTTTTTACTTCCTACCCTGACTTCATTACAAAGGCATGCCCAATTTCTCAGCATATTCACAGCCATATTTCCTCCAATTGGGATCAAATGAAGGTCAAGTGAGGCTTTTATTTAACCCCACAACAAGGCTGGAGACCTGGCAGACTACACAGAACAGAATAGCCCTTGAGGCCCTTATGAGTAAAACATCTAGTCCAAGGGAAGAACTCAAGGATGACTAGGGGGAAAAGGGTTGGCTGGCTCTGGGGGCAGATACCTGAAGTGGACACCTGGGCCTCTTCCTACTTCACTTGGCAGAACCAGCCTTTCAAGGGGTGGAGGAATGAGACTCCATCAAAGCCTCTCCAGTGACCAAATGCTAGATGAGCAAGAGCTACTCTTACCATTTGACTGACAGGGAAACTGAGGCCCAGAGAGGCTAAGTGGCAAAGCCAACTTTACTCATGACACTGGCAAAAAAAAGCCAGGACTAAAACATAGCAATTCTAATCTCTGGGGGTATGTACATGGGGTGTTAGGATGAGCACTGGGTTTCATGTCAGAAGACCTCATTGTCATGGTTACCCTGACCACATACCCATAGCACATCAGGTGCTATGCAGTGTGTTAGGGGTATTATCTCATTTCAAGGCCACAATCCTGCACAGGCTGTAGGCTGCATTTGGCTTATAGACATGTCCAAAGTAATATACCTGGTTATATTTTAAAACTATAATAAGTTGCCTATATTTAAAAATTGAGTATTTCATATAAAAATCTTAATATCTGGCTTCTCTTGAAATGTCAGGAGCCCTGGTCCAATGGGCCTGGGTTCCAGTTTAATGACAGTAAGCCAACCCCTTTACTGAGGCACGTGCTCTTCTATTAGTCCCCACCCAGCCCAGTTCACTCATTTACCTGCTCAATCCCTGTGGGCCTGTGGGTTTGTGACCCTTGATCTAAGGAAATCCTCACAATCCCCACAGGAGGTAGTATTACCTTTATTTTACAGAGGAGGATATAGAGGCACAAAGAAGTTAAGTAACTTGCCCCAGTTAGGTGGTAAGTCGCTAAGTGGTAAGGCTTAGATTCAAACCTGGATGGGTCTCACTACAAAGCCCATGCTCTTTTCATAACCCAGCCCTGCCTCTCTGGGAGTCATTCCCTACTTTGGGCCTGAGTTTCCTCCTCTGCTAAATGAAGAAAATTATTTATGTCCTGTGGAATACCCTGTAAAGACCTCTCAGAGGGTAGATAGGTAAACTCTAGCAAGCCCTGTGTGGGGAGCCCAAGGTTGAACATATGACCCTTGGCCGGGGTTAGAGGTGGGTACTGACCTTCTTGGGCAAAAAGTGGACCCCAACAGGGTACTTGTCAGGATGGGTCCACAGTTCAATCTGCGCCAACACCTGGTTGGTGAAGGAGTTGCTCATCACAAAGCTGGGGTGACCCATTGCACAGCCCAGGTTGACCAGACGGCCCTCAGCCAGCACGATGATGTGGTGCCCATTCTTCAGCCGGTAACGGTCCACCTGCAAGTGGGCAGAGCAGCAATGAGGGCTGGAGGGGCAATGCTCCCAATGTCCACCTTGTCTTATCCTACCTTCTTCTCCAACAGGCCTCCCTGCCTCCAACAGCACCTGTGAAGGGCCCAGACTGCCCTAGAACAACCTCCAGCACAGGCCCTGGCACACTCAATTAATAATAATAGGCAATAGTTATCAAGCAGCTCTGAGCTATAGACCTCACAGAAATTCTATTAGAATTTAATAAGCGGACATAGGTAAGGTACTTGACACATGGCTTGGCACATATTAAGTACTCAGTAAGTATTAGCTAATGTTATTATTATTATTATTGCCACGTGCCCTGAGCTAAGAGCATACACATAACTATATCTAGAACTATAAACAAATATATACATACAACTAATAACAACCCTATGACTTAGCCCTGCCTGGTCAGTTTCGCTCAGCGGTTAGAGCGGCGGCCTGCAGTCCAGAGAGACCCGGGTTCAGTTCCCACTAAGGGCACGTACCTCGGTTGCAGTTTGTCCCCGGCCCTGATTGGGTCGATGTGTCCCTTTCACGTAGATGTTTTGCTCTCTCTCTCCCTCCTACTCTATCTGAACAAAATATGTAAAAACGCCCTCGGGTGAGGATTAAAAAAAAAGGAAAAATGTCCTTGGGTGAGGATAGAAAAACAAACA
Source organism: Molossus molossus (assembly GCF_014108415.1). Taxonomy (NCBI): domain Eukaryota; kingdom Metazoa; phylum Chordata; class Mammalia; order Chiroptera; family Molossidae; genus Molossus; species Molossus molossus. The sequence goes on along the minus strand of NW_023425399.1, from coordinate 21,227,695 downwards.
AATAAACAACCCTATAATTTAAGTACTATTATCCCCATTTCACAAATAAAGAAACTACAGTTTAAAGGGTTAAACTTGTCCAGAGTCATACACTAAGCAGCAACTGCAATTTTTATTATTATTATTACTATTATTTTAATCCTCACCCAAGGATATTTTTCCATTTATCTTCAAATAGAGATGGAGGGAGAAAGGAGAGAGAGAGAAAGATCGATATGAGAGACACATCGACTGGTTGCCTCCTGCACGACCCTGACCAGGGCTGGGGACCGAACCGCAACCAAGGTACATGCCCTTGACTGGAATCAAACCCGCAACTCTTTGGTCCACAGGCCGATGCTCTAACCACTAAGCCAAATCAGCCAGGGCATGCAAAATTTTGTTTTAATACATTTTTATTGATTTTTTTAGAGGAAGGGAGAAAGATAGAAACATTGATGTGAGAGAGATACATCAATCAGCTGCCTCATGCACACCCCCTACTGGGGATCGAGCCCTCAACCCAGGCATGTGTCCTGACCGGGAATCGAACCGGGACCTCCCAGCCCATCGGAGGACACTCAATCCACTGAGCCACACCGGCCGGGTGAAGTAGCTGTAATTTGAGCTTGGATAGTTTGAGGACAGATCCCATGTTCTCAGTCACCGTGCTCAGTAAAAGCTGAATGTAGTGGCACTAAACTCTGGCTACACTTCAGAATCATCTTGGGACCTTTGCAAAATGGGATGCCCTGGCCTCACTCCAAGATTCTGATTTGAGTGGAAGTGAAACCAGATCCTCTTTCTCCCCATCCCACTGCCCAGGTTGCCAGAGCCTCCTCATCTGCCCTCCCTTGGTGGCCAGCCCCATGAGCACGCCCCCTTCAGCACTCCATTTGCCCACTCTGCTGAAAGAGCTGGGGCTTCTCACCTGGGGCTTGATGTTCACTTTTTCCACAGCATTCTCATTCAGCCACTTGACATCAATCTCCACGTCAAAGTGTCCAATGTTGCATACGATGGCGTCATCCTTCATCTGCTCAAAGTGCCTACAGGAAGTCCAAACCCATGGGAGACCATCAGGAACAAAGAACAGCCCCAAGCCAGCCCCTTCTCTCATTCCCTAGAACCCCCTACTTTGCACCTACCTGCCGAGGATGATGTCAACACAGCCTGTGGTGGTGACAAAGATGTTGCCCTCCTGACAGGCCTCATCCATGGTGGTCACTTCATACCCTGTGCATAGACAGTGGCCATGGGTCATCCAGGGTGGCCTTGCCCTTCCTCTGGCCCCAGTGACTGACAGCCAACCCTCGCCCTATCGTACCCTCCATGGCGGCCTGCAGTGCGTTGATAGGGTCAATCTCGGTGATGATGACTCGGGCCCCAAAACCCCTCAGGGCCTGGGCAGAACCCTTGCCCACGTCGCCATATCCCGCTACCACCGCCACCTTGCCCGCAATCATCACGTCTGTGGCCCGCTTGATGCCATCTATGAGGGACTCCCGGCAGCCATAGAGGTTGTCAAATTTGCTCTGAAAGAAGAGGGGGCAAGGGGGCGATGGGGGCAGGCAAGTCCCTCGAGCCTCAAACACCCTCTTAGTATCTCAGGCTGGTGGGCCTTGGGCTGGTCATCCATGACTTGACACCAGCTAATACCTTCACATGCCTCTCACCCTGATGAGCAGCCCTAAGACCTTCTTGTTAGCCTCTCTGTGCTGGTCCAGAAAACCTTGAGAATCAATTTCTAGGAGAGATACCCAGTCAAAGAATCTGCTTCACTTTAAAGCTCTTGTTGCCCAGCTCTCACTGTATAGTTCTTCCCCTCTTTAAGAATACACTAGTTACTCTCAATCTACAATCTCCTTCCTCCCCTCAAATGAGGCCTTCAAGTCCCTACCTGCAGCCTTCCCAGGGGTCCTTCCTCAGAGGCCTACTCCCAAGCTACACAGCTAACCTGGAACTGTTACTGCACCACAAGCTCACCTTTGTGACGGAGTCATTGACATTGATGGCAGGAACCTTCAGAATCCCCTTGGCCATCATCTTGTATAGATTACAGACCCCTGTCGTGGTCTCCTCGGAGATGCCTCGGATGCCTGAACACAAGGGGAAGGGGTGAGTGTCAGGCCAGGAAGGGGATACCCAAAGGATTGGCTGCGATGGGGTGGGGGGCCTCTGGAATGAAGCCCCAAGAGCCTATACCTGAACTCATCCAAATTCCTCATCTTTGCCCCATAAAGCCACTCCTCTTTCTGGTTTCACATCTCTGTGGCTGATACCACAGTCCCCATCATCACCAGGGCACTCCTAAACTCTCCATTCCCACTTCTACTGCTCTAGTCCCTGCTACCATCATTACTCACCTGATCTCCCAGCCACACAGCAGGCATTTTGAACATGTATGTTTTCAGAGAAATCTTTTCAAAACCCTCTATTTATGTCCATTTATTCTCAGGATCAAGCCAAATTCTTTTATCTTAAGTACTCATACATCTGGCCTTCACTAAAGCTCCAGCCACATCCTATAATACTCCCTTCCAGTGAAGGAAGCTACCATGCTGCCTTCCTTTCTGTTTCCTGAAGTGTCAGTCCTTTTTTGCCTCAGGGCTTTTGTACCCATTGCCTCCCTCACCCACTTAACAAATATGACTCATTCCCAGGCCTGGCTTATACTTGCCCTTGGACCATCATCTCAGTCAGACCTCCCCAGCCACCCTGGCAGAAGTCAGGAGTGCAGGCCCCAGAATGCCTGCAGGAACCTGCTGTCCTCCCATCTTCCACAGAACCTGCTACTCTAAGTGCTGGGAATCCTACCAGCCTGCTGCTTTCACATGTGCAAGCAGGCTCCATCTAGGTTGCCAGCAAGCATCCAGCCCGCCCACCCATCCCACTCACCTGACAAGAGCTGTGGGTACTTGGTGTGGATGAGGTTAGTGAGGTCACCGCCATCATCCAGAATCATGTTGAGAGGCCCATCCTTGAAGTACAGCGTCTGCTCAATGCACCACATGTACTCCTCATCTGTTTCACCTTTCCAGGCATACACTGGAGGGCAAGTGGCACATCAGGGTCTGCCTTCCCCACTGGTACTTGTTCCAGGACTACCTGGGCAAAGCCAGTACTATCGCCTTCCTAATTCCCATGCCCAGCCACCTCCAGACCCTCTGAGGACTCAGCAGTAATAAGAACACAACTTGGAGCCAGAGAGATCTGAATTCAAATCCTAACTCTACATGCCAGCTGTGTGACTTTGACCAAATCACTTCACCTCTCCGAGCCTCAGTTTCCCAATTTGTAAATGGGGAAAATAGTATGGATTAAGTGAGCGAGAGGCCAGATACAGGTAACTAGAAAGAATTATTTACTTTCCTACCCCCTTCTGTCTGGGCCCCAAGGACTAGAGATTCAACCCATAGTGACTAGGCTCACTCCCAAAGTGCTGGGACGGGGTGCTGCAGGTTAGGTGGACCCACAAGGCAAAATCCTAGGATTGTTCTGCACTGAAAGAACTTAAAGGCCCACCAGTCTTTGTGGTGGGTGGTCTCAAGCAAAGTCTGGCCAAAAAATTACTAATAGCAGCTATTGTGTATAGAGCAGTTTCTCTGTGCCAGACATTACCACGAGTCCAGGCTCCTCCCATCATATGGTATGACTGGAATACATGTGTGGCTCCCATGACCCTCCTGTGGGAAAAGACCACCAGCCAAGCAGGGCAGGCTGCCCCTCCACCTATCTGGGGCAGACAGTAGTCTTGAAAACGCATTTTCCAGAAGAGAGCCATGAGGCCCAACCATGGCTGAGGAATGGAAGACATGCCTATCTAGCCCTGGTTAGTCTCTGGCAGGATCTTCCTGACCCTTTCCCCTCCAACTGAGGCTAGTTAGGACACATGAATGTACTACATAATCACTATCAGAGCTAACCACTTCCCTTCACAGGCCCAGGCAGACATATGCCAATTTCTCCAGCAGCTTATGAAACTTCTTTCTGCCCTGGCTGGTTTGGCTCAGGAGTAAAGCATAGGCCCGTGGACCAAAGAGTCTCAGGTTCTATTCTGGTCAAGGGCATGTACCTTGGTTGGGTTCAGTCCCGAGCCCTGCTTGGGGTCCTACAGGAGGCAACCGATCGATGTGTCCCTCTCATGTCGATGTTTCTCTCTCTCTCTCCCTCCCTCCCACTCTATCTGAAGATAAACAGAAAAATATCCTCGAGTGAGGAATAAAAAGTTCTTCCTCCTAGTTTTGGTCCTTCTCCAGCCCCCTAGACCGTCAGCCCCTAGGCAATGAACATCTGGGACTCTATTTCTGACTAGTACTCCTCCCAATTATTTTTGGAAACAGACTCACATCCTTTCTTTAAGGAACTCCCCCTCCTCTACACCAAATGGTTCCCAAGCACAAGATCCTACCCTCTTGATTACATTATTTAAGCTGGGACAATAAACAACTCCTTCCTATGGGTCATTAGGCTAGGATTGTGTGGCATGACTCCACTCCTCTACCCTACAGCAGGGAAGCCTGTCACTGTAGGAGATAGTGAAGCAAACATGGAGAATCAGAGTACCTTTGTGCATTCCCACATCCCCCAGCAACAAGCAGGAAGGACTCACCTGGAATGCCAGCCTTGGCAATGGCAGCTGCTGCATGGTCCTGCGTGGAGAAGATGTTGCAGCTAGACCACCGCACCTAGAAGAGCCAGCAAAACAGGGCTGTGGTCACAGAAACAGCAGGGTCACCGGTCAGGGATAAGAAAAAGCCCTAGAGCTAGAAGTGAGAGACTTATGATCTAGGCCCAGCCAACTCTGTGACCAGAGTGGGGGCTCTGGTGAGTGAATGGGAGCCAGAGCAGTGACAAGACCCAACTTATGCTTATTATTTTTTATTTATTTATTATTTTAATCCTCACCCAAGGACACATTTCCACTGATTTTTCAGAGAGAGAGTAGGAAGGAGGGAGGGGAAGGGGCGAGAGAGAGAGAGAGAGAAAAACATTGATGTGAGAGAGACACATTGATTGGTTGCCTCCCGTATGACCCCAATGAGGGCTGGGGATCGAACCACAACCGAAGTATGTGCCCTTGACCAGAATTGAACCCATGACCCTTTGGTCTGCGGGCTGACGCTCCAGCTGTTGAGACAAACCCACCAGGGCCCCAACTTTTGTTTTAAAAAATCACTCTGGTGCTGTGTGGAGAAGAAAGGGTTCCCCAAGGAGGCAAGGAGACAAATGAAGAAGCTGTCGTTAAGAGGTCAGACAAGAGATTTAACAGTAGCAGTGAGTAACTGGTATATTTTAAAGGCTAAGCTGACCAGATTCCCTGTAAGATTAGTTACTAGAGTGACAAATAAAGAGAAGTCAGGATGACTCCAGGTTCTTGAACTAAGAAAACCTGAAAGGCTGAATTTCTACTTGCTTATGTGGGAAAGATTGCAAAAAGGGGTTGGGGTAGGGAGTGTACAATAAATTTTGTTTGTTTGGTCTATTAGATCTCCAAGTGGAGATGACACACATCAGTTGCTGAATACACAGGTCTCGGGTTCCCAGGGAAAAGCCTAGGCCAGTACATTTATCTAGGAGTCATCACCATGTAGATAGTATTTAAAGCCATAAAATCAGAGTGTGAATGCTGAAAAGAAAGAAGAGGTCCAAGGACTGAGCTCTTGTGTAGTCTGTTAGCTGGTTTCGGTTGCTCTGCCCCATCCTCTTTAGGAGAAACTATCTAGTCCCTAGACTCCTAAAGACGTTAGAAGAGCTGTCAATCACGTGCACATAACCCAGGCTGAACCAATCAGAGCACACCATCCTCCTGGCAGCCATGATTGGCCCAGGGCATGCACATGACCCTAGAAGGGCCAATGAGAGCCAATCCTTCCATGACTCAGTGGGACACTGGGGTTGAATTTTTCCTACCAGAGTTCCTCAATGGAGAGGATGTGAATTGAGGCCGTTAGATGCTATCTTCCCAGTCAGAAAAAAAAATTTGCACAACAGTTATCACAAAAAGATATCGGCAGCGTGACAAGGTTGGCTCCCCAGCTGGGCCTGAGGGGCCACCACATTGGATTTCCCGCTTCTCACAGTATAGCTGCAGACCTCACCTCAGCACCCAGGGCAACGAGGGTCTCAATGAGGACAGCTGTCTCAATGGTCATGTGCAGGCAGCCAGCAATGCGGGCGCCCTTCAGTGGCTTGGAAGCCGAGTACATCTCTCGCATGCGCATCAGGCCCGGCATCTCGTTCTCCGCGATGTCCAAGACCTTGCGTCCCCAGGAAGCCAGGCTGATGTCAGCTGCAGGAACAAGATGGATACTAGTTCCATGAGCGGCTCATCCCACCAACCAGGAAGTACGCCACTGGTCACTCGTCCACTTGTGGACTCGAAACACTAGGCTAAGTAATCTGGTCACTAACTCTGTCACTCATTCAACAAGGATTATGGAGCTGAGGCAGTCAAAAAAAGAAAGACATGGCCCTGGCCAGTTTGGCTCAGCGGTTGAGCGTCGGCCTGCGGACCAGAGAGTCCCAGGTTCGGTTCCCACTAGGGGCACATACCACCCAAAAAAAAAAAAGAGAGAGAAAGACATGGTCCTTGCCTAACCTCTGCTTACTGTTTTGTGGGAGAGCACATTTAATCAAAGAATCACACAGGTACATGTAAACACAGGTACGTGCCTCCTGGAAAAATAGCAGTCTATATATATGTATATATACTTCCTACTACCCTTTCTGCTACCACCTACCAACCCCCTCATTCCCTAAAGATTTTAGCTCCTGGCTGGCTGTCCACCTTCCAAGTCATCACTGTTGCTGACTTCAACACTCATAAATGATATTATTTAACACCTTGGATTCAGCACAGTTCACTGATCCTCTTAAAGATATGAAAATGCTTCTTCCCCACTCCTGATGTTTTCACATGGAGAGATTCATCTGTGTAAGTGACACTCTTAAGCTCTTTTCTGCCCCAGGAGAGGTGGAGTGACTTATGTGATTAGTAAACTTGGGAAGAATAAATTGGGCACGCTCAGCTCAGCTCTCCCTTCTTTTGCAAGCAAGCAGCAACCACCTTTCCTGCAGGAAGCATGTTCTTCTACATAGAAACCTACCCAGGCCCACCTTGCCTGTAATGGATGTGTAATTGAATTTTGGGATTCAGATAGCAGGATCATTGGATTTCAACACTAATCTACATCCTCTGGCTTCAATGTTATTAGTAATGACAGTTATATTTTGGCTTCTATCTGCTACCCCAAATGTCTCAAATTTGTCCAAATTCTCTGGTAGGAAAAAAGGATACTATTATGAGTTTTCTCACTATCTCAATACTCTAATAACCTCAACCTCCCTACCCCCACCCACCTCACTAGCCCATTCTAAAAGTCAGTCCCTTCCCTCTTAAGAGTCATCTGTCATGCTTATAAATCTCTCCTGGAAAATCAGATTCAATAGGTCTAGGATGGGGCCTGAGGCTGCTGCTGATTATTATCTTTAGGGAAGCTTAAATCCTGTCAATTACCTAATGGGGTGGTATCTGGGTATAGAATTTAATAATAACAAATAATAAAACTAAGTCAGTCTGCTTCCTGCTGTACAATCCAGAGATGAAATATTCTATCCCCATGGGAAGGACTACTTCTACTGGGCCTCAACACATATCCCGCCCCGCCCCCGCCCCCGCCCCCCCCCCCATCACCATCCCTACCCAACCCTGCCCACCTTGGCAGCCCATCACCAATGATACTCTCCCTTGGAAATACTGATTTCAAGCAATTAACTCTGACCATATCCCATTCTTTCCAGTCCTCTCCCTCTACAGCCCCAACTCCAGTAAGGCTGCAGCCAGTCAGGTCAGAACTTCTAATTCATTAATCCTACCAATTTTCATTGCCCCTCACAGCATCACCTTCATGTTCTCAATTTCTTCCTTCCACAGTTTAGGATTTTGCTATCCCTTCTACCCTTCTGTCCTCTGATAATTCATGGCCAAACTCCCACTTAGTTAAACCCAACCCTCCACTCCAACTAAGCCACTGAGTCCAACAGAAGAAATATTACAACCATACCAAAAGATCTCATTTATTAAGACACAAATTTCAAGGACAGGCCAGCACTCCTATTACATTTTCTTAGTAAATTTACTCTCCTTTTCCACTCTCTCTAAACCTCTAACACCTTTCCTCATCAACTGATGACCTCACTTCACAGCTCACTGAGAAGAATTCAGAACTATGCCACTTCTCCTCCATGGACTCTACTAGTCCTCCTCATTTGTAGCTACAGACCAGGCATTCTTTTGTTACAACAGAAGAGCTGCCTCTGCTCTGTGGGACCTGATCCCATCCTTGAGAACTTGACTATTCCATGGATACTGCTTTTTTTTTTTTTTTTCTTTCTTTTAGAGAGGGAGGAAGGGAAAAGGAGAGAGAGAGAAACATCAATGAGAGACATCGATTAGCCGCCTCCTGCATGACCCCCACTGGGAATTTGGCCCACAATCTGGGCGTGTGCCCTGACTGGGAATCGAACCCACGGCCTATTGGTGCATGGGTCATGCTCAACCAATGAGCCACACCAGCTGGGCAACACTGCTCTGGGCAACACTGCCTCCCCAAACCAGCCTGACCCCCATGTCTAATAGTTAACTATCTAAGTTCACATTTCTCCCTGTAGCACTGATCCCACTAAATACTTCCTCCTTCTGAAACCCTTTCTCTGATTTCTATCTGTCCTTCTGTGGTTTTTCTCCTAGCTTTCTGGCTCCTCTTCCTATAAGTGACTTATGTTTGGAAGCCCCCAGAGCTCCATCACCTTCCTTTTCCTTTAAATACCTTCTCTACAGCAATGACTCCCATGTATTTATCTTCAGCCCAACTTCTCCCCTGAACATGAAACTCATAATCCAATTGCCTACTCAGCATCTCCACTCAGATACACAATTGGATCTAGAGGGACAGGTGGTGATAGAGTGGGTCAAGTTTGAACCCTAATGACTCCTTACCTTCTCTCCAAACTTCTTACTCCCCCAATTTTCCCACTTCAGGAAACGAAACACCATTCAACCAGCCACTTCAGACAAAAACTTTCTTGATTCCTCTTTTCCCCTTTTACCCCCTTCCAATCTATCAGCATATTGATGGCTCAAAGTCCTAAATATTTAAGCAACCTGACCACATCTTACTAACCTTGGATCACTGAAGCAGCCACCTCACTGGTCTACTATTTTCTCACAGAAGCCAGAGGAAGAGGCTTTATAAAATTTAAGTTATTAATCAACTCCACTTTTCTGCTAAAAAACAAATCTCCAATGGCTTCCCCTTACCCATGAATAACATTTTAACTCCTCACATGGCCTACCCACATGACTGCCCACCCTTGTTCTTCCACCTCTCCACCTTCTTCTCCCCCTCCCTAGCTTCTCAACTACAAGGATCTAACTGTTGGTCTTTACTGTCTTCCGACAAGCTAAACTCATTCCCACTGTAGGGTTTTAATCCAAGCAGTTCTCTTAGCCTGGATGGCTCTCCACCAAGCATCTGATACAGACCTAGCAAACAGTAGGTGCTCAACAAAAACCTGGAAACAAGAAAGAACTTGGTATATTCCTAGTGGAGGAATGGAATGCAAACCAGGGTGACTCTAGTAGAGGGAGTAACATAAGTGGGGATTTTATTCCCAGTAAGGTGGGAAGCCTACAGAGTTTTAAGGGGAAGTACCATGACCAGTTGTCTTTTGAAAAGACCCCTTTGGTTGCTGCATGTATACGTGGAGCAAGAGGCCCAACCTGTGAGGAGGGTGACCAGAACTGGGGTGGTAGCTATAAAGATAGAGAAGTGGGTGGAACTCCTCACTTATAAAATGGAGACAACAGCCCAGCTGGTGTGGCTCAGTGGTTGAGCGTTGGACTCATGTACCAAGAGGTCGCCGGTTTGATTCCTGGTCAGGGCACATGCCTAGGTTGTGGGCCAAATCCCCAGTGGGGGACATGCAGGATGCGGCCAATCGATTTTTTCTCTCTTGTTGATGTTTCTATCTCTCCCTCTCCCTTCCTCTCTCTGTAAAAATCAATAGAGCACTGGCTGGTATTCTCAGTGGTTAGAGCATTGGCGTACAGACCAGAGAGTTCCGGGTTCAGTTCCCGCTAGGGGAATGTATCTTTGTTGCAGTTTGTCCCCAGCCCTGGTTGGGGGTCATGTGGGTGGCAACCACTCGATGTGTCTCTTTCACATCAATGTTTCTCTCTCTCTCTTCCCCCCTCTCTCCCTCCCCTTCTATCTGAAGATAAATGCAAAAATGTCCTTGGGTGAGGATTAAAAAAAAAAAATCAATAAATAAAAAATAATAAAATGGAGAAAACAATACATTAAATATATGCATGTCTGTCCCAACCTTGAGTCACCTTTGTATATCCAGTGCCCAGCAGGACCTGGCACAGAGAAAGGGGTCAGCAAATGTTTACTGACCATATCTGTTGTTAGGACCGAATGAGAAAAGGTCCATGAAAGGGGCTGGCACAAGACAGGTGTGGCAAAAAAGAAACAAATCTAAAACCAGTACAACTCCCAGCACTTACCAATGAGAAAAGGGCCCAGAAAGGGGTTTGCCCCAGGTTCCAAAGCCAATCAGTGGCAGAGGTGGGACTGGTAGCCTGGAAGAGCTAGAGCCAGAAGCCTTCTCAAGGCTACTGAGAGAGGCCCAGCAATAGTGGACAATGGGTTCTGTCCTATCCTGCTAAGCTCCACCTACTCTATCACCACCTGTCCCTCTAGCTAAAAATAACTCCACTGCCCTCATGGCAGCTGTGCCAGCCCCAGAGTTTTCCATGGATCCTTCAACTCCAAGGACATGGAGGGTCCCTGGGGCTTTTGGTCCTACAGGAGCTGAGAACTTGAAGAAGTTGCAGTAACACTGGTGCCAGGGCAAGCCAAGAGCAATAGCAAGATCTGCTGTGAGCCTCACTTCTTTATCTGTAAAACGGGCATAATCATCCCCTGCTGAGCCCTAAGGATTAAAGATGTTATATGGCCAAGGTCTGGCACAGAATGCCCTCCTCAATGGAGGCTTCCTCCCTCCAAACCTACCCAACCAAGCTCCCCCACTTCCAAATGCAGCCTTATCTCCTCCCACATAAACCAGTGCCCTCAACCCTGACCCAATGATCTCTCCTTAGTATGACAAGCCTCTATTCCAACTCTGCCACTAATGTGACCTTGATTTAACTTTTCTGGGCTTCAGTTTCATCACCCACAAAATGGTAACAACAATCTATTCTGGCCATTACTTCATAGCTACTACTGATAAGCTACTACAATTGACCTTTGAACAACACGGGGGTTAGGGGCAATGACTGCCCCCCTCCCAGTCAAAAATCTATGCAAGGAGCTCTTGTAGTTGCACAAAGACTTGCTAATTCAGGATGACTGACATGCTCAGTGACACACATGTTCCAAATAAAGATTTTACATAAACATAAAAGTAATAATAATAATTAATTTTTAAAAATCTGCCCTGGCTGTTTTGGTTCAGCGGTTAGAGCGTCGGCCTGCAGTCCTGAGAGACCCGGGTTCAGTTCCCGCTAAGGGCACATACCTCGATTACAGTTTGTCCCCGGCCCTGGTCGGTTGTGCGGGTGGCAGCCACTCGATGTGTTCCTTTCACATCGATGTTTCTCTCTCTCTGTTCCTCTCTCTCCCTCCCACTCTACCTGAACAAAAAATGGAAAAATGTCCTCGGGTGAGGATAAAAAAAAAAAAAAAATCTGTGTATAACTTTAAAAAAATTTTTTCCCTTTATTGGTTTGAGAGAGAGAGGAAGGCAGAAGGAGAGAGAGATAGAAACATCAATGAGAGAGAACAGATTAGCTGCCTCCTGCATGTCCCCCACTGGGGATCAGGCCCACAACCTGGGCATGTGTCCTGACTGGGAATTGGACCAGCAACCTCTTGGTGCATGGGTCATCACTCAACCACTGAGCCACACCGACCGGACTGTGTACAACTTTTGATGCCCCTGAAACTTCAGTCATCCCTTGGTATTCATAAGGGATTGGCTGCAGGACCCACCCCTGAGAATACCAAAATCCATGGATGCTCAAGTCCCTCATGTAAAATGGCATAGAACTGCCCTAGCCAGGTAGCTCAGTTGGTTAGAATGTCCTCTCGATACACCAAGGTTACAGGTTTGAACCCTGGTCAGGACACATACAAGAAGCAACCAATGAATGCATAAATAAATTGAACAACAAATCAATATTCCTTTTTCTCTATCCCTAAAAATCAATTTTTAAAAATCTTTAATAAATAAATAAAATGGCATAGAACAATGCATACAGTTGGCCTTCTGCATGGGTAGATTAAACCAACCACTGATGGAAAATACCACCGATGTGAAACCCAGAGACAGGAAGAACCAACAGTATATTTATTGAAAAGAGCTGCATGTAAGTGGACTGTGTTGTTAAAAGGTCAACTGTATTTCACAGAATCTCTGCAAGTCACTTCCTATTAAAGCCTCAGCTTCTTTCTCTGTATAGTATAAAGAGAGCCCACCTCTGAAAATTATTCTGTAAACACATGCAAATCACCAGACACACAAGCAAGTGCTCCATCAATGTTGATGCATTTCTCCAGGTTTAACGGTGTCTTGAATTTACTTTAAAAATTGCTAGCCATCCTGAACTGGTTTTTGCCAAAAGTTCATTAGTGTTGTTCCAAGTCTTCTCTAATATACAGTGGTGAGAAGGTGTGCTCAGAGGTCTATGGGGCCTGGGTTCATATCCTACTTCACCTCGTCCCCGCTGTAAGACTGTAGGCAAGTTACCTTTATTTCCTGTCTCAGTATACCCATCGTAAAATGGGAAAGTAACAGTCCCTACCTTATAAAGCCGTGAGAATAAAATGAATTAATCTAGATTAAAGGTATAAAGTGGTGTCCATCCCCTAGAAAACTATCAGTACATCAGCTTCAATCCATAGGACAGCAGGTAGAATTTTTCTAACCACTCTAAATTTTCTGCACAACTGTTCCTGTTGGCCAGGCGGGTGACCCCAGAGATTGAGTAACGAGGCCAAAGTCCCTGTGAATGTGCTAGTGCCGGCCTTGGGCTCGCTGTCCAGGCCTCGCCTCACATGCCTATTGGGGCTCCAGTGCCCTCGCCGCCCCTATAGGAGGCTCAGAGAGGGAGGGGCACTTGTCCGGGACCACCCAGCTGGTCCCGGAAACAGGATTCTGATCTCCTACTGTGTATCCTGGCAGATGCCAGCAGTCCCAGGCCGCTGGCCAGGTACATACTCCCCAACTGCCCCAACGGACTCTGTGCGAAGCATGCCGCCACTTGGCGGCTCCGCAGTCCGCGCCGCAACACTGGGCCTCGCGCGGTATGCCGGGACTAGTAGTCCGCGGCCGCCTCCCACGACCCGCTGCACGCGGCTCGAGGACTCCAACCCCCAAGCGGCCTCACGTGGCCAGGATCGCGCCGAGCCAGCGATTCAATGGGGTCCTGAACACCCCGCGTCGGCCCCGCGGCCGCCGCAGGGACAGGCCCCCAGCGGGCAAGGAGCCGAAGAGGCCTGCTGCACGTCCTGGAACTCACCGACTTTGTAGGGCAGTTTGTCAGACATGCTGACGGCGACTCCGCACGGAGTGATGGACACAGGCGAAGGGGGCCGGGCCTCGGATTAGGAACCGGAACAGGGCGGGCAGCACGGGGAAAGGATGTGCTCCTGGCGCCGGCGCCTTTAAATATCTTCCTCTTACTTGCATATTCATAAGTCCCGCGAGGGCTGAGCTGTCCGGGCGGGGCCCTGCGCGCAAGGGCGGGGCCAGAGCGAATTTAGGTCCCTTCAGAGCAGGGCGTTTTAATCCGCTGTGAGGCAGAAGGGCGCCTCCGGGAGAGGACTGAGAGCAAACGAGAGGCTGTTTTTTCTTTCGTTAAGCCAGTAAATCAATGTCAAAACCGAGTGGAACTGAAATTCCAACCACTTCACTCCCCTGGGCCTCAGTTTCCTCATCTGTAAAAAATGAGGAATGATATCTACCACGCAGATTATAAGTAAAGTTGTAATATGTCAGATACCTAGAATGCCAGACCTTCCACCCTCCTCCAACCTAACCACTATCCTGAGTTTAGGTAAGTTTGTATGCATTTTTATACTTATACTACATATAAATCATTAAACACTTCGTAGAATTCTTTGTGTTTAAAACCTTTTATATAAATGGTACCATACTGTACTGAATCCAATAGCTGTGCCTCAGCCTGCATCCTGTCCCACCAATGTGCCCTTGTCTTTCACTTTCCTAACTCTCCTTCCACTGTTCACAGTGTTCCTCATCAGACCTTAGCAACCCCCTCCCTCACTAGCGCCTTCAAGTGTTGATGTACCTTTGTCCTCTTATTCTGTTCCATCTTCCTGGGCCATCTCACCCACACTTATGGCAGTGTGACCACATATACCCAGATGATTCAGGTGGTCACGGAATAAAACACTATCTCACCCCAGGAGCCACCTGTTTTCCTTCTCAATCACATACCCTTTCTCCCCAATCTTGGAGTTATCGTTACAGCGAATTCTTTGCTTTGCTTAATAAATTTTACTACCTATGTGACCAACACTAAACAACACGTTGTTTAGTTTGACTGTTTTTTGCCTTTTTGTAAATGAAATCATGTGTGTATGTATTCTTCAACTTGCTTTTCCCTTTCAACATTGCTTTTGAGAGTCATTTGTGTAGATGTTGAAAGCTATGATTCATTTATTTTCATTTCTGTATATATAACCCATTTATTCATTCTATTATTGATGGACTTTCAGTTGTTTCAGTTTTTGCTACTACAAAGAATACTGCTTTGACATCCTGGTGCATATATATATCTAGGAGTTGAGTTGCTTGAACAGATATGCTATGTCCAACCTAACTAGATAATATGAAACTGTTTCTCAGAGTGATTGCATCATTCATATTCCCACCAACAGTGATGAAAATTCTTGTTTTATGCCTTTACCAATACTTGTTATTATCAACTTTTAATTTTTTTTCAATCTGACGACTATGAAATAATATCTCATTGTGGTTTTAATTTGCATTTCTTTGACTACTAATGAGGTTGAACACCTATTCATATATTTAAAAATAGGTGGTTTGAGCCCTGGCCAGTTTGGCTCATTGGTTAGTGCGTCAACCTGCAGACCAAAGGGCAATGGGTTTGAGTCCCAGTCAAGGGCATGTACTTGGGTTGCAGGTTCAATCCCCACCCTGTCAGGTTGTTTGGGAGGCAACCAATCAATGTCTCTCTCTCCCTCCCTCCCTCCCTTCCACTCTCTAAAAATCAATGGAAAATTATCCTCGGATGAGGATTAATAACAACAACAACAAAAAATAAGTGGTTTGAGCCCTAGCTGGGTAGTTTAATCGGTTAGAGTGTTGGCTGAATACACCTAGGCTGCTGGTTCGTACAGGTCAGGGCACATACAAGAAGCAACCAATGAATGCATAAATAAGTGGAACAACAAATTAGTATTTCTCTCCCCCCCTTCCTCCCTCCTCCCTTCCTTCCTTTCTCTTCCTTTGTCTCTGAAATAATTTTTTAAATTAAAAGTAGGTGGTTTGCTTTTTCTTTTCAGGTAGTCGGAATTCTTTACATATTCTGGAGTCCTTTGTTGATTATATGTCCTGCAAATAATTTCTCCAGGTTTGTGGTTTGTCTTTTCACCCTTTCTATGTGTTGTTCTTCTTCTTTTTTTTTTAATTTATGTTTTTGTTTTATTTATTGATTTTAGAGAGAGAGGAAGGGAGTGTGAGAAAGAGAAAATCATTGATTTGTTCCACTTATTTATGTATTCATTGGTTGCTTCTTGTATGTGCCCAGACTGGGGATCAAACCTACAACCTTGGCATATCAGGTTGATGCTCTAACCTAATGAGCTACCCAGCCAGAGCTAAATCAACTTTTTATCTTGAGATAATTTTAGATTCACATGCAGATGTAAGGAATAATACAGAGCAATCCCATGGTCCCTTTACCAAGTTTCTCTCAAGGTGACATCTTGCAAAACTATGTATGATATCACAACCAAGATACTAACAATGATGCAGTCAAGATACCATTCTCATCACCACAAGATTCTCTCACAGGTTGCCTGTCTTAGCCACACCCACTCCTCTCCTGCTACTGAACCCTCAACCACTGATCTATGGTCCATTTTTATAATTTTATTATTTCAAGAATATTATATGGATGCAATCATGTACTATGTAACCAATTGAGATTAGCTTTTTCCACTTATAATTATCTGGAGATTCATCCAAATTGCTGCATTTATCAATAGTTATTCCTTTTTATTACTGAGTAGTATTCCTTGTTATGGATGCATTTCTTCATTTAACCAGTCATCCATTGAAAGCATATGAATTGTTTATATTTTTTGACTATTACAAATAAAACTGCTGTGAATATTCATGTATAAGTTTCTATGTGAACATAAGTATTTTTCAGGGATAAAAGCTCAGAAGTATAATTGCTAGGTCAGATGGTAGTTACATGTTTAATATTATAAAAATAAACTGCCAAATATTTTCCAGAGGGGATGTATCATTTTACCTGACCACCAGCAATTTATGAGTCATTCAGTTTCTCCTAGTCCTTGCCAGCATTTGATATTGTCACTGTGTTTTATTTTAGCCATTCTGATAGGTGTATAGTAATATCTTGTGGTATTAATTTACATGTCTCTGATGGCTAATGATGTTGAACACTTTTATATGTATATTTGCCATTTGTATATCCTCTTTGGTGAAATAACAATTTCATGTCTTTTGCTCATTTTCTAATTGGATTTTTTTTTTTTTTTTTTTACTATTGAGTTTTGAGAGTTCTTTATAAATTCTAGATACTAATCCTGTGCCGTATATATGGTTTGCAAATACTTGCTCCTATTCTGTAGCTTCTTTTTTTATCCTCTTAACAGGGTCTTTCACAAAGCAAAAGTTTTAATATTGACACAGTCCTGTGTATCAGTTTTTCCTTTTATGATTTATGCTTTGATGTTAAGTATAAAAACTCTTTGCCAAGCCCTAGATCCCAAAGATAATTCCTATGATGTTTTCTAAAAATTTTATAGTTTTTCATTTAAGTCCATGATGAGTTAATTTTGATACAAGGTATACAGTTTAGTTTGGGTTCTTTTTTATTTTTTGCACCTTTGTAAAAGATCAACTGGACATATTTATTTTCATCTATTTCTGAGTTCCCTATTCTATTCCACTGATCTCTGTGTCTGTCCCTCTGCCAATACTATCGCCCTCATTACTGCAGCTATATAATAAGTGTTGCCATCTGATAAATTGATTGGTTCCTCCCATTTTACTCTTTTTTTTCAATATTGTTTTAGCTGTTCTAGTTTTGTTTGTTTTTTTGTCTTTTCTTATAAATTTTAGAATAATCTTGTTTATGTCTACAAAAAAATCTTAAAGGGTTTTTTATAAGAATTGTATTAAACTATATATCAATTTGAGAACAAATGGCATCTTTACTATGTTGAGTCTTCCAATCCACTTCCATGGTGTGTTTCTCCATCTATTTATATTGCCTTTGATTTCCTTCATCAGTATCTTGTAGTTTTCAGCATAAAAGTCCTGTGCATGTTGTAGTAGATTCACACTTAAGAATTTCTTCTATCGCCCTGGTCAGTTTGGCTCACCGGTTGGAGCATCGGCCTGCGGTACAGAGAGACCCGGGTTCGGTTCCTGCTAAGGGCACGTACCTTGGTTGCAGTTTGTCCCCGGCCCTGGTTGGTCGTGCGGGTGGCAGCCACTCGATGTGTCCCTTCACATCGATATTTCTCTCTCTCTCTCTTCCTCTCTCTCCCTCCTGCTCTATCTGAACAAAAAATGGAAAAATGTCCTCGGGTGAGAATAAAAAAAGAATTTCTTCTATCTCCATCTCTTCCCTATCCCCTTTCTCCTCCCCCTCTCATTACTCCTTCTTCTGAATGGTAGTGTATTCTTAATTTTGGCATCCATGTATTCCTCACTGATATATAGAAATACAATTGATTTTTGTGTGTTTCTTTTCTGTCCAGCTGATACAAGATTATCTTTGCTGAATTCATATATTATAGAAATTTTGGGTTTGTTTGTTTGTTTGTAGATTCTTTGGGATTTGCTGTGTAGTCAATCATATCACCTACAAATAAGGATGGTTTTATTTATTTATTTTTTTTGAGAGAGAGAAAGGAAGAGGAAGAGAGTGATAGAGAAACATCAATCACTGCCTCCCGCACACACCCCAAATGGGGATCAAACCTGCAATCTGGGCATATGCCCTAAGCAGAATGGAACCTGTGACCTATTGGTACTCAGGACGACACCCAACCAACTGAGCCATACAAGCCAGGGCCAAATAGGGATGGTTTTATTTTTTTCTTTCTGATCTGTATGCCTTTTATTTCCTTTTCTTTCTTTCTTTTTTTTTTTAAATCCTCACCTGAGGATAGTTTTTCATTTATTTTCAGATAGAGTAAGAAGGAGGGGTAGAGAAAGAGAGAGAAAGAAAAACACCGATGTGAGAGAGACGCATCAATTGGTTGCCTCCCGCATGACCCCGACCAGGGCCGGGGAAGAACCTCAACCAAGGTACATACCCTTGACCAGAATCAAACCCGAGACTCTTTGATCCTTGGGCTGAGGCTCTAACTGCTGAGCCAAACTGGCCAGTGCCTCCTTTTCTTGCTTTATTGCACTGACTAGAATTTTCAATACTATGTTGAATAAGAGTGATGAGAGCAGACATCCTTGCCTTGTTCTTGGGACAGAAAGCATTCAGTCTTGTGAGGTAAAAAAAAAAAAGCATTCAGTTTTTCACCATTAAAATGTTATTGATTGATTAAAAATAATTTTTTGTGTGTGAGAGAGGAAGAAAGCAAGAGAGAGAGAGAGATGTATTTGTTGTTCCACTTATTTATGCATTCATTGGTTGATTCTCTCATGTGCCCTGACCTGGGATCCAACCTGCAACCTTCCCATATCAGGACAACGCTAACCAACTGAGCTACCCATCAAGTGTCAATCTTTCACCATTATGTATGTTAGCCATAGATTTTTTTTTTTTTTTTTTTTTTTGTAGATGCTCTGTGTTGAGAAAGTTCCCCCTCTATTTCTATTTTTCTAGTGTTTTTTTAAAATCATGAACAGATGTTGAATTTTCTTGTGTGCTTTACCTTTTATCAGCTGATATCTTGAGGTTTTTCTTCTTTAGACTGTTAATATGGTGGATTATATTGATTGGTTTTAAAATATTAAACCAGCCCTGGCCAGTTTGGCTCAGTGGTTGGAGCGTTGGCCTGCGGACCAGAGTCCCAGGTTCGGTTCCCACTAGGGGTATATACCAAATAAACAGATAAATAAATAAATAAATAAAATAAAAATAAAATATTAAACCAGCTTTGCATCCTTGGAATAAGCCCTACTCAATCATGATGTACAATTCTTTTTTTTTATTATTAATGATGAATTATATTTGCTAATACTTTGTTAAGAATTTTTACATTCTATATTAATGAAGGATATTGTGCTCTAGTTTTCTTTCTTTGTACAATCTTTTTCTGGTTTTAATATCAGGGTAATATAGCTGCATAAATGAATTGGTTAGTGTTTCATCCGCTTCTATTTTCTAGAGATTGTGTAGAATCGGTGTTAATTCTTCTTTAACACTTTGGTAGAATTCGCCAGTGAAATTATCTAGGCCTAAAAATTTTTTTCTTGAGAGTTTTAAAATTATGAATTCAATTTTCTTAATAGTTACAGGGTTATTTAAATCACTATTTTATGTTACATGAGTTGTGGTCATTTGTGTTTTTTATTTTATTTTTTGTTAGTCCTCACCCAAGGATATTTTTTCCATTGATTTGTAGAGAGAGTGGAAGGGAGAGAGGGGGAGAGAGAGAGAAACATCGATGAGAGAGAGAAACATCGATGTGAGAGAGACACATCGATTGGTTGCCTCCCACACACACCCCAACTGGGACCAGGGATTGAATCTGCAACCCAAGTACATGCCCTAGGCTAGGAATCAAACCCTTGACCCTTTCAGTCTGTGGGCTGTCGCTCTAACTGCTGAGCCAAACTGGCTGGGGCTAATGTTATACTTTTATTTTCACTCAGTTCAGTGTATTTCTTTTTTTATTTTTTATTGTTGACACTATTACAGATTTCCCCCATTTACCCCCACTTTGACCACTTCCATTCAGCCCCCATCACCCCTTCCCTGGCCTTCACCACACTGTTATCTGTGTCCATCAATGTATTTATTTATTTATTTTTTTATCCTCACCCAAGGACATTTTTCCATTTTTTGTTCAGATAGAGTGGGAAGGAGAGAGAGAGAGAGAGAGAGAGAGAGAAACATCGACGTGAAAGGGACACATCGAGTGGTTGCCATCCGCACGACCCCAACCAGGGCCGGGGACAAACCGCAACCGAGGTATGTGCCCTTAGCAGGAACCAAACCCAGGTCTCTCTGGACCACAGGCTGACGCTCTAACCACTTAGCCAAACAGGCCAGGGCCATCAATGTATTTCTTTATTTCCCTTGAAATTTTCTCTTTGACCTGAGTACTATTTACAAGTGTGTTGTTTAGTTCTCACATGTTTGTATATTTTCCCATTATCTTTCTGTTACTGATTTCTAAGTTTGATTTCACAGTGATCAGAGGACACACTCTATATGATTTCAATTATTTTAAATTTGGTAAGCTTTGTTTTATGACCCAGGAGTGGTAAATCATGGTATATATACATATGTTCTCCGAGCGCTTGAAATGAATGTGTATTCTGCTGCTATTAGGTGGAATGTTCTATATGTGTCAATTAAATAGCTGATTGATGATGTTGTAGATGTCTTCTATATGTTGCTGATTTTCTGTCTAGTTGTTCTATCAATTGTTGAGAGGTATGTTAACGTTTCCAACCATAATTATGAATTTAACTATTTCTCCTTTCAGTTCTTTCAGTTTTGCTTCACATATTTCGCAGCTGTTGTTTTGTGCAGATGCATTTAGGATTACTTTGTCTTCTTGGTGGGTTGATCCTTTTGATCATTATATAATGGAACAGAAACATACAAAAACATGAGGGAGGGGAAGGGATTTCTTAGTAATGTTAGGTGAGGTTTAGTCCAGGCTCCTGATGTGGTTGACTGGTGGGGTCTGGGTGGTGATCATTTGTCTTTTCAAATTTACTATCAAATGATAAAAATTAAAATGTGTGATAACTGTTAGTGAGGCTGTGGGGAAACAGGTTCCGTCATACTTTGCTTTTGGCATTGTACATTGGGTCCAGCTTTCAGGGGCAACACTCTGGTAATTGCTAACAAGGTTACAAACTCACATACCTTTTGACCAACAGTTCCCACCTCCAGCTATTTATCCCAGTGGTGTTAGCACAGGTAAGTGAAATGATGTTTAGAACAAAAAAACTGGGAACAGTCTAAATGTCCTTTAGTAGGAAACTTGTTACATAAAAAATGGTACATTCCAACCTGGCGCTGTGGCTCTGGATTGAGAGAATTCTCCCACGGACTGAGAAGTCTGGGTTGGATTCCTGGTGGAGGCACATGTCCACATTTCAGGCTTGATTCCTCCCTGGTGCGGGGTGTGCAGGAGGCAGCCGGTTAGATTGATGTCTCTCTCTCACGTTGATGTTTCTAGCTCTCTCCCCCTTCCTCTCTCTCTCTTTAAAAAAAAAAAAAAGGTACATTCCACCTGGTGGAATACTGATTGAGGCAACCGCTTTTTAAAAAGAGATATTTGCCCTGGCTCATTTGGCTCAGCGGTTAGAGCATTGGCCTGCGGACTAGAGGGTCCTGGGTTTGGTTCCTGCTAAGGGCACATACTTCAGTTGCAGTTTGTCTCTGGCCCTGGTTGGGTCGTGCGGGTGGCAACCACTCGATGTGTCCCTTTCATGTTGATGTTTGCCTCTCTTCCTCTCTCTCCCTCCCACTCTATCTGAACAAAAAATGAAAAAATGTTTTGGGTGAGGATAAAAAAAAAAAAAGAAGCAAAAAAGAAAGCAACATGCAGAAGTGTATCTAGTATGTTAGTAATTATATAAAAAACAAACAAATAGATATTTGCCTGCATATGCCAATTTATTTTATTTTTTTAGATCAAGCTGGATATATAAGCAACTGCTAACAGCTCTTCCTCAGGGGTATCCCCCCCTACACACACACACTACATTGAAGGCCACAGTGGACAAATAATTGTCAGAATGGCTGGACTTCTACCAGCTCAGGCCTCAGCATCAGGCTCTAGGGGGCCTGTGGGGGGGGCTCCCCAAAACAATAAGCAGAGACAAGGCAAGCTGTGGCTGCACCCTCAGCCCGCCCTTTGAACCTGCCCTATCAGTGTTTGCTTTTGTAGACACTTAGTTCCCCAGTGTGGAGGCGGGAAAGGGGCGGAGAGGGAAGGAGCCTACCCATTTGCTGAGGGGCCCGCTAGACTGGCCTAGCTCCAGCTTCCAGTGCTCAGACGCTGGATTAATTGGGAGGCTTCCAGATGGAGGAGCGGGGTCCAGATGCTGAAGACACTCGCTGGTAGGGATGTGGCAGAATAATACAGTTCTGGGGAGAACCGCCACTATTCCAGTCCTATCATGGTGTCTACCCTGCTCCCCAACTCCTTCCATGCACCTCCCTCCAGTCACCCTTGGATTTGTAAACTGTCCTTGAGTCTGCCTTGTTGTTACTTCTGGGCAGTGGAATACAGAGGTTGGGGGATTTCTTATAGAGCTTGGAACAGAGCTCCCTCTGAACCCAAGCCCTTCTTATCCCAGATTGCTCTATCGTGGGTGGTAAGGGGGTTCATGAAAGTTCCAGGAGCTGGCCACACTCACCCACCAACACACTTCTCCCCTTGGAGGAGTCCTCCAGACTCATAGACTACAAGAAAATGTTCCTCACAAGCTGAGTGTCCTCTCTGAGCCACAGTCTTTCCATCTGTAAAATGGGGGTTGTGCAATTATATATCATGTCAGAATTATCTGATTATGTGTCTGACTGTCCCACTACTTCCGGGAGGGTCAGGAATTGTGTCTGGTTTTGTTTGCTGCTGTATCCCCAGTGTCCAGTTCAGTGCCTGGCACACAGAAGGCACCCAAAATTTGTGGAATGAATGAATGCTCCCAGATGTCTGCTGCCCAGTAGCTATGTTGTGGTGTCTCTTGGCTTCAGCCTCCAGACCTGGCTGTCCTTGGGGTAGGAGTCAGGAACTACCCCAGTTCGGGTCTCAGTTGTCTCAGGATGAGACTGGAGCCTTCTGCAAGGGGGCTGGATGTTCTCTTAGGTCAATTCCCACTTAAGTCAGGGCTACCACCATTCATTTATTATAACACTTGCTCAGAGCCTAGTCCAGGGACACTAGGAATTCAAGGGTCTGGGATGCTACCACTCCTTTTCATTTCTCAGATGATCCTTTCCCTCATGGAGACATAGACATTACCTAAATAATCCTACAGAAGAATACAAAATGAACAGGGGATGGTCTAAGAACTTGTAGCAGGGGTGCAGCCTGGTCTGGTCCAGGGTTAAGGAAGACATCCTGAAATGAGATATGAAGGAGGAGGAGTTTTCCAGACAAAGAAGGAAGAGACAGCTCCTGCTGTGTAGCTGTAAGAGTCCCCTCCCCAGGCCACTGCCTCTGCAGGGATCCATTTGCTGGGAGTCCAGCCAGCAGCCCCCACCTCTGCTGTCAGTGTCTGTCAGGAGGCAGCCAACCTTTACCCCTTACTGCCAGGAGAGGGCACCCTGCTCCTAGCTTTGACTTCACCTTGCCACAGTCAGCTGTATGGTATATAAATTTCCCAGTTGCCCTGTGACAGGTAAAATGCAACTTATTGCTCCCTCTCATAGAAGAAACTAAGACTCAGAGAAGTTTAATGCACATGGCAAGTCAGTAGTCTTTTGACTTATTTTGAGGCCCTTTAGCCCATGGAATCATTTGTACTTGGTGTTGATAGTGACACTCAGTATAATGATACTGGTTGCAACTGATTTATTAAGTATTTACTGTTCTCTACCCTATAAGGTAGGTGTTGTGATTATATCCATGCTACAGATGAAAAAAAAAAAAAAAATGAGGCTTACAGTGGTCGATTGGCCCAGTGTTAGGAAACACCAATGGTCTAATTCTGGTAAGCACTGTGCTACTCTGCTTTCCCATCTTACCCTCCCCTTTACCCACCACCACACATTCATTTGAGAATGCTAGATATAAAGACACAAGAAGGAACAGGACAAAACCCCTGTTCCCCAACTTCGTCTTAACGTATGGATACAGTCACACAAACTCTCAGATGCATATTCATTCACACATGCAGTATACATTTTCCCCACCATCACAAATATACACATACACATTTATTCACATTCATACATATGCAAACATATTCACACACTCAAATATACTCAGCTCCACATATTCAGTCATACACATTGTTAGGTGTTAGTCAAGACCTGTGCTTTAAATGACAGGGCCCTGGGGCCCTAGGTTTAACTAGTGATCTGTGAGCTGATCATGACACCCCTCCCTTCTTCTTCCATTCATTCTACAAACATTGCCAGCTGCCCTCTGGGGACAAGCTACTGGGGAACACAGATGACTCAGACCTGGCCCCTGCCCTCAAGGAACTTCCAAGCCATGGATGCCAGGGCAGGTCTGAGTAGAACATTTAGAATGGAGGGAGGGGCTCCACTCCTGGACACATCATCCTGGGGGCTGCGGGGATTCTCAGAGGAAGAGGCGCCGACCTGAGTCTTCAGAAGAGCCAAGTACAGAAAGCAGAAAGAGACCTGCCCAGGTGTGGGGACAATATTTGCAAAATTATTGCAGAGTATAAAAGGGGTGGGGGGGCTGGTATGGCTCAGTGGTTGAGCGTTGACCCATGCACCAAGAGGTCACCAGTTCGATTCCCAGTCAGGGCATATGCCCAGGTTGTTCAGTGCGGGGCATACAGAAGGCAGCCAATCAATATTCTCACTCATTGATGTTTCTCTCTCTCTCTCTCTCTCCCCCCTCCCTTCCTCTCTCTCTAAAAACAATTAAAAAAAATTTTTTTTTAAGTATGGGGGGAAATAGCCAATACCATTAACTATTTCAAACCCTCTGTGTAGATTATCCTATTTAATCCTCTCAACAATATTGTGGGATAAAAACATTATCAACTGCATTTTGTAGATAGGAAACAGCGTGAAGAAGACCCAGTGCCCTGGCCAGTTTGGCTCAGTGGTTACAGCGTTGGCCTGTGGACCAGAGAGACCTGGGTTCGGGTCCTGCTAAGGGAACATATCTCTGTTGTGGTTTGTCCCCGGCTGTGTGGGTGGCAGCCAGACGATGTGTCTCTCTCACATCGATGTTTCTCTCTTTCTCTCTCTCTCTCTTCCTCCCTCTATCCCTCCTGCTCTATCTGAAGATAAATACAACAATGTCCTTGGGTGAGCCCAGCTGGTGTGGCTCAGTGGCTGAGCGTCAACCCATGCACCAAGAGGTTGCCGGTTCAATTCCCTGGTCAGGGCACATGCCCAGGTTGTGGGCCTGATCCCCAGTGTGTGTGTGTGTGGGGGGGGTGCAGGAGACAACCAATCAATGTTCTCTCTCATTGATGTTTCTATCTCTCTCTCCCTCTCCCTTCCTCTCTCTCTCAAATCAATAAAGAAAAAAAAATGTCCTCAGGTGAAGATAAAAAAAATAAAAAAAAGACCCACCTGGTAAGCTGCAGAGTTAGGATCTGAACCCAGCTCTGCCAGGCTCTGCAGACTCATGGCTGCAGGGCTTTGCTGTTTTGGCTGTAGTCACTTCTGCCTTGCACACATGTACACCCTTCCCTCACTCTCCCTCCAAAACGCATCTAAGTTTCCTGGTGCCTCCTTCTATACCCAACATGCTGTTCTGCCCAAGAACTTCCATGTAGTATGTCCTTATGGACCACTCGGTTCTGTTTTGTTTTTGGCAGACAACCTTGTAAAACGTGTAATATATGTTCCTAAATTCTTCATGGCGGACTGAAAGCTCAGAAGGCCATGAACTCCTCCAGCGCAGCCGCCAGACCTTGGGCATCTCTGCTTCCCAGCATCCAGCTCTGGGCCTGACCCAGGGCTGCTACCAGGTTAAGGTTTGCAGACTGGAATGGATGACATATGGATTTGAGCAGAGGTTAGAACACGGTAGTCCTTGGAATCTTTGCCCTGTACCTGATGTTTTGAATTAATATCCAAATTGTAAAAATTGGGAGAGTTCAGCTGTGGCTGGTTTGGCTCAGTGGTTAGAGCGTCGGCCCGCAGACCAGTGAGTCTCAGGTTTGATTCCAGTCAAGGGCACGTACCTTGGTTGCAGTTTGTCCCCAGCTCTGGTCCATGTCGTGCAGGAGGCAACCAGTCAATGTGTCCATGTTTCTCTCTCCTTCCCACTCTATCTGAAGATAAATGGAAAAATATCCTCGGGTGAGGATTTAAAAAAAAAATTTGGGAGAGTTCACATGGAAATCTCTATCTCCAGCTTCTCTTGAAAAAATTATCAGATCTGGAACTGAGCCTAGGCTGTCATATAGCAGTGGGTGGGTAACCCGGATGTTAGCTACCCTCTTTAGATGGTATAAGCTCTCCAGGCCAACATATATCCCCACACCTGGCCCATTTCTGTTTTCTGCCAGCCTGATCTCTGACTTAAAGTTTTCTCAATGGTACAGGATCATCTCAATGAACATTGCTTGTCGTTGTCATTTGCATAGCACCCACTGAGTTGTTTGTCCCTACACTAGCTGTCCTTTCATTACAGGATTTCCTGAATTCATCTGTTGGTTTTCATTTACTTATCTTCTAGTTTCAAACCTGGACCCTAAAATGCAAGCATTAATAATAACCCCTAAAACTCAAGCTTACAGGATGGATGGACTCATTGTCTCCCTGTGAAGTGGGCAAGGCTGGGATCCATACATTCTACAGAAGATAAAACTGAGGGATGAACACTTTCCTGAAGCATCGCAGAACCAGCAGTGAATGAGAGCCCGGGGCTTGAAGAGCTCACACCCAGATAAGGAGATTGGCGTGCCAGTGGGCATGCGGTATGAGAATCATGATGGGGTTGTGCTTTGAGTTCTTGGGTCTTGGGGGTAGAAGAGGAGAGTGCAGAAGGAGGACAACGAGCTTAGCATGGTGGTCTGAGGCTAATTGCGGGTAATTCTCTGCCCTGTCATTCAGTTATCCGTTGCTGTGTAACAAACCACCCATGCTTAGTGGCATAAAACAATAATAATTTAATATTTATTTTTTGCTTTGGGGGGTTGATTAGGCTCAGCTGGGCAATTTCTTATTCTTGGTCTCTTGTGCAATTGCAGTCAGACAGTGGCTGGGCTGGTGTCATCTTGAAGGAATCTTCCTCATTCACATGGCTACCAGTCTATGCTGGCTGTCAGCTGAGACCTCAGTGGGGCTAACAGCAGAAAAACTTAACATGGCTTCTCCTTGAAGCCTGGGCTTCCTTACAGTGTGGTAGCTGGGTTCCAAGGGTGAATCCCAAGAGAGAGCCAGGGAGAAGTTGTATCACTTTTTTTAAAAATTGATTTTAGAGAGGAAGGGGGAGAGAGAGATAGAAAAGGAAACATCAATGAGAGCGAACATCGATTTGCTGCCTCCTGCACACCCCCCACTGGGGATCTGGCCTACGACCTGGCCATGTGCCCTGACCAGGAATTGAACCGGCAACCTCTTAATGCATGGGTTAATGCTCAACCATCGAGCCACAATGGCCAGGCTCACTTTAAAAATATATATATATATATATATACACACACACACACACACACACACACATATATATATTCTTAAATTTTTTTTCTAGCTTAATTGAGATATAATTGACATATAACATTCTGTAAGTTTAAGATGTATAGCCTGGCTGGTGTGTCTCAGTGGTTGAGTGTTGACCCGTGCACCAAGAGATCACCAGTTTGATTCCCAGTCAGTCAGGGCACATGCCCAGGTTGTGGACCTGATCCCCTGTGGGGGCCATGCAGGAGGCGGCCTGTCGATGTTCTCTCTCGTGGATGTTTCTATCTCTCTCTCCCTCTCCCTTCTTCTCTCTCTAAAAATCAATAAAGAAAAAAAAATTTTTTTAAAAGATATATGATGTTATGATTTGATACATGTATATTTTGTGAAATGATTAGCACAATAAGATTAGTTAATACGTCATTCACTTCACATACTTCATGGTAATTTTTTGTTGTGGTGGTGATGGTGGTAGTAAGAACATTTAAGATCTACTCTCTTAGCAACTTTCAAGTATATACTACAGTATTGTTTTTTGTTTGTTTGTTTGTTTGTTTGTTTGTTTGTTTGTTTTAATCCTCACCCGAGGATATTTTTCCATTTTTTGTACAGATAGAGTGGGAGGGAGAGAGAGGAAGGGAGAGAGAGACAGAAACATCGATGTGAAGGGACACATCGAGTGGCTGCCACCCGCACGACCAACCAGGGCCGGGGACAAACTGCAACCGAAGTAGGTGCCCTTAGCGGGAACCGAACCCGGGTCTCTCGGACCGCAGGCTGACGCTCTAACCGCTGAGCCAAACTGGCCAGGGCTATACTACAGTATTGTTAACTGTAGTTGCCCTGCTGTACATTAGATCCCCAGAACTTATTCATGTTAGGGAATTTGTGCCCTTTAACTAACATCTCCTCATTTTCCCCACACCCCAGCCTCCAGCAATCACCATTCTACTCTATGTTTCTATGAGTTTGGCTTTTTTAGATTCCACACACAACTGAGATCACACAGTATTTGTCTTTCTCTGTCTGATTTATGTCACTTAGCATAATGCCCTCAAGGTCCATCCATGTTATTTCAAAATGCAAGATTTTCTTCTTTTAATGGCTGAATAGTATTCCATTGTGTGTGTGTGTGTTTGTGTGTGTGACATTTTCTTTATCTGTTCATCCATTGATGGACATTTAGGTTGTTTCCATGTGTTGGCTACTATATGTGTCACCTTTTATGATCTCGCCTTGGAATTCATATGGCATTGCTTCCAAAATACTAGTAGCTGAGGCAGTCACAAAAAAACAATGAAGTTCAAGAGAA
The DNA here is from genome assembly GCF_014108415.1 of Molossus molossus. Classification (NCBI taxonomy): domain Eukaryota; kingdom Metazoa; phylum Chordata; class Mammalia; order Chiroptera; family Molossidae; genus Molossus; species Molossus molossus. Next base: position 21,198,587 of record NW_023425399.1, on the reverse strand, counting down.
GGGACCATAGGCTCGACCTTTGATTGGAGAGTGGCAAGGTTCTAGAAGAGTATGAGAGATAGGAGATATCATTGTGATCGTTTTTTTTAATTTAAAAAAATTTTAATTGTTCAATTACTGTTTACATTCAATATTATTTTGTATTTCAGGTGTACAGCATAGCAGTTAGACAATCATATACTTTACAAAGTGTTCCCCCGATATTTCTAGTACCCACCTGGCACCATACATAGTTATTACAATTCCCTATGCTGAATTCCCTATGCTGTACTTTACATCCTCATTGTTGTGACCATTTTTGAAAAATATACTCTGCCACACCAAACAAGGGAGTGAGCTCTGGAGTGAGATGTATGGGTTAGAATCCCAGTTCTGCCATTTATGACTTTAAGTCTCATTTTCTTCATCTATAAAATGGGGCCAATAATAGCACTTACTTCATGTAATTGTTGTGAGGATTGAACAAATTAAGGACCCAAAGTGCAAGGTACCTGGCACATGGCTGGTGTTCAGTGGGTATCATCACTGTTGTTGGGGCAGGTCATCATGCTAAGCTCTGATGAGTGTGGTTCACCATACCAAGCCATTGCCTGGTTGTATGTGTGTGAGGGAGCCTGGAGGTGTGTTTAAAAATGTATGTGCAGCCCTGGCCAGTTTTGCTCAGTGGTTAGAGCGTTGGCCTGCGGTCCGGAGAGACCCGGGTTCGGTTCCTGTTAGGGGCACGTACCTTGGTTGCAGTTTGTCCCCAGCCCTGGTTGGGTCGTGTGGGTGGCAACCACTCGATGTGTCGCTCTCACGTCGATGTTTCTCTCTCTCTCTCTCCCTCTCACTCTATCTGAACAAAATATCAAAAAATGTCCTCGGGTGAGAATAAAAAAAAATAAATAAATAAATAAATAAAAATGTATGTGCAAGGCCCTGGCCGGTTTGGCTCAGCGGTTAGAGCGTCGGCCTGTGGTCCGAAGAGACCCGGGTTTGGTTCTCACTAAGGGCACGTACCTTGGTTGCAGTTTGTCCCCAGCCCTGGTTGGGTTGTGTGGGTGGGTGGCAACTACTCGATGTGTCCCTTTCACGTTGAAAATGTCCTCAGGTGAGGATAAAAATAAAATAAAATAAAATGTGTGTGCAAGAGGGTCCATATGCACATGTCCACAGGAGCTGAAATGCGTATGTGTGTGTGTGTGTATGTGTGTCAGTGTTAGTGAATATATGGGTGGGAACGTGGGTAGAGGCCTGCCTGTGTACATGAAGGCACGTGCAGGACTATGGATGTGTGTGAATGTGTGAGACAGGGGAGTGAGAATGACTGAGGACAAGTATGAATGTGTGTCCACAGGTGTGTGCGTTAGTACCCGGTGTGGGTGGATTGAGCCATGAGGGTGTACAAGAGTGTAGGATATGGCCAAGCATGTGTGTTATATTATGTGTATATGTGTGTGTTTTTCAGAAGTTGCCTGTCCGTGCTTGAAGCTTGGAAAAAAAAGAGAAAATGTAGAAACAAAGAACCCTTTCAGACCTTCCCAGGGATGTTCGAATCAAATGAACCCCTGGGGACTACAACCAGCTGGAAAGACGAGGCGAGCCAGGTGGAGGGGCATGGAGAAAGGCTTTTCTGAGGTTAGTAATCATGCTTGGGCTGGGAGCCAGGATTCCTATTAGGGCCAACTGCTTCCCACACACAGTTGCCTCTTCAGTTTGGATAACAGCTTAGCCTCTCAGCCCTCCTTCTCTTCATTCCCATTGCAATTAGTAGATCATTTGTTCATTCACTTAAATATCTATTGAGTACCTACTATGGGCCTAGCACTATGCTAGAGGCTAGGGATACAACAGTGAACAAAGACCCCATTCTAGAAAAGCTAATGTCCTAGCCAGGAACATTATATACATAAACACACATGTCATGAACAAATATGTCAGGTGGTGGCAAGTGCCATGAAAAGAAATAAAAGGGATGGGGGTGACTTGGGAGGTGGGAGATACTCTAGAGATGAGGTCAGGGAGGCCTCTCTGAGGGGTAGAGAACTTAAGAGTGTCTGGGGGAAAACGTGTTAGGCAGAGGGTACAGCAAGCGAAGACCTTAAGGTGAGAATGTGCCTGGCACGCTCCAGGAATGACAAAAAGGCAGCTGAGGTTGCAGTGAAACGAACTGGAGGCTAAGGGGAAGAAATTGGGTCATAAAGCCACCAGGAGTTGGAGGACGATGATCTTTTGCGAAGACGACTCTCCTTCTTTTCCTTGCCCTTCTCCTCTATCCATATGTGTTAGTTTCCTGGGGTTGGTATTGACAAATTACCTGGGACTGGCGGTATAAAGCCCAGAAATTTATTCTCTCACAGTTTGGAGACCAGAAGTCTAAACTTAAGGTGTCAGCATTCTCTCTGAAGGCTCCAGGGAGAATCCTTTTTCCTCTTCCAGCTTCTGGTGGCTCTAGGAGTTTACTGGTTTATGGCTGCATCACTCCAACAATCTCTACCTCCATCTTCACATGGCCGTCTCCTCTTCTCCCTCTGTCTCTTTCCTCTTTTTGAGGATACTTGTTATTGTATTTAGAATTTAGGTCCCACACGGATAAACTCATCTGGAAATCCTTAATTGCTTCCACAAAGACCCTTTTCCCCAATAAGGTTACAATCATGGGTTCTGAAGTTAGGACATGGATTTACCCTTTGGCTGGGGCAGAGCCAAGTATGGCTACTCTGGATTTCAGTTTCCACCTTTGAAAAGAGGACAGTAGCATGGGTTCCTAGGGTTGTCAAGAGGGAGAGATGAGCCCTGGCTGGTTTGGCTCAGTGCTTAGAGCATTGGCCTGAGGACCCAAGTGTCATGGGTTCGATTCCCAGTCAAGGGCACATACCTGAGTTGCAGGTTCGATCCCCATGCTGGAGGCAACCAATCTATGTGTCTCTCACATCGATGATTCTCTCTTTCTCTCTTCCTCCCTTCCATTCTCTTTAAAAAGCAATGGAAAAATATTTTCAGTTAGGGATTAACAAAAGAGAGAGAGAGAGAGAGAGAGAGAGAGAGAGAGAGAGAGAGATGAAATCATGAATGTAAAATGGTTTCACTAGTGCTCCACATATAATAGGTGCTCAATTTTGAATTGTTATTATTTGAGTAATATCCCCACGAAATTAGTCATTTTTGTCAAGTTTCTTGAGCTTCTTTTGAGTACAGAGCCTCTACTAGGAACCACAGGAGTCAAAAAAGAAGGGGCAGGCCCAGCACAGGAACCCCTTCCTGAGGCTGTTCTGGTTGGCAATGGGTACCTGCCACTCTCACTTTTTGTAATGGTTAATATTAGGTGTCAATTTGACTGAGCTATGGGCACCCAGATTAAACATTATTTCTGGATGTGTCTGTGTGTTTCTGGGTGAGATTATCATTTCAATCAGAGAACTCATTAATCTAGGTTGACCTCCCCCATGTGAGTGGGCATCATACAATCCATTAAGGGTCTGAATAGAACAAAAGATAGAGTACAGAGGAATCATTCCCTTCCTGACTGTTCTCTTGAGCTGGACATTGGTCTTCTCCTGCCCTTGGACTAAATTATACCACCAGCTTTCCTGGGTCTTCAGCTTGCAAGTGGCAGATCATGGGACTGCTCAGTCTCCATAGTCATGTGAGCCAACTCTTCAAAATAAACCTCTCTCTCTTAACATGGATGAATCTCAGATATTATGTTGAGTAATGAAAGAAGCCAAACAAAAAAAGAACACATGCTATATAATTTCACTTGTACAAAGTTCAAGAATAAGCAAGACGAATTTATGTTTAGTGAAATTAGAATAGTAGATACTGTGGCTGGGAGGCTGGGGGCTCTGGACTGGGATGGGACCTGGAAGAGCCTTCTAGTGGTTTGGAAATAAACTGGATAGAGGTTACATGGGTTTAACAAATGTAAAAATTGATGAAGTTGGACACTTAGGACAATTTTATTTTATTTACTTAACTGTATTTATGTTATATCTCAACCAAAACATTAACAAGTCTCAGTACCAAGTATTGCAGAGTTGAAGCTGTGCATGCCCTTTGACCCACTAAGTCACTCCAAGTGTATACATGAGAGAAACTCACAAGATGATATATACAATGCTGTTCATTACATCACTGTTTATAAATGCAAAATATTAGAAGCAAACCAAAGGTCCATCAACAGGATTATAAACGTGGTGAACTCCTACCTGGCTGGTGTGGCTCAGTGGATTGAGCCTCGTCCCATGGACTGAGAGGTCCCAGTTTGACTCCCAGTCAGGACACATGCCCAGGTTGTGGGCTTGATCCCCAGTAGGGGTGTGCAGGAGGCAGCCAATCGATGTATTTCTCTCATTGATGCTTCTCTCTCTCTCCCTCTTCCTTCCTCTCTCTCTAACATCAATAAAGAAAAAAGACATTTTTTTTTAAAAACTAAGTTTAGCCCTGACCAGCAGGGTTCAGTTGGTTGAGTGGTGTCCTGTGCACCAGGAGGTTGCTGGTTTGATTCCTGTTAAGAGCACATGCCCATGTTTCAGGTTTGATCCCCAACAGGGGGCATGCAGGAGGCAGCTGATAGATATTGCGCTCTCACATCGATGTTTCTCTCTCTCTAAAAATCAATAAACTATTCTCGCCCAGCTGGTGTGGCTCAGTGGATTGAGTGCCCTCCCATGGACTGAGAGGTCCTGGTTTGATTCTCAATCAGGGCACATGCCCGGGTTGTGGGCTTGATCTCCAGTAGGGGGCGTGCAGGAGGCAGCTGATTGATGTTTCTCTCTAATCTCGATGTTTCTATCTCTCTAAAAAATCAATAAAAACATATTTTTTAAAAAATCAATAAACTGTTTGTTAAAACAAACAAACAAACAAACAAAAAACAAAAATTAAGTTTATCACGTACAAAAGTTTGGAGGTAAGCCGACCAGAACTGTTATGACAGCTTTATGGAATCAGAAACGCAAAATCTTATCTTTCCATTCCACTATTTTGTGTGGTTTCCATCACTGAGGTCATCTCAGTTCAAGAGGGCTGCTTGAATTTCAGTCATTGTATCATATTTCTAGGCAGAAGAAAGAAGAAAAGTATCACGTCACCCCACCCCACCCCACCAGATATCCCAGAAATCACCACACCTCACAGTTTACATCTCACTGGTCAGACTCAGTCATACGGCCACAGCCAGTTGCAAAGGACTCTGGGAAATATCGTTTTTCATTTCATGAAACTAGGTGCCTGGATAAGAATTTATTGCCACATCTTTCTCTTACCCAGACTTCCTTTCTTTGGTCTCCTGGGAAGCCAGAAAAAAGGAACTCATGATTTGGAGTTAGACAGATTTGGACTTGAATCCTTTGTCTGGCCAAGTCAGCTGAGTTTTCTGAACCTCTGTTTTCTCAGTTGTGAAGTGGAGATTGTCAAAGTATTGCTGAAGAACACTCTTGGTTGCAAGTAGTAGAAAACCTGAATAACGGTAGATTAGGAGACTTCTTTGTTTTACAGGAAGTCACAACACAGGAAGCTGCTTGTATTGTTTCACTGGCTTGATGATGTCATGGCCAGTGTCTCTGTGATTCTCTTGGCCTTTCTCTAATGTTATAGCCTCATGGAATACGGTGTTTCATGGATGACATCATGTCCATGTTCCAGGCGGAAGAAGAATGGAATAAGAATGAAGAATGAGCAAACTAAGTCTCTTCTTTCATTGTGTTCCCAGAAGTCTCACCTAACAGACATTCTCTTCTATCTCATTGTCCATAACTATATCACAGGGTTCCCCTTAGCTGAAAGGTAGCTAGAGAAGAATGTGTTGGTGAAGTCAGCCACTAACCTGTGTCTACACACACGTCTACCTCTCAGGGGTGATACGAGTTATTAAAAGAGCATAGTGCCACCAGAATAGCTAAAACTTAAAAAACTGACAATATAAAGCATTGATGAGGATGTGGAGCAATCAGAACTCTTATTCTCATACATTGCTGAAAAGAGAATAAATTGGCACAACCCCTTTGGAAAACTATTTGGTAATATATACTAAAGCTGAATACATACCTCCCTTATGATTCAGAAACACTTCTAGGTTTATATACCCAAGAGGAGTGATGGATAGGTCTACCAAAAGATGTGTACGTGAGTGTTCATAGCAACCCTCTTCACTGAAAACAACCCAAATACCTGTCAACTGCAGAATAGATAAATAGTAAACTATTCATACAGTGGAACACTGCATAACAAAAAGAAGGAGAAAGTAAAGGAGGAGAGGAAGAAATTACTAATTTCTGTGACAACATGACTTGTCCAAAGTCATGATGCAAAAGCAGGACTCAACCCCAGGTGTGGTGATTAAAAATTCTGTGCTTCATAGAGGTAACAGGTGGGAGTGTAACTTAGAAAGGCCTTTTTGAGAGCCATCTGGCAGTATCACAATAGAAAATGTAATGGCCTTTGCCCTGGTTGATGTGGCTCAGTTGGTTGGAGTGTTGTCTGGAACACTGAAAGGCTCTCTCTCTCTCTCCTCTCTCTTCCTCTCTCTTCTTCTCTCTCCCTCTCTCTTTCCCTCTCTTCTTCTCTCTCTCTCTCTTTTCCTCTCTCTCTCTGTCTCTCTTCTCTTTGTCTCTGTCTCTCTCTCTTTCTCTCCTTCTCTCTTTAAATCAATGGGAACATACACTGGCCAATTTGGCTTAGCGGTTAGAGCATTGGCCTGCGGACCAAAGGGTCTTGGGTTAGATTCCCAGTCAAGGGTACGTACCTCGGTTGCAGGTTTGACTCCAGCCCCAGTGGGGGTCGTGCAGGAGGCAACAAATCAATGTGTCTCTCTCACATAGATGGTTCTCTCTCTCTCTCTCTCCCCCTCTCCTTCCCTTTCACTCTATCTAAAAATCAATGGGAAGCCCTGGCCAGTTTGGCTCAGTGGTTAGAGCATCGGACTGCGGACCAGAGAGTCCCGGGTTCAGTTCCCGCTAGGGGCATGTACCCCCCCCCCAAAAAAAATCAATGGAAAAATATTCTTAGGTGAGGATTAACAAAAAAAACAAATAAATAAATAAATGGGAACATGTCCTCTGGTGAGGATTTTAAAAATGTAATGGCCTTTGACTCACCAAGTTTACCATCATAACCCACCCTAGGAAACATACCTGTGTACACATGTGCAACAATGTTCATTTCAGCATTGTTTGTAATAGAGAAAAATAGGAAACAACCCAAATATCCACCAACAGGATAATGAGTTAAATAAACTATTCCGAGAAGTGCAGTGGTTAAAAGTGTGGACTCTCAGGTAAAATCCTTCTTTATTCTCTCGGTTAATATATTTAACCTCGCCAGGCCTCACTTTCTTTATCTTTAAAATGGAGAGAATGCTATGGTCACAGGCAGTGGGGTTGAAATGAGATACATATGTGAAGCATGGAAGATGGGGCCTGGTACTTTGTAGGCTCTTGGGTGTATTTTCCCAATATATACACTATGAAATACTGGGCAGCAGTTAAAAAGAACTAGTGGCCCTGGCCGGTTTTGCTTAGCGGTTAGAGCATTAGCCTGTGGACCAGAGAGACCCAGGTTCGGTTCCCACTAAGGGCATGTACCTTGGTTGCAGTTTGTCTCAGCCCCAGTTGGGGTTGTGTGGGTGGCAGCCTGTCGATGTGTCTCTCTCACATCTGTGTCTCTCTCAGGTCGATGTTTTTCTCTCTTCTCCTCCCCCCTCTTTCCCTCCCACTCTATCTAAAGATAAATGCAAAGATGTCCTCAGGTGAGGATTGGGGGTGGGGGGCGAGAACTAGTAAATCTATCTACTGTATAGAAAAGAAATCTCCAACTCATGAGGTGAAGTACAAAAAGCTAGTTGCAGAATAACATAAGCCCCTTGGAAAGCAAAATGATAGATTTCTGTATGTTTGTGCCACAAATACATAAAAACAAGATTTGGCATGATATGCATCACATTTATTTATTTACTTATTTATTGATTGATTTTAGAGAGCGAGGAAGTGGGGGGAGAGATCAACATTGATTTGCTGTTCCACTCATTTATATATTCATTAGTTGACTTCCCTATGTGCCCTTACCAGGGACTGAACCCACAACCATGGCATATCAGAATGATGCTCCAACCAACTGAGCTATCTGGTCAGTGTGATATACATCACATTCTGACAGTGTTATCAGTGGGATGCCCCCTGCATCCCCACCTGTTACTTGTAGAAGTGGAGTTCTTGCAGTGTCACAAGGAAAGGAATTTCCTGATACTTGTACAGGAGGATGAGTGATTTTTTGTTTCCATGGAATTAACCCCCTGGGTTTCCAATGTTCCATTTCCCTCAATCCCACCATGGAAAAGTTCAGCCATTTCTTTAACAGGGCAAGAATTAAGGCCACTGCCCAGAGTTTCTGCTTCGTATTAAAGCACAGTCCAGCACTGGCCGATGTGACTCAGTTGAGCATTGTCCCATGCACCGAAAGCTTGCCAATTCAATTCCCAGTCAGGGCACATGCTTGGGTTGTGGGCTCTATCTCTGGTAGGAAGTGTGCAGGAGGCAGGCAATCCATGTTTTACTCTCACATTGGCTTCTCTCTTTCCCTCTTAAAAAAAAAGGAAAGGGGAAAAAAAATCAATAAAACACAGTCCAGTCCAGCATCCTGCCAGCTTAGCTTGTGTTCCCAGCTGTAGTCCATTGCATGAGGGGTCCTCGTGGACCATGGCCATGTGGTAGGTTAGCACAAGGGTGAGTGCAGGTCATGGAGCAAGAGAATGCCCTAAAGTAGAACACGAGAACAAGCAAGAGCAAAGGAAGTCTTTGGGGATGATAACCAGGAGCTTAACCAATTAACCCTTCAAGATTTCATGTGCTTGCCATGACTTCAGCCCCCTTACCAATGATCTTTTTCCCAGACTGACAGGCAAGTACCTTCCCTATGTCATCTGACTTCACTGCACATCTCCCTCTTTGTTGGATCCCTTCCCTCAGTGATCTGCAGGTAATGGACCAATATTTTCCTGGGGGAGTGTGTGGTTGAAGCTTCCTGGTGCAGCTGCCCAGATGACCATGCTTATAATCTGGCCTCTCTTTGCTCTCTATTATTAATATTAATAACTATGTAATTACAACAATAATATTATCTCTGGGGCAAAGAAAGCCTTTTGCTTTTTTACCCCTGTGCTCTGCCACTTACTAGCTGTGTGATCTTGATCAAGTTATAGTGCCTCTCTGTGCCTCAATTTCCTTATCTTTAAAATGGGGATATACTAGTAACTACCTGATAAATGGTTACAAGGATTAAATGAGTTAACACACATAAAACACTTAGAATAGTGCTTGTCTGTTATGCAATGTAAGATAATTGTTAGCTATTACTAATGGAATTAAATTTATTTTCTTCTGTGCCCTTTCAGTGGTCTAAGTAACCTCTCTGTCTTGGTCAGTCACCCACTCACAATTCCTCCAGGATCTTATGCAACGGGAAAGCTTTAAAAAGTTTGAAGGGAGAGACTTCCGGTCAAGATGGCGGCGTAGGTAAATGCGGTATCGCGTCCTCCCACAACCACATCAAAGTTACAACTAAACTACAGAACAACCATCATTCAAAACTGCCTGAAATCAAGCTGAATGGAAGTCCTACAACTACGGAATTAAAGCAGCAGCCACATCCAGACTGGTAGGAGGGGCAGAAGGGCGGAGGTGCCAGGGCCGGTGGCGAGACGGGCCGGTCCCACACCCAAGTGTTGAGGATTAAAATCAGGATACCTCAGCTGGGAAGGTTCTTCCTGAGGACTGAGGGGTCCCCATCCCACACCAGGTGCCCCGCTCAGGGTTCCAGTGCCAGGAAGAGAATCCCCATAACTTCTGACTGGAAAAACCAGCAGGAACTGAGGCTCAGGGAAGCTGAGGCGGCTGCAGCCCCAGGCAGCTCCTTAAAGGGCCCGCGCACGAACTTATCACTCTCTCCCTCTAAGCTTGGAGGGGAGGCAGCTCGAGGGGCTCCAGAGACATACAGGGAAGAACTGAGCTGTTTGGCACTGGAGCGAGGGCTGGAGAGGGGGCTTTCTCTGGGACAAACATGCTGTCAGAGGCCTTTGTTCCTTTGGTGAGCCCTTCCCGGGGGCGGCAAACAGTCGTCATATCTGGGACTCCAGCAACCTGGCTTACACTGGTAGCCCCGCCCTGGTGACTCTCTGAGGTCCCGCCTCGCCCCACCCAACTTTCAGGCCCACCCAAGCTGTTGCCAGTTGCTTAACCATAGGATTGGCCTGTCTTGGATCCTGCTTCAGGTTTTTCCTAAATTCTTTCAAACAAGCAGCATCTGGTCTAAGCTAGCCCCATACCTCTCATTAAGTAATACACAGAAACAAACACAGGGAGGCAGCCAAAATGAGGAGACAAAGAAACAGGTCCCAAATGAAAGAACAGAACAAAACTCAAAGAAAAGAACTAAGCGAAATGGAGATAAGCAACCTAACAGATGCTGAGTTCAAAATACTGCTTAATAAGAATGCTCAATGAACTTAGTAAGGGCCTCAAGAGCATAAAAAAGGACCAGTCAGAAATTATGGATGCACAGTCAGAAATGAAGGAGGCATTAGCTGAAATAAAGAATAATTTACACAGATTCAATAGTAGAGTACGTAAATCCAAGAAGCAAACCATCGATTTGGAATATAAGGAAGCAAAAAACGCCCAATCAGAACAGCAAAAAGAAAAAAGAATCCAAAAAAATGAGGATAGTGTAAGGAGCCCCTGGGACAACTTCAAGCATGCCAACATTCGCATCTTGGGGGTGCCAGAAGGAGAAGAGAGAGAACAAGAAATAGAAAACCTGTTTGAAACAATAATGGCAGAAAACTTCCCTAACTTGGTGAAGGAAACAGACATACAAGTCCAGGAAGAACAGAGAGTCCCAAACAAGATGAACCCCAAGAGGTCCACACCAAGACACATCATCATCAAAATGCAAAAGGTTCAAGACAAAGAGAGAATCTTAAAAGCAACAAGAGAGCCCTGCCCGGTTTGGCTCAGCGGTTGGAGCGTCGGCCTGCGGTACAGAGAGACCCGGGTTCGGTTCCCGCTAAGGGCACGTACCTCGGTTGCAGTTTGTCCCCGGCCCTGGTTGGTCGTGCGGGTGGCAGCCACTCGATGTGTCCCTTCACGTTACCTACAAGGGAGTTCCCATAAGGCTGTCAGCTGATTTCTCAAAAGAAACTTTGCAGGCCAGAAGGGAGTGGCAAGAAATATTCAGAGTGATGAAAAGCAAAAACCTACAACCAAGATTACTCTATCTTGCAAAGCTATCATTTAGAATCTATGGCCATATAAAGACTTTCCCAGACAAGAAAAAGATAAAGGAGTTCATCACCACCAAACCGTTATTATATGAAATGACGAAGGGTCTTTTTGAAGAAAAAGATAAAATATATGAACAAACAGTGGCAATGAATACATATCAACAACAGAATCTACAAACAAAATGAACAGGTAGAACAGAAACATTCTCATAGATACAGAGAACATTTTGTTGGTTGCCAGATGGGAGGGGGGTTGGGGGAATGGGTTAAAAAGGTGAAGAGATTAAGAAGTACAAATTCATTGCTAGACTGACAAACCTCAAAGGGAAAGGGGTTGGGGGGTGGGAAGAAATAAACCAAAGAACTTATATGCATAACCAATGGACACAGACAGTAGTGTGGGAAAAGGCGGGAGGAGGGCAGGAGTGGGGAGGAGGGGGTCAATGGGGGGAAAATGTGGAACATCTATTACATTTTACATTTAAAAATAAAGAGTTAAAAAAAAAGTTTGAAGGACTTTATTGGAGACAACCTTGTCTTAACAGAGTTAAGACAACGACTGCAAGGGAAGGACAATCTTGTGGGTGGTGGAAAGGAGTGGGCTAGGAGAGGGGTGGAGAGGGGATGCAGTAGGGCCCAGGCTCCAAGGACAGTATCTGATTATCTAATTATCATATTTCATCAAATCAGGACTCACCAGGCCCTGGCCTGTTAACTTAGTTGGTTAGAGGATCATCCCAATACTCCAAGGCAAGTTTGTGGGTTTGATCCCCAGTCAGGGCACATACAAGAATCAACAAATGAATGTATAAATAAGTAGAACAACAAAATCAATGTTTCTCTCAAAAAAATTTTAGGATTGCCCTGGCTGGTTTGGCTCAGTGGTTAGAGCGTCGGCCCGGGGACAGAGAGTCCCAGGTTTGGTTGCAGTTCGTCCCCAGCCCCGGTTGGGGTCGTGTGGATGGCAACCTGTCAATGTGTCTCTCTCACATTGATCTTTCTCTCTTTCTCTCTTTCTCCCTCCCACTGTATCTGGAGATGAATGCAAAAAAAAAAAAAAAAGTTAAAAAAACCTTTAGGATCCACCACTATAATATGCACAATTATTTTATTTTATGTAACACTACATAATTTTTTAAATGCTGCAATTAATTTATGAGTTGTTATCAGCTGTTAAGTGCATCCCAATTTCAAAGATATTAAAAGGTGCCCTGGCTGGTTTGGCTCAGTGGTTAGAATGTCGGACCGTGGACCAGAGAGTTCCCAGGTTGGTTCCTGCTAAGGGCACGTACCTCAGTTGCAGTTTGTCCCTGGCCCTGGTTGTGTCATGCAGGTGGCAGCCACTCAATGTGTCTCTCTCACATCGAAATTTCTCTCTCTCTTCCTCCCTTTCTGCCTCCCCCACCCCAAGATAAATGCAAAAAAAAAATGTCCTTGGGTGAGGATAAAAAATTAAAAAAAGATATTAAAAGGCAAACAAATGTGCATTGTAAAATCATTAAAATATGGGTTCCTATTTTTAGGGCCCTGAAAGATTATAATGTCCTCACCCCCAATTTTTTATTTTTCATCAAACTATAAAATAAGTATAAGAGGCTTTTCCCCGTGATAATTACTTTGAAGTTTTTTTTGGGGGGTGAGGGGAGAATAGTAAATGTCAAATTCTTTCCCTAAACTATATCTCATCTCCTTTGTTTCCCTGCAGGGGCTGAGTCAGCCTGCTGGGTGACCCAGGCCTACCCTGGGGGAGGGGGAAGTCACACAACAGTTCTTTGAGCTTCTCCCCTGCAGCAGCAGCTGGAAAGAGGCCCAGCTTTATTTGGAACAATGGTGCCAGCCAACTGTGGGTGAAGCAGAGCTGAGCAGCCTGGCCTGACCTGGCCTATGTCCAAAGAAGTAACCCTTGCACCTGAGGGGTCCACTTCACTGGGCAAAGGTCTGAAAGATCCACAGAAAATGGAGAGGAAACCCCTTCAGCCTTCCTGGTAGTAACTAACTATACTATACTATATGGAATCCCAGAATCTCTCGGTTAGAGGACCTCAGGGCCCATGGAATTAATCAAACTGCTCCATTTTACAGATAGGAAAACAAAGACCTGGAAGGGGCTGGAACTTGCCCTAGGTCACACAAATCAGTGGCAAAACTGGAGACAGAATCTAGGTTCCTTTTGACTCATCAAGTTTGCTATCAAGCGATGATTTGTGCAATCTTTTCTTTTTAAATTTTATTTATTTATTTTTAAATATTTTTTTATTGATTTTTAGAGAGAGAGGAAGGGAGAGAGAGTAGAAACATCAATTGGCTGCCTCCCGCACACTGTCAATGGGGATCGAGCTGTAAACCAGACATGTGCTCTGACCGGGAATTGAACCGGCGACCTCTTTGTCCATGGGCCAACACTTACCACTAAGCCACATCAGCCGGGCAGTCTTTTCTTTTAAAAAAGTTTTTTAAATATATGTTTTTATTGATTTTAGAGAGAGGGATAGAGCAAGAGAAACATTGATCAGCTGCCTCCTACACACTCCCTACTGGGGATCAAGTCCACAACCCTAGCATGTGCCATGACCAGGAATCGAACTGGCACCCTCTCAGTGCACAGGATGATGCTCAACCAACTGAGCCACAGGGCCAGGGAAATTTATGCAATCTTTTACAAACATGCCCAGGTCACGATTTGATAAAGTGTTTGTCTGACACATCAGTAAAGTGTCTAACACACCTGATCACTGGAATGGGATGCGCATGATCTTAAGTATGAATACCTCCAGGAAAGGAGATCTGTGGGTACCTGCCTGCCTCTACTCCTTCAAGCCTGTATTTACTGTGACATAGTAACTGCCTGGGTTCAAAGCCCCTTCTAATACTTCTCATGTTTCTGACCTTGGATAAATGATCTTGTCATTTGTGTTAGCTAGCTTCCAAGATGGCCCTCAGTGACTCTCACCTCCTGGTATTCATACCCTGTGTAGTCAGTTCCCTCCCACAATGATTAGGGCTGACCTGTGTAACCAGTAGGATATTGCAGAAATGACACTATGACCTTTGAGGTTAGGTCAGAAAGATATTTCAGCTTCCTGTTTGCTCACTTGGATCACTTGCTCAGGGGGAAGTCAAGACACTTGTTGACATAAGAAATGTCCAAATCTATAAAAATTTTTATGAGTTTATTTGAGTCAAACTGACAATTGCTGGGAAGCAAAATCTCAATGTATTGAGAAAATGCTCCAGAGAACGGCAGTTTTGCACCTTATTTTATGCATTAGAATGAAAGGAGAAGATATAAGGGGTTACATGAAATCCAGTGGTGATAGATTAGGGAGGCAGGAGAAAGCAAAGGGGTGGTGTGGGATGTGGAGGGGAATCTCTGGGATTGGATTAAAACTAAAAGGAATAGACACACTTCTTTTTTTATTTTATTTTATTTTATTTATTTACTTTTATCCTCACCCGAGGATATTTTTCAATATTTTGTTCAGATAGAGTGAGAGGGAGAGAGAGAGAGAAACATCGACGTGAAAGCGAAACATCGAGTGGTTGCCACCCACACGACCCAACCAGGGCTGGGGACAAACTGCAACCAAGGTACGTGCCCTTAGCGGGAACCGAACCCGGGTCTCTCGGGACCGCAGGCCGACTCTCTAACCGCTGAGCCAAACCGGCCAGGGCGACACACTTCTTTTTTTAAATCCTCACCTGAGGATACTTTTCGATTTATCTTCAGACAGTGGTGGTGGTGGTGCTGGGGGAGACATTGACTAGTTGCCTCCCGCACGACTCCGACCAGGGCGGACTCCGACCAGGGCCAGGGACCAAACCACAACTGAGGTACTGTGTCCTTGACCAGAATTGAACCCAAGACTCTTTGATCCACTGGGCCAACACTCTAACTGCTGAGCCAAACTGGCCAGGGCCAGACACACTTATTTTACATTTGTGGGTATAGGATAATTAGCAGTTCACAATTAATAGGATATCAATAACAATGAGGAATTTTGTGGTCTCTGCTCTGGTACAGTGATTGTGCCCTGAGGGGTCTGGAAAAAGGAAATCATGCTGACATTCCAAAGGTATGTTATCCTAGATGCAAAAAGACAATAGACAAGTTCAGTTAAGGTAAAGATTGACCTTTGTCGGGGAAGTTATCAGCCCAGGACAAGACTACCCCTCAACACCTGCTTTTAGTTAAGAAATTTCAAACCATCCTAAGTAGTTACTTTAGGTCCCCGAGTTTGTAAGGCCACCATGCGGGCCTCCCCTAAGCTTATCAGGTTTAGTATATGGCCCTTTTATGTCCACACATTCAAGCAGCCTAATGGAGAGATCCACGTGACAAGCAACTGAGAGCTCTTTGACCTCCTTGTCAAATGCCAAATCACTTGCTAGCTATGTGCATGGGCCACCTTGGAATTCCATCCTGCAGCCTTAGTCAAGCTTTAAGATGACTATAACCTTGATTGACATCTTGGCTGGGACCTCTTGAAATGCCCCAAACCAGAATCACCCAGGAGATATTCCTGACTCACAGAAAATGTGTGAGATAATGTTTATTGCAGTTGAAAGCTACTTAATTTGTTATACAGCAATAGATAATGGATACAGTCACTTTTTCTTCCCCTTTCCTCATTTTTAAAATGGAGACAATGCCCAACCAGTGTGGTTCAGTGATTGAGCCTCGGTCCACGCACCAAGAGGTCACCAGTTCGATTCCCAGTCAGGGCACATGGCCAGGTTATGGGCCCAGTCCCCAGTGAGGGGCATGCAGGAGGTGGCCAGTTGATGTTCTTTCTCACCGATGTTTCTCTCTCTCCCTCTCTCTTTCTCTCTCTAAAAATCAATAAAGAAAAATAAATAAGTAAATAAAATGAAGATGATGATAGTACTTGCTTCATAGAATCATAGCAAGGATACAATAGTGTTAACGACAGGGGACCTGGCCCTGAACACGTCTGCCTAGGGCCAGTGGGTAGTAAGTGGGTTCTTGACTTCGTGTAGGAAAAATTTCACAACACGAGTCCAGGTGATGCTGAGGGTACATTTACTAAAGCTGGGGACAGTAAAACAAGGAAGGGCTTGGCATAGAAGAAACAATAGGAGAGCCTAGGCTGGGCTGCCTTAATTCACTGGGAAATCAAAGAAAAGGGGGCCTTGGGGACAGGTTCTGGGGTTAGCCTAGGATGAGCAGCCACTGCCTATTGCTCTCTGGTTGCAAGTCTTGTGTGGACCCTTAGAGTTTAGAAAATGCATGCCAGTGGGTTTAGAAAAGAGGGAAGCAGAGGGGAAAGGGAATGGTGCAGACTGCTCCCCAGGGGGAGAGTGTACTCTGGGTCCTTTGTCTTTTTTTTTTAATTTTTTAAAATTTTTATCCTCACCTGAGGACGTTTTTCCATTATTTTTGTTCAGATAGAGTGGGAGGAAGAGAGAGAGAGAGAAAAACATTAACATGAAAGGGACACATCGAGTGGCCGCCACCCACACAACCCAACCAGGGCTGGGGACAAACTGCAACCAAGGTACATGCCCTTAGCAGGAACCAAACCTGGGTCTCTCTGGACTGCAGGCCGATGCTCTAACCACTGAACGAAACCGGCCAGGGCTGGGTCCTTTGTCTTGATGTTTGTATTTCTCTCTTGCAGGTGGAAGTCATAGGTGAGGCTTCAGGGGAGGGTTTCAGCAGGCTATTCATCAGTTTTCCATGTGTGCTCTTTCAGGGGGGTTGTTAGTCATTGCAGCTGGTCCTGGCCTCACCCACCTGGTTGTGCTGTTTTCTGGGCCTGGAGCTAAAATACAACTGAGGCCTAGATGTTGTCTCTAGGGAGGTGACCTTCTGTATCCACTCTAAATTGCTAAATCAGTTTGTTCAGCTATTTGTCGCAGTTTCCCTATTCCACTTGTCCTGGCTTACTGGCCTGTCTCAATAGGATGTCTGGAAAGGGTTTGGCTCATAGCAAACACTTGTTGATGGGAGCCAATGTTGCCATATTATTTTACAATCCTCAATAATTGAGAGCGGAGTTTAAGAACTTTTTGAGTAAGGGCCTGGAGGGAGGATGAAGTAACAACACCCAGAATCATCATTTTTCCTGCAATTCAGCTCGGACTATACACTTGCATACTTTCTCCCAAGGCAGAAGTCTGTGGAAGAAACTGTTCCATGAGGTGACCACTGCCAGTCAGAGCAGAGGTTGGTTCCTGTAAATCCTTTGATGGACCTCTCCCATATGCCCCAGGGTGTGTGGTTCCTGGAATAGGCCTCTTATCTGGGGCAGGTCACATACCAGTATCCCATCCATCCTGCTTGTTCTATATAATTCTTTAGTGTCTATGGAAGTGCAGAGGATATCCATGACATCTTGTCACTGTCCAAGATGCACATTACTAGGAGGCCCTATCAAGAATTTGCTTTATGCCCTGGCCGGTTTGGCTCAGCGGTTAGAGCGTCGGCCTGCGGTCCTGAGAGACCCGGGTTCGGTTCCCGCTAAGGGCGCGTACCTCGGTTGCAGTTTGTCCCCGGCCCTGGTCGGTTGTGCGGGTGGCAGCCACTCGATGTGTTCCTTTCACGTCGATGTTTCTCTCTCTTTCTCTGTTCCTCTCTCCCCCTCCCACTCTACCTGAACAAAAAATGGAAAAATGTCCTCGGGTGAGGATAAAAAAAAAAAAAAAAGAATTTGCTTTATTATTATTAAATGATTTTACAGCTTATTGATTGATTGATTGATCTTTTTGAGAGAGAGAGAGAAAAATGTCAATTTGTTGTTCCACTTATTTATGCATTCATTGGTTTCTTCTTGTATATGCCCTCACTGGGGATTGAATCCACAACCTAGGAGTATCAGGATGATTCTCCAACCAACTGAGCTACCCATCCAGGGCTATGGAATTTGCTTTGAATTCAGCACTTTTCAGGAATGTTCCCTTTGTTAACCTAAGAAATGGTTCAAACCTGTGAAGAATTTTGTGAGTTTATTTGAGCTAGACTGTCCTAGGACCACATCTTCCCTGACAAAGGTCACTTTTCACCTTAATGGAGCCTACTGCCTTTACTTTTTGCATCTAAGTTAATATACCTTTGGAATGTAGGGTAATTTCCCCTTTTCCAGACCCCGAAGGGTACAACCTATGCACCAGGGTGGAAACTACAAATTCCCTCATTGTTATTATTATCTTGTTAATTGTTTTTTTTTATTCTCACCCAAGGACATTTTTCCATTTTATGTTCAGATAGAGTGGGAGGGAGAAAGAGGAAGAGAGAGAGAGAGAGAAACAGAGAAACATCTACGTGAAAGGGACACATTGAGTGGTAGCGAACCTGGGTCTCTCTGGACCGCAGACCGACACTCTAACCGCTGAGCCAAACCGGCTAGGGCCACAGTTTTGAAGATTTCTTATGTTGAAACTCAGAATTGACATAGATGTTAGAATTAGCAGACAAGGACATTAAAACAGTTATTATAGCCCTGGCCCTTTTTGCTTAGCAGTTAGAGCATCGGCCCTCAGACCAAAGAGTTGCGGGTTCAATTCTGATCAAGGGAATGTGCCTCCATTGCGATTCAGTCCCTGATCCTGATCAGGTTCCTGCTGGAGACAACCAATCGTTGTCTCTCTCTCACATCAATGTTTCTCTCTCTCCCCTTCTCTCTGTCTCCTCCCACTCTGTTTCTGTCTCTCTTCCTCCCATTCTATCTGAACAACAACAACAACAACAAAAAAGGAAAAATGTCCTCAGGTGAGGATGAACAAAAAAGAAATTAAACTTCTAGACATGAGTGAGATTTAAAAAATACACTGGATGACATTAACAGCATACTGGATATTAAGAAAAGATTAGTAAACTTGAAGATATACAAGTATGAAATATTTAAAATGAAACAGAAAAAAAGAGAATTTTAAAATAATGATCAGAGTATTGACTTCAAGTAGTCTAATACATGTATAATTAGAGTCTCTGAAAAAGAAGAGGTTGGGCCCTGGCCAGGTGGCTGGGTTGGTATGTACACATACCTAGGTTGAAGGTCCTATCCCTGGTTGGGGCATGTATGGGACGCAACCAATCAATATTTCTCTCATTGATATTTTTCTCTCTCTCCCTTCCTCTCTCTAAAATCAACAAAAATATAACCTTGGGTGAGGATTTTAAAAAAAATGGAGGGTAAGACAGAAATGTATTTGAAATAATAATTGCTGAAAATTTTCCAAATAGGATAACATAATGGTTTATGTACAAAGTGTGGCTCAGTTGGTTGGGTGTCTTCCCATGAACCAAGGGGCTGCTGGTTTGATTCCCAGTTGGGGCACATGCCTGGGCTGCTGGCTCAAATCCCCTGGAGGGTATACAGGAGGCAGCTCATGGATGTTGCTCTTGTTTTTTTTTTATCACGCGAGGACATTTTTCCATTTTTTGTTCAGATAGAGTGGGAGGGAGAGAGAGGGAGAGAGAGAGAGAGAAACATTGACGTGAAAGGGACATATCGAGTGACTGCCACCCACACGACCCAACCAGGGCCGGGACAAACTGCAACCGAGATACATGCCCTTAGTGGGAACCAAACCCGGATCTCTCCGGAACGCAGGCCAACGCTCCAACCGCTAAGCCAAACCGGCCAGGACTGTTGCTCTTGTTTTGATGTTTCTGTCTCTCCCTCTCCCTCTCCCTCTAAAAATCAATTTTGAAAAAATCTTAAAAAAAGAAAGTACAGTGGAATCTATTTTTTCTTTTTATTTATTATTTATTTTTAAGAATTTTTTTTCTTTATTGATTTGAGAGAGAGAGAAAGGAAGAGAGAGAGAACATCGATTGGCCGCTTTCTTCATGCCCCCAACTGGGGATCAGGCCCACAACCTGGGCATGTGTCCTGACCGGGAATCCAACTGGCGACCTCTTGGTGCATGGGTCAATGTTCAACCACTGAGCCACACCGGCGGGACTGGAATCTATTTTTTAAAGAAAACTACTAGAACTAATAAAAAGATCAATATACAAAAATAAATTGTATTTCTATATACTAGCAATGAATAATTGGAAATTGAAATAAAAATATCACTTACAATGGCATCCAAAACTATGAAGTATTTAGGAGTAAATATGATAAAGGATATGAAATATCTCTATACTCAAAACTACAGAACATTGCTGAGAGACGAAAGAAAACCAAAATAAATAAAGAAATATACTGTGTTAAGTGTCAGAATACTTGATAATGTTAATGTAAATTCTCCCCAAGTTGACCTATAAATTCAATGCAATCCCAATAAAAAACATTCCAACCTGGACGATGTGGCTCAGTTGGTTGAGCATCGTCCCATGCATCAGAAGGTTGACAGTTTGATTCCGGGTCAGGGCACATGCCTGGGTTAGGGGGCCTCGATTTCCAGTGGGAAGTGTGCAAGAGGCAGCTGATTGATGTTTCTCTCTTGTCAGTGTTTTTATCTCTCTCTTCCTCTTCCTTCCTCTCTCTTTATAATCAATAAAAACATATTTTAAAAAATTTCAGCCAGCTCTTTATAGAAATTGACATGCTTGTTCTAAAATTCATATGGAAATTCAAGAGCCTAAAATGGATAAAACCGGATTACTGGACAATTTAAAGCTATAGTAGTCTTGAAATATGGTCATGGTATAAAGTTTGAGAATGGATTAATGGAACAGAATAGAGAGGTCAGAAAAATGGATTCACACATATGTATGGACAACTGATTTTCTACAAAGATTATAAGGTAATTGAGTGGAGAAAAGATAGTCTTTTCTATACTGGTGTTGAAACAACTAGTTATCCCTATGCAAAAGAAAAAATAATATTTAAAAAAACTTGATTCATATCGTGCACCATATATAAAAATTAACTCAAATTGAGTTATAGATCTAAAGGTAAAACCTAATACTGGAAGACTGTAAATAAGCATATGACTATATTGACAGCTGCTGAGGTAGGGCTCAAACATGATATGGACAGATACTACTAGTACTAAAAAACATTTATCAGGCCCTGGCTGGTTTGGCTCAACGGTTGGAGCATTGGCCTGAGGTCCAGAGAGAACCGGGTTCAGTTCCCGCTAAGGGCACGTACCTCGGTTGCAGTTTGTCCCCGGCCCTGGTTGATTGTGCGGTGGCGACCATTCGATGTGTCCCTTTTACGCCGATGTTTCTCTCTCTCTCTTCCTCTCTCTCCTTCCCACTCTATCTGAACAAAAAATAGAAAAATGTCCTCGGGTGAGGATAAAAAAAACCAAAACATTTATCAGGAACTTTTTTTTTTTTAATCCTCACCCAAGGACATTTTTGCATTTATCTTCAGACAGAGCAGGAGGGAGAGGGAGAGGAAGAGAGACAAACATCGACATGAGAGACACATGTCCAGTGGTTGCCACCCACGCTGCCCCAACTGGGGCCGGGGACAAACTGCAACCAAGGTACGTGCCCTTAGCGAGAACCGAACTCGGGTTTCTCTGGACCGCAGGCCAACACTCTAACCGCTGAGCCAAACTGGCCAGGGCTATCAGGAACTTTTCTATAGGCCAGTGTGAAATAATAGAAAAAACAGATGTTGCCCAGGTTCCTGGGCAGAGTTCCTGCTCTCAGGACCTTTTCAGATCTCACCCTATATGTATCTTCATCTGCCTGTTCATTTGTATCATTTAAAATATGCTTTGTAAGGAATTAGCAATAGTAAGTAAATTACTTTTCTGGGTTCTGTGAGCTGCTCTAGCAAATTATCAAACCCAAGGAGGAGAGTCATGGGAACCTCCAATTTTTAAAAAATGTATTGATTTTAGAGAAAGAGGAAGGGAGGGAGGGAAGGAGAGAAAGAGAAACATTGATTTGTGGTTCCACTCATTTATGCATTCACTGGTTGATTCTTGTATGTGCCTTGACTGGAGATCAAACCCACAACCATGGCATATCAGGACGAAACTCTAACCAACTGAGCTACCCAGCCAGGGTGAGAACCTCCAGTTTGTAGCCAAGTCTGACAGAAGTTGTGGTAACCCTGGAGACCCATTACTTGTGATTGGCTGCTGAAGTAGGGGGGCAGTCTTATGAGACTGAGCCCTTCACCCAACTCCGGGCAGTCAGTGTCAGAATTGCTTGGTGTGGAAAACCCACGCATCTGAAGTGTTGCTAAGTGTGTTAGTAGTGTAACAGTAAAGGAAAACAGTGAACTTTTCCTACACAGCCAGGTACTGTGTTCGGTGCTTTATACACAGTTACCCATTTAATTTTTGTAGCAAGCTTAATGGGGTTGGTACTATTTATCATGTCCATTCTCCGGACCGCAGGCTGACTCTCTAACCGCTGAGCCAAACTGGCCAGAGCTCATGTCCATTCTCTATGTGAGGAATTGATTACAGAGAGATTAAGCAACTTGCCCAGGGCCACACAGCAAATAAGTGAGGGCTTCCTGGTTTCTCATCCAGGCAGTTTGCTTTTAGAGCAACTTCTTAACCACAAATGCCCATTGGATTGGAAACATGGTGGTTGTTGGTGGCCTTGGAAAGAGAAGTTTCAGTGGAAAAGAGGGGACAGAAGTTAGATTGGAAGATGATAAAGAATGGATTTGAGTGAGAAAGTGGGGACACAGAATTGAACCAGTTCCTTAAAGAAGTTTGGCTGTGAAAGGGAACAGAGAAACACAACTAGAAAGGGAGATAGAGTCAGAGGACAGTTGCTTACCCATTTTAACGTGGTAGGTTCCAAAACATGCTTGTTTGCTGATAGAATAAATCACCAGAGAGGGAGAAACTAGTGATGCAGGAGAGAGGGGAAAATTGGGAAGGTGAAATGGATGGGACTCTAAGAACCAGAGTATCAATGGAGGGGTTGGTCTTAGATAGAGAGATATATATGTACACACACACACACACACACACACACACACACACAATTTTTTTTCTTTATTTCAGAGAGAGAGGAAGGGAGAGGGAGAGAGAGAAACATCAATGAGAGAGAACATTGATTGGCCGCCTCCTGCATGCCCCCCACTGGGGATTGGGCCCACAACCTGGGCATGTGCCCTGACTGAAAATCGCACTGGTGACCTTTTGGTCAATGCTCAACCAGTGAGCCATACCAGCCGGAGGAGAGATCGATATTTTTTAGTACAGATGGGAAAACGGGAGTTCTCTTGACTTCCATTTCCTCAAAAAGCTTGAGACAACATTGCCAGCTGCAAGTAGAGAGAGGTCTATGAGAGAGATTTGAAGGAGAGGAGAATGTATGAAACAGTTGTTGGAAAGAGTGAGCCAAAGGAGTTATCCTGGAAAGTTGAGAGCACCCCCCACCCCCCGTGTTTATAAATTTAAATGTAAAGTAAAACAAAGCTAAGATGTATGGTTTTCTCCAGCTGTGTTCAACATGGCTGCCAGAGAAAGCTGCCGGATGGGGCTAAGTCTGAGTTGGGACTTATCCAGCAGAGGACAGGGCAAGGAGTTGATCACAGTGAAGGAACAGGGAATCCAAGGGCACTTGGAAGAAAAGATGGGGGCAGTGTGTCAGGGCCAGTGGATTTGTGGTCTCATTGAGGTCAAGGATGGAAAGAGAAAAGTGGTAAAGGGAAACTGAGAGTTCAGCCTTGGTTTTCAGGTCTGACCCTGGGAGACCAAGGTTGTTGGTGGTGAGGAGACCAAGGAAGTCTCTGAGGTTGAACCAATCACCCTAGAAGGATGACAGGAGGAGAGGTGAGAAGTAAAATAACCAGTCTTTCTATAGGGGGAGAAAATATAGGTCAGAGATGGTAAAGAACACTCTCAAGGTCCCAAGTAATCTTGGTGGTGGGGTTGGGATTTGAGGCCAGCTGTGCCTAAGTCAAAGCATAGGTCAAACCACTACTTTACTGTTGAATCAGGAGTTCAGCCTCTGGGGCTGGGACCCTGAGTACTTTTGTTTCTTCTTCTACAGAGTTGGCCACCTCATTCCAACTGTCAACAGTTGGAATATGTTACCCCAGCCATCGTTCTTTATTGATTTTTAGAGAGAGAGGAAGAGAGAGGGAGAGAGAGATAGAAACATCGGTGAGAGAGAACATTGATTGGTTTCTTCCTGCATGCCCCCCACTGGGGATTTGGCCCACAACCTGGGCATGTACCCTGACAGGGAATCAAACCCATGACCTCTTGGTGCATGGGTCAACACTCAACCACTGAGCCACACCAGCCAGGCAGTATAACAAATTCTTTTAAAAAATTTGTTGTTGCCCTGGCCAATTTGGTTCAGTGGTTAGAGCGTTGGCCCGCAGACCAATGAGTCATGGGTTCAATTCCAGTCAAGGGCCCGTACGTCAGTTGCGATTCATCCCCGGCCCTGGTTGGGGTCATGCGGGAGGCTGCCACTCGATGTGTCCTTTTCACATCAATATTTCTCTCTCTCTCCCTCTTACTCTATCTGAACAAAAAATGGAAAAATGTCCTTGGGTGAGGATTAAAAAATTTTTGTTTTGTTAAATTGATTTTAGAAAGAGAGGAAGGGAGAGAAGGGAAGGGGAGGGGCGGGGAGGAGAGGGGAGGGGAGAGAAAAAACCCATCTATTGCATATGCCCTGACCTGGGATCGAACCTGCAACCTTGGCACATTGGGACAACACTCCATCCAACTGAGCTACCCAACCAGGGCATAACACATTCCTATTAAAATAACTTAATGGAATTCCTCATTTTTTGGACCCCATTTGCCAAAGCAGGCTGGCGCTCCCTATCAAGTCTCCAAGAATTCCTCAGTATTTTGGGGGTCTTACCTGCATTCCTGTCAGCTGCCACATGACCTTATAATTGCCAACTCTAATTGAGTAGATACTTACAGTGTACCTGGCATCTGGCCTAGCACTTTACACACATGATTTCTTATAGGTGTCCACACACCCCTAAAATATATATTTCTATTTCACAAATGAGGCACAGGTAAGTGAGGGTAGTAGTTATTGGTAGCATCCCAAGTTCAGGGTTGGCAAAGCAAGCTGTACTGTCTATGCCCTACAATAGTGACCTGGCATCTCTCCTAGCCTGAATCCTTGAAGTGATTTTGGAAGTTGTTCCTAACTGTACACAGCCCACAAGCCTGATGCTCTGGCTCTCAAAGAGATTATTTGAGTCTCTTAACATCCTTTAATAAATTTCTTTTCTATTCAAACTGAAGAGAGTTGGTTTCTCTTATTTGCAACTAAGAATCCTGATTGATATGCCCCATAACAACTCTATCAGGTATGTGTATCCCTTGTATTATTTTAAAATCATTTTTCAGTTAATTTGTTTTTCAAAGTAATGATATAGGTGCTTGTGAATCCACTATCCCAAAATAAAATGCAAAACTTCACAATAACCTGCATTTAACCGTATACCTTGTTTCCCTACCTAACCCTTTCCCTGACCAAGGTAACCATCCTCCTGAATCTTGTGTTTATCATACCTTTCTCTTTTAAAAAAAATTTTATTGCTTGATTGATTTTAGAGAGAGAAAAAAGAGAAACATCAATTTGTTGTTCCACTTATTTAAACATTCATTGTTTGATTCTGTTTTTTTTTTAAGATAATATATAATTTTTTTTATCCTCACCTGAGGACATTTTTTTTCGTTTTTTGTTCAGATAGAGTGGGAGGGAGAGAGAGGAAGAGAGAGTGAGAGAAACATTGACGTGAAAGGGACACATCGAGTGGCTGCCACCCACACAACCCAACCAGGGCCAGGGACAAACTGCAACCTAAGTACGTGCCCTTAGCAGGAACCGAACCCAGGTCTCTCTGGCCCGCAGGCTGACGCTCTAACCGCTGAGCTAAACTGGCCAGAGCTAAGATAATATTTTTTAAAATATGTTTTTATTGATTTTAGAGAGAGAGGAAGGAAGAGAGAGAAAAACAGCGATGTGAGAGAGAAACATAGATCGGTTACCTCCTGCACGCATCTCAACTGGGGATCAAACTCGAAACCTGGGTATGTTCCCTGACCAAGTATCAAACCAGTGACCTTTCACTGCACAGGATGATGCTCAGCTAACTGAGCCACACTGGTCAGGGACATTGGTTGATTCTCGTATGTGCCCTGACTGGGAATAGAACCAGTAACCTTGGATTATTGGGTTGATGCTCTAACCAACTGAGCGACCTGGCCAGGGCCTCATCCCTCTTTGTGTTAAAAAATTTTATTAAATTATAACATATATACAATAAAGGGTACAAATATTACGTGTACAGTTCAATTTATTATTATTTTGACAGAGAGCAGCACCCTTTTTATTTATTTATTTATTTACTTATTTATTTATTGTTGTTACAGATGTTTCTCCTTTTGTCCCCATTGACACCCTCCTCCCCATCCCCAGCTTTGTTGTCCATGTCCATCAGTTATGCATACTATTATTATTATTATCATTTTTTTTATCCTCACCCGAGGACATTTTTCCATTTTTTGTTCAGATAGAGTGGTAGTTAGAGAGAGATAGAAAGAGAGAAACATCGATGTGAAAGGGACACATCGAGTGGCTGCCACCCACACGACCCAACCAGGGCCGGGACAAACTGCAACCGAGGTACGTGCCCTTATTGGGAACCAAACCCGGATCTCTCTGGACCACAGGCCGACGCTCTATCCGCTGAGCAAAACCGGCCAGGGCTATTATTATTATTTTGTATAATTTTTTTTCTTTATTGATTTTCAGATAGAGAAGAAGGAAGAGGAAGAGGGTTAGAAACATCGATGAGAGAGAACATAGATTGGCTGCCTCCTGCATGCCCCCGACTGGGGATCAGGCCCACAGTCTGGGCATGTGCCCTGACCAGAAAACCAACTGGTGACCTCTCAGTGCATGGGTCGATGCTCAACCACTGAGCCACGCCCACTGGGCAATTTACTTATTTTTTATAATATGTTTATTTTTTATTTTTTTATTTTTTAGAGAGAGAGGAAGGAAGAGGGAGAGAGAGGTAGAAACATCGCTGCCTCTTACACGTCCCCTGGGGACGGAGCCACAACCCAGGCATGTGACCTGACTGGGAATGGAACTGATGACCTCATGGTACATGGGGTGATGCACAATCCACTGAGCCACACCAGCTGGGCTACAATTCAGTGTATACATTTGTGTGTGCAAATAGATTTTTGTGTAACGAGACAGACAGATAGAACATTTCCCATGCCCCGGAAGGCTCCCTCATGACTCCTCCTAAAGAATTCCTGCCACTCCAGAGTAACCAGTATTCTTACCTCTATCACCTTATGTTTGTTTTGCTTGTTCATAAATATTTTTTTAAAGTACACTTTTTATGGTGTATGTTTTTTTTTGGTTTGGCTTCTTTCACTCATCCTTATGTTTGCGGAATTCACCTGTTTTCGTGTGTAGCAGTAGTTTATCCTTTTCATTGCTTTGTGTATTCTGTTGTATGAATATACCATAATTTATTTATTTATTATTTAAATTTTTTGTTGTTGTTAATTTCAATTGATATTTTCCCATTGATTTTTAGATAGAGTGGAAGGAAGGGAAGGAGAGAGAGGGAGAGAAACATCAGTGTGAGAGAGACCTTGATTGGTTGCCTCCCACATGACCGGGGCCAAGGATCAAACCTGCAACCCAGGTACATGCCCTTGACCGAGAATTGAACCCACAACCCTTCGGTTTGAGGGCTGATGCTCTAACTGCTGAGCCAAACAAGCCAGGGCCCATAATTTATTTTATTCATTCTACCATTGATAACATTTGGGTTGTTCCCATACTATCTTTTGTGTATTGCTTCATTTCATCTATATGTATTTATAAAAGTATTGTTTCCATGTTTGTAAGTGAGGAATCTGAGGCTCAGAGAAGTTATGTGAGTTTCCTGAAGTCACACAGCAAATTTGAGGAATCAGGATTGACTCCACATCCTGAGTTCTGCACCTCAACTGCAGAGAATGGGAGAAAGACCCTCCCTCTTTTCGCTTCCTGAGACTGAGGGATCACCCTGGATATCCAAAAGACCAAGGCGGCCTGACCATCCCTGGTGGCAGCAGGATTGTGATGTAGCCTGGGAGCTCTGTGTCTGACATGAGCCCATTTTTATTCCCCCAGGCAGCAGTCACAAATACCTGACAGCTCCTTCTACAACCTTTGTGCTGGGCAGTGTCTGGAAGGCTCAGAGTTCAGGGACCCAGCCTCTGTCCCTCACCAGGTCAGGCAGAGCAGGCTGTGGAGCCACCAGGTAGGCAGACCCAAGCCAGCTGCCCAGATGAATGGCCTTGGATGGGCACCCAGCCACACTTGTCCACATCCTACCTTAGTGGTTTGTTTTTCTCTGCATACACTCTAAGATGTGACTTACATTTTTCTTTAACTCACTTTTTTAAACATAACAATTTCAGTTATTTTTTTATTTTTATTTTTTCTAATTAATTAATTAATTAATTTATTCATTCATTCATTCATTCATTCATTCATTCATTCATTTATTTTTGGTACGTGCCCCTAAGAGAACCAAACCCAGGACTCTCTGGTCTGCAGGCCGATGCTCCAACCACTGAGCCAAACCAGTGAGGGAAATTTCAGTTATTTTTTTAAATTCTGTTTTTTGAATAGCTAATATAGTCATCTGGTGCATTCAAAAAGTATGAACCAGCTGGTGTGGCTCAGTGGTTGAGCATTGAACCATGCATCAGAGGTCATTGATTTGATTCCCGGTCAGGGCACATGTCCACGTTGCAGGCCCAATCTCCAGTGGAGGGGGTTGGTGCATGCAGGATGTTCTCTCTCATTGATGCTTCTCTCTCTCTCTAATATCAATAAAGAAAAATAATTAAAAATAAAAGCATGAAAATCTATAGAACAAAAATATTTTCCTCCTACCTTTGTCCCCTAGCCACCCAATTTCTTTAAGAAACATCCAGTCTTGCCCAGCCAATGTGACTCAGTGTATTCAGCATCATCCCATGGACTGAGGAGTCCTGGTTTGATTTCTTGTCAGGGCACAGGTCCGGGTTGCAGGCTTGATCTCCAGTTGTGGGTGTGCGGGAGGCGGCCAATTGGTATTGCTGTTTCTATCTCTCCCTTCCCCTCTCTCTCTAAAAAAACAATTAAAAACACATATTTAAAAAAAAATCCAGTCTTATTCATTTCTTTTGTGTCTTTCAAAGATGTCCTATGTGTATATAAGCAAATAGATTTATAGTCTATTCATTTTTATTTTTTACCAAATGTTTAGACTATTTACTTTCCTTTTTTGTTTGTTTGTTTGTTTTTATCCTCACCCAAGGATATTTTTGCATTTATCTTCAGATAGAGCAGGACGGAGAGAGAGAGAGAAACATCAATGTGAGAGAGACACATCTAGTGGCTGCCACCCACACGACCCCAACAGGGTCCGGGGACAAACTGCAACCGAGGTACATGCCCTTAGTGGGAACCAAACACGGGATTCCCTGGTCCGTGGATTGATGCTCTAACCGCTGAGCCAAACTGGCCGGGGCTCTCCTTGAATTTTTAATTTGCATTTTACTAGTGACTAATAATGTTAGGCATTTTTTATTGGTTGATTGATTGATTGATTGATTTGAGAGAGAGAGAGAGAGAAACATTGATTTGATGTTCTGCTTATTTATGCATTCCTTGGTTGATTCTTGTATGTGACTTGACCCAGGATGGTCCTGTAACCTTGACATATCTGGACGATGTTCTAACAAACTGAGCTACCTGGCCAGGGCATAAGCATGTTTTCATGAGCTTATTGGTCATATGGGTACCTTCTTTGGTAAAATGTTCATTCCAATCTTTTGTCTCATTATTAAGTTTAAAGAGTTCCTTGTATATTCTAGATACAAATTCTTCATCATACCTGTGTTTTGCACATATTTTCTCCCCATCTATTACTTGTGTTTCATTTTCTTAATAGTCGTGTGTGTGTGTGTGTGTGTGTTTTAATGTTATTGGGCCTGGAGGGTTGGTTTGGCATCATATTGTGCAACAAAGGATTGCTGGTTTGATTCTGGGTCGGGGCATATACTCTGGTTTCAGGCTCGATCCCTGGTGGCGGCTCTGCAGGGAGCAGCTGATCTCACATCAATGTTTCTCTCTCCCTCTCCTTTCTTCTCTAAAAATCAATTTAAAAAAAAAAGATATTTTTAATAAAAAATAATTTAAAAAAATTTAATGTTATTGGTCTGGCCAGTGTGGCTTAGTTGGTTGGGTGTCATCCCATACACCATGAGGCTGCCAGTTTGATTCCTGGTCAAGGGCACATGCCTGGGTTTTGAGCTTGCTCTCTGGTAGGGGTATGCAGGAGGCAGCTGGTTGATGGTGCACGCTCACATCTACATTTCTCTCTCTCTTCCCCCTCTCCCCCTCTCTCTCTAAAAATCAATTTAAAAAAAAAAATTAGAAAATGTTATTAAAGTGAAGTTCACATAACATAAAATTAGTATTTAAAATGGAACAATTCAGGCCTTGGCCAGTGTTTCTCAGTGGTTAGAGCATCAGCCCACAGACCAATGAGTCTCTGGTTCGATTCTGGACAAGGGCACGTACATCGGTTGCAATTAGACCCCGGCCCTGGTGGGGGTTGTGCTGTAGGCAACTAGTCAATATGTCTCTCTCACATCAGTGTTTCTCTCTGTCTCCCTCTCTTTCCCTTCCTCCCACTCTATCTGAAGATAAATGGAAAAATATCCCCAGATGAGGATTAAAAATAATAATAATAATAAATAAAATGGAACAATTCAGGCCCTGGCCAGGTAGTTCAGTTGGTTAGAGCATTGTTCTGATAAGCCAAAGTTGTGGGTTTTATCCCCAGTCAGAGCACATACAAGAAGCAACCAAAGAATACATGAATAAGTGGAACAACAAATCAATCTCTGCCCTCCCCTCTTGCCCTCTCTTTCTCTTTCTTTCTCTAACAATCAATTTTAAAAAATTTAAATTGAACAATTGATTACAGATACCTTTTGAAGCACAAAAATTTTGAATTTTGCTGGTCTAATTTATCAATTTTTTCTTGGATATCAATTTATAAATTATGCTTTTCCAAAAAATATGTTCTTAATGACTTTTTAGAGAGAGAGAAACATCGACGTGAGAGAGAGAGAGAGACATCCATCGCCACCTCCTGCACACCCCCTACTGGGGATCAAGCCCAAAACCTGAGCATGTGCACTGACTGGGAATCAAACCAGGACCTCTCAGTCCATAGGGTGATGCTCAATCCACTGAGCCACACCAGCCGGGCTGGATAATGCTTTTGATGTCACATTTAAGAAATTTTTGCCTAACCCAAGATCTTAAAGACTTTTTCCCAATGTCTTCTAAAAATTTTATAATTTGACTCTTCTCTTTAGGTTCCTGATCCATTTAGAGTAATTTTTTGCATATGATGTGAAATAGGGATATAGTTAATCATTTTACATGTGGATATTTTAACATATTTTGGGTTCTGTTATTGGTTTTTAGAGAGTGAGTAAGGGAGAGGGAGAGAGAGAGAGGGAAACATTGATGTGAGAGAGATCTGCTGACTCCTGCAGACCCCCTGCTGGGGATGGAGCCTTAACCAGGAATAGAACCGGCAACCTTTCTGTGCACTGGACAACGCTCCAACCAATTGAGCCACCTGGCCAGGGTGAACATATGTATTTTTAATTTTAATAGATATGACCAAATTGTCTTCCCACCACACAGTTGGCATCACAACAGTCAGCAGTGAGCCTGGTTGTTTCTCACACCTTTGCTAACACAACTGAGATAACAAACTTTTTGTTCTTGGTCAATCTAATAGTGAAAATATAGTGTCTCAATAGTTTTTTTTTTTTAAATATGTTTTTATTGATTAAAATTTCTTTTTTTTAATTGATTTTAGAGAGAAAGGAAGTGAGAGGAAGAGAGAGATAGAAACATCGATGAGAGAGAACATGGATTGGGCGCCTCCTGTATGCCCTGACCTGGAATCGAACCAGGACCTCTCAGTCCATGGGACCACAATCAATCCACTGAGCCACATTGGCCAGGCATGTCTCAATAGTTTTAATTTGCTAAGTCCCTATTTTAGCCACATCCTAAGCATTATCTGTGAAATGATCAGCTCCTTGTATTAGCTGCCTACTGTTTTAGTATACACACTAAGAAACACAATTACTAAGATTTAAGAAATTACCATACAATCTACCAAAATATTTACAGATAAAATGATATGCTGTGTGGGATTTGCTTCCAAATAATTATCAGAGGAGGTAATGGATGAAAGCTATTGTTAATAAGTTGATATTGGAAGCTGGCTGAAGTTGGAAATTCATTATACTATTTTGTTTTCTTTTAGATACCCTTGAAACTTTTCATAATGGAAAGGTTTTGGGGGTTTTTTTTTTTTGATACTTTTTTTGTTAATCCTCACCTAAAGATATTTTTCCATTGATTTTTATTTTATTTATTTATTTTTAAATCCTCACCCGAGGGTATTTTTCCATTCATCTTCAGATAGAGTGGGAGGAAAGAGAGAAACATCGATGTGAGAAAGACACATCAACTGGTTGCCTCCCACATGACCCCAACCAGGGCCGGAGACTAACCACAACCGAGGTACGTGCCCTTGACTGGAATCAAACCCAAGACTCTTTGGTCTGCGGGCTGAGCCAAACCAGACAGGGCTCCATTGTTTTTCATTTTATTTTATTTTATTATTTATTTATTTATTTATTTATTTTTTTATCCTCAACCGAGGACATTTTTCGATATTTTGTTCAGATAGAATGGGAGGGGGAGAGAGAGAAACATCGACGTGAAAGGGACACATCGAGTAGTTGCCACCCACACGACCCAGTCAGGGCCGGGGACAAACTGCAACCGAGGTATGTGCCCTTAGCGGGAACCAAACCTAGGTCTCTCCAGACCGCAGGCCAACGCTCTAACCACTGAGCAAAACCGGCCAGGGCTGTTTTTTAGATAAGAGTAGAAGGGAAGAGAGAGAGAGAGAGAGAGAGAGAGAGAGAGAGAGAACCCTTACATTGACTAGTTGCCTCCTGCAACTGGGGCTGGAGGTCGAACCCGAGACCCCTCGGTCTGTGGGCTGACATTCTTTTTTTTTTTTTTTATCCTCACCCGAGGATATTTTTCCTTTTTTTGTACAGATAGAGTGGGAGGGAGAGAGAGGAAGGGAGAGAGAGAGAAACATCGACGTGAAGGGACACATCGAGTGGCTGCCACCCGCACGACCAACCAGGGCCGGGGACAAACCGCAACCGAAGTAGGTGCCCTTAGCGGGAACCGAACCCGGGTCTCTCCAGACCGCAGGCTGACGCTCTAACCGCTGAGCCAAACTGGCCAGGGCTGTGGACTGACATTCTTAATCGCTGAGCCAAATGGCCAGGGTAAAAAAGTTGTTTTTTTTTAAAATGAATATTTATGGCAACACCTAAAATAATCTTGTGTACATCCATTAATGCACAACCCCTTAGCAGACACTAGCTTAGAGGTTAACAAAGAGGGCACTAGACTCATACTGACCAAATGTCATTCTTGCTTCCACCAGGTACTAGCTGATCTCAGGCAAGTTGTCAAACCTCTCTGGGACACAGTTGCTTAATCTGAAAAACGAAGGGGTAACTTTAAATGAACACTTACTATGGTTCTATAGTGTGTTTACATTCTCTCATTTTATCCTCCACACAACCCTAAGAGGTAGAGGTAAATTAGTCTTATTTTACAGATGAGGAAACAGCTTGAATGCTGGTGACTGAACCATTTGACCTTGAGGGACCTACTCCTCCTCCCTCGAAATTTTGAAGGTCCTCAAGGACTGGAAACAAGGTCACACATTCCTTTGTATTTCAAATTATACCCTTTGCCACCTCAGGAGAAGTTTATAAGAATCAGGGATGCAAGAATCAGGGATGAATTCTAAGATTCTCAGGAGCATTTCTGGACACACCTTCCCAGCTTGCATATTGTATAAGGTGACCTGGATGCTTGTCAGTTGATTCTATCTCTGCCTGAGGAATTTGCAGGCATGGCTTTAATTTGTGTTAATGATGTTTAGGATGGACATATCCCAGTGAGAACTGTAGAACCCTGGCCAGTTTGGCTCAGTGGTTAGAACATGGGCCCGCGAACTAAAGAGTTACGGGTTCGATTCTGACTGGGGGCACGTGCCTCAGTTTTAGTTCATACCTGGCCTTGGTCAGGGTCGTGTGGGAGGCAGCTAGTCGATGTGTCTCTCTCACATCGATATCTCTCTCTTTCTCTTTCTCTGTTTCTCCTTCTCTCCCCTTCCCACTCTATCTGGAGATATATGAAAAAATAACCTCGGTGAGGATTTAAAAAAAATAACTGTACACAAGAAATTATTCTGACCTGCAATCTGTAGAGATGGGCCTGTGGGTCTTTCCTGGAGGGAAGGACAACTTTAGATTTGAAAGTCAGGAAAGCGGGAATTGAGGATAATGAATAGGACTAGAAGAATTCCTGACATGCTGTTTATTTTCTAAGGAATTTTCTCAGTCCTGCAATTGCTCTTCTGACTCTCATTTCTCCCAAAATGCAGGAGGAGGTGCTGAGAGCACCTTATGGCTATTTATTTATTTTTGAATTTTCAAATTTGTTAAGAAAGCTGTCGATTTGAACAGGAGGGAAATTTTATTCCAAAAAGATCATCTACAGGAAAATAGCCAAAAAGTCGCAGGATGCATGTTACACTTCCCTAAGTCCGAAAGCGGCTAGAAAGGCAGCCTGGGAGACCCTGTGCCAACCTGGGAAGGCCCTGCACATCCTCTGAATTCCTGAATTTGAAACTTCATTGCACAAAAGGCCACTTGGAATGTATATCAAAACCCTCCAGTCAAAACCAGTTTTTCAAACTAAAGAGGTGACCTTCGAAGGCTTCACAGTGTGGAATCTGTGCCGACTTTGGTCCCTGTGGGAGGACAGCAGCGTTCACACTCAGGCCACTAAATGCAGGAGCCACCCTGTGAAGGCTGCAGGAGGGCACTGAGCCAGAGGAGGCACTGAGCGATGATAAAGAGGTACGGGTCCCTGTCCAAGGCAATCATTTGAATTCCAGCTTTTTTAGTGTCTTTCAAGGACAAACAATTTAACTTATCTTACAATGAACGTTGTGGAATAAGAATGGAAGACACGCATCACAGAATTGCTATTTTCATGTTCAGTAACTTTTTAAAAAAAATCTATGGCTTTACAGCAATCTTGAAAAAGAAGGACAAAGTAGGTGGGATCACAATACTAGATACCAGGTTATACTACAAAGCAACTGTAATCAAAACAGCCTGGTACTGGCACAAGAACAGGCATATAAACCAGTGGAACAGAACAGAGAACCCAGAAGTGGACCCAAGACATTATGCTCAATTAATATTTGACAAAGGAGGCAAGAGCATACAATGGAGTAAAGACAGC
This sequence comes from Molossus molossus, assembly GCF_014108415.1. Taxonomy (NCBI): domain Eukaryota; kingdom Metazoa; phylum Chordata; class Mammalia; order Chiroptera; family Molossidae; genus Molossus; species Molossus molossus. The sequence continues at coordinate 21,162,993 of NW_023425399.1, read as the reverse complement.
CTCTTTAAAAAATGGTGTTGGGCCCTGGCCAGTTTGGCTCAGCGGTTAGAGCGTTGGCCTGCGGTCCAGAGAGACCCGGGTTCAGTTCCCGCTAAGGGCACGTACTTCGGTTGCAGTTTGTCCCCGGCCCTGGTTGGTCATGCGGGTGGCAGCCACTCGATGTGTCCCTTCACGTTGATGTTTCTCTCTCTCTCTCTCCCTTCCTCTCTCTCCCTCCCACTCTATCTGTACAAAAAATGGAAAAATGTCCTCGGGTGAGGATAAAAAAAAAAAAAAAAAAAAAATGGTGTTGGGAAAATTGGACGGCTACATGCAAAAAAAATGAAACTAGACTATCAACTTACACCACACACAAAAATAAACTCAAAATGGATAAAAGACTTAAATGTGACCCGTGAATCCATAAAAATTCTAGAAGAAAATGTAGGCAACAAAATTTTGGACATCATATGCAGCAGGATTTTCACTGATACATGACCTAAGGCAACAGAAACAAAGGAAAAAATGAACACATGGGACTACATCAAACTAAAAAGCTTCTGCACAGCAAAAGAAACAACCATCAAAATGGAAAGGCAAGCCACTGTATGGGAGAGCATCATTGCTAATGATACATCAGATAAGGGGTTAATTTCCAAAATATATAGAGTACTCATACAACTCAACAAAAGGAAGACAAAGAACCCAATTAAAAAATGGGCAGACGAGCTGAAGAGACACCTCTTCGAACAGGACATACATATGGTCAAGAGACATATGAAGAAATGCTCAACATCACTAATCATCAGAGAGATGCAAATTAAAACAACAATGAGGTATCACCTCACACCTGTCAGAATGGCCGCCATCAACAAATCATCAAACAACAAGTATTGGTGAGGGTGTGGAGAAAAGGGGACCCTGGTACACTGCTGGTGGGAATGCAGACTGGTGCAGCCACTATGGAAAACAATATGGTGTTACCTCAAAAAATTAAAAATTGGCCCTGGCCGGTTTTGCTCAGCGGTTAGAGCGTTGGCCTGCAGTTCAGAGAGACCCGGGTTCAGTTCCCGCTAAGGGCATATACCTAGGTTGCAGTTTGTCCCCGGCCCTGATTGGGTCGTGTGGGTGGCAGCTACTTGATGTGTCCCTTTCACGTTGATGTTTCTCTCTCTCTCTCTTCTTTCCACTTTATCTGAACAAAAAATAAAAAAATGTCCTCGGGTGAGGATAAAAAAAAAAAGAAAAAATTAAAAATTGAACTTCCATTTGACCCAGTGATCCCACTTCTAGGAATATACCCTAAGAAGCCTGAAACACCAATCAGAAAGAATATATGTACCCCCATGTTCATAGTAGCACTATTTACAATAGCTAAGATCTGGAAACAGCCCAAGTGTCCATCAGTAGGTGAATGGATAAAAAAGCAGTGGTACATATACACAATGGGTACTATGCAGCTGTAAGAAAGAAAGATCTCTTATCCTTTAAGACGACATGAAGGGACCTGGAAAGTATTATCCTAAACGAAACAAGACAAGCAGAAAAAGACAAATACCACATGATCTCACTTATTTGTGGAATATAATGAACATAACAGTCTGAGGAATAGGGTAGACCCAGAGACTTGGAAGTAGGGTACAGACTGACAACCCTCAGAAAAGGGATGGTGGGGGGAGGGAAGAGATAAACCACATAACTTATATGCATGTACACATAACCAATGGACATGGACAACAAAGCCGGGGACGGGGTGGGGGGATGGGGAGGAGGGTTTCAATGGGGTAAAAAAGGAGAAACAACTGTAACAAAAATTAAATAAAAAAAAAAAAGAAAGTGAAAAAAAAGAAAATAAAAAATCTGTGGCTTTTATAAAAATGTTTTCCAGTAGATCATTAGAGTCCATAGAACAGCAAGGAGTTCACCAAGAAGGAAGGGCTGCATAGAAACCTCAGGTGTGACTCTCACTATAGAGATGCTCCTCGTTGTGGTTGGCTAATAATACTGTTCTAGGTCATGACATTAGTATCTCATGATAAATATTTTTACTGTGAAGACTGAATATTTAAAGGCACAGTGTCATTTTAAAATCCAATAAGTAGCCCTGGCAAGTTTGCTCAGTGGTTAGAATGTTGGGCTTCGGAATGAAGAGTCACAGGTTCAATTCTTGGTCAAGGGCACATACTAACCAATCGATGTGTCTCTCTCACATTGATGTTTCTCTTTCTCTCTCTGCCCCTCCCTTCCTTCTATTTTATTTAAAAATTAATGGAGCCCTGGCCAGTTGCTCAGTGGTTAGAGCATTGGCCCGTGGACCAGAGAGTCCCAGGTTTGGTTCCTGCTAAAGGCACATACTTTGGTTGCAGTTTGTTCCCCGCCACCGTTGGGGTCAAGTGGGTGGCGACCACTTGGTGTGTCTCTCTCACATCAATGTTTCTCTCTCTCTCTCTTCCTCTCTCCCTCCCACTGTATCTGAAGATAAATGCAAAAATGTCCTTGGGTGAGGATAAAAAAAAAAATTAATGGAAAATGCCTACCTGGTTTTGCTGCTTTTCTGGGTCTGGAGCCAAAATATAACTGAGGCCTAGATGTTATCTCTATGGAGGTGACCTTTTGTATCCGCTGTAAATTGCTCTGTCAGTTTGTTCAGCTATGTGTCTTGGTTTTCCTGTTCCAATTTCTGGCTTACGGGCCTGTCTCACCTTCAGAATGATGTCCACATTTTCTGGAATGTTGATAGTGTAATTGCTGAGAATGGTCTTCGTCCTCAAAGTAAACGTGGCAAAGAGCACAAAATGTGTTCTTTTTTTTTATTCTCACCCGAGGACATTTTTCCATTTTTTGTTCAGATAGAGTGGGAGCGAGAGAGAGAGAGAGAAACATTGACATGAAAGGGACATATTGAGTGGTTGCCACCCGCAGGACCCATCCAGGGCCGGGAACAAACTGCAACCGAAGTACGCACCCTTAGTGGGAACCGAACCTGGGTCTCTCTGGACCGCAGGCTGACACTCTAACCGCTGAGCCAAACTTGCCAGGGCACAAAATCTGTTCTTTACATTGATTCAAGAGGCCCATTATGAAGTAGTTGAAAGACAGTCCTGGGTTTAAATCCCAAGTCTGTTTCTTGCATCGTCTGTGAATTTTGGCAAGTTTTGAGTTTCACCTAACCCTCTGAAACTCTGTTTTCACCTCTAGAAAAGTGGTCATTGCAATGCATCCTATCTCATGGGAATGACTACAGGCACATCTAGTTTAGGGTATACAGTGAGCACCCAATAAATGTTTCTGTCTCCTCTTAATATTTACAAAGACATTTTCATTCAGGCATTTTTCTGAGTACCCTTAAGATATTACTACATACCAGAGGAAATACAGGGATGGATAAGACCAGGTTTTTGCCCTTGAAGGGCTTGTTTGGGGAGGGAAGAAATCTTAAAGATTAAATGGTCCAGTCCACTGCTTTTAGATTAGAAAAACACATGTGACTTCAATTTCCAGATGTCAGCAGAAACCAAGAAAGGCCAGGTCATATAGCAAGTAAATACTAGGGAGGGGACTAGAACCCAATTAGGAGAAATATTGAGACAGAAGCACTGAGAGAGATTTTGGAAATAAAATTATGTTAGTTTGTAGCTCAAAAGAAAGGAACATGTAGGAAATGGAGATGCCTGCAAATGGATCAGGGGTTTATAGATCCAGCCCTGAAGTTGGGCTGCATTTTGCTTTGAAAGATCTCCCCTTCCTTGCCCAACATTTTATTATGACAAATTTCAAACATGTAGAACAGTTGAAAGAATTGTACAGTGACTATCCATTTCCCACCACCTAGATTCTACAATTGTTCACAGTTTGCTACATTTGCTTTGTCACACATTCATTCAGCGATTCCCTCCACCCCTCTGCCCACTCATCTTATTTTGTGGTACATTTCAAAGAAACTACAGAGTTCACTTTACCCCTAAACACTTAATACTTATTATTACCTAGAGTTCAGACTGTATTTTTTAAGTTAAATTTACATACACTGACCTCAGTTATACTATTTACTGAATTTTGACAAATGCATACAACTGTGTAATCCACACTCCTAACAAGATACTAAAAGAACTATTTCAAAATTGCCCCCCTTCAGAGGCAACCACTATTGTGATTTTTTTCCATCTCTGATTAGATTTTACCTAATCTAGAACATCACACAAATTGACATGTAGTGTGTACTCTTTTGTATAAGGCTTCTTTCTTTTAGCATAATATTTGAGGCTTATGTATTTTATTTTGTGTATTAGTAATTTGTTCTTTTTTACCACTTAGTAGTATTCCACTGTAGGAATTAACATACCACAGTTTATCCATTTTCCTGTTGAGACAAACAGTAGTTTTAAACACTTTGAATTGAGTGCCAATGTTTTAGACTTGAGTTCAAATCTTGACTCTGCCACTTGCTAGATATGTGACCATGGGCCGGTTACTTTTCCTCTTTCAGACTGTTTCCCCATCTGCATAATGGGAAAAATTATAGGTATTGCTTATTGAGTGCTTGCTATGAGCTTGCCTGGCACTCCTCTAAGTGTTCCACATGCTCATTTAATCCTTACCATGACCCATGAGATAGGATATAATAACCATTCCCATTTTATAGATGGGGAAACTGAGCACCCTATCTAGTTTGCTGGGAGTGTTCAATGAGATAGTGTATGTAAAACACTTAGGACTCTATTTGGCAATTACAGTGTAGAAAGAAAAACATTTGCTGTTATTTTTCTTTCAACTTACTGGCCCTTGGAGGGATTTATTATACCTGATGGAGAAAATGTATAAAGCACAGGGACTAGGGTTGCCAAATAAAATGCAGGCTGCCCTGTTGAATTTGAATTTAAATTTAAATTTGAGTTTTAGATAAACAATGAAAATAATTGTAGTAGCCCTGGCCGGTTTGGCTCAGCGGTTGGAGCGTCACCCTGCGGACCAAAGACTCCCGGGTTCGGTTCCTGCTAGGTGCACATACCAAAAAAAAAAAAGAAAGAAAGAAAATAGTTGTAGTGTAGTATGTCACATCAATATTTGTCTCCTATTTATCTGAAATTCAGATTTAAGTGAGCATCCTATATTTTTTATTTTCAAAATCTGGCAACACTACCTGGGAGGGTGTGATGAGGGATGGAACTTTTATACCTCATTTAATTAATTTAATTAATTAATTTATTTTTATCCTCACCCGAGGACATTTTTCCATTTTTTGTTCAGATAGAGTGGGAGTGAGAGAGAGAGAGAGAGAGAGAGAGAAACATCGATGTGAAAGGGACACAGTGAGTGGTTGCCACCAGCACGACCCAACCATGGCCTGGGACAAACTGCAACCAAGGTACATGCCCTTAGCAGGAACTGAACCCTGGTCTCTCTGGACCACAGGCCAACGCTCTAACTGCTGAGCCAAACTGGCCAGGGCGAGGATACAGTCTTAAGAAAGTGGAAGTGATGGGGCCATGAACTTAGGTCTTAAGTGGACTTTTTGGATCTGGATCTCAGGCTTCCAGAGTCTCATCCAGTGTCTTTTCTCTATCAGTACAATTTTCAAGTCTTCCCCTGCCTCTGGTAGTGGAATACAGAAGAATGGCTCCAGGGCATAGGGGGACAGCAGTATGACTAAGTGTTCTGTAGAAAGCCAGTAAGTAATAGGTGGTATGAGGGCCACTGAGGTTTCTCTTCTCACTCTTTTCCAGCTCTGCATCCCTGCTTCCTACCCTCCTTCTTCCCCAGAGGCCTAGAAAGCTCCTTTTTTTTTTTTGCTGGTGGGGACCTCCTTCAGGCTTCCTGCCCCCTGCTCTAGCAGGGCTGGGTCCTATCCCAGGCTGACCTGAGTGTTGAAGGTAGAAGGAAGGCGTCGGTGGCTCAAGGCTTTACTGGCCACTAGTTCTGCATTCTGACCAGTCCAACACTAGACTGACTTCTGAATTGGGAACCTGGAAACCAGAGCCACGCAGCATGGGAGATGAGGAGATGGCCAGGCTGGGATTCTCTGCCCTAACCAACTCAGCTTCTTTTTGGAGAACCACCAACTACCTACCCTGGATTTTCTAGAGTCTTCACAACAGTGTAGGAGGTAGGATTCATGATTCTCACTTAGAGATTTGGACAGTGAGATTCAGAGGATTTGCCTAAGATCCCCGAAGCAAGCTTTTGATAGGATTAGGTCCTTGATCCATATACCTCTGAAAAAGCCTAAATTATTAACTCTGCTCAGTACTGCCTCCCACATTGGAGATAATCTGCCCTGTTGGTATTAGCAAGGTTAAAATAGCATAGTCCAGTAGTTCTCAAAATGTGATTTCTGAATATCAACCTCACCAGGGAACTTGTTAGAAATGCACATTCTTTGACCTGATTCCAGAATTCCCTGACTTAGAAATTCTGAGGGTTATACCTGGCAACCTGAATTTTGTTAAGCCCTCCAGGTGATTCTAATGCACTCAAAGTTTGAGAAATTTTGGCATGTAGTAGAAAGAGATGCAATTGTGGAACAAAGCGATTATACAGTTAAAACATATTTATTTTAAGTAAACTTTTATTGACCTAGTATAAGTACAGAAAAATACACAAATCACAAGTATATACAGCTTGATGAATTTTTACAAAGTGAACATGCCTGTGTACCAGCACTCAGATCAAGACAGAGAACATTATTATTAGCTCTGAGAAGCCCCTTTTGTGGTTTCTTCCTGATACTACTACCTCCCTTCAAAAGGTAATCACTATCCTGACTTCAAACACCATAGATTAATTTTGTCTAACAATATATAGTTTAAAAAATTGTAGAAGAAGTCCTGGCCAGTCTTGCTCAGCGGTTAGAGCGTTGGCCCGCGGACCAGCAAGTCCGGGTTTGGTTCCTGCTAAAGGCACATACCTCGGTTGCAGTTTGTCCCTGGCCCTGGTAAAGGTTGTGTGGGTGGCAACCAGTCGATGTGTCTCTCTCGTATTGATGTTTCTCTCTGTCTCTCTTCCTCCCACTCTCCCTCCCTCCTGCTCTATCTGAAATGCAAAAATGTCCCCGGGTGAGGATAAAAAAATATATATTTCATACCTTTGCCCAACCAATGTGGCTCAGTGGGCTGAACTTTGTCCCATGGACTGAGAGATCCCAGTTTGATTCCCGGTCAGGGCACATGCCCTGGTTGTGGGCTCGATCCCCAGTGGGGGTTGTGCAGGAGGCAGCTGATCAATGTTTTTAACTCTCTCTCCCTTTCTCTCTATCTAAAAAAACAAACCAACAAAAAATAACTTCATACATTTAAGGAATGCTCTGTTTCCCAAACTTACCTGGTGACAAGAATCACCTGGGGTATTCTACCAGGGACTGTATCTTCAGATATTAACAATGGACCCGGTTTTGACATACTGTCCAAGCTGTCCTACAATACAGCCTTTAACAAAACTAGGCTGTCCTGAACCCCTGGAAATAGAATTATTTACCTTTATACCAAGAAGGCTGGGAAAACACCAAAATCTGCATGTGGTGTGTGCCCAGGCCGACTTTGCGGATTTCTATGCGGTAAGACCTCATGTTCTAATGAGGTTGCCTAAAACAAAAAAACATGTCCGCAGGGCCTGTGGCGGATCTGTGTGTGCTAAATGCGTCTGAGGATCAAATGTACTTTCCTTATTGAGAAGTAGAAAATTATTGTGAAAGTATGGAAGACACAAGCACAGACAGTATCAGAAAGCTAACTTTAAAAATGAAGCTTTTGGCCCTGGCCAGTTTGGCTCAGCAGTTAGAACATCAACCTGTGGTCCAGAGAGACCCGGATTCGATTTCTGCTATGGGCGCATACCTCAGTTGCAGTTTGTCCTCTGCCCAGGTTGGTCGTACGGGTGGCAGCCACTTGATGTGTCCCTTTAATGTCGATGTTTCTCTCTCTCTCTCTCTCTTCCTCCCTCTCCCTTTCACTCTATCTGAACAAAAAATGGAAAAATGTCCTCAGGTGAGGATAAAAAAAATAAAAATGAAGCTTTTGGCCCACTTGGTGTGGCTCAGTGGCTGCATGTCGACCCATGTACCAAGAGGTTGCCAGTTTGATTCCCGGTCAGGGCAAAAAAAGTTTTGGACCCAATCCCCAGTAGGGGTCATGTAGGAGGAGGCCAATCAATGGTCTCTCTCATTGATGTTTCTATCTCTCTCTCCCTCTCCCTTCCTCTCTCTAAAAATCAGTAAAGAAAAAAAAATTTTTTTTTAAATGAAACTTTTGCCCTGGCCAATTTGGCTCAGCGGTTAGAACACTGACCCATGGACCAAAGGGTCATGGGTTCAATTCCCAGTCAAGGGCATGTACCTGGGTTGCAGGTTTCATCTCTGGTCTGGTTGGGGTTATGTAACTGGTCGATGTGTTTCTCTCACATCAGTTGATATGTCTCTCTCACATTGATGTTTCTCTCTCTGTCTTTCCCTCCCCTCTTTCTACTCTATCTAAAAATCAATGGATAAATATCTTCAGGTGAGGATTAACACACACAAACAACGAAGCTTTTTTTTGAGAAATAAACAAACAAAAGAATCACCTGGGACACTAGTTAACCCATATTCCTTAGATTATTTTCTTTTTAAATTAAATTTATTGAGGTGACATTGGTTAATAAAATTATATAGTTTCAAGTGTACAATTCTATAATACATCATCTGAATATTGCATTGTGTGTTTACTACCCAAAGTCAAATCTCTTTCTCTCACCATATATTTGACTCCCTTTAACCTTTATTACTTCCCCCCATGCCCATCCCTCTTTTCCTCTGGTAACCACCATACTGTTATGTGTCTGTTAGTTTTTGTTTGTCTTGTTTGTTCATTTGTTGCCTTCAGTTTTATATCCCACATATGAGTGAAATCATATGGTTCTTGACTTTTTCCATCTGACTTATTTTGCTTATCATGATATTCTCAAGATTCATCCATTTGGTCACAAATGGAAGTATTTCATCTCTTCTTATGGCTGAGTAGTATTCCATTGTATATACGTGCTACATCTTTATCTAATCATCTACCAAAGGACACTGGTTGTTTCCATGTCTTAGCCACTGTAAATAATGCTTCACTGAACATGGGGGTATATATATTTTTATGAATAAATTTTGAAAAATTTTCGGGTGGATACCCAGAAGAGGGGTTGCTGGGTCATATGGTAATTCTCCTTAATTTTTTGAAGAAGCTCCATACTGTTTTCCATAGTGGCTGTACTAGTTTACATTCCTACCTGCAGTGAATGAGGGTTCCTTTTTCTTCACAACCTCTTCAACACTTGTTATTAATTGTCTTGTTGATAATAGTAATTCTAACAGGTGTGAGGTGATATCTCATTGTAGTTTTAATTTGAATTTTCCTAATAGCTAGTGAACTTGAGCATCTTTTCTTCATCTGTTGGACATTTGTATGTCTTCTTCTTTTTCTTTTAATCTTTATTGTTGAATGTATTACTGATGTTCATTTTTCCCCTGTTGACCCCCTCCTCCCCACTCCTGCCCCCTCCCGCCTTTGCCCACACTGTTGTCTGTGTCCATTGGTTATGCATATAAGTTCTTTGGTTTATTTCAGTTAGTGCTTCTTTCACTTCTGACTGTGCCTCCTTCATTTCTGACTGGTCCTTTCTTATGCTCTTGAGGCCCTCACTAAGTTCACTGAGGTTCTCACTAAGTTCATTGAGCATCCTTATAAGTAATATTTTCAACTCAGCATCTGTTAAGTTGCTTATCTCCATTTCACTTAGTTCTTTTCCTGGGGTTTTGTTTTGTTCTTTCATTTTGGCCCTGTTTCTTTATCTCCTCATTTTGGCTGCCTCCCTGTGTTTGTTTCTATGTATTACTTAAGGAGAGGTCCATGGGGCTAGCTGAGACCAGATGCTGCTTATTTGAAAAAATTTGGGAAAACCTGAAGCAAAATCCAAGACAGGCCAATCCTGTGGTTAAGCAACTGGCAACAGTTTGGGTGGGCCTGAAAGTTGGATGGGGTGGGGCCTCGGGGAATCACCAGGGCGGGGCAACCAGTTTGAACCAGGTTGCTGGAGTCCCATATATGGCGGCTGTCTGCCACCTCAGAGAAGGGCTCACCAAAGGAACAAAGGCCTCTGACAGCACATTTGTCCCAGAGAAAGCCCCCTCTCCAGCCCTCATTCCAATGCCAAACAGCTCAGTTCTTCCCTCAAGCTGCCTCCCCTCCAAGCTTAGAGGTAGTGAATCTGATAAGTTCATGTGCGGGGCCTTTCAGAGGAGCTGCCTGGGGCTCCAGCCACCTCAGCCTCCCTCAGCCTCAGTTCCTGCTGGTTTTTCCAGCCAGAAGTTATGGGGACTTCTCTTCCTGGCACTGGAACCCTCAGCGGGGTACCTGGTGTGGGACTGGGACCCCTCAGTCCTCAGGGAGGACCTTCCCAGCCGAGGTAGCCTCCTGATTTAAAAAAAAATTTTTTTATCCTCGTTTGAAGACATTTTTTGATATTTTGGTCAGATAGAGTGGGAAGGAGAGAGAGGGAGAGAGAAACATCGACATGAAAGGGACACACCGAGTGATTGCCACCCACACGACCCAACCAGGGTCGGGGACAAACTTCAACTGAGGTACATGCCCTTAGCGGGAACCGAACCTAGGTCTCTCCAGACTGCAGGCCGACGCTCTAACCACTGAGCAAAATTGGCCAGGGCACCTCCTGATTTTTATCCGCCACACATGCATGTGGGACCAGCCCATCTGCCTCCGTCCCTTCTACCAGTCTCGATGTGGCTGCTTCCTTAATTCCGTAGTTGTAGGACTTCATTCAGCTTGATTTCAGGTGGTTTTGAATGATGGTTGTGTTAGCTCTTAACTTCCATATTACTTCCCTAAACCTCTCATTCCAAGAAACCAAAACCCATCACTCTTATCGTTTAACCTTTCCCTAAGCCTCTCATTCCAGAAAACTAAAACCCATAACTCTAGTCAGGAGGAACGGAATGATGGAACCACCCTAACCAACCCAAAACTGCAAACGGTCGCTTGATAAGAAAAACAAGTTTCAGGAGACCCCAGACCCGACCAATCGAAGATGACCACGTCTCCTCGGCTGAACGACCACCCCCCAGCCCTAAGTTTAAAAATCCCTAGTCTGTACAAGCCGGTTGCTACTCTCTCCTTAGAGGTAGTCCGGCAGGCTAATTCCCAATAAACCTGTACTTCTGGAGACCCTGCACTGCCTTGTTCCATCTCATTCTTACAGGTTGTTCTGTAGTTTAGTTGTAAATTTGATGTGGTTGTGGGAGGACACGATACCGCATTTGCTTACACCACCATCTTGACTGGAAGTCTTGTATGTCTTCTTGGGAGAGGTGTCTGTTCAGGTCCTCTGCCCATTTTTCAATTGGATTGTTTTTTGTTTTTAATCCTCACCTGAGGATATTTCCATTGATCTTCCCCCCCTTTATTGATTTTAGAGAGAGAGGGAGAGAGAGATAGAAACATCAATGAGAGAGAACGTCGATTGGCCACCTCCTGCATGCCCCCCACTGGGGATTGGGCCCACAACCTGGACATGTGTCCTGACCGGGAATCGAACTGGCGACCTCTTGGTGCATGGGTCGATGTTCAACCACTGAGCCACACCAGCCGGACTCCATTTATCTTCAGATAGAGTGAGAGGGAAAGAGAGAAAGAGAGAGAAACATCGATGTGATAGAGACACATGGATTGGTTACCTCCCACATGAACCCAACTAGGGCCATGAATGGAATTGTTACCCAGGTACGTGATCTTGACGAACCGAACGTGAGACTCTGGTCCGAAGGCTGACACTAACCGTTGAACCAAACTGGCCAGGGCTGGATTGTTTATTTGTTTTTGTTGTTAATTTGTATGAATTTTTTATATATTTTGGTTATTAACCCCTTATCAGAGGAGTTATTTGCAAATATCTTCTCTCATTTGGTTGGTTGCCTTTTTGTTGAGGGTTTCTTTTGCTGTGCTGAAGCCTTTTAGTTTGATATAGTCCCATTCATTTATTTTTGCTTTTACTTCCCTTGCCTTTGAAGTCCAATTAATAAATTTTTTTCTAAGACCAAGGTCCATAAGTTTAGTACTTATATTTTCTTCTATGTAATTTATTGCTTCAGGTCTTATGTTTAGGTCTTTGATTAATTTATGTGGATGGTGACCAATAACATGTCTAGCTTCATTTTTTTGCATGTGGCTTTTCAATTTTCCTGGCACCATTTATTAAAAAGGCTTTATTTTCTCTACTATATGTTTTTGTCTCATTAGTAAAAAATTAGTTGTCCGTTTACATGGTGGGTTTATTTCTGGCTCTTGATTGTGTGTGTCTGTTTTTCTGCCAATACCATGCTGTTTTGATTATTGTCATTCTATAGTATAATTTGAAGTCCAGGAGTGTGATACTGCTGGCTTTGTTCTTTTTTCTCAGGATTATTTTGGCTATTCAGGGTCTATTGTGGTTCCATACAAATCTGATGACTTTATGTTCTATTTCTTTAGAAAATGTCACTGCAATCTTGATGGGGATTGCATTAAATCTGTATATTGCTTTGGGTATTTTCTTCAGTTTCTTTGTAATTATGTCTTGTAGTTTTTCAGTGTATTGGTCCTTTACATCTTTTGTTAAGTTTATTACTAGGTATTTTTTGTTGTTGTTGCAATTGCAAATGGAATTTTTTTCTTTTGTTTATTTTCCCCCTGAGGTTTCATTGTTAGTATACATGAATGCAATGGATTTTTGTACATTGATTTTTGTATTCTATAACATTGTGTTTGTTTATTGTTTCTAATTGTTTTTTGGTAGAGTCTTTAGGGTTTTCTATATAAAGAATCATGTCATCTGCAAAATGTGACAATTTTACTTCATTTCCAATTTGGATGCCTTTTATTTTTTTTATCTTGTCTGATTGCTCTTTTAGTACTATGTTGAATAACAGTGGTGAGAGTGGACATCCTTGTCTTGTTCCTGATCTTAGAGAAAAAGCTTTCCCTTTTTTTGTAATTGAGTATGATATTAGCTGAGGGTTTGTCAAGGACTTCATTATGTTGAGGTACTTCCTTTTATACACATTTCAAAAAAATGTGAGGAAGGGAGAGGGAGAAAGAGATAGAAACATCGATGAGAAAGAACATCGATTGGCCACCTCCTACATACCCCCCACTGGGGATCGGGCCCACAACCTGGGCATGTGGCCTGACCGGGAAGCTAACCAGTGACCTCCTGATGCGTGGGTCAATGCTCAACCACTGAGCCACACTGGCCAGGCCATACACATTTTATTGAGTATTTTAATCATAAGTCAATCTTGTATCTTGTCAAAAACTTTTTCTACATCTACTGATATGATTACATGATTTTTATCCTTTATTTTGTTAATGTGGTGTATCACATTGATCGATTTGCATATGTTGAACCATCCTTGTGCCCCTGGAAAAAAAACCTCACTTGATTGTGATGTATTATCTTTTTTTATTTTTTTAAATTATCTTTTAAATGTATTGTTATATTTGATTTGCTAGTATTTTATTTAGTATTTTTGCATCCAGGATCATCAGAGATAATGGTCTGTAGTTTTCTTTTATGTGTGTGTCATCCTTGCCAGATTTTGATACCAGGGCAATGTTGACCTCATAAAATATGATAGAAATATTGCCTCTTTTTCAATTTTTTGGAAGTTTGAGAAGGATAGGTATTAAATCTCCTTTGAATGTTTTATAGAATTCACTAGTGAAACCATCTGGTCCTGCACTTCTACTTTTGGGGAGGTTTTTGATGGTTGTTTCAATTTTCTTACTGTTGATTGGTCTATTTAGCCCTGGCTGGTTTGGTTCAGCAGTTAGAGCGTCAGCCCTCCAGAGAGACCTGTGTTCAGTTTCAGCTAAAGGAACATACCTTGTGTAAGGTATCTCACCAAGGAAGAAAGAGAAACGGAGCTGCAAAGGCGGTCAAAAGTTTTATTGAAGCGTTTCCAGGAGAGGTTCACTGGTCCACGTGGCGGGGGCCAGAGAAGTTGCGCTGCTACTTTTGCCCAGGGAAGATTTATAGGGACGTTAGGGACCTGGGTGGGGTGATTACGTGTGGCGTCAGGTGACTGGCTAGCTGCTGGGGAGATTCGAACGTGGCGTATGTTGATTGGCTGGGAAGGGTGGTGGGACATGACCAAGAGTGTCATCTCAGCCACATCCCGGTAAGGCAGAGCCTCCCAAGTTAGGTTTCAATTTCTCCTCTGGCCATCTATTTCTGGGTCATGCGACTTCCTGGTCATTAAATTCCCCGCGCTTGCCGGCCTTACACCTTGGTTGCAGTTTGTCCCTGGCCCGTTTGGGGTCATGTGGGTGGCAGCCAGTCGATGTGTCTCTCTCAAATCGATGTTTCTCTCTCTCTCTTCCTCCCTCTTTCCCTCCCGCTCTATCTGAAGATGAATGCAGAAATGTCCTCGAATGAGGATTAAAATAAATAAATAATTTAAAAAAAGATTTTCTAGTTCTTCATGATTCAGTCTAAGAAGGTTGTATAAAGGGTGGGGCAAAAATAGGTATACAGTTCATATGGAAAATAATATAATAATAAATAATAATACAAGAATAGCCCTGGCCAGTTTGGTTCAGTGGTTAGAGCATCAGCCCACCAACCAGAAAATCCCAGGTTTGGTTCCCTCTAAGGGCACGCACCTCAGTTGCAATTTGTCCCTGGCCCCGGTTGGGGTCATGTGGGTGGCAACCACTTGATATGTCTGTCTCACATTGATGTTTCTCTGTCTCTCTTCCTTCCTCTCTCCTTCCCGCTTTATCTGAACATAAATGCAAAAAAAGTCCTTGGGTGAGAATAAAAAAAAAAATAATACAAGAATAAACTATGTGTTTCATATACTCATAACTGTAAATCTACTTTTGCCTCACCCTGTATTTCTAAGAACTTGTCCATTTCTTCTGTTATTGAATATGGTGGTATATAGTCTTTCATAGTATTCTTATATGAGTCTTTGTATTTCTTTGGTGTCCATTGTAACTTCTCTTTCATTACTGATTTTGAGTCTTTTCTCTTTTTCCCTTAGTGAGTCTAGCCAGAGGGTTGTCAATTTTATTAATCTTGTCACAAAACCAGCTCTTTGTTGCATTAAATTTTTTTTTTAATGAGTGCTGTTTTATTTTTTATTTATTTTTTTATCCTCACCAAAGGACATTTTTCCATTTTTTGTTCAGTTAGAGTGGGAGGGAGAGAGAGGAAGAGAGAGAGAGAAACATCGAAATGAAACTGACACATTGAGTGGTTGCCACCCACACGACCCAACCAGGGCTGGGGACAAACTGCACCTGAGGTATGTGCCCTTAGTGGGGAACCGAACCTGGGTCTCTATGGACCGCAGGCCAATGCTCTAACTGTTGAGCCAAACCAGCCAGGGCACATTAATTTTTTTGTATTGTCCTTTTGTTCTCTATTTCATTGAATTCAGCACTAATTTTGCTTATTTCTTTCCTTCTGCTGATTTTTGGCTGGCTCTGTTCTTTCTTATTTATTTAATTAAAAAAATTTTTTTCTTTTATTAATTTTTAGAGAGAGCAAGATAGAGGGAGAGAGAGATAGAAACATCAATGAGAGAGAACATCGATTGGCCGCCTCCTACATACCCCACATTGGGGATTTGGCCCACAACCTGGGCATGTGCCCTGACCAGGATCGAACTAGCGACCTCTTGGTGCATGGATGAAAGCTCCTTCCTTCCTTCCTTCCTTCCTTCCTTCCTTCCTTCCTTCCTTCCTTCCTTCCTCCCTCCCTCCCTCCCTCCCTCCCTCCCTCCCTTCCTTCTTGTATCCTCACCGGAGGATTTTTTTCTTTTTTGCATTTATCTTCAGGTAGAGCAGGAGGGAGAGAGGGAGGAAGAGAGAGAAACATCAACGTGAGAGAGACACATCGAGTGGTTGCCACCCACATGACCCTAACCGGGGCAGGGGACAAACTGCAACTGAGGTACCTGCCCTTAGTGGGAACCGAACCCAGGACTCTCTGGTCCATGGGCTGATGCTCTAACCACTGAGCAAAACCGACCAGGGCTGCATTTGTTCTTCTTTTTCTAAAAGCTGTAAAGTTAGGTTGTTTATTTGGGATTTTTTCTTGTTTCTTGAGATAGGCCTGTAATTATATAAAATTCCCTCAACAACAACAAAAAAAACAAAATTCCCTCCTGTTACCACTTCTGCTACATCCCAAACGTTAAAAAAAAATTTTTTTTCCCTTTATTGATTTTTTTAGAGAGAGAGGAAGTGAGAGACAGAAACATCGATGAGAGAGAACATCGATTGGCCACCTCCTGCATGCCCCCAGCTGGAGATCCGGCCCACAACTTGGGCATGTGGTCCTGACCTCTCAGTGCATGGGTTGACGCTCAACTGCTGAGCCACACCAGCTGGACACCTTTTTTAATCTTGAAATCTATTTTGTCATATATAAGTATGGCTACTACCTGCTTTGAAAATACATTTTTTTTTTTTTGAAAATACATTTTTAATGGGAGAAAAATTGGTTGGAGGTGGAGCAGAAATTTGTAAAAACATTTATTTATTTATTTTTTATCTTCACCCGAGGACATTTTTCCATTTTTTGTTCAGATAGAGTGGGAGGGAGGGAGAAGAGAGAGAGAGAGAGAGAAACATCGACATGAAAGGGACACAACAAGTGGCTGCCACCCGCACGACCAACCAGGGCCGGGGACAAACTGCAACCGAGGTACGCGCCCTTAGTGGGAACCGAACCCGGGCCTCTCTGGACCGCAGGCTGACGCTCTAACTGCTGATCCAAACCGGCCAAGGTTGTAAAAACATTTAAAAAATATTTTTATTGATCTCTAAAGAGAGAGGAAGGGAGTGGTGGGGAGAGAAACATTAATGTGAGAGTGAAACATCAATTGGCTGCCTCCTGCACACCCCTTACTGAGGATTAAGCACAAAACTGGGGCATGTGCCCTGATGAGGAATTGAACTAGCAATCTTTCAGTGCATGGGATGATGCCCAACCAACTAAGCAACATCGTCAAGGACAAAACTTTTTTATGTAAAAGCACAGGTATACATATTGTACATAAATAGATACACAGTATATTTGTGATATTAAAGTTTCATGGAGCGAATGACTAGCGGAAAAGGGTGTCTAAAAATGTTTAAAAAATAAAAAAATTGAACTGTCTTATGATCAATTGATTCCACTTCTCGGTACATATCGAAAGAAACCTAAAACACTTTATTGAAAGAATATGTACACCCCTATGTTTATTGAAGCATTATTTACAATAGCCAAGATATTGAAGTAACTCAAGTGCCCATCAATAGACAAGTGGATAAAAATGTTGTGGTGCATACATACAATGGAATATTACTCGGGCATAAAAAAGAATGAAATTTTAGGCCTGGCTGGTTTGGCTCAGCGGTTAGAGGGTCGGCCCACATACCAAAGAGTTGTGGGTTCAATTCTGGTCAAGGGCACGTACCTTGGGTGTGGTTGGTCCCTGGCTCTGGTCGGGTCGTGTGAGAGGCAAACAGTCAATGTTTCTCTCTTCCTCTCTCCTGCTTTCTCCCTTCCTCCCACTCTTTCTGAAGATAAATAGAAAAATATCCTTGGGTGAGGATTAAAAAAAAAAAGAATAAAATTTTACCACTTGTGACAGCATGGTTGAACCTAGAGGGTATTATGCAAAGTGAAATAAGTCAGTTAGAGAAGACAAATACCATTCAATTTCTCTTATCTGTGGACTCTAAAGAACAAAATAAATGAACAAACCACATTGAAACAGACTCATAGACACAGAGAACAGACTGATAGTTGCCAGAGGGGATGGGAGGGTTGGAGGCCTGGCTGGAAAAGGTAAAGGGATTAAAAATACAAATTATGCCCTGGCTGGGTAGCTCAGTTGGTTAGAACATTATCCCAATAAGCCAAGGCTGTGATTCAATCCCCTGTCAGGGCACATACAAGAATCAACCAATGAATGCATAAATAAATGGAACAACAAATAAATCTCTCTCCCCCCCAAAAAAAAAAAAAAAATCAGTAAGTAAGTACAAATTGGTAGTTACAAAATAGTCACAGGGATGTAAAGTACAGCATAGGGAATATAATCAGTGATAGTGTAATAATTATGTATGGTGTCAGGTGGGTACTTGAAATATGGGGTGGGGGTGTGGACAGATTCCATTTTGTAAAGTATATGATTGTCTAACCACTATGCTGTACACCTGAAAGTAATAAATAATACTGAATGTAAACAGTAATTGAAAAAAAAAAAGTTGAGAAACAGCGCCCTACAGCAGTGATTCTCTAAATGTGGTCCTTGATTGATTAAAAATGTACATTTTCAGCCCTGGCGGGTGTGGTTCAGTGTTTACAGCCTGAAGGGTCAGGGATTTGATTCCTGCAAGGGCATGTACCTGGGTTTCAGGTTCCATCCCAGGCCCTGGTCAGGGCACATGCAGGAGGCAACCAATTGATATGTCTCTCTCACATCTCTCTCGCTCTCTTACCCACCCCCTTCCACTTTCTCTAAAATCAATGGAAAAATATCCTCAGGTGAGGAATAACAACAACAACAAAACAAAATGTACATTTTCAGGCCCACCCCAGAGGGACCTACCAAATTGGAAATTATGGGGGCAGAGCCCAGCAATCTATGGTTTAACAAATCCTCCAGGTAATTCTGATGGGCACTAAAGTTTGAGAACCACTGCCCTAAAGAATCTGAATGGGTCTGGCCAGTGTGGCTCAGTGGTTGAGCGTTGACCTATGCACCAAGAGGTTGTTTGTTCAATTCCTAGTCAGGACACATGCCCAGGTTGTGGGCCCAATCCCCAGTGGGGGGCATGCAGGAGGCCAACAATCCATGTTTTCTCTCATTGATATTTTTCTCTCTCCCTTTCCCTTCCTCTCTCTAAAATCAATAAAGGGAGGGGGGAAAAGAAACATTGACGTGAGAGAGAAACATCAATGGGCTGCCTTCCTCTCGTGCCCTCACTGGGAACCCAGCCCACAAACCAGGCATGTACCAGGACAGGAATCCAAGGGGGAGCTCTCAATCCATGGACCTTCACTCAATCCACTGTTCCACACCTGCAGGGCAGGAATCTGTATTTTTTAAAAAAAAATTCTACAACTTACTTTTTAATTTAATTTTATTTTATTAATTTTAGAGAGAGAGGAAAGGAGAGTGAGAGAGATAGAAACATCGATGAGAGAGAACATCAATTGGCCACCTCCTGCATGTCCCCAACTGGGGATTGGGCCCACAACCTGGGCAAGTGCCCTGACTGGGAATCAAACTGGCGACCTCTTGGTGTATAGGTCCATGCTCAACCACTGAGCCACACCGGCAGGGCATGAATCTGTATTATTATTATTATTTTTATCCTTACCCGAGGACATTTTTTCCATTTTTTGTTCAGATAGAGTGGGAGGGAGAGAGAGAGAGAAACATTGACGTGAAAGGGACACATCGAGTGGTTGCCACCGGCAAGACCCAACCAGGGCCAGGGACAAACTGCAACTGAGGTACGTGCCCTTAGCAGGAACCAAACCCAGGTCTCTCTGGACCACAGGCTGACGCTCTAACCACTTAGCTAACTGGCCAGAGCCATGAATCTGTATTTTTAACAAGCTCTCCTAAAGTCATATTTCAGGAAACACTGACATGGAGGAAAAGTGTGAGTGACTTTCAAGATGGTAAAATATCATTTTCATTAGGAGGAAACATGCTAAACAATAATAATAAAGGTCACTAATTACTAAGCATTTAGTAGTGTCTCTGAGTCTGCTTGCACGGTCTATTAATTCTCAGGAAGAACCCATGAAGAAGTTAAGAGGGTGGACTCTGAAGCCATACTGCCTGACTTATGCATCTGTAAAGTGACAATAACGAAGGTACTTACCTTGTAGGTTTGTTGTGAGAATTGAAGAATCTTATTGATCAGCTCTTAGAACACCTTCCAGGTTGGTACAATTTATGTGTAAGCTATTTTCATCATGCCTAAGAGCACACTGATAAAAGGTGGATTTGAATCCAATCAACATTAACTGCGGAGTGGACTTTTTTTTTTTTTATCCTCACCGGAGGACATTTTTCCATGTTTTGTTCAGATAGAGTGGGAGGGACAGAGAGGAAGAGAGACAGACAGACATCGACATGAAAGGGACACATTGAGTGGCTACTTGCCACATGACCCAACCAGGGCTGGGGACAAACTGCAACCAAGGTACATGCCCTTAGCAGGAACCAAACCTGGGTCTCTCTGGACCGCAGGCCGACGCTCTAACCGCTGAGCCAAACTAGCCAGGGCCAGAGCGGACTTTCTTAAGGACTAAACTATAATACAGTGTTTCTCAAAGTGTGGTCAGCCACTAGTAGCACACCAGTTTGTTAGATATGCAAATTAGATCCCATCCCAAATCTGCTGAATTATAAACTCCGGGGGTGGGGCCCAGCGGTCTAAAATAGAACTCCTTCAGGTGATTTGGATTCACACTATAGTTTGGGGACCACAGCTACAGTCTTTAGAGTTTCTGGTGTGGGTGTGCGCGTGCGCGCGCTTGGGTGGGTATGTTAAAAAGATAAATAAACAAAAATTTTAAAAAGCCTAGAGGTGCTGGGAGCAATCCAAGAGTCCATTTCACCTTGGGGCAAGAAAACCAATTCAGTGGTGCTCACCAGTTCCTGCTAGTTTGGGCAGGCTGCTGACTAGCGCGCAGGGCCTTCTGGGGATTGTAGTACGAATCATTCCTGAGCCGGAGGCGCCTGCGCGTTGGCCGCCAACTCGCTTCAGTCGCTGTGGTCCGGCCTTGGGACCGGCTGCCATCTTAGTCCAGGGACTGAAGAGTCGCCGCCGCCCCGAGTCCCGGTAAACACCCGCTGGCGAACTGGGGGCAATTCTGAGAAAAGGGGGAATAAGAGCGCTCGAGAATGAGGGGTAGAAGGGTGTGGCGCGCCAGCCGGGACCCAGAGCCGTGCCTGCTCTCTCTTCCCTCGGAGCCGGTGCCCGTGGGGGCGCGCGGAGCTCGGGCTAGTGGCTGGGGCCAGGTTGGGGGTGGACGGCCGGACGCGCCGGAGGGCCACTGTGGGGCTGAGACGTCCGGAGATTCTTGCCCCGCAGACGCCAAGTTATGGGAGTATTGGGCCGCAGCGAGAACCGTCAGGGTCCGGCCCCGCGCCCCTCAGTCCTGCTCGGGGCCACCCTCTAGCGGCCCGGCCTTTGCGCGGGGCCCGCCGGCAGCGGTCGGCGCCGGCGACGTGGCCCTTTAAGGGGCGGTGGCTGGGCCCACCTGCCACCCGGCTGGCCTTCCCGAGACTTTTTGGAGCCCCCAGTCGCGAGGGAGGCCTAGCACAGCGGCTGCTTCCTCAAGTCTCTATCACTCGCCTCCTTCCATTGTTCCCCAGCGTGGTGGTCCGGGTCTGGGCCCGGGCGCCCTCCTTAGTGCCCACCTCCACCGCGGCCCCGGCGGCGCCTCCCGGCGCTAAGTTTTGCAGACGTGGAACTGTCATTGTCCTCCCTCCTGAGAGTGCCCTTCTCTTTCGTAGAGGGACAAAGGTAGCCGTGAACGTATTCTGAGGGTGGAAACAGGATGAAGACATGACTTTGTGAGGAACTCAAGTGGTCAGACTTAGTTCCGAGCCGCGATTTAGAGAGAGGAAAATACCGGGTCTGTGTCCCGAGGTTGAGCCTGGAATGTAACCAGGTGAACTTGCAAACTACCCGAAATTCATGATTCCCCAGTAACAACTCATCTTGTTTTCTTGGTTATATTCTATCTTAATCTTGTTACATTTTTTTTTTTTGCCATCATTCAACAGTTTCAGTTACTTTTATTGAGAGTGAGGGGTGGAGAAGGAAGAGTGGGATTTCTCTTTGAAAATTACTGAGGCACTGGAGTCAGCCACTTATCGTTGCACTTAGTTGGGGTCTCCGGCATCTATTCCTAATGCAAATCGATCTACGGAAGTATGTAAGGGAGTATGTATTACCACCCTCAAAAGCTGCTAAGGGTTTATTACTCAGCTGAAATCAAGTTCTCATGGCAGATCTGGTGAGAAGAACCTGCATTGTATATTCATGGTTTTACTCAAGGTACAGTTACTTAATTTTTAAGATTTAGATATGAAGATATGAAGGTGGAAATTCAGCTGGGTTTGTTTTTTTTTTTTGAACAATGAATAAGTTTTGGGGGTGTGAGTCCAAAAGGAATTCCTACATCTTCAGTATGAGTCAAGTCAATAGGAATATGATATGAAATAAATTTTTTAAAAGTGCAGAATACTTATGTAATGTATTCTAGTGTACATCATTTCTACATTCCTTTAGAAAAAATACATCTTTACACATATTGGAAGAGACAAACAACTCTAGTCCCTAGATTTGACCATTAGAATAATTAGGGGAACTTTTTTTTTTTTAAATCCTCACCAGAGGACATTGTTGCATTTATTTTCAGATAGAGTGGGAGGAAGAGAGAAACATCAATGTGATAGAGACACATCGAGTGGTTGCCACTCACAGGCCCCTGGGCCGGGGACCCACTGCAACTGAGGTATGTGCCCTTAGCAGAAACCGAACGGGACTCTCGGGTCCACGGGCTGACGCTCTAACTGCTTAGCCAAACCGGCCAAGGCTAGGTGAACTTTTTAAAAGTAGAAATTCCAGGGTCTCATCTCCTGAGATTGATTTAGTACCTCTGGGTTGGACCTGAAGAATTTCCTTTTCAAACAGATCTCAGGCAGTTCTCATGGTTTTGGGAACCACTGAGGCAAACACTATGTGGATATACTAAGGACAGCTCAAAAAGCTTTGAGATAGAAGAGGAACAGACCAGTTCTATCTGAGGATTGGCTAGAGGAGGAGGCAGGACCTGCTGGTGCACCTAATTTGGGTCTTAGATGGTGAGTGGGAGTGTGATAGGGATGGGGAAAAGGAAGAACAGAGCAGGCAGAGGAAACTCCTTAATGCAGTGTGTAAATGCAGAGGATTGTGGAGGAAAAAAGCTTTGGAGAACTGAGATTGGGATGGGGAAGGAGAGCATTATGGGAAGGAGAGCATTCTGGTGAGCAGAATGGTAAAAGGAGGCAGTTATATGAAAAGTTCCAAGTATACTAGAAATCTTGTTTTATGTTGTTAACAATAAATATCGATTTTAAAACAGGTAAGTGATATTTTGAGTACATGTGTGTTTTAGAAAGATTGCTCCGGTAAGTGAAAGAATGGAAGAATGAACGGTTGTTGCAGAGGTCTATGTGAGAGGTGAAAAGGCTTGACCTTGGAGGGAGGCTGTGGGGATGATCAAGGGATTAGGTTTAGTTCTTTACTAGCACAATATTGCTAACATAATTTTGGATGAGAATTTTTTAGTGCCAGTCTGGGTAAAGGGCTCATTTCCTGTCAAAAGAACCCATTAGGAAATCTGAATAATATTGCCAGGCTATATATATTAATGGTATCAGAGTGATTGACCTTTCATTCCCATCTTTCAAAGTTAGGAAGAACCAGATTGGGTTCATTTTGGAGGAGAACTTGGAAATCAGATTGAAATTTATAACTGTGAACATTATTGATCTAAGCCTGTTGCAAATGTATTTGTTCAACCTTCAGAAACTTGGTATTAGAAATTTAGAGTTGAAAGAGATTGCAGAGATTATCTAGTCCACAGTGGCAAATATATTTTGGTTTATGGACTAACTCTACTTTGAAGTAACTTCTAGAAGCAATGTGTTGAGAAAGATTTTGGTCATGGGGGTTCTCGGAAAAGTGAGTTATGATTGGTTGGTGATGCCTCCTGTGGACATAGTTCTCCAGTGGAAGGTATATGTGCTAGGTATATACTATTCTTAGACTAGTTCATCCTCTTTGTTATCTTTTCTTTTTTTTTTAAGAAAGTTTTAAGCATGTTAAATTATTCATCTAAAATTATTTAAGAATCAATCAGAGTTAGAGCTAGAACCAAGTTGTGTAACTCTTAGTGGGTTGTTATCCAAAATGTAGCAAGATGCATGTGTGCTACTAAAGAGCTTTTGGTATTAGACCAAAATGGGGAAAAAAGGTTTTTCTAGCCTTTGCCTCTTGACTGTTTAGGTAAGAGTTTAACAAGGAGCTTTGGCCTAGAAGTAAGTTTTGTTTTATTCATTCCGGCTTAAGAAGTTTGTGTTAGTATTTAGGGATTGGTTTCCTTTATGTGAGTTAAGGCAAAAGTGCATAATTTATTATTTTTTTCTGTATTTATAGCACCTAGCCAAATTCTGGGTTCATAATAAGCGCTCAGTAAAGGCATGTTGATTTTTGTGGCTGTAAATGATACTGGCTTTGAGTCCATATAAATTAGCAAAGGGGGGTGTGTGGAATTGAATTGCAGCATTCTCTGGTTGGGAGGTTGGCCGTCAGCTTAAAATGTTGGGTTGGAAACTAGCTTCACAACTAGAAGTACGTAGTTAACCAGAAGCTGTTCCTGCCTCTATCTATCTTCAGTCTAGCAGTACACTATCCTTGGAAAACTGCTGCCAGCTCAGCTCTTTTGCTTCTTTTCAGAACTGGCTGTAGTCAGATCCTTGGAGTATTTTCTTTTCCTATCCCTACGAGCATCCAAATTTCAGGGACTGCCCTTTCGTGAATCCATTAGGTAGAGTATGTGTTTATATGGCTATTCTCATTTTACCATGTAGCCATTGTACTTAGGTGGGCATTACCCCATACTATGTATGAGTCATTTTCAGCTACTCATCTTCTTATCCTGCCTGCCCCAGCAATAATGATCTATCCAGTGAAACTTAAAAAGATGTGCTGTCACATTCCCCAAGGTCATCGCTGATTTGAATCATTTAACCGTAGAAGTAGTGTGTTAATGGACCCTTCTTCCCCTCTCAGGTAACATGCATTTAACAGTGGCCTTCTGGAGACAACGCCTTAATCCAAAGAAGTGACTCCTGACTTGAACGGTGAGAACTTCAGGTATGGTGGCATGCCTGTGAGAGACTCTGTGACATAGGAATGGTGCAGAGGGTGAGCCCTGGTCATATAACTGCTGTGAGAGATATGGAAAGAGAGCACTGTTGATGCTGCCTTCATCAGTTGGTTGTTGAAGAAAAAGGCAGTTTCTACCTAGATCTGGAAACCCAAAGCCTCCTCTAAGAGAATCAGCAGATGAGCCACATTGTGCTCTTAATATGGGACCTCTGACTTTTCTGTTTTTTCTGGCTTCCTTAGATATACACGCTTTTCCCATTTGTGCTCCCCCCCCTTTATTGATTTTAGAGAGAGAGGAAGAGAGAGAGAGAGATAGAAACATCGATGAGAGAGAACATTGATTGGCTATCTCCTGCATGCCCCGCCCTGGGGATTTGGCCTGGGCATGTGTCCTGACTGGGAATTGAAGGGGTGACTTCCTACTGCATGGGTCGACACTCAACCACTGAGCCACACCAGCCAGGCTAATCTGTTCTTTTTTATAATTATGGAGAGAAAAGAAGGAGATGGGGGATGCTTTGTGAGAGCTACTAGGAAAAGGAATGAGTAAGAGGAAAAGTAGATAAATAAGATGTTAAAAGGAAGAATTCTTAGAATCTGACAATAAAAGTAAAAACATGAAAATAAATATGTAGAGCAAAAAAAAGGGGCAGGGGAGAAGATGGTGTTATCTGCGGTTAAAGAACAAAGCAGCTTTGCCCTGGCCAGTTTGGCTCAGCGGTTAGAGCATCGGCCTGCGGTCTGGAGAGACCCGGGTTCATTTCCCGCTAAGGGCATGTACCTCGGTTGCAGTTTGTCCCCGGCCCTGGTTGGTCGTGTGGGTGGCAGCCACTCCTTTCACGTCGATGTTTCTCTCTCTCTCTTCCTCTCTCTCCCTCCCACTCTATCTGTACAAAAAATGGAAAAATGTCCTCGGGTGAGGATAAAAAAAAAAGAACAAAGCAGCTTTAATTTATTTAATGGTGATGTAATACCTTACAAAAATTTATGTTCTAGGAAAGATTGTCCATACCAAATTTTTTAAAAATACTTCTAAAATATCCACTTTATCCTGAGCTCACAAAGTAGTTCTGTGTGGAAAGAAAACTGGGCCAACATTCAGAAGACCTAAGTTTTAGCCTTGGATTGTTTGTTACTTAAATTCTATGATCTTGGGCAGTTCACTTAAGTCTCTTTGGATCTCTCTTTCCTCACTTGTGTATTAAAAGTATTAAACATGATCTCTCAGATTCCTTCTAGCTTACTCTTTGATTATACTTAACACTTCATGCACTGGCTTACTAATTTTTCAGGGCTTTGTTTATATCACAATATAAGACTGGTTTCAGAATTATAATAGCACTTCATAATATCCAGTGCTTTATAATTGAGAAACCATTTTAAGTTCTACTTTATTTTTTTATTTTATTTATTTATTTATTTATTTATTTATTTTTTTTATCCTCACCCGAGGACACTTTTTGATATTTTGTTCAGATAGAGCGGGAGGGGGAGAGAGAGAGAGAAACATCGACGCGAAAGGGACACATCCAGTGGTCGCCACCCACACGACCCAACCAGGGCCGGGGACAAACTGCAACCGAAGTACGTGCCCTTAGCGGGAACTGAACCCGGGTCTCTCCGGACCGCAGGCCGACGCTCCAACCGCTGAGCCAAACCGGCCAGGGCTTTATTTTATTTTTTAAACTTATCTTTATTGTTGACTGTATTATAGATGTTCCTTATTTTTCCCCCATTGACCCCCCTCCTCCCCACTCCCTCCTGCCTTTCCCCACACCATTGGTTATGCATATATACATATAAATTCTTTGGTATATTTCTTCCAACCCTCAACCCCCCTTCCCTTTGAGGTTTGTCAGTCTAGCAACCAATTTGTACTTCTTAATCCCTTCACCTTTTTAACCCATTCCCCCAAACCCTCTCCCATCTGACAACCAACAAAATTTCTCTGTATCTATGAGAATGTTTCTGTTCTGCTTGTACATTTTCTTTGTAGATTCAATTATTGATAGATATGTATTCATTGCCATTTTGTTTGTTCATATTTTTTATCTTTTTCTTCAAGAAGACCCTTCAACATTTCATATAATAATGGTTTGGTGGTGATGAACTCCTTTAGCTTTTCTTTATCTGGTAAACTCTTTATATGGCCATCGATTCTAAATGACAGCTTTGCAGGACAGAGTAGTCTTGGTTGTAGGTTCTTGCTTTTCATCACTCTGAATATTTTTTGCCACTCCCTTCTGGCCTGCAAAGTTTCTTTTGAGAAATCAGCTGACAGTCTTATGGGAACTCCCTTGTAGATAACTAACTGCTTTTCTCTTGCTGCTTTTAAGATTCTCTCTTTGTCTTGAACCTTTTGCATTTTTTTTATCCTCACCCAAGGACATTTTTTTCTTTTTTCTTTTTGTATGTGCCCCTAGCGGGAACTGAACCTGGGACTGTCTGGTCCACAGGCCGATGCTCCAACCACTGAACCAAACCGGCCAGGGCGAGGACATTTTTCAATATTTTGTTCAGATAGAGTGGGAGGGAGAGGGAGAGGGAGAGGGAGAGGGAGAGGGAGAGGGAGAGGGAGAGAGAGAGAGAGAGAGAGAGAGAGAGAGAGAAACATTGATGTGAAAGAGACATATCGAGTGGTCGCCACCCACACGACTCAACCAGGGCCGGGACAAACTGTAACTGAGGTACATGCCCATAGCGGAACCGAACCCGAGTCTCTCCAGACTGCAGGCCAACGCTCTAACCGCTGAGCCAAACCGGCCAGGGTGAACCTTTTGCATTTTGATGATAATGTGTCTTGGGGTTCATCTTGTTCAGGAGTCTCTGTGCTTCCTGGACTTGTATGTCTGTTTCCTTCACCAGGTTAGGGAAGTTTGCTGCCATTTTTGTTTCAAACAGGTTTTCAATTTTTTGTTCTCTATCTTCTCCTCTGGCACCCCCAAGATGCGAATGTTGATATGCTTGAAGTTGTCCCAGAGGCTCCTTACACTATCCTCATTTTTTTGGATTCTTTTTTTCTTTTTGCTGTTCTGATTGGGTGTTTTTTGCTTCCTTATATTCCAAATCGATGGTTTGCTTCTTGGCTTTACCTCCTCTACTATTAAATCTGTGTACATTATTGTTTATTTCAGTTAGTGCCTCTTTCATTTCTGGCTGGTCCTTTTTTTATGCTCTTGAGGCCCTCACTAAGTTCACTGAGGTTCTCACTAAGTTCATTGAGCATCCTTATAAGCAGTGTTTTGAACTCAGCATCTGTTAAGTTGCTTATCTCCATTTCACTTAGTTCTTTTCATGGAATTTTGTTCTTTCGTTTGGGACCTGTGTCTTTGTCTCCTCATTTTGGCTGCCTCCCTGTGTTTGTTTCTATGTATTACTTAAGGAGAGGTATGGGGCTAGCTGAGACCAGATGCTGCTTGTTTGAAAGAATTTAGGAAAACCTGAAGCAGGATCCAAGACAGGCCAATCCTATGGTAAAGCAACTGGCAGCAGCTTGGGTGGGCCTGAAAGTTGGGTGAGGCGGGGCCTCAGAGAATCACCAGAAGAGGGTAAACAGTGTAACCAGGTTGCTGGAGTCCCAGATATGACGACTGTCTACTGTCCCAGGGAAGGGCTCAAGAAAGGAACAAAGGCCTCTGATAGCACGTTTGTCCCGGAGAAAGCTGCCTCTCCAGCCCTGGCTCCAATGCCAAACAGCTCAGTTCTTCCCCATATGACTCTGGTGCCTTTCAAGCTGCTTCCCCTACGCTGGAGCCTGGAGGGTACGAGTCCGAATAAGCCCACGTGCGGGCCCTTTAAGAGGAGCTGCGTGGGGCTCCAGCCACCTCAGCCTCCCTCAGCCTCAGTTCCCGCTGGTTTTACAGCCAGAAGTATGGGGATTCTCTCCTGGCAATGGAACCCTGAGCTGGGCACCTGGTATGGGACCTCTCAGTCCTCAGGGAGGACCTTTCCATCCGAGGTATCCTCCTAATTTTTATCTGCCACACATGGGTGTGGGGCCAGCTCTTCACGCATCTGCCACTCCTACCAGTCTCCATGTGGCTTCTTCTTTAATTTCATAGTTATAGGACTTCCATTTAGCTTAATTTTAGGCGGTTTTGAATGATGGGTGTTCTGTAGTTTAGTTGTAACTTTGATGTGGTTGTGGGAGGATGTGATACCGTGTTTACCTATGCTGCCATCTTGACCAGAAGTCTTAAGTTCTACTTTATTTATTTATATTTTTAATTTTAATTTAATTTTTTTATCCTCACCCGAGGACATTTTTTCATTTTTTGTTCAGGTGGAGTGGGAGGGAGAGAGAGGAAGAAAGAGAGAGAAACATCAACGTGAAAGGGACACATTGAGTGGTTGCCACCTGCATGACCCAACCAGGGCTGGGGACAAACTGCAACCGAGGTATGTGCCCCTAGCAGAAACTGAACCCGGGTTTCTCTGGACCGCAGAATGATGCTCTAACCGCTGAGCCAAACCAGCCAGGGCTTAAGTTCTACTTTAAACATTAGTAGAAAGAGCCCTGGCCGGTTTGGCTCAGCGGTTAGAGCGTCGGCCTGCGGTCCTGAGAGACCCGGGTTCAGTTCCCGCTAAGGGCGCGTACCTTGGTTGCAGTTTGTCCCTGGCCCTGGTCGGTTGTGCGGGTGGCAGCCACTCGATGTGTTCCTTTCACATCGATGTTTCTCTCTCTCTCTCTCTGTTCCTCTCTCTCCCTCCCACTCTACCTGAACAAAAAATGGAAAAATGTCCTTGGGTGAGGATAATAAAAAAAAACATTAGTAGAAAGAGAGACTTGTAGGAAACCTAGGTATAGAAATGGTAATTTTGTAATATTCAGCAAGCATTTAATGAGCTCCTGTTGTGCTAGATCCCACGGGGTGGTTAATATAAAACCCCTTGTCAGGAAAACAAATACCAGTAATTATTGTAAAAAGCAAGGTGATATTATAAGGATTGCATTGAATTGCAAGTTAAGATGTTAACTTTTGATTACTTGGTTCAAACATAATTGAATATATGTTAAGTGCTGCTCTGTGCTAGGCATTGCAGGGAATCATGATGAAGAAACAGTCCCTGCCCTCAAGGAACTTGCAATTTTTTTTTCATGTCTGCAAACTGATTACCCTGATGGATAGACTCTCTACCCTAGGAGAGACGTTTTGTACTGTACCATCAATTTAAAGTTTTAAACTAAGAATTCATCTGCATGGAGATGATCTCATTCAAGAAATGTCTAGTAATATACTTGCTTTCTGAGAAAAGACATTTTGCTGGATTCTGCAGCCCTTTCTCTGTCAGTTACAGGAAATTTTTTCTTTTAAGATGGGAAAAAAAATCCAGAAATGCCATCTGCATTTACGTGAACTTTGATTTGCTTTTTAGTCATTTGTGCAAAGAAAGAGTAGACTCTAAAAATTTGTCTTTTGAAAAAATACAATAAAGTTTTTTTCTTAATTGATTTCAGAGAGAGGAAGAGAGAAGGCGAGAGAGAGAAACATTGATGAGAGATAAATATCTATCAGCTGCCTCCTGCACGCCTCCTACTGGGAATGGGCCCTGCAACCTAGGCATGTGACTTGACTGGGAATAGAACCAGCAACCTCCTGGTGCATGGTATGACACTCAGCCAGCTTAGCCGCACTGGCTAGGCTAAAATGTAGTCTTTTGATTCTTCGTTTCAAAGAATCAGTTTAGTTGGTCACAGAAGAAAGGATGCTAGTCTATAGGAATCATGTTGTAGGGGTTAACAGTGTGTACTGGAATTAGATTATCTGCTTTTTGAATTTTGGCTCTATTATGTATTTTGCAGTATGACCAATTTCTTTGTTTTTAAATTGAGGTAAAATTGATCATTTAACCATTTATAAATATATAATTCAGTGTTGGTTCACTATTGATATAGTGAGGAGTGTAGACCAAGTGTGGTTTGAACATTTTAACATTTTTCTAAAGAGAAGCTGGGAATCCAGATTTTGTGAGAAATCTTTATTTTTAAATGTTGGCAACTTATGAATTCATAATATAAACACTGTGGGCCAAGCAAATCACCAGTGTGGGCTGAATTTGTCTTGTGGGTTACCGCTTTGCAACCTCTGATCTGGGACTTGACTTTTTGTTGTGTAACCCACGTTCCCTGCCCTCTGGGAAGAAAGTACTTACCCACATAAAGATTTAAGAAATTCCTCAAAGCAGTCTAGGGCTGAATGAGGGGTATGCAGAATAATTACTAAGAGAGAAAAAAGGGAATCTATTTAAGACTGGGATTCAGAATGGACTAAGGTGCAGAGGTAGGAATGGACTTGAGATGGTGGAAGTACACTGAAGAGAGAGTAGTTGGAGTTTAGATTAGTCTGAAGACATCTTGTGTGGTCCTGGTAATAGGAGAAAGTTTGCAAAATTAAGAGACCAGCCTTCTTATTTTGGGATAATCTTAGGTCCTGTTGGTCAATAAAAACAGATGGTATTTTATGAAGATTTATTTGATAATATTGAGGTCAACAGTATTTACTAGGTTAGTGAGGTCTGAAGGCAGGGAGAACAAGCTAAGGAACAAGGTAATGGGAATAGAAAGGAAGGGACAAACACTTGTATAAGAGATAAAAGCTTATATTTGGGTCACCCTGTGACAGTGGGACCCTGCGGTAGATATAGAGGGCTAATTTTGAAAGCTTTTTTCCTATTCATTTTGTAAAAATGGGTAAGTGAGGATAATACTGTGTGTACAGGCAGCCCCCTTTTTTCATGTTTTGGATCTTGCTTCATCACTCTCAGTCTCAGCACACTCCTTACTGATGGATCACATGCATAGTCTTAAGATTTCCCAGTTTGCACAAGTAGAATAGAAAGAAAAGGAAGTGCTTATGTACTATACAAATAGTTGGAGGTTACCTAGTAGTAAAACTAAAAGTTAATGCTGCCAATCTCCATCAGACAATTTTATAAGGTATTCAGATGAATTAGGTAAGTAGGCAGTCTTTGTCTATAAATATGTAACCAGATAGGGTGTTGTTTGTTTTATTTTATGAAACTAGGATTTTAAAAGATTATGCTTCTGAAAAATTGTATAATGTGTTCATTTAAAGCATAGGATGTATATTGCCAGCTCCAGCAGTGTACTATAAACATAGTTATTCTGAGCTTCATTTTTTTTATTTCTCTGAAAAATGGGCATAATTTCTATTTCCTGTGGCTGTCATGAGTCTGCACATTTAAAAATGCTGAATAAGTCTGGCCAGTGTGGCTCAGTTGGTTGAGCCTTGGCTCATGCGCCAGGAGGTTGCTGGTTTGATTCCCAGTAAGGGTACATGCCCTGGTTTCAGGCTGGATCTATAGTAGGGTGTGTGCAGGAGGCAGCCAGTCGATGTTGATATTTCTCTCTCTCACTACTTCTCCCTTCCTCTCTCTGAAGTCAATAAAAACATATTAAAATAAATAAAAATGCTGAATAAAATTATAGCTATTTTTAGTAACCTTGTTAAAAACAAGAAAAAGGAAGTGTCAGAGTAGTACAACTGCTTATCACATTTCTATTTGGGGATTTTTGATGATTTCAGTTAAACTTTGATAAGTTTCATTAGACATTTGTTTATATGTGGAATTTTTGAATCTACCAAGGTTTGGAAACACTGACAGATGGTTTGCTCATGGAAAAAATACAGAATTTGCTGTGGAAACTTGACACAATAATTAATTTATGATTCAGAATGTTTTTTATTTTTTTTTATCCTCACCTGAGGACATTTTTCCATTTTTTGTTCAGATAGAGTGGGTGAGAGAGAGAGAGAAACATTGATGTAAAAGGGACACATTGAGTGGCTGCCACCCGCACGACCAACCAGGGCCAGGGATAAACTGCAACCAAGGTACATGCCCTTAGCTGGAACCGAACCTGGGTCTCTCTGGACCGCAGGCCGACATTCTAACCGCTGAGCCAAACCTGCCAGGGCTGATTCAGAATGTTTAAAGAAACTGATAAATGTTGCAGAAAGATGGAATGTGTTTATTCTGTATAACCTGAGAAAGTGATTTTTAGGATTTTCTTTTGCCAGGCTGTTTATACTGTCTCATGAAAGTTTTCTTGACCTACACATGGAAGTTATTTCTTATTTTTGGCTAAGATGAAAAATGTAGTGTTGTAAGTAATCTTTTTAGTAAGTAAACAGAATAATGTGTTAAATATCGCTTGAATATTAAGATATTTGAGATATAGCAACATTTCTCTCATTGATGAATAAGTACTGAACTGAGCCTCTGAAAAGTACCCAAAGTTGCCACCGTCGTAGAGCTGTAGCAGTAGGGTCAAATTGAGCTAAATCTCATTTATTGGAAAAGGAATTTTTTTTTAAAGCACCACCTAACCTAGTTTTTGGAGTTCATTTGTCCTTAATATTAAAAGGGATTTTCAGGTGCTTCTTTAATTATAGATCAGCTTTCGAAGTGGGTAGGAAAGGAACATGGGAGAGGGATTAGCTGCATTTGCTTCTGTGGAATGTCAATAGATTATCTTTTTCTTTTCTTCTTGAATTTTTTGGAAGAAAGATATTTACTATAGGTCTTAATTAAAAGCTATATTCTATGTATATTAAATGTGCAGAATGTAACTACTAATGCTTTTCATTGTCCAGAATGTTGCTGACATTTATCTGTGGTTATTTCCTCCCACTTTGTCTTTGCCCATGAGGGTTCATACTTTTTATTCCTTTATTTCATTTTGCCAGGTTTTCAGGAGGGAATGGAGATGAAGTATTTATTTAGTCTGTCCTGTTAGTTTTTTGTTTTTAACCATGTAAATTGATGGTTAAAAGACAAAGAAAATGATTAACTTATCTGTCCTGATGATGATGATGATGATGATGATGATGATTTTTGTTAATACTCACCCGAGAATATTTTTCTTTTTTCTTTTTTTTTTAATCCTCACCCGAGGATATTTTTCCATTTTTTGTACAGACAGAGTGGGAGGGAGAGAGGAAGGGAGAGAGAGAGAGAAACATCGACGTGAAGGGACACATTGAGTGGCTGCCACCCGCACGACCAACCAGGGCCGGGGACAAACTGCAACCGAGGTACATGCCCTTAGCGGGAACCGAACCCGGGTCTCTCCAGACCACAGGCCGACACTCTAACCGCTGAGCCAAACTGGCCAGGGCCCGAGAATATTTTTCTATTGATTTTCATATAGAGTGAGTAGGAGGGAGGGAAGGAGACAGAGAGAGAGAGAGAAACATTGATGTGTGACACATTGATTAGTTGCCTCCTGCACACGACCCTGCCCAGGGCCAGGTATCCAACCACAACTGGATATGTGCCCTTGACCAGAATTGATCCCATGACTCTTTGGTCCAGGGGCCAACGCTCAAACCCCTGAGGCAAACTGTCCAGGGCATGTCCTGATTATTTTTTTGTTTTTTTTTTCATATTGTGGTAAAATATATGTACATAAAATTTACCATTTTAACCATTTTTTAAAAGTGTTTTTGGTTCAGTGAAATTAAGTATATTCACATTGTTGTTTACCACTTTGTATCTTCTCAACTTTTTATCATCCCAAACTGAAACTGTTACCATTAAACAATAACTCAGTACCCCTTCCTCCAGCCCCTGGTAACCACTGTGCTACTTTTTGTCCCTATAGATAGATTATTCTAGATACCTCTTGTAAGTGGAACTATACAATATTTTTCCTTTGTATCTAACATTTTTGTAGCATGTGTCAGAATTTTATTTCTTTTTAAGGCTGAATAACATTCCATTTTATGTGTATACCACATTTTGTTTATCCATTCATCTACTGGTGGACATTTCGGTTATTTCCACTTTGGGCCATTTTTTGAATAAATTGTTTGTTTAAATTAATTGTTTGTTTTGTTAATAGTCATTCTAATGTGTGAAGTGGGATCTCATTGTGGTTTTGTTTTGCATTTTTGTTTTCCATTGAGCATCTTTTTATGTTCTTTTACCATTTGCCTATCTTTGGAGAAATTTAATTGTTTTGTTTGTTTTTTGGTATCTTAATAATTTTCCAGGCTGCTGCCCATATCTTTTCTGTTGTTGGTCTACTGCTATTCCTCCTTTCCTATTGTTGACAAAGTTGCTAGACCTTTTCCCTCCAATATATAGTCCCTCAGTAAATGTTTGATGATAAGTTAAAGGTGAAGGTTGGTTGGGGCAAGGACCTTCATTACATTTTTCTTTAGTTTTGGATTTCTCTATTCTTCTCTTTTAACCATTTACTTGGTGGGGTAAATATTTATAAAGGATTAAGCTGTTAGGCAAAGAATTGTCCCTCTGTCATTTAAATGTTACTTTAGAGTAGGAAAATATGGGATCTTATTAAAATAATTTTTTTTTGTTAACCTTCATCTGAGGATATTTTTCCCTTAATTTTTAGATGGGAGTGGAAGGGATGGGTAGGGGGTGGGGGTGTAGAGAGAGAGAGAGAGAGAAGAAAGAGAAAGAAAGAAGGAACAAAAGAAAGAAAGAGAGAGGCAGAGAAAGGAAGGAAGGGAAGAGGGGAGGGAGGGAGGGAAAAACAAACATTGATGTGAGAGAGAGACACACAGATTGGTTGCCTCCTGCACATGCCCTGGCCCCGAGCAGGGGATCCCCTGAACCTGCAACCCAGGATACAGGGGCCAAAACTCTAACTGCCAAACTGGCCAGGGCTATTAAAAGAAATTTGAGCCCAGGCCGGTTTTGCTCAGTGTTTAGAGCATCGGCCTGCAGTCCAGAGAGACCCAGGTTCGGTTTCTGCTAAGGGCACTTACCTCCGTTGCAGTTTGTCCCTGCTCCGGTAGGGGTTGTGTGAGTGGCAACCAGTCAATGTGTCTTTCTCACATCGATGTTTCTCTCTCTCTCTTTCTCTTCCTCCCTCTCTCCTTCCTGCTCTATCTGAAATGCAAAAATGTCTTTGGGTGAGGATAAAAAAAAAAAAAGAAAGAAATTTGATTTGCTTGGCAGTGTTGCTCAGTGGTTGAGCGTTGACCCATGCACTAAGAGATTGCCAGTTTGATTCCCGGTCAGGGCACATTCTCAGGTTCTGTCCCCACTGGGGACATGCAAGAGGAGGCCATTCAGTGTTCTCTCTCATCAATGTTTCTTTTCTTTTTAATCCTCACCCGAGGACTTTTTTTTCTTCATTTTTCTTCAGGTAGAGAGGGAGGGAGAGAGGGAAGAAGAGAGAGAGAAACATCGAAGTGAAACGCATCGACTGGTTGCCACCCATACAACCCCAACCTGGGCCAGGGACAAACTGCAACCTAGGTATGTGTCCTTATTGGGAATGGAATCCGGGACTCTCTGGTCCGTGGGCTGACGCTCTAACCGTTGAGCCAAACCGGCCAGAGCTCTCATCGATGTTTCTATCTCTCTCTCCCTCTCCCTCTAAAAATGAACAAAGAAAAAAAAAATAAAAAAAAAAATATATATATATATAAAGATGTATGTGGTATTTTGCCTTATTTGGAGTAATATTTTTATTCAGTTCCTTTTCAGATTCAGTCAAAAGTAGAAGAGGTAGTCTTGGAATAGAATAAATAGTAAGGTGAAAGTCTGCAGACCCAATTTTCTTTTCTTGGAGTGTAGAATTGGCTCTGCTTTTATTTTTTATTTATTTATTTTTTTATCCTCACCCTAGGAAATTTTTCCATTTTTTGTTCAGATAGAGTGGGAGGGAGAGGGAGAGGGGGAGAGAGAGAGAGAGAGAGAGAGAGAGAGAGAGAAACATCGACGTGAAATGGACACATCGAGTGACTGCCACCCGCACAGCCAGCCAGGGCCGGGGACAAACTGCAACCGAGGTACGCACCCTTAGCAGGAACCGAACCCAGGTCTCTCTGGACCGCAGGCCAACACTCTAACCGCTGAGCCAAACCGGCCACGGCCAGGGCGGCTCTGCTTTTATAATCCTATTTGTTTCCTCATGGGTAAGTGATAATTTGTCCTACCTTTCCTACCCCCCATATTTAGGGCTCTTGGTGTAAATGATTTTCTCTCTGATTTAAAAAAAAAAACAAAAACATTCTGTGTTAAAACAGTGGTTTTTTTTACTCTTTTTAATAAAAATGCATGAATTTTTTTTTTTTTTATCCTCACCCGAGGACATTTTTCCATTTTTTGTTTGGACAGTGGGAGGGAGGGAGAGAGAGAGAGAGAGAAACATCGACGTGAAAGGGACACATCAAGTGGTTGCCACCTGCACGTCCAACCAGGGCCGGGGACAAACTGCAACTGAGGTACACGCCCTTAGTGGAAAGTGAACCCGGGTCTCTCTGGATCGCAGGCCGATGCTTTAACCTCTGAGCCAAACCAACCAGGGCCATGAAGTTTTTTCTAAAATGTATACACACGTTATTCAGTAACTTATTAATATTTATATATTTTCTTTTAAATATGTTTGTATTAATTTTTAGAGAGAGAGAGAAACATAGATGTGAGAGAGAAACATCTATTGACTGCCTCTTGCATGCCCACATAGAGCCTGCAACCCGGGCATATGCCCTGACTGGGAATCAGACTGCAGCCTTTTGGTGTATAGGTCAACACTCAATCATCTGAGCCATACCTGCCAGGGCATTCGTTCTTTTATTGTTTTCTTCCATTGAATTTTAGAAGAATAGAAGGGATGGAGGGTGGAGAAAGAGAGAAACATTGATGTGAGAGACACATCAGTTGGTTGCCTCCTGCATGCGCCCTGACTGGGCTGGGGATCGAACCTGCAACCCAGTTACATGCCCTTGACCCTTCAGTGCTTGGGCTGATGCTCTAACCACTGAGCAACGCTGACCAGGGCAGTGGGCATTAGTTTTTAATTGTTTAGAAATGATATGAGAAAGGTTTTTTGGAAGGTTGGGGATGGTGGCCACCAGGGTCTTATATTTTGAGAATTCATGGGTATTGAGAGATGGTCAGAAACAAGTTCTTTGGGAACTAAGAAATTCAGCTTTATGTATAATTAGATTGTATTATTACAGAAGCATTATTTGCAGAAGAGCAATATTTATAGTAGCACAGTAGTAGTTATATGTATTGTGTCGTGTCAGATACTTTAAACTCTAGCCGTAAATAGTGGACGCTAGCAAGCAACTTATAATAGTAGTTAATATTAAAATGTTTGTCAGAAAGCCATTTGGGTGAACAGGGAAAAAATTGACTTCTGGAATTCTGGGTACAGAGTTCAAACCAGCAAATGAATGCTAAAAGTTCAGTGCTAGTGTCAGTCCTTAAACTTTGTTTTCATAGTATTGAACTTTAAAAGTTGTACCTTCCTGTTTTTCTTTTTGAATAAGATAATCATCTTTTTATGCATATTCTTTAGACTCCATGCTGATAACGTTTGGTTGGAAAATGGGAAAGGAGCTTTCAATGACATGTGATCTTCAGAGCCAAAGGTGTCACTGTTGTGGGGGAAAGAGGATGGTCCACATCCTACCTCCCTGTTAAGGTAACTTTGCAGTAAATAGGAAAGCAATTTTTCTCCATCATGAGTGGGTTTGAGTTAATTCCCTCTTCTTCTTTATTAAAAATATTGATTTCAGAGAGAGGAAGAGAGGGAGAAAGAGAAACATTGATCATCTGCCTCTTGCACCCCCCCCCCCCCACACAATACTCCCACTGAGGATCGAAACCTGGGCCCTGACTGGAAATTGAACCTTCGACCTCGGTGCATGGGAGGATTCCATTCTCTCTTCTTTTGTTGAGAAATTAAGTTATGGCAATGAGTATTTATCTTTTACCCCAAACCTAGCACTCTTGTTGCCTATGACAATACCTTCAGCAACCCCATACACCAAGGGCAGCTCCTTTGCTATCATTAATGGAGAATGGGATCTTCTAGTCATCCTCTTACTGTGGCCCTAGGGTACAGAATCAAGTTTTTAACCCTCTGTGAACTGGTGGCTACTGGTTGCATACACAAGAACCATTACCAACTCCACGGTTCCGCTTCTAACTGGATTGAACCTGGAATTCATTCTTCACAGTAGTGGCTGGTGAACGAAGACAGAATTTTAAAAACATCTGTGATACATGACTCTCTCACTTGAGTAGTGGTTTGGGAACATGGCTGAGGGGCCCTACTCAAGGGAGACTACTCAGTATTTACAGTTAACATTTATGCTTCTATATTTTTAATAAGGCTGTTTGAGGGTTTGATTTCAGTAGGTTTTAGTTCTTTGAATACCATTGTGTACTTGAGCTCTTTGAACTCTGTACTTTCTGCTTTAATAAGCAATTTTTCTCCTCATTAGTTTTGTACGTTTCCTAAAATGTCTTTTGTGGCTTTTAAGAAAATATGGGCCTATTTTAAATTATAGAAAGGTTTTCTAGGTCAAAATAGATGTGGCCTATAAAAATAACTGTTAGATCTGTTATTTCTGAAAATATACCAGGTAAATTTTATAATATTCTATTTAATTATTTATAAATAGGATATATATTTTAAAATAACGCCAGAAATGTGTTTGCAAGTTTATTGCTTATAGGACAAGATGTTACTGAAATAACCTGATGAACTGTGTCTATCTATTTTCACATTTTTCTTTCCACTGCTTTTCAGGAAGATGTTAAGATTAGTTTTTACCTCTGGCAATGTTTTAATACCTTTTTCTATATTAGACATTCTGTCACACTTTTATAGAATGATAGTCAATATTACTCAAAGTAAATGATATAAAATTAAGAATTGACCCTATTAAAAAAATTTTTTTTTTCTTTGTTGATTTTAAAGAGAAGAAGTGAGAGGGAAAGAGAGATGGAAATGTCAATGAGAGAGAACATTGATTGGCTGCCTACTGCATCCCCTGCACTGGGGATTTGGCCTACAACCTAAGCATGTGCCCTGACCAGGAGTCAAACCAGCGACCTCTTGGTGCATGGGTTGACTCTCAACCACTGAGCCACACTGGCTGGGCAAGAATTGACCCTATTTTAAGTTTCTTTGTAACCAAACAGGCTAATAGTTAATAGATTATTTTAACGTTATGTTAGATCTTAGATTCAAACTGATACTTTCATTTGTTGAAGTCCCAATGGTTTACTAGGTGGAGTTACCTTGTAAACCACAGCACTGTACTTGATTGTGAAAACTTTTTCTAAAATCACTGTTTTATGTTTGTTTTCATTTTTTGATAATCCTCACCTGAGGATGTTTTTTCCATTGATTTTTAGAGTGAGTGGAAGTTGGGGGAGGGGAAGGGAGGGAGGGAGGGGGAGAGAGAGAGAGAGAGAGAGAGAGAAAGAAAGAGAGAGAGAGAAAGAAAGAGAGAGAGAGAAAGAAAGAGAAAGAAACATCAGTGTGGAACACACTAATTGGTTAACTCTTCCATGCTCCCTGACAGAGCTGGGGATCGAACCTGCAACCTAGGTGTGTGCTCTGGACCAGGAACTGAACCTGAGACCCTTTGGTGCTTGGGCCAATGCTCTGACCACTGAACCATATGGGCCAGAGCTAATAATCACTTTATTTATTTATTTATTTATTTATCCTCACCTGAGGATATTTTTTCCATATTTTGTTCAGACAGAGTGGGAGGGAGAGAGAGAGAGAGAAACATCAACATGAAAGGGACACATCAAGTGGTTGTCACCCGCACAACCCAACCAGGGCTGGGGACAATCTGCAGTCGAGGTACATGCCCTTAGCGGGAACCGAACCCAAGTCTCTCTGGACCACAGGCCAACGCTCTAACCGCTGAGCCAAACCGGCCAGGGCCAGAGCTAATAATCACTTTAAAAGCCAGTTGTTTTCCATACGAAATTTATGCAGAAGCTTTCATCTCTGTTACAAATTTTAAAGCTATAGATGGAGGCAAAGTTGAAATAGCTTTAAAAATAAGAGTGTTAGCCCGGCTGGTGTGGTTCAGGGGTTGAGCGTTGACTCATGCACCAGGAGGTCGCCGGTTCTATTCCCGGTCAGGACACATGCCCAGGTTGTGGGCCTGATCTTCAGAGGGGGGCATGCAGGAGGTGTCCAGTTGATGTTCTCTCTCATTGATGTTTCTATCTTGTTCCTTCTCCCTTTCTCTCTCTAAAATCAGTAAAGAAAAAAAAATTTTTTAAATTGAGTGTTAAGAGGAGGGTAGAGGAGGTAGAAGGATAGATTATAAAATGAAGTGACATTAGGAAAGAAAGGTTAATCTAACAATGAGGTATGGAAGTAGAGGGGAGGTGGTAGAAATAGGTACTGCAGTGATCTCCCCAAGATAGGAAAACTAAAAGTCATTTTTCTTTTTGTTGTAGAAACTAGATTAACAGCATTTTGTTTTTTGATCATTTGCATTGGGAATACTCTTTTTTTGTTGTTATCAAGTTTATTGAGATACAACTTATACATAATAAAATGCATCCTTTTCAGGGATACAGGTCTTTGAGTGTGTCTTTCTAGTCATTCATCTCTCTCCAATCCCTTCTCCTAGGAAGCAGCGATGTGTTTTCTTAACCCAGTGATTTGGCCTTTTCCAGAATGTCATACATAGGATCATAGGGTATATTAGTTTTCTAGGACTGCTGTAACAAATTACCACAACTTAGATAGTTTCAAACAACTTTATTCTCTCGTAGTTTATGAGTCAAAATGGCCAAAGTTAGGTGTCCTTATTTGGCCTCTATAGGGTATTTGCAGGTGTCAGCAGGTCTTATAAGGTGTCCGCAGGGTTGGAAACTCTCAGAGGAAGAATCTGTTTCATGACTCTATATTAGTTTCTGATGGTTACCTATCATCTTGGGCATTCCTTGGCTTCTGTAGATATCTTTCCAGTCTCTGCCTCCATCTTC
Source organism: Molossus molossus (assembly GCF_014108415.1). NCBI lineage: Eukaryota > Metazoa > Chordata > Mammalia > Chiroptera > Molossidae > Molossus > Molossus molossus. Next base: position 21,121,270 of record NW_023425399.1, on the reverse strand, counting down.
ACATGGTGTCCTCTATATGTCGTCACATCATCTTTACTCTGTGCATGTCTCTGTGTTCAAATGTTCTTCTTATAAGGATACTAATCACTGAATTAGGGGTTACCCTAATGCAGCATGACTTCATCCAAACTTGATTATATCTGCAAAGACTTTAAGGCCAAATAAGGTCACATTCAGAGGTTCCAGGTAGATATGAATGTTATGGGAAACACTATTCAACCCATACTACATACATAGGCTTATAGCCTTTTAAAAAATGTTTTAAATGTTACTTTATTTTTTTAAATCCTCACCCGAGGATATTTTTCAATTTTTGTTCAGATAGAATGGGAGGGAGACAGGAAGAGAGAAAGAGAGACATTGACATGAAAGGGACATATTGACAGGTTGCCTCCTGCATGACCGCAATCAGGACTGGGGATGAACTGCAACTGAGGTACGTGCCATTGACTGGAATTGAACTTGCAACCCATTGGTTCATGGGCCAATGCTCTAACTGCTGAGCCAAACCGACCAGGGCTTAAATGTTACTTTAAAAGTTATCACACAATAAAATTGGCTTTTTAACTAATACCACAACCAGGATACAGAACAATTCCATCACACTAAAAGCCTCCCTTGTATTGCATTTTTGTAGACATAACTCACCGTGTACTCTTAACCCTTGGCAGCTACAGATTTGTTCTTCCTTTTGGAAACTGTCAGATAAATGGAAAATACATACATAACCTTTTGAGACTGGGTTTCAGTCAGTATGATACTTTTGAAATTCATTTAAATTGTTGCATGTATCAGTAGTTTTTTCTTTTTAATATGTTTTTATTGATTTTTAGAGAGGGAGAAAGGGAGAGGGGGAGAGAAAGAGAAAGATTGATGTGAGAGAAACATTGATTGGTTGCCTTGTATGCACCCCGACCAGGGATTGAACCTGAAACCTGGACATGTGCCCTGCCTGGGAATGGAACCAGTGACCTTTCAGTGCATGGGACGATGCTCAACCAATTGAACCACATCAGCCAGGGCAGTAGTTTTTTCTTTTTATTGCTGGGTAGTATTCCATTTTTATGAATGTACCACAGTTTAGTGGTTTACTTGTTGAGGGACATTGGGTTGTTTTGCATTTTTGGCGATTATTAATAGAGCTACTATAAACATTCCTGTACAGATTTTTTGTGGATATAGTGTTTTTTTAATCTTTATTGTTGAAAGTGTTACAGATGTCCCCTCTTTTTTCTGCCATTGACCTCCTTCTCCCTGATCCCACTCACTTGTTTTCCCCAAACTATTGTCTGTGTCTGTTGGCTATGCAAATGTGCATATAAGTTCCTTTGGTTTATCTCTTCCTAAGTGGACACAGTGTTTTTATTTCTCTAGGCAGGGTTTTTCAATCTTTGCACTATGACATGTTGGGCTGGATAATTTTTTGTTGTGGAGGGCTGTTCTGTGCATTATAAGATGATTAGTAGGATCCCTGGATTCTACCCACTTGATAACAGTAACAAATACCCCTTCCCCTGTTATAAAAAAAAAGTTTCAGAGGACAAAATAACTTCTGATTGAGAACATTTTTTCTATGGTAAAGACCCAGGAATGGGATCATTGGGTCATATGGTAAATGTGTTAAACTTTATAAGAATTGGGCAAAATTCTTGGCTGTACCATTTTGCATTTCAACCAGCAATATATAGAGGATGTTTTGTTTCCTTGCCGCCCTTGGTATTGTCTTTATTTTCATGTTTTACCCATTCTAATAGAAGTGTCATCATATCTCATTGTGATAGGGTATTCATTATATATACAGTCAGTATGTTCTTGTTTTAACGATTATAGTAAAAGTGTCATGCTATCTCAAAGAAATCAAATCTACAGAAAAGTTGAAAAAGTAGTATAGTGAATACCTGTAAACATTGTGCCTAGATTGACCAGTGAATAACATCTTGCCATATTTCCTTTCTTTAGATAGATATACTTTTAATTTTGCTGAACCATGAGAAAGTAAGTTTCTGCCATCATATTTCATCCCCAGACACTTTTGCAATATTTCTCCCAAAAAAGGTTTATTTTTCTATATAACCACAATAGTATGTATTACCACTTTTGAGAAAATTAACCGTAATTCTATATTATCACTAATACTTGTTTAGATTTCTCCAGTTGTCCCCAAAAGTCATTTATGGTTTTGTCCCCAGATCTAGGATCTAGTCAAGGTTCACACATTTTGTTGTTATATCTCTTTAGTGTATTGATCTAGAACAATCCTCTTGCCTTTTTAGTTTTTGAGTTAAGTAAAAATATTTTTTGAAGAGTCCAGGCCAGTTGACATGTATAGTTTGTGTATTTTGAATATAATTATTTCATTATTAGATTCGTGTTAAACATTTTTGGGCAAGAATACTAATCTACGTGATATATATATATATTTTTTTATTATATTGGGAGGCATAGTAATTGCAGCATTGCTATGCTAATGGTGGTGGGTTGTTTTTTTTTTTTTTTGCTTGGGTAGCATGGTACTGTCAGATGTCTCCATTATAAAGGTATATTTTCCCTTTGTATTAGTCAGTAAAGTATGGGGTGCTACTTTGAGACATAAATAATCTATTGTCCAGCAGTAACATTTCACCCAGTGATTTTAATATTATACTAGTTATCAATTAGTGCATAATAAATTATCCCAAAATTTAGCCACTTAAAACAGCAAATATTTAAAATTTTATATTGGTTTCTATGGATTAGAAATTCAGAATTGGCTTTGCTGAATGGTTCTGAGCCTGTGTCTCGTTAGGTTATAGTCAGTATGTTGGCTGAGGCTATAATCATGTGAAGTCTTGACTAGGGCTGAAGGATCAGCCTCTAAAATGGGTAATTCATGGGCTGGCAGCTTGGTGCTGACTGTTGGTGGGAGACCTCAGTTCCTTGCCACACAGACTTTATTTATAGGGCTGTTAGAGTCTCCTTGCAAATTGGCAGCCTGCTTCCCTGAGAGCAGGTAAACCAAGAGAGCCTTTAAAACAACTTGTGGTACAATGCACATAACATTAAATTTATTATCGTAACCATTTTTTTTTAATCCTCACCTGAGGAAATTTTTGCATTGATTTTCAGATAGAGTGGGAGAGAGGGAGGAGGGGGAGAGAGAGAGAAAGAGAGAGAGAGAGAGAGAGAGAAAGAAACATTAATGTGAGAGAGACACATTGCCTCTCGCACGACCCCAGCCAAGGCTGGGGATCGCAACTGAGGTACATGCCCTTGAGTGGAATCAAATCCTTGACTCTCTGGTCCATGGGCCGACTAACCAGTGAGCCAAACCAGCCAGGGCTATCGTAACCATTTTTTAAGAATATGGTTCAGTGCTATTAAGTACATTCATATTGTTGTACAATCATTACCACCATTCACCCCCCAGAACTCTTTTCATTTTACAAAACTGAAACTCAATACCCATTGAGCAATACCCCCCCCTGCCCCATTTTCAGTAGATATGTGGATTTAAAAGTTTTGATGCATTTACACAGTGGATACTTCTTGGCCTTAGGAAAGAAGGAAATCTTACCTTTGCCACAGCCTGGCTAGACCTGGAGATTATGTTGAGTGAAGTAAGCCAGTCAGAGAAAGACAAGTACCATATGATTTCACTTAATATGTAGGATCTAAAGAACAAAATAAACAAACAAAATAGAAACTGACTCAAAGATACAGAGAACAAACTGGCAGCTGTAAGAGGGAAGGGACCTTGCGGGGGCTAGATGGGACAACAGTAGGGTGATTACCAGAGAGAAAAGTGCATAAGCATAGGAGGAAGAAGAGGATAAAGGGGGGGGGGTGTAAATGGTGACAGACGGAGATGTGAACACACAATGTGCAGATGATGTATTATACATAGAATTGTTTTTTTATCTTTTTCACCCACAATGCTTTCCTTTTGTAGCACTTGTCTGAATTCCTCTTGCCCACAAAGTCAAAATTAATTACTACAAACTGTATTTCCTTGCTCATATTACTTGTACATATACGGAACATGGTTTTAGTTTTCTGTAATTATTTATATTATGGCTTTCCCTCAAATTTTAAATTCCAGGTGGCAGAGCCTTCTTATCTTTGTAAATCTGTGGTGTTTACTATTATGATGGGAAACTTTGTGTAGTGTGTACTCATTGGTTGCTTTTATATTGTCATACACCTAAGGGACAAAAAAAAAATACCCTCAGTAAAGTCACTTATTCACAAATAGAGTTCTTTTGTGTAAATTACTAGTACTCCCACTTGGAGAAATGTTGGATAGTGGTGAGTATTTAGGATTGTAATAGATATATATATATATATTTTATCTTCACCCGAGGATATTTTTCCATTTTTTTATTCAGATAGAGTGGGAGGAAGAGAGAGGAAAAGAGAGAGAAAGAGAGAGGCATTGACGTGAAAGGGACACATCAAGTGGCTGCCTCCCGCACAACCCAACCAGGGCCAGGGACAAACTGCAACCGAGACACGTGCCCTTAGCGGAAACTGAACCCGGGTCTCTCTGGACCGCAGGCTGACACTCTAACCGCTGAGCCAAATTGACCAGGGTGTAATAGATATTTTAAGATTTTTAATGTCTCGGTAAGAAAGATATCCTAAATTCAAGTTTTTCTGAGGTGTTAGAGAAAAATTTACCTTGAGTATAATTTTTTACATTTACTTATTGATTGGTTTGACATATATTGAGGACTTACTATTAATATGCTTCAGACACCGGGTTAGGCTCTATCGATGTAAAGAGGGGAAACAGTTTGAAAGAAGAAACAGATTTGCAAACTGATAAAGACTGCTATTGAAACTTTAATAGGTTGAAGATTGTTGGTAGCACTTTATAGGTATTATCTCATTCTTTAAAATGAATCTGGCCCTGGCTGGTGTGGCTCAGCGGTTAGAGCATCAGCCCACAGACCGAAGAGACCCAGGTTTGGTTCTCGCTAAGGGCACATATCTCAATTGCAGTTTGTCCCTGGCCCTGGTTGGGGTTGTGTGGGTGGCAACCAGTCGATACGAGACACATTGATGTTTCTTTCTCTCTCCCTTCCTCTCTCCCTCCCACTCTATCTGAAGATAAATGCAAAAATGTCCTCGGGTGAGGATAAAAAAGTAAAATTCAGTGGTTAGAGTGTTGGCCCAAGTACCGAAAGGTTGCATGTTCCATTCCTGGCCCCAATTGAGGTGCATGCAAGAGGCAACCAATGGGTGTGTCTCTCTCACATGGAGGTTTCTCCCTCCCTCTCCCTCCCTCCCTTCCACTCTCTCTAAAAACTGATGGAAAATATATCCTCTGGTGAGCATTAAACAGTCAAAAAAGAAAAGAAACTACAATGAAATTATTCTTGTTTTATGGATAAAGTATGGCTCAGAGATTCAGTATTTTGTTCAAGTTTACACATTAACAGTGCTGAGATCTATCTAGATCGATTTGATTCCAGAGCCTGCACACTTAATGACTATGTTGTAATATCTCTTTATCTCCTGGATATATGCTAAAGGATTGATGAGAAGAAGAAATTCATTATTTCTGCTATGAATTTTAGGGAAAGTTATTAGATAGATGCTTGAGCAGAATGTTGAAGGATAAGAGAAGACCAGATGAATGGGAATTTAGGGAAGAAGGGTAAATTTTGAACAGAAGGAACAGAATAAGTAAACCACAGAATAATAAGTAGATAGCATGTTGGGGTACTATGAATAATTCTGTGTGGTGGAGCATGAGGTATGTATGGGAGAGTGGAAGGTGAGATAAGACAGTAGGCAAGCTAGGATCATGGAAGATTATCAGAAGTGTAGGGAATTCATCTGAAATAATCCTTTTCACAACACTGTGTGGACAGATTAGGTTAAGGCAAGGAGAAATGTTTAAATTAGTACCATAGTGCCAGGAGAGCCAAGTGAAGGGAGTAGTAGTAGAGATAAAGAGGAGGCTATAGTCCAGCTGGTGTGGCTCAGTGGTTGAGTGTCAACCCATGCACCAAGAGGTCACCGGTTCGATTCCCGGTCAGGACACATGCCCAGGTTGTAGGCCCAATCCCCAGTGGGTGGCATGCAGGAGGCAGCCAATCAATGTTCTCTCTCATCGATGTTTCTACCTATCTTTCCCTCTCACTTCCTCTCTAAAATCAATAAAGGAAAAATAAAATAAAAAAAGAGGAGGCTATAAAAAAGTTAAGTACAGTATTTTCTACCCATATCCAACTGCTTTATTTTAACGTCTTGAGGAATTTTGCCTTTTCTGTATTCGCTTCTTCACAGTTTTTATCTGTGATGGTAATGTGTATAGGGTCTTACCAAATAATAGTACCTAGTTTTTTCACTTTGATTTTTGAGAGCAGGGTTAGCCCATGGGAGGAATCTGGCCCTCTGCCTTTTTTTCCCTGTCTCCTAGATACTTTTTATTTATTTATTTATTTTTAAAGAATAATTTATTGGTTTTTTAGGGGTAGACAAAGAGAGAGAAACATCAGTGTAAGAGTGCAACATTGATCAGCTGCCTCCTGCACGTCCCTTACTGGGGATCAAGCCTGAAACCTGGGCATGTGCCCTTGACCGGGAATCGAACTGGCAACCTCCTGGTACACAGGACAACACCCAACTGACTGAGCCGCACCAGCCAGGGTTATTTTGTATTTTGTGACTTTTGATCTTTTAAAAAATTTTATTGAATTTATTGGGGTGACATTGGTTAATAAAATTATATAGGTTTTAGGTATACAATTATATAATACATCATATGTATATTGTATTGAGTGTTTATCACCCAAAGTTAAGTCTCTTTTCATCACCATGTATCCTCTCTTACCTCCCTCTCCCCGGGTCCTCTGCCTGTTTTTGTAAGTAAAGTTTTATTGGAACACAGTCCAATTTATTCATTTTATGTGTTGTCTGTGGCTGCTGTCACACTGCAATAACAGTTGAGTACTTGTGATAGAGTGATCATATGGCCCACAGTGTTTAAAATATTTACTTTTCGGCTCTTTACAAACTGACCATATAAGTAATTGAGAATCTACCCATAATATATTTGGAAGTTATATTAATTTGCTTCTCCCAAACTGCAAGGTTTCTTAGGTAAAGGGAGTTTAAATATAAAGATATTTATGAAAATAAAGAATGGGAAACTGAGCTGCGCAGTCAGGTCTCATAGGAAAAACAGGACATGTGACTAGCCAGTCCTCACAAGGACCAAAAAGTAGTTTAAAGCTGCAAAGTTATTTAAGATTATATCATAGTTCTGACAACCAAGTTATTTTGTCAGCCTGGCAACAGCAGGTATTAGTTGATCCCTTTCCCAAGTACTCTGACAAACTAATATCTACCTACAGAGGTTGCAGTTTCATACTACTCAAGAGCTGACCAAGTTGATGTAGCCTGTCTCCATATTATAGGTTGTTCATGGTGGGGAGAGTTTTTATATTCCTTTTTTTTTTCTAAATGTTCTTTTGTTATGACTTTTTGTTTTTGTTTCATGAAAGTGTCTTTTCATTTCTTTGAGGATATTAATATAAAAAGTTTTCTTTCATATTACTTTTCATGTTAGAAGCTTTCATATTTAATTTTAAGCAAATACTTTAATATTTAAGGATAGACTAAAAATCAAACTAGGAGCTCTGATTGTGCATGTAGGAAGAAGAGGACTTGCTAACTGAGAACCTCACTCAAGGGTTATTTGATGGACTTGATAAGAAAACTTGTCTACTGTCTTGTTGGTTAAGTTTTGGCTGTAGTGGGCTGGGAGCCAAGTGGGAAAAGGTGATGGGGAGTTTGTCATTCAGTTTGCATATGTTCCTTTAATTCTCCCGTTTTTGATATTGTTCTGTAGTCTTCAGCTAGACCTGATATCTCCCATTTCAGAGATGCTCTGTTTTACCACCTCTAGAAGAAAAATCATACGAGTGTTCTGGTGTAGCGTAGGGGATTTAGGGATCAAAATACTTGGTAAGGTGTGAGGTTGCATCTCATTGTAGTTCTGATTTACATTTCCCTAATGTCTTTGAATACTTATGCAGTTCAGCAGTATTCATGAAGCTTTTTAATTTTATATAGTTCCATTCATTTATTTTTTCCTTTACTTCCCTTGCCTTTGGGATCAAATTCATAAAATTTTCTCCAAAAGTAAGGTCCATAAATTTAGTACCTATATTTTCTGCTATGTAATTTGTTGTTTCACATCTTAATTTAGGTATTTGATCTTTGTGTATTTTGGATATAACTTCTTTTTTTTTTTTTTAATCCTCACCCGAGGACATTTTTCCATTTTTTGTACAGATAGAATGGGAGGGAGAAAGAGGAAGAGAGAGAGAGAGAGAGAGAGAGAAACATCGAAGTGAAAGGGACACATCGAGTGGCTGCCACCTGCACGACCAACCAGGGCCGGGGACAAACTGCAACCGAGGTACATTCTCTTAGCGGGAACCGAACCCGGGTCTCTCCGGACCGCATGCTGATGCTCTAACCGCTGAGCCAAACCAGCCAGGGCTGGATATAATTTCTTATTTGCTATATGGTTTGCACATATTTTTTCCCTTTCCATAGGGTTGTCTTTTCACTGTATTGTTTCCTTTGCAGAGGAGAAGTTTTTTATTTTCACGTATGCCCTACTGTCTATTTTTGTTTTTGTTGCTTGTAATTTTGGTGTAAAAATCAAGAAATCATTGCCAAGACCAATGTCATGAAGTTTTCTCCTATATTTTCTTCTAGGAGTTTTATAATTTCATGTCTTTAATCCATTTAAAATTTTTTTTCCTTTATTGATTTTAGAGAGAGGAAGTGAGAGGGAGAGAGAGATAGAAACATCAGATGAGAGAGAACATCGATTGGCCGCTTTCTGCATGCCCCTTACTGGGGATCAGGCCCACAACCTGGGCACGTGTCCTCACTGGGAATTGAACCAGCAACCTCTTGGTATGAGGGTCAACGTTCAACCGCTGAGCCACACCAGCCAGACATCTTTAATTCATTTTGAGTTGATTTTTGTGTATGGTATAAGGTAAAGGTGCAATTTCATTCTTTTCCATGTGGATATCCAGTTTTCCCATCACCATCTGTTGAAAAAATTATCTTTCCCAAGTGTGTATTCTTGGCACCCTTGTTGAACATTAGTTGAATGTATATATTTTCTTTTGTGATTAAGGATCTTAAAAAAATTTTTTTTTTAATCCTCACCCGAGGACACTTTTGCATTTATCTTCAGATAGAGCAGGAGAGAGAGTGGAGGGAAGAGAGAGAGAGAAACATCAATGAGAGAGAAACATGGATTGGCTGCTCTCCCACATGCCTCATACAAGGGATTGAGACCGCAACCTGGGCATGTGCCCTGACTGGGAATTGAACTGGCCACCTCTTGGTGCATGGGATGATACACAACCAACTGAGCCACACTAGCTCAGGTCAGTTTGCCGAGAATTTTAAATTAGCTTTTGACTTTTTGTGTGGAGTCTTTAGTGTTTTCTGTATATAAAGTCATATCATCTGAGAGCAGAGATATTTTTACTTTTTCCTTACCGATTTAGATGCCTTTTATATCTTTTTCTTGCTTGATAGCAGGCTGCGACTTCCAGTACTATGTTGAATAGAAGTGGTGAGAGTGGGCAGGTTCCTGGTATTAGAAGGAAAGCTTTCAACTTTTCATTGAATGTGATGTTAGTTGTGGGTTATTCACATACAGCCTTTATTTTATTGAGGTAATTTCCTTCTATTCCTAGTGGGACAGTTTGTATCATGAAAGAGTGTTGAATTTTGTCAATTTTTTTTCTCATCCATTGTGATGATCATGTGATTTTTATTCTTAATCTTTTAGATGTGGTATAAAACATAAATTTTCATGTATTAACCTATCGTTACCAAGCAAGGGCCTGCTTGTCCAATGTGCATGCATAGGCACCTATACTATGACACTGGCTTTTGAGAAAGAAGGCTTTTTTTTTCTTCCCATTTTTTGTTCCGATAGAATGGGAGGGAGAGAGAGGAAGAGAAAGAGAGAGAGAGAGAAACATCGACGTGAAAGGTACACATCAAGTGGCTGCCACCCGCGTGACCCACCCAGGGCCGGGGACAAACTGCAACCGAGATACGTGCCTTTAGTGGGAACCGAACCCGGGTCTCTCTGGACCGCATGCCGACGCTCTAACCGCTGAGCCAAACCCTGGCCAGGGCGAGAAAGAAAGCTTTTACTGGTAAGTCATATGCAAAGGGACAGGAGGCAAGGCTTAAATCTGTCTTCAGATCCAGGGTTTGGGCTGAAGTTTAAGGGGTTAGGGAGATATGCAGAAGAGCTAGCAGGGCAGGTTTTGATTGGACAGCTTTGGGACTTGGCCATTTATGGAAAATACGCTAAGGGGCTTCAGTACTAGATCTTCCTGGACATTGGACCCTTTGCTTCTGAAAGAGTTCCAGTGTTCAAGTTCCATTCATGTGTCCTCCTCCATTGGTTCTTTGGGGGGAGGGGGCAGACTTTGGTTCTAGGTGCAGCTAGAGGTCAAAGTTCTCTCCTGTGCATGCTTCAAGTGCATGATGTGCAGGTTTGGTCTGTTGTCTCTGAAAAGCAACTCAGTTTCTTGTTAGAAACAGGACAGGACCACCCTGGCCAGTTTGGCTCAGCAGTTAGAACATCAGCCTGTGGTCCAGAGAGACCCGGGTTTGGTTCCTGTTAAGGGCACATACCTTGATTGTAGTTTGTCCCCAGCCCCGGTTGGGGTCGTGTGGGTGGGAGCCACTCGATGTGTCTCCCTCACATCAATGTTTCCCTCTCTCTCTTCCGCCCCCCTCTCCCTCCTGCTGTCTGAAGATAAATGCAAAGGTGTCCTTGGGTGAGGATTAAAAAAAGAAAGAAACAGGACAGGACAAGTTTGAGTTAGTTCTTCAGTTACACCATCCTTGCATCCCAGCAATTAATCCTACTTGGTCATGGTGTATTAAGCCACATTTTTAAAATTTTACAGAGAGAGAGAGAGAGAGAGAGAGAGAAACATGGATCTGTTGCCTCCCATATGCACCTTGACTGGGTCTCAGACATGTAACTTGGGAATGTGTCCTGGCTGGGAACCAAACTCACAACCTTTCAGTGTACAGAATGAGGTTCCAACCAACTGAGCTACACCGACCAGGGCATATTAATCCTTTTAACATGCTGTTGAATTCAGTTTGCTAGTATGAAAAGTGAACATTTGGCAGGTGGCAACTCTGGAATTCAGATTCTTTTGCCATGTCATGGTTTCTTGTTGCTCCTTGTGGTTGTTGTTTGCTTACTTGATGACTTTTCCGAATAATTTTGTGTAGTCTGTATTCTTAATCATATGTGGCCACTGAAGTCTGTGTTCTGTTAGGTTAGTAGTCAGCTAGTGATTTGACAGATGTTCCTAAACTTCTAGAACTAAAAGAATAACCCCTAAACTCTCCCAGTGTTTGAAGATTGGCTTGTGTTGGGGTACTCCTGTGCTTCACCTGGCATTTTAAAATTGTGACTTAGACTCTGGCCAGTTTGGCTCAGCGGTTAGAGTGTCGGACTGCGGACCAGAGAGTCCCGGGTTCGGTGTCCACCAAGTGTACGTGCCTCAGTTGCAGTTTGTCCCCAACCCTGGCTGGGGTCGTGTGGGTGGCAGCCACTTGATGTGTCTCTTTCACATCGATTTTTTTTTCCTCTCTCTTTCTCCCTCTCTCCCTCCTGCTTTATCTAGAGATAAATGCAAAAATAAATAAATAAAAATAAATAAAATTGTGACTTAGCTTTCATTTCTTTCTTGTATGGTGCCTGATGGTCAATCAGAGTTAAGAGGCAAAGTTTTGTACCAACAGATCACAGGTTTGATTTCCAGTCAAGGTCATGTAGTTGGGTTGCAGGTTCAATCCCCATCCCGGTCAGGGCACCAGTGGGAGGCAGCCACTTGAGTCTCTCTTATGTTGATGTTTCTCTCTCACTCCCCCTCTCTCCCTCTCTTCCACTCTCTCTAAAAATCAATGGAAGAAATATGCTCGGGTGAGGACGACGCTATAACCAACTGAGCCACTGGGCCAGGGCTGATTCATTTTTAGATTTTGTTTGTGGTTTGAGGTAAGGGTCCAACTTCATTCTTTTACATGTGGATATCCAGTTGTCCCAGCACCATTCATTGACTAGATGGCAATGAGTTTTTTTGTTTTTTTTCTTTATTGATTTTTAGAGAGAGGAAGGGAGAGAGAGAGAGAGATAGAAACATCGATGAGAGAGAACATCGACTGGCTGCCTCCTGCATGCCCCCACACTGGGAACTGGGCCAACAACCTGGGCATGTGTCCTGACCGGGAATCAAACTGACAACCTTTTGGTTCATGGTTCGATGCTTAACCACTGAGCCACACCAGCCGGGCGAGATGCCAATGAGTTTTAAGATATAATATGAAAGCATAATTCATGAAAGACAAAATTAATAAGTTTATAAAAATTAAATTTCCTGATCTACAAAAGGCACTGTGTAATATTGTGATTTATAATAAGAAATATAGTATATCTGGTCTTCAATCCCATTCTTGACACAGAGCTCCTAAAACCCTAGAAATTTCTTGTTATTTTTTTAACTCATCTTTATTGTTACAGTTGTCCCCCCTTTTTTTCTCCATTGACCCCCCTCCTTCCTTCCCCACACTATTGTTGGTGTCCATTGATTATGCATATATGCAAAGAAGTTTTTTGGTATATCTCATCCCACCCTCCCACCCCCCTTCCCTTTGAGATTCATCAGTCTAACAACCAATTTGTACTTCTTAATTCCTTCATCTATTTCACCCATCCTCCCAACCCCCACCCATCTGGCAAGAAACAAAAGTTCTCTGTATCTATGAGACCTTTTTTTTTTTTCCAGCAGGGCTCTGATCTCACTGAGTCTACCCCTTGAGAGTGTCACTTGTGAAGGTGGTTGGATGGTGGTGCTTTGACATGGTCTGAAGCTGTCCACTGGGTGTGCTGGCTCTGGGGCCTCCCGAGAGGCCAACCACTGCCTGTGTTCTACAAAGTGATCTGCAGATGGTTGCTTCTTTTTTTTATTTTTATTTATTTTTTTATCCTCACGTATTTATCTTCAGATAGAATGAGAGAGAGAGAGAGAAACATCACTGTGAGAGAAGCACATTGAGTGGTTGCCACCACATGACCCCAACCGGGTCTGGGGACAAACTGCAACAGAGGTACGTGCCCTTAGCGTACTCAGGACTCTCTGATCTTCAGGCCAACACTCTAACTGCTGAGCCAAACCAGCCAGGACCAGATGGCTGCTTCTTGTGTTGGGCTTGAAGGTGCCCAGGGGAGGCCAAGCTAGCTATGAACCAAGGCTGCCTGCTCCTAGTTCTGGGCCTGGGGTCACTTAACCAGAGGTATGGGGCTTGTTGAGGCCAGATGCTGCTTGTTTGAGAGACTTTAGGAAAATGTGTGAGAGACTTTAGGGAAATCTGAAGCATGAGCCAAGACAGGCCATTTCTATGGTAAATCCAATGAAAACAGCTTGGGTGGGCTGAAAGTTGGGTGAGGCAGGGCCTCGGGGAATCACCAGGGCGGAGCAAACAGTGTGAACCAGGTACTGGAGTCCCAGTATGGAGTCCCACTGCTGGCCCTGTAGGGGAAGGGCTCAGGAGAGGAACAGTGGCATCCACCAGAAGTCTGTCCAAGAGAAACCTGCCTCTCTAGCTCTCACTCTGATGCCAAACAACTCAGTTCTTCCTGGTATGTCTCTGGTGCTTTTCAAGCTGCCTCCCCTGCCCTGGAGCCCAGAAGCACCAAGTACTAGTAAGTCTGTGCGCCGGACCTTTAAGAGGAGCTGCCTGGGACTCTGGCAGCCTTAGCTCCCCTCAGCCTCAATTCCCGCCTTTTTTTCAGTTAGAAGTTATGCGCACTTCTCTTCCTGGCACTGGAACCCTGAGCTGGGGGACCTGATGTGGGATAGGGACGGACCTCTTGCTTCTCAGGGAGGACCTTCACAGCCAAGTTTTCCTTCCTGAATTTTATCTGCCACATGTGGGTGTGAGTGTAAGACTGCCCCTCCTACCAGTCTTGATGTGACTTCTTCAATTTTGTAGTTGTAGGACTTCCATTCAGCTCAGTTTTAGGCAGTTCTGAAGGATGGTTGTTCTGTAGTTCGTTGTAATTTTGATGTGGTTGTAGGAGGAGGCAAGTACCATGTTTACCTACACTGCCATCTTGACTGGAAGTTGGAGGGATGTTGTTTTTCCTTAGTCATTAATAAGTTGTTTATTTTAATGGCTACATGGTACTCTCTCCTATGGTATGAATATGTAATTTATTTAACTGGTTGCCAATTGATATTTAGGTTGTTTCTGTAGTTTTCTTTTTTACTGTTATAAAAACAGTAATTTTAATTCTTTTCAAGAATTTCAAATATTTAATGAATTTTGATTATGTAAAACAAGTATATAAGCATATAAATTATTAAAATTACCAGCATGTTTTTGTAGAGCGTCTCACAATTCTCTCTCAGTGATTCTCTGTAATTATCTGGAGAGAATCACTGTTCCTTAAAATGTTTACAGTCATTAATCTTTCTATGTAAAGTTAATTTGTTTCTAAAATGTGTTTTATTTCTGTAGAAATTTTAAATTTTCTTTGCAACTTTGAATTAATGGTAATTTAGAATAAATAACCTACACTATACTGTTTTTTGTTTTTTGTTTCCTAGCAGTAAACTGTTGATAGAGATAAGCAGTTAGTGCTTTATCATGCATAAAATCAGCACTCAGATATTGGACTTTTGTTACTGCCTCTTAATTTACTTGTCTTGATGCTGTAGTTCTGTGCATGGCAAAGAGTCTTTTGGGTATTGAAGAGAGGTAATAACTATACAGAATATGTGGTAATGATGTCTTTGAGGGCTCCTTCTATAACAAGGACTTTGAATCAGAAAAATATCCTGTGCAATGTATTGTTAAAGCTTTTCTGTTAACATCTCATTTTTTATATTCTGGGTGACAACTAATGACTTTATTTATGGTGTACAACTTCCCTATTTTTTTTTTTTTTAATCCTCACCTGAGCATATTTTTTTCCCTTTGTCTTCAGATAGAGTGGAAGGGAGGGAGGGGAAGAGAGAGAGAGAAACATTGACATGACAGAGACACGTTAACTAGTTGCCTCCCACACGACCCTGACCAGGGCAAGGGACCAAACTGCAGCTGAGGTACGTGCCCTTGATCGGAATTAAACCCACAACTCTTTGGTCTGCAGGCTAATGCTGTAACCGCTGAGCCACACCAGCCAGAGCTCCTTCTCTATTTAAAATAAAAGGGCTCACCCTGGCCGGTGTGGCTCAGCTGGTTGGGTATCTTCCAGTGCACCAAAAGGTTACTGATGGATTCCCTGTTAGGGCACATGCCTTGGTTTCAGTATTGATTCTCGATAGGGGGTATGCAGGAGGCAGTCCATCCATGTTTCTCTCTCTCTCCCTCTCTCTTACAATTCTGTCTCTCAGAATCAATTTAAAAATCCTGAAAATACAATAAAAGGGTTCCTTTAGTAAACTGTAGGTTATAAAATATATGAAATGATACGATTTTTTTTTTTTTTTAATCCTCACCCGAGGACATTTTTTTCATTTTTTATTCAGATAGAGCAGGAGGGAGAGAGAAAAAGAGAGAGAGAGCAACATCGATGTGAAAGGGAGACATCAACTGGCTGCCACCTGCACGACCCAACCAGGGCCAGGGACAAACTGCAACCAAGGTACATGCCCTTAGTGGGAACTGAACCCAGGTCTCTCTGGACCACAGGCCAATGCTCTAACTGCTGAGCCAAACCAGCCAGGGCCGAAATGGTACAATTTAAATAAACAAAGAAGTTGAAGGAAAAACTACATGTATCGGGCCAAGGGAATGAGCTTAGTCACTATAGTAAGGCCACAACTTGAGCTTCCAGTGTTTTCATATGTAAGTCAAGGAATAAAACATTGTATTTTATAGAGTTTATCTCAGTAGAAATTATTGTTCCATTTCATTTTGGTAGATTTGAGAAGACAGAATTGTTTTGTATTTAAATTTTTTAATGGAAGTGTAATTTTGTATAAAAGCTCAAGGCAGTGTTTACAGTTTAAAGATATTTTGTTTGCCTTTTTATATTTGTATACTTCTTTCATAGTACCTGACAAATAAGTGCTAAGTAAATTTTGTTTTACTTTAATCTTTACCTTGGCCTACTGAAAATATTTCTGATATTTTTACCCAGTACCCAAAAGCCTGAGAACAAATTTTTATTTTAAAATCTTTTTTTGTTGTTGTTAATCCTTCCTCACCTCAGGTTATTTTTCTGTTGATTTTTTTTTTTTTTTTTAGATAGAAAGGGAGGGAGGGAGAGAGAGAAACATGGATGTGAGACAGATTTATTAGTTGCCTCCCACGTGACCCCAACGGGGCCAGGGATAGAACCTGCAACCCAGGTATGTTCCCTTGACTGGGAATTGCACCTGAGACCCTTCGGTGTGTAGGCTGACACACTAACCACTGAGCCAAACCTGCCAGGGCAAAATCATAATCAGTTTAATTCAAACACTATTAATGATAAATAAGAAACATTTATAGAGGCCCCCCCCCCCAATACATAATCATTTAATCTTTACAAAACCTACATGAGGTAGAGGTATTATTCCTGTTTTTCCGACAGGAAACTGGGACCTAGAGAGGTTATATAACTCAAATAGTACCATGTAGTTAGTGCTGAGCTAGGAATCAAGCCCAAGATTCCTATTCTTATAACCATGAACCATGCTGTTGTTTTGTTTTTGTTTTTAAATCCTCACCTGAGGATATTTTCCCATTTATCTTCAGATGGGGGAGGGGGGAGAAACATTGATGTAAGAAAAACATGTCAATTAGTTGCCTCCCACACAACCGAGGTATGTGCCCTTGACCAAAATCAAACCCCGACTCTGGTCCATGGGCCAACGCTCTAACTGCTGAGTCAAACCAGCCATGGCTGAATCATGTTGTTTTTACATGGAGATGAACTTTTCCCTGTTTAGTGACTGTAGAAGATATGTTACAGTTTTTCATTTAGTATAATTCAGTAACTATTTCTTTGTTCATTTAATTGAACAGGTAAATTTAAGTATTTGCTATGTGTCAGGCACTGTTTTGGGCTTCTGGGTTTCATCAGTGAACAACACAAAATCCTTGCTCACATGGAGTTTATAATTTAGCCTAGAGGCTCAAAATCCATAAACTACCAAGTGAATTGTTTAGTATGTCAGAAGGTGATATATTGTATAAAAGAAGAAAATGACAAGGATAAGTGGAACAAACTGTAAAATTACCAAGAGATCAAATAGAATAAAAGTCCCTAGGGCTAGAGCATACTAGAATAACAAGGAAGTAGATGCCTAAATAGGGGAGAATAGAACTAAATAAGATCAGAAAGTTGGGAAGCACACATCACATTAGGTCTTTTAGGTCATTGTATAGAATTAGGGTTTTACTGTCAGTAAAAAGGAAAGCCTTTTTTGGGTTTTCATTATTTTAAAAGAGTCATCCTGATTGTGATGGGAGTAGGTACTGAGGCTATACAAGGGTAGAAGCAGGGAGACCTGTTAGGTTATTATAGTAATCTAGTAGAGAGGTATAATCTAGGGAAAAGATGGCTGTCAGAGCCGGCTCTGAACAGATTGGTGGTAGAGGTAATGGGAAATGGTTGCATTCAGGATATATTTTGCAAATAGAGACAACAGAATTTGCTTGTAGGTTGGAAGGGAAATATTAAAGGAGTCAAGGATGATTCCAAGGTTTTTAGCCTGAGCATCTGAAAGGATGGAATTCCCATCAACTGAGATAATTTATAGGGAAAATGAGGAGTTCATTTTGGGAGGGGTTAAAGTTTGGGATGTCTTTAAATACTCAAGTGTTGTTTAGAGTTGAGGAGTGAAGTCTGGAATAGAAATATAAAGTTGGGACTCTTTGGTATGGGTGATATATAAAGCCATACCACTGGATGATATTTTTGAGGAAATGAGTATTGAGAGTTAAGAGTTAAGTGAGCCCTAGGTCATTCCAACATTAAGAGAGTGGAGAGAAGAAAAGGAATTGTCAGAGGAGACTAAGAAGGAACAGTCAGTGAGATAGGACATAAACCTAGAGAATGTATCTTGGAAACTCAAGGGAAGAAGGTAAACCTTGGAAGGAGGAATGATCAGCCATGTCAGGATGAAGACTAGAACTGAAAATTATATTTAGCAATGTGAAGGCCACTGGTAATGGGATATAGAAATAGCCTGATTAACTCTATTTACATATTGTTTAAATGCAAATTTTTGATGTTTACAAGTGTTTCCTCTGCCATGTTCAGGTTTGCTATCCTATTGGTGGTATGTCTGACAGCGGATCACAGCTTGGTTCAATGGGTAGCCTGACCATGAAATCACAACTTCAGATCACTGGTAAGTCTTTAGAAGACCCACTACTACTTTACTCCCTGCCCCCCAACATAAAAAATAATCTTAAGAGAATAAATCTTTCTGTAAATAGTAGCTGTTACATGTGAGGTGCTGAATTAATACTTGCTTAATGAATGAACAAATGAACAAAATGTAGATATGTAAAAAGTTACATTTTCATTTCAGGATATTCTTGGGTAATATATATTAGTATTTCATTTCTTTTTTCCCCATTTATCTTCAGATAGAGTGTTTTTGGGGAGAGAGAGAGAAGGAAAGAGGAAGGGAGGGAGGGAGGGAGGGAGGGAAACATTGATGTGAGAGAGACGCATCAATTGGTTGCCTCCTGCATGACCCTGACCAGGGTTGGCGACTGAGTTGCAACTGAGGTATGTGCCCTTGACCGAAATCAAACCTGCAGCTCTTTGGTCCTCAGGCCAGTGCTATAACTGCTGAGCCAAACTGGACAGGGCTTAACCCCTACTTTTGTCTCCCTTTCAACTTATTTTTCCCACAGCAGTAGAGTGATGTTTGAGTGTTAATCTGATCATTTGTTTCTTCAGTACCCCCATACCAATACTTGATATGTTGTGGACACCCAGTACGTTTGTTGAATAGTACCCTTTTACTTAAATATCCTCAGTAGCTCCTTATTGCCTACTTTTCTAGCATTATCTCTTGCAGATTTTCTTTTTTCTTTTGACAGATTTTCTTTTTGGGGGGGGTAATGCATAATGATTTCAGATTAGATTGAACTTTATTATAACAAGCATTTCAAAATAATGATGAAGTTCTAATTTATGGAATGTATATGCATTGTTAGAATAGTAAGTCTATAGCTGGCTTAAATGCTACCAAAAAGGCACAGAAGCAAAAAAGGACAGAAATATTTGATCTATATGAAGTTAAGAGATTCAGGGCTGCCACCTGAAACTGTGCCTGCTAGACTGTCCAGTCTGTCTGTGATTTGGACTGTATATTGTACTTCTTGGGTAGCTGCTATAAAAATTCCTCTAGCAACTCCAAGGGTCCCTTCACCTTGATGGGCAGTGGCATTCTCTGAAGTTCTCTGCTGGAGTTTAGCTGCTATAAAAATTCCTCTAGCAACTCCAAGGGTCCCTTCACCTTGATGGGCAGTGGCATTCTCTGAAGTTCTCTGCTGGAGTATATCCAAGGGGTAGAGTATTTCCTTGGCTTTGATCACCTAATTTCTAGGAAGCAATGAGTTGTCACATGTGGAAACCATGGGTTGGTATGCTAGACTGGAATATATTTGCTGCACCTTCCAAGGGGTTTGGACTATTTTATGGCAAACATGACTAACTCAAGGGTGAAGGCTAAGGAGGCAGTATCTCAAGATGCACAATGTAGGAAGCTCTTATTAAGATAATACGAGATATAGTAGATGCTAAAAGTAATCTTAATTTGTAACTCTCTCTCCAGTGACTTTCCGGCATAGAATAAAATCCAAATTCCTTATCTAGGCTTACCACAATAGTGTGATCTTATTTACCCTTTTTTCCTGTTACTGTACTTTCCCCCAGATATGCCAAGCTCTGTTTGTTCCCAACTCTAATCTTCACATGACTAGCTCCTTGTCATTTAGATGGTTGCTTAAGAATATTTCCTCAGAGGCCTTCCTTACTATCAAGTCATCCTTACTATCAAATCATTCTGCCACATTAGCCTGTTTTTCGTCACAAGGACTTTTCTCTAACTAGGATGTCATCTTCTTGAGAGCCAGAGCCTTTTCTGTATTGTAAACTGCTCTATCTACACTGTAGAGTAATATCTGATACATGGTAGGTATTTAAATATTTGTTGACTGAGTTTGTCAATGTACTTTTTAGTTGACCTCAGAGTTCTGGGACGATTGCTACTGATAGTGGGCTGTTATACTGATGATACTGATAGGAATTTGGGTGGATGTTGTGGGGAAGTCCTCTATTTACTAGGATGGGAGGAAATACAAAGGTCATAAATGAATAAAATTAGGAAATATTTTAGAGTAAACCTGCTTCTCTGAGTAAAAGTAATAATGTTTTATATAACCTTTATGAAATTAAAGTGATTTGAAGGTGAACTAACATCTCAAATATTGAAATATTTTTCCTTTTCTTTTAGTCATTTCAGCAAAACTTAAAGAAAATAAAAAGAATTGGTTTGGACCAAGTCCTTATGTGGAAGTCACAGTAGATGGACAGTCAAAGAAGACAGAAAAATGTAACAATACGAACAGTCCCAAATGGAAGCAACCCCTTACAGTGTAAGTTTAAAAGTATTTTCTACAGTATATTTTGTTTAGTAGGTGAGTAGAAATGCAGCTTTAAAAAAGTTTCTCACTTATTTTCCTTGCTTCTTCCCTCTCTCTCATCTTTTTCTTTTTCCCCTGTCCTAGAACTCCTTCCTCTAGTCCCCCTTTGGTTTCTCTAGATATTTCTATTTTTCTTTACCTTCTCCAGTTTAGTTGATGATGCAGTCACTATTGCCCCTGAACAACAGCTAGGAGAGCCCCATGGTCATGGGCCATTCTTAGCAGATCTTTCTTTGACTTAGGGTTGAAATAGAGGGCCATGAGTAGCTCACTTTATTTTTTAATTCAATTAAAAATAATTGTGTTTTATTTGTTTGTTTTAATTACAATTCTCACATAGGACCCACACAAGGATTTTCTTCCTTAAAAAAAATTATACTGTATATTTTCTTCTACAACTTTGTTTTTATACCTAGCATACATAACATGGTTATTTTTCTCTTTTTTTTTAGTCCTCACCCGAGGACATTTTTGATATTTTGTTCAGATAGAGTGGGAGGGAGAAAGAGAGAAACATCGACGTGAAAGGGACACATTGAGTGGTTGCCACCCACACGACCCAACCAGGGCCGAGGATAAACTGCTTCCGAGGTACGCGCCCTTAGCGGGAACTGAACCCGGGTCTCTCCGGACTGCAGGCCGACGCTCTAACCACTGAGCTAAACTGGCCAGGGCAACATGGTTATTTTTCTAGCTGAGTACATACAGTCGAACTTCCCTTATATAGCTACATAATATTACTTAATATGGATGGATTATCACTTATTTTACTATTTCCCTATTGATCACTTGGTTTCTAATGTGCTATTAGACAGTTATAATATATATCCTTGTGGATATGTTTATATATTGGTGTTCTCTTCTAGTATGAATTCCTAGAAGTTGGATATAACTCAATTTCAGTACTTATTGACAAAGCCCCAAATGTTGGTATTGAACATTCATTGAAGGAAATTACAGGCTAATTTTTTTTATTTTTACTAAAATGAAAGAAACAGCATCATTTATCAACAAATGAATTTTAAAATAATAGAGTGTATTTGGTTTGGGAACCAAATGTATATAAAAATGTCATTTCAATGGAGCTAGTTGTCACATATCAAGTATACAGAAATTTTGTTCATTACTTAATATTTGAATTTCTTGTGATAGTTTCCCTTCAGAGAAGTAAACCAGTGACTTAAAAAATAGTTTTATTTCTGGATGGTCAGATGAGACATTTAAAACTATAAATTCTTTTATTCACATGATACATGCTTATGTGGACAGTGTTTATTCCTAATATATGACAAAACAAATTGAATATACTTAAATTATTATTTAACATGAATTTTTGAAGGTCTGAACATCTTAATGTACTTTATAATGATTTTGAGCAAATGAGTGAAATTCAAGAATTTACTGAAGGTTATCTTGAGGCCTGTTTGCAGAAGTATTCTAATGCTCCTCATCTATATTCATTTCAACATTAATGTTTCTTAGACTTTGTTTTTAATTAGTGGCTCATTAGCCATTGAATCTAAATTAAACAATATATGAATAAAAATTTCAGAAAACATAAATTGAAATAGAAAATGTTACAGCCTCTATAATGACTGGAGATATTCAGCAGATAATAGACTGAATGTTCATCAACTTTCTACCAACTGCTGTCTGTGTTCACTACATATACACTTTGAGACTCAAGCTGATAATGACATTAACTACTCAGTGGTTTAAAAAATTAAGAAAAAAGAAACTCTCCTTGTAGTCTCATATGTTAGTGTTGTTATTGAGCCCCGATATTTGGAGGAACATATAGCTCATGTTCTCTCCTGAAAAAAAAAAATTTTTTTTTAATCCTCGCCTGAGGATATTTTATCATTGATTTTTAGGTAAAGTAGAAAGGAGGGAGAAGCCGGGGGGAGGGGGGGCGGGAGAGAAAGAGAGAGAAACAGTGGTGTGGGAGAGACCCATCAACTGGTTGCCTCTTGCATGATCTTGCCTGAGGCCAGGGATCGAACCTGCAACCTAGGCATGTGCCCTTGGTCCACAGGCCGATGCTCTAACCGCTGAGTAAACCTGCCATGGCCTTCTCCTGAATTCTTAATTTGCAGCAGATTGGCTTGTGATTTTTAACACAGCTTCCATTGTTACATAGCAAAGTTTCCAAACTTTTCTTTAGAGTTTAATCAAAATAATTTAGATAAGACCGTCTTTGTTAGTATATTTTATTCTCTCTCAAATTAAAGTAAAATTAAAATTTTCTACTCTTTTATTCCATCTTCATTATGATTTCCTAGATGACTAATAGAGAAATGTTTTCTTACTATATACTGTATGTGCTCCTGAAACTAACATTTGAGAATTTTGAAGAGAATGAATGCATTGTACGTACCCCCACCACCAACATCAAAAAAAGAGAGGCAATATTAAGGTGAAAGTATTTTAGTTTGTTTAAAATACCTCTTACTATTAAAATGATGGTGGAAATATGATGATAGGGTTACAGGCATAGGTGGACTTCTAAGGAGGAGAGTGTTTGTCCCCCCAAATTTGATCACGACAGAATGAGGTGTAGAAAAATAAAAGATTTCAAGAATTTGATTTTATAGCATTGAACCATAGGACTATGGTAAATATATATAGTGTTCCTGTTTTTGTAATTGATGAGTCTAAAATAGTTTGAATATAATTTATTGCAAATACAAGTTTTCCAGAGTTTGCTTTGGAAATTACCATTACAGGTAGCATTCATTATTGGCATTTAGCATTGCATGAGTGAGCCTATATTTGACAGTTGTCCTGGACACTTTGCCTCTAGCAGTGTGAAACATGAGGTATCATAATCCTTAAATCATTATGTAGCTGATTGAGGAACTTTTTAATATAATATACATTTTAATGTTCAGGTTACTGTCTGACACTGGCTGTGTGATGTTGGGCAATTGGCTTAACCTGTCTGAATATCAGTTTCCATATCTGAAGATAAGGGTGCTAAATTCATCTTACAGGGTTGCTTGAATATTAACTGAAGTAATGTCAAGCTCAACATACCACCTGATATAAGGATTTAGTTTACAAAACACAAAAAATTTTTTTTAATGATTGATTTTAGAGAGAGGAAAGAAGAGGGAAAGAGAGATAGAAACATTGAAGAGCGACAACATCAATTGGCTGCCTCCTGGGTGACCCCCACTGGGGATTTGGCCCACAGCCTGGGCATGTACCCTGACTGGGAATTGAACCCATGACCTCTTGGTACATGGGTCCATGCCCAAGCACTGAGCCACACCAGCCGGACACGAATACACTTTTTTTTTTATCCTCACCCGGGGACATTTTTCCATTTTTTGTTCAGATAGAGTGGGAAGAAGAGAGAGAAACATCAACATGAAAGGGACACATTGAGCGGCTGCCTCTCGCAGGACCCAACCAGGGCCAGGGACAAACTGTAACTGAGGTACATGCCCTTAGCAGGAACTGAACCCAGATCTCTCTGGACCGCAGGCCGATGCTCTAACCGCTGAGCCAAACCGGCCAGGGCCAAATACACTTTTTTATACGGCTTAAATATAACTAGTTTTCCAACAGTTTGTAGCATGATAAGCAGTTTCACTTTTGTTGATGATGCATGGATGAAGTTGCCTCTGTAGTTTAACCACAAGGGAAAATAATCATGTAATCATGTAGCATCCAAATGTTTTTCATAAGATTATATAATATAGGCAATATTAGTTGTACAGTAAACTATGAGGGGTGCAGTAAGATGTTAGACATTAAAACTTTATTGTAATTTATGTAGCATCCCATTGTCATATTTAATGAAAAAGTTTTTTTCACCTTTCTTCATTTTTAGTATCGTCACCCCTATGAGTAAATTACATTTTCGTGTGTGGAGTCACCAGACACTGAAATCTGATGTTTTGTTGGGAACTGCTGCATTAGATATCTATGAAACATTAAAGTCAAACAATATGAAACGTATGTATGTAAAAATAATAGAAATTGTGCTCAGTTTTTCTTTTCCTACAGGAAATTCATGTGCCAAACATGCAGAATGATTATGTTCACTCTTTATTTTTAATTTTCCTTGGTTATATATTAACAGGGAGAAGAATCTTGAATTATTTAAAGCATTCTGAGTAGCCTTGATTTGGCCATTCCTTTTCTATCCAATATTTTAAATAAATATTCACTTAGTAAGTAGATATTTATTAAAGTACTGCATACTTAATTATGGAAAACTATAAATATAGAGCAGAGATGAAGGAAAAAAAATCCCACTTCAAACAGATAAATATGGTTAATACTTTGACAGATTTTCTTTTCCAAGTGCTCATTTAAAAATTTTTCTCATATTAAGTGGTGGTTTTTATTTATACAGGATGGGGCAAAAGGTTTACAGTTATTTGTATGGAAACTAATAAATAATAATATAAGAATAAACTTTCACATGCAACTGTAAACCTACTTTGGTGTCCCACCTTGTATGTGTGTGTGTATATATATATAGATATATATATAAATAAAATACAGATGTATAAAACCTTGAAACATGCTCTTTTAAATTAATATATTATATTTTAAAACATAGATATTTTCCACCCCTTGACTAAAACATACTTCAAAGAATTTTATTTCTTATCTAGAACTTGTGAGATACAATCTATTCTTTTTTTTTTAAGCAACCACATATATATATATTTATATTTATTATTATTATTACTTTTAATTGATTTTAGAGGAAGGGGAGAAAGAGGGAGAAACATCCTTATGAGAGAGAAACATTGATAGGTTGCCTCCCGCACTTGCCCCAACTGGGTATGAACCAGCAACCTGGGATATATTTCCCTGACCAGGAAACAAACCTGCCACCTTTTGGTATACAGATGATGCTCCAGCCAACTGAGCCACACTGGCCAGGGTGTGATACAATCCATTCTTTTTTTTAAAAGATTTTTAATTACCCTGGCCAGTGTTGTTCAGTGGTTAGAGCGTCAGCTTGTACACCAAAAGGCTGCACGTTTGATTTCTGTCCAAGGGCACATACCTGGGTTGCAGGCTTGATCCCAGCCCAGTCAGGGGGTTTGCGGGAGACAACCAGTCAATGTGTCTTTCTCACATAGATGTGTGTGTGTGTGTCTCTCTCTCTCTCTCTCTTTTTTGCTCTCCTCCCTCCCTTTTCTCTTCTCCCCTCCCCCAATTCTCCTTCCCTTCCATTCTCCAAAAATCAATGGAAAAAATATCCTCAGGTGAGAATTAGCAACAAAAATTTTTAAACTGATTTTTAGAGAGAGAGGAAGGGAGAAGGAGAGAGAGAAACATTGATGTGAGAGTGGAACGTTGATTGGCTGCCTCCTGCATGCTCCCTACTGTGGACCGAGCCTACGGCCTGGGCCGGTGCCAACTGGGAATTGAACCAGCAAACAACCTTTCAATGCATGATGCCCAATCAACTGAGTCAAACCAGCCAGGGCAATCCATTCTTTTTTTTTAAATCCATACCCGAGGATAATTTTCCATTTATCATCAGATAGAGTTGGAGGAAGGGAGAGAGAGAAACATCGATGTGAGAGAGACACAACAATTAGTTGCCTCCAGTAGGACCCTGACCAGGGCCGGGGATAAACTGCAACTCAGGTTTGTGCCCTTGACCAGGATCAAACTTGAGACTCATTGGTCTGAGGGTGGATGCTCTAACCACTGAGCAAACCGACCAGGGTGAATCATTTTTAAGTGATATATTTTCAGTGAATATAATTCAGACATATGTTGCTGAGTAATCTTGGTTGTCCTGCTGGCTCACTTTATATAAGGATGGAATGTATATAATAAATGAGCTGATTGAGCTGAGTTCAGCATTTTATATGAATATTAAGCATTACAATTTTTCTATTTTTAAAATATTTGGTGTCATAAGACCTGAAACCTTGGTTGAAGAATATAAAACAATTTATATACACATAAATGTAATTTTTCTCACATTGTTTTTATCAATTAAGATGACTTAACGGGGAAAAAAAAGTGACCAGTATGAGACTTTTTTTTCTGACATTACGTTTTTAAGTTAAGGTGATTTAAAGAAAAATCAATGACCATTTGTTCTGTAATTTATTTTCTTCCAGTTGAGAAAGTAGTGGTGACTTTACAGCTTGTAGGTGACAAAGAGCCAACAGAAACAATAGGAGACTTGTCAGTTTGTCTTGACGGGCTGCAATTAGAATCTGAAATTGTTACCAATGGTGAAGCTACTTGTTCAGAAAGTAAGTAATCACTTTTTGTATAGGGTCTTTAATGATTTTCCTTACATTAGCCACTTTAGTATCGTGTATGTAATTTTTATTATTCTATTCACATTAAATAAATTATTTCTTTATTAAAAAATTTTATTTTCTCTATTAATTTTTAGAGAGAGAGAGGAAGGGAGAGGGAGAGAGAGAAACATTGATGAGAGTACATCGATTGGCTGCCTCCTGCTTGCTTCCCAACTGGGGACTGGGCCCACAACCTGGGCATGTGCCCTGACCAGGAATCGAACCAGCATCCTCTTGGTAAAGGGGTTAATCCTCAATCACTGAGTCACACCAGCTGGGCAATTATTTTCTTTTTAAGGAGATGGATAATTTACAACATTTTCCTTTTAGCACATTGTATTTATGAATAAAACATTTTTCTGTAAGTTGAAAGGCTAGCCAAATAAAAGTTGAACCATAGCTGACCCAGTGGGTAATGAATTCATTTAACAAATATTTATTCTCTAGGCCAAAGATATCAGTTAATGTGGCATATGGCAGACACACTTTATTACCTGTAGGCAGTGTGTGGTTGAGTTTAAATTTGACTAGAAATTCATAGCCAATACAAGCTGAAATTCATTTGCCCCTTCTCTTCTTTTTCTGTAGGTTAAATTTATAGAGATGACTTTATGTTATACTAATGACAAAACCCATTCATTATATGTATGCTGGTATATCTTACAATTATGATTTACTAGTGTTGGATAAAGGAAATAAACATGAACTGTAAATTGAAAGAAGTTTGATGGCACCCAAGTAGTGCCTGCAGAGCTAGCATGCTTAATAAAACGACTTCTCAGTGGATTCTCTTTAGATATTTCCATCACTTTTCATGTGCTAAGTGTATTTTCACTTGAAACAGATTTTTAGAGGCTGCAACACAAAGAACAGATTAATGGTTTCCTTGATTAGTCTGACAAAGATTTTTTTTTCTTTTTTTACTTAGAAACTGCATTATGAAACATTTTGTAGTTGTCAGGCACTATTCTGTTTCTACTTTGGAAGACTTCCTGGTTCCTCTTTAACTCATGACTTGTTTAATAGCAGATAGTCCTGGTGTATTTTCTGGATTGTTTCTTTGGGGTTAATGACAGTGAAGAGAAATTTCTGAAATGATCATACTGCTTCAGAATTGATATGTTCATTTTAATAGACAGCTATTCATGGGAGTTCTATAATAGTTAATTTTTCTATCAATTAGAGTTCTTTAACATAATGTACAGATTAAATTACATTGCTAAATTGCTCTAAACCTCAGTATTTATAGCTTTCTAAGTTTTTTTCCTACAAATTTGGAACTATTATAATGCAGAATATTTAATAATTAACAAAAGTAAAGCATGTCATTCTTTACATTTCAGAGTAGAATATAAACTGCTTATTTATATTTATGACTTTATTGTTTATTTTCTACAGAAGTGGACATTTCTATGTCATCAGTTTTCTGCTCAAGTAGGAAAATATTTGGCAGAATTTAACATGATTTCTTGAAATAAAGAGGTTTTAACTGGGAAGTCACAGTGGATTTTTTTTTTTTTTAATCCTCATTCGAGTACATTTTTGCATTTATCTTCAGATAGAGCAGGAAAGAGAGGGGGGGGGAGATAGAGAGAGAAACATTGATGTGAGAGAGACACATCGATTGGTTGCCACCCACACATCGATTGGTTGCCACCCACACGACCCCAACCGGGGCCAGGGACAAACTGCAACCGAGCTACGCGCCCTTATTGGGAACTGAACCTGGGACTCTCTGGTCCACAGGCCAACGCTGTAACCACTGAGCCAAACCGGCCAGGGCAGTCACAATGGATTTTAGGGTTGGAGTTGCCAGCTACAGTAGCTACTTTTTTTTAAAAATTCTTACTATATTCCAGTCACAATGTTGGTGTGTTTGCATATATACTCATTTAAACATCACAACGTTGTAAGGCATTGTGTTTCCTTTCCTTTCCAGTACATACTTAAAACCTAGCAACATTAAATTGTCATGAGTTAGTTGTGGGCAAAGAAAACCCAGTTCAGCCCACAAGCATGTGTGGTGGGAAATGCACTTGTATTTTGCTTTTATTTTATTTATTTTTTATCCTCACTCGAGGACATTTTTTTCATTTTTGTTCAGATAGAACAGGAGAGAGAGAGAAACATCGACGGAAAAGGGACACATCAAGTGGCTGCCACCCACATGACCAACCAAGGCCGGGGACAAACTGCAACCGAGGTACGTGCCCTTAGCGGGAACCGAACCCGGGTCTCTCTGGTCTGCGGGCCAACGCTCTAACCGCTGAGCAAAACCGGCCAGGGCACAATTTATCTATTTTTATATCAAAGGACATTTGGGTTATTTTCATTTTATTGCCATTATGAACATATGCTATATTGGACATTTTTGCATTTATATATTTATATGTCTCCTGATACACAGGTTGAAGGGTCTGTGTAGCATATATATTAGGGAGTGGAATTCTTGGGATATAATGGTATGTGAATTTTCAGCTTTATAGCATTTATTGTTTCTTCAGGTATCCTTTTTTGTTGTGATTCTTTTAATTAAGGTAACATGCAGTTAACCTTATAATGTGTACAGTTCAGTGGCATTTAGTATGTTAACAATGATGTGTATCCATCACCTCTCTCTAATTTCAAAACCTTTTCATCACCCCAGAAAATAAACAGCATTGCCCACTAAGTAGTTACTCCCCATTCCCTCTTGTCCCCATCCTCTGCTTCTTGTCTCTGGATTTGCGTATTCTGGATGTATCATAAGAAAGAAATCATATAATATCTGACCTTTTGTGTATGGATTATTTTATTTAGCATATTGTTTTTGAGCTTTATCCAAATCAAAACATTTTCTAGCTGAAGAATATTCCATTTTGTGTGTATGTGTGTATGTATATGCCACAATTTATCGATTCATACACTGATGGACATTTGTCTTATTTCCATTTTTTGACAAGTAATAACTTATAAATGATGCTGCTATAATCTTTTTTTTTTTTTAACTATTTTTTTGCATTTATCTTCTGATAGAGTGGGAGGGAGAGAGGGAGGAAGAGAGAGAGAGAAACATCGATGTGAGAGAGACACATCGACTGGCTGCCATCCACACAACCCCAACCAGGGCCAGGGACAAACTGCAACTGAGGCACACGCCCCCAGCAGAAATCGGACCCGGGACTCCCCAGTCCGCAAGTCGACGCTGGAACCAAGAACCGCTGAGCCAAACCAGCCAGAGCAATCATTTTAGAAACTGACCCTTTTTATTATTGACAGTATTACATATATTTCCCATTTTCTCCCTTTTTGCCCCTCTCTACCCAACCCCTGCCTCACCCCAGGCCTTCCTCATGCTGTTGTCTGTGTTCAAGGGTTATGCATATATGTTCTTTGGCTAATCTTTTCCTGTCCCCTCACCCCCAATCCTGTTTCCTCTGAGATCTGTCAGTCTGTTCCATGCATTCATACTTCTGGAGCTATTTTTTTCATCAGTTTATTTTGTTCTTTAGATTCCACTTATAAGTGAGATCATGTGATATCTGTCTTTCTCTAACTGGCGTATTTTGCTTAACATAATAGTCTCCAGGTCCATCCATGCTGTCTCAGTGGGTAAGAGATCCTTCTTTTTTATAGCTGCATAGTATTTCATTGTGTAAATATACCATCGCTTTTTTATTTACTCATCTACTGATGGGCATTTGGGTAGTTTCCAGATCTTGCTGCTATAATCACTTGTGTATAAATTTCTTTGTGCATGTTTTTGTTTATCTTGGGTACATACTTAGGAGGTGAATTGCTGATGCTTGCTTTTGACAATTACCAAAATTGCTTCATAATTTTTTTTTTAAATGTTTTAAATTTACCCTGGCCGGTTTGGCTCAGCGGTTAGAGCTTTGGCCTGCGTTCTGGAGAGACCCAGATTCGGTTCTCGCTAAGGGCATGTACCTCGGTTGCAGTTTGTTCCCGGCCCTGGTTGGGTGATGCGGGTGGCAGCCACTAGATGTGTCCCTTTCACGTCAATGCTTCTCTCTCTCTCTCTCCTTCTCTCTTCCTCCCACTCTATGTGAACAAAAAATGGAAAAATGTCCTTGAGTGAGGATTGATTGCCAGTTTGTATTTGATCTTAGTCTGTGGGAATCTTAGGGACCTAAATTGGGGATTTTTTGCTCCAGAGAAAATTTATTTTGCTTCTGCTGGTGCCAGGGTTTGGAATCTACCTAGGAAAATTTTGGCTCCTTTCTTTTTCTTAATGTCTCTGTCTCTGGTTCAGCCACTTTGCTGCTAACCCAAGCTCTTCTTGCTGATCTATTTCAGAGCTGATAATAATAGCCCTTAGGGTGACCCTTTCTTTCACATTTGCTTACTACACCCTGTTCCTGCTGTAGTATCAATTCACTTGTTTGTTTATCTTTTGAGATTGCTAGGCACCCAGGAAATAGGAACAGTGTGTTAAATTACTTCATCTAAGAGGTATTTTGCAGCAGAGGGACCCTTTTGAGTAGCTCAGTGAATGGAAGAAATCTTGATAGATCTTCCAAAATGTCCTGTGGATAAAATATGTGCATTTAGAAATCTGATCAGTTTTTCTTGAGGAAATTTTGATTGGGACTACTTTAAAGGCAATACATTGTAAAATGCCATTGTTCTCGTCTTGGATATTCCTTGTATAAATGTCAGATAATTTGTACATGTGTGTTTTTTAAACTGTTCTCTGGTTGAAAATATAGGACTAAATCTAAATAACTTATGCAATAAGTTTCATAGTGATGGCTTCACTCTATATTGAAGTGAAATAAAGCATTGAATATGAATAACCCTTGTTGAAACTGCTGATGAAATGTAAATTGTGAGAAATAATATAATATCTAATAATTATGGAGTGTTTATATGTGCTGGGTAGTGTTCTAAATGTTTATATGTTTAATTCTTACAACTGTTCTGTGTAGTAGGTATCATTATTGTTTCCATTTTGTACATGAGTTAAGAGGCATAGGAAAGGCAAGTGTACTTTTCTAAAGTCACATAGTATATGATGAAAATAGGAGACAGACCCAGGCAGTCTGGCCTCAGAGTCCATGTGATTAAATATTATGCTTTACTGTAGTAAATGAGAATGTTTATAGAAGTAGTAGTTACTGGTAGATTTAAATGAATTGTTCCAAATGGTTTTCTTAATTTTTGAGAAAAGTAGGATAGGGTGTTTTGTTTTTCTGATTTCATTTATGTTTTATTTATCAGCTATTTTAATTAAAAAAAAATTTTTTTTTTTTTTTTTTTTGCCCTGGCTGGTTTGGTTCAGTGGTTAGAATGTCAGCCCGCGGACCAGAGAGTCCCAGGTTCAGTTCCCACTAAGGGGCACGTAGCTAGCTGTGTTGCATGTTGTCCCCAGCCCTGGTTGGGGTCATGTGGGTGGCAACCAATTGTGTGTGTCTCTCACATCGATGTTTCTCTCTCTCTCTTCCTCCCTCTCTCCCTCCTGTTCTATAGAAAATTTTTAAAAAAGAAAAGAAAAAAATGTCCTGGGATGAGGATAAAAAATATGTGTGTGTGTGTGTGTATATCTATATCTATATCTATATCTATATCTATATTATATATATATCTATATATATATATTTGATTTTAGAGGGAGAGGAAGAGAGCTAGAAACATCAATGAGAGAG
This sequence comes from Molossus molossus, assembly GCF_014108415.1. Taxonomy (NCBI): domain Eukaryota; kingdom Metazoa; phylum Chordata; class Mammalia; order Chiroptera; family Molossidae; genus Molossus; species Molossus molossus. The sequence continues at coordinate 21,088,602 of NW_023425399.1, read as the reverse complement.
AACATCTATTGGCCTCCTCCTACATGCCCCCTTCTGGGGACCAGGTTCACAGCCTGGGCATGTGGACTGACTAGGAAACAAACCAGTGACCTCTTGGTGCGTGGGTGGACACTCAACTACTGAACTACACTAACCAGGCTGTTTATCGGCTATTTTAAGGGGATATATTCCATGTAAAAATGATTCTTTTTTTTGTTTTGTTTTGTTTTTGTTTTTTTTAATCCTCACCCGAGGACATTTTTCCATTTTTTGTTCAGATAGAGTGGGAGGGAGAGAGAGGAACAGAGAGAGAGAGAGAAACATCGATGTGAAAGGGACACATCGAGTGGCTGCCACCCGCACGACCGACCAGGGCCGGGGACAAACTGCAACCGAGGTACATGCCCTTAGCGGGAACCGAACCCGGGTCTCTCAGGACCGCAGGCCGACGCTCTAACCGCTGAGCCAAACCGGCCAGGGCATAAAAATGATTCTTATAAAATTGAATTGTACCCTTTTCTTCATTGGATCCTGTTTTTTAAACCATTTTAATAGCTTTATTGATATGTATTTTATATTTTAAAAAATTCACCCATTTCACATATACAGTTAAATGGGTTTTAGTAATTTATTTGCGTAATCCAGCCATTACTGTAAATCAGGTTTAGAACATTTCATCTTCTCAGTAAGATCCCTGTTGCCTATTTATATAAATCCTATTTTCACCTCCAACCTCAAGCAACCACTAATCTATTTTGTCTTTTCTAGACATGTCATGTAGATGAAATCATACAGTATATGGTCTTTTGTGTTAGGTTTGTTTCACTTAGCATAATGTTAAGTTCATCTGTGACAGCATGTTTCAGTAGTTTCTTTTTATTACTGAATAGTTTTTCATTGCGTAGATATACCACATTTTATCTATTCACCTCTACCATTTTAAAAAAAGTATTATTTGTAGACTAGATAAAATACTTGCCAACTTTGCCCTGGCTGGTTTGGCTCAGCAGTTGGAGCATTGGCCCAAGGATCAAAGAGTCTCAGGTTCGATTTACGGTCAAGGGCACATATCTGGGTTGCAGTTTTGATCCCCAGCTCTGGTTGGGGTCGTGTGGAAGATAACCAAACCACGTGTCTCTCTCATGTCAGTGTTTCTCTGTCTCTCTCTGTCTTTTGCTCTCTCTCCTTCCTTCCCTCCCTCCCTTCTACTCTATCTAAAAATCTATGGAAAAATATCCTTGGGTGAGGATAGAAAAAGCAAACAAACTTGCCAATGTTGCTGTATAGTATAGTGGTGACTCAACATCTCTTTAAGGAGTTAATCTATTAATTATGCTTTGGAGTGATACAGTGATGATTTCACTGTTTGAAGTTATGACCGTATTCATAATGGTCTATTATTCTTTAACTAAATGGACCTAGACTATTAAACTTGAGTTCTTGTTTCTGCATTGCATAGTTTTTCCTTCTTAATTTTTGTGGCAGTGTGCCTACCTCTAGCAGCCACCTTCTGATGTTTTATAGTATTCAGGTCCTTCCTGAATCCTAGGGACAGTTCCCAGCAATAAAATTTGAAGAAAGTGTGAACATTGTGGCATTCATTTTGGTCACTTTAAGACCTACCCATTTGTGCCTTTCCTATTCTTGAAGCTTTTTTCCAGGCTCCAGCATGAGAGATATGTTACTCTATTTTCAGAATCTGTTTTAATAATCATTCTGCTGGTGATCTGCACTTTTTTTTGTAAGGTATTTGGAATACAAAAGTGGCTATAGTAATTAGATTTGTATTAAAATTGGCAAACATATGTCAAGAAAGACAGAAGTTGCCCAGGAGTGATATACCTCAACTAGTTTATATTTCTTACACATAATCAGTATTTGCATTAAATTTTGGTAAAACTTTTCTTATTTCAATTATATAAACATTTATTGCATTTTCCTTTTAAATGTTATGTTAGAATTTAACTAAGTTCTAGTATGTTCTTTACTAGAAGGATTTAATAAAAGGCTTTGCTTACATAGCATGTTTAGGAAAAACATGAAAACTACTTTCGAAACTCATTTTCTGTCTAAATTTTATTGATGTTAAAGGTGCTTCACAGAGTGATGATGGCTCCAGACCCAAGGAGGAAACAAGGTAAGATTTTACTTACTGTTTATTGAGAATGCAGGAGGAGACAAGGGAAAACGAATAAATACTCATTTCAGTCAAAATGTCAAGTTCATATTGATATAAGAATAAATGATTGTCAAAAAATGCTTGCCCTGGCTGGTGTGGCGCGGTGGTTAGAGCATCAGCCTATACACCAGAGGGTTGCAGATTTGAATCCCAGTCAAGGACATGTACCTGGGTTGCAGGTTCAATCCCCAGCCCAAGTCAGGGTGTGCATGGGAGTCAACCAATCATCAATCATGTGACTCTCACATTGCTGTTTCTCTTTCCCCTTTCCCCCCCTCCCTTTCTCCCACTCTCTCTCAAAAAAGGTTAATCTCCTTCTGCCCTCGCTAGTTTGGCTCAGCCCATGGACCAGAGAGTCCTGGGTTCAGTTCCTGCTAAGAGCACATACCTCGGTTGCAGTTTGTCCACAGCCCCCATTGGTGTCATGTGGATTGTAACCACTCGATGTGTCTGTCACATTGATGTTTCTCTCTCTTCCTCACGCTCTATCTGAAGAAAAATGCAAAATTGTCCTCGGGTGAGGATAAAAAAAGAAAAAATCTCCTGTGAGGATTAACTAAAGAGAATAAAAAAAAGTTCAGGGCTCAAGGTAAGAAGGGAAATATTTATGAAACACCCAGGACTCTGCTTATCTGACTGCAGTTCTGTGGAGTAGGCCAGGGATACCCAAATTGCTAATACTTCCTTCAGCTTGTAGAAAGTGCATGTATTGGTATTTTTTTCAAAGGCAGGGAGTTCAGAATTTCAGGGCCATCACTAGGCTGTTAAATTTATTTTCTAGGAAAGCTAAAATATAAGAATTGGGTACATGTGACGGTCACCAGTAGCTGTAGTATCTTCTGGACCTTAATTAGAAGGGGCACTTTCAAGTGCCTGTGTGTGTCTTTAGTCTAACCCAACCAGGTTAGTGCCCTTGACCAGAATTGAACCTATGACTCTTTGGTCGGTGAGCAGATGCTCTAAGCACTGAGCCAAACTGGCCAGGGTTCTGTTTACTTTTTTTTTTTTTCAATCCTCACTCGAAGATATTTTTTTCCATTTATCTTCAGCTGGGGAGGGAGGGAAAGAGAGAGAGAGAAAAATACCAACGTGAGAGAGACACATTGACTAGTTGCCTCCTGCATGACCCCGACAAGGGCCGGAGACTAACCTCAACGAGGTACCTGACCTTGACCGGAATTGAACCCAGTCTCTTTGGTCCATGGGCTGATGCTGTAACTGCTGAGCCAAATTGGCCAGGGCTCTATTTACTTTTAAAAAAATTATTTTTATTTTTTATTTTTAGGGAGATAGATGGAGGGAGAAGGAGAGAGAGAGAAATAGCAATGTGAGAGAATGACATGGATCCGCTGCCTTCTGCATGTTCCCCCACCGGGGATCGAGCCCACAACCTGAGCATGTGCCCTGACCAAGAATCAAACCAGCAACCTTTTGGTGTATAGGCTGATGACCAGCCAACTGAACCACACTAGCCAGGGCTCTATTTACTTTTATGATGTATAAAAAATTCGTAATAAAATGTTTAAAACATACAACTCATTAAGATCTGGAAAATCAAAGTTTATAAAGCTATTGTGTTTTACCTGATGAAGATCTGCTTTCACAGAGCCATTCCTGTGACAAAGAATCATCTTCTAATCTCAAAAGAAGTATAGAATATTAAGGGGTTGTATCTTCTTGGCCAGAGAAAAATAACGATTTTAATTCTCACTGTGATTAAAACGTCATTGAAAAGGTTTTTAAAATTACATAAATGTCTCTAATGACTGGAAGACAACTTGTGCCTCTTTTTAGTTTTATGTTTAACAGAAGATTTCTTGAATTCCTGAAAATTTCCCCATACAAATGTTTTGATATTTCAGTTTGCTTTGGTTAAGTAACTTCTCTTTTGTATAATAAATCTATATTTTTGCATTAACAAATGAGAATGTGATATAATTTTACATACCCATTGAAAGGTTCTGTTATACCATTCTGTTATTTGCAAATCTCTTTTATACAATACTTTTATGACACTACTCTAAGAACTATACATTGGTATAGTCCCAGCCTCGTATCATTTATTTATCAGTGCTTTACATCTTGCCAAGTGAATCATTGTTATATGAAATCTGAAGAACAGTGTCTTCTTGATTTCTGAGACTGCCAGACTAGTCCTTAAGCATGTCTTTTTGTGTTAAGCATGAAATCCTTTGCATTAGCTTTTATTTCAGAGAACAGATCTCTGACATGGTTGGTTTGAAAAATATTTTTTAAACTGTCATATGCTGTTTAATGTTACCTCACAACAATCATGGCCATGACTGGCTTTTCCCCTTTGCTTTTATTTGCAGACTTCATAACTATACGACTAAAAAGCAGGGCACTATATATCCAGTGAACAATGGCTTCTGCTCCTCCCTGCCCCAGCTATCATTTAAGAAGTTTACTAAACAGCTTTAGGTTGTTTACCTTTTTTCCCTCATTCAAACACTGTGTATCATGAATGTAGTCTTGTTGATTTTCTTTCTCCTGTAGCATGTCTGGATGTTTTATATTTCTCATTGTTACCTTCTGTCATTTTTATGAAGTACCAAGATGATTGGTGCCTAGTGTTCAAGATTTTGTTGTTAGAAGTGCCTTCTTGAGTATACCTTTTTGATTTTTGTATTTATTAATTTTTAATTTTTTTATTATTATTGTATATTCCTCATCTGAGGATATTTTTCTACTTATTATTATTAGATAGAGTGGGAGGGAGGGAGATAGGGAAACATTGATGTGATAGAGCCACATCAACTGGTTGCCTCCTGCACAACCCGACCAGGGCTGGGGACAAACAGCAACTGAGGTATGTGCTCTTGACTTGAATCAAACCCGAGACTCTTTGGTCCATGGGCTGATGCTCCAACTGCTGAGCCAAACCCGCCAGGGCATATTATTTTAATTTTAAATATGGAAGAGAGGAAGGGAGGGAGAGAAAGAGCGATGTGAGAAACATTGATTGGTTGCCTTCCCTACATGCCCTGATCCTGCATCAGACCTGCAACCTTTTGGTGTATGCGATAACACTCCAGCCAGCTGAACCACCTGGCCATGGCAAAAGCTATTGCTTTTAACCATAATAGTGTGATTACTTCACACTGACAGTTCTGTGTAGTGTATTGGTGTTCCAGTTGATTTTCAAAATGCCATTTCAGGTTTTAGTTTCACACCCACTTATTAAAGGAACTAAAATACATTACCAGTGCTATTTTAGTACAGTCATGTTCCTCAATCTTCAGAGTACATTAGAATCATCTGGAGCACTGTTCAACCACAGATTACTAAGTCTTATCTTTAGTTTCTGATTCATTGCATCTAGGTGAAGCACAAAATTTGCTTTTCTTACAAGTTTCGTGGTGATGCTGATGCTGCTAGATCATGATAAAGATGTTTTTTAGAATACACTAAATTATTATGGGAAATCTATTCAGTTATATAATAAAGTGTATTTCTTGAAAATCTAAGCTTGCAGAATGTGCCAGAAATGTCATTCCATATTCATCTCTTATTCTTTTACTTCAGAGCCAGTTTGAATTAAAAAAAAATTTTTATACTTTATATTTTTATTATTAGAAAAACATGATTGTTTTTAAAAATGTAAATCATTGAATAAAATGTATAAAAGCTTCATGGAAGAAATAGCATTTGGCTTAAGATCATAGCATAGTTATAATTTGCATATGCATGTCTTTGGGGAATTGGAAAGAAGAAAGAGTTCTAGGTGAAAGGAAGAAAAACAATCATGGAGGTAGGGAAGAACACAGGGTGTTTTATTGGAAATCTTTAGTCAGTGTTTGACTGAAAGTAGACTAATTGAAAGTGGGAGATCTGGCTGGAGTGGCTTAGTTGGTTGGAGCATCCTCCTATACATCAAAAGTTCTTGGATCAGTCTCTGTCTCCGGCCAGGGCATGTGTTTCTTTCTCACATCATTAAGTCTCTCTCTCTCAGTGGTTGGAGCATCGGCCTGCGGACCAGAAAGTCCCTGGTTCAGTTCCCACTAAGGGCATGTACCTGGGTTGCAGTTTGTCCCCGGCCCTATATGGAGTCGTGGGGGGGGGCAACCACTCAATGTGTTTCTTTCACATTGATGTTTCGCTCTCTCTCTTCCTCCCTCTCCCCCTCCAGCTCCATCTTAAGATAAATGCAAAAAAAAAAAAAAAGGGTCTTCGGGTAAGGATAAAAAAAAATCAGATTACTAGTCCAGCTGGTGTGGCCCAGTGGTTGAGCATCGACCATGCACCAAGCGGTTGCTGGTTCGATTTCTGCTCAGGGCACATACCCAAGTTGTGGGCCAAATCCCCAGTGGGGGGCATGCATGAGGCGGCAAATCAATGTTCGCTCTCATCAATGTTTCTATCTTCCTCTCTTTCTAAAATCAATAATGAAAGAAATAAATTACTATAAATAATCTGAAGAACAGTGTTTTAGACATTTCTATGAGGTAGGTAGGTATCATATTTATAGGTGATGAGAAAACTGAGGCTCAGAAAGGAAAAGGACTTTGCTTGAATTTATAGTATAAGTGGCATAGTTGAATCTGGGACCATCTTCAGAGCCTGAGCTTATAGTTATCATGCTTTACTGCTGCCTAAAATGGGGTACTCCCCCCCCATGTAAGTAAGTGCTTAGCCCTCGATAAATATTAGATTGTTTTAGTACTACAGAGGTTGGGGCTAGATGATGATTTTGGTTTGCAAGTATAGGCTTATAGAATCTTTTATGGAGAAGAATGTCTCTAAAAATATTTTAGTAGGGCATTGGTACAATCAAAACTCCACAGAAAACATTTTTTGATCGTAATAATATAGTTTGGATATGTAGTGGTAAGTAACTGTGGGAAGACCGATGTGTGAAGCTGTTACTGTAATCTGCTGAGATACTGAGGGTTAGAACTGGAGTGATGGTGGTAGGAGAATAGAGAGAATGTGGAAGTAAAACCAGTGGTGGTTACATAGTGAGAGTCAAGAGACATAGGAGAAGAGAAAAGTCAAATTCCTTGGGAGTACAGCAGTGTCGCCTACAGAACCAATATTTTCTGCATTTAGTTAATAATTTGGTACCAGAGGATGGGAATAAGACAAAGATTAGAGATTTCTGATTTGGGAATCACTTTATTTATTTTATCCTCACTCGAGGACATTTTTGTATTTATCTTCAGATAGAGCGGGAAAGAGAGAGGGAGGAAGAGAGAGAGAGAGAAACATCTATGTGAGAGAAGCACATCAACTGGTTGCTACCCATGTGACCCCAACAGAGGCTGGGGATGAATTGCAACTGAAGTATATGCCCTTAGTGGGAACCTAACCCAGGACTCTGATTCGCGGGCCGATGCTCTAACCACTGAGCAAAACAGGCCAAGGTGATTTGAAAATCATTTTAGAGATGATCTTTGAAGTCATGAAATTTGAGAATGTAGGGGGAAATCCGAAGAGAAGGAAAAGGAAGACAAGAATAGTGTAGGGACCTATATTTAGGAGGAAGAGAACAAAATGAAGAAGGAATAGTTAGAGGTGGGAGTACAAGATTAGAAAAGCATTGTCACATATGTTGAGAAAAATTATTTTAAAAGATGGGCTATTTAACACTGTCAAAGACTAGAGAAGGGAGTGAGGTGTTAGACTAAGCCAGGGAGAACTATAAAAGCTCCAGGAGAAAATATGACTGGCTAACTTATTTTTTGGTACATTTAATTACATAGAAATAAAAAATTTTCATATATTTAAAAATAAAATATAGAATTAAAAACAAATGACAGCCCTGGCTGGTTTTACTCAGCGGTTAGAGCATTGGCCCACGGACCAGAGAGACCCGGGTTCGATTCCCGCTAAGGGCACATACCTCTGTTGCATTTTGTCCACGGCCCCAGTTGGGGTTGTGTGGGTGGCAGTCTCTCTCGCATTGATGTTTCTCTCTCTCTTCCTCCCTCTCCTTCTCCTGCTCTAACTGAAGATAAATGCAAAAAATGTCCTCGGGTGAGGATAAAAAAAGAAGAAAAATAGACAAATATTTGACTAATATGGAAGATAACTTAATATCCTCAGATTATAAGAAGCTCTTACAAATAATAGGAAAACTATTCTCATATAATAGAAAAACATACAGAAGACACATAAATAGTGCAAGGAAGAAGAAACTAAATGACCTGTAAATGAAATATTGTTGAACATTAACATTTTTTAAGTTTTTTAAATTGATTTTAGTGAGAGGAATAGAGAAAGGGGGAGGGGGGGAGAGAAAGAGAAAGAGAGAAAGAAACATCAATCGGCTGCCTCCTGCACATACTCTGACTGGGGATTGACCCTGCAAGCTGGTCATTTTCTCTGACTGGGAATCAAACTGGCAGTCTATCCATCCATGGGACTATCATCAACCAACAACTGAGCCACACCAGCCAGGGCAGACATTAACATTTTTTTTTTTTTTCTTTTTTTTATCCTCACCCGAGGATATTTTTCCATTTTTCGTACAGATAGAGTGGGAGGGAGAGAGAGAGAGAAACTTCGATGTGAAGGGACACATCGAGTGGCTACCACCCACACGACCAACCAGGGCCGGGGACAAACTGCAACCGAAGTGCATGCCCTTAGCGGGAACCGAACCCGGGTCTCTCCGGACCGCAGGCCGACGCTCTAACCGCTGAGCCAAACTGGCCAGGGCAACATTAACATTTTTATTTACCAAACTGACAACAATTTAAAAATATTTAAATATTTTATAGTGAAACAAGCATTTTCATATCTATCCAATGGGAGAACAGATCAGTTATTACCTTTTAAAAATATGTGTCTTTAATTTAGCAATCAGTATTTCAGTCTTCAAAATATTAGGAAACATTGATTCAGCTATTCCGTTCTGGCAGTCTATCTGATGGAAATAAACATTACAAAAAAAACCCCAAAATAACATGATTATATGATGGAGTATTCTGCAGTCATTAGAAATGTTTTTGAATAATTTGGGGAAGATGCCTAGTATATAATGAGTATAAAACAAAGACACAAAACTCATCCAGGGTATGATCACATACATTGCTTGATCACAGTCATAGCCAATGAGAAAGTACTGTCAAGATATACTCCCATATATTTTTTTCTCTTAATCCTCACCTGAGGATATTTTTTCTATTGATTTTGAGTGACAGTGGAAGGAAGGGGAGAGGGGGAGAGGGAGAGAGAGAAACATCGATGTGAGAGAGACACATCGATTGGTTGCCTCCTGCATGGGCCTTGACTGGGACTGGATATTGAACCTTCAACCCAGATATGTGCACTTGACCAGGAATTAAACCTGAGACCCTTTGGTCCTAGGGTTGAGCTACACCAGCCAGGGCAGTATACTCCCTTATCTTAATGGTAATAATCTCCAGAATGTAAGGTTGGGATGATTTCTGTTTCATAATCAGAAGTTACTTTTCACTTGGAAAACTTTTTAGAAATGAAGTTACACTAAATAATTAAAAATTGTAATGAAGGAAAGGAGAATGGGAGAATATTTCAAGGAGCAATTAGGATTGAGGAAATGTTTTAGGTTGCAGGATTTAGTTATATTTATAAACTTAGAGGAAAGAGAGAAGAAGAAGGAAGATGAAAGATGCAAGATAGGGGTTAAATGATGATGGAAAATCCTAGAAGATACAGGCTGAAATCAAGGACACACAGACACATTAGCCATGAAGAAGTGAAGAGAATTCCCCACACTCCCAGGATGGGAAACAAACAGATGAAGATGACTAGAGAAATTTCAAGGTAAAGAAGAAAGTTGAAGGATATCAGATAATCATTTTATGGAAGAAGCCTAGTCAGGGTCATTTGCAGATTGGGATTGGTATTTGAGGATATTGAAAAGATTTTCAGTGGGTACTTGGAATGTGGTTAAGAGTAGATTAGAGCTGTAGGAAGTGATTGATTTTCAAGCAGTAAGGATAAGCCTAATTGAAGTTTTTGAATAATATGAATTATAGCCCATGTTGCCTCAGTCTCTTTGAAACAGTCAAACTTCAGGAAACTGAAGTCTACCAGAACAAAAAGATACAGACTGAAGAAGCACAATTTTAATTTTAAAAAATCTTTTGCCTAGGTCTGTATAATTGTATAGGACCTAGTAAAAGGTCTTTGTTCTACCAAACTACTATTAATTATTTTATTACTGTTAATTTTAACACCAGTACACCAATTCTTGTGTTCTGGAACCCGTGGTGTAAGTTGTCATAGTCATCTGTCATTTCTAATTCTTTAGTTCCTTTCTTCTTCTTTCTTGTTCTTCTTTTTCCTTTTTGATTCTAGAGCAGGGGTGGGGAACCTTTTTCTGCCAAGAGCCATTTGGATATTTGTAACATCATTCGCAGACCACACAAAATTATCAACTTAAAAATTAGCCTGCTAGCCCAGCTTGTGTTGCTCAGTGGATTGAGCAGCGTCCCTTGGACTGAGAGGTTCTGGTTTGATTCCCCGTCAGGGTACATGCCCATGTTGCAGGCTGGATCCCCTGTAGGGGGCATGCAGGAGGCAGCCGATGGATGTTTCTCTCTCACATCGATGTTTCTATCCTTTCCCCTCTGTATAAAAAAAATCAATAAAAACATATTTTTTAATTAGCTTGCTATATTTGGTCAGGCTAATTTGTTGAGGCATGTGATGTTAGATGGTATTGATTTCTAGGGCCTTATACATTCCCCACCTCTGTTTAAGAGAGTGGGGAAGGCGGAGAGAGAGAGCTTTTGTGCTTGTATGTGCCCTGATGGGGGATGAAACCCACAACCTTAATGTATTGGGATGATGTTCTAACCAACTGAGCTACCTGGCCAGGGCTGATTTTTTAATTGTCACCTGAGGACATTTTTGCATTTATCTTCAGATAGAATGGGAGGGATTGAGGGAGGAAGAGAGAGAGAGAGAAACATCAGTGTGAGAGAGAGACATTGACTGGTTGCCACCCACGCGATGCCAACTGGGGCCAGGGACAAACTGCAACTGAGGTATGTGCTCTTAGTGGAAACCGAACCCGGGACTCTGTTTGATGGACCTACACTCTGACTGCTGAGCCAAACTAGCCAGGTCACCAGGGCTGATTTATAGTAACAGGAAAAGAACAACAACCTTTTTATCTTGTGAGTCATTGAAAATGAAAATCTTAGGACTTTTCCTTACTGGGCTCAGTGGAAAATTTATTAGGACCTTTTTTTCTTTTTAATTGATTTCAGAAAGAGAGGAAGGGAGAGTGAAAGAGAGATAGAAACATCGTTGAAAGAAGACATTGATTGGCCACCTCCTGCATGCCCCCTACTGGGAATTTGGCACACAACCTGGGCACGTGCCATGACCGGGAATAGAACCGGCGACCTCTTGGTGAATGCCACAGCCACACCAGCTGGGCTTACCTATATTATTTACTCTATTAAAATATACCTGATTTCTCAACTGGAACATTCTCCAATATTACTTGTCTCCAGAGAGCAGTAGTGGAAAAATTAAATGAAGGATTAATTGTAGTGAAAGGATTGCTTAGGGGAGGGGGAAGTATTGGACAAGAGTGAAGGAATTAAAGGTACTAGGGAAAGTTGCATATGATGGAATGTGAAAATAGATCATCATGAGACTGAATAAAAGCTTAGGAGGCAGGTAGAAGGCATAGAAGGTTGTAGATAGAGGGATTTCAGTTTAAGATCTACATAGAGAAGCAGTTTTAAGAATTAAAGAAATTTAAGGAGTCGTCATACTATTACACAGGTTGTCAGATAATTATGTTGAGACAATATGATCAAACTATTAGAAGGGTGGGCCCTCGCTGAATAGTTTAATTGATTAGAGAGTCATTCTAATATAATACTCCAAGATTGCCGGTTCAATCCCTGGTCGGGGCACATACAAGAATTAATCAATGAATGCATAAATAAGTGGAACAACAAATAGATAATTCTTTCTCTCTCTCCCTTTCCTCCCTCTTTAAAACCAATATTTAATAAAAAAGATATTAGAAGAATGAACAGTATGAATGTTAAAAACCTCTAACATTTTATTTTATTTCTTTTTAAAGAACAATTTATTGATTTTTTTTTTTTTTTGAGAGATAAGAAGGGAGAGGGAGAGAGAGAGAAACATCAATGTGAGAGCGCAACGTGATTGGGCTGCCTCTTGCATGCCTCCCACTGGGTATTGATATCAAGCCCATAACCCAGGCATGTGCCCTTGACCTTGGGAATCGAACCAGCAGCCTTTCAATAAATGGGACAATGCCCAGCCAGTTGAGCCACACAGGCCAGGGCAAAAAACCTCCAAAATTTTGGTTCTCAAAAATAGAACATAGCATTTTTAGAATTTAGTTTCCAGTACCCCTTTGTCATAGCAGATTTACCTCATTCCCTGAATGCTCCTCCCTCATGCATTCCTAAAACTGACTAGCACTGGATGTGCAATTTAGTATGAATTTGGAGTTGTGAGAAGGTTTTTAGGAATCATTTCCTCCAGGTCATGAACTTTTGGATGACAGAGAGATTAACTCTCCTTTGGTCACATAACTTGTCAATAGAGTCAGTTAGAAATCTCAGTTTCTCACATTTGATCCCATTCTACCAGTTGTCTGTCTTTTAAAAAGCATCTCAAATCTTTCTTTAAAAAGTAAACTCTTAAAATTGTATGAAGAGGCAATACGTAGAGTCTCAAAGGGGTCTAGGTTCAAAATGGGTTTGGAATCTCATCGGCCAAGGGGAGGGGAGCAGTTTCAAAACTGACTCTTCATGCATTTAGTTTATATGCTGGGGTTGTTGAGCCTTCCTGCAGACAATTAACACTAACCAGGTGCTAATTGGCAGTTACTAAGCTGTTCCCTTTAATCAAAATAAGCATTTGAGAAACCCTCAAAGCATTGCTTGTCATACCCTACTGTCTACACATATCTGGAGATTTTATTAAAATTCTAGTTCAGAGAAAGTAGGTCGAGAGTGGAGTCCAAGATTGTATATTTCTAACAGGCTCATATGTATTGTCTTTGTCTTCTGATTCAAGAACCATACTTTAAGAAGAAAGGCCTTAGCCCTGGCCAGTTTGGCTCAGCGGTTAGAGCTTCTGCTTGCGGTCTAGAGAGACCCGGGTTCGGTTCCCGCCAAGGGCGCGTACCTTGGTTGCAGTTTGTCCCAGGCCCTAGTTGGGTCATGTGGGTGGCAGCCACTCGATGTCTCCCCTTTACATTGATGTTTCTCTCTCTCTCTCCCCCTCCCACTCTATCTGAACAAAATATGGAAAAAATGTCCTCAGATGAGGATTTAAAAAAAAAAAAAAGGAAGAAAGGCCTTAAAGTACTTCTGGGTACAGAGTTTGAAATAATAAATGATGCTGCCTCTCTGTTTTGGTTTTTTAAATGTATTAGCTTTTATTTTGTTCAGGTTTGTTCAGGATTATGGTCCAGGATTATGGATTAATACTTACAGGATAGTAGGTATCAGAGCCTTAGCTGAGACACCTGCAAACTGGCTAACACATGTTCCACTTTTAAATCCCTGGCGAGGTTCCCCTTGGGAAAAGGAATCAACTATATTTAGCTGGCAGTATTAATAAAGTTCAGAATGACATTTCCTGTTAGTGTCCTTTCCCCTTTTTCTTTCCTTCCAATTGATGTCATTGGTTTGAAAAAATGATAGTTCCTTTAAAAACAAAAAAGGTCTTGGGCACCTGTCTTCTAGCTCATGAACTTTAAACATTTTGCTGAATGGAAGGAGAGCATCCCATGGGAATTAAGTATACTTCTTTCTCCTAACGTGGAACAGTCAGCCCTGCCCCAAACTTGTCCCGATCCTAAAAGCCTATAGAAATCAAGAAAATTATGACGTTATCTGTGCTTCTTATAAAATAGTGCCCTTTCTCAGACATTTGGGACTTAGAAAATTTGACTGTTTCTGCTTACACAGAGCCTCAGTAGACTTATTTGAAATCTGAACCAGTGTGCCTAATAGTTAAATGGTCCCAAACCCTGATTCCTCATTCTGTTACTGCATGGTCTCTCTGGGTTATATATAAGACCCTACCCAAGAACTGTTTATATATTTGATATGGCTAGCCAGAAATTAGAAAGATTTTTTCAAACTTCTAAAACTTTGACTTTTGGTCTTCCTGCTAGTTTTTGCTAAATTAAAGAGCATTTTCCCCTGCCTCCCTTTCCTTTATACCCTTTTCTTACCCAGAGTGAACACAAATGGATCAGATGACCCTGAGGATGCAGGGTCTGGTGAAAATAGGAAGGTCAATGGGAATAATTCTCCATCACTCTCAAATGGCGGTTTTAAGCCTTCTAGGCCTCCAAGACCTTCACGACCACCTCCACCTACCCCACGCAGACCAGGTGTGTATTCCAGCCATACATTAGGGATATAACTCTTATACTGTGATTGTAAATGATGTTCTGTTTGGCAGTTGACCCTCAGGTAAGTTGTCAAGAGGCCCTTTTAGGTTGGTTTTCTAGCTGTATTTTTACATTAAAGTTTTTTGCCAAGAATGATCTTTCTGTAAGTAATTACCTTTTTCCTAAGTTTTTCCTCCAGGTGTGAAGTTAATGAGGTATGTGTTGTATTCATAATGAAAATCAGGTGTACATTATATAAAATATAGGCAGTATAGATAAGATTGCAGCTTTCTGTCAGGGTTTATAACTGTGTGGACATTAGTATGCCATAGAATCAAGGATCTTATTCTCATTATATCCTTTAGAATAGTGGTTCTCAACCTTCCTTAATGCCACGACCCTTTAATACAGTTCCTCATGTTGTGGCGACCCCAACCATACAATTATTTTCGTTGCTACTTCATAACTGTAATTTTACTACTGTTAGTGAATTACATCAGAAATATGTGTTTTCTAATGGTCTTAGGCGACCCCTGTGAAAGGGTCGTTTGACCCCCAAAGGGGTCACGACCCACAGGTTGAGAACCGCTGCTTTAGAAAGACAATTAGTAAATGGCAAGTAATGCTAAATGATACTCCGATTTTAAAGGAAAAAATTATTATACAACAAATGTAGTAAAAATTTTAAAGGAAAAAATTATACAACAAATGTAGTAAAAATATAACCATCTACAGATAGACTATCCATTTTTTCCCCAACTAGCCAGAACAAATCTTTAATCTGTTATTATTTCCCTCTGCTAGTATGTAGACAGGGAATGTAAGATAATTTAACCAAATGTTATTAGAAAAGTAAATTGATTGTCCACAAATCATTTTGTTAAATGACTATGTTTAATTATACATCTTCCCCCTTTTCCTGTAGATAATTGTGTTAACAATATATTCCCAGTCTTCAAGGTCATATACTACTTTGTTATAATATTGGTGACTTCCTCTAGGTGTTGTTTTGTCAACAAGTATTTCTTGAAGATGCAATATGTACTTAATAACTATTTGTAAGATTATTGCTTATCAGTCAGATCTTCCATATTATAACTAACATCCAAAATTGATCTCTGATCTGCAAGGTCTCATTAGAAATACAATTTTAAGAATCTAGAAAATTATTAAATGAACTTAATAATATTCCAATAACCATGGAATACCAACACTTACCTATTCTAAGAGTTTTTATTTCCTGTGGCATCAGGAAATCAGAATCTCTGCTTCATAATTAAAATGGGGCATGTGAAAGACAGAGCCTTAAAAAATGTAAACAAGACTATTTAGTGGGACCATTGGCTATTTCCCATTATTTATTTTACTTAAGTAATTTTTACCTGCTTATCCACATACTAAATTTTATGTTTTCCGTCTACCTTTTTATTTTTTAAAGGTAAAATTTTATTCTGATTTCTGAAAATAAAAGTTTGTTTTCTTTTTTTCCAAATCTTTTATAGCATCTGTCAATGGTTCACCACCTTCAGCCACTTCTGAAAGTGATGGATCTAGTACAGGTTCTCTGCCTCCAACAAATACAAATTCAAATACATCTGAGGGAGCAACGTCTGGATTAATAATTCCTCTTACTATATCTGGGGGCTCTGGCCCTAGGCCATTAAATCCTGTACCCCAAGCTCCCTTACCACCTGGGTGAGTAACTGTTTTTGATTAACATTTATTTTCTTTGGGTGTCTATATATACTTATTAATAAGGAAAATATTACGGAACTCCCCATTCTTTAAAAAACTGTCCTCAAACAATTGTAATTGATTTTGGTGGGGATCTAGAATCAAATTGAACCCCAGAAAAGCTTGCCATATTTAAGTTTTCACCCTAATTTTCAGGGCGAAGTGGAAGTTTTTTTTTTTTTTCCTGAAAGACTCTGAACCATAGAAAGTTAACCAAGGCCAAGTAGTAAAATAGTCACCTTATTCAGATTGCTTTTTTAAAAATATGTTTTCATTGATTTTTTTAGAGAGAGAGGAAGAGAGAGAGAGATAGAAACATCAATGTGAGAGAGAAACATCAATTGGCTACCTCCTACACACCCCCTACTGGAGATCAAGCCTGAAATCTGGGCATGTGCCCTGACTGGGGACTGGGAATTGAACTAGGACCTCACAGTCCATGGGATGATGTTCAATTCACTGAGCCAACAGGTTGGGCTGTTTTTTTGTTGTTGTTTTTTTAAATACTTTTATTGATTTTTTTAGAGAGGAAGGGTGGGAGAGAGAGAAACATTGATCAGCTGCCTTTTGCATGCACCCTACTGGGGATCTAGCTGGCAACCCAGGCATGTGCCCTGACCAGGAATCCACTTTGCCATACCAGTGAGGCCAGATTGTTGTGGTTTTTTTTTGGAGGGGGGGGGGGATAAAAATAGGACACTGAGAAAATTAGTACTCATAATCCCATTTTAATCACTACTGGTTAATTTTTAAATTAATAATACTCTAATAGAGTGTGTGTGTGTGTGTGTGTGTGTGTGTGTGTGTGTAGTGGCATTCAAATTAATCCAGAGCTCAGAATGCTAATCAAAATTAATTGACTGGCTAATATATTAATAAACTCTCATGATGAGAATTTTATTTGCTAAACAGATTATATATTACTTGTGTGGATAATTAGGCCTTATTCCTTTTGGAAAGCCTCCATGGGAAGACAAATTAGAAAGTTGTTTGTGCAAGGGATTTTGACAAAGAAACTGGGTACTCTTTTTTTTTTTTTTTTTTTTATCCTCACCCGAGGACATTTTTCCATTTTTTTGTTCAGGTAGAGTGGGAGGGAGAGAGAGGAACAGAGAGAGAGAGAGAAACATCGATGTGAAAGGAACACATCGAGTGGCTGCCACCCGCACAACCGACCAGGGCCGGGGACAAACTGCAACCGAGGTACATGCCCTTAGCGGGAACCGAACCCGGGTCTCTCAGGACCGCAGGCCGACGCTCCAACCGCTGAACCAAACCGGTCAGGGCGAAACTGGGTACTCTTAAAGCAATTGGTGGTCCTAGGCTATGGTGGTTTAGTCTTCTTCACTTTGGAGATAAACCTACCTAGGAGACTAGAATACTCAGAATGGCTTTTTGCAGTGTACTGTGCAGAGACTCCTGATGGAGTCTTACTCTTTGATTTTAGTGTTTATAGAGCCCAAATAGTTTTGTCTTTTCGTTAGCAGTCTTTAAGTTTTTCTTCAGATGTCATAGCTTTGATGATAGCTTTCTTTTCCTCTCAAGTCCTGCATATACCCTGATCAGATTGAGATAGACTTTGTCTCCTGAATGGGTCATCCTCAAGCTTCTTTAGAAATACAAGGCTTCTCCTAGAGCAGATACTTGATACTTCTGTAGAAGAAATCTCGTCCACTGTGTGTCACCCTCAGGATGACATTTCTTGATTTTGTTTCTAAATTCTTTTTGTATCTTTTGTATATACTGACATGCTTATTTGCCTCGGTTCTATAATATGGTCATGTAAGAGAAAAAGGCAAAGATAGGATTGAAAGTCTAGGTTACTCTTACAAGTACCATAGCCGCTTTTTAAATTTTGTGTTTAAGTTGGGAGCAGAGAGTGGACCAGCATGGGCGAGTTTACTATGTAGATCATATTGAAAAAAGAACAACGTGGGATAGACCAGAACCTCTACCTCCTGGGTAAGTATCTGCATTAAAGAAGAAAAAAACAATTTATTCAGAACTATAGATTATGTCTGTAGAAAATCGTCACTACATTCTTACTTTTCAGCTCTTCCTGTCTTTTCTCTGTCCACTTTGTTTTGTGGTAGGTGTAAACAAAAAAGAAGAGAGTCAGAAAATAGATGGAGCATAATGAATGCTTTTAATTTTTCACTTATTTCTGACCTAAAGATTCTATAGGTCTTGCTACTTCCAAGTTTCCCTTTCTGAACTTTAACTGCTTTAAACTACAGAGTTTTAGGATTAGTTTCTTTAAGAGTAATTATTTAACTGAATAAGAATTATAATCCCTATCATATATATGAGGATAAAGTCCTTATTATATTAAAAAATACTTTATAATAGTGAAGTCATTGTAAAATAATTGGGGGAATAAAGAATATTTATTATTATTTTTAATCCTCACTTGAGGATGTGTTTATCGAAATGAGAGAGAAGCATTGATGTGAGAGAGAAACATTGATTGGTTGCCTCCTGTATGTGCCTTGACCAGGGATTGAACCCACAACCTAGGTATGTGCCCCAACCGGGAATCAAACCCGCAACCTTTTGGTGTATGGGATGATGCTCCAACCAACTGAACCACCTGGCCAGAGCTAAAGAATATTTTAATACAAAGTGTTAAGCATTGAACATTTACATTATATAATTAAAAGAAAAGTATTTTTATTTAAGGGAAGTCAGTAGCAAACATGGGGAAATATTTAATCTTGCTAGTATTCTTTAATACACACCTAAAAGGTACTGTTTTACTTATTAAATTATTAGATAATATATCCTGTGAAATTGTGGAGGAACTTTACCTCATAACATAGCTGGTGGTGGTATAATTACAGTGTTACAGTTCTTACAGGAAGTATATATAACCATAATAATGCACATACTCTTAGTAATTCCCTCAGAAATTTATCCTAAAGAAATAATGCAAAAGAACAAAATAATTTTGATATATTAAAGGTATTATTTTATCATTTATGATACCAGAATATTGGAAAGAACCCTAAACAATCAACCAGATAGAAATCACAAAGTTGTTGTATCATTGTTTATTTAATATTATACTTCTATTTGAAATGATAAATTAGGTCATTATATTCTTGTGGAAAAATGCTTTTTGATATCTGTGAAAAGCTATATATAAGAATTAAGTCCCTGTTAAGGTTGCAAAAATCACAAGAACATTGAGAAAATGAGAACTTTTTTCTTAATGACTGTCTGAGACTTACTAAATAGACATTGTGTTTAAGTTCATTTGTAGACCATTTCAGAATACGTAAAATAAAAAGCTTCAGGTAAATCAATAGTAGTTTCTCAAAGTAAAATGTTACCAAACATGCACCAGGGCCAATACGAAGCCCTGTTTAATTCTTATCTGTTTCACAAGTATTTGTTGAATTAGGTTGTTTTTGTTCTGATATAGCTGGGAACGCAGGGTTGACAACATGGGACGTATTTATTATGTTGACCATTTCACAAGAACAACAACGTGGCAGAGACCAACATTGGAATCCGTCCGGAATTATGAACAGTGGCAGCTCCAACGTAGTCAGCTTCAAGGAGCAATGCAGCAGTTTAATCAGAGATTCATTTATGGGGTGAGCAACCTACTGCATTATAAACTTAATAAGACTATTTGGTTTTTAACCTCTTCCTATATATGAACTGTAAAGCACTAACTAGAAGGAAGGTATAAGTAGGATGGCAACCCAGTTGTTGCTGTTGATATTATTTTTAGACTTTATCTTGACTATTCTATGTACGTGATCTGTTCTTTCCTCTTTGAAATTTCCTGAAGTTCAACCTCCTTTATTTTGTTAATGTCAAAAATAAAAAAGCTGTTAGGACAACCTAAAAGTCATGGACAAAACAATAGTAGCAATAAACCCAAGCAATTTGAAAAGAATTAAAAGAGTTTTAAGTTTAGTACTTCCTAACTTAGTGGAACATTTGAGGGTTTAGGTCTAAGAACATCTAACTCTTGAGTGGTTGTACCAGAACTTATGATAGAATTGAATCACTTTGTAATGTATAATTGAATCACCTCATACATTTTTTGGTGCTGTGGAAGACTACAGAAATTTGCTTTCTTATAGGATTATGCTAAATACATTCTGGCTTCAAAACCAAATGATCTTTGCTAGAAAACATTTCCTTTTTGAAAATGGTTTAAATGTACATATTTTCCTTTAGAGTAATATTGCAGCAATAGTGATATACACCAAAATATATTAATGGCTTGTTGTATAATCTTTGGTGCTAGGAACTTTATAATCTCTCAAATCACAGATCTTTTCTTTGAGGAAAGAAAAATAGTCCTTGGAGAAATTTGATTCTATGTGCCAAACAAGAGGGATTTGTTTTGAGTAATATATAGAACCTAAACAGGAGAAAGTCAACTTTCCAAGACTTTAAGAGAAGCCGACCCTCTTCATTGCCATCTCTTCCCCTCTACCACCATCTGTACAATCTCTGTCAGGATCCATTGAAGTAAATTCATGTCTTCACTAGGCATTACCTTGTTTTCTTTTCTCCATGTTCCTGTGTATTTCTTGGACCTCATCACCATAATAGATTTCACGCACTCACAACTTCACCATTATCACCAGCCTTCCCTGGTTATGACTAAAATAACTTTATTTATTTTCCTCACCCGAGGATATTTTTACATTTATCTTCAGATACAGTGATAGGGAGAGAGAAATATCAGTGATAGAGCCACATCAACTGGTTGCCACCCACACGACCCGAACTGGGGCCAGGGAAATAATACAACTGAGGTATGTGCATTTGGCCAGAATCAAACCCGGGACTCTTTGGTCCGTAAGCCAACGCTCTAACCACTGAACCAAACTAGTCAGGGCTAAGGTAACTTTTTTTTATATAACAATTTTTCCAACCACCTTCTGTAGACAGCTATCACTATATTCCCTTTCCCAGTCATTTTAGAGGTAAAATTAATTTTTGTCTCTTGTCTACCTTACCCTTTTTTTCTGTGCTGTTTTACATTTTCTTTTTTTTCTAAATTATAATTACCCTTGATACACATGGACAAATTTCATACGGGTTTGAACGCCTTGCTTTCCTGCCATTTTTAAAGCTAGTTTCCACATTGGTGTCCAGTGGAAATAGATAGCATGGGCTTTGGAGTCAGACATATGTGGGTTTGAATCCTGGTTCCACAGTTACTTTCTCTATATGATTTGAGTAAGTTATTTAACCTTATCAAGACTCATAACTTTGTAAAATGCATATAATTACCTCAGAGGGTTTTCTTGAGAACTTTGTAAAAGAAAGTTTCTCCTATGTTCAGCACATACTACATGCATAGAAGTATTAGAGTTAATCTTTTCTCTCCCTCATATCCACAGTTGTAAATGAGCCCTTTATCTCAATTTTGCAGTGTACAGTCTTTTAAAACCTTCTATTAAAGGCAGATTAGCAAATTTCTGGAGCACCTACAGCCCTATAGCATAATGCTTCATTGTAAACCCGACCAATTTGATATTCAAAGTCTTTGGAACTTTGCTTGAATTGCAGCTTTTACCTCATTGTCCATAGGTTTTTCTTGTTCTTTGTTTGTTTTTCTTTTCTCCTGTCCAAAATAATATGACCAATTTTCTGAAGTTCTTACTTTTTGCTCTTGCTGTAGAACCGTTTTAAATCATAAAGAACTTATTTTAGTTATCCTTAACTTAGCCAGAATCATGAACTGAATTGAACATTCCTGTTTTAAAAGATATTTTGTATTTCTAACTCTCTCCCCCTCTTCCTTCTTTTCTTTCTAAAAATTAATAAAGAAAAAAACTTTTTTTAAAAAAAAGCCTGGCTGGTGTGGCTCAGTGTTTGAGCATCAACCCATGCACCAAGGGGTTGCCAATTCTATTCCTGGTCAGGGCACATGCCCAGGTTGTGGGCCCGATCCCCAGAGGGGGGCGTGCAGGAAGCCAACAGTTGATGATCTCTCTCATGGATGTTTCTAACTCTCCCTCTTCCTTCCTCTCTATAAATTAATAAAGAAAAAAAAAATTTTTTTTAAGATATTTTAAAATTGATTGGAGAGAGGAAGGGAGAGGCAGAGAGAAACATCCATGAGAAAGCCATCTATCGGCTGCCTCCTGCACGCCCCATACTGGGGATTGAGCCCACAACCCCTTCATGTGCCTTCACTGGGAATCGAACTGGCGACCGTCTCTGGGTTACATGAATGACGCTCAACCTACTAAGACACAGAGGCCAGGGTGAATTGAGCATTCTTTTTTTCTTTATTGAGAGAGGAAGAGGGAGGGGGAGAGAGAGAGAGAAACATCAGTGAGAACATCAATTGGCTGCCTCCTGCATGTCCCCCACTGGGGATCGGGCCCACAACCTGGGCATGTGCCCTGACTGGTAATCGAATTGGTGACCTCTTGATGAATGGGTCGACACTCAGCCAATGAGCCACACTGGCCAGGTGAATTGAACTTTTTTTTTTCTCTTTTAGCCTCACTCAAGGACATTTTTGCATTTATCTTCAGATAGAGCGGGAGAGAGAGACAGGGAGGAAGAGAGAGAAACATCGACATGAAACAGACACATCGAGTGGTTGCCACCCACCCGACCCCAACCGGGGCTGGGGTACGTGCGCTTAGCGGGAACCGAACCCGGGACTCTTTGGTTCGTAGGCCGACGTTCTAATCGTTGAGCCAAACTGGCCAGGGCGAATTGAATGTTCTTATTACCAGCTACTTACAAAGTTATGGGATTGTGGGGTGTTGCTGAAAAAGTCTATTAATTGGGCATATGAAATTGCCTTTGTTCTGACCCTGGTTATAGGGTAGTAGACTCTCATATACCAGCATTTTTAACTTCAGAATGTATGTGGTTGATGATGTAACACTGTGATAATTTTTCCTGGTCCATGACTTTCTAGTTCATCTGTCCAGAGAGAGTCCGAGGGAGTCAGAGGGATAGGTTTGGGTATTAGAACATTATCAAAACAGCTTGTCATATGCCAAACTTTCAGACCTGTTCTATAATCAGGGTTCAGGCCCTTTATAGTGTTTCTTCCTTGCCTCCCTACTCTTTCTCCTTTTCATAATTGTATCTGTCAAGGGGAGCAAGGCCAGTTCTTGACAGATCTATCTTGCAAGAGTTGTTAAATCAGAAATGGGCATCTCTCTTAAGTTTTAAAACTTTTAACTCAGTTTCTGCAGTAAGTGAGTAGTGACATGGGGAAAAAATAAGAGTTGGAGGAACTACTATAGATTGAATGTTAAGGAATCAACCAAATGTAATGTGAAGACTATAGATTCTGATTTGAACAAATAAGCAGTTAGCAGCATTTAATTAGGGGTAGGGGCCCCACCAATATGGCTTAGTGGATTGAGCATCGTCCCATGGACTGAGAGGTCCTGGTTCCATTCCCAGTCAGGGCACATGCCCAAGTTGCAGGCTTGATCCCCAGTAGGGGTCGTGTGGGAGGCAGCAAATCAGTCTTTCTCTCTCACATTGACATTTTTCTCTCTCTCTCTAAAAAATCAATAAAATCGTATTTTTAAAGTTATAATTAGGGAGTGGGTATTAGATGATAAAATCATTGATTTTTGCTAGGTGTGGTAATGATACTATGGTTATGTAAGAATATGTTTACACATTTTAGAAAGGCATACAAAATAGGGGTGAAATGATAACTGATTTTCTTCAGCAAAGAATAGGAAAATAAAGATAAAGAAATATGGCAAAGTCTTGATAATTATTGAATCATGGTGCTGGGTATATGAATTACACTGTCCTATTTTACTTGTTTATATTTTCCTTGTAATAATTACTTTTTAAACAGTAATCTATTATTTATTTGCCTTATCTTACTAAAGGAGAAAGGGCTTAACGAAAGAGACTACAAATTATCCCTACTTTATTATACATTTAACTGAACACACACATTAGTCCTACACAGAATCAGTATTACATTTCTATTTCTTTTTTCAGTGGTCGACTCCTGCTTTTATCTAGACAAATCGTTCTCTCCACCATTGTGATAATTGCAAACAAATTTAAGAAGTCTTTTATGTAATTCTAGGCTTGTCAACTTCTTTCAACAGGAATTCTTTCCTTTCATTCATTTGACAGCCTATTCTTCCTGCTCCCCCAACTCTTTTCCCATAGTTCTTTGTATATACTATGTTCTGTATGTGATCCTTTCTTTTTGAGTTAGAAATACAAGATTTTTCTCAGTTCTCTGATGATTTGGTACTGTTTTTTTATAAAGGACTTTTATGGGGTTATATACAGGGGTTGGCAAAAGTAAGTTTACAGTTGTTTGTATGGAAAATAATACAATAAATAATAAAACAATAAATTCTGTTTCACTTACAACTTTAAACTTACTTTTGCTCACCTCTGTATTTTTGTGACTTACTGATTTGTATTTAAGAAAGAAAAAAAGTGGTCATTTGGGAGTGAAGATTGTATATTTGTTATATTTGAAGTTCAAATACTTTCAAATGTTAAATATTTTTTGCAAAGATTTTTTTTTTCTTCCTCCAACAGAGTGTATTGTCATTTATCCATGATGTTGTAACATTTCTCTAAGATGTGAACTCTCTCTAAGAGTGTGTTAGGTTGCACATGGCCAGGAAAGGCATATCAAAACTCATAAGCTTGCTCTCAAGTTGTTTGTTTAAGTTCAGTATTTTACCTTTGTTATTGTTGTTCTTTTTAGAATCAAGATTTGTTTGCTACATCACAAAATAAAGAATTTGATCCCCTTGGTCCCCTGCCACCTGGATGGGGTAAGTTTCATAAATTTTTTCATTGAATTTGGTTATTTTACAAATCAGATATTTATGGGTGATATCTTTTGCTTGAATGAATATCTTGAGAATATTTTGGGGTGTGTTGGTTCAATTTAGAGTGCCAAATAGGCATTACATTTCCCCAAAGTTCTAAGTTGACCTTTTATTACAGTAAACTTTTATTGGAATGGAGAATTATTTTATTATTCTAAAGCTTAAAAATGTTTTGTTTAGCGATAAAAAGAATGGATTATTGATACATACAGCAATCTGATAGACCTCAAGGACATTATGCTTAGTGAAAACAGTCAATCTCAAAAGATTATATACTGTATGATTCAATTTATATAACATTCTCAAAAATGCCAAAACTGTAGAGATTGAAAAGAGATTATTAGGTATCAGGAGACAGAACCAATGGTAGCTGGACGCAAATACAGGAGGTAACATAAGTGGTTCTTATGTGGTGGTGGAAGAGTTCTATATTTTGACCATGGTGATGATTACACAAATTTATACATGGGATAAAAGTGCATAAAAGTACACATTCACATAAATGAATTCAGCTTTAAAAATTGGTGAAAATGGAATAAAACCTGTAGTTAACAGTAATTTACCCGTGTCAATTTCTTGATTTTGATATTGTACTATAGTAATGTAAGCTGTTACCATTGGGGGAAACTGGTTGAAGGATACAAGAGATTCCTTGAATGACTTTTGCCACATCTTGTGAATAATAATTATTTCAAAATAAAAAACTTAAAAATATTTTAATCACATTGGTGCTTCCAAAACACAGTTCAGAGTGTGGTTGGGTTGATGTTACCTGAAAGAACAGTGGAAAGGGCACGTATAAGGATGGTGACCTACACCATGGAACATATGATCATGCTTTGTTATTGAGTATATTTAGTAACTTTGTTAACACACCAGATTCTTTTTTGGGGGTTTTTTAAAAATATGTTTCTATTGATTTTTTTTAGAGAGAGAGAGAAACATCGATGTGAGAGATAAACATTGATCAGCTGTCTCCTGCACGCCCTTACTGGGGATTGATCCTGAAGCCTGGGCATGTGCCCACACTGGGAATTGAACTGGGACCTCCCAGTCCCTGGGACAGTGCTTAATACACTGAGCCACACTGGCTGGGTCAGATTCTGTTTTATAATGTTATATGTCATTGCACTTTAGCAAGTTTCCAGAATATACTATATGGCAGTATAGAAACAGTTCTTCATGTAAGCCAAAGAGAATATAGAAAGCGGAATACAGCAAAGTAAAGCCCATTATGGAAACAGAGCTGTAGATATTTCATAATTCAGAAATTTGGGGCAAATTCAGAAAGTGATAATGTCTAAAGAGTCTTGTTGGGAAGCATTAGTTCATAAGAGAGATTGCTTTAACATTACTTTACTGAGGAATGTAGGGAAAAAAGTTGATGTGTCAACATCACATGAATCTGGGCAATAAACGATACTGGCTGTAGAAGTCTACCTTTGAGAAACCCCTGTTGCTCTTGAGAAGTTTTTTTATTCTTAATACTTCTGTGAGTCAAAAAATATAATAGATCATACTTATAACAATTATTGTTACCAGCTTGAAACAAAAGGAAGGCATGAAAAAGTTGTAAATTTCTGTCTTCACCAAAGCCGGGCAGTTTGGTAAGGAGTCTTTTGGCTCTGTTGGAGCCTCAGAGTGAACACTGTATGGTTGATATGAAGTTACTTTAGAAGAGGGGATGTTGCCCTAATGAGGCATATTGATCCAGACCTGTCATATTGCATTCCCAGACATGGATGGATTTCTCAGCTTTATTTCTTGAGTTGTCTATGTTGTCTTATAAAGGAGAAACTGATGCACTGGAGGAATATATGTGAAGATCATGTATTTATGCTTTTAATTCTATTGCAGAAAAACCATGATCCAATGGCTTCTGTCAGAAACATAGGCCATTTGACTCCTTCAGAGCAGCTGTAAGAAAAATTGCCTCTTGCTCATAGAAGCATGAATTGCAGGCATTGTTGCCTTGATTCAAAAAGCTTTTCCTGCAACCCAGTCCTTGCCTCCTGTATTTATCAGTATCCTTATCATCAGGATTTTTCTCATCGTCCTAAAATACTTCCTCTAAACACCTAGTCTCAACATGTCTGGGTTATAAGAATGTTACCTTGCTTATTTTACATACATTCTGCTTATTCTAGGCGTCACACTCCTGAAGTTGAAGTGTACTGCCCTTCCTAAATGAGTTCATGATCATCCTATTACGCAGATTGAGCACTGCTTGTGACTGTCTGCCTTTGGTGCATATACTTTATTTGTGGAACCAGTGATAGCACTGGTACTATAACAGATGAATCCACCTGACATACCTGATTTGTTGATGGCAGCCATTCCGGCATTTGTGAGGTGATACCTCATCGTTGTTTTAATTTGCATCTCTCTGATGATTAATGACGTTGAGCATTTCTTCATATTTCTCTTGGCCATTTGTATCTCCTTTCTGAAGAGGTGTCTGTTTAGGACCTCTGCCCATTTCTTAATTGGGTTTTTTGTCTTCCTTTTTTTGAGTTGTATGAGTACTCTATATATTTTGGAGATTAACCCCTAAAGTAGGAGGGATCATAATACCAGCTATCAGTTTACACTGCAAAGCCATTGTAATAAAAACAGCCTGGTACTGGCCCAAGAACAGATATATAGATCAGTGGAACAAGACAGAGAACCCAGAAATTGACCCAAGACATTATGCTCAATATTGGACAAAGGTGGCAAGACCATATAGTGGTGTAAAGACAGCCTATTTAATAAATGGTGTTGGGAAAATTGGACAGCTACATGCAAAAAAAAAAATGAAATTATACCACCAACTTACACCATATTCAAGAATAAACTCAAAATGGGTAAGAGACTTAAATGTGACTTGTGAATCCAAAGAAATCCTAGAAGAAAATGTGGGCAACAAAATTTCAGACATCACACGCAGCAGAATTTTCACTGATACAACACCTAAGGCAAGAGAAACAAAGGAAAAATGAACACATAGAACTATATCAGACTAAAAAGCTTCTGCACAGCAAAAGAAGCAAGCATCAAAATGGAAAGGGAACCTACTATATGGGAGAGTATAATTGCCAACGATACATCAGATAAGGCATTAATCTTCTCATCCTTTTAGTCTTTTATATGCCAGACCAGACATTATTTTCTTGAAGTGAAGAATTTTTTAACACAAGCAAACTCTAGAGGCTGGATAACAAAGAATATTTTTTGTTCAAAAATGTAGTCTAATAGGCCTTTGTACTCTTCAAGTATTTCATTTTCAAAGTTGCTATGAAAGAATACATTGAAGAAGAAGAAGCTTCTGCTTTTTACTGTTTTATTCATCAAGTCAGGAAATGCTTGATGTGCTGTATAAGTTTGTAATTTCATATTATCATGTGATTTTTCAAAAAAGTAAAAAAATTAGTCCTATAGCCATAGTTCTTTCTTTCACTGAGCAGATGAGCCTTCAATTAGCAAGTTACATCCACCTCTTCCAAGAAATGCTGATATCAGCAGTATATACTTAAAACAGAATAGAAAATAAGTTTCCTATTAACTTTATCTTCATGTTAGCTTTTGAGGAGAAAATTCTTGGCCCTGAAATCTGAACTTTCATGGTAGATAAAAGATGAATATATGCTTAGCTATGCACTTAAGGTCTTATTTTTATTTATTTAATTAATTTAAAAAATTATTTTTTTTATCCTCACCTGAGGACATTTTTCCATTTTTTGTTCAGATACAGTGGGAGGGAGAGAGAGGGAGAGAGAGAGAGAGAGAAACATTGATGTGAAAGGGACACATCAAGTGGCTGCCACCTGCACGACCAACCAGGGCCAGGGACAAACTGCAACTGAGGTACATGCTCTTAGCAGGAACCAAACCCTGGTCTCTGGACTGCAGGCCAATGCTTCAACCTCTGAGTCAAACCAGCCAGGGCAAGGTGTTATTTTTAGATGATAAAAATTACTCTACAAAGTTCTTAGGAATCAAGAAATTTATAGATTCTGCAAATATAGTTTTAAAATTTTTTTTTTAATCCTCATCTGAGGACATTTTTCCATTTTTTGTACAGATAGAATGGGAGGGAGAGAGAGGAAGAGAGAGAGCGAGAGAAACATCGACGTGAAAGGGACACATCGAGTGGCTGCCACCCGCACAACCAACCAGGGCCGGGGACAAACTGCAACCGAGGTACGTGCCCTTAGCGGGAACGGAACCCGGGTCTCTCCGGACCGCAGACCGACGCTCTAACCGCTGAGCCAAACCGGCCAGGGCGCAAATATAGTTTTAAATATTAAGTTTAATGTGGCTGCCAAGAACATGAACTTATTTTGTTATCATATAGCCAACTATAGCACTGTGGGTGCTTCTTTTTGCCTGAGAATCAACCTTAAAGTTAGTTGCATGTTTCCACACTCAAGATGCCATGATCAGCGAAGCCAGTGTTAATATTCAGTGTCATAAGATGCAGAGTCCTATTCTTCTATAAATGATGCACACCTAGAATTCTATTTCCATTTTAGTCTCAACTGATAGAAAGAAAGTAGCTGATATGTTAGGAGTGTGTTCATGATATTCACAAATATGACACCCCCCCATCACTGCTACATGAAATTATGGAAGTTGTGTTGGAGATATAATTAAAAGTTATCAAATACTCTCCCAACTGATGTGGCTCAGTGCTTGAGCGTCGACCCATGCACCAAAAGGTCGCCAGTTTATTTCCCAGTCAGAGCACATACCCAGGTTGTGGGCTCAATCCCCAGTGGGGTGCATGCAAGAGTTGGCCAGTCGATGTTTTCCATCATCGATGTTTCCCTTCTTCTCCCTTCCTCTCTCTCTAAAATCAATAAAGGGCAAAAAAAAAAAAAAAGTTAAATAGTAACTTGACAAGGCTATATAATTTGTCCTAAGACTCATCCTGCAGTTTCTTACTTAGAGAAAGATTCATCCCTGGCCGGTTTGGCTCAGTGGTTAGAGAGGCAGCCAGCGGACCAGTGAGTCCTGGGTTCGGTTTCTGCTCAGGGCATGTACCTCGGTTGCAGTTTGTCCCCAGCGCTGGTTGGGGTCATGTGGGTGGCAGCCACTCGGTGTGTATCTCTCACATCGATGTTTTTCTCTCTTTCTCCCTCTCTCTCTCCCCCCCGCTCTATCTGAAGATAAATGCAAAAGTGTCCTCAGGTGAGGATAAAAAAATAATAATAATAATAAAAAAGAGAGAGACTTCCGGTCAAGATGGCGGCATAGGTAAATGCGGTAGCATGTCCCACAACCACATCAAAGTTACAACTAAACTACAGAACAACCATCATTCAAAACCGCCTGAAATCAAGCTGAATGGAAGTCCTACAACTACGGAATTAAAGAAGATGCTACATCAAGACTGGTAGGAGGGGTGGAGGCGAACGGGCTGGTCCCACACCCATGTGTGGTGGATAAAAATCAAGAGGCTACCTTGGCTGGGAAGGTCCTCCCTGAGGACTGAGGGGTCCCTGTCCCACACCAGGTACCCCGCTAAGGGTTTCAGTGCTAGGAAGAGAAGTCCCGATAACTTCTGGCTGGAAAAACCAGTGGGAACTGAGGCTCAGGCTCAGGGAGGCTGAGGTGGCCGGAGCCCCAGGCAGCTCCTCTGAAAGGACCCGCACACGGACTTATCAGTTTCAATCCCTCTAAGCTTGAAGGGGAGGCAGCTCAAGGGGCGCCAGAGACATACAGGGAAGAACTGAGCTGTTTGGCATTGGAGAGGGGGCTTTCTCCGGGACAAACGTGCAATCAGAGGCCTTTGTTCCTTTGGTGAACCCTTCCCTGGGGGTGCAGACAGCTGCCATATCTGGGACTCCCGGAACCTGGTTCACACTGGTTGCTCTACTCTGGTGATTCCCCAAGGCCCCGTTCCACCCAACTTTCAGGCCCATCTAAGCTGTTGCCAGTTGCTAAACCATAGGATTGGCCTATCTTGGATCCATCTTCAGGTTTTCCTAAATTCTTTCAAACGAGCAGCATCTGGTCTCAGCTAGCCCCATACCTCTCCTTAAGTAATACATAGAAACAAACACAGGGAGGCATCCAAAATGAGGAGACAAAGAAACAGGTCCCAAATGAAAGAACAGAACTAAATGCCAGGAAAAGAATAAGTGAAATGGAGATAAACAACCTAACAGATGCTGAGTTCAAAATACTGCTTATGAGGATGCTCAGTGAACTTAGTGAGAACCTCAGTGAACTTAGTGAGGGCCTCAAGAGCATAAGAAAGGATTAGTCAGAAATGAAGGAAGCACTTACTGAAATAAAGAATAATTTACACATATTCAGTAGTAGAGTAGGTAAAGCCAAGAAGCAAACCATCGATTTGGGATATAAGGAAGCAAAAAACACCCAATCAGAACAGCAAAAAGAAAAAAGAATCCAAAAAATGAGGATAGTGTAAGGAGCCTCTGGGACAACTTCAAGCATGCCAACATTCACATCTTGGGGGTGCCAGAAGGAGAAGAGAGAGAACAAGAAATCGAAAACCTATTTGAAACAAAAATGGCAGAAAAATTCCCTAACTTGGTGAAGGAAACAGACATACAAGTCCAGGAAGCACAGAGAGTCCCAAACAAGATGAACCCCAAGAGGTCCACACCAAGACATATCATCAAAATGCAAAAGGTTCAAGACAAAGAGAGAATCTTAAAAGCAACAAAAGAAAAGCAGTTAGTTACCTAAAGGGAGTCCCCATAAGACTGTCAACTGATTTCTCAAAAGAAACTTTGCAGGTCAGAAGGGAGTGGCAAGAAATATTCAGAGTGATGAAAAGCAAGAACCTACAACCAAGATTACTCTCCTGCAAAGCTGTCATTTAGAATCGATGGCCATATAAAGAGTTTCCCAGACAAGAAAAAGTTAAAGGAGTTCATCACTGCCAAACCATTATTATATGAAATGTTGAAGGGTCTTGTTGAAGATAAAGGTAAAATATGTAAACAAACAAAATGGCAATGAATACATATCTATCGACAACTGAATATATAAACAAAATGAATGGGCAGAACAGAAACATTCTTATAGATACAGAAAACATTTTGTTGGTTGCCAGATGGGAGGGGCGTGGGTGAAAAAGGTAAAGGGTTTAAAAAGTACAGATTGCTTGCTAGATTGACAAACCTCAAATGGAAGGGGGTTGGGGGGTAAGAAGAAATAAACCGAAGAACTTATATGCATAACCAATGGACACAGACAACTGTGGGAAAAGGCATGAGGGGAGCGGGAGTAGGGAGGAGGGGGTCAATAGAGGAAATATGAGGAACATCTGTAATACATTCAACAATAAAGATTAAAAAATAAATGAAAGAGATCCCTGGCTGGTTTGGCTCAGCAGGTTGGCCTGCGGTCCAGAGAGACCTGGGTTCGGTTCCCGCCAAGGGTGCTTACTTTGGTTACAGTTTGTCCCCAGCCCTGGTTGGTCGTGCGGGTGGCAGCCGCTCGATGTGTACCTTTCACGGCAATGGTTCTCTCTCTCTTCCTCTCTCTCCCTCCCATTCTATCTGAACAAAAAATAGAAAAATGTCCTCCGGTGAGGATAAAATATAAATTAAAAAAAAAAGAGAGAGAGAGAGAGAAATTTAAAGCCTCTAAATAAATGTTATTTTAAAAATAGGTACAATTTTTCAAATCAAAAGAAATAAAAATTGGTTTTATTAGCATGGAATTAAGTTTAAAATTTTGTTTGAAAATAGCTAATTTTTAGAAACTGCTTTTTTAAAAGTTGGAATGTGTTCTATACTCTGTAGTACCTTAATGATTTATTTTGAGACTCTGTGGCCAATATTTAAAAAATTCATATACAGGAAGAGACCTAAATTGTGAAGGATTAATTGGTAATGAAGCAGAGACGTCAGTAGCTCAGAACAATATTAACATTAAAGTTTCAAAACTATTTGGTCACGCCCTGGCCGGTTTGGCTCAGTGGTAGAGTGTCAGCCCGCGGATCAATGAGTCCTGGGTTCAGTTCCAGCCAAGGGCATGTACCTAGGTTGCAGTTTGTTGCCAGCCCTGGTTGGGGTTGTGTGGGAGGCATCCAGTCGATGTGTTCCTATCACGTCGTCGTTTTTCTCTCCCTCCCTTTCTCTCTACCTAAAGATAAATAGAAAAATGTCCTCGGCGCCTTGGCTGGTTTGGCTCAGCTGTTAGAGCATCAACCTACAGTCCAGGGAGACCCTGGTTTGGTTCCCCCTAAGGCACATGTACCTCAGTTGCAGTTAGTGCCCGGCCCTGGATGAGTCGTGCGAGTGGCAACCACTCGATATGTTCGTTTCATGTCAATGTTTCTCTCTCTCTCTCTCCCCCTCCCACTCTATTTGAATAAAAAATTGGAAAGATATCCTCTGGTAAGGATTAAAAAAAGAAAAGAAAAGAAAAATATCCTTGGGTGAGGATAAAAAACACACAAAAAAAACTATTTGGTTATGAAAGGAGGAAATAACAATCACATATCTTCTTAACCTTGGTGAGAAAGCTCAGGGAAGCACGGAAAATTTTATAGAAAGGGAATAAGAAACAAATCCTAAAGCATGAGGCACAGGGAGGAGGACAAGCAGCTGCTTCAGATGCAGTAAATTAAAGAACTGAACCCTGCTGCCCAACCCTTATGTATAAACTTACCGTAGATATTTAGGATTTGTGAGCTGGTTATATTAAGGAATAGGACATAGTCTGAATCAATGTTTTCCCTAGTTGAATAATGCCAAGCATGTAACAGACAAGTTTTATTATCCCCATTATATTTTAAGAAATAAGGTGGTGTGGTATGAAACAAATCCCTAAATGAAGACCTGAGTTTCCGCCCTGGCCGGTTTGGCTCAGCGGTTAGAGCGTTGGCCTGCGGTCTGGAGAGACCCGGGTTCGGTTCCCGCTAAGGGCACGTACCTTGGTTGCAGTTTGTCCCCGGCCCTGGTTGGGTTGTGTGGGTGGCGACCACTCGATGTGTCCCTTTCACATCGATGTTTCTCTCTCTCTCTCTCTCTCCCCCCCCCCACTCTATCTGAACAAAATATCGAAAAATGTCCTCAGGTGAGGATAAAAAAAAAAAAAAGACCTGAATTTCCATTCTGTCACTGCCACTTAATTCTGAGATTTTGGACAAATCACTTAACCTGCCTGAATTTCTTGCAGGGGAAACTAAAATCACTTACCCCATGGGACTGTTAAGGATAAATGAAGTCATCTATGAGAAGTTAAAATGGTTGATTAATTGTGCTGCTATTAGTTAGATTGAGCAGGAAGGTTCTGTGAGCAGGACAATATGAATTAAATCTATTTTGCTTCTAGGAAGAAATCATAGTTTTACAACTTCAGTAAGTATGTGAGTTTAATAGTGAAATAATAAATTAAACCTTTTAAAGTTGTGATTTAAAAACTACAAAATCAACTGTACAATGAGAAATGACCTCATTTTATTAATTAGTTTGAGGACAAAGATTATGCCAATTCTAATGCTTTTTGTGTTTTTGTGTGCTTGTTTTTAAGAGAAGAGAACGGATGGCAATGGTAGAGTATATTTTGTCAACCACAACACTCGTATTACACAGTGGGAAGATCCCAGAAGTCAAGGGTAAGAACTTTTGGTTACTAGTTTATAGATAACCTCTTAAAGATTGTACTGTTTCTGATTCAGTTATGAAAAAGATCAGGTACATATTCTTTCACGATAGGCCTTAAGCATTAATCTCTCACAAACCTTATAAAAAGAAAAAAATATACTATTTCATATAATGTATGTGAGTTTCTTGAGAGTATGGAGGGAAAAAACTCACTAGTTTATCCCAATACACTTAAATACTTAATAATACCTACTTATTATTAATAAGGCCAGATAAGTAATTCTGAAGCAGGGTTTGCAGCCTGGGATCCGCTGGATAAAATTCAGGGAGTATGTGACTTAGGGAGAAAACATTAAACATTCTGTTTAATTAACCTTTACCTGAAATTGAGTGTTTCCTTCCATTGTGATTGTAGGCTACAACAATAATATGTTTAACAATGCCTAGGACTTTGCCACCAGTAGAGATCACAGGTTTTTAATATCATTCTGTAGTTGTTGCAGATATGTCAAAATATTGTTTGCATACATCATTACAAGAACTAGCTAGTTAATACATTAATAGAGTCACACTGTTGTTGTTTGTTTTTTAATGTTTTGATAATTACATATAATTGCTTTTCTTTGTAACATTATGTGATGGTATGTGTATTTATTTGCTAGGGCTGCCTTAATAAAGTATCTGTGGCTTAAACAACAGACATTTGTTTCTTAGTTAAGGAGGCTACAAGATCAAGGTGTTGGGAGGGGTCTGCTTCTTCTGAAGGCAGTAGGGAAGGACCTGTTCCAGGCCTCCCTCCTAGCTTCTGGTGGTTCCTTGGATTGTGGCAGCATAACTCTAATCTTGAAATGGCACTCATTCTGTGTGTGTGTCTCTGTTCAAACTTTCCTTTTTTATAAGGATACCAGTCATAATGGATTAGTGGCCCACCATTTTCATCTTAATTAATTACATCTGCACTGACCCCTGTTTTCAAATGAGGTCACATTCTGAGGTATTGGGGGGTTAGGACATTGACATGAATTTGCAGGGGGTACACAATTCAGCCCATAACAGTATGAAATACCATGCATTTATTAGACTGCCAGAGGGATTCCATTCTGCAAGAAATTTGGCAAGGTATAGTCAGAGCAGTCTCTGCACAGTTGCCCTCACTTCAGACATTAGCCATAAGCTGGGACCAACTGGCTACAAATTTGGGAGTCCCCACAACCTCTTTCAGGTTTGGTAACTCACTAGAGAGACTAGAACTCACTGAAGCCTCTTGTACTCCGTCATGTTTATTACAGGGAAAGGATACAAATTAGACCCAACAGAAGATAGAGATGAAAAGGGCAGAGTCTGAGAGGGTTCCAAACACCCAGAATTAATGTGGAACAGTATGTGTGGAGTGGTGCCAACCATGGAATCTCACCTGAGTCTCTGGTATTCAGAGTTTTTATTAAGGCTCCATCATGTACTGCCTGTATGGTTAACCTTTAGTTTCCAGCCCTTCCCCAGAGTTTGGGCTAATACTTTTAGTTTTCAGTTATACCAGAGGTCAGAACTGATATGGAATATCCCAATGTCTCCATTATAAAACACATTGTTGACTGTCTGGTGTTCAAAGCCTCCAAGCAAACAGAAACTTCTGACAAGCAGGACATACCAGAGGCTTAAAGATTACCTCCCAGTAGCTGAGAGCAAAGGCCATACTCTGTTTAGGTGTGATTAATTCTTCACTTAACACATTCATGGCTGAAAGTTTTAAGAACTGCTGTTCTAAAGGCATGCTTTAAATTTAAAATCTATTTCTGGGTACTACCAAATCACAACATTAATTTATGGAGTTATGGTATTTAACGTAAATATTTTTAATTTGCCAAAAAGGAAGAATTAAGAATTCCAAAAGTAACATTTCTAATTCCTCTTTAAAATTTTATCTCTAAGGATAGAATAGACTATGTCACCTTACTCTAATTTGCTACCATTTTTTGTTCCCCATTGTTCCTTTAAGGTTTCAGAGCTAAAGTTAGAATCATTTTATTTATTTATTTATTTTTTCTTTATTGATTTTAGAGAGCAGGAGAGAGAGAGATAGAAACATCCATGAGAGAGAACATTGATTGGCTCTCTCCTGCATGCCCCCAACTGGGGATTGGGCCCCCAACCTGGGCCTGTGCTCTGACTAGGAATCGAACTGGTGACCTCTTGGTCCATGGGTTGACTGACACTCAGCCACTGAGCCACACTGGCTGGGCTAGTATCCTTTTTTTTTTAATCCTCACCCAAGGACATTTTTTTCCATTTTTTGTTCAGATAGAGTGGGAGGGAGAGAGAGAGGGAGAGATACATCGATGTGAAAAGGACACATCGAGTGGCTGCCACCTGCAGTTTTGGCCGGGGACAAACTGCAACCAAAGTAAGCGCCCTTAGCGGGAACCGAACCCAATCCCCAGGTCTCTCTGGACTGCAGGGGAACTGAACCCGGGTCTCTCTGGACTGCAGGCCAATGCTGTAACTGCTGAGCCAAATCGGCCAGGGCCCCCTTTTTTTAAAAAAAAATCCTCACCCAAGGATATTTTTCCATTGAAGTTTTTTTTTTCTTAGAGTGGGAGGAAGGGAGTGGGAAGAGAGAGAGAGAATTATCTGTGTGAGAGAGACACATCAATTGGCTGCCTCTCACATGATCCCAGTGGGGCCAGAGTTGAACCAGCAACCAAAATACATGCCCTTGACTGAGAATCGAACCCGAGACTCTGGTCTGTGGGCTGACACCCTAACCACTGAGCCAAATCAGCCAGGGCCAGAATCATATTTTAATATATAATACAAATGATCCTGTTTCATTCAATTTGTTTTGTTTTTAAGACAACAACTTGTTACTGAGTCTGCCTTGAAAATATAATTAATGAGAAGTGTTATCTTTTTAAAAATTTTGGTAGTCTGTTTTATCTGACATTGTACCCAGTACTGTGAATACAGCTAAATGTTCTGAACCTCTTGATGTAATTTACAAAATACTGTTCTGTGCAGTGGTTCTCAGCCCTTTGTTCTAAAATACACTTGAGGAAAATGACATTCCTGTCTGCAACAGTGGCTCTGTAAAAACAGTGAGCTTAAATGCCTTCAGTTCCTCCCTTTCTTCCTTTCTGATATAAACTTGAACATCTCAATGTTCTGTCTCTTACCAAACCCACCAGATGAAAAAATTGAAGCTATGAAATAGAGAAAAAAGAACTGGCAAATATGAATAAAACTTGGAACACTTATTATACCTACATAGCTAAAAAGACAGGCTGCTATTATAGCAGAATACACAAATGCAAATTGCAAAAAAGGTATTCAGTAGTTTGCTACTCATTCTAGTGTAACATTTAAAAATATCTTGGGTTTGTGAATATGCAGTTTTGAATATTTATAGTAGTGCCTCAATTATTTTAATATATAGCAAATTAAAATCAAGTTATGTCACTTTTGCCTTATAATCTAGTTCCTTCTTTAAAACTCATGTGATGTTTTCAGGGAGGGAAGTTGTTACCAGACAACACAAGCTGAAATACTTGATAATTGCTGTGCTAGCAATATGAAGGAAGTACTTTCAGAGACCTGAAGATAATGATCAATATATAGTAGGAGAAATAATATTTTGAGGCTTATTATGTGCTAACTTTTTTACTTGTATTATCTAATTGATTCCTCATATAGTCTTACATAGACATTGTTATCTCCATTTTTATGGACAAAGAAACTAAGTTTAGAGAGATTAAGCAAAGTCTAAAGATAGGTATTAAGGAAATGGATGGGAATACATCATAAAGAACATTTGAGATGCCTTAAGAGGAATAATAGAGATTCTGTGTAAGAGGAAAGTCTTCACTTGGAGGTGTGACAGATCATGTTATGTTTAGGGAAATAGTGATATCATTATTAAACACTATGAAATCACAGAGGTCAGGGAAGGGATTTGAGGGCAGAATATAGAGGCAGAGTGGGTGAGAGGTGTAGTATAGATTTTTATTTTTTAATTTAAAGGCAGACTCCACATGCAGTACCTCAAAAGGATGTGTCTGGAGTCTTGGATGCTTGACCTTACATTCTCCTACAAATAGACCATGAGAGCTTGTTAGGAGGTTCTAGCAGGGGAGCACATTTACTTGTATGTCCTTGACCTGAGAACGGTCCTCTCCTCTATCAGAGAAGGTCTCACAGCTTCGGGAGGAACTCACATGGAGTGGTGAGGGAGGAAGGGGACATCCGCTAGCCAGTGAGATCAGCTGAATCAACCCTGAAGATCACTGGGGTAACAGAAGTTGCAGGTAGTTCGTCCTCACATCTAGTTTATATCCTATTGTTGGTATTGGTGAACGGTGATAACCCCTTTAGAAGAGAACTAATTTGATTAGATCTCTATCAGATCTCTATTTTAGTACTTTGTCAGCAATATGAAATAGACTAGTGTAAGACCAGAGTGAGACTAGAGGCAGGAAAAGTCAGTTAAGTGGCTGTTGTGAAAGTTTGAGAGAGATGAATAGCTCAGCCAGTGTGGCTCACTGGTTGAGCATCGACCCATGCACCAAGAGGTCAACAGTTCAATTCCCAGTCAGGGCACATGCCCAGGTTGTGGGCCAAACCCCCAGTGGGAGGCATGCAGGAGGTGGCCAGTCCATGTTCTTTCTCATCGATGTTTCTATCTCTCCCTCTCTCTCTAAAATCAATAAAGAAAAAAAAATAAAGAGAGATGAATAAAGCCAGAGTAAGGATGGTCCTAGGGATTGAAAATAGTGATTAACATGAAGACTTCTAAGGCAAATTAGGCAGAATTTAGTTACCATGAGATGTTTAGATGGGTTATGAGATAGGGAATACAAGTCAAGTAGGTAGGAGAAGATTGAGTGTTGGGTGATGGACCTGTTGACATGTTAACATGCTTGTAGGATAAAGAGGATATAGGTAAAGAGGATATAGTAAACAACTAGTTATACTGCCTGAATGGTTGTCTAGATTTCTACTCCATTTATGTGTGATTTTAGTTTCTATATTGGTCAAACAAGCAACTCTAACATTTTTTGTTTGTTTATATTTTTTCCTATGTTCTTTAGTCAATTAAATGAAAAGCCCTTACCTGAAGGCTGGGAAATGAGATTCACAGTGGATGGAATTCCATATTTTGTGGACCACAATAGAAGAACAACCACTTATATTGATCCCCGCACTGGAAAATCTGCCCTGTAAGTTTTCTAAACATTGTAGTTTAAAAGAAAAACTGATTTCAAGATTTTGATGTAAAAGATCTGAATTAGCAAGAAGTGCAGTTCTTACTATTTCTTCAGTTGGCCTGCCCGTAGGTCTCTGTCCACTAAATATTTTCTGTTTCCATTACTCTCTTGACATTTTCTCCTATAGATTTTTTATATTTGTTATCGTCTGTGCATATAGCACTAAATGAGACTGTTTCGAAATTATCAGTACAGTACTGTCCACCAGTTAATCCCTAATTTCTGATGCTTGTTTTCTTCATTTCTGTTATTTTTTAACTTAAAAACTCCCTTAACGTTATTTTCCTTTTCTGTGTTTGAAAAGTAACTGTATGTTTTGTTTAGGATGTTTTTTAAAATTATTATTATTATTATGGTAAAACATACATAACAGTTTTTACCATTTTAAGTGTACACTTTAATGACATTAAATACATTCACATTATTGTGCAACCATCATCACCATTCATCTCCAGAACATTTTTATCATTCCATACTGAAACTCTATACCCATTAAACAATAACTTTCCAATGCTCCTCCCCCAGCCCCTGATAACTACTGTTCTACTTTCTGTCTTTATGAATTTGACTACTCACGTAAGTGGAATCATACAATATTTGTTCTCTGGTGCTTATTTCACTTAGCATCATGTCTCCAAGATTTATTTATGTTGTAGCTTATATCAATATTTCATTCCTTTTTAAGGCTGAATATTTCCATC
The DNA here is from genome assembly GCF_014108415.1 of Molossus molossus. Lineage (NCBI taxonomy): Eukaryota > Metazoa > Chordata > Mammalia > Chiroptera > Molossidae > Molossus > Molossus molossus. Next base: position 21,047,993 of record NW_023425399.1, on the reverse strand, counting down.
TATGTATATACCACATTTTGTTTATACATTTATTCATATACATCTGGATTGTTTTCCACCTTTTGGCTATTGTGTATAATGCTACTATGAGTATGAATGTACAGATATCTGTTTGAATCCTTACTTGTGTATATACTCATAAGTGAAATTTCTGGATCAAATGCTAATTTTGTGTTTTTGTGAGTCGCTGTCATACTATTTTCCATGTAAGATACACCATTTTACATTCCCACCTGCAGTACACATAGGTTCTAGTTTTTCCAATCCACACCAACATTTGTTTTCTGTTTGTTTTTATAATGCTATCCTATGGATATAAAATAGTACCTCATTGTGGTTTTTATTTTTCTCTAGTGAGTTATGATGTTGAGCATCTTTTCATGACCATTTTTATATCTTGGGAAAAAAGTCTGTTTGAGTCCTTTGCCCATATTTTTTTCTTTACTAATTTTAGAGAGAGAGGAAATGAGAGGGAGAGAGAGATAGAAACATTGATGAGAGAGGACATCAATTAGCTGCCTCCTGCATGCCCCCCACTGGGGATCGGGCCCACAACCTGGGCATGTGTCCTGACTGGGAATTGAACCGGTGACCTCTTGGTGCATGGATCGACGCTCAACCGCTGAGCCACACCGGCCTGACCCTTTGCCCATTTTTGAATCGAGTTGCTTGTTTTTTATTGAGTTTTAGAAATAAATTTCTGTATATTCTAGATATATGTCACTTCCAAATATCTTATTTCATTCTGCATATTGCCTACAAGTTATATAGCTTTAGCAGTTACATTTATTAGGTCTTGGATCCATTTTTAGTTAATTTTTGCATTGGAGGTAAGGGTCCAATTTCATTCTTTTGCATGTGGATATCCAGTTATCTCAGCACCATTTATTGAAAAGACTGCACCCTTGTTGAAAATCATTTGGCCATATATGTGAGGGTTTATTTCTGGCATTCTGTTCTGTTGTCTATATATCTGTCTGTAGTCCAGTACTACACTGTTTTGATTACTATAGCTTTCCATTAAATTTTGAAGTTAGGAAATGTGAGTTTTTCAGGGTCCCTTGAGATTCCATATGAGTTTTAGGATAGATTTACCTCTTTCTGCACAAAAGTCATTGGACTTTTAATAAGGATTACACTGAATTTGTAGTTTGCTATGATTAGTATTGATATCTTAACAATGTTAAATCTTGTAATCCATTAACATAGGCTATGTTTACATTTGTTTGCCTTCTTTAATTTCTTTCAACAGTGTTTTATAGTTTTCAGTGTGCAAGTCTTTTCTATCCTTGGTTAAGTTACTTCCTAAATATTTTGTTGGTTTTGGTACTACTTGTAAATAGAATTGTTTTCTTAATTTCCTTTTCAGATTGTTAATTGTTTGTAGAAATGTAACTGGGTTTTGTGTGTCGTTTTGTGTCCTACTTTGCTGAATTTCCTTATTAGTTCTAACGGTTTTTTATTTAATTTGTAGGGTTTTCTGTTTTTAAGATCATATCTTAAAACAGATAATTTTTACTTTTTTTCCAATTTGGATGCCTTTTTTTTCTTTTTCTTTCCTAATTGCTCTGGCTAGAACTTCCAATACTGTGTTGAATAGAAGTGGTGAAAGCAGAACCTCTCAGTCCATGGGAAAATGCTCAATCCACTGAGACACACCGGCCGGGCAATTTTTTTCGTATATTGAACTATCTTTGCATTTAAAGATAAATCCCACTTTGTCATAAGGACTGAAATATTAATCTTTTTAATCTGCTGAATTGAGTGTGCTCATGTTTTGTTGAGAATTCTTGTATTATTGTTCATAAGAGATAGTGGTCTGTAGTTTTCTTTGCTTGTACTTTGTCTGACTTTGACATCAGGACAACCCTGGCCTCTCATTACTTTTTAATTTTATACTTTTTATGTATTAAAAACTTTCCTGTTTAGCCCAGCCAGTGTGGCTCAATGGATTGAGCTTTGTCCTGTGGAATGAGAGGTCCTAGTTCGATTCCCAGTCAGGGCACACACCTGGGCTGCAGGCTCGAACCCTAGTAGGGTGCGTGTAGGAGGCAGCCGATCGATGTATCTCTTTCACATCGATGTTTCTATTTCTTTCTCTCTCTCTAAAAAAATCAATAAAAATATTTTTAAAGAAAAAAACTTTCTTGGGGGTCAATGGGGGAAAAATGAGGAACATCTGTAATGCATTCAACAATAAAGATTTAAAAATAATAAAAAAAACTTTCTTGTTTAAAGCAGCACTAGGAAGTTAAGCCAATTAGGCATTAATAAAATTAGAAATTGTTTATATATGGAAATAAATTATAAACATATAATGTTGGATCATTCGTTTTAGTTAAAATTATGTTTGGGTACATATAACAGAAAATTTCAAAACAATAGTGGCTTATATAAGACAGAAGTATATTTCTCTGCATCACTTAAAAATGGTCCAGTAGGACTTACACAGCACACTACTGAATAATTCATGGCTCATAGAAGAAAACCACAAGAAACTAGAAAATATTTTGCAGTTAATGATAATAAAATACATGTTATAGTTTGTAGGATTTATCAAAAGTAGTCCACAGAGAATAATTTATTGCCTTAAAAGAATAGATTAGAATATAAAGATGTAAAGTCAGTGACCCCTGCTTCAAATATTTAATAAGTTGGATAAAGAGAAGTTAATTAAACCCAAAATAAGCACAAGAAAGGAAATAAGCATAATAGCAGAAATCAATGAAATGGAAATGAAATACCAGAGAAACAAAAGCTAGAGAAGTTGAATCTTTGAAAAAGATTAATAATATTGATAACCTCTAGTAATCCTGAGAGAGAAAACACAAATTACTGATATATTAGCAAGTGAAATAAGGACATCACTACATATCCTACAGACATGAAAAAATAAAAAGATAATGTTTTGAACAATTTTATGCCAATAAGTTTGACATTAAATAAATGCGCAAATTCGTTGAAAGACACAAGTCACCAAAATGGACATAAGAAAATGCAGTAAATCTGAATAACTGTATATGTGATAAAAAAAAAAATTGAATTTATAATTTTAAAATTTCCCATAAAGGAAATTTCTGGACCATTTAAATAGGTTCACTGGTAAATTTTATCAAAATCATATATAAGTAACAGATAATATCAGTCCTATTCAAGTTCTTTCATAAAATATAAAAGAAGAAGACTCTTCCCAAATCATTTTATATGGCTTCTATAACCCTGATACCAAAATCAGAAAAGAACATTATAAAAAAATTTTTGAGTAACATTTATATGAACAGAGGTGTAACAATCTTTAATAAAATAATGGCAAATTAAATTTAGCAAGATAGAAAAGGAATATTACACTATCATCATGTGGAGTTTATTCCAGGAATGCAAGATTGATTTTATATACAAAAATCAATCTGTGTAATTTACCACATTAATAGATTTAATGGAGAAAAATTATGATCATTTCATTTAAGCACTTAACATAATAATATAATGCCAATTTATGATAAATTCTCAGCTGCCTTGGAAACTTTCTTACCTGAAAAAGTGTTTATAAAAGACCTACAACCAACAACACACTTAATGATGAAATAACTCTTAAGATCAAGAGTAAGACAAGGATATCTACTGTCACTACTTCCATTCAACATTGTATTGGTAGTCCTATGAGATAAGAGAAAGAAATAGTGTGTGGGTGGGTGGGTGGGTGTGTGTGCGCGCGCGCAATAAGGGAGAAAAGTAAAACTTTTATCACTCAGATAATTATGTATATAGAAAATCTTAAGGAATCTAGAAAAAAAATCCTAAAACTAGTAAGCAAATTTAACAGTATTGCCTGATACAAAGTCAGTATATAGAATTAATTGTATTTCTACATTGATCATTTAGAAAATGAAATTAAAAGTATTTCAGGGGGAAAGTGAATGATCCAGTGGTATGGCTTTCAGGGCTAGCTTGGTAGCCCCATGGTGTCATCAGTGATCTAGGCTTCTTTCTTTCTGTTCTGCCATCCCAGGCAATGATCTCTATCCTAACAGTTACCTCATAGTTTGTGATAGCTTCTGAAACTTCAGCTGTCATAATTAAACTGCAGGCTGGAATAAGAACAAATTACAAAAAGAAAAAAATCATTTTCCAGCTCTCTCAGCTCTCCTTAAAAAAGAGCCTTCCTTGAAGTCCTATACATTTTTGCTTACAACTCATTAGTCATAGTTAAGTCTCATAGCCACACTGGGAAATACAGTCTTTCTCCTAGGTAGCAGTCTGCCTAGGTAAATATCAAGAGTCTGATTTAAGTACAAAGGAGAGAATGGATTTGGGGGATAGACAACATTTCAGATATAACCTACTTTATCTTGTCCTGTTAGATTTGGCTTTATATAAAAGAAAGCCCCACAACACTGGCTTTAAAAAGATGAAAATTTATTTCTGTCTTTTACTTAAAAATACTCCTGGAAAATAAAGCTTTTAAAAGGTATTGGTAGGAGTATGTTATACTAGGGTGCTTTTGTATTTGACTGCTGAGTACTGAGGGGGTGTGGTATTTTGCTTTTGTTCAATATTTTATCTTACAAGCAGCTATTATGTCATATTTCCATTCTTCCTCAGAGACAATGGACCCCAGATAGCCTATGTACGGGACTTTAAGGCAAAGTTTCAGTATTTCCGATTCTGGTGTCAGGTTAGTATGGGGACTATATTTCTATACTCCCTTTCTTTTGTTTATGTTGCTTATATTACACAGTCAGTGATTATGAAAATAACTCATAGAAAAACAGGTAACATGAGAAGCATCGGAATTTCTTTCTCTTATTTTTAAGGCACAGAAATAGATTTATCACGTAGATAATTTGTGCCTTCTATTGTCTACAATAATAAATTTAAAACCATTTGAATAAGAACACAGTGCTACTTTCTTTCTAGTATCCATTATGTTCAGATTGCAGAAATCTTTAAATGAATTAAAAGATGTTCTGATGTATATATAAATTATAACCAGCCCTTTTCATGGCTAGCATTTGCTGGATATCTATCTGTATCACTTTATATGGTTATATTCAGAGTATTTTTTTCAGGTGTGGTAAAATATTTCTGAAGTATAACTATTTACTGAATTTAACTATTTCATTATGGATTCTAAATAAAATTAAAGTATTATTTAGAATATTACTATGATGAATATTTTTAAACTTCAAACTTGCAATTATAACTGGGCAAGCAAGAAGAATCTGAATTAGTATTTTGAAAATAAAGTTAAAGATTTATTTGACTCAGTAAGTGAGCTCTGTGCATATGAGATCTTGTTTTCCTCTGTTTTTTATATATCAAATGATCTATAATTAGCATGAAGTCTCACAATTCGTGGTTAAACATTACTGAATCTAAAGTCATAATTCAAAGTCTACTTGTTTCTGTAAGCAAAGATAAAAGTGAATAATAAAAATGATAGGTCATTTTAAATGGTGAGAGTTGACTTAAGTCATTTTTATATTTCAGCAACTGGCCATGCCACAGCACATAAAGATTACAGTGACAAGAAAAACGTTGTTTGAAGATTCTTTTCAGCAGGTACTGTTTAATCCACTCAATAGATCACTCCCTGACTGCCAGCCCAAAACCATCTTTTGGTGTTGGCAGTTTAAACAGTTAGTAACTCTTTAAGTTGCAGTCTTTGAATTTTTAAGTCTAATCTCACTGCCAATTACTTTAGTACTTTAAATTTAGGAACACGCAGATAGTTGTGTGTGTGTTTTGTGTATGTGTTATGCTTTTGAAATTTCAGTTATTTTATGATTAGTGAGTTTCAGGTTTCTACTTCTAAGCTAATTGTTTGATTTGAAATAGATACTTAAGTAAGAAAACAGGCTTTTGGTAGACAAAAGTCTGGAAATATCCATATGAACATTAATGGATAAGTAGAAAAGGAGTGGGGAAAACCTTATAGTTTTTATAGTTCTATAATACTTGCATTTTCGCAATAAGCATGGTAACTCTTGTAAATAACTTTTTTTTTTAATGTAGGAAAGAAATTGGTCATTAGTTCCAATATGTAAAAAAAGATGTTTGCAGCCTTGGCCTGTGTGGTTCAGTTGGTTGAGTGTTCCGTGCACCAAATGGTCACTGGTTTGATTCCTGGTCAGAGCACGGGCCCAGGTTGCCGGCTGGATTCCCAGTAGGGTCATGCAGGAGGCAGCTGATTGATGTTTCTCTCTCTCTTTCTTTTTCTCTCCCTTCCTTTAAAATCAACAAAAGTAATTTTTTCATTGTGATAGCTACAACTTCAAGAAGTGGCACACTGAATGTAAAGGAAAAAGATATTGTTTGAGATAGTTGACAGTAGCTGGCTACTTCCTTTCAGAAACAGTTATGTTGATTTCTTAATGGAACCTCAGTTATTAGCATTGAAAGGGGAAAGCCAGTTAGCATCCTGCTAAATAGGAGCAGATAGCTTTTTAGCAGCAGAGCTTGACTAAGACTATTTAGCGAATTATGAGTCATTCCCTTGATCTGATGTGAGTTTCCTAATTTACTCACTACTCCAGTTGTTGACCTTTTTCTAATTTTCATATTCATAACCACTATGTAGTTACTAAGTATGCAGTCTCTGGTGGGCCAGTTTCTTGGAACATAACTTGTCTATAGCAGTGCTGAAAAGATGCAAAACATGATTAAATGTCCCGTTATGTTCCCTTTATCTTTTGACTTCTGAAACCAGAGGCTTTCACAGAATGACAGACCAGATGGTGTTAAAACAGTTGCCTAAAATTATCATCTTATATTTGACACTTGTTGAATTAAATATAAAATTAAACCTTGAGAAAAATTTGATTGCTTTGGAAGAATAACAAATATGATAACAAAATTAGCTACATATTTTTTTCATAACTGTTGGATAAAGTTTTGGATAGTAAGTGTTTTAATTAACATTGCACAACTGCTTATGAGGGAAATTTTTTTTTCCTTCATACTAGCATTTGCTAAAGGATAATATCTAAAAATATTTTTTTCCGGGGAGCAGTGAATCCCCAGATATCACACATAGGGCAAGGTAACAACCATAAAGTGATATATCTGTTTTGTGGGAATTGAAAGAAGCCCTGGTGTAAACAAGTTAGTTACTGAGCCTCTCTGGGTATTTAAATGTGAGAGTTTGTTTATATCATTTCATAAAATAGGCATTGTATCAAATGCTTTCTCTCTCTTTTTTGGGCCCTTTCATTTCTCTTCTAAGAGTAATTAATATTTGTAATGTTCTGTGGACCCCATTGTTAGCAGGTAATTTAAATAGTTTTACAAAGAAAGAACCCAAACAACCTATTTATTGTAGCTCAGTAATGGTACTGTCCTTCAAAGATGAAGATGATCTTATTAACTGCTACAGTGGGACATGAAATTTGAGTAGTTTTCCAGATGTTTAAAAGTTTCTGAGAATGAGTCTCCAAAGTTAACTATATTCTCTCTGCAGCCACTAGTTTTTCTTTCCAAGTTGGCCCTTTTAGCTATTAAATCCCATTTACCAAACAGAACCGAAAAAGCACCTATCTCTGACCATGCCCACAGTTACTGCTCTTAGCAAGTGAGAGAAGTAACTTTATAAGTCAATAGTAGGATCATTTAAAAGAAAATTAATATGTATAAAGTATATAAATATAAATGAAACATTAATGTATTTTCTGTATGTGTGGTGTTGATTAGATCACAAACACAATTATATGTCAAGGGGAATTTGTTACCTATAATGAAGATTTCAAACCTGAAAGTGATAGAATGATGTTTCAACAACCGGTTTTACCAATTCTTTTACTTTATTGTTTTGTAGATAATGAGCTTCAATCCCCAAGATCTGCGAAGACGTTTGTGGGTGATTTTTCCAGGAGAAGAAGGTTTAGATTATGGAGGTGTAGCAAGGTAGTGATACTATGAATACTCAGAACTTAGTTCCTTTCATACAAAGGTATCATTACACTTTGCTTGCAAGTATTATTTCTCAATCTTATATTTCAGGAAAATGAAATGTAGGAAATTTTTGTACCTTTATTATGCAGCAGCTATAGAATTTCAACATTAATTGAGAAGGTAACTCTGAGGTACTGCCAGTTGGTTTCACCCACATCACTCATTTAATCCTCAGAATAACCCTGTGAGATAGAATTTTACAGGTAATCGTGAAGTTTAGAGACTCACCTAAGGCACATAACTAAGTTGTAAAACCTTGAATGTAAGTTTTGCATCATAACCAGAAACCAGTGTTACATCTATTACCTCATGTCTATTCCACAGAGCATATAAGGCTCTACTGTAATCAGGTCATTTTCCTCATCACAGATTAGATAATAGTCACTCAATTCCCAACTGAGATTAACATATCTGTTTTAAGACTAGAAGCTTTATAAAATAGGAGTTAAAATATTTAAATCTGGTTTATTAATAGTGGAGTCTCCAGTCAAATCCTAGAAGGTAGACTGAAGCAAACAATTGCTTTGCTTATTCCATAACAGTTTATCATATCAAGTTAAAATTTGCATAGCCAGTGGCAGTGAAGAAAGGCAAGGACTTTGGAGTCAGGACTGGATTTGAATCCTTTTTCTGCACTCACTAGTATGACCTGTGACAAATATTTTTTTCTGTAAAATGACCTAGTGTACTCACTAACTGGTGACTACAATTAGTGCTCTTTTATTTATCCCATTTCAAAATGTATGAAGTACCCACAGGTAAATAATAAATATGAGTAGAAACATTTAATTTTGTACAGGTTAAAGATAATTTAGGAGGAGGTTATTTATTCTTTTTTTCTTTTTTTTTTTTTTTTTATCCTCACCCGAGGACATTTTTCCATTTTTTTTTTTTGTTCAGATAGAGCGGGAGGGAGAGAGAGGAAGAGAGAGAGAGAGAAACATCGATGTGAAGGGACACATCGAGTGGCTGCCACCCGCACAACCAACCAGGGCCGGGGACAAACTGCAACCAAGGTACGTGCCCTTAGCGGGAACCGAATCCGGGTCTCTCTGTACCGCAGGCTGACGCTCCAACCGCTGAGCCAAACCGGCCAGGGCTATTTATTCTTAATTAGAAAATGAATTAGCATTAAAATATAAGCAGCATTACTACCAGAGGCCATGAAACTAGCAGGAAAACAGATCTCAGACACAAGATTATATCACATGTATTGCCCCACATCTGCTGTTCCTACTGTTCTATCAGACATACCTACGTTACATAATTAGTACCTGTAATCTTATGTTAATATTGGTTGGTATTTTCACAGCATTTAAATTTGAGTTTCTCGGAGCACTTTCCTAATGAATGAGTGGCTTGAATTAAGTGTTTTATTGCCTCTGAATTCTGTTGTTTTTCATATTTGTCTAGGATTTAGAGAGCAGTGGTACTTGAGGATCACTGTGGGACTTAGAAATAGATGGAATAATATTAGACTTGTTTCAGCTGGTCTAACCACATGGATCAATTAGTGAAGTTTAGACTTGACTGTGTATAGTATTTTATTGATTCTAAGACTGATTTTTTCATATTTTAATATCTTTGAAAGTGGGATGTGTAGCACAATTATAATTAGTGGTTGTCTTTAATGTTGATGGTGTCTTAGGTTCTTTGAAATATAATAATTAGCAGTGTGTAGATGTCATCTCTATAAAGTAGATGTCAGTTTGAACAGAAGCAGTAAAATCAGCATGGTAGATTAGGAAACTATCACCAGGAGTATAGATTTCTAACTTTGTAGCACTGCACTTTAATTTGTTGGCATGGTTACTTAGATGATTTTTCACCCAAAATTTTCTTTTTATTGCAGAGAATGGTTCTTTCTTTTGTCACATGAGGTGTTGAACCCAATGTATTGCCTGTTTGAATACGCAGGGAAGGATAACTACTGCTTGCAGATAAACCCGGCTTCTTATATCAATCCAGATCACCTGAAATATTTCCGTTTCATTGGCAGATTTATTGCCATGGTAAGTACAGGTGGAAAACTGTGTTTACTTTGCTAACTCGGCAATCCGAAAGCATTGTTTCTTTAATTTTCTCATTTGAGATGTTCTCATCACTAAGACATTTCCAAAATTGGGTTTTGTTTTATTTGTCCTTTTTCTAGAAGTGTACCATAAGAAATCATATAACAGGGGAGCCCTTTTTAAATGAAGAACTTGTCTAACATTCTGAAATATAATGAATATTATAAAATTATCTTAAATGGTATTGTGTTTTGTTTTGTTTTGCATAGGCTCTGTTCCATGGGAAATTCATAGACACAGGTTTTTCCTTGCCATTCTACAAGCGTATCTTGAACAAACCAGTTGGACTCAAGGATTTAGAATCTATTGATCCAGAATTTTACAATTCTCTCATCTGGGTTAAGTAAGTTTGTTTCCATTTATTTTATCAAAATATAGTCTATGTGCTTTCATTATGATATTGATATATACATTTGAAGCATGTAATTGGTTTATTTAATTTAAATGGTCTACATTAAACCTGTCTCATTATTCAGTAATGTAAATTTTAAAATATATTCAAGATCTTTGGCAAAAATATGATGGCTTTAGAGCATAATTTTTAAATTTTCTTGTTATTTTGATGTAATTAATAGTAATTTTAATAGTAATTGTTTAAAATCATAGTCCTTTAGTTAAAAACTTTTTATATGTTTGAATTAGTATAATAAATAGTGTTAATTTTATTTGTGCAGAGAAAACAATATTGAGGAATGTGGTTTGGAAATGTACTTCTCCGTCGATAAAGAAATTTTAGGTGAAATCAAGAGTCATGATTTGAAACCCAATGGTGGCAATATTCTTGTAACAGAAGAAAATAAAGAAGAATATATCAGGTGAGAGAGGATGCTCCTTTTGACATAGTTTAGCCTTTTTATTGGACTACACCATGTTAATAATTGCCAGGTAATACTAGAGGGCAATGTTTTAAGAAATAATTTTTTGCTTTTTTACTAATCATTATGAGAACTGATCTTATTATTTTTTTTCTTTATTGATTTTAGAGAGAGAGGAAGGGGGAGAGAAAGAGAGATAGAAACACTGATGAGAGAGAACATCGATTGGCCGCTTCCTTCATGCCTCCCACTGGGGACTGGGCCCACAATCTGGGCATGTGTCCTGATCGGGAATAAAACCAGTGACCTCTTGGTGCATGGGTAGATGCTTAACCACGGAGCAACACCAGCCGGGCTGATCTTATTTTATTTTATTTATTTATTTTTTTATCCTCACCTGAGGACTCTTTTTTTTTTTCATTTATCTTCAGATAGAGAGGGAGGAAGAGAGAGAGAAACATCGATGTGAGAGAGACACATTGAGTGGCTGCCACCCACACGACCCCAACCAGGGCCCGGGGACAATCTGCAACCGAGGCACGTGCCCTTAGCGGGGACTGAACCCGGGACTCTGGTCTGCGGGCTGACACTCTTAACTGCTGAGCAAAACCAGTCAGGGCTGATCTTATATTATTAAGGACACAAATGGTCACCTTTTCTACCTTATTCAGTGTTGAAAGAGGAACAAGGAAATGGCTATGGGAAGTCAAAAGAGGAAGACGTCATTCCATCTAGTTTTAATCATAGAGCAAGTAGCCGATGGTATTTCGGTTGAGCCTTTCACTTATATAGAAATGAGAGCAAAATTTATGAGCAGAGAAATGGAGGCTGCAATGCACAAATCACAGACAGTATCAGAGAAGAGTATCCATGGTGTGTGAAGTACTGTCAGGCAGATCTGAGTTGATACTCATTCTGCCATGTCCTGCATTTCAAAAGCCAAAGAAAATTGAGGAATCTTTAGAAGGTGTAGAGGCTAGTAAATTATGATAACCATTAAAAGAATATAGTTAGCCAAGTGGTAGATTAGAAGCCAGATTATAAGAAATTAGGGCTAAATTCAGTAGACCATCTGAATTTTGTCTTCAACAAGTCTCATAACAAAACAATGAGAGGAAGAACAGATGTTTGTGGAGGCAGCAAGATAGAGTGACTGTCCTGCAGGTAATTAAAATTAAACCTTACAAAGAATTAGTGTAGTGGGTGTTAGTGGGTTTTATGCCCCCTTCCTGGTATAGTATCAACTTAACCAGAATTTTGAAGATTTATGAAGTGATAGAAAAGAATTTTGGTTATATAAAACTTTCACTTTTTTCTCAAAAGTGGGAAATTTAATGGTAGAAGTAGTGGTAGAACACTCTTTTAAATACCAAGTCTGTAATCACTATGCCATGTAATATGTTATTGAAAAGAATCTCAAATTTATATGCAGATATTTTCATGGGGGATATTATAATATCAGGTAACATTTATAAGTAGATGATTGTTTATCCTTTCCTATGCTTTGCATTGGTTCATACTTTTAGTCTCAAGAGTTTTTAGTTCATTCACATATTCTCAACACTAATTCAGGGTTAGATATCACATATCTGCTTCTTCTTGAGTTCTAGTTTCTGGTTAGCTTGCATACTTTCTATTTTTTAAATATTAATGTATTCATTCCAGCTTTTTTTATGATTAGTATTTTCATGGTATATCTTCCTCCATCTATTATTTTCATCCTCTGTCTTTGTATTTAAAACACTTTTCTTAGCAGCAGCATATTCTTGGGTCTTGCTATTTTTATCCAATTTGATAATCTTTACTTTTTACTTTTTAATTGTACTGTTTAGTACTTTTACATTTAATTACATTACTGATGATTGGACTTAAGTCTGCCACCTTGCTATTTGTTTCTTATTTTTTCCAATTTTCTTTGTTTCTCTTTTTCTACCTTCTTTTGCATTAATTTTTCTTTTTCTTTTTCTTTTTCTTTTGGTTAATTATACCTCTAATTTTTTTAGGAAGTGCTCTAATGATAATATGAATCCTTAACTTATCCCTTATAATTAATATTTGATTAACATTAATATTATATATAATAATATAACATAATTAATATCACACTACTTATACTTTATAAGAGACTCATTATAGTATAATTCCATATATTTCACTCCAGTCATTTGTGCTTTTTGTTGTTATATATTATTTCTTATGTTATAAACCCATAATACCTTTAGTCTTGCTTTAAGCAATCAATAGATTTTTAAGTAAATTAAGAAAAAATAGTTTTTTATATTTACATTATCATTTTCAGTTCTCTTCATTTCTTCCCACAGATGTATTTTTCCATATGGGATAATTTCCTTTCAACTTTAAAATCTTGCTTTACCATTTATCTTAGTGGGTATTTGGCAGTAAATTCTCACAGATTTTATCTGAAAACATGTTTATGTCATATTCAGTTTTGAATGATACTTTCACTAGATTTAGAATTCTAGGTTTATAGGGTTTTTTCCCCTCCTTATTTTTTATTATTTTGTCATTGTTAATCTCCTCCCCTTTTTTAGAACTTCCAATAATGTCATTTTATTGTTGGCCTCTATTGTTTTTTATGAGCCATTATTTTTTTGAATGACGTGTTTTTTCTGTGGCTTTTCATACATTTTCTCTTTAATTTTGGTTTTTAACATTTTGACTCTGATATAATTGTGATTTCTTGTATAAACATTTTTCCTGCTTGGCGTTTCTGAGCATGTATCTGTGATTGATGCCATTTCAGCATTGGTGGACTATTGAGGCTTTATCTCTGGATGTTCTTTTTGCTTATTCTCTTTCTACATACTTTAGAGACCTCAGTTATATATATATATATATTTTTTTAACCTTTGATATCATCTCATGGTTCTCAGATGCTGTATATGTTTTTTTATCTTCTCTATTCTTCAGTTTAGATCATTTTGATTGATCAGTCTTTGAATTCACTTCTCTTAAGCTCATACTATGAAATTTTCATTTCATAGGTTCTGTAATTTCCATTTAGTTCTTTTAAGAGTTTCTCTGCTGCCCTGTCCTGTGTGGCTCAGTTGGTTGGAGGGTCGTTCCCTACACCTAAAGGTGGCAGGTTTTGGATTTGATCCCCGGCCGGGGCACAATTGATCAATGTTTCTCTCTCACATAGATGTCTCTCTCTCTCTTTTTCTCCCTCTCCCTTCTGCTCTAAGATTAAGTTTTTTTTTAAAGTGTTTCTCTGCTGAGAATCTCCATCTCTTTACTTATTTTGTCCATCTTGTTCTATAAATTCTTTAATATATCTTTAATAACTTTTTTATTTTTATTTTTATCCCCACCCAAGGATATTTTTTGCATTTATCGTCAGATGGAGGGAGAGAGAAACATTGATGTGAGAGAGACACATCGACTGGCTGCCACCCACACGACCCCAACAGGAGCCAGGGATAAACTGCAACCAAGGTACATGCCCTTAGCGGGAACTGAACTCGGGACTCTGTGGTCCGCAGGCTGACGCTCTAACCGCTGAGCCAAACCGGCCAGGGTTTTAGTAGCTTTTTTAAAGTCTTTATCTGCTAACTTCAACATTGGGCCATCTGTGGGCCTTATTCTATAGACATTTTCTCTTGATTATAGGTCATATTTTTCTGCTTCTGCATATGTAGCCATTTTAAATCATTTTTTCTCTGGCCTGTTTGGCTTGACTGTTAGAGCATTGGCCTGCGAACTAAGGAATCACAGGTTTGATTCCGGTCAAGGGCATGTACCTCACTTGTGGTTTGATTCCCTGGCCCTGGTCACTGTTATACAGGAGGCAACCAGTCGATGTGTCTCTCTCACACTGATGTTTCTCTCTCTCTCCTTCTACCCTCCCACTTTATCTGAAGATAAATGAAAATAAATATTTTTAGGTGAGCATTAAAAAATAAATCATTTTTTATTTTTCAATTACAGTTGACATATAATATTAGTTTCAGGTGTACACCCCAGTGATTAGACATTATATAACTTAGTAAGTGATCATCCCAATAAATCTCATACCCAGCTGGCATCATACATAGTTACTAGAATATTATTCACTATATTCCCAATACTGTACTTTTATATTCGATAACTACCAATTTCTAGTTCTTAATCCTTTCACCAATACTGTACTTTTATATTCGATAACTACCAATTTCTAGTTCTTAATCCTTTCACCTTTTTCACCCAACTCCCTTTCAACCTGGAAACTATCAAAATGTTCACTGTATCTGTGAGATACACACCAAAAAACACATTTTAAATTTTTGTCGTTAATTCTCACCCAAGGATATTTTTTCCATTAATTTTTAGAGAGAGGAAGCGGGGGGGAGAGAGAACAAGAGAGAAACCCATGTGAGAGAGACACATAGCTTAGTTGCCTCCTGCATGCACCCTGATCAGGGCCAGGGATTGGATCTGTAACCCAGGTACATGCCCTTGACTGGGAATTGAACCCATGACCCTTTGGTGCACATGCCGATGCCCTAACCACGGAGCTACACTGGCCAGGGTTAATTTTGGTTTTTAGATTCAGTTGTTGCTAGATACGTATTTATTGCCATTTTATTGTTCATATTTTTTATATTTTTTCTTCTTCTTAAATAAGACTCATTAACATTTTATGTAATACTGGTTTATTGGCTATGAAATCCTTTAATTTTATCTTGTCTGGGAAGCTCTTTATCTGCCCTTTGATTCTAAATGATAGCTTTGCTGAGTAGAGTACTTTTAGTTGTAGGTCCTTGCTTTTCATCACTTTTGAGTATTTCTTGCCACCCCTTCTGGCCTGCAAAGTTTCTTTAGAGAAATCAGCTGACAATGTTTTAGGAAGTCCCCTGTAGGTAACTAACTGCTTTTCTCTTGCTGCTTTTAATATTTTTGGTTCAATTTGTTTTGGACTCTGTGCGCTTCCTCGACTTCTATGTCTGTTTCCTTCACCAAGTTAGGGAAGTCTTCTGTCATTATTTTTCTTTTCTCTCTTTTTTTAATATTTATCCTCACCTGAGGACATTTTTTGCATTTATCTTCAGATAAAGCGGGAGGGGGAGAGGAGGGAAGAGAGAGAGAGAGAAACGTGAGAGAGACACATCAACTGGTTGCCACCCACACGACCCCAAACAGGTTGGGGACAAACCACAACCTAGGTACATGCCCTTAGCAGGAACCAAACCCGGGACTCCTTGGTCCGCAGGCTGACACTTACTGCTGAGCCAAACCGGCAGGGCTCTGTCATTATTTTTTGAATAGGTTTTCTGTTTCTTGCTTTCTTGCTTTCTTCCGGCATTCCCATGATGCAAATGTTATGCTTGAAGTTGTCCGAGAGGCTCCCTATACCAGCCTCTTTTTTTTGATTCATTTTTCTTTTTGCTGTTTTGAGTGTTTTTTGCTTTCTTATATTCCCAATTGCTGATTTTATTTTTGTTGTCATCTACTCTACTCTAGAGTCCCTGTAAATTATTCTTTATTTTAATTAGTATATCCTTCATTTCTGACTGGTTCTTCTTTATGGTTTACATGTCCATTTTTATGCTGTTGAAGTTCTAAGTTTGTTTACTATTTCTCTAAGTTCATTGAGCATCCTTATAACCAGTGTTTTTTTGTTAATCCTCACCTAGAATATTTTTCCATTGACTTTTAGATAGAATGGAAAGGAGGAAGGGAGGGAAGGAGAGAGAGAGAGATTAATTGATGTGGGAGAGAATTGTTTGCCTCCCACATGATCCTGACCCAGGCTGGGGATGGAACCCATGACCCTTCGGTCCTCGGGCTGATGATCTAAATGCTGAGCCAAACCTGCCAGGGCATAACCAATGTTTTGAACTCTGCTTCTAGTAGATTGCTTGTCTTCATTGTTTTTCATTAATTTTCTGGAATTTTGTTCTGTTCTTTCATTTGGAACATATTTCTTTGTCTCCTTATTTTGACAGCCTCCCTGTATTTGTTTCTATGTATTAGGTAGAGCTGCTACATCTCCCAGGCTTGCTAGAGTGGCCTGATATAATAGGTGTCCTGAAGGGTCCAGTGGCACAGCCTCCCCATTAACCTGAGCTATGTGCTCCAGGTGCACTCTACCCACTCACCCTCCTCATGTGGGCTGTGTACACCCTTCAGTTGTAGTTGAGCCTTGATTGCTGTTCATATGATAATGGGAGGGTACCCCTCATCCCCCAGGCCAATGGGCTGCAAGGACTGGTTGTGACGGGTCAGCTATGCAGGGGCCCACCCTATGGAGCAGGACTTATTTCAGTGGGCAGTGGGTCTCTGGTGCCCACTGAATCACCATGAGTGTGTTGTTTGTGGAGGTGATTAGGTGGTGCTTCAGGTGTGGTCTGAAGCTTCCAGGTAGCTCTAGGCCACCTGGCATGAGCTACAAATTGATCTGCTGATGGCTGTTTTTTTTTGGTTTGTTTTTCTTTGATGGCTGCTATTTTTGCTGTGCCTAAAGGTGTCCAGCAGAGGCCAACCTGTGAACCAAGGCTGGCTGCTGCTAGTGCCAGATCTGGGACCACTTAATAAGAGTATGGGGGCAACTTCAAGGCTAGATGCTGCTTGAGAGATTTTAGGAAAATCTGAAGCATGAGCCAAGAAAAGGCGTTTGTATGGAAAAGCCACTGGAAAGGGTTTGGGTGGGCCCACAATTTGGAGTGGGACAGGTTTTCAGGGAATCACCACATCAGGGTGAACTGATAGCCAGGTTGATAGAGACTCAAATATTGCACCTGCCTGCTGGCTCTCTGGGGGAAGGGCTCAGAAAAATAACAATGGCCTCTGCTGGTACTTCTATCTGGGAAAAGTACCTGCCCCTCCAGCTCTTGCCCTCATGTCAGGCAGTTCAGTTCCTCTACATATGTCCCTGGTGCCTTTCAACCTGCTGCCACAGCACTGGAACTCAGAGGGAGGGAGTAAGTTTGTTCTTGGGCTCTTTAAGAGGAGAACTAGCCCTGTCTAGTGTGGCTTATTTGGTTGGGTGTTGTCCTATGCACTGAAAAGTTGCTGGTTCGATTCCTGATCCTGGCACATGCCTGAGTTGTAGGCTCAGTCTCTGGCAGGGGGCATGCAGGAGGTAACCAATCAGTGTTTTGCTATCACATCAATGTTTCTCTCTTTTCTTCTTTCTGGAAAAAAATTTTTTTTTTTAATCTTAAGAAAAAAAAAGAAAGAGAGAGAGAGAGAATCCCCACTGGTTTTTACAGCCTGAAGTTATAGGGACTTCTCTCCCTGGCACTGGAACCCTGGGTTCAAGGGCCTGGTGTGGGGCTGGGACCCTTTGTTTATCATAGGGGACCTTCACAAGTGACATATCCCTCCACATTTTTATCCCACATGGGTGTAGGACCAGCCTGTTCCCTGTCTCTGCCCCTCTTACCAATCTCAATGTGGCTGCTTCTTGATAATCCTTAGTTGTATGACTCCATTCAGCTAGATTTCGGGTGTTTCTGTGTTTTGTAGTTTAGGTGTACTCGTTTTGATATGGTTGTGGGAGGATACACGTAGCACCTTTATCTATGTCACCATCTTGTCTGGAAGCCAATATTCTATTTTGTTTTTGTTTGTTTTTTATTGTGGATGATGCTTGGTAGAGACTTTGGCTTATTTTTCTTACTCTGAAGAACACTGAGTGTCGTTTTGACAATTAAATTAAACAGATCACATTGATCCTATGGAAGCTAGCTAGATCTGGTCTATTTCCATTTTGCCTTTAATCCTAAAACATAACCATTATTCCTAGAATATGTTTCTTATTCCTTGCAGTGGAAAGTCCAAGGGGTTTACCTTTGTGGTATATAAACGCCTAAATTCTGTCCCTCTGGGATTAGGTAGCTGCAAAGATTTAAAGTACTTTTTTTTTCTGTGCAGATTTGGAACTCTATTTGTTTACTTTTCTGGGATTTCCCCATAGTAGCTTTGGCAGCTTCAAGCTCCCAACTTCATTTACCTCTGCTCAATAAGATTGTTCCCTCTGTGCTCTATAAACAGGGAAGTGCCCTCAGGGGAAAGCCTATTAAATGTGGATCTGCTCCAGTGTAGGAACCTCCTTTAAGAATCTTTGTGACACCTTCAAACAACTTTTTATAATTTTCCCAGAGTTTATAATTGTAATTACCAGGAGGATTAGTCTAATACAACCTACACTCCCATTTTCCAAAATTTCAGAGTGTTCAGGAAACTTGAGGTCTCAGTTGCCTTAAGCTTTCATCAAATAATCAAATGAAATACCTAAAATACGTATCTGTTTGCTCATTAAAATTTTTAAAAATATTATGTAATAAAATAGGGAAAAAAGTTTATATTTGTTGTGATTTTTAACTTTGTTCTGTCTTAGCTATGTAACTATGTAGATGAAAATTAGAAGTCAAATTGTAATCTAGACTATTTAGTAGAAGAGAATTTTAATTAAAAATAATTTTCATTAAAAAAAAATGCAAGCCCTGGCTGGTTTGGCTCAGTGATTAGAGCGTCAGCCTGTGGTCTAGAGAGACCCAGGTTCGGTTCTCACTAAGGGCAGATTGCAGTTTGTCCCTGGCCCTGGCTGGGTCGTGCGGGAGGCAGCCATGCAATGTGTTCCTTTCACATTGATGTTTCTCTCTTTCTCTCTCTCTCTCTCTCTCTCTCTCTCCCTCTCTCCCCCCCCCCCCCTCCCTCCCTCCCACTCTATCTGAACAAAAAATGGAAAGATGTCCACGGGTGAGAATAAAAAATAAAAAAATTGCAAGGGGAAACCTGTTATTTAAAAGCTTATGAGACTTTTGCAATGTAGGAACTTTCTTTTTAGATTCTGATTCAAGCAATATATTTTAGAAATTGAATCAATAGAATTTCAGCACTGAATATTTTATATAAAATAATCACTTTCTTGGTGTAATAATAGAATTGTTATGTTTTTGTTTTTTTTAAAAAAAGACCTCATCATGTAGAGATATATACTAAAATATTTATATTTAAAATAAAATTATATCTAGCCCTGGCCGGTTTGGCTCAGCGGTTGGAGCGTTGGCCTGTGGTCCAGAAAGACGCGGTTTGGTTCCCGCTAAGGGCACGTACCTCGGTTGCAGTTTGTCCCCGGCCCTGGTTGGGATGTGTCCCTTTCACATCGATGTGTTTTTTTCTCTCTCTCTCTCCTTCCCACTCTATCTGAACAAAAAATGGAAAAATGTCCTTGGGTGAGGATAAAAATATAAAAAATAAAATTATATCTAGAGTATGGGTAGGGGCATAATGAAATAAGATTGGCATTATATTGAAGATGGGCTATCTATATATGGGTTTTATTATATTTAATATATAAAAGTTTTCATAATAGTGAAGTTTTTTAAAATTATTTTTGTACTCAGAATTTAAACGTAAAGTCTAAACTTCCTAATAGCTTTTTAAATATTTATTTACCAGAATGGTAGCTGAATGGAGGTTGTCTCGGGGTGTTGAAGAACAAACACAAGCTTTCTTTGAGGGTTTTAATGAAATTCTTCCCCAGCAGTATTTGCAGTACTTTGATGCAAAGGAGTTAGAGGTAATGAGTTTTTCTTCTTTCCTCTGCTGATAAATAATGCCTTCAGTTGTCTGCTTGCAATTCATTTTCCTATTTTGCCAGTGGCAATAGTATTTTTTATGCAGGCAGGATATTTTGAATCATATGTTGTTTAAAATGTCTGTAATTAACCAAATATATAAAATTATTACCAAAAAAAAGTATTACTATCAGAACTTCTCTACAATGAATGACTTATTTACCTATATCTGTGTATATATGACACATTGTAAACTCAACCTTTAGGAATATTGTAGATATAAATATTGATACACAGTTTATAAGCCAAAGCCTTCTGATTAATTTGTTTTTTTGAAAGTTATTTAATATTAGTCCTTTCTTATCTATGTTTAGCATTATTATATAGGTGGTATAATTACCTATAGAAATCATTTATCTTTTTCATCCCTAAAGGTTCTTTTATGTGGAATGCAAGAGATTGATTTGAATGACTGGCAGAGGCATACCATCTATCGTCATTATACTAGGACAAGCAAACAAATCATGTGGTTTTGGCAGGTTTGTCTCAGTTTATTTTTATTGACAAACACACTATAATTTTTAGAAATGTTTTTACCATGTATGAAAATAAGGTACAAAACAAAATGTACCAGTATGTTCAGGCCCCTCATTCCATCCATATTGAATATAGATTATAGTAGCAACTTTTTAAGACTATTGCCAACCAAGTTACACAACCTTGCACCTTTGCCCATAGTATAACTCCAGATGATAAAATGCTTTGGTATTTTAAAAAACTGTCTAAAGTATGATTTTCATCATTTATACCTCATTAATAATTACATAATGTTCAAAAGGCAAACTTAAGAAAGAGACTTGGTTTGGCATTATAATGGTGTCTCTTCAAAAAATGTCTGCTATATTACATGAAAAGGTTTTCAACATCACTAATAATTAGGGAAGTACAAATCAAAATCACAATGAGATACCAATTCACACCCATTAGTGTTGCTATTAGCAAAGAGAGAAAATAATCATCCTTGTTGAGGATGTGGAGAAATTGGAACTCTCCTGCATTCCTGCTGGGAATATGAAATGGTGCGCCACTGTGGAAAAGAGTTTGGTAGTTCCTCAAAAAGTTAAACATAGAATTAACATATGATCCAGCCCTGGCTTGTGTGGCTCAGTTGGTTGGAGTGTCATCCCAAAAGGTGGGGGGTTCGATTCCTGGTCAGGGCACATACCTAGGTTGTGAGTTTGATCTTCAGTCTGGGTGTATGCGGGAGGCAATTAATCGATGTTTCTCTTTCTCTCTCTTCCTCTCTCATCCTTCTTATCTCTCTAAAATTAACGGATATATCATTAGGTGAGGATTTAAAAAAAAAGAACACATGATCTGGCAATTCTACTCCTAGATATACCCAAAAGAATTGAAAGCAGGGACTCAGATACTTGTATACCTATGTTCATAACAGCATTATTCACAATAGCCAAAAGATGGAAGCAACCTAAGTGTCCATCAACAGATGACTAGATAAATAAAATGTGGCATATACATACAAAGGAATATTATCCAGCCTTTTAAAAAAAGTTAATTCTGACATAGGCTGCAACGTGGATAAACCTTAAGGATATTAGGCTAAGTGAAATAAGCCTGCCACAAAGGGAGAACTATTGCAGGATTCCACTTATATGAGGTACCTAGAATAGGCAAATTCATAGAAACAGAAAGTAGAATAGAAGTTACTAGGGGCTGGTGAGAGGAAAGATGGGGCATTGTGGAGATAAGTTTAATGCATTCAGAGTTTTTGTTTGGGATGATAAAAAAGTTCTGGAAATAGTGGTGATAGTTACACAACAGAGTTAATGTACTTCATGCCATTGAATTGTACACTTAAAATGATAAATATTTATGTTATCTATATTGTACCACAATGAAAACTGTTTTTTCATCCCTGGCCAGCGTGGCTTAGTTGATTGGAGTATCATCCTGTACACCAAAAGGAGGCAGGTTTGATTCCTGGTCAGGGCATATGCCCAGGTTGTGGGTTTGATCCCTGGTTGGGGCACATACAGGAGGCAGCCTATTAATGTTTCTCTGTGACCTTGATGGTTCTTTCTCTCTCTCTCTCTCAACTTCCCCTTCCTCTCTCTGAAATCAATGAAAAACATTTAAAAAAATTTTTTTAATTATTTTAATTTAAATTTCTGCTGTTCACATGGTCATAAGAAACACAGATGAGCTCAGCTGCTGAAACAAATAGGATTAGCATTTAAAAATACTTGACAGTAGTACAGTAGGTTAAAATTTATTTATTTATTTATTTATTTTTCCATTTTTTTTTTACAGAGTGGGAGGGAGAGAGAGGAAGAGAGAGAGAGGGAAACATCGATGTGAAAGAGACACATCGAGTGGCTGCCACCCGCACGACCAACCAGGGCCGGGGACAAACTGCAACCGAGGTACATGCCCTTAGTAGGAACCGAACCCGGGTCTCTCCAGACCGCAGGCGGACGCTCTAACCGCTGGACGCCAAACTGGCCAGGGCTAAAATTTATTTTTTATTGATTATGTTTTTATTGATTTTTAGAGAGGAAAGGGAGAGGGGAGAGAGGGAGAGAATCATCGATCAGTTTACTCCTCGCGCTCCCTGACTGGAGATCAAACCAGCGAGCTTTCAGTGCACAGGACAACAGTCAACTGAGCCACACTGGCCAGGGTGGATAAAAATTATTTACTGCCCCGCCAGTGTGGCTCAGTGGATTGAGCATCAGTCATCCCATGGACTGAGAGGTCGCAATTTGATTCCAGGTCAGAGCTTATGCCTGGGTTTCGGGCTTGATCCCCAGTAGGAGGCTTGCAGGAGGCAGCCGATCCATGCTTCTCTCTTATTATGTTTCTGTCTCTCTTTCTAAAAAAGAAAAATTTTTCTTTGCCAAAAAATATTTGGCTGAGCCAAAATACATGCTACAGGCTAGAAAGCATCCTCCAGAAACCTAATGTTTGAGTCAGAGTTATTATATAGGAGTTAAATGCCACATAATTCTGGCAACACTTAGCTGTACCTTAAAGCCTAAAGAACATTGAGAAAAGGAGGTTATTAGGGTAATCTGGATCATAATTCTGAGTTTTATTTCATTTGTTCATAAAATCAAAGTCTGTACTGCCTCAAGCTCTGTTTCCAATGTAACGATATGAATATCCTAAAAGACAGGTAAATCTAGGGTGGAGGAAGAAACTGTTGCCCTAGAACTGATCTTGAGATTACATGAATAGGGAGGTCTTGGGCCCAGGGCATCCTCTTTTTCTATCTCCCCATAAGGGTGTGATCCTAAGAGTTACATAGGGGAAGGTTGGTAGGCTTTGACAAACATGGAGAAGCTCCTCCATCCACAGTGGTGGATACAGTCATTATTATTTTGTGCATCTGACACTAGGAGCTCATTTAAGATTTGCAATAGGTATTTCTTTCATTTGTTTAGTATACTAAATATATGACCTATATATCTCTAAATGTGTTTTTAACAGTTTGTTAAAGAAATTGATAATGAGAAGAGAATGAGACTTTTACAGTTTGTTACTGGAACCTGCCGATTACCAGTTGGAGGATTTGCTGACCTCATGGGTATGTATATAGGATTACTTTTCCCATACAGAAAATTATTTATCACACTGCTGTTACATCAGTGTGTATACAACTTATCAGAAACAACAAAGATAAGTGTAGCTATTTTCTTAAATAGTCATAGTTAACCTGGATTTGTATAAACTTTTATTTATCTATTTATTTTATTTTTTATTTTTTGATACGTGCCCCTAGTGGGAACCGAACCCAGGACTCTGGTCTGCAGGCCGATGCTCCAACCACTGAGCCAAACCAGCCAGGGCTGTATAAACTGTTAAAACACTTTGTACTCCTTACCTCTAGGCATTTTAAACCTTTACACAAGACCCCACATTTTAACTCAGGATAGAATTCTTCTGTTTGTAAATCTATTTGTTTATTCAGTCATTGGCAAACAATTTTGTGTCTCCCGTGAGCCAGACACTGTTGATTGTATTATACTATATTTTCACGATGTGTTTGCCACTCTTCCCTGTTATACCCGAAGTTCCTTAATATATAGAGCCATATCTTCGTTTTATTTCTGGCATGTAGCATATTGCTTTCACATAGTCGTCACTGATTAAGGTGCATTGTTTTGAAAAGAATAACCATGAGAATATTTATTTTGCAACTAAATAATAAAGTAAATTCAAGTTTTCTTAAACATCAATGTGTCCAGTACCATAGGAGGATAAAAAAGTTGTGATCCGCCCTGGCCGGTTTGGCTCAGCGGTTAGAGCGTCCACCTGCGGTCCGGAGAGGCCCGGGTTCGGTTCCCGCTAAGGGCATGTACCTCGGTTGCAGTTTGTCCCCGGCCCTGGTTGGTCGTGCGGGTGGCAGCCACTCGATGTGTCCCTTTCACATTGATGTTTCCCTCTCTCTTTCTCTTCCTCTCTCTCCCTCCCACTCTGTCTGTACAAAAAATGGAAAAATGTCCTCGGATGAGGATTAAAAAAATAAATAAATAAATAAATAAAAATAAAACAAATATTATTTAAAAAAAAAAAAAAAGTTGTGATCCCTAAGCCTGCTTCAGCTGAAGCAAAGAGTCAGAATTAAAAGAACTAGGCAATTTTGGATGTAGTGTGAAACTAGTTTAAATGTCTTTAAAAGCCAGTCCAAATGAATTTGGACATTACTCTCAGGGTATTGGAAGTTATGGAAACTTTTCGAAGAGAGGAAAAACTTGCTGAAGCTTCATTTTATTTTTATTTTTTTTATTATTTTTTTTTATCCGCACCCGAGGACATTTTTCTATTTTTTGTTCAGATAGAGCGGGAGGGAGAGAGAGGAAGAGAGAGAGAGAAACATCGATGTGAAGGGACACATTGAGTGGCTGCCACCCGCACGACCAACCAGGGCCAGGGACAAACTGCAACCGAGGTACGTGCCCTTAGCGGGAACCGAACCCGGGTCTCTCTGTACCGCAGGCCGACGCTCCAACCGCTGAGCCAAACCGGCCAGGGCTGAAGCTTCATTTTAGGAAGATTTGATGGCAAGGCATAGCATGCATTAAAAGATGGGGAGAGTCCTGGCCGGCTTACCGGTTAAAGCGTTGGCCTGTGGTCCAGAGAGACCCGGGTTCAATTCCTGCTAAGGGGCACGTACCTTGGTTGCAGTTTGTCCCCGGCCCTGGTTGGGTCGTGCGGGTGGCAACTACTCGATGTGTCCCTTTTCATGTCGATGTTTCTCTCTCTCTCTCTCCCTCCCACTCTATTTGAACAAAATATCGAAAGATGACCTCGGGTGAGGATAAAAAAAAAAAGATAGGGAGAGCCCTGGCCACTTTGGCTCAGTGGTTGGAGCGTCAGCCTGCGGACCAGAGAGTCCTGGGCTTGGTACCCCCTAAGGGCACGTACCTCAGTTGCAGTTTGTCCAGGCCCCCGTTGGAGTTGTGTGGGTGGCAACTACTAGATGTCTTTCTCTATCTTCCTCCCCTCTCCCTTCTGCTCTGTCTGAAGATAAATGCAAAAGTGTCCTCGGGTGAGGATAAAAAAAAAAAAAAAAGATAGGGAGAGCCCTGGTTGTTGTAGATCAGTTGGTTGGGTGTAGTCTTGTGCACCAGGAGGTTACCCATTCAGTTCCCAGGCAAGGGCACATGCCCAGGTTGCAGGCTCCATCCCCTGTAGAGGGTGTGCAGGAGGCAGCTGACTGATGTGCTCTGCTATCACATTGATGTTTCTCTCAAAATCAATTAAAACAAAAACAAAAAATGATTGTGTGTAAAGGTATGCCCTATAGAATCTATAAGCACAAGCATTGTTAAAATTAATTAGGTTGTATACATTTTATAAAGTTTTAACCATTTTATAGTTAAATCAAGTTTTATCATGTAAGATAGCAGATTGTAGTTTCTCAGTTATGTTTAAAACTAAAAGTAAGCTATTTATGTGTTCTGTTATGTATGGTATTATTAATTACAATGTTCTATTATTCTGGCTAAAGAATGCTAAATAGCCCTGGCCAGTTTGGCTCAGCGGTTGGAGTGTCTGCCTGCAGTTCGGAGAGACCCAGGTTCAATTCCTGCTAAGGGCATATACCTCAGTTGCAGTTTGTCCCCGGCCCTGGTTGGTCGTGAGGATGGCAGCCACTCGATGTGTCCCTTTCACATCGATGTTTCCCTCTCCCTCCCACTCTATCTGTACAAAAAATGGAAAAATGTCCTTGGGTGAGGATAAAAAAAAAAAAAAAAAAGAATGCTAAATAGCCCTGGCCGGTTTGGCTCAGCTGTTAGAGAGTCAGCCTGCAGTACAGAAGAGATCTGGGTTCGGTTCCCGCCAAGGGCATGTACCTCAATTGCAGTTTGTCCCTGGCCCTGGTTGGTTCCTGTCCTTTTCGCGTTGATGTTTCTTTCTCTCTCTCTCTTCCTCTTTCTTCCTCCCACTCTATCTGAACAAAAAATGGAAGAATGTCCTCGAGTGAGGATTAAAAAAAAAAAAAAGAATGCTAAATAAAACTGCATTTTCTTCTCATAGGCAAAAAGGTTGTCAAAGTTTCACATTCATCAAAATCACGTGAAAGTTTGTTAAAACTTATTTCTGAGCCTCTCCCCAAGACTCTTTGATTCAGGCTTGGGATAGGGCCTGTAGTTTTGTGATTCTAAGTTCCCTGGTGATACTAATCTGATGCTGCTGTATTGGGGATCATAATTTGAAAACCATTGCATTATCAAACTGTTGATGATTTCACTATGTTTTAGGGAGCAATGGACCTCAAAAATTCTGCATTGAAAAGGTTGGGAAAGAAAATTGGTTACCCAGAAGTCATACCTGGTAAGTAAAATTAGAAAGAATAGAGAAAATAGCCTTTTCCAGTTTTGTAGATATTGAAGCCTATTTGAAATTAGAAATGAAATATTTTCCCCATTGCATTGAATTATTTTAACAGCTTTATTGAGGCATAATCTACATACTACAAAACTTACCCATTTTAATTTAATGATATTTTGTAGATTTACAGAGTAGTAACCACCACTACAATCCAATTTTAACATATTTCCATAACCCCAAAACAATTTGCCCATTTACAGTCAATCCCTCTTCCCACCCTTGAGGGTTTTTTTTAAATGTGTGATAGTTAGAAAACATTTAACTCTTCTCTATAGGCACAAGAAGAAATCAATTCTAGATAGCTATCAGAAGAGCTACTTTCTAACATGGTGAACAGAAATATTATTTGCTCATAAATGAAGTTTAAAAACATTTCCAAAAATGTATAAAACTAAAAACCAACTGTAATCTTAACTCAAATACAGTATGTTGGAATTCGACCTAAAAGCTCAGCAATATTTGAACTTTATTTTGTGAGACATTTCTGTGGTCATATATGGACTTTGATGGATATTCTTTTATTGTCCCCATCTGTCCTTTTTGTTTTATTGTTTGTTCCTTTATATTTTCATACACGTACATGTGGTTTTTAAAAAATAACAACTTGGCCCCTTTCTTGAAAATCAATTAACAATAAATACACTGGCTTATTTCTGGATTCTCAGTTCTATTCCGTTCATCTCTATGTATATCCTTAATGGCAGTACCTCTGTTTGTCTTGGTTACTATAGCTTTGTAGTAAGTTTTGAATTTAGGAGGTATGCATCTTCCAACATTTTCAAGATTGTTTTGGCTATTCTTTGTGCTTTGGATTTCCATGTGAATTTTAGGATCAACTTGGCCATTTCAGCAAAGAGGTCAGGTGGGATTTTGATACACATCACTTTTATTTGTAGATCAGTTTTGGGGGAATATTGCCATCTTAACAGAATTTTGTCTTCCAATCATTGTACATGTGCGGTCTTTCCATTTATTTAGATCTTCTAAATTTTTTTATTTTAACAGTGTTTTATAGTATCCCATTATACAAGCCTTGCATTTCTTCTGTTAAATTTCTTAAGTATTTTTTCCTTTTTGAAGCTATATATGGAATTGTTTTTTAATTTCATTTTTATTGCTAGTAAATATAAATACAATTGATTTTTGTATATTTATCTTGTACACGTGTTTTGATTTGACTACTTGTCTCTTACATTTTTTGAAACCTAGAACGGACTATACTATTACACTGTTATGAACAGCTTATCTCAATCATACATGAGAACCAGCCTCAATACATTGTAAAGTTCCATGTTTTTATTTGCAAGAAGTAACAGAAGTAATCATTGTAAATTTAATATTAATACAGTCCAAAATTAGAAGATGCCCTTTAAAAACACAGCCAAGAATAGGACAAAGAAATTCATTCAATAGGAGAATATTAGATATCAGAGCAGAAAATTATTTCTTACTCTTAAAGTGGTATACTTTAAAACTTTTTTTTTTTTAATTCCTCACCCGTGGATATTTTATTTATCATCGGATAGAGTGTGGGAGGAGAGGGAGAGAGAGACAGAGAGAAACATCAACGTGATAGAGCCACATCAACTGGTTGCCTCCTGCATGACCCAACCAGAGCCAGGGACGAACTGCAACTGAGGTACATGCCTTTGACCAGAATCAAACCCACTACTCATTGGTCCGCAGGCTGACGCTCTAACCACTGAGCAAAAGCGGCCAGGGCTATTTAAAACCTTTTGATAAGAGATGTATGACCTACAAAGCCTAAAATAGTTACTATCTAGACCTTTACAAAGTTTGCTGACCAATGATCTAGATTGGGGGGGGGGGAGCATGAAAGGACTAACATTTTACTGAGTACCTGCTAAGCCACCAGACACTGTGCTATAATATATATATGCTTGTTTCTTCTTCACTGTACCCTAAGAGGTAACTACTGTTAATTCCTATTTTACCAAAGCGGAAATGAGACTCAAAAAGGTAATAGCATGCCCAACCACTGTGGCTTAGTGAACCAAGAGGTCGCTGGTTTGATTCCCAGTCAGGGCACATGCCCAGGTTGTGGGCCAAATCCCTTGGGGGCATGCAGGAGGCAACCAATCGATGTTCTCTCTCATCGATGTTTCTCTCTCTCTCTCTCTCCCCCTCTCCCTTCCTCTCTCTCTAAAATCAATAAAGAATTTTTTTCAAGTCTTTTTTAAAAAAGTAATAGCACTTGTTCAAAGGCCAAGGGGTCTCTCTCTCTCTCCCCCCCTCCCCTCTCCCCTCTCTCTCACTCTTTTCTCCCCCCAACACCCCCTCCACTCTCCCCCTTTCTTTCCCCCTCCCCCCTCCTTCTCTCTCTCCTCTCCCCCCTCCCTCTCTCTCTCCACCCCCATGAAGAAAAAAATAAATAAACTGAAAAAATAAAATAAAATTAAAAAAACAAAGGCCAAGGGATGGAGATGGGATTGACCCAGTTTTGCTTGACTTTAAAAACCAGCATTGTGCCCTGGCCAGTTTTGCTCAGTGGTTAGAGCATCGGCCTATGGACTGGAGAGACCTGGGTTTGGTTCCTGTTAGGACTGTACCTTGGTTGCAGTTTGTCCCCAACCCCAGCTGGGGTTGTGTGGGTGGCAACCAGTCAATGTGTCTCTCTCACATCGTTGTTTCTCTCTCTCTCTTCCTCCCTGTCTCCCTCCTGCTTTGTCTGAAGATAAATGCAAAAAAAAAAAAAACACAAAAAAAACCCAGCATTGTTATATACTACATTGCCCATATGATTCGTTGTATATTTCCTTTTCTCAAACTAACAATTCTTACTTTTAGTTTTAACCGCCTGGACCTACCACCCTATAAGAGCTATGAGCAACTGAAGGAAAAGCTGTTATTTGCGATTGAAGAAACAGAAGGATTTGGACAAGAGTAACTTCTGGGAACTTGTACCACCGAAGGACAAGAACTTACTTGCAATGTTTGTCCTTTTCCTACTCTGCCTGTTGCACATCTTGTTGTAAAATTGGACTGTAACTGTTTAGAAGGCTATCTGAGTATAAGTAAATTAATGTTATTAGTTATTGAGATTTATCTACCAGTGATTCTGGATTTTTACTCAGTGTTTCCAGAAATCAGATCTGCAGATGACTAGTCAAAACTTTACTTAACATGAGATTTAACACAACAATGAAATCTGATTCGTCTTATTCCACTAGATTGTTTCCTTAATTATGTATATGTGTATCAAAGGTCTCACTCTTCCTTTTACATTCTAGAACAATAACAAACATTTTAAACTCATGTATCTGTACTTTAAAACACTGCCATCCTAAAGCAGACTTTATGTGAGTGAAAGGATTGCCTCATCCAGAAATTGTTAGTATGAAGGGGGAGAGTAAGGCTCTCCCTCCTCAACTCTACATTTATTTTGTTTTTGTTTTTTTTATTCCATATACTCCAAGAAATATATGTAGTATGGTCTCTAAAAGTCCTAGTTTTTTTCCCTAAAGTCAAGACACTCTACCTTTTGTTGGTAGGGGAGAAAAAAATGCTGTTGCTTTGTCTTACAGAGCGAATGTCTGCCAACTGCCCATTCATTATATAAGTCTGAACTTTGGTAATATATGGCTATGGAAATTAAGCCTTCTATAAAGACTTCCTATAGAGGTGATTTCTCCTATTGAAATGTAGTTACCTGCAATATTTACTAGAGATTTATGAGATTAAATTAAGAGATAATGTAAGAAAATAGACTTTTCTGATTCTACATAATGCTTGATGATTCATTTAGGGACCTAGAAATATTGTGTGAAAATGTATAAATATCATCCAAAAGGCTTTCTGCCCTATATTTTTAAAATACAGAATAGTTATATTTTAAGTAGTCCTGGCCCTAGTTCTATAGGGCCTGGCTATTTAATATTTTTATGGAAAAAACATTTAGTTCTGGAAAAGGTAAATGCTTGTATATATTTTTGCAGCCTGGGACCTCCCTTACTCCATTTCTTCCTTTAATTTAAATGGCCACATGTATATGTCTTCCCTGCTGTGTTAGGAAAATGGGGGCTGGATATCCCAAGAATCAGAGGTTTTATAAAAAAAAAAAAAATACTGCAAGTAGATAGCAGACATAAATATCTACCAAATGCTATCTTAAATTTTGGTCCAAACTGAACATTTGGAAATAGATTTATTGTAAGTGTTTAATTAGAGCAATTTCTTAAATCTGAACTAAATTGCTTTTAGAGTTCTTTTTCTTTGTAAGCATTGTAAATGCTAATAAATTCTGTTAAATTTTTTTTTTTTTTTTACTGCATGTTATGTTGAAATAAAAACAAAGTAAAATGAGCAATTGCCTTATTCTTCTGCTCTTTTGGGAGGTTGGGGAAAACAGCCTGGGTCTGCAGGGAAGGACCTCACTTGTTTCATCAAATAAGAGTGCTTTAAAACTGATGCAGCCACTCATGATAATGAATTCCTACTCTGTCTTTTATGATCTTATATTGTGCAGAAGAATCTAATTTTATAAGACTTACAATAATTCTATTTATGATTGAGGTACTAATTTTTTACCAAGAGATTGACATACTAATGTCAATTCATCAGAAATTTAAGTGAAATATAACTCACCTGCCCACAAAGTTCTCAATGAGCTATTTCTGTCAAGCCCACTCAGTCACTTTTTATTAATCTGGTTAATACTCTGAAATATTATCAGGAATCACTCATGGAATTAGACTTCTCTATATTTATATCCCTCCTTGGTTTGGATGTAACTCCATCCTCAAACTTCTTAAGGTTAATACTTCTATTTAATATTATTGGTATCTCCAGCCCCCTCATTTTTTGTCTAGGGATTTTTTTAGAGTTATTTACAAAACTATTTTTATATGTATGCTATGCTTTCATTAAGTAAAAAGGGAATAGCAGCACTAGATTATATATTACTGTATTGGCATTCCTTTTTTTCTTGAACTCTAATTTCATATACTCAGGTAACTCCACAACTATCACAAGGAGTCAAGTGCTCTTATAAAGGCCCTTCAGGGGGATGCCTCACTTGCATTTCCTTAAAAGATGTAAGACTGTTTATAATTAAAGTTTTTTGGTCATTCATTTGCATTTTCCTATTAATCTTGAGCAAGAAGGTTTTTACTACCCGCAGAAAAGACCAGATCTTAATAGATTTCTGACTGCTTTTGTAAGGGGCCAGGTTACAGCCTGGAGTGGGTAGAGAAAAAAAAAAAGGAGAGCCTAGCTAGTGTGGCTCACTGGTTGAGCATTGACCCATGTACCAGGAGGTCGCTGGTTCGATTCCCACTCAGGGCACATGCCCAGATTGTGGGTCCAGTCCCAGTGGGGGGCACGCAGGAGGCGTCCAAGGTCTTTCATGACCTTGACATTTTTTGAAGAGTACTGTCAGATACTTTGTAGAGTGTGCCTCAATGTGGTTTAATGTTTTCTCATGGTTAAGGCCCTGCGATTTTTGTGAAAAATACTACAGAGGTGATGTGCCCTTAGTTCATGATATAGCGGGGACGCATCAATATATTCCATTACCAGTAATGTTAACCTGGATCCTGTGGTTAAGATGGAAGGAGTACCAAATCCTTCCCCAATTAAGATAGGCTAAAGTGGAATGAAAAATTCCACTGAATTCAGCAAACTCCAGTGCCTCAAGAAAAATCATTCGGAAAGGGATGCTGAGGCTACCGGAGATAGCACGTGTAAGTGTTCACGAGGCACAAGGTCCACTAAATCGGAGTTTAACAGGTTACAGTGATACCTCGGTTCTCGAACATAATTCGTTCCAGGAGGACGGTCGAGAACCGAATTGTTCGAGAACCGAAGCAATGAAACCAATAGGAAAGCGTGACTCCACAAAGCGTGACTCTCTGCACTCACACTGATGACGCAAGCAAGGCGCGCTGGGCCGAATGAACGCCATTCGGCTCATCTCGGAAGTTCGAGTTCCAAATATTTGTTCGGATTCCGAGACAAAAGTTTCTCGAATCTCCATTTGGTCGAAAACCGAGGCGTTCGAGAACCGAGGTATCACTATTTCCTGATAAAAAAAACAAACAAATTTTTGTGGTCTTTTAGACTAGACGGCTAAAGAGCGGGAAAAGTGACACCATAGGGCTTTGGAAAGAAGTGCCCCCCCCCCTTTTTTTAATTTTTTTAATTTTTATTTTTTTAACCTCACCCGAGGACACCCTTCGATATTTTGTTCAGACAGAGTGGGAGGGAGAGAGAGAGAGAGAAACATCTATATGAAAGGGACACATCGAGTGGTTGCCACCCGCACAACCCAACCAGGGCCGGGGACAAACTGCAACCGAGGTACATGCCCCTAGCAGGGGCCGAACCCGGGTCTCTCCAGACCGCAGCCAACGCTCTAACCGCTGAGCCAAACCGGCCAGGGCGAAGTGTTCCCCCTTTTAAAGGCGAGAAAAGGACGGAGCTAGAGATGTGAACTGGATTCTAATTAACACAGGAGTGGTGAGGGTTGAGCTCGCAGTCCTGACTGCAGACTCCCAGGCCAGCCCTAACCACTTCATCTCAGAGGCTGCATTTAATATTACCAAGGGGGTCGCTCTGGAGACCCCAGAGACGCTTAACTATAGCCCCAACGCTGGACTAGTCCGCATCTTCGGCGCATTTTGGCTCCGCGCCTCACACTGCCTCAGTCTGGTCGCAGAGAAGGTGGGAAGTGTCTAAGCAACTCCCCTCCTTGCTTTCATACTCGCCCACCACCCTCCACTCAGGGCTTTTCAGAGCCAGCTCAGACCTCGGTTGACAGTTGAGAAAGCCTCTTCTGACACTGCAAACCAGCATCTTTTCGGCACAGCGGGGGTCGGGAATTTTCCATAGCTGAAATGCTCCTTTGCTTTTCACTTCCGGACGGCGCAGGACAAATTCCCCTCGAGCCCTTGGGGGATATAGAAAATCTGCCTGGCCCCTCACATTGGCTCCTGATTGGCTACTGACGCTGTCTGTTTTGACATAGTGCTCTGCGCAGGCGCGGAAACGCACCGGGACTGGATTGTGCTGGCGACGCAGAGCTACCTGACAGGTCCGAGATGGTGAGTGTCTGCCTTGAGCTTCTGGCTGGTGGCCGGAAGGCCGCCCCACTCCTTGCGCCTGGCCTTCCATCCTCCGGGGGCGTCTCTGAGGGCTGAACTGGGAGTCCGCTGGTTTGGGCCCGAGCTGAGTAGAGGGTGGAACGCGAGCGATGTGGGCCTCCAGACCCGGACCGAGGGGACTCAGGCGGGGCCAGGGGATCTCGGGCCCCTTGACCGGAAGCCGGAGCTCGGGCCTTGGCCAGGCCCTGACGGAGATGGGGAGGCCGGCCCACAGGCCAGTGCATCCTAGCACTCTGGGCCTTGTTGCGTGATTACAATGACAACATTTCCTGGAAGCTTAATTTGTGTCACGCACTAATGAGTGCTATACGTAGTTTGGCTTTCCTCCTCACCACATCTGAGAAAGATACGACCATTATCCCTATTTTATATACACGAAAACTAAAACCTGCTGAAGCCTAGAGCCTTCTCCTAGGAAATGGCGGAGGTGGATTTGAACCCTTGAAACTTGACTCCTGCTTTTCTGTCCGTGCGGTTCTTCCGTGTCGGTGGGACTTGGTGCATGAATCAGAAATGGGCGGGACCACTCTTGGGGGTTCCTGCGTTGCTGGCGGCGTTACGCCTTTACAGGCTTGTTTTTTCATGTTTTTAATCCTCCCAACTAGTGGGAAATTTTTTTGAAAATATCTTTTAAATGTTAAGCCATGTGCCTGTATTACTTTTCAAAAATCTCATTTAAAAATGCAAAGTCAGTAAGAAAAATTGAAGAGGAAAAAGAAACAGTGCCATGATCTAGAGGCAACCACTGATATAATTTAGGTATATAACTTACAGTGTTTTTCTCTTCAGTTCTTCTTTTTATTTTTTTAATCAATTCTGACTGTATATCGTTAACTCGTGCTGAATGTACACTTGTGGACTCCGCCTTTTTTTTTAATCCTCATTCGAGGACATTTTTGCATTTCAAATAGAGCGGGAGGGAGGAGGAGGAGAGAGAGAAACATCTATGTGAGAGAG
The DNA here is from genome assembly GCF_014108415.1 of Molossus molossus. Taxonomy (NCBI): domain Eukaryota; kingdom Metazoa; phylum Chordata; class Mammalia; order Chiroptera; family Molossidae; genus Molossus; species Molossus molossus. Next base: position 21,012,636 of record NW_023425399.1, on the reverse strand, counting down.
ACACATGGACTGGCTGCCACTCACACACAACCCCAGCCTGTTGGGGACAAACTGCAACCGAGGTACATGCCCTTAGCAGGAAAGGAACCCGAACCTGGGTCTCTCTGGTCCACAGGCCAAAGCTCTAACTCCGAGCCAAACCAGCCAGGCTGTGGACTCCGCTTTTTAAATTTGTTATTACACCACAAAGAATGTTTTCGAATCACTAAGAAATATGTGCTAATGCTTCAAACATATGTAACTTTGTCTTTCACATCACTTTTTAAACTTTAAACAAAAAGTAATTTTTTAACAGATAGTACTTACATACAGTAAAAAGAAAAACCCTGAAAGGATCTAAGTGAAAAATAAATCTTCCACCCAACCCTGAACCCAGCCTCAGTCTCTTCTGAAACATTTAGTTTCTTGTATATCTTCTATATTATATATATATCCCCTCTTTTTCTTACACAAATTGTAGCTTACTGCAACCTGTACCATGCTGTTGTGTATTTATACTCATAAAGCAAAACAGAAAATTTAAGCGGTAATAAAGTATATCATGTAGAAAGTGCATGAAGTCCCACTTCACTCCCTTATGGTAACAACTGTTGGCATTTGTGCATGTTTCCTTCCAAGATTGGTTTAGTGCATAAGCGCAGGTACATACATATAAGCTGTTTATTACATGTAACTGAAACATCTTTGTTTATACTTATTAAGCTTACTTTAGACTATGTATAGACATCTCATTTTGCAACTTACTCTGTTCTCTTAAAAATATCAGTCCATGCCCTGGCCGATTTGGCTCAGCGGTTAGATCATCGGCCTGCGGACCGGAGGGTTCCAGGTTCGGTTCCCGCTAAGAGCATGTACCTGGGTTGCAGTTTGTTCCCGGCCCCAGTTGGGGTCGTGTGGGTAGCAACCACTCCATGTATCTCTCTCACATTGATGTTTCTTTCTCTCTCTTCCTCCCTTGCTCCCTCCTGCTCTGTCTGAAGATAAATGCAAAAAAAGTGCCCTTGCGTGAGGATAAAAAAAAATACATATATCAGCCCAGCCCTGGCCAATGTGGCTCAGTTGGTTGAGTGTCATCCTGTGCACCAAAAGAATGCTGGTTCGATTCCCAGCCAGGGCACATGCCCAAGTTGTGGGCCAAATCCCCAGTGGGGGGCATGCAGGAGGCGGCCAATCAGTGTTCTCTCTCATCGATGTTTCTTCTTCCCTTTCTCTCTCTCTAAAAATCAATAAAGGAAAAAAATATATACATATATTAGCCCTGGCTGGTGTGGCTCAGTTGGTTGGGTGTCCTCCCATGTACCCATAGGTTGCCAGTTCGATTCCTAGTCAGGGCACATGCCAGGGTTGCAGGCTCCATCTGCAGTAGGGGGCACGCAGGAGGCAGCCTCCTGATATTTCTCATGAATGTTTCTCTCTTCCTCACCCTTCTTTAAAATCAATAACAAAACATTTTTTTAAAAATCAAATATTTTTCCATGTCAGTATATATAAATCTACTTCATTCTTATTAAGGACTATAGAGTATTTTATTGTAGTATATACATTTAGGTGTTTTACAGTTTTTCTCTTCAGACACTGCTGCAGTAACTGTTATTGCCCTTTGTTTTTCTTAACATGTATGCTAATGATTATGTAGTGTTTATGTAGCATAGATTCCTAGAAGTGGTACTTCTGGCATACATATTTTATATTTTGGTAGAAACTGCTAAATTGCCCTTTAGAACAATAATCATCTATAATTCTCATCCAGTTTTACTCTTCCACACAGCTATTTTCATCTCTATGTTCTCCCTCTTCTTTGTTCACATATACATATTTTTCAAGATGTATATGCTAGTTTTTCTTTTTTGTTTGTTTTAATCTTGCTGTTGCGTCATCTTTGTGATGAATTATTTTGTGCTGTGTAATAGTCAGTGAAAATAGCTAGACCATAATTTGCCAAACTATTCCCCTGGTGTACATTTGTGTTGCTTCTAGTTCTTCATTAGTAGAGATAATGCTGTGATGAATGCCTCTGAATGTGTAGAGTTTGTTGTATTTTTCCGTTTTGTTGTTGTTGTTGTTTGTTTGTTTGTTTAATTTTATTAGACTATTTCCTTAGGCAAAAGACTCAGGAAAAGAAATTCTGAGGCAAAAGGACCAACGCTTTATGGTTCTTGTAATAGTGTTGTCTTGCAGTGCTCCCAAAAGGCATATTGCCTTTGTATGAATTTTGCCATAACATTGCCAACACTGAAAAAAGTTAACTCAGCATTGCTATACTTTTTCATTTCTTTATTTACAGGGAACAATGAACATTTTTCTGTGTTTGTAATTTCTCTTATTTATTTATTTATTTTAGAGGACGGGAGAGGGAGAGAGAAACATCGATGGGTTGCCTCCCACACATACCCGGACCACAGATTTAACCTGCAACCTGGGAATGTGCCCTGACCTGGAATCGAACCTGTCACCTTTTGGTGTACAGTACAACACTCCAACCAACTAAGCCACACTGGCCAGGGCTGCAATTTCTTGAAGGTGTATTTTCTACTGGTATCCTTTTTGCCCACTTAACTTTTAGAGACTTGCTATTTTTTTAAATCATTTTGTGTGATATTTTGGAATCACTCCTGTTCGTTATATTTGATGCACATGTGTTCCTATCCTGTTGATTCATTTTGGTTTCATAAAAATTTAGATTTTTGCTCAGCCAGAATGATGCAGTTGGTTGAGCATTGGCCCATGCACCACAAGGTGTTGGGTTCAATTCCCAGTCAGGGCATATGTCTGGGTTTCGGGTTTGATCCACAGCTGGGAAGTATATTGAAGGTAACTGATCAATGTTCGTCTCCCCTCTCCCCACTTTCCTCTCTCCCTCTCACTCTAAGCATGCCTCAGGTGAGGATTAAAATTTTTTTTCAAATTTTTATGGTCAGTAGTCAAATTGGTCACAGTTCCCTTGTGAATAATTTTCTTCAGATGGTTATTTCTCCTCTGCTGAACTAATAAATAATCCTGGAGTTTTACTGCTACTTATTTTTCCATCTGTCAGCAATGTGCACCTGGAAACTGAGAACCCTGGAGCTTTGTCCTTTCCTTGATGCAGACATTCATTCTGATAGTCCTGCAGACTATGCTGAGGATACCAAGGGGGCTTTCTATGAGTTGACCCTGGGAGATACGTATCTACTCCGATATTTCTGGTACCACTTGGCTAGCACTGCAGGGATAACAGACTTTGGCATGACTTGGATGCTTGACTAGAACTGTCCTTTTCCATCTGTAAATGCCCCTGCTGAGGCATGTAGCTTTTTGGTAACATTTGTTTTCTTTCTTGGCTCCTGTAGAGCTGTACTTGAAGTTTGTTTTAAGCAGTTTCTCCTGAACCCAGACAGGTAGCTGGTGCCCCGTGCCTCATGGAGACCTCTCTAGCCTTCATAATCCCCACTCACCCAGGCCTAGCTCCACTCTACTGCTTGGGGTCAGGTTGGAGAAGGTATTCTCTAGTCTTACAGGGAAAAAAAATTGACTGCATAACAATTTTTAGCTTCTGATTACCAAAAAAAAGGAAAAAAAAATCATAAGATTAAATGAAAAAAATGGGAGAAGTATAATTTATATGATGGACAAAAGTCTATTATTTCTAACATATGAGTTTTGAAAATCAGTAGATTTGCCGAAAAATCAAAAGACTCCAAAGAAGAGAGATGCAGGCAGTAAATTCCATTTTAACTTCAATGATAACTCTTAAAAATTAAAGGTTGGCATTCTATTATTTTGTTTTTGCCTATCAGATTAGCAAAGAATCAAGAAACTTGGCAATACTGATCATCGCTATTCCTTGAACATGCTAGATTTGTTCCCACTTTGCTTTCATCTCATTGCCTGGTGTGCTTTTCTTTCTCATCATTTAGTTCTTGGCTTAATGATTACATCCTCAAGTGTTCCTGACCACACTAGCCAGAGTAGCAACTCCTGCTCCCCTGCTCTGTTCCCTACTAGAATCTTTGTTTAAAGTTAAAGTTCTCTTCTACCAGAATATGAGTTCCCCTGACTGCAGGGACTTCATCAGTTGTGGTCAAAGGTATATTTAGCCCTTTTCTTGACCTTTGTGTCCTTGGGCAGAACTCTCTTTTCTGAACTTTTTCTTCATTGTAAAATACAGATCATACTAATCATGAAAGGTCAGAGGACACATGTCTGAAAACATTCATCCCAATATCTGACCTGTAGCAGGTACTGAATAGGTTATCATACACTTGTATGTCCTGTCTTGGTTTGTGTGTTTTTCCTTTAAGCAACCAGATCTCAGTGGCTCTTTCTCACTAAACTTAGGAGCATGCAGAACTCTATCTCTTTTTCATACTGGGTATACTGTAAGGCTGTGTCCCCTGTCCTGTACTTTAAAAGGTTTTTGTAAAACATAGTTGCAGAAATGCTTTTTATTTGTTCCTTAAGTATTGAGCCTATACTGTGCCAGTTACTAGGGCTATAGAGTCTAGGTCCCTGCTCCCAGGGTGCTTTGGGTCTGAAGGAGGAGACAGATATGAAACAGTTACACTCCATTATGATAAGTGCTGTGAAGGGAGAGTGTAATGGATACCCAGAAGAGGGGTAGGTGTCAGAGATCTCCCATAGGAGGCCCATGAAGTGAGTCCAAAAAGTTTGTAGTTAGTTATATCAAGTAGTGAGTGAGGGAGAAAAGATTGCTTTCTTCAGAAGGAGCAGCTCATGCCTAGGGCTCCTGGCTCAAGCAGGCTGTGCTTGCCCCCTGCAGCCTATTCTCTGTAGAGCAGCCAGAGCTGTCCTTTTGAAACATCAGGTCTCATCACTCATCACCCCAAAACCTGCTAGTGGTTCCCCAGATCATCCCCATTAAAAGCCAAAGTCATTACTGTGACCCACTAGGCCCTCTGAAATCTAATCTGATCTTGGTTACCTCTCATTTGGCCACCTGCCACTATGCACTTCAGCCACACTGGCTCCTTTGCCTTTCCTGCAGTGTGCCACCTTCCCACCTCAGGGCTCTTGTAAGGACACCCCATTCCCAATGTCAACTTTATGACGGCAGGAATGTTTGTTAAGTTTCATTCACTACAGCATCCCCAGGCCTAAAACAATGTCTGGCACATAGAAGGCACCCATAAGTTACTAAATAAAGAGCAGTTTTATGAAATTTTATCCTTTTTCGTTTCAGCCCTACTTTCCATCCTCCAGGGGATATTTTGGACCTCGATTCTGACATGTTTAGTTTGGGCTGTCTTTCCCCTTCCCCGGGTTGATTGCAGATTGATTGAGCTGTCCTAAATTGTCATCCAGCTTATTATGTATTCTTCTTCTTAAAATGTTGAATATGTTAGAGATCTTGGGTAGATACACTGAGAGAGGTGTTAAAAAAAATGTTTTTAAATAGAAACAATATACTAGAACAAAAAGAGGCTGTTTTGGAGAGAGAGAAAAAGAAAACCTTATCTATAATTCCCTGCTCTCATTGTGGCTTTTTATTTTTTTCATACTCCTTCTTGTTTTCATGTGGTTGCAGTCACCAAGCATTTTATTTTTGCATTTAGTTATTTTTACTTAAGGTTATATCATAAACTTTCTGTGGTTTATTCTGATAATTGTTAATGTGTATATTATATTTCTATGAATGGACATTCTATAATTTACTTGGCCTTTTCCCTAATTATTGGGCATTTTGGGCTCTTTCTACTTATTGCTAATGCTGATGTCACTACAGCAATCATCTTGCTGTGTTCGTCTAGTTCTTCTGGATTATTTCTGAGTACTGTGTGGTATTGACTGCTATCGTACTTTACCCTGCCTCTCCAGAATAACACATAGTAGGAGCTCAGTGACAGTCTGTTGAATGAACAGTGATTTCATACATGCATGATCCACTGTATTGTATTCTCATGTAGCCTGTCCTTTTACACAGGCTCCAGATTTTAGAGGTGACAGGCTATTTGCCATTTTGTAAGAGGAATTTGTTTGCCCTTCTCTCCAGCATTTGAGAGTATTCTTACATCACAGGGGAGTGGATGGCAGTGACTGGATTGTTAGCCTTGTGCCTACTAGAAAAACAATAATTCATTGTTCTATCTCCATCCACTGTTTAGAAGCTCCTCCTCCCAGGCCAACTCATTAGCTTCTGGGAGTGGGGAACCATTCTCTTTTGGAGAATGGAGCCTCTATTTCCAACATAGTCCAACTCTCAGCCTTTGGGGAGCTTCTGGCTGGTTTCTGGACCCTTCTGGAAGGGGCCTCCAGACAACAAGCTCACTTCAAGGCCAGTTTTCCCATCCACAGGAAGAGTTAGGCCTGCTTCAGTTAAGCAGTTGTGTATTGAGTCCCTATTCTGCAGACCATTCTAGGAACTCTTACGTAATACACTTACCTGATGCATCCCAGAGAGGTACAATCAAGAGTTTGCAGAGTCAGAAGTGGCAGACTCCACTAAGTTGGGGATCAGTAGAGGCTTTTTGAAGGAGGTGATATCTTAGATGGTCTGGAAGAATTTGTTGGATTTCAGCAAAGAAGAGGCCTTGCTAGGGTAAAAAAAACATGGAGACAGGGAGGTATGGCATGGAGAGTGAAGGAAAAGATTAAAGATGTGAGTGATAATATAGAATGCCTTGTAAACAGGGTGAGGAACAAAATGTCTGATTGTCCTCTCTGTTTACAAATTCCATGTGCCAGAATATCCCACCCTGACTAGTTTCTGGAGAATTAGGATTAATGAGCCCCTACCCCAGGCACATTTCCTGTGGCTATGAGCCATGTGTCACACTATCACAGATGCTAACTTATTAAGTCATTGAGTGTGTCTTCGTGGGGTCATTTTGCTTCCTTTGGAATGTTTTCAGTTGTGCTGTTTGGGCCACAAATGACTGTGTCTCCTTCCTGTTAGACATTACTGTTTGTTTGTTTTTTAGATCATCAGCGTCCTATCTCCTGGGTATACCAGATACATGAGTCATTGATGTGTCTATACTCCCAGGAATGGTATTTATATTCTGCTCCCACATAGCTGAGGCAAGAGGAATAATAGTGCCTGGTAGGCAAAGGGCCAAGAGGAGCCCCGCCACTTGCTGAGGGTGTGAGTAGATGGTTTAGGTGCTGGTGGAGGCTTGGAGACCACTCTAAACAGGCCTGGGGAGCTTTGAGGAAGTGCCACGTGCCCAGGTGTTACTTGTTTGTTGTTGGAAGACAAATGTGTGATTCATCTGCCAAGTGTATGAGGGAGTTAATTTAGACTTCCTGGCCCCTCCTAACCCTGGTCTTGTTCTCTCTGGCAGGCAGAGGTGGAGGAGACACTGAAGCGACTTCAGAGCCAGAAGGGAGTGCAGGGAATCATCGTGGTGAACACAGAAGGTATGCCCTCCCTCCGGCCATGACCTGCATGCAAGCGGGCCCCAGAAAACAGCCCAAACACAACATAACACTTGCTGTTTACTAAGCCCCTTTATGTGCATGAATTTTCATCCCCGGCCCTTTTTTAAAAATTTTTAAATTTTTTTTTTTATCCTCACTCGAGGACATTTTTTTGCATTTATCTTCAGATAGAGCAGGAAGGAGAGAGGGGCTAAGAGAGAGAGAGAGAGAGAGAGAGAGAGAGAGAGACATTGATGTGAGAGAGACACATCGACTGGCTGCCACCCACACAACCCCAACCTGAGCCGGGGACAAACTGCAACCGAGGTACGTGCCCTTAGCGGGAACCGAACCCGGGACTCTCTGGTCCGCAGGCCGACACTCTAACCGCTGAGCCAAACCGGCCAGGACAATTTTTTTTTATTTTTTAGGGAGAGGAAGGGGGAGGGAGAGAGAAATAGAAACATCGATGAGAGAGAACATCGGTTGGCTGCCTCCTGCATGCCCCCCCGCAGGGGATTGTGCCCACAACCCATGCATGTGCCCTCACTGGGAATCGAACCAACGACCTCTTGGTGCATTGGCTGGCACTCAACCACTGAGCCACACCAGCTGGGCTCATCCCCCCCCCTTTTTTTTCTAACACCTTCAGTGTCCTAGCCCTATTATTGAAATTCTAAATTTTAAGAAAGGAAAAATTCACTTAATCCCACTGCCCTGACAAATCGTACTTTTCAGCCCTTGTTCAGGTGCGTTTTCTGTTGGTCATAATGATAGTTCTTACTCTTTTGCATGTGTTTACTCATGAGGTTTGTTTGTTTGCTTCATGGTTTACATAAGCAAAAATTTTTAACTGTCATATAATATTTATGAATCATCCTCATTTATGCTGTTTTTACTTTTTTGCTAGATAATACTTTGGTTAACTTCTTTTTGACTATAGCTTTTTCCTTCTCTTCTGTAATGTTATTTCAACAACTAGAAAAGTACAGATACTACTTTTCCCAAACTGCTATACACCTGGCAAAGAGTGAGAATAACATTTCTCACATACCTACCTATTCTGTGCCAGGCTATGAACTGGCGCTTTACAAACATTCTGTTTCATTTATTCCTTAAAGCAACCCTGTTGTCTCCATTTTGTGGTGGAGAAAACTGAGTCTAGAAATGTTGTTGATTTGCCTGCCCTTACAGAGTCAAGATTTCATTCCAGGTCTGTCTGAATGCACTGTGTTCTTTCTCCCCCACTGCTGTGAAGGACCAGAGAGTGGCCACAGGTCTGTGGCCAAGGGTCACCCAGCTGACTCCCCCAGTTCTCTAGTGCAGTGCATTTATTCATCTCTGACTTATTCAAGGTTCCTTGACAGCCCCTGCATGTATGCGTTGTCATTCTGGGCCTTGTTTTGGAAAGGCAGAATTCTCAATAGTGCCTACTTCAGTAGAGCAGAATGAAGGTCACCAGAGGTGACAGAGTGGAGGTGGCATGTCCTCAATTAGAATGTTGTTTTCCCAGTCATTAGACCCTGGCCAGCCCAGAGTTAGGCAGAGGATGCTCCCCAGCTTTGTCAATCTCTAATTAGACCATGTGGTCATTGCATTCAAACGAGGCACAGGTTGGGAGCACTCAGGACTCTGTGGGTGGCCATAGCAAGTCCCAGCTTAGGTCTGCTATGATCAGCTGGTGGGCCCGGGGCTTCCCCTTCTCCTCTTCAGACCTCAGCTGCCCCAAGTGGAGTGGTTGGTCCAACACCGGAAAGACTGTTTGTATATCATTCAGAGAGAGACTGTCTTCTCGGACTGGACTTTTTTTTTTTTTTTTTTAATCCTCACCCGAGGACACGTTTTAATTGATTATAGAGAGAGAGGGAGGGAGAGAACGAGAAATGTTGACGTGTGAGTGAAACATCAATCGATTGCCTCCTGCACGTGCCTGACCAGGGATCAAACTTGCAACCCGGGTATGTGCCCTGATTGGGAATTGAACCCATGACCTTTCGGTGTATGGGATAATGCTCCAACTGAGAGCCACACTGGCCAGGGCTGGGACTGGACATTTTTGACCCAGAATGGGAGGAAACAGCCTCAGGAGATGACTCCCAGCTGGGACCCCTAGGCTTTCACTAGTATTTGCAAACCATGAGCCTTCATTCCTGCCTTAAAACTGCCCAAAAGTTGAGCTTTTTCATTGGGAAAGTATAGCCCCAACTGCTTATCCTTTGATACCAGTGAACACTTTTTTGTATACTAATGTGGCAGTATTGCGCAGTGGCTTAGAATATGAATGTGGAACCAGACTATTTGGATTTGAATCCTGTCTCTACTTACTTTACTTATCAGCTGTGAAATCTTGGACAAGTTACTTAACCTCTCTCTTGTAGTTTTTCATCAGTGAAACATAGTCATACTACCTTCCTCTAAGGGAATCTTTTAGAATAGTGTCTGATATATAGTAAATGCCATATAAATGTTAACATTATCGTGTGTGTTTATTTTTATGTCCCATTCATAGAGCTCACTCTTCAATCTCTCGTTTACATTTCACACAGTGACCCCTGCAAGGCAGGGGTGTTTGACCATTTTTCAGATGAGAAACCTGAAGCTGAGAGATGTGAGGTGACCTGCCCAAGATCACCCAGCTGTGGATGGGGGTGGCCAGAACTCACTGCTCATGGGGCCTTGAAGCCCTCTGGAAACTTCCAATTAAGGATGATTCAGCTCAGCTTGCCTTTTCCTGCAGGATGCCTTCTGTGACCACCCCAGCCCAGAGTGATTGTTCTTGCCCTTGAACTCATGACACACCCTTGTTCCAATCACTTACCAACCACCTGCCACTGCATTTTGTCATCTCTGTCTTGGTCAAATGCAAATGATGTTTCATTATAAAAGTGTGAGTTTTAGCCAACTTAGCAAGAACTTAAGGAACATTCTGTTCCATTTATATCTCTCCAAAACCCCTGCTATTGTCCTCTGCTGCTACCTACACAGAGCAAAATAAAAGACTAAATGTGTAAGCTCCACAAGGACAGAGATGTGTCGCTTGTGTTCACTACTGTATCCCCAGCAGCTGGAACAGTGCTGATACAGAGTTTGTGCTTAATAACCATCTGTTAAATTAGTTAATTCTGTTGTTGTCATTGTTGATGGATGAAGCTGGGTTTGGTGGAAGGACCTGGCTATACAACCTGACAGGTCTGAGCCTCAGGTTAGAGATTGTGGCTCCCCAGTACCAGCCAACTCTGCAGGCTGCACAGTCCCCGTCTGTGAAGGTGACCTAATCATTGGGATATCTTTGAAGTGTCCCCAGCTCTGGCATCCTGTGAATCTGGCATTCTGTGATCTCCTACCTTTATTTGAAATTTTCTCTTGCTTTGTTCCCTGCCCCACTGCCACCTTCATGTTTTTAAAATGTCCCAACAAGTGGTTAGAGTCTTGTCTCCTTTACACACCTTCTCACTTGGTAGGAATGTAATCAAACTCATGTCTAAACTACTGAAAGTAGCCCTTGTGACTTCTCATTTATTAGTAGCAATATATGCTTAATGCAGTCTCTCTAAGGACACTGGTGAACAAATCAGATCTGGTCCTGGCTGGGGACAAACATAACGATCACTTTTATAAAGGGATGTCAAACTCAAGTAACTGTTCCAAAAAAAATTTTGTGGCATTGACCACATCTGGGGTGGGTGGAGCCACCAGAAGATTGAGAGCTGAGGGACCAGTGGGAGTTGTGAGAGGAGGGTTCCAGGCAGGGGAACCTGAGAGAAGGTGTCCTTGTATATAAAAGAGAGGGTCAAGAGGTTTGATCACCTAAACTTTGCCAGGCCTTGAGACTGGCCCCTCAAGTTACCTAGGGGATGGGATTTATTGTGTGGATGATGTTTATAACAAACCACCAACATTTATTGCATGCATACTCTTGCTAAACATTCTTAAACCATATTTAATCCTCACAGCAGCACTTTGAAGCACAGGCATTTTACAGATAAGAAAATGGAGGAATAGAGAGTTTAAATCACTTGTCTAAGGCCATATAGCCATCAATGGGCAGAGCAGGAGTATAAGTTGAGGTCATCAGATTTCAGAGTTCCTACTCAGTCATCAACCCTGTTGCTCATACTCCCATCCTTAGAAAGTTTCCAGTATTGAGGGAGGTTCTGGTGGGTACATTATTGCCAGCTAGTACTCAATAGCACCCCTGATGACCTAGTTGTCTTGTCTCTTAAAAGCAAGTGATCTCTTCAACCTGTTCTCATTACTTCAGTTGGCTTACAACAGCCTCACTGATTCAGCTGCTCCTCTTGCCACTATGTCTTCTTCTGCCCACTCTCTTGTTGCTGTGCCCTAAGAAGACAAGGTTGGGCCAGTTTCTTGCAACTCATGGGTAGGCCAACTCATGACTGCCTTTGGCTAATCCTTAGGCTGGTCAGTTACAGACCAGATTAGCAGGGCCTCATCCCAAATCTAGCCCCTTCTGTGTGAGGAGCTGTTTGTGCCACATTCATCACAAGTGCCTGTCAGCTGTGGGTACCTGAGGTCTCACTGATGGAGCCTTCTATTGACATGTCACAGTGATTCATTGGCACCTGATGATCCATTTGTGGCCTGAGGTCACTCAAGCTGAGCCCCATTCCACACCTCCATGACAATAGGCACTGTCCTGTGAGAGAGATCCACATAATGGTTCATCGCAAGGAAACAGTCTTCAAAACAGACAAGACTTGATGCACACTGGTGTTCACTGCACAGTAATTAAGTAAAAAATGAAGCCTTAGTATCCACCAGTGGAGGCATGATGAACTCAGTGGAATGGCCACTGTGGGCTCTTTGAAAGCAGTAGCAGTGCTGTTTACGAGGGTGTATGCAGACCGAGAAATGGGCTTAATTTTCATGTGTACAGACAGTGTGTTTGCAGATGGGCCCTAAGCCTCCCTTAGTGGGAACAGGAACAACGCACTAGTGATGGTTATGTCTTGGCACAAGATGATCATTTTTCTCCTTCCTACTCTTCAGTGTTTACAGATTTATAAGAGCTGTGTTCCTTGTTCAGATTCTAAGTGTTCTGACTGATAGTCTCCTTTAATGCCAGAAACTAGTCAGGACAGTGTTACCCTGAGAAAGGAGCCCAGCAGTGGAGCCAGCAGGCCCACATCGAATCCTGGCCCCACTGCCCATGTGCTATGTGACTGTTAGCAGGTCACGTACTGTTCAGAGTTTCTGTTGCCTCATTGGCAAATGAAATGGTGACACCACCCTCAGAGTAGTTCTGGGGACTGGCTGTAACATACTTGCAGCACTCAGCACTGTGCCTGCCAAGCCTCCAGTAAATGGTGGCATTGATTAAGTGCCAGTCCAGTGCTCTAGAATTAGGGGTATGGGGTTGGGAGCCAGGTAGAAAGGCCTCAACATCCTGCTCAGTCTCTGTCTGCTCTCTACTCAGGCATTCCCATTAAGAGCACCATGGACAATCCTACCACCACCCAGTACGCCAACCTCATGCACAACTTCATCTTGAAGGCCCGGAGCACTGTTCGTGAAATTGACCCCCAGAATGACCTCACTTTCCTTCGAATTCGCTCCAAGAAAAATGAAATTATGGTTGCACCAGGTAAGAGGACTTTCACATCCCCTCTTAGGATCCAACTGTCACAGCACATGCTTCATAGCTGATCAGGAAGGCTTAGCATATTGGCGTCTCCTCAAGTTCCACAGAAAGGCCTAAAGAGTTGAAGATACAGAGTTGGTTGCCTCACTGCCTGTCCAGTCTCTGCCTGGCATCTCCAAGAAATACTCATTTACAGTAACTGGGTCAGACCCTGTCCAGGGTTCTAGGCCTTAGAGGGGAATCCTGGTCTCATGAGAGAGATAGACATGGAAACATGACACAGTGTAACCCTTGCCTTGATGTGGAGACATTCAATGAGCGCTTGGAAATGTAGAGGAGGGTGTGATTAGGCCTGCTTGGGGCCGTCAACAGAGACTTGCTAGAAAGGGGACATTTTAGCTGCATGTTGAGGGCACAGGAAAGAGTGTAAGCAGGGTGGAGGGGCAAGAAAGCTAGGTTTGAAGGGAAAAGATTCAGTGATTCTAAACCAAAGCAGAAGGTAAAAATACTGTGAAGTCCTTTTATCTTTTTTTATTAATCCTCACCTGAGGATATTTTTTCCATTGCTGTTTAGAGAGTGGGTGGGAGGGAAGAAGGGAAGGGGAAAAAGAGAGAAGCATCGATGTGAGAGGTACACATAGAGTGGTTGGCTCCTGCACATGCCCCAACAGGCCAGGGATCAAACCTGCAACCCAAATACATGCCCTTGACCAGGAATCAGACTCGTGACCCTTTGGTCTGCAAGCCAACGCTCTAACTACTGAGCCAAACTGGCCAAGGCTCGTCATTTTATCTTTGAAAAAATGTTCAGCCCTGGCCAGTTTGGCTCAGCAGTTAGAGCGTCAGCCTGCGGTCCGGAGAGACCCGGGTTCGGTTCCCGCTAAGGGCACATACTTCGGTTGCAGTTTGTCCCCGGCCCTGGTTGGTCGTGCAAAATGTTCAGTTGCCTGCTTCTAATGTACAGTCCTGTCTCAGGCCTCATAGAGCCAGCTTTTCCTCCAGCATTGGAACCAGTTGCTGCTTTGGTTCCACATGAAGTGCTTGGCTTATACTTGGGATCTGTGTGGTATAAACACCTGTCTCTAGGTCTTAAGATTATTCTCAGGGTAATGAGATGCTTACCCTGGGAGGAGCCCGCAAGGACTGGGACCACAGGAGGGAGCAGCAGGACTGGTTTTGCATTGCTACTTGTTTCTCTCCCTCTCTTTTTGGCTGAGCCACGTGGTTGTGTGCGTGAGTGAAGTGTACACGTGATGATGCAGGTAGGCTGTGCAGTTTGTCCAGGGCACCAGAGTATGTTTTGGAAGGAGTGGGAGGTGAGACGGTCCAATTTAGAAAAGGCCTCAAACACCAAAGTCGGTTGTGGCCTGACCCTGTGAATGGAAGTAATATGATTGTGATTGAGGCCTAGACAAAGAAGGCAATGGGAGGGTGGGGGTGGCTGGGGACACTGAATGCCCCTGGTCTTGGCAGCACAGATAGCAAAGAGACTGGCTACAGAATTTGGGGGTAATTTGATGGAGAGGGGGGTCACACACTCCCAGCAGTGGAGATTGGTTCTGTTCCCAGGCTTGTTCCAGCCCAGTCTGGCAGCTTGGAAGGATGTGAAGGAGGGGCCTATAGAGCCAGTCACAGGACTCCACAGTCTTCCTGACTGAGACACTCTCTGGAGGTGTGGGGACAGAGTAGGCCAGTCTCAGAAAAGAATGTACATAGGGTAACTTCAGAGTCATTTATTCCAAAAACATGCTGTACACTGTTATCAGTTTAATCACTGATGGTGTCTCTGATTCTATAGGGAATACAGGTTGTAGCAGGCAGAGTTCATTTTCCCAGCTTTAGCTTTTAATGAATGTGACCTTAAGCAAGTCATAGAATACCTCTGAACCTCTGTTTTCACATCTGTAAAGTGTTGCACAGGGGGCTGTACTGCTCTGGTCCTCTGAGAGACCCCATCTGGTTGATGTGTTGGCAGAGGGTGGAGAGGGCTCAGAAGCAGAATTAAACTCAAGTCCCTCCCAAGACTTCATGCTATGTGACTACAGAAACCTCCATTTCCCTAAAAGTTAGGCTAGGAATGGTCCCTGTGCTGACCATGCACGTCAGAGCAGTCCACAGGGAGCTCTCAGTGTGAGGCAAGGACAAACTGCAGTCTCCATATCTGACCAACAGTGTCTCTAGACCTAAAGCGTCCAAGAACAGCCTCCTCTGGAATAGTAGTTATCTGAGAGCTCCTGGCCATTTTGCCCCAGCTCAGCAGCAAAGGCATCTCCACCTTGCCCTTGAGGGACCCACAGGCTTTCAAAGTTCATGGATGTAGGGGCCCAGAGACCCCTCAGCCTTGTCAGTGGAGGCAAGGGTCAGTTGACCCTTGCCCTGGTGACACAGAGGCCTGCAGGGAGGGTATGCATGCTCTCTCGGTTGCTTGCTCGCTCACTGTCTCGCACTCACATCCTCATGGGCCCCCCACACACACATCTTGTTCTGCTGGAGGAGTGTGTGACTTTTCCAAGTTGCCTTAAATACCGTGAGTGTTCCTTCTGAACACCCTCATCACTTCACCACCTTGCTGCCTTTCAGAGCCTCTCCCTGGGCCCTCCTGCTGTTGGCAACACTTCCATTTGCCTTCTTTAAGTCTGTCTCCCCCACTAGACAGAGGACAGAGACTCATAAACACATAGTAAGCATTTGACAGGTATTTGTTGAATAAATAAATGAAAGACTTCCTAAACCTCCCTCCATTGCTGCCACCCTACTGTGGGGGTTAGAGGTGGGGTCTGCAGTGGAGATGGGGATCAGGGACATTCTTGGGATATGTTTTTAAGGATGAAAACCAGTGATACAGGGGGAGGGGGGAATCAGTGGGGGAAAAGGAGAAACATCTGTAACAAAAATTAATTAATAAAAAAAAAGAAAAGAAAACCAGTGATACAAAGTCGGTACACCCACTTTGATATGGCAAGAAAAATATAATACTTTGTCAGAAGCCACTGAACAGAGTCTCTGAGCATTAGGGCTGGATTGCTGTAGGATTTCCATAGAGCACAGGCCTGGCTGCTGTGCGTATTTGGGGTGAGCCCTTCTGGGACTATATTAGCACCCCACATTGTGGAAGCAACCTGGAGCATCCGTGCCCAGGAAGGAGGTCTACTTTCCTTTCTTCCTATCTGAGTTTCCTCATTGATCAAACTGAGAAGAACAAAAATAACAGCAGATGGTTTCAGACAGTGTTGTTCTCCACATCGGTACCAAATTTCACTCCATCCTGACCCAGAATAGCCCATATGAAGAGATTTTTTTTAAAAAATATTTTTTCTTTATTGATTTTAGAGAGAGAGGAAAGAAGAGGGAGAGAGAGAAACATCGATGAGAGAGAACGATTGTTTGCCTCCCATAGGATTGGGCCCACAACTTGGGCATGTACCCTGACCGGGAATCAAACTGGTGACCTTCTTGGTGCATGGGTCAATGCTCAACCACTGAGCCACACCAGCTGGGCCATATGAAGAGATTTTAGACAGACTTTGAGCCTGGCCGGTGTGGCTCAGTGGATTGATTGAGTATCGTCCCATGGAGTATGAGGTCCTGGTTTGATTCCCTGTCAGGGCACATGCCCAGGTTGTGGGCTCGATCCCCAGTAGGGAACATGCAGGAGGCAGCTGATTGATGTATCTCTCACACATCGATCTTTCTCTTTAAAAAAAAGACTTGGGCCCTGGCCAGTTTGGCTCAGCGGTTAGAGCGTTGGCCGTGGACCAGAGAATCCCGGGTTCGGTTCTTGCTGAGGGCACGTACCTTGGTTTCAGTTTGTCCCCAGCCTCAGTTGGGGTCGTGTGGGTGGCGACTACTCAATGTGTCTCTTTCACATCGATGTTTCTCTTTCTTTCTTCCTCCTCCTCTTTCTCCTGCTCTATCTGAAGATAAGTGCAAAAAATGCCCTCAGGTGAGGATTAAAAAACAAAACAAAGAAAAAGATTTGGGTTTTCACTTATTAACCTCACTGATGTAAAGGTGAGTTGACAGTGTAATCAAGCTTTAAATTCTGCTTTCCACAAAGCACTTGGAGTGATACTACTGAATATAGAGCTTTATTATTTGGAAGAAAAGACTAGTATTGCTAGTTATGTATGCTTTTATTGGTGGCTTTAATTATTTTTATTTTTATTAGTAAGTGATTATTTATTTACACAGATTGTTTAGCCATGAAAATATTAGATCTGCTTCTTCCCAGTCCCATCAGCCAGCTGTCATGGGAATAAGCAAGCTTTAGGCTTAAATCAGCAGACACAAAGCTGATGTGGCTGAGGTCCTGCCATTTCTCGTTTTTGTTTTTTTTTTTATCCTCACCCAAGGACATTTTTCTATTTTTTTGTTCAGATAGAGTGGGAGGGAGAGAGAGGAAGAGAGAGAAAGAGAGAAACATCGACGTGAAAGGGACACATTGAGTGATTGCCACCCACACGACCCAGCCAGGGCCGGGGACAAACTGCAACCGAGGTACGCGCCCTTAGCAGGAACCGAACCCAGGTCTCTCTGGACCACAGGCCAATGCTCTAACCGCTGAGCCAAACTGGCCAGGCCTCCTGCCATTTCTCTTCTGCTCAGCAAAACGGTCAGACCCAGCTACCCCACCCTGCATTTTGGCCTTGGCTTGAGCAAGACATTTAACTCTCTGAGCCTCAGTGTCCTCACTTATAAAAGGAGAAGACACTAGTACCTGCCTCATAGAGTGATTTGAGGATTCATTGAGGTGCCATATGAGAAGTGTTTTGGCCCAGGGCCAGCCACATGGAAGCCCTGGTAATGTTTGTGATTTGATCATTAAGTGGGCAGAGTTGAAATACTGCTTCTCTAGTTTCCTCTTCCATAAAATGAGGGGTAGTCAGGCTCAGCCTTGAGGTCTTGGACTTGCAGTGATTTCATGATGGACATTCCTCCTTACTAGATAGGATCCCCAGAGCTGGAATCCAGGTAGCTTTGGCCCCTTTTGATCTGTGCCTTTGAACTTTTTTCATCCAGCCTGTGACAGAACTGACATTAAGTCAAGAGCAGTGGAGTTGAGGTTGCCCTTGCCCTGGCCGGTTTGGCTCAGCGGTTAGAGTGTTGGCCTGCAGTCCTGAGAGACCCGGTTTCGGTTTCCGCCAAGGACACGTACCTCGGTGGCAGTTTGTCTCTGGCCCTGGTTGGGTCTTGTGGGTGGCAACCACTAGATGTGTCCCTTTCATGTCGATGATTCTCTCTCTCCCTCCCTCCCACTCTATCTGAACAAAAAATGAAAAAAATGTCCTCGGGTGAGGATTAAAAAAAAAAGGTACATGCCTTTAGCCAGAACCAAACCCGGGACTCTCCGGTCTGCGGGGTCGACGCTCTAACCACTGAGCCAAACAAGCCAGGGCGACCTTCCATCTTTGACACTAATTTAATGAGTGACGTTAAACTAGAGGTTTCGCCAGAGCTTGCAACTTCAGTATCACCTGGGTACTTGTTAAATACAGATTCTCTGGCTCTACCCTAGACCTACTGAATCCAAAGAGCTGGGGGTGGGGCCCAGCAGAGTGTGTTCTAAGCACAGCCCTCAGGTAAGTAGGATGCCCTCCGTTTTGAGAGCCACTGCCACAGGCAGATTATTTAAACTCTCAGAACCTTTCACATCGATGTTTCTCTCTCTCTCTTCCTCTCTCTCCCTCCCACTCTATCCTAACAAAAAATGAAAAAATGTCTTCCGGTGATAAAAAATAAAAAAATGGCCCTGCCGGTTTGGCTCAGCGATTAGAGTGTCGGCCTGCGGTCCAGAGAGACCTGGGTTCGGTTCCCGTTAGGGGCATGTACCTCGGTTGCAGTTTGTCCCTGGCCCTGGTTGGTCGTGCGGGTGGCAGCCACTCGATGTGTCCCTTTCACGTTGATGTTTCTCTCTTTCTCTCTCTTCCTCTCTCCCTCCCACTCTACCTGAACAAAAAATGGAAAAAATGTCCTCGGGTGAGGATAAAAAAAAATAAAAATAAAAATAAAAATAAAAAAATGAACTCTCAGAACCTGAGTTGCCCTACCCAGAAAACAGAGATGACATCCTACCTCCCTATTGGTACTGGGACGATCAGAAGCCAGAACGCACAGCAGAGGTGCCAGATCACATTTACAGGAGCCCCACAGAGACTTGCCAGCTTACCTCTATTTCCCAGCAACTGGAAGTAACCTGAGCACTGATGCTTTGTATTCACCCTGCCCCGTTTTATGATTGGTGATTTAATGATTTATTTCCTTTCTAGTGTGTTTTTCTAGAATTTTACATTTAGTGATTTATTTTTTCATCTTTCTCTTTTGCAGATAAAGACTACTTCCTGATTGTGGTTCAGAATCCAACTGAATGAGCCACTCTCTTGGCTCCCCACGTCATTCCTTAATTCAGTGTCCCCAAGAATAATAGTGTTAATCATGTCAACCAATTGGCAGGTAGAAATCACCTTAGAGCTCATGTAGACCAATCCAGTGACCAAGGTGGGCTGCAGCTCCACCTCATCTCACCAAAGTCATCCCTCTGCTGGCCAGTTGCCCCTGAGTTCCCAGGAGGACCCTCTTTTTTCAAGTCCAGGTTTTGGAGCAAGAGCTTGTGAGAGTTCCACACCCTGCTTCCTTCTGACCTTCAGTTCACTTTGTTGCCCTTGGAGAAGGCTGTTTTTCTTGAACTAAAAATAATTGAAACATGCCCTGTTGTGTGTCTTTAAACACTAGGTGGAAAAGGCCTCTCTCTTTCTGCGTCATCACGTGGTCTGAAGGCTGAGCCCCAGTGCCACCTCAGCCTCCACAGCAGGCTGTGTCCATAGCTTGAGAGGCCTGCTACTTGATTGCACTTGTGGCCATGCTTGCTGAGCCTGGTTTATAATCAGTTCCCTGGTTTCCGGGTCTCTTGTCCTTAGCCATCCCTTTTATCAGTTACCACTCCCGCCAATGTTTGTTTTTTGTTTGTTTTAATTCTCATGCAAGGACATGCTCAGAGAGAGGAGAGGAAGGGGAGAGAGAGTGAGGGAATTGCCTTCTGTATGCTCCCCAACTGGGGATCAAACCAGCAACTTCGTGGATGCTCGGGACAGTACTCAACCAAATGAGCCACTCTGGCCAGTCTACCACCAATGTTTTAAGAGATTTTTTTCGGAGAAACATCTGTAACAAAAATTAATTAATAAAAATGAATAAATAAATAAAAGATTTTTTTTGCCTAGGCAGTTTGGCTCAGCGGTTAGAGCATCAGCCTGTGGTCCAGAGAGACCCGGGTTCGGTTCCCGCTAAGGGCACGTACCTTGGTTGCAGTTTGTCCCCGGCCCTGGATGGGTCGTGCGGGTGGCAGCCACTCGATGTGTCCCTTTCACGTCGATGTCACTCACTCTCTCTCTCTCTCTCTCTCTCTCTCTCCCCCCCTCCCTCCCTCCCTCCCTCCCACTCTATCTGAACAAGAAATGGGAAAAGGTCCTCGGGTAAGGATAAAAAAAAAAAAAAGGAAGTTGGAGTCTAGAGAATGATTTGCCCAAGGTCTTACAGCTGGGAGCATAGGTCTTTGATTCCAGAAGTTCTGCTCTTTCTTCACTGCCTTCCCAAGAAATCCTGGGTAAACATCCACCTTCCCTTAGACTTGTGCATAGAGGTCCCAGAAAGTGCCTGCTCCTCTGTGACCCTAGGCCACCCTTCATTCAGCAGCACTCTGGGATTTTTCCTCCAGAAACTACATGTATTTCATTTTTATTAGGTTTTTCTTTTTGTCTTTTGTTTCTTGTTAAAGAGGGAAAATATTTAAAACTGTTTGGTACAAACCTTGAAATTCCCCTTCATTGTCCTCCTTTCCCCATAAGTAACCTCATCTACAGTGTGAGTTCTTCCATCTAGCAAAATACTTTCCTAATTTCCCCGTGACGTTTCCTGAAACAATACCAGGGAAGTAAAACGTGTACCCTTGGGGCTCTAGGGGTGTCGTTTATAAGGGCTCGAAAAATTTCTTCAAAATCTCCTATTTTAGTGAAAGCATAGGAATTTTCCATTCTATAATTTATCTGTGTTTGTCTTAATTTAGAAATAAGCCTTACAGATAATTTTTCCCAAATTTTCAAGTAGAACATTCCCTGTATATGTGCTCTGTCCCTGTATACTCAGGAATACACCCTGAAGAGGGGGGTCGCAGGACTGGAGCAAAGTGACCCTGGATCCGCAATTATCCGCGATTCAGTTTTATTTACTTATTAATAATTTTTCTTTATTGATTTTAGGGAGAGAGAGAGAAAAACATTGATGAGAGAGAACATCAATTGGCCGCCTCCTGCATGCCCCCCACTGAGGATCAGGCCCACAACCCTGGCATGTTCCCTGACCGGGAATTGAACTGGCGACCTCTTGGTACATGGATCCACGCTCAGCCACTGAGCCACACCAGCCAGGCATCCGCGATTCAGTTTTTAAAAAGGTGTGGTGACCAGTATCTTCTCTTTGTTCTCAGAGGCTGTGGGTGGTTGGGATCCAAGTCTGAGGTTCCTGTGTCCTTCTGGCTTGAGTTTCTCCTAGAATAATGGGGGAAGAAGGTCTGATGGTGGGTAGGGAGGTCAGGTTTCTAGAGGAGAGAAAGGCCTCTGTCCCTTGGGGAGGAGGTAGTGTGGTTCCTGAGCAAGGATTTGGGGACCTGGCCTTCCTCTCTTCCCTTAGTCTCTCTCCCTCTTGTTTGCCTTAAAGTTCCCCATCCTAAAACTCCCTCAAGAAAAGTTTTGGCTTAGTCTGGCTTTGGGGGAAAACAGGTGGCTCGTGACCATAACGATGCTCTGTC
This sequence comes from Molossus molossus, assembly GCF_014108415.1. Taxonomy (NCBI): domain Eukaryota; kingdom Metazoa; phylum Chordata; class Mammalia; order Chiroptera; family Molossidae; genus Molossus; species Molossus molossus. The sequence continues at coordinate 20,990,878 of NW_023425399.1, read as the reverse complement.
TCCTAGCCCCTCAGGAATAGGATTTCGCACATGGGAAGCCGCCATGGATGCATTCCAGTTTCTCATGCTGCATGTAGAGGTGGACTCATCTTAAGACATAAAAACGCATGTTTTTAAAAGCCTAAATAATGGTATAACACATGCAAACATTCTATAGCATTTCCATAATTAAGAGGAGTTTGTGTGCAAGAATACAACATCTACCATAAACTGACTGCTGTCCTGGGTATGGAGGGATAGGCATGGCTTCTGAATTTCAGAAATATATATGCCTATAACAAGGGTGTTCCTGCTCCCAGTGTTATGAAAAATTTAACACAGAGTTGAAACAATTATATATTCTTAATTTTATTCTATAATTAACATTCTGTCATATCTATCACATACCTCTTCATTCTTTTTTTTTTTTTTTTAATCCTCACCTGAGGGTATTTTTCCATTTTTTGTACAGATAGAATGGGAGGGAGAGAGAGGAAGGGAGAGAGAGAGAGAAACATCGATGTGAAGGGACACATCAAGTGGCTGCCACCTGCACGACCAACCAGGGCCGGGGACAAACTGCAACTGAAGTACATGCCCTTAGCGGGAACCGAACCCGGGTCTCTCCGGACTGCAGGCCGACACTCTAACCGCTGAGCCAAACTGGCCAGGGCACATACCTCTTCATTCTTCTGTCCATCCCCCCCACTGTTTTTTGGTGCATTTCAAAGGACAGTTGCAGACAGTATACATTCCTAAACACATCAATGTCCATATCTTGAACTAGTTTACCTCATTTTTGGAAGGTGGGTAAATAAAGATTTACATATAATGAAATACACAAATCCTAAATGTACCACTTAAGTGACTGTGGACACCTGTCAACCCAATCCCCCCTTTCAAGATCACATCACCCCAGAAAGTTCTGCTGCTTCTCAGCCCATATCCACACCTCCCCAAATGAGCCCTGTTCTGATTCCCATCAGGCATGAATTTCACCCTCCAAGGTACAGCTCTTGGCTAGGGTCCAGGTAGAGGCCTGCAGTTGAGGGAAGGGGTTGTCTCGGAAAATGCAGCAGTTGCTCCCACCTCCATTCACCATTCACTTCCCACCACCACCACCTCAGCACTTGCCACTGTTTCTTGGAAAAATTTTTTTTTTAATGTTATTGTTGATTTTAGAGAGAGAGGAAGAGAGAAACATCCATAAGAGGTCAGCTGCCTCCTGCACGCTCCCTACTAGGGAGTGAGCCTGCAAACTGAGCATGTGCCCTAACTGGGAATCGAACCAGCAACTTGTCGGTGACGACACTCAACTACCTGAGCCACACTGGCCAGGGCTGTTCCTTGGAATTCGGATGTTCTTCTGTGAGCTGGTATCACCTTTTCTCCAAAAAGTGTGTTTTTAGAACACTAGGAATTGTAGGCTTTCTCCCCTTTCATATGTTTGACCTTCAGATCAGCTGTACTTTTGTGCACTTTTTCATTGAGAATCCTAAACCATCTTTCCATACCAAATTCAGGCTCTAGTGAAGTACCAGAGGGAAAAAACATGGAGATCTCATAAATTCGATCATTTGCAGCAGGTATAAATTAAGTTGCCAAACACATCAAATTGGTGAACGCATTTCAATGTCAATGAACTTTAGCTGATCACTCATTCAATTAAGAAGGAAAATAATATATTCAAAGTACTAGTCCTGTTATGTTAAACAAGCTCAATTGGATCAAAGACCAACTTTATCTTGGTCTCCCACTGTATAAACTTCAGTGGGGCTCGTTCTTCTGTCCCTGGATGGAATGTAGGAAAGTCCCAGGCTTCACCCATCTCTTTTGGATACCAAAGGCCCTCCCATCAGTAGATGATGTGTCCAGTCCAATGTAACAACAAAGCCTTTGAACTGCATTTGGAGATAAAGCCCACCCCTTCCCCAGCTTGGGCCTGCTGTCATCCTTGCCCCTCCCAGTGTGGGTAGAGGGAGGAAGCAGCAAGTGCTTGGCCTTGGCTTTGTTTCCCCACCTTGTACTGTCACCTCATCCCCTATTGCTAAGAGAGGAGGGAGATGGGGAGAGGAAAGTTCATACTTTACCAGTGCTGTTGTGACCTGGCTTCTGGTTCTCTGAGCCTGGTGTGTGTTTAAAGCTGAAACCTGTGCTTCTGGTATATCTTTCATGAGCTTTCAAAGGCCTGCCCTTTGTCCCCCAACTCCATCCACTTCTCTTGTCTTACTACCTTCCATTCCCTTACTTTGGATGATGTAGTCTCTTTGGCTGGCTCCGTATAACTTTTCTTTTGTCCCTTGGTTCAGAGTCTCCCTCTGTGGACTCACAGTGAAGCAGAATCACCCACCCACCACCTCTTTCCATGGGTGGTGGGAGTCATAACACATCACCAGCTTCTGAAAATTGTTGTCTAACTTCCAGCTGTTTCTTAGGCTAACGATCAGGCAGAAATCTGAACTCACTTTGGGCCACCTTCTTAGTCCTGCGTTGGTCCTGCTCCTTTCCTTGATACACAGCAACTATGGCCTTGGGGTTACAGCAGAAACTGAGATGAAAATAATTAAACATCCTAGTACACAAGAAATATGTTAAAGGCTGCCTAAAAGGTGAGATGAAATAGGGAATTTCATAATTTTAACTTTCTGAGTTTTAAATACATTTTAACATGCAAGACTATTGTTTGACTTCCAGGTATTAGGTTTTCAGATATATTTAGGGAAAACATGAACAAAAGTAGATTGCTGGTAAGTTGTTCTTATTTTACAACTTTCTGTTACAAAATAGTGCTTTATTCATTTATTCATTCAGCAGTTATTTAGTGAATGCACCAGGCCTTAGTCTAAACATGAAGGAGATGATGACAAGTGCTTATTCCTAGTGGAGATGAGACAGCCAATTAAAAAAAACTATGCTTGGGACCCATCCTAGCCCAATTAAATTATATTCCCTGAGAGTAATCCTTGGGCAGTATTAGTTTAAAAGAGCTACCCAGGTTTTTATGATGACATGCAACTCAGGTTGAGAACTGGCATAGCACCTTCTATGCCATGGTTAAGAGTAGAAGAGGCTATAACAAAAATATTCAGAGATAAGGAAGAACTCTTGAAAGATAAAAAATATGAAGGGATTCAACAGAAGAGTTGCTAGATGAAATTGAGAAAATATCAAAAATGTGGAAGAGAAAGTGTAAGAAAATTTAAAGGATCAGTCTAGTATATTCAACATCTGATTAACAGGAGTCCCAGAAAGGGAAAACAGAGGGTAGAAATTTTCAGCAACACACTATAAGAAAAATTTCCAGAACTAAGGACATAACTTTCCAGATTAAAAGATCTGAGTGTCCAAAGCAATGCATTTTAACCCACGCCAGGCCCCATCATCATGAAACCTCAGAACACTGTGGACAGACACAATCCAGAGAGGAGAAAAACAGTACAAAGGAATAGACATTACAAAAGTGTTCGGCATCCCAAACAGCATCACTAGAAATGAAGAGAGTGGATCAATGCCCTCCAAAGCCTGATTTTAAAAATGTATTTACAACCTAGTATTTTATACCCAGCTAAACTATTACTCAAGTGTAAGAATAGGATAAATATTTTCTGACATATGAAGTCATTTGTATTTATCTGCCATGCACCATTTTTCAGAAAGCTGAAGACTATATGTCAAAGTGAGGGCGTAAAACAATTAAAGTAAGACATGGGATCCAGGCAGTTTGAGAATCCAACAAAACAAAGAGACAAAAGGGATAACTCAGGATGGTGGTGAAGGCACTGGGCACTAAACCTAGAGAGTCATGAATAAAGTAGGAGGGTGATTCTAAGATGAAAACAAAACCAACAGATTGCTCGATGTATTTGAATGTATTTAGAGGGGATTTTTTTTAGCTCTGCAAGGAATTTAGGGATAATTTAGTATTGGGACATGGAAAGAAAATAAGAAATGGAAAATTGCCTGACTGGTGTGGCTTAGTGGAATGAGCATCGGGACCCATGGACTGGGAAGTCCCAGTTGGATTCCCAGTCAGTGCACATGCCTGGGTTGCGGGCTCAGTCCCCAATGGGGTGTGTGCAGGAGGCAGCCGATCGATGTTTCTCTTTCACATCGACGTTTGTAATTCTCCCTTCCTCTCTCTCTAAACAAAAATCAATAGGAACATATTTAAAAGAAAAAACAAATGAAAACTTAAGCCAAAACTCCAGAAAACAAGACAAAAAAATTGTACAATAAAAAAAATCCAGGGCATATCATGTGGCTCAGCTGTGAATAATAGCTGTGTAGGCAAAACACTACAAACCCTGAGTGGTGCCATAACTTCTGGGGGAAGGAAAGGGTGAGGAGAGGCCACAGGTCAAATCCCCTTCCATGGTAAAAGCTAAAGAAAAAGGTGGAAAACCATGATGCTTAGAAACATGAACATAAATATCAGAAGGCACAGCTATAGGTATTTAAATTGCTACTTGACTTTTTTTGTACTATAAGTATTATTTGGATACAAATTAAATTTTAAAAGTTTGCGATAATTTACTTTTTTTTAATTACTGATTTTTGGAGAGAGAGAGAAGAAGGGGTAGGGAGAGAGAGAAGCATCGATTTGTTGTTCCATTTAATTATGCATTCATTGGTTGATTCTTGTATGTGCCCTGACCAGGGATTGAACCCGAAACCTTGATGTATCAGGACGATGCTCCAACCAACTGAGCTAATTGGTCAGGGCCAAAGTTTGCAATAATTTCAAGCTATGCTTATAATCTAGGTGCTTCCAGCACTGTTCCAATGAAATAACGGAAAAAATGAGAATTTTCTAGAACTCCATGGGGAATCTGGAGGGGTAGAACTGAGGGAACCCATTGTAGGCATGAACTATCTTTGAAATCTGTCTTTAAAACTGTACACATATTTTGAATTCTGGTGGCTCTGTGGAGAATGTAGGAGCCCAGTTAGGTGAGCCCTGATGGTGGCTTGGACCACAGGGGTAACTTAGGGAAATTGGCGGCAGGGGGGTGGGGTGGGGAGGGAGTTCTCAAGGAGACAGCATCAAGACTTGCTGATGGGTTTTGAATATGAGAGTGATGAAATGAAACCTCAAGATGCTCCTAGGTGCTTGCTTCAGCAACCAGGTGCTGCCACTTACTGAGATGAGGATGATGGGGGACCAAGTTTCGAGGGGATCAACAATTTTAATGACCTGCCTAATTTGAGCCTATTAGACATCAATGTGTCTAATTAGAAGATATGTGAAAGACTGTTGTACACCCATTTCTGCAAGTCTGTGCATAGAGATTTGGAGCCATAAGCCTATGATTAAAGCCAAGGGGGCTTAAATGGATTTACCAGAATGAAAGGGAATGAGGAGAGGAAGTGTGAAGGCGTCACTTGGGACACTCACCTCTGGACGTCTGCTCAAGGAGCAAGAGCCAGCAGAGAACCAGGAGGGAGGCCAAGAGAGTCCATTGAAACAAAAACTATTTTAATTAGGATTCAATTCAGTTGCACAAAATCAAAACAACTGTGGCTTAAACAAGATAAAAGTATTTAGTCAGCAGTCTACGGTTGGAATGGTGACCTACAAAGTCATCACAGGCCCAGGCTCCTATCATCTTTGGTTCCACCAGCCCTAGGGTATAGCCCTTGTCCCTGTGAGTCAAAATAGCTGCTGGAGCCCCAGCCATCATATTCAAGGTCCAGGCAGCACTACCCAGGTAGTACGGTTAGTTAGAACATTGACTCAATAGGCCAAGACTGCAAATTTGATCCCGTCAGGGTGCATACAAGAGTCAGAGTCAACCAATGAATGCATGAATAAGTGGAACAACAAATTGATGATCTCTCTTTCTCCAATCAATAAAAATTTAAAAGTTCCAGGCAGCTAATGGAGGATGTACCCTTTCCCTTTAAGGAGATTTCCCAGAAGTCCCACCCAGCACTGGACACTTCAGTGTCTCTCTTGGCCGAGCAGGCTACTTGAGGGGGTGCAGCAGGAGGACCGGTGGCCCAGAAGCCAGGCCAGAGTGTTCGCAGGCTTGTTGGTGATAGAGAACTAGCCCAGGTAGTGACCATTCATCTTGGGCTTAATTTACACCTGGTTGAAGATATTGCTATTATAGACACCCAACTTGCCCCACAACACTTGTTTTATTGAAAGTTTCATCATCGTGCCCCTCTTAACTGCAGTGGAAACTGGAAGATCATGCTGGGTGCATGGCTGCCTAAAGAGATATTCAGGGTTCTCTTTGAAAGGGAAATGGGACAGTAGTTGCTGGGGTACCAGTTAGTCTCCACCATAGAAACCAAGAGAAGAATTTCTTTTTTTTTTTTACCCTCACCCAAGGACATTTTTCCATTTTTTGTTCAGATAAAGTGGGAGGGAGAGAGAGGAAGAGAGAGAGAAACATCGACGTGAAAAGGACATATCGAGTGGCCGCCACCTGAACGACCAACCAGGGCCGGAGACAAACTGCAACCAAAGTACGTGCCCTTAGGGGGAACCGAACCCCAGTCTCTCTGGACCGCAGGCCAATGCTCTAACTGCTGAGCCAAAACGGCCAGTGTGAGAAAAAAGAATTTCAAGGAGAAAGCAATCATAGGAGTAGGCCAGGAAGGGGGCAGGTGGAGAGGGTGTGAGTTACCAGAACATGTTTGTTTGCTGCTGGGAGATGCTGTGGGGCCTCTTGGAGGAGCAAAGCCAGTGAGGAAAGGAGAAAGGAGGGCACCAGGCGCAGGGTAAGGGTTGGCCTGCGGCTAGAACAGAGCTGGCTATTGTACTGCAGCCTGAGGGAATGCAGGACCAGGGCACAGGACCGGCAAGGTCTGAGGTGCTGGGGCTGTAAGGGGAGGATTCAGACTTCCTGGGAAAGGTCAGGATGGCTGGGCAGGTGAGTGTCGTTGCAGTCAACATGTTTGCATCATTTGCAGCCACAGGTGCAGCCGTGTCCCAAGCACACAGCTGGCTTTAACCAGGACTGGGATTTTGCCAGGTTAATTCAGCAAAAGAATGAGGGAGTTAAGCACTTTGGGATTTATGGTGATGGGCTGTGGAATCTGTGCTGGGCAAGAAGGAAGTAGGGACAGGTAAAGAAGCAGTTGATAGTGAGAGGGTGGAAGCAGAAATATTGTCTTGAAGGCTGGTGGTCAGGGGACCCGTGGAGAGGTGCATTGGTAAGGTGTGGTCTAGGCTGAGACTAGGAAAGTGTGAGGCCAAGGTCAAGTGAAGCAGGTTTGGGGGACAGCTGACACAGGGGAGTGACAGCAGAGAGGGCAGGGGACAGATAAATTGAGAGTGACTTGGGGTAAATGTCAGAAGCCTGACGGGCAGGGGTTAAGTCCAGCTGAGGCCTGGGTCAGGCTGGAGCGATGGGATGTGAGTGCAGGTGGGAATTAGCTGGAGGTGCAGATATTAGGGAAGATGGTGGCTCTGTTTGGATGTGTTGTGTTTGAGATACCTACGCCTCTGAGTCAACTTTTGTTCAGGAGCTGGACCCAAACCTGAGATCCAGAGGGACAGTCAGGGGCTGGAGATGGGGATTTGGGAATCACTGTCATGGAGTCACTGATGGGCGTGAACGTGGGCTTGACCCAGGACGACATGAGCGGGGTGAGGAGAGCTGAGCTGAGGGCCATGATAGGAGGAGAATGCTGAGGTGCAGCCATCGGCTGGAAAGGCCAAGGGGAGGTGACCTCTCCAGGTGACTGGCCAGCTCTGAGGGTCAGTATCTGGGGAGGGCAGAGGCTGAGGACAGAGGAGAAGGGGAAGAGGGTGGTAACCCTGCCCATCATTCAAGGAGGTGGGTTGAGAACTGAGCACTCCCCTGGCTAGAGAGAGGAGGGGACAGAGGGCCTGAGATCCAAAGGGAAGAAAGGCCTGGTCCAAGACCCCAGTGGGAAGTGGGGTTGGTGGTCATGGCCTCCATTTCCCAATGAAGTCAGAGAGCTTCAGGAGTGAGGTGGGACACCCCACACTAGTGAGTGGCTTGGGACCCCTGGGTGGGTTTCAATCCCTCCAGTCTTTGGAAAATTTCTCTTAGTCTATCAATAGGAACAATCAATCCTTAAATCTGAGCTCATGACCCTGACTCAGACCTCATTCCTCCTGGGCCCTCCCAATTCCAGGCCCATTTTACGAGTGAGTCCATTTCATTAAATAAGATACCCCAGCACTGTGGTGCTAAAGTTGGTCCATCTGATTCCAGGCCATGTTTCCCCAGGACTCTGTGCCCTCCTGGTCACTCACTAATCCTTGACTTCGAAGGTAGGTTCTGTTTCTGTCTCCATTTTACAGATGAAACCAGTAAGGCTCTGGGGGGAAAGAATTTGTTAAAAGTTGCCCTGGCTGGTTTTCCCTGGCTGGTTTGGTTCAGCGGTTAGAGCGTCGGCCTGCGGTCCAGAGAGACCTGGGTTGGGTTCCCACTAGGGGCACGTACCTCGGTTGCAGTTTGTCCCCGGCCCTGGTTGGGTTGTGCCACTCGATGTGTCCCTTCCATGTCGATGCTTCTCTCTTTTTCTCTTCCTCTCTCTCCCCTACTCTATCTGAACAAAAAATGGAAAAATGTCCTCAGGTCAGGATAAAAAAAAAAAGAAGTGGCCTACTGATGTCTGCAACAACATGGACCTCAAAAACTTCATGTTGAGGTGAAGAAGCCAGACACAAAAGAATACATACTGTACAATTCCATTTTTATAAAATTCTGGGCCAGATCAGACTAATCTATAGTGAAAAACTGAGGACGGTGGTTGCCTCTGAAAGTGGGGGTGGAGATGGGCTGGAGCAAGAGGGAACTTTCTAAAGAGGTGATGATCATGTTCTGTATTTCATAGGGATTTGGATTACACAGGTCAAAGTTCAATCAAATACACACTTAGAATCTGTGTGTTTAATTCTATGTAAATTTTATCCTCCCAAAGGGGGGAAAAAATAAAAAAACAAATATTGATATGAATGTGAAGGATTTAAAATTAAGTGAACTGATAACTGCAACTTACTGTATTTTCCCTTTTTAAAAAATTGAAAGAAATTGACATAACGTTGTATTGGTTTAGGTATACAACATAAAATAATTCAATATTTGTATATATTGCAAAATGATTCTCACAATAAGTCTAGTTGACATCCATCACCATTTATAGTCACAAAAATTTTTATTCTTGTGATGAGAACTTGAACATCTATTCTTTTGGTAACTTTCAAATATACACTATTTTATTTATTTATTTTATTTTTCAGAGAGACAGGGAGGGAGAGATAGAAACATTGATATGAGAGAGACTGCAACCCGGGCATGTGCCCTGACCAGGAATCAAACCAAGACCTCTCTGTCCATGGGACCATGCTCAATCCACTGAGCCACACCCGCCAGGCTACACTACAGTACTTTTTAAATTTTTTATTCCTACAATATTTCTAACCATAATCACCATGCTGTTTGTGTTGTTGCCTGTGCATTATATCCCATGACTTAGTTATTTGATAACAGAAAGTCTGTACCTTTTGATCCCCTTCACCCATTCCCTCTCCCATCTCCTCCCCCTGCCTTTGGTGACCACCAATCTGTTCTCTGTATCTATGAGGTTGGATTTATTTGTTTTAGACTCCACATATAAGTGAGATCATGGTCTATTCATGTTGCAATGCCAAGATTTCTTTCACTTTTATAGCTTGATAATATTCCATATTATATATATATATAACTTTTTTTTTCTTTATTGACTTCAGAGAGAGAGGGAGAGAGATAGATAGAAACATTGACGATAGAGAACATCGATTGGCCCCCTCCTGCATGCCCCCAACTGGGGATCAGGCCCACAACCTGGGCATGTGCCCTGACTGGGAATCTAACTGGTGACCTCTTGGTACAGGGTTGACATTCAACCACTGAGCCACACTGGGTGAGCTATCTCATATTTCTTTTTTTTTTTTTTTATCCTCACCCGAGGACATTTTTCCATTTTTTGTTCAGGTAGAGTGGGAGGGAGAGAGAGGAACAGCGAGAGAGAGAGAAACATCGATGTGAAAGGGACACATCGAGTGGCTGCCACCCGCACGACCAACCAGGGCCGGGGACAAACTGCAACCGAGGTACGCGCCCTTAGCGGGAACCGAACCCGGGTCTCTCAGGACCGCAGGCCGACACTCTAACCGCTGAGCCAAACCGGCCAGGGCTATCTCACATTTCTTTATCCATTCATCTATTGATGAACACTTAGGTTGCTTCCAAGTCTTGGCTAATGTGAATAATGCTGCAATGAACGTGGTGGGGGTGCATAGATTGTTTTGAGATAGTGATTTAATTTCCTCTGGATAAATACCCAGAAGTAGAATTACTGGATCATATGGTAGTTCTATTTTTAATTTTTTGAGGAACCTTCATACTGTTTTCCATAGTGAAAATTTATATTCCCAACAATAGTGCACAAGGGTTCCCTTTTCTCTATATACTCAACTACACCAGTTATTTTTCATCTGGTTGATAATAGCCATTCTAACTGGTATGAGGTGACATCTCATGGTTTTGATTTGCATTTCCCTGCTGATTAGTGACGTTGAACACCTTTTCATGTCCCTGCTGGCCATCCGTATATCTTTGGGAAAACGTTCAGATCCTTTGCCCATTTAAAAAATTAGCCCTGGCCGGTTTGGCTCAGCGGTTGGAGTGTCGGCCTGCGGTCCAGAGAGACCCAGGTTCGGTTCCCACTAAGGGCATGTGCCTCGGTTGCAGTTTGTCCCCGGCCTTGGTTGGTCCTGTGGGTGGCGGCCACTCAATGTGTCTCTTTCACGTGGATGTTTTTCTCTCTCTCCCTCCCTCCCTTCCTTCCTCCCTCTCTCTCCCTCCCACTCTATCTGAGCAAAAAATGGAAATGTGTCCTCGAGTGAGGATTAAGAAAAAAAAAAATTGGATTTTTGGGTTTTTGCTATTGAGTTGTATGAGTTCTTTTTTTTTTTTTTTTTATCCTCACCTGAGGACATTTTTCCACCTTTTGTACAGATAGAGTGGGAGGGAGAGAGAGAGAGAGAGAGAAACATCGACGTGAAAGGGACACATCGAGTGGCTGCCACCCGCACGACCAACCAGGGCCGGGGACAAACTGCAACCGAAGTACGTGCCCTTAGCGGGAACCGAACCCGGGTCTCTCCGTACCGCAGGCCGACGTTCTAACCGCTGAGCCAAACCAGCCAGGGCGAGTTGTATGAGTTCTTTATGTAGTTTGGATATTAACCCTTTATGGTATATATGATTTGCTAATATTTTCTCCTATTCAGTATGTTGTCTTTTCATTTCATTTGTTTCCTTTGCTATGCAGAAGCTTCTTAGTTTGATGTAGTCCCACTTGTTTAGTTTTTCTTTTGTTGACTTTGCTTTTGGTGTCAAATAAAAACAACAACAACATAGTAAGACTGATGTCAAGGAGCTTACCACCCTCTATGTTTTCTTCTGGGAGTTTCATGGTTTCAGGTTTTACAGTCAAGTCTTGAATCTATTTTGAGTTGATTTTTTGTGTATGGTGTAAGGTAGTGATCCAATTTCATTCTTTTACATGTGGCTGTCCAGTTTTCCTATCACCATTTACTGAAGAAATTGTCCTTAATCCATTGTGTATTCTTGGCTCCTTCGTCATAAATTAATTGACTATATAGGTATGGGTTTGTTTTTGGGCTCTATTCTGTTACACTGATCTATATGTTTGTTTTTATGCCAGTATCATGTTTTGATCACTAGTTTTGTAATATAGTTTGACATCAGGAAGCATGATGCCTCTAGCTTTGTTCTTCTTTCTCAAGACTGCTCTGGATATTTGGGATCTTTTGTGGTTCTACACAAAATGTCGATGTGTTTGTTCTGTTTATGTGAAAAACGTCATTGGAATTTTAATAGGGGTTGCATTGAATCTGCAGCTTGCTTTGGATAGTATGGACATTTTAACAATATTCTTCCATTCCATGAGCACAGAATATCTGTTTGTTTTTATCTTCTTTAGTTTCTTTCATTAACATCTTATAGTTTTTAGTGTACAGATCTTTCACCTACTTTGTTAAATTTATTCCTAGGTACTTTATCTTTTCAATGCAATTTTAAATGGAATTGTTTTCTTAACTTTTCTGATAATTTGTTATTAGTGTATAGAAATGCAACAGCCAGCCAGTGTGGCTGTTGGTTGAGCGTTGGCCCATGCACCAGGAGGTCACTGGTTTGATTCCAGTCAGGGCACATACCCAGGTTGTGGGCCAAATCTGCTTCCAAATCTGCTCCTGTGGACTTGTGCAGGAGGCAGCCAATCAATGTTTCTATCTCTCTCTCTCTGAAATCAGTAAAAATGTATTGAAAGAAAGGAAGGAAAGGAGAGGGGGAGAGGGACAGGGAAAAGGGGAGGGGGAGGGAGAGAGAGAGAGAGAGAGAGAGAGAGAGAGAGAGAAAGAGAGGAAATATCGCAATATCCCTGGCCAATTTGGCTCAGCGGTTAGAGCAAATGGAGCAAGTATTAAGTATAGAATGTAACTAGTGGGTATATGGGTAGTTATTGAACAACAATTTCAATTGTTCTGTATGCTTGAACATGTTCATAATAAAACGCCTAAACAAATTATTTAGCCTATTAGAAGATGATAACTGCTCTCGCAAAAAGTAAAGCAAGGTACTGGAGAGGACTAGGGAGTAACTGGGAGGGGGCTGAAATATTAAGATCATTAGGAAGGCCTCTGCGAGGAGACCTTGAGAATGAGAGTGTGAGCCACCAGAGATCTTGGGGGAGAATGTTCCAGGCACAGGGAATAATTTACAGGAAGATCCTGGGGCACAAGCAGGTTCCTGAAATAATGAAGAGGCCAATACAGCTGATTTTATTGATTTTAGAGAGAGAGGAAGGGAGAGGGAGAGAGAGACAAACATCGATGAGAGAGAACATTGATTGGTTGCCTCCTGCATGACCCCCACTGGGGATCAGGTCCACAACCAGAGCATGTGCCCTGACCAAGAATCAAACCAGCAACCTCTTGGTGCATGGGTAGACACTCAATCACTGAGCCACACCAGCCGGGCAAAGATATTTTCAATGTAGAACCGATAGGATTTGGTCATGGATTGGATGGTAGGGGTCGGGCGTGAGGGAAAGAAAAGGAGTCAAAGATGACAGATGGGGACAGGGAAGATTACAACTGGAGCACATGTTAGGGGAAGATCATGGGTTCATTTGAGGGAGGTCATGTTTGTGATGTTTGCTAGATTTTCAAGTAGAGACAAGGAGTAGCCCAGACCTTTGCAGTCAGAGGAGGTGGCGAAGAGGAAGAAGCAGGGAGGAGAGTCTAGAAGACTGGATGAGCAACCTGGCTCACACTGGTTGCCCTTCCCTGGTGATTCCCTGAGGCCCTGCCCCATCCAGCTTTCAGGCCCACCTAAACTGTTGCCAGTTGCTTAACCATAGGATTGGCCTGTCTTGGATCCTGCTTCAGGTTTTCCTAAATTCTTTCAAACAAGCAGCATCTGGTCTCAAATAGCCCCATACCTCTCGTTAAGTAATACACAGAAACAAACACAGGGAGGCAGCCAAAATGAGGAGACAAAGAAACAGTCCCAAATGAAAGAACATAAAAAATCTCCAGGAAAAGAAGTGAAATGGAGATAAGCAACCTAACAGATGCTGAGTTCAAAATACTGCTTATAAGGATGCTCAGTGAACTTAGTGAGCACCTCAGCAAACTTAGTGAGGGCCTCAAGAGCATAAAAAAGGACCAGTCAGACAGCAAATTGGACTTCCGGTCAAGATGGCGGCATAGGTAAACGCGGTATCGTGTCCTCCCACAACCACATCAAAATTACAACTAAACTACAGAACCACCATCATTCAAAACCGCCTGAAATCAAGCTGAATGGAAATTCTACAACTACAAAATTAAAGAAGCAGCTGCATCGAGACTGAGACAGAGGAAAGGAGGAGAGAGAGATAGAAACATCAATGAGAGACAACATTGATTGGCAGCCGCCTGCATGCCCTCATTGGGGATTGGACCCACAACCTGGGCATGTGCCCTGACTGGGAATCGAACTGGTGACCTCTTGGTGCATGGGTCGATGCTCAACCACTGAGCCACACTGGCCGGGCTATTCTGTTTGCTTCTAAAATGTTACAAACTTTGGGGAAAAAAAAAAAAGGACCAGTCAGAAATGAAGGAGGCACTAACTGAAATAAAGAATAATTTACACAGATTCAATAGTAGAGTAAGTAAAGCCAAGAAGCAAACCATCGATATGGAATATAAGAAAGCAAAAAACACACAATCAGAACAGCAAAAAGAAAAAAGAATCCAAAACAATGAGGATAATGTAAGGAGCTTCTGGGACAACTTCAAGCGTGCCAACATTCGCATCTTGAAGGAGAAGAGAGAGAACAAGAAATTGAAAACCTGTTTGAAACAATAATGGCAGAAAACTTCCCTAACTTAGTGAAGGAAACAGACATACAAGTCCAGGAAGAACAGAGAGTCCCAAACAAGATGAACCCCAAGAGGCCCACACCAAGACACATCATCATCAAAATGCAAAAGGTTCAAGACAAAGAGAGAATCTTTTTTTTTTAATCCTCACCCGAGGACATTTTTGCATTTTTTGTTCAGACAGAGCGGGAGGGAGAGAGAGGAAGAGAGAGAGAGAGAAACATCGATGTGAAGGGACACATCGAGTGGTTGTCACCCGCACGACCAACCAGGGCCGGGGACAAACTGCAACCGAGGTACGTGCCCTTAGCGGGAACCGAACCCGGGTCTCTCTGTACTGCAGGCCGACGCTCTAACCGCTGAGCCAAACCGGCCAGGGCCAAAGAGAGAATCTTTTTTTTTTTTTTTTTTTTTTTATCCTCACCTGAGGACATTTTTCCATTTTTTGTACAGATAGAGTGGGAGGGAGAGAGAGGAAGAGAGAGAGAGAGAAACATCGATGCGAAAGGGACACATCGAGTGGCTGCCACCCGCACAACCAACCAGGGCTAGGGACAAACTGCAACCGAGGTACATGCCCTTAGCGGGAACCGAACCCGGGTCTCTCTGGACCGCAGGCGGACGCTCTAACTGCTGAGCCAAACCGGCCAGGGCCCAAAGAGAGAATCTTAAAAGCAGCAAGAGAAAAGCAGTTAGTTACCTACAAGGGAGTTCCCATAAGGCTGTCCGCTGATTTCTTTTTTTTATTTATTTTTATTTATTTTTATTTTTTTTTATCCTCACCCGAGGACATTTTTCCATTTTTTGTACAGATAGAGTGGGAGGGAGAGAGAGGAAGGGAGAGAGAGAAACATCGACATGAAGGGACACATCGAGTGGCTGCCACCCGCACGACCAACCAGGGCCGGGGACAAACTGCAACCGAAGTACGCGCCCTCAGCGGGAACCGAACCCGGGTCTCTCTGTACCGCAGGCCGATGCTCTAACCGCTGAGCCAAACCAGCCAGGGCCAAAGAGAGAATCTTAAAAGCAGCAAGAGAAAAGCAGTTATTTATCTACAAGGGAGTTCCCATAAGGCTGTCCGCTGATTTCTTAAAAGAAACTTTGTAGGCCAGAAGGGAGTGCCAAGAAATATTCAGAGTGATGAAAAGCAAGAACCTACAACCAAGATTACTCTGTCCTGCAAAGCTATCATTTAGAATCGATGGCCATATAAAGACTTTCCCAGACAAGAAAAAGATAAAGGAGTTCATCACCATCAAACCATTATTATATGAAATGATGAAGAGTCTTTTTGAAGAAAAAGATAAAATATATGAACAAACAAAATGGCAATGAATACATATCTATTGAGAATGGAATCTACAAACAAAATGAACAGGCAGAACAGAAACATTCTCATAGATACAGAGAACATTTTGTTGGTTGCCAGATGAGAGGCGGGTTGGGGGAATGGGTGAAAAAGGTGAGGGGATTAAGAACTACAAATTCATTGCTAGACTGACAAACCTCAAAGGGAAAGGGGTTGGGGGGTAGGAAGAAATAAACCAAAGAACTTATATGCATAACCAATGGACATAGACAATAGTGTGGGAAAAGGTGTGAGGGGGGCGGGAGTGGGAAGGAGGGGGTCAATGGGGTAAAAATGAGGAACATCTGTACTACATTCAACAATAAAGATTAAGAAAAAAATGTCCTCGAGTGGGGATAAAAGAAAAATAGTATTAAAATCTTCTCTATATATTTTTGGCTATTTGGTTTATCAGTTACAGAAAGAAGTCTTAAATCTCCTACCATGCTGGAGGATTTGGCAAATTTTCCTTGTACCCGGTCACTTTGCTTTATACGTTTTTCAATCCCTTTTAAACCTCTAACATACAAGTTCAAAATTGTTACATATTTCTTGATAATTGCTCTTTTCATCATTTGTGTGACCCTCTTTTTTTTTTAATCCTCACCCGAGGACATTTTTCCATTTTTTGTTTAGGTAGAGTGGGAGGGAGAGAGAGGAAGAGAAAGAGAAACATCCATGTGAAAGGGACACATCGAGTGGCTGCCACCCGCACGACCAACCAGGGCCCGGGACAAACTACAACCAAAGTATGTGCCCTTAGCGGGAACCAAACCCGGGTCTCTCTGGACTGCAGGCCGATGCTTTAACTGCTGAGCCAAACCGGCCAGGGCTATGTGACCCTCTTTATCCCTAATAATAACTTTTGCCGTAAAGCCTATTTTCTCTCTTTTTCCTATAGATAGTATTTTTGGTTAGTTTTTCTCAAACATACCTTTTTTCCCTATTTTTACTTTTGGTGCCTTAAGGTCTTAAATGTCCTGATAAATAGCACAGAGCTGCATTTTAGTTTTTCTTGGCCAATCTGATTATGTTTTAATAGATGAATGTAAAACATTTCCTACCATTCTTTTTACTTTGCTTCCTTTTTCTTCTTTTCTGCCCTCTATTATATTTTAATGCCCTTTACTTTTTCTCTTTTCTGTATTAGAAGTCAGTTTATATTTCTAGTCTTTTAGTGATTCCTCTTAAGTATCTGAAATACATGCTTGACTGTACAAAGCTGGACAATTATCTTTATCCTCTTCCTCCTCTCAAATAAATCAAGCTTCTTAGAACACCTGACTTCTGATCACCCTCCCCAGTCTTACCTGTGTTCCATGCTTCTTGTTTTGCACTCCACAAATTAATCACCACTATTCATGTCCCAATTAAGTGCTTATTTGGATGACGTACATGTTTACTAGTTTAGTTGCTCACCATTTTCCCATCTAATTTCTTATCTTTAGAGTTTTTCAAATTCACTACAACGTGCCTAGATGTTATTTTCCTTTATCCTGCTATGGATTTTATGTGAGGATACTGGTCTTTAATTTTGGATACTCTTCTTAAGGAACTGCCCCTACCATATTTTCTTTTCTCTCCTTCTGGAGTTCTAATTAGACTTGTGAATTCTCACTTTACCTTTCCAGCCACTTCCTTTTATATATTTCATTGCTTTGTTTCTCTACTTAATTGTTTCTGATTATTCTCCAGTTCAGAGATTCTCTTCTGGTGTGTCCACTCTGCTTTTTTGCCTCATCCTTTGAGACTTGAATATCAAAGCTCTATTTTCAATTCTAGGAATTTCTTTTAACACTATGTTCCTTTTTGGTGACTTGCTCTGTCATGTTTTAATCTCGCCCACCTCTTTTGCCTTTTCTAACCCTAAGCCGTGAGGAGGACTTTTTGGCTCCCTGTCATCCTCAGCACCTCATAAAGTCCCTGGAACTAACACACTGAGAGTGCGCTGTCAGACGGCAGTGACAGGAGGAGAGGATGCTGAGCAGCAGCCTGGCCCGCGATTTCCCTGCCGCCAAACCTGCAAGCTGAGTCTGCTCCCTGGAGGGCCTCTTGGCTTTCCAGTCTCTGCTCAGCCAGGGCCTGGGGCACAGGGTCTGCGCAGACCATGACGTCACGGGACTGTGACGCGTCCTGGGAGCCACCCCCCTTCCTGGTGCGGGACGGGAATCCAGGTTCTCTGCGCCCTGACGTCAGGGTCCGGGCGGGCGGATTTTGCGTCGGCCCAATGGGAGCAGAGCGCCGGCCTCCCCTTTAAGGAATGTTGTGACCTGACGTCACCGGAGCGAGTTACCTCCCTGAGCCTCTGCTGCTGGGCTCAGCGTGAGCCCCAGAGCCCTTGAGCGTGAGGTGCGGCGCCCCCGGAGTCCCTGTACCGCAGCCACATCCCCGCCCCGAAGCCCCGGCCTGCGCGCCCCGCCGGGCCCGCGAGATGCCCTCCGACCGGCCTTTCAAGCAGCGGCGGAGCTTTGGTGAGCGATCTGCCAGTGTAGGGTTTGGGGGTGGGGGCGCGACCGACCTACCGCCGCGGGTGACGTCAGCCCTGTGACGTCAGGTTCTAGCCGACCCCGGGCTGGGAGGCAGGTTCAGGCCTGGGCCGGGACCTCCCAACCCTGTCCTGTGGCCAGGCCTGTCAGCCGGCTCCCGGGGGCGGGGGCTTTGGGGAGGTGGGGCCGGGCCGCCCCTCGGGACAGGCGGGGCAAACCGCGGGAAGGACCTAGGGCCAACCTCACCGCCTGACCTTCGGCAGCCGACCGCTGTAAGGAGGTGCAGCAAATCCGCGACCAGCACCCTAGCAAGATCCCGGTGAGTCTCGCCTGAGTCTCCCCGGCTCCCTGCCATCCGCACCCGGCCCCAGGCCCCGCCCCAGGCTCTCATGTCCCCGCCCCACCCTACCCTGTTCCCAGGTGATCATCGAGCGCTACAAGGGTGAGAAGCAGCTGCCAGTCCTGGACAAGACCAAATTCCTGGTCCCGGACCATGTCAACATGAGCGAGTTGGTCAAGATAATCCGGTGTGTGGGCAGCAGCCTTCAGAGGGGGACTTCGGGTCCTGTTGGAGTTGGGCAGAGGGCCAGGTGCTTCAAAGAAGGGGGCGGGGCATAGGATGAGGCTTTGGGTCCCTACACTGGCGAGGTTGGGAAAGTTCAAGGTCAGAGCTGTAGTCAGGTCAGAGGTGAGACTCTAGAAGGCTGGGATGGGTGTGAAGCGGAGACAGGGTATCATTTTGGGGAGGGAGTCGGGGCTACAGCCGCCCAGTAGCCGGCCCCTCACTGTCGGCATGCACTCCTGTCCACCTCAGGCGCCGCCTGCAGCTGAACCCCACGCAGGCTTTCTTCCTGCTGGTGAACCAGCACAGCATGGTGAGCGTGTCCACGCCCATCGCGGACATCTATGAGCAGGAGAAAGATGACGATGGCTTCCTCTACATGGTCTACGCCTCCCAGGAAACCTTCGGATTCTGAGCCAGCAGTAGGGGGGAGAGGGGGGCCCTGTCAGGCTCTGCTCAGGGAGCTCTTGGCTCCTGAACTGAGCTACCTCTACCCCTGGGGGGCTGGGCAGGGATGCTACCCCTTAGTCCCTAAGGGGAAACCAACCACTCTGACTCTGCCCTGTGGGGAGCCTGGGCCTGTCATGTTAGGGTTGCCCCTCTGGGTGCGGGCTGGGGGATGGTGGGGAGCAGCACCCCTGGCTCTGTCTGGTTTGTCTTTTTTATTTTAGGCCCCCGCCTGTCTCTGCCCCTCCCCCACCCGAGGCTCTGCTTCCTGCCTGGAACTGCCCACCCCTGAAGGACTGGCTCCTGGCTCACCTGGTCTTGACATTGGTGTATGGATCTGTGGTCATTGTCCCTCTGCAGAATAAAGATTGCTCAGGCCTGCCTGGCCCTTTGCCTCCAGCTACTTGGGGTGTGGGGGAAGACTTGTGGACTTAGGGTTCATTCTGGAAACCCACACCCCTGTGTAGTATATGCCATGGCAGTATTAGGGGCCCAGGGTAGACTTAATACCAAAAAAAATTTATTGAGTCAACATCCTAACAAACCCTGCTCACCTGCTTCTTCCCCTTTTCTGCCTGGGAGGGGGCTCCTTTGTGTGTAGAGCCAAAAACTGTTAGTCCAAGTAGAGGTGCTCCTGGCAATGCCCCACAGGCCTTGCTGCCAGCCATGGCTCTTCTCTGGTGCCAAGATCATGACCCTGGACTTGAACCTCATCTGCCTGAGGACTTGCCTGCTGGCAATTCTGGCTAGAGGATTTGGCCCAGCTCCTGGCCTGTCCACCCCCTGAAGTCTGTGCAACCCTGTGCCCAGCCAGGCCTACTTGAGCACAAGCATGGCCTCCGTGCCGTCCTTGGCAGTCAAGTAGAGACCATGAGTGAGGTAGTACTCCCGCCGCAGGAAGGCATAGAAGTAATCGGAGATCAGCAGGATCTGTGGGGGTTGGGGGGAGAGGAGAGAGACAGTGAGCAGCTTTGAGGTACACCCCCAAACCTCGGGTCCCTGAGGAGCTAGGCAGGTGTTGGGGAGACCCTACCCAGGGACCCTGCCCTCAGGACCGACGCTTGACCCTGCAAGGTCTCACTGGCATCTCAGAAGTGCTCGTATGACCCTCCCTCCCTCTACCATTGCCTACACCTCCTTCTCAAGCCCTGGCCTCTGAACTCCAGACTGGTACTTCTGCAACCAGAGGACCCTCCACCTCACCTCTTGGGTGTACCCCAGCCTGGCTGTCAAACCAGCCTCTCCCGCAGGGAACTCAGGCCCCACATCTTCTAGCCAGCTGCTCAGGCCAGAATCACCTGATACTTCTCCCCTATACACAGCCGCTAAGTACTGTCAGCCCTAAACTCTCAAGTCTACCCATTTCTACCCATCTCAACAGCTACCATCCTGGACAAAGCCACTGTCATCTCAACAGCAGTCCCCTCTCTGGGCTCCCTGATCTCAAAACTCACCCCCCTTTCCGGTCCATTTTTCCCTAGCAGCCAGAGGTTGCTTTTCGAAACAAACCTGGTCCTTCTCTAAAGGTTTCCTATGGTTAGAAGGGTAAAGATCAAGCTCACTGGGGCTCCAAGGCCTTTCACCTGGTTCCTGCCCGTGTACATGTGTTACCTTCTCCCCTGTTCCACCTCACTCTGCTCCAGCCACAGTGGCCTCTTCCCTCCTCATGCGGGAGTGTTGCTGTTTCCTCTGCCTGGAATGCAGTCTCCCCTTTCATCTGGTCAAAATCTGCTTGCTCTTCAGATCTCAGGAAGGATCTTCCTCAGAGAAGCCCACCCAAATCCCACAGATTGGGTCTTGGCCTCATTAACCTCTATTTGGTAACACAAACTCATCCAAATTGCAGTTTTACATTAGTCTCTGCCTGCCTGATGACTGTGATCCTTCCTCCCCTGCACTGGGCAGGGTCCCTGAGTGGTTCTGCCACCATGGTATGTGTGCCTAGCTCAATCTGTCTTTCCCATATGGACCACAGCATCAAAAGAGCCCTGCCCTGGCCAGTTTGGCTCAGCGGTTAGAGCGTCGGCCTGCGGTCCGGAGAGACCCGGGTTCAGTTCCTGCTAAGGGCACGTACTTCGGTTGCAGTTTGTCCCCGGCCCTGGTTGGTTGTGCGGGTGGCAGCCACTCGATGTGTCCCTTCACGTCGATGTTTCTCTCTCTCTCTCCCTTCCTCTCTCTCCCTCCCACTCTATCTGTACAAAAAATGGAAAAATATCCTTGGGTGAGGATAAAAAAAAAAAAAAAGAGCCCTAGAAGCATAGCCCACCACTACCCTCAGTGGCCCAGAGCAGAATGGACTTGCCAAGTTCCCCCACATGCTGGACCTACAATCTCACAATCCATTTGTCCCAAGACCTCCAATGCCTGGAGTGGGAAGGGGCAGGACCCAGCCCTACGAAAGTATGAGGAGAAAGGCTCACCAGTACAGACACCACCAACTCTCAGGCACCTAGAATAGCCTCTGACCCTGAGACCCCAGTCCTGGGCAGCCTCTCCACACTGTGGGCTCCTGAGCCGCTCCTCTAGGCCACTGTGTGCCCTCTTCTCACATGGAGGACACAGAGTGGCCTCGAGGAGGGGCTCAGGACCAACACCTGTGATGGCTTCAGAACAAGGACACCACTGGAGCCTGTCTAGAAGGATGATGTAAATTAAGGCACAAAGGGTTAAATAGTTGGGTCTAAAACTATACAGGGAGAGCTGGACTTGTGGCCAATACTCTGCAGGGCCATGCACCAGGGGCCCAGTCTGCGAGAGGGCACAAAACTCAGCCCCTGTGGGTTATAGGCAGAGCAGACAGAGCCAAGGGAGCCCTCAAATCCTTGTGCCACAGGTGCCCTATGGGGGCAGGTATCACGGCAAATGCTGACCTCATACCCAGTAGCCTCTTTCTCACCCAGGCCCAAGGTTCCCGGTCTGGGAGTTGGGGAAGCCTGTAGCTGTGGTTGAGCTGGTGGGGTCTGATCCCCAAGCCAAGTCAGAGGATGGGCAAGTGCAAAGTCATAACTCACAAAAGAAAATTACCAATGCCAGTGTCATACACAATCAGCTGCACAATAGTAGGAAGTCAAAGTATTAGGTATTAGGTTGAGCCATATGAATTTGCCAGTTCTTGTAGATCAGAAACAGTTGAATATTGTCAATTTTATAGTTCAATAAAATATAAAAGTGAAAAGAACCAAGAAATACAAATAGAGTAATCATGTTATTCAGAAGTTCCAGAACAAATAAGAACAAATAAGTTGTTATTCTTTTTCCTTATAAGCCTGAACTTTGTAAATTATATGCATTATGTTGATAAGAATAAAAATCCAATTAATAACAATCAGCCAATATATGATTGAATACATAAATGAAGGGAAATTCCTTTTGGTATCCTTGCAGAAGAATTCTGAACAATATATGTAGCTATTCCCCTCTTCAGGAAGTGGAGCTTAATTCTTGCCCATTCCCCACCCCTTGCCCCTGAGAGGTGGGCTAGGCTTGGTGACTAACACCCACAGAGCAGGGAAAGGGAAAAGGGCAACTTTCCCCTGGAGGAGCCTAGAAACAGTCATAACCAGATGATGAAGGATAACAGCATGAAACTATGTGGCTAGCATGTACTTGCTGCCCGAGTGTTCCAGAAACCCCAAACCTGGTCTCATGATGAGAAAAGCATCAGACAAACCCAAAGTGGGGACACTCGACAGGCTACCTGGCCAGTGCTTGTCAACACTATCCAGGTCATGAGAAATGAGGAAAGCGAGCAGAGGACAACAGGGAGACATGACAACTAAATGTAAATGTGTCTCTGACTGGATCCTGAAAGGACATGACAGGGAAAACTGGTGAAGTGGATTTCATCAGGTCTGGGGTTAATAATAACAGACCAGGGTCAATTTCTTGGTTTGACAAATGCGTCATGGTAACAACGTAAGATGTTAACTCAGGAAAGTGGTTGTGGGCATATGAGAACCCTGTAAAATCTAAATGTATTCCAAAATTCAAAGTTTATTAAAAAACAACAATGCACTGTTGTTATGTTAAACAAGATAGATAAGCCACAAAAACATTTTGCTGAGTAAAAGAGGCTTCGAAAATGTATGTAAAATCATATAGTATTTTTCACTGTATGTAGATTTCACATAAGAAAAATGTAATTGGGCCCTGGCCGGTTTGGCTCAGCGGCTGGAGCGTCGGCCTGTGGACCAGAGAAAAATGTAATTGGTACTGAGCTCTGGCTAATAATATACATGCTGAAATATTTAGCAGAAAATGTACCGAGGCCCGCATTTCATTTTGAAATACATTAAAGAAAAGAAAGGTTGAGGGATGGATAATTAGCAATTGCACAAGTAAAATGTTAATGACAGAGTCTAGAGGTTGGTTATATGGGTGTTCAATATTCAATCTTTCAACTTTGCTGTGTGTGAACATCTGCACAATGAAGTGTCAGAGGAGGGTGGCGTGGAGGGAAGAGCCGTGTGTGCTGGCGTAGTCTGGACAGAAGGTCACTAGTCCTGAGTGGTGCCCTGCTCCTGCCCCAGGGAGAAAGCATCCTGTGGACACGGACTGGCGGAGGCTTGGCTCTTTCAGAGGGAAGCCCCTGGCTGGTCGAGGCTGGCTGAGACAACCTCTCCTGACCTTGAAGCTTTCCATTTGGGCTGAGGAGAAGGGATTTCCCAGAGGCCCTGCGATTCAGCCAACACAGCAGCTGCAGACCCAGAACCCCTTTGCCCAGTCTGGGCAGGGGAAATTGGGCAAGGGGCAGTGGATATACCATGGTGAGTTAGTGGCTGTGTGACCCTGTGCAAGTCACTCCCCCTTCCCTAAGCTGCCTTTCCCTCATCTGTAAAATAAGTGACAAACTCTGGTTTATTACCCACAACAGTGGCTCCCCTGGTCCTTGCTTTCAGAGACCTAAAGAGCAGCCATTCTTTTTATTTGTTGTTAATCCTCACCTGAGAATATTTGTCTGTTGATTCTCAGATAGATTGGGAGGGAGAGAAAGAGAAAGAAAAAAACATTGATGTGAGAGAGACACATCAATTGGTTGCCTCCCACACAACCCCGACTGGGGCTGGGGATCTAATATGCAACCCGGGTGCGTGACCTTGACCAGAATCAAACCCTCAACCCTTCGGTCCACAGGCCAATGCTCTAACCTCTGAGCCAAACCAGCCAGGGCAAGCAGTCCTTCTTTAAAGCTGCCCTCACTGATGTGGCTGAGCCCCTCTTCTACCATCAACCACCAAGTCCTGCCAATTCCCTTCCTCTGACTTCCGACTCAGCCCCCCTTTCTCCTTCCCAATGCCTTCCTCATCCTCTGGCCCCCGGGGATCTTTAACACTAACACACACACACGCATACCCTTCATTTGCCTGCTCAGAAGCCAAAAGCTCCTACTTATCCCTCCAGAGGCATCATCTCCATCTCCTGCCCTCAGAGTCTTCGCTAACCCACACTCAGTAATGTGACCCCTGAACTGAAGTCATTTCCTGTTGGCCTCCCCACTAAATGGGATGGCGTCTGCTCCAGCTCTGTGGGCCCAGATCCAGTACAGGGCTGGCACTGGTCCCCATCCCCTCGACACGGCCCCAGCGAGGGTGCAGTCAGACCCCAGTCCTCTCACTGGCAGCCATGAGGGCTACAGGACTCCCCTTTAGGCCACAGTGAAGATTTAATGGGGCAGCTAATAAACGGGTGGTCAGGGACAGAGAGGGATAGATCAGAAGTGGAATGAAATGGTCAGAACATGCTCCGTTACAGGGTGGGAGGGAAGAAAGACACCATTCTGAGCATCTGCCACAGGTCAGGCCCTTTATGAAGAAGCACACTGAATTCTCACAACATTCTGGGGTAGGGCTTATGAGCCCCACTTAGAGGTTAAAGGTCTTACTAGGGTCACATGGGAATAAGGGAAGCATTTAGGCTGCAGTGCCCATCCTGCTCATCTGAGACCCAAACCCTGGTTCCTCCCATCACACCGCAACCCCATCAACTCGGGGTGCTGGGAGGGGCTGAGTCCTGCTATGGATCTATGCTGACGCTTCATATACACTGACACCCCTGTGGAGGCTGTGCTCCCATTCACAGCTGTCACTTAGCCAAGAAAATAGAGTTTTTTTGAAAAAGGCACAAGTGTCTGAGACATCCAAGCCAGCAGAGGCCTTTAATAGAAGCTGCAGGGCTCAGGAGAGCAGCCTCAGCCAACACTGGCCCCTGAGAGGCAGCTTCCTGGAGAAGCAGGTGCTGTGACCCAGGCATGTCCCAGTTCCCCAGGTCTCTTGCTCCTGTTGGAGATGCTGACCCTCGACAGACATCCTGCACTTGGGGGGACTTATGTGGCCGACGATCAAAGGGCAGCACCCTCTTCTCTCTGCCTGAGCATCTAGGAAACTGGGAGCAAGAGGGGCTGATCCAACTTGTGGGTGAACAGGGCTGGGGTGTGATCGACAATTCACAGGCCTGAATAGACATAACAGAGAAACTGAGCTCCACCCTCTAGCTCTAACGATGCAAAATAATAGGGAAATCACGGGACCCCACTCCTGGGGTTTGGAAGGTCACAAAATAAGATTACAGCTGGCTGTGAAGGCAACCATTTTCTTTTCTTTTTTAAATAAAAAGTTATTTGAGCCAGACAGAAGATACTCCTGGAAGCAAGATCTCAACAGACCAAGAAAA
Source organism: Molossus molossus (assembly GCF_014108415.1). Classification (NCBI taxonomy): domain Eukaryota; kingdom Metazoa; phylum Chordata; class Mammalia; order Chiroptera; family Molossidae; genus Molossus; species Molossus molossus. Next base: position 20,964,959 of record NW_023425399.1, on the reverse strand, counting down.
CTACTTCCTATGACAATCATTTTCTAAGTGGCACTTTTTTTTAAATTTTAATTTTTTTCTTTATTGATTTTCAGAGAGAGAGTAAAGGAGAGAGAGATAGAAACATTGATTGGCCACCTCCTGCATGCCCTCCACTAGAGATTGGGCCCACAACCTGGGCATGTGCCCTGACCAGGAATCGAACCAGCAACCTCTTGGTGCACAAGTCGACGCTCAACCACTGAGCCACACCAGTCAGGCTAAGTGGCACTTTTCAATGGACAAAAGCTTTCCCCACCTGACTCTTCACAACTACCCTTCTAGACTGAGGCTACCATCCCATCTCGCCAGGTTTCAACAGTCTCCTCCCTGTGCTCAGATTGCAGCTCACACTCTCACCTCTCTTCCCTTCCTGGCAGAGTGAGGTTTTCAGAGCATGAATCTTATCACAGTTGTCAGCTTAAAACCAAAAGCCTAGCCTGGTCCTCAGCATAACGGGCCTAGCTCTGATCACTGCTGTCCTGAAATGGCCTTGCTCCTATCAGGTGGCACTTGCCAGTCCTACAGAGCTCCCTCCCCCCACAGCCCTAGAGTCTCAGGACTCCACTTAGAAGTGGCCTCCCTGCAGACGCTTCCTTAATCGCCCAGCTCGGAGATCCCTGGCTGTGTCTGTCCTGTTCATAGACTACAGGCGGCCCTAGCCCTGCCTATTTCCTTCTCTTTCTCTCCCATAGACCGTGGGCTCCTTAGAAGCAGGGCTGTCTCATTCATCCCTAGTAAAGTGTCTGGCACATAGCAGGCACCTAATTCATACTTGGAAATAAGTAAATCGGGCCCAAGGAGTTCTGTGACTTGTCTAAGGCCAGGGAGCCAGGAGGGTAGGGGTTGGGAGTCACTGTGGAGTTGGGGCCTCCTAAGCCCAGGTCTTCTGCCTGGCCATGCCCCCTGCACTTAACCCGGGCTTTTCCTGTCACTCTGGCTGTGGGGGTAGGACAGGAAAGCCTGTGAGAGACAAGCCTGGGATGCTGTGCACTGAGCTAAAGGTCTGACAACGAGAGGGACAAAGGAATGAACTAAGACCTTGACAAATGCCACCGGATGAAGAAATCAAAGTAAACATGCACACCCAGCTGGACAAGGGCCACACACAACCCACAGGAATAAGACTGGAGTGGGCCCCCAGCTGTCCACAAGTGGGGCTACACACCACCCAACACTGATCTGCCCCACGTGTCCCCTCTCACTGCCTCACCGGACCCACTCCCCAGAATGAAACCAGGCGACGGAGAGGCAGATTCAGGAGACAGGACTACAGTTTCATTGTCTTGAAGTGAGTAAGCGAGTCCTGAGCAGGGTCCAACGTGCCAAAGAGATGGTGCCCAGACCCCAGGGCTCCAGGCCTCCCTGCAGACAGAAAGCGGAATGGCCAGAGCAGGAATGGCCAGAGGGTCTGCAGCACAGAGCAGGGTCAGGCGACATCCCATGGCTAGGAGGCAGCAGCTCAGGGCGTGTTCCAGACCCTGGGCAGGGTGTGACAGAGCAGGAGTGGGCCAGCCACAGAGGGACGAGGGGAAAGGGACTCTGGCTCTGACTCCCTAGGTACCCAGCGGAACCTGCCACAGGCCCAGCTTGGACCAAGTCAGAGATGGGAATTGGAAGGTTAGGGTGTACAGGGTCGTGTGAAATTACTGGTTATAAAATGTGGTTTCTCATCCCCGCTCACTCCAATTATTCATCAACAAAGAGTCACTGGGGATATGGGCGGTGGTGATAGAGAGAGACCAGGGGCCACCCGTTGGAACCAGTCTACCAAAAGGACGCGATGAACGAGAGCATGAGCAAGTGCACCTCTTTGGAGTCTTATGACCTCAAAGCCACAGCTCCCTCGTGAGGGGATAATCACAGTGCCCCCCTCAAAGGTAAATTAAATGAATTCCTTATCATAATAAAATCAAATAAGCCCTGGCTGGTTTGGCTCAGCAGTTACAGCGTAGGCCTGTGGTCCGGAGAGACCCGGGTTCGCTTCCTGCTAAGGGCATGTACCTCGGTTGCAGTTTGTCCCCGGCCCTGGTTGGGTTGTGCGGGTGGCAGCCACTTGATGTGTCCCTTTCACGTCGATGTTTCTCTCTCTCTCTCTCTCTCTCTCTCTCTCTCTCTCTCCCCCTCCCTCCCTCCCTCCCTCCTACTCTATCTGAACAAAAAATAGAAAAATGTCCTCAGGTGAGGATTAAAAAACAACAACAACAATGTAAAGGGCTATCAGTAAGGGAGCAATCACGTCAAGTGTGGTGAGTCCACATATGCGGGACTTAAATAGGAGCTTCTTCTCTCATGTACCAAAGTGGAAGATCAGCAAGGTGATTTATTAAAAGGAAAAAAGGCATGCTTCCATTGTGATGCCAACACACCACACCACACACACACACACACGTACAACATTCTCCACGAGCATACCAGTTGACGTAAAGCACGGGGAAAGGCCTAGAAGACCACACGAGCACATTATCCAGAAGATTAACAAGATCATATGAGCCTGGCCCCTAGCAAGTTCTTTAAACACAAGCCCTGTTATAATTTGGGGGAGAGGTTCCTATGCTCCCTGGTTTTAAGTTGAAGTAGGTGAGTGGGACATCTCATCTTACTCTTCCTAAAAAGCTGAATGGGGTGTACTCTCCCTCTGGGGAGCATCCCATCCCATTCCCTTCCCCTCTTCCCTCTCAGGCATGCATCTCCTAAACTCTGGGGGTCCCTATGAGACTTGCAACCAGGGGAGCAGTGGCAGCAGCGACTCGTCCCGGGGCCCTGAGCCTGTCCCCAAGGCCCCCTTTCTCTGACTTCCCAGCGAGTTAAGGCAGACCAGCCCAGGCGCTTCTGCTGACGCTTCTATGCTAAGCCCTTCCTTGTTTCACTGTCCCCAGCTTTAATAAATGTATCCTCAAAATCACCTTAAAAAGAAAAGAAAGCTAAACGTAAATGCATCCCCTTGTGTTTATGTGTCATCCTTGATGCCCATTCTTCTTTTGCGGGTCACTAAACTGCAGAACAGGGTCAAAACAAAGAGGTGGGGGAACTGTTCTCCTTCCCTTGGTTCCTGGGTCTGAATGGTTTCCAGGCATCTGCTCTGGGCCACTTACCATGTCAACATATGAATAATGGCAACAGGACCCACACATTACGTGTCCAATCCTTTCTTTTTTTTTTTTTTTATCCTCACCCGAGGATATTTTTCCATTTTTTGTACAGATAGAGTGGGAGGGGGAGAGAGAGAAACATCGACGTGAAGGGACACATCGAGTGGCTGCCACCCGCACGACCAACCAGGGCCGGGGACAAACTGCAACCGAAGTACGTGCCCTTAGCGGGAACCGAACCCGGGTCTCTCCGGACTGCAGGCCGACGCTCTAACCGCTGAGCCAAACTGGCCAGGGCACATGTCCAATCCTTTCAACGCCATGAGAGGTGGGGAAAAACTGCCACTCAGAGAAATTCTATCACTTACTGAAGGTCAACATCAATCAACCAATCTGTCTCAGTACACACACTCACACACACACACACAAACACACTCTATGGATGTCTTGCTGTTGTCATTTCCTGGTTACTGACTCCGAGGCACAATTATAATTAGCAAATGATTTGTGCCACATGCTGAAAAATACTTAATGGCCCCAGGGGAAAGGATGGGGACTTACTCACTAGTGGTTTACCTGCTGGTGTAACTAATAATCTACCAATAATTTGTTCTATTATAGGATACGGCACTGACCAACTCAAATGGAGCAGGACCTAAACTCTACAGGCCAAGATGTTTTCTACATGCAGCTCATGATTCAGCAGTGATGGGTCTGGCTCTGGTCACCTGCTGAAAATCCATACTCATCTGGTTCCCAGGATAGCTCTGATCTGTCTGTCCAGGGAGAGGAGAATGAGGACCAGGTGACTAAGGCACGGTCTCAGCTAGAAGAGCTTGTTGTAGGACTGAGGACACATCCCCAAATGCCATACATTTCTCTCTTTTTTTTTATCCTCACCCAAGGACATTTTTGCATTTATCTTCAGATAAAGTGGGAGGGAGAGAGAGAGAGAAACATTGATGTGAGAGAGACGCATCAAGTGGTTGCCACCCAAATGACCCAACCTGGGGCCGGGGACAAACTGCAACCGAGGCACGTGCCCTTAAGGGGAACTGAACATCGGTCTCTCTGATCCATGGGTCGACGCTCCAACCGCTGAGCCAAACCGGCCAGGGCCTGAATGCCATACATTTCAATGGAAGCACTGACTATAGGTCAGATTGAAGCAGAGGCTGGCTTGGGCTATGGAGGACATGCGGGGGTTTCTCTGGCCAGACACCAGGTTCTGGCAAAAGCTGGAAAAGGGCTGTGAACCGAGCAGCCAGCCACTGACCTTAGCCAGTGGCAGACTTGGCTCCCCTCCTGCCCAGACCTAGACCATCTCTCCTTCCCCTCTCATTCTCCGAGTCTGAAAGTTCCAGTTTCTACTCCTTATTCCCTGTGGCTTCCTTTGACCACTCACAACAAGAAAGGTATCTGTTCCCTCCAGATTCTTCCAGTGCTTCCTCTCTGCACATTTGGCCATTAAGCACATGATGTTCCCCCTGGCTATCTTTGGTTCATTCATTCATTCAACAAATATTTGCTAAACAATGCTCTGTGCCAAAGCACTGGTAGCTGGGGACCCAGCAGTGGGTAAGACAGGCAGATCTCTGCCTTTATGAAGCTCAGAGGCCAGTGGGAGAGGCAGAGAGAGCAGAATAATTAATACAAAGTTATAGATTGGGTAAGTTCAATGAAGAAAACAAACAGGGGGCTAAGAAAGAGACAGTGGGGCAGGGGAACCTCATGAAAAGCCTCTTTGAGGAGGTGACATTTAACCCATACTAAAATTCTCAGTGTCTCCTATTTGCACCCTGTGGCTCTCAACAGGCTCCAGGGCAGGGCTAAGTATAACCCTCATGCCCCTTTAGTGATCTGGCAGTGTCAGCCACCAAGCCCAAAACCAGCAGTCCCAGAAAGCATCTGACCCCGCAGAATTGTCTCTGGCTCAGAGCCACAGAGCTCGGATCCTAGGAAGTCAATGACACAGTTGGGTTGGATATGTCTGAACCACAGCTTACGGGCACTTGGACTGCTGCTGGGAAGCCTGGAGGTTAGTTTGACCTGTCCGAAGGGCAAATTGGCAATATCTGCCCAAATGTACAATGCATATGCCCTCTGCCCCAGCAAATTCCACCACCTGGAATCTATCCTAAGAAAATAATGGCATGCGTACACAATAGTATGTGGAGGTATATGCAAGGCTCTTCCGTTTATAGCAAAACAACCAGAAGCAACCTCAGTGTCCATGAGTAAGGGTCCTACAGTCCAATACATCATGGTACGTCCTAACCATGGGGTAGTAGAGCCATTAAAAAATGATCATGCTGCCCTGGCCAGTTTGGCTCAGCGGTTAGAGCGTCGGCCTGCGGTCCGGAGAGACCCGGGTTCGGTTCCCGCTAAGGGCACGTACTTCGGTTGCAGTTTGTCCCCGGCCCTGGTTGGTCGTGCGGGTGGCAGCCACTCACTGTGTCTCTTCACGTCGATGTTTCTCTCTCTCTCTCCCTTCCTCTCTCTCCCTCCCACTCTATCTGTACAAAAAATGGAAAAATATCCTCGGGTGAGGATAAAAAAAAGATCATGCCGCCCTGGCCGGTTTTGCTCAGTGGTTAGAGCGTTGGCCTGCGGTCCACAGAGACCCGGGTTTGGTTCCCGCTAAGGGCATGTACTTCGGCTGCAGTTTGTCCCCGGCCCTGGTCAGGTCGTGCGGGTGGCGTCCACTTGATGTGTCCCTTTCACATTGATGTTTCTCTCTCTCTCTTCCTCTCTCTCCCTCCCACTCTATCTAAACAAAATATTGAAAAATGTCCTTGGGTGAGGATAAAAAAAAAAAAAAAAAGATTTCATGCCTGGCCAGTGTGGCTCAGTGGATTGGGCATCGTCCCATGGACTGAGAGGTCGCAGTTAGACTCCCGGTCAGGGCACGTGCCTGGGTTGTAGGTTAGATTCCCAGTGGGGGGCCTGCAGGAGGCAGCCGATCAATGTTTTGCTCTCACATCAATGTTTCTATCTCTCTCTCTCTCTTCCTCTTTCTCTAAAAAAATCAATAAACACATACTAAAAAAATAAAAATAAAAATGATTGTGAGATGAGATCATTAAGTGAAAAGCAGCAGCGTAGGATGTCATTTCTTTATAGAAATAAAAAAGCTCATGTGTGTACATATGTACATAGAGCTGTCTAGTCATAAATGAACAGAGGAGGTCTGCAGACACTCACAGACTGACCCCAGTGATCACAGCTGCACTGGCTGGGAAGGGATGGGGCCCAGGCAGATCTTAACTTTTCATTCCATATGCTTCTATTTTGACTTCTTTTTCCCAGCAATAATAAATTAATATATTATTTGTATGATTAAAAATACATTTTAAAAACAAAATTTTTTAAAAAGGTAAAAGGCAATGCCAAAAGTTCAGCCTGGTTTTTCTCTATAGCTCAGTCATTAACACACTCCATTGACCTTTGGTTCCCACCCAACCCCATCCTCTTTTCCTCCTTTTCCAACAATTCAGTTTTGTTTTGTTTTTCTTTATTGACTTTTTTTTACAGAGAAGAAGAGAGAAGGAAAGAGAGATAGAAACATCGATGAGAGAGAACATCAACTGGCTGCCTCCTGCATGCCCCCCACTAGGGATTTGGCCCACAACCTGGGCATGTGCCCTGACCGGGAATCGAACTAGTGACCTCTTGGTGTATGGGTCGACGCTCAACCACTGAGCCACACCAGCCAGGCATCCACTCAGTTTTTTTTTTTTTTTTTATCCTCACCCGAGGACATTTTTCTATTTTTTGTTCAGAGGGAGGGAGGGAGGGAGAGAGGGGGAGAGAGAGAGAGAGAGAGAGAGAGAGAGAGAGAGAGAGAGAGAGAAAGAGAGAGAAAGAGAGAGAAAGAGAGAGAGAGAGAGAGAGAAAGAAACATCGACGTGAAAGGGACACATCGAGTGGCTGCCACCCGCACGACTCAACCAGGGCCAGGGACAAACTGCAACTGAGGTACATGCCCTTAGTGGGAACCAAACCCAGGTCTCTCTGGACTGCAGGCTGACGCTCTAACCGCTTAGCCAAACCAGCCAGGGTTGTTTTTTGCCTTCAATGGTATGTGACCACTTGCCATGATGTCCCATGCCATTTACAGAGACCCTTGTTTCATAAAGGGGCCAAAGGCAGCTACACAGAAAAGCTGTTAGCTGCAAGTGCCATCGCTGCTTCATAATCACCGCAGCTGCACTCCTGACCCACATGACACTCATGGCCTGACAACAGGCTGGGGGCTATTTCAGTGGCACTCATCAAGTGCCCTGCATCCCAGGGCAGGCCATGCCTACACATGCCAGTCATCCCTTTCAAAGAAAAAGTAAGGAGACTTCAGCCAGGCAGAGAGCCAGGATAGCCTTCTGGATTCCTTCAAGGTACTAAGTTGAATCTTGCAGGACATAGGTAGGACGTGCTGAGCATCCACCATCAATAACCGCTGTGTGACAGGCCTGGTCCCACCCAGGCCACAGGGCCCTCCATCACTCTTCCTGCTATTCACAAATCAAGATAAATAGCTGCGCTGGACATTGATTGTCCAGAAGTGTCCATGCAGGAAATACCAGACCCATCACTCACAGCAAAAGCCCTAGCTCTCTTCTTCTCTCCCAGAAGCTGACCTTGGAAGCAAGACTCTCCCTGGGGATTATTCAGTGCCATCACTAGTCTCTCCAGCTGGTCCTGCTTCCTTCTAGCCCACTGTGCACAGGAAATGCCTGCCTGTGCCAGTGGCAAATGAAATGGTAAACGGTGCAGCCAACTCCCACAGGACCTCCACCGTGAGGGCAGAGCTGACCTGAGAGAGCGGGGCACGTGGACAGGGACCTCTGGAGGAGTTTGTTAGCCCACCTGCAACACAATCCCTGGGAGAGCTGGTAAAAAGTCTGACCCTGTTTTCTGACCCTGTTTTCCACATCTACTAAGTCAACATCTGTGGAAGCGGGGTTAGAAAATCTGCATTTTTATTTTATTTTATTTTTTTACAATCAAAGCCATGTAATGGTAACAGTTGTAACATAACTACACAATTTAAAACGTATTAACAAGGAATCTGCATTGGGAACAAGCTCCCCTGGGATTCTAATTCTGAATACCACTGCTCTGCAGCACCAAGGGGGAGGCTTTCCCTGGATTGGGGAGCACCGGGGCTCCTTGCTGGCGCTTCTCACTTAGTGACCCCCGTGGCCTTTTCTCCCACTACTCACTCCAGACTCACCCAGTAGCTAGACCCAAACATTTTTCATCTCCCTGTCTTTGCTCCTGCTGCCCCAGAGCCTCTCCTTCCTCTGCCCTGCCCTGCCCACCCTCAATGGTGCACTCCTTCTGGGTGCCACGCAGCCCAGGCACTGCCACAGAAAGAGGGTGGCCTCAGAAACAGAGCCTTCCCTGGATTTTCTCTTGGCTCCTCAAGTGATCTTGGGCAAGAAGCAACCTCTGTGAGGCTCAGTTCCCACTTGTAAAATAGGGGTAACACTATCTCACAGGCTTGCTGTGAGAATTCACTGAGACAATAGCTCAGCAGGGAACCCGATAAATGTTAGACAGATGCAGGTTTCCCTGCTGCTTTTATGTCCTTATCTTCTCTATCAGAACATGAGCTACTTGATGGGAGGAACTGTCCCCTCATTCATATCCAAACCCCCAGTTTGCAGAACCCAGGGCCTAGGTCAAATGTCTGAGAATACAAAAATGAAACCCTGTCCCCAGGCTGCCCTTAACCCTTACCTGCCCAACGTTGAAGGTCAGTGTGATGGCATAGAAGAAATTGGAGTTGGCACTTCCTGCATAAATCCAGAGGTGCCACAGGACAGGGAAAAGCAGGGAGCAGACGATAATGATACAGCCAAGGACAAAGATGTTCCGCAGGACTGCAAAGACAGATGGTCACAATTAGCCCAATGCTGATTCTCTGTGATGGCCCCCCACAGGACAGAGAGAGGCCCAGGGAGAGCCTAGTATAGCTCAAAAGCAGAACAACCCCCCCCCCTACTCAGAGGCATTGGGGTGCCAATGGGGTGCCAACCTATACCCTTGAGTCAATGGCTCCCTGTGCCCAAAGCCAGTGGGTGGTCCTTGAGCCAGATGGTGGGGCACAGACTCGGACTTCGAGGGACTTTGGTTAAAATTCCTGCTCTGCCTGCAAGAGTCTCTGAGTCTCAGCTTCCCAACTCTAAAACAGGACTAAAATGCCAATTTCACAGGAGTGTTACATGGATTAAACAGGAAAACTTGGCACAGACAGATGACTGTGTTTTCTACTTCTGCTATAACAAATTACCACAAACTCAGTGACTTAAACAGTATAATATATTATCTAACAGTTCTGGAGGTCAGAAGTCTAAAATGGGTCTCACAGGCTAAAAACCAAGGTACCTTCAGGGATACATTCCCTCCGGAGACCCTAAGGGGAAATCTGTTCGCCTGTCTGTGCAGGGGTAGAGCCGCCTGCGATCTTGGTTCATGATCTTCTTCCATCTTCAACTAGCAATGTCAGATTAAGCCCTTCTCATACTGCATCACTCTGAATTCCTCTTCTGCCTCCTTTGTCACTTCTTTAAACAACGGACTTTAGTTTTTAAAGAAGCTATAGGTTCGCAGCAAAACCGAGAGAAAGGTTCAGAGATTTCCCACAAACTCCTGCTCCCACCTCTTTTAAGGGCCCTTGTGATTACATTGGGTCCACCTGGACGTTCCAGGCTACTCTCCCATCTGAAGGTCCTCTTGCCATGGAAGGTGATATAATCACAGGTTTGGGGGATTAGGACATGAATATCATTGTGGGAGGTGACAAGGGAGCATTATTCTGCCTACTACACTGTGCTTTTTTCCTTTTAATTCAACATGAGATATCTGACAATAGGATTATATGCTATTTTTATTTCTTTATACTTCATTGTATTTTTAAGCAAACTAATAATATTACTTTTCCATTTATTTTCAGACAGAGTAGGAGGGAGGGAGAGAGGGAGAGGCAGAGAGAGAGGGGAAGAGAGGGAGAGAGAGACATGGATGAGAGAGACACATCAACTGGTTGCCTCCCACATGACCCCGACCAGGGCTGGGGACCAAACCACAATCGAGGTACATGTCCTTGACCGGAATCGAACCCGGACTCTTTGCTCTGCAGGCTGATGCTCTAACCACTGAGCAAACCAGCTAGGGCTAAACTAATAAATATTATTTAAAATAAATTAATTAAAAGAATACCTTAAAACAAACAAACAAACAAACAAAAAAACTCAGCACTGGGTCTGAGTAACAGTGGGCATTTAATGAATAGAGAGGTTCCCTTCCCCAATCTGATCTTGACCTTCAAGAAATCCCTTCTCCTAAATCAGATTTTTGGAAGACTAAAGAGATAGGGAAACTCTAACCTTAAGGCTGCTGATATGAGCTGTACAAAGACTTGGTTGAAATGAGACTGGATTATACACATGGTTCTCAATTTTGGTTGCAAAGTAAAATCATCTGGGGAAGTCCACCCAGACTATGTAAATTAGAGTCTCTAGTGGTAGGGCCCAGGAATCCATGCTAGTTTCTAAAAGCTTCTCCAGTGTTTCCAGTATGCAGCCAAGGCTGTGAACCACTGCGTTACAGCCGCAGACCTTACTAAGGAGGAGGCCCACAGTTGTTTGCAACAGAGATTCCACTGTGTCACAGGGAGAATGATCAGGATGGGTAGTTCAGAGTTCTTGTGAAAGCCAAATGCTTTCAATTTAAGGTTCATTCTTTTTTTTTTTTTTTTTTAATCCTCATCCTAGGACATTTTTCCATTTTTTGTACAGATAGAGTAGGAGGGAGAGAGAGGAAGAGAGAGAGAGGGAAACATCGATGTGAAAGGGACACATCGAGTGGCTGCCACCCGCACGACCAACCAGGGCCGGGGACAAACTGCAACCGAGGTACGTGCCCTTAGCGGGAACCGAACCCGGGTCTCTCCGGACCGCAGGCGGACGCTCTAACCGCTGAGCCAAACCGGCCAGGGCTTAAGGTTCATTCTTATTAAGAAATGACAGGTGGCCCTGGCCGGTTTGGCTCAGCAGTTAGAGCATTGGCCTGCGGTCTGGAGAGACCGGGTTCGGTTCCTGCTAAGGGCACGTACCTTGGTTGCAGTTTGTCCCCGACCCTGGTTAGGTTGTGCGGGTGGCAACCACTCGATATGTCCCTTTCATATCGATGTTTCTCTCTCTCTCTCTCCCTCCCACTCTATCTGAACAAAATATCAAAAAATGTCCTCAGGTGAGGATACAAAAAAAAAGAAATGACAAGTGTTTTTTGTTGTTGGTTGTTGCTTTTGCTAATAAGTCCTCTCTTTTATGAAATGGAGATGAATGGCTGGTAGTTGGTTGTTTTAATGTCTTCAGCAAAATAAAAAATTGGCAACTCTGTCATCAGCGTTTTCCAAAATTTTAGTGGTCTGTGAAATCCCATAATTCAGAAACAATGGCCTGGAGGGCTTCCAAGGTCCTCTTTTCTGATCTGAAATTTCCACAGTTCTGGGCTTTCAAAGCTGAGAGGTTCAAGTCTTGACTCGAGCCTTCCCGAGACCTCTCATCCTTTCTCCCAGAAACAGGAAGTCTGGGAAAAGAGACGTGTGCACTGAGAATTATTATTTTTGTTATTATTAAGCAATGTTACAATCTCCAGAAATAAGATTTCTATTTACCATTCCTCCACTTTGATATCACTATTTACATTCTCAGTGTTTTTTCTGATCCTCTGAAAATTATTTTGCTGAGAAGAATGTACACTATTCCTAAAAGAAAACTCCTGTGGCCTGGCAGCCCAGGGCAGGTCTTTAGTCCATGCCTCTAGCCACTCTGGGTCAGGTGACAAGAAGGTGACCAAATGCACAGAGACTGAGAGAGGCTCACATGCAGCTCCTGGGTGTAATCACGAAGAGCTGCAAGGATACATTCCCATGTGCCTGGAGGAAATGTCACAAGCATCCAGCTGGCTTCTGGCCTGTGGTGACCTTTGCAATACTGGGGAGCTGCTCCTCACTCCTGCTGGCTGACAGGCCAGAAGATTAAAGCTATATGCCAGAGCAGATGGAGCTAGGGACCCGGGGCACAGGACAGCTTGTTCCAGGCACCAGGAGGTGTCAGAGATGTCAGAGATGACCAGGGCCTAATGAGATGAAAGGGTTCACCCTTCATCAGACTTGCTAGGCCAGATGGAATCAGATTCCCCACTACATTCACTGGGTGGCTTATCCAATCTCTGGCTCCATTATTGACAAACTAAAACTTTAGGCAAGTCACTTTCTCTCTCTAAGCCTCAGGCATTCAGGAATCAAATTCCACTTGAAGAATCCAGTCCCACTAGGAGGGGCACAGAGTGAATTTAGGGATGAAAAAGGTCATGGTGTCATTCTCTTTCTTAAACTAGGTGCTAGATATATGGAAACCTATTATATTATTCTTTATAATTTATATATATTTTATCAATATTCTTTTATCTTTATGTAATAGTTAATAAAAACAAAATAAAACACACACAATCCAGCCCTTTGGTAACTGGCTCTTTCGGCTGGACCACTGCAGGCAGGCACTGGCTCTGCCAGGAGGCTGTTCCCTAATACCACAAGTGTGTGTCTGGATGACTCATCCTGGCGCCAGGCACCACAGAGTCCTGAGGTCTGGAGCCTACACTCAGGGAAGGGCCCATGTACCTCTTCTCCCCACTGAGCAGGACACAAAAACAAAAAGGTGAATGTATGAGCAGGCATGTTAGCACTGGTAACTAATATTTAAACTGAATTCTTGACCACATTAAAAGTCTGACTATATTCAACATAGGCTTAAAGACTTCTCAAAGCCTCTGCTCATGGGTTCGCAGGACCAGGCTGAAGACACTCCTCGATGGATGTCATTACTCACAGTTGTCATGCCCCAAAGAGATACTCCAAGCGTATGAGTCCTCTCTGCTGCAGGTGCTTGGCACTGGGGCTGGCAGCCAATGCTCCTGCAGGGCCTTCAGACAAGCTGAAATTACCCAGCCAGCCAGCAACAGCATCTATTAGATCATCCAGGTTTCCGGAAACACTCCATCCTTATTTTTTGTGCCTCATTACCCCAGAGGGCATAAAATAGCTTATTTCAAGTTTTGAAAATATGTTTATCCCAATGACTCTGAATGACTCTGGCCACGAAGCTTGAAGCTCTGATCATGGAATTATACAAGAGACCCCACACCCCACATATTTGTTACTTCTGATAATAGCTACAGTGCTATTTATACTTTCTCAAACTTAAAACACACATGAAAGATACTCTCCCCAATTGACAGATGAAAAAGTGGGAGGCTCAGAAGGGTTAAATGATTTGCCTAAAAACACGTAGCTAGTAATGAGAAAGCCAGGATTCAGACTTAAGTCAGTCTGCCTCCAGACTGTGTTTATTGCTATATGGGATGAAAGATATTACCTGAGGGAGAGAGATACTCTGTGTGGGATAGCTAGCTAAGAAAAAAACTACTCTACTTTCAGGGAAAGAGTACTGACTTCCCCAAGAGACCCACCCTGTCACAAACTGGGGTATGTTCACTTGTTGAGTGGCCTCGTGATTTGTCATTAGTTTTTCTCTGCCAAGGGGCCCCAAGCTGAGCCTGAGCCCGCCGGACTGGGTGATTCTCATCAGTGCAATGAGGATGTTACAGGCAGAAGATGCCACTCCCTGCTCCCAGTCAGGCAGGGCTGGTCATTGCCCCACCAGGCTATCACCTGCAAGAGCAGGTCTGCCTGGCCTACCCACTCAGCTGTTTACCTTGCTCAGGGTCCACTCTTACAGGTAAGTTTCTTTCTAGTAGCTGGTCAGTTTCACTTCCTGGTTGACACCCAGACAGCCCCAAAACAAAAACAAAGACTCACTTCCTCTGAAGACTGCCCTCCTGAATTCATTCTTGACACCCTGTTATACACCTACTGCAGGCAAGGAAGTTCAACAGCTCCCTTTCCATTCTGGTTTAGAGAACCAAGTGGTGTTGGGCCATTGACATGGCCTCTTTATGAGAGAGGTTTAAAAACCCATCCACAAGCATCTGCTGAGTTGTTCTGTGTGCCAGGTTTGATCCTGGGTGCTGGGGACACAGAGGGGAATGAGTCATGAGCCTGTGGAGACCACAAACACTGAAAAGAACCCACACAAGCCCTGGCTGGTTTGGCTCAGCGGTTAGAGCATCGACCTGTGGTCCAGAGAGACCCGGGTTCGGTTCCTGCTAAGGGCACATACCTTGGTTGCAGTTTGTCCCCGGCCCTGGTTGGGTTGTGTGGGTGGGTGCCACTTGATGTGTCCCTTTCACGTCGATGTTTCTCTCTTTCTCCCCCCTACTCTATCTGAACAAAAAATAGAAAAATGTCCTCAGGTGAGGATTAAAAAAAAAACACAAAGAACCCTCACGGAGGCAGGAAATCTCATATTGCTCATCTGTCTTCTAGGGAACTTTGGGTGAAGCTCTGAGAAACGGTTCAAAGCCCTAGGTCTAGCCAATATGCTAGACTTCGCTATGTGTGGCTTTTTAAATTTAAATTAATCTGAATTTTAAAATTCAGCTTCTTAGTCACACCTGTGGTTATTCTACTGGACTGTGCAGATATAGGACATCTTCATCATCACAGAACGTCCTACTGACAGCAATGGCTAGAGGCTCACAGGTCTGGATTCCAATGCCAGCCCTTCCACTAACCAGATATGTGACCTTGAACAAGTGGCTCTATTTTTCTGTAACTCAGTTTTTTTGTCTGCAAAATGGGGATACTTTCCTCAAAGGCTGGTGTGAAAATAAAATGGGCTCATGCATGTAATACCCTTAGAACCACAGTGGCCAGGTACATAGTAAGTATTCAATAAATGGTAGTTATTTTATTTTCATCACCAGTACATAGCACCTAGGAGGCAGTTACTGTGCCTCATGTCACTGCCTCTCTCCTGGTGCTGCTATCAATTCCTTTTTCCCTGGCTGTTTCATCCAGGGGCCAGGCTGACACATATCTGCCACCAGGGGATTAGAGGGAATATACTCACATCTGTAGAGATGGTTCCACACGGGGAAGAAGGCCATGTAGAGGGCCACATCCCCCACTGTTGGGTAGGACTTGAAGATGGAGATGATGGCAATCTGGATGAACATGAAGAAGATAGGGTGCTCCCTGGGGCAGGGCAGGACAGACAGACAGACAGAGATCAGTCAGGAATCAGGCCCACCCCTGAGACTCCTGACTCTATCCCTCATACCCAAAAATACTCTCCAGGGAACTTTAGGCAAGGGCTGGCTCTGCTACCCACAAGACACAGGGGCCAGGCCAAGTAGCAGAGCTGAAAACTGTGGGGGCCCAGAGATGCCCAGGGGTGGTGAGGAGCGCCCAGCAAATACTAGAAAAACAGCCCACAGAGACATTTCCCATCAACCTCCCCACAACCAGCTCCGGGCCTTCCCGCAGGAGCCATCAAGGGAAAAAAACAAATGAAGTCAGCGGTTCATTATTACTGGGCTTAAAAGACTGCTTGTCAGAATGTAATTAGGCAGCCTCCCTTGCCAGAGGCCCCTCTGACAACTGGACCCAGGACAGAAGCGCTTTCGTGCTGATGTTTTTTTCTCTGACAATCGGGTCAGTGGGGTCTCAGACTCTTAGCTATGATGAGCTCTTCCAAAAAGAGAACTGAGAACTGTGCAGCTTTTCAGCTCCTGAGGGCTGGCTGGAATTGGAGCTCTTGTTACCTTAAACTAATAACACAATGGTCACCATTCCCTGAACCCTCGCTCTACTATGTTCCATGCTAGGCCCTTCTCTTGCAACACTGCATATGATCCCCACTGCACCTCAACTGCCCCTCGAGGTAGGCAATGCTATCACCCACACTGCAGATGGGGAAAGCGGGCTCAGAGAGGTAAATTAGTAAGCAGACAGTGAAAGCTCCTGGAGAGCTAGCTGTACAGAGTGAGGACACGTGCTTCGGGCTCACTGCTTGTCTCAGCCCAGAGGCCGGCCTGACAAGAACAAGGGCAGGGAATGTGGACCACAGACAGCTGGAGAGCTTGCCTGGGCAGGGCTGCCAGAGTTCTGGGGCCTGCCAGGCTAAGGAAGGATGGTTTCCTGTCAGATGGCAGGCCAAGGCTGTCATGAGAAGGAAGCATCAGCTCTGAGCTTTTACAGAATGGGAACCATGTGCATTGGTTCACTGGCCATGAAGAATGGCAGAAAGATTAGAGCAGAGACCTCAAGCTCTTGAAATCTAAATCAAACTGCCTCCTAGCTTCCCTGGACCATCCAGGCACATCTGTTCTTGTTTTCCCTTCTTTGAAGCTAGGATAACAGAACCATTTTCAGGGGCTACTACAAGTGATCTCTCTCAGATCAGTGGGCTGAGCATAGATTCTAGAGCCAGACAACCTGAGTATGAATCCCAGCTCCACTGCTTGCTAGCTGTGTGACTCTGAGAAAATCATTCCATTTCTCTGAATGTCAGTTTCCTCAACTATAACATGGGAATGATGATAATACTTCCTATGTCCAAAAGCTACTGGAAGGGTTAGCTTATGGATACATTTCAGAAAGTCTAAAATAGGTGCCTGGATGGAGCAGGGCTCAGCATATGTTAGCTCTCTCATACTGCAGAAGAGAGCTCCACAGATAAACCTTTAGAGGGAAATTGATCAGAAGATTAAACAGAGCTTCAGGAGGCCAGCCTACCAACTAACGAACACACCCTGAGTCCCCTAGGGCAAACTGTCACTGGGTTGCTGATACAGGACACTCAAGATTCATTTTTTCCAAAGACAACCCCCAACTCCAACCTCTGCTCTTATCTAAAACAGTGAGTGGGCTCAGCAGCAGTATGGGCTTGAGTACCCCTGAGTAGTGAGGCCAGGAAAAATATCAGGGTGCTCCCTGAAGCCTGCACTCATGTATGACTATTGCTGGCTATGGCCACTGGCAACCCAGGATGATTAAGGGCAGAGTTCCCTGGGCAAAGATGGCATAAACCTAACAGAGATACTCCCAGTCTGAAGGGCATCTGCAAGGCTACAAATGTTCTGTGAGCACAGAAGCAGCAGGTCCAACTACTTACTTCAGCTTTATGGCTAAGGGGATGGTGTAGAAGAAGACGTTGATCTGAAACACACATACAAAGAAGAGGCTGAAGTGTTCAAACATCTCCGCAAAGAAGTACCAAAAAAGACCAATGTTTGGAGTGAGATCTGGAACAGAAAGTCTGGAGTGAAGAAAGCAAAGGGAGAGAATAAAGAGAGCAAAGTTATAAATGGTATGCTTTAACCTGGTTTTCTCCTGAAGACTTTGATCATTACTGGGCTGCCAAGGATGACTCTGTCTCCACAGAGTCAGGATGTGGGGGACTCCCTAGGCACCCTGGATATAGGTAATTAAACAAAAACAAGGGGCAGAAAATGACAACCTATAATAAATATTAGCTGAGCCAAATTCTGGCATACATCAAAGATCTGAAATGAGGCAGGGGTTCATGCTAGAAATCAAAAGACCAGCCCCTATTTTACTTCCAAGACATATAGGTTTAAACTCAGAAGATACCATCTGGCCGGCGTGGCTCAGTGGTTGAGCTACGACCCATGCACCAAGACGTTGCTGGTTCAATTCCCCGTCAGGGCACATGCCCAGGTTATGGGCTTGATCCCCAGTGGGGGCATGTAGGAGGAGGCCAGTTGATGTTCTCTCTCATCGATGTTTCTTTTTTTAAAATTAGTTAATTAATTTTTGTTACAGATGTTTTTCCTTTTCCTCCCATTGACACCCTCCTCCCCTTCCCTCCTTGCCCTGTCCCCAGCTTTGTTGTCTATGTCCATTGGTCATGCATACATGCATATAAGTTCTGTGGTTTATCTCATCCCCCCACCCCCTCTACTGGGGATTGTCAGTCTGTGCCCTACTTCCACGTCTCTGGGACTACCCTGTTCTTCAGACTGTTATGTTCATTATATTCCACAAATAAGTGAGATCATATGATATTTGTCTTTGTTTGGCTTGTTTCGCTTAGGATAATACTTTCCAGGTCCCTCCACGTAGTCTCAAAGGATAAGAGATCTTTCTTTCTTACAGCTGCATAGTACTCCACTGTGTATATGTACCACTGCTTTTTTATCCATTTGTCTACTTATGGACATTTGGGCTGTTTCCAGATCTTAGCTATTGTAAATAGTGCAGCTATGAACACGGGAGTACATTTATTCTTTATGATTGGTGTTTCAGGCTTCTTAGGGTATATTCCTAGAAGTGGGATCACTGGGTCAAATGGCAATTCAATTTTTAATTTTTTGAGGTAACACCATATTGTTTTCCATAGAGGCTGTACCAGTCTGCATTCCCACCAGCTGTGTACTAGAGTCCTCTTTTCTCCACACCCTCGCTAACACTTGTTGTTTGATGATTTGTTGATCTCATCGATGTTTCTAACTCTCTCTCCTCCCTTCCTCTCTCTCTAATATCAATAATAATAAAAATTTTTACAAAAATAAATAAATAAACTTAGGAGATATTCAGTAATGTAACAAAAGAGGAATGGATTTTACAAAAACAATATCTATTTGGGGCATTCCAAAGACTTGCCTAGAGAAACAAGCTCAAAGATTCTGCTTCTTCCCATTCTTGCTCACCATCCCCACACCAGAAGCCATGGAATGAGTACCTGCCACAGCAGCGTGGCTCAGTGGACTGAGCATCATCCCATGAACTGAGAGGTGCTGGTTCGATTCCCGGTCAGGGCAATGCCCAGGTTACGGGCTAGATCCCCAGTAAGAAGCGTGCAGGAGGCAGCCGATCAGTATTTCTCACATCTATGTTTCTATCTCTCTCTACCTTCCTCTCTAAAAAATCAATAAAAACATTAAAAAAAAAAAAAAAAGAAGTAAGAGTTTAACTGGAAAACCTTTTGTCGAGTTATATTAGATAAAACTTGGCTGTAATTCTGACTCTTCTAAAAATTTACATTATAGCCCTGGCTGGTCTGGCTCAGGGGTAAGAACACTGGCCTTCGGACTGAAGGGTCACAGGTTTGATTCTGTCAAGGGCATGTACCCGGATTGCAAGTTGGATCCCCGGCCCCAGTTGGGGTCATGCGGGAAGCAACCATTTGATGTGTCTCCCTCACATTGATGTTTCTCTCTTTTTCTCTTCCTTCCTCTCTTCCTCCTTTCCACTCTCTCTAAAAATATCAATGAAAAAATATTATCCAGTAGGATTAACAAAAACAACAAGAAGTACTAAAACATTACAAAATATACAAAAAAATTTACATTCTATTTTTTATTTGAAAAAAATAAATTAAAAAATAGAGTCCGACCCTGGCTGGTTTTGCTCAGTGGTTAGAGCGTGGGCCTGCAGTTCAGAGAGACCTGGGTTTGGTTCCCGCTAAGGGCATGTACCAGGTTGCAGTTTGTCCCTGGCCCTGGTTGGGTTGTGTGGGTGGCAGCCACTTGATGTGTCCCTTTCACATTGATGTTTCTCTCTCTCTCTTCCCCTCTCTCTGTCCCTCCTACTCCATCTGAGCCAAAAAAAAGAAGAAAAAAAAAAAATAGAGTCCGACCCTGGCTGGTATGGCTCAGTGCTCAGTGGTTGAGCATTGACCCATGCTCCAAGAGGTTGCCAGTTCAATTCTCAGTCAGGATACATGCCCAGGTTGTGGGCCCGATTCCCAGTGGGGGGCATGCAGGAGGCTGCCGACCAATGTTCTCTCTCATTGATGTTTCTATCTCTCTCTCCCTCTCCCTCCCTTTCTCTCTAAAGTCAATAAAGAAAAAAAAATAGCCCTGGCCGGTTTAGCTCAGCGTTTAGAGCGTCGGCCTGCAGTCCTGAGAGACCCGGGTTTGGTTCCCGCTAAGGGCGCGTACCTCGGTTGCAGTTTGTCCCCGGCCCTGGTCAGTTGTGCGGGTGGCAGCCACTTGATGTGTCCCTTTCACATCGATGTTTCTCTCTCTCTCTCTGTTCCTCTCTCTCCTTCCCACTCTACCTGAACAAAAAATGGAAAAATGTCCTCGGGTGAGGATAAAAAAAAACAAGAAATAGAGTTGAAACTGATGTCAATTCGTAATTTCAAAAGGGGAACAAATGGAGCATGGAGAGAGACAAATAGGCAATGGCTCATGGTCAGATTTCACTAACACAGGCTTCCACCCAGGACAAGTCTTTGCCTTCTGCTATAACTACACTTTCTTGTCTGTGAAATGAGGAAAAGAACACAATCTGTGGTCCAGCAGGAAACCAGGAAAAGCTTTTCACTCCGATCCAAGGTGTTACAAATTCCTATTCAAGGCAGAGCATGAGGAACTGAAAAATTACTAAATCATTGTTATACTCAGCCAGGATTTAACACAAATTAGCAGTTCAGAATCCCATAGGGGAGCCTGCCACTCCAAATCCCTTACCCATGCTGGTTTAAGTGGCTATCACTCCACTGGGCTGTGAGCTCTTCGAAGTTTGGGTGGTGCTTCAGAATATCATACAGAGAATGTTTAGAAATGTCTGTAGAATTCTTACTGCAAACCCATTTTGATTGTATCTAAAAAGTCTGACACATGGGAGGTGGCTTTATTTTAAAGAGATCCTCTTGCAGTAGAGGAATACATCCATTCCTCTTTGGGATTGAATCAAAACCTTCCAGGCAGAGGCTGGAAGTCACTTTGGATGTTCCTAAAGAGTGCTCTTTAATCTCACAACATCAAATAATATGCTGTAGACTGGTGGTTCTCAAAGTATGTTCTCTGGATCAGCAGATCAGCATCACTTGAAAACTTGTTAGAAATGCAAATTCTTGGTCCCTACCTTAGACTTACTTAAACATCTAGAGGTGGGGCCCAGCAATGTGGGTGTTAACAAGTCCTGAAGGTAATTCTGATGCACACTGAAGTTTAAAACCCACTCTGGCCTGGCAGGTGTGGCTCAGTGTACTGAGCCTCATCCCATGCACTGAGAGGTCCCCTGTTTGATTCCTGGTCAGGGCTGCAGGCTCGATTCCCAGTAAGGGGCATGTAGGAGGCAGCTCATCAATGTTTCTATCTCTCTCTCTCCTTTCCTCTCCCTCTAAAAAATCAATAAAAACATTAAAAAAAGAAAAAGAAAAAAGAAAGCCAAGCTGTCTACATGCTCCCTGTGGTCACTTGCACTCTGATTCCAGCTGCAGCTGTGAAAACCAAATTAGCTTCCAGAATTTTCTAATGAGATAATTACTTACATGAAGCCGTAGACTGCAGGGATGAAATCCCAGGAGCTGAGAAGGAAGAAGGAGAGGCAAATGATTACCACTAGGCTTCCCATGTACATCATGGCATACTCCCAAGAGAAGATCCAGAAGGCTTTGCTCTTCACTTTCACAGGTATGTACTGCCGCTAGGAGAGAAGGCAAAATGGTACATTTAGGGAGGTCAAGAATAGAAAGCAGTTATCAGCTTAAACTTCAAGATCTGTCCTATAAAACACAGGAAATTAAAAAGCTGAAAATCAGCCCAGCTGGTGTGGCTCAGTAGTTGAATGTCAACCCATGCACCAAGAGGTCACTGATTTGATTCTTGGTCAGGGAACATGTTCAGGTTGTGGGCCAAATCCCCAGTGGGGGAGCATGCAGGAGGTGGCTGACTGATGTTTTCTTTCATTTATGTTTCTCTCTTTCTCCCTCTCCCTTCCTCTCTCTCTCAAAAAAAAAAAAAAAAAAAAATCAATAACGAAAAAATAAATTTTTTTAAGTTGAAAATCAAAGGATTGAAAAGATAAGCTAGGTAAACACTAACTAAAAAACAAAAAAACTAGTTTGTTATAGTGTTACCAGATGAAATAAACTTTAATGTAAAAAGTATTACAGAGATAAAGATGTTCCATAATGATGATGGTTCAAGTTTTCAGAAAGATATAACAGTTTTGTGTATGCAGCTAATAACACAGTCTCAAAATATATAAAACAGACATGGACAAAGCTACAAAGGAAAAAGAGATAAATCGATCATCAGTGGATAACTGAATAGATCAGACAGACAAAAATCAGTAACCAAGTAGTACAATGAATAGCATATATAATAAATTTGATCCCATGAGCTCTTATAAAACAATACTTACATAGAATAGTATACCTAATAATTAGAAGATTCACATATATTTTAAGCATTTGGGGGCATTTATACAAATTTACCATATACCTAAGTCAGGCCATAAAGCAATATCAAAAAATTTTAAGAAGTCTGTATCATATAGACACAATTCTGTGACCATAATGCAATTAATCAAAATCATTAATAAAAAGATAACCTAAAAATACCTTAGAAAAATTTTAAACCCTTTCCAAATAACTCAGTGGTCAAGTAAATGATAATAGAAAAATTTGATGTGAGAAATTATGAAAATACCTCATATCGCTATTTGTGTAATGTAGATAAAAGAGTATTCTGAGGGAAAAATACAAACTTATAAACCTATACTTGAATAGAAGGCTGAAAATAAGCTAAACATCTATTTTAAGACATTAGAAACAGAATAACAACAACAACAAAAAAGTAAATAATAAAGGTAAAAGTAGAATTTGATAAAATAGAAAACAGAGTTACAATATAAGAAAGTAACAAAAGCCCAGGCTGGTTTGGCTCATGGACCAGAGTCGTGGGTTCAATTCTGGCGAAGAGCATGTACTTGGGTTGTGGTTTGTCCCTGGTACTGGTTGGAGTCATGCGGGAGGCAACCAGTTGATGTGTCTCTCTCCTGTCGATGTTTCTCTCTCTATCCCTCCCTCCCTCCCACTCTATCTGAAGATAAATGGAAAAACTATCTTCCGGTGAGGAGTAAAAAAAAAAAGTAACAAAGTCTAAAGTCAGCTCTTAGAAATGACTAATAACACTGATGAAACTCTGATAAGATTGATTAAGAAAAAAGAGATCTAGTAAACAATATTAGGGACATAAAAGATACAAGTGTTAAGAAATAAAAACTTAAAAGTTATGCAATGTGTTTAAAAACTGAGACAAAATGGATACATTCTATGAAAAACATAATTTAAATGTTTCAATTAAAATGCCAGTGTCATACAAAATAAGTAAATAAAAGGTAGAGATCAAAGAAGATGACAATGAAATGTAATAAATGATTCTTGATTGGATCCTGAACCCAGCTCTTCCCAAAAGTGCTCTAAAGGCCATGTACATATTTGAGGATTTGAATTTGGAGTGTATATATTACATAATGTGAATCTATGAAAGTTCAGCTTCTTTGGGTGTGCTAAGAGTATTGTGGTTATGTGGAAGAATGCTCCAGTTCGTTTTTTTAAATTTTTTATTTATTTTTTTGTTACAGATGTTTCTCCTTTTTTACCCCATTGGCACCCCCCTCCCCACCCCACCCCCGCCCCGTCCCCGGCTTTGTTGTCCATGTCCATTGGTCATGCATACATGCATATAAGTTCTGTGGTTTAGCTCCTCCCACCCCCTCACCCCCTCTTCTGAGGGATGTCAGTCTGTGCCCTACTTCCATGTTTCTGGGTCTACCGTATTCCTCAGACTGTTATGTTCATTATATTCCATATATAAGTGAGATCATGTGGTATTTGTCTTTTTCTGCTTTGCTTATTTCACTTAGGATAATACTTTCCAGGTCCCTCCATGTCATCTCAAAAGATAAGAGATCTTTCTTACCACTGCATAGTACTTCATTGTATATATGTATCACTGCTTTTTTATCCATTCGTCTACTGATGGACACTTGGGCTGTTTCCAGATCTTAGCTATTGTAAACAGTGCTGCTATGAACATGGGGGTACATATATTCTTTCTGATTGGTGTTTCAGGCTTCTTAGGGTATATTCCTAGGAGCGGGATCACAGAATGCTCCAGTTCTTAAGAGTTACCTGCTGGGTAGGGTCAATATGCCTTATTGTCTTCCCTGATAATGACTCAGGAATAGTAGGAAAAAGAAAGAAACTGGGCTATCTACATTAAGATACAGAAAATGTGGCAAAATGATAACTGGGGAGTTTATATTAAAAATATTTATTATTCTAGTCTTGCAACTTTTCTGAAAGCATCAAATAAAAAATTAGGGAGAAAAAGTAATTCAAGAAGAAACAAAATTTGGAATGGTCCATTTAAGAAATAGAATTAGTAATAAAAAACTTTCCCATAAAGAAAAAAGCAGGCCCAGCCGGTTTTACAGGAAAGTTCCACCAACATATAAGATACAGCTGATTGTAATCTTAAATTAACTCATTCACAGCAAATAATATAAGCTTGATACTAAAATCACTTACCCAACACAAAAGCAAAAATGCTAAATGAAATATATTATCTAATATAATTCAGCAACACATGAAAAAGATCATGATAAAGTTGTGTTATACCTAGGTTGAGTTTATTCCAAAAATTCAAGGTTATTTCAACATAAGAAAATCTATTAAGCTTGAAGAAATCATATTAGTATCTAGATATATGCAACAACTACTTACAATAAAAATTTTAAAACTTCAGTTAAAAATTAACACAAATAGCCTTCAAATGCACAAATAATCAACAATTAGAGGACACAATGGTAGAGAAAACCACATTTATAATAACACCAAGGAAAAGAAAACTTAAATTCAACAGGAAATGTGCAAAACCTATTCAAGGAAAATTTTAAAGCAATCCTGAAAGTCACTAGAGTCAACTTGAACCAATGGACAGATATTTATCTCCCGTTCTAATTTAGGATGATTCAACATTATAAATATGTCACAGTTCTCCTTAAATTAATTTATAAATTCAATACAATAATGCAATCCCAATAAAAAAGCAACTAACTATTTTATGGAATTATACAAGACGATGTTAAAGTTCATATGGAAAAACAAATATGCAAGAATAGCCAGGAAAACAATGATAAGGAAAAATTATGAAGTGTTGACTAGCCCTATCAGACACTAAAATACACCATAAAATTTCTATATTTAAAAAAGTACAATACTGGCACATAAATAGACAAACAGACTAATGGAATAAAATAGAAAGTCCAGCATTAGACCAAAATATTTATAGAAATTTAGTATATGACAAAGGGGACATATCACTCGGGTAATGATGAATTTTTTTTTTAAATATGTTTTTATTGATTTCACAGAGAGGAAGGGAGAGGGAGAGAGTGATAGAAACATCGATTGGCTGCCTCCTGCATGCCCCCCACCAGGGATGGAGCCTGCAACCTAGGCATATGCCCTGACCAGGAATTGAACCAGGGACCTTCTGGTGCATAGGTCCATTCTCAACCCTTGGGCTACACTGGCCAGGCTAGAGATGGACTTTTTAAGAAGTGGTGCCAGGACAACTTAAGTAACCATTTGAAGAAAGATAAAATTAGACTCCAAATGAATTAGGAATGTAATTTTTTAAAAAAATGAAACCATGAAATGCTAGAAAAAGCATGGTAAATTTGTCTTTAACCACGATGTAGGAGAAAGCTCAAAATCCACAGGTAATAAAAGACTGATTAAAATTGATACTAAAATGAAAAGTTCTGCATAACAAAATGAGAATATATGTCCACACAAAAACTTATACACGAATGTTCATAGCAGCATTTTTCATAATAACTAAAAGTAGAAACAAACCAAATGTCTATCAACTGGTAAATGAATAAATAAAACACAGCATACCATACAAGGGAATAGTGTTTGGCAATAAAAAGGAATGAAGTACTAATATTACATGGTACAACAGAGAAGAACCTTGAAAACCTTATGCTAAGTGAAAGAAAAGACCACATATTGTATGATTCCATTTATATGAAATGAACATCTATAAAAACAGAAAGCAGAATAGGGCTGGAGGTGAGAGGGGCACTGGGGAAAGCAGAGAGTGACTGTGAATGGGTATGAAGTTTCTTTTTGGGAGATAAAAATGTTGTAGAATTGATTGTGGTGGTGGCTGCACAACTTTGTGAATACACTAAAAATAACTAAACTGTACACTTTAAACAGGTAAATTGAATGATATATAAATTATATCTTGATAAAAATAAAAGTTGTTAAAAGAAAAAATCTATGAACAAAGTAAAAAAAAAACTGAAAAACTAGAAGAAAATATTTGCAAAGGGTTAATACTCTTAAGGTATTAAAAATTCTTAAAAATTGAGAGAAAAAGGACCTAAATCCAATAAAAAAACAAAAAACGAGGGGGGGGGGGAATGAATAGACAATCCACAAATATGAAAAAAATGTTCAAACTCACTTATATTTAGAGAAATGCAAATTAAGACAACACTGTCTGTTAGTGAGTCTGTGGGAAAACAGGCACTCTCCTACTTTACTGGTGGGAATAAAAAATGTGTACATTCCTTCTGGAGGGAAACATGAAAAGACCTAACAAAACTACATATATACTTATCTTTGCTACTAGATAGTAGCAAAGTAATGCTACTTCTAGAAATCTACCTTGAATATATATCTTCAACAATACAAAAAGGTATACATTCATAAGATTATTCATTGAAGCATTAACTATAATTGCAAAATACTGGAAACAATCTAAATTCCCATACACTGGAGAAGAGTTAAGACACAATGAAGTACTATGCAGCTGTAAAAAAAAACAAACAATGAGGATTATCTCTCTGTTTCAGTAATAAAGTTCCAGGAAATAAAGTTAAGTGAAAAAGCAAAGCACAAAAGAGTATCTAGAGTATGCTATCCTTCATATAAGAAAGAAGGGGAGTAGCCTGGCCAGTTTTGCTTAGTGGTTAGAGCATCGGCCCACGGACCAAAGGGTCTCAGGTTCGATTCCCGGTCAAGGGCATGTACCTGGGTTGCAGGTTCAATCCCCGGCCCTGGTCCAGGTCATGCGGGAGGCAACCAATTGATATGTCTCTCTCACATCAATGTTTCTCTCCCCCTCCCGCTCATTCCTCCCTTACAGTCTCTGAAGAAAGAAAGAAAGGAAAGAAAGGAAAGAAAGGGAAGAAAGGGAAGGAAGGAAGGAAGGAAGGAAGGAAGGAAGGAAGGAAGGAAGGAAGGAAGGAAGGAAGGAAGGAAGAAAGAAAGAAAGAAAGAAAGAAAGAAAGAAAGAAAGAAAGAAAGAAAGAAAGAAAGGGAGAATATAAGAAAACATACATGTGCCTTGGCCAGTGTGGCTCAGTTGGCTGGAGCATCATCCCATGGACCAGAAGGTCGAGGGTTTGATTCCCAGCCAGGGTACAGGGCACATACTTGGGTTGCATGTTCAATCCCATGTCAGGGCATGTACAGGTGGCAACTGATTGATATTTCTCTCTCACATTGGTGTTTATTTCTGTCTCTCTCTCTCCCCCTTCCTCCCTCTCTAAAAAATATAAATAAACAAATAAATAAAAAGTAAAATATACATATATCTGTTCATTTTTACAAAAGTAATACAGGAAAGATAAACAGGAAACAAGAGAATAATTACTTGGGGTGACAGGGAAAGTAGAAAGCAAAAAACAAGATAGCAGGGATGAGGACAGAATAATTCTCTGAATACATCTTTTTGTATAGCTGACTCTTAGAATCACAGTAATATTTCAGTCCCTTCACATACCCCCCAAATAAACAAACAATTAAAATCAACCAGGATAAGCAGGGAGAGCGGTGATGTCAGGAGCCTTGGGGCCTCAGGCACGACAGGGCCAGCCAAGGAGGCACAGGTGGAAACCCTCTCGAGCGAGGGTCTGCAGACGCACCCATTTCATAAGGGAAGGTTTATTGGAGCACACTTGTCTATACATCTATGCCTGCTTTGGGGGCGCAGCGGCAAAGGGCTTTCTGCTCGTGCTGTTCGCCTTGGAACATCGCACCTCCCCTCGCTCTTGCAAAACTGGAACCTCCTTCAAACTCCAGCCTAGACACCAGGCTCTCTGCAGTCCTTCCCAGACCCCTGCAATCCAGACCGAGGGAGCCGCCAGTCACAAATGGTCAAAGTAGTCAGAGGGGCCCGGCCGGTGTGGCTCGGTGGTTGAGCATCGACCCCTGCACCAAGAGGTCACCGGTTCCATTCCTGGTCAAGACACATGCCCAGGTTGTGGGCCCGATCCCCAGTGGGGGGCATGCAGGAGGCGGCCAATCGATGTTTCTCTTTCTAACTCTCCCTTCCTCTCTCTCTAAAATCAATAAAGAAAAAAAAATCAACCAGGATATAGGGGAAATCTAAAATGAACATAAATAGTAATAAATGAACCTAACTATATCACAACTTAATAACATAACCACACTGAAGTCCCACATGGGGGTAGAAAAGAACTAAACTAAATGACTAGGAGGAACAGTAACTTGACAGAATACTGTAAGGCTAATAAAAATGAACTATATAGAAGTACTATAATCAAGTCAGTAAGTGTACTTCCTACATGGGTATTTCTCATAGCAATTCTAGAACTATTTCATGCCCATACTAGAATTGACAAAACAAGAAAATACATTGCAGACCATGAAAGCTAGGTTTCTCACTGTTAAAGAGAAAGAAGTTATGCCTGGCTGGTGTGGCTCAGTGGTTGAGCGTTGCCCCGTGGCCTGAGAAGTCCCGGTTGGATTCCCAGAGTACATGCCTGGGTTGTGGGCTCAGTCCCCAGTAGGGGGCGTGCAAGAGGCAGCTAATCGATGTTTCTATCTTTCCCTAAAAAAAAATCAATAAAAACATATTTTTTTAAAAAAAGAGAATGAAGATATAAGGAAAGGGGAGAGACTAAAGTGAACCCTGTGGTGTTGAGCTAGAATCATAGTTTTAAACAGTATAAACAGATAAAAAGGTAAAGAATGCCCTGGCCGGTTTGGCTCTGCGGTTAGAGCGTCAGCCTGCGGTCCAGAGAGACCCGGGTTCGGTTCCCACTAAGGGCACGTACCTTGGTTGTGATTTGTCCCCGGCCCTGGTTGGGTCGTGCGGGTGGCAACCACTCGATGTGTCCCTTTCACGTCAATGTTTCTCTCTCTCTCTCCCTCCCACTCTATCTGAACAAAATATGAAATAATGTCCTCGGGTGAGGATTAAAAAAAAAAGAATTATAGATGTGTGTATGTGTTGGTTAGTATACATACATTATTTTATTTTATCCTCACCCGACAACTTTTTTCCATTTTTGTTCAGTTAGAGTGAGAGGAAGAGAGAGAGAGAGAGAGAGAGAGAGAGAGAGAGAAACATTGAAGTGATAGGGACACATCGAGTGGCTGCCTCCCACACGATCCCAACCAGGGCTAGGGACAAACAGCAACCAAGTTACATGTCCTTAGCGGGAACTGAACCCGGGTCTCTCTGAACCACGGGCTGACACTCCAACCGCTGAGCCAAACTGGCCAGGGCTACATACATTATTTTATAGCTCTGTCTTCTAGAAGCAATGATTTCCTAATAACAATAAGCAAACCTAAAACCCTTGGTGTCTAACTAACATTCTCCAATAAAAGGAACCAAGAGTACTTGAAGAAGTAAGTTTCAGGGCTGGGCAAGGAAAATACAAGATGAACCTGGAACATCACGTGGTACCAGAAAAAAGGGAAGGAAAGGCTCAAAAATAGTTGGGGCTTGTCAAAAGAACACAGGAGGGAATCTGAAGGATTTATGGTCAAACTAGAAAAATATGAACAATAAGCTATTGATAGTATCAAATTATTTTTTGAGGTGAGATTCATATAAGATACATTTAAGCATTTTATTTTATTTTATTTTATTTTATTTTTTTTTTATCCTCATCCGAGGACATTTTTCGATATTTTGTTCAGATAGAGTGAGAGGGAGAGAGAGAGAGAGAAACATCGACGTGAAAGTGACACATCGAGTGGTTGCCACCCACACGACCCAACCAGGGCTGGGGACAAACTGCAACCAAGGTACATGCCCTTAGCGGGAACCGAACCCGGGTCTCTCCGGACCGCAGTCCGACGCTCTAACCGCTGAGCCAAACCGGCCAGGGCTACATTTAAGCATTTTAAACTGTGTGATTCGGTGACCATTTTGGTCATGTATAATTCATAGGTGCTTTAACAATAGCCTTGAAAAAAAGACTGAGGTGGGGGAGAGTTAGCTCCTCCTCTACAATCTCACCACAAAGAAAGCAAGCTCCAGAGAAGATTCTGGCATACTTTGCAACATTAAACAAAAATTCATTAGCAAGCAGGCACAACACAGTTCACACAAACTATCCTAGATTCTAGGACCTAGAAGGTTGAGTAAGTCCCAGCTCTCTTCCCTTTATTTATCTTCACCCAAGTATATGTTCTCACTTGAGAGAGAGGGGAAGGGGGAGAGAAACATCGATTGGTTGTCTCCAGTGCCCCCCCCCCCCCCCCCCCCCCAGGAATTGAACCTGCAACCCAGGTACATGCCCTGACCGGGAATCAAACCTGAAGCCTTTTGGTGTATGGGATGACGCTTGAATCAACTGAGCCACACTGGCCAGGGCAGCTCTCTCCCCTTTTAGTTGTTTAAATTGCCACTTGTAAGAAAGGTTCACTCAGAGCAGAAGTGACAATATCCCAGAGGCAGGAGTTTTGTTGCCCTTGGAGTCACATCAGGCAAACAGAAATCCTCCTAACTGAAGGCTAGACAAAGGACAGGTTAGGAATTAAGCCTCAGGCACCATCTCCAGGGAAGCCGTTAAAGGCCTTCCAGATTCTTAGTCCATTTTCATGCAAGTATAGAAAGTGTCTCTAAAATATTTTAGTCAATTCCACCCTGGCCGGTTTGGTTCAGCAGTTAGAGCACTGACCTGCGGTCTGGAGAGACCCGGGTTCGGTTCCCGCTAAGGGTACGTACCTCCTTCAGTCTGTCCCTGGCCCTGGTTAGGTCGTGTGGGTGGCAGCCACTCGATGTGTCCCCTTCACATCGATGTTTCTCTCTCCCTCCCACTCTATCTGAACAAAAAACTAAAAATGTCCTCAGGTGAGGATAAAAAAATATATATATTTTAGTCAATTCCACTTTTTTTTTTTTGCATTTATCTTCAGACAGAGCGGGAGGGAGAGAAAGAGAGAAACATCAAGGTGAGAGAGACACATCAAGTGGTCGCCACCCACACGACCCCAACCAGGGCCGGAGACAAACTGCAACCGAGGTACGTGCCCGGAACTGAGCCTGGGACTCTCTGGTCTGTGGGCCGATGCTCTAACTGCTGAGCCAAACCGGTCAGGGCATTCAATTCCACTTCTTTTGAATACTTTAATTTTACCAAATGAGAGCCTACTTCTAAAACTCATTCTGCTAATTAATAAAACACTAATCTTAAAGGTGCAGCTCAAGCTATAGAAAGCAAAGCACTGAGAATAGCCACCGGTGGATTGTGGCCTTTCCGATGCAAGTGAGATGACCACAATGGAGTGAGATACTTCATTAAAGTAACTCACTGCCATTTAAGTTGAGGCAGATAATTGCACATATATAATACCAAATGGTCTATGCAGAAGTATGTAAAATAAATTATAGACATCCTAACTCCACAGTAAAGACTTTTTAAGGAGAATGGGAAGCCAGTCAAGAGATTTATGCTAGAGATAACATTACTGTTAAGAGATATGAGGGGAGGGGAATCTGATCAACCCTCTCTAAAATTGCATACTCCAAAACAGCTCTACTCTCAACCCTCTTTAAAACTGTGCGGTCCCACCCTTAGTCATTATGGTTCAGTTGGTTGGAGCACTGTCAGGTGCAGTTGATGGTTTGATTTGGGGTTAGGGCACATACCTAGGTTGCGGGAGCGCTAATGGGAGACAACAATGGATGTTTCTCTCATACATCAATGTTTCTCTGTCTCTCTCTCTCGCCCTTCCCTCCTCTCTCTAAAACCAGTAAAAAACATATCCTCAAGTGAGAATTAAAAACAATAAATAAATAAAACTGTGCAGTCCCCTAGTCACATGTGGCTATTTAAGTTTAAGTTAATGGGAATCAATTAAAATGAAAAATTCAGTTCCTCAGTCTCACTAGCACATTTCATTGCTCAATAGCCACATGTGGCTCATAACTACTATATTAATAATTTACAGATATAGAACATTTCTATCATCACAAAAAGTTCCATTGATAACACTGTTCTAAAATAAAGTTTCAAAAGAATGGTACATTTCTGGGGATAAAAAATAACTCAACAAAGAAGAGGCATCCATAGATAAATTCAAAGAGCAAGGCACTTAAGGTTCTGAGTTCTCTTCTCGAGCTCTACCTGCCTTTGGTCATCTATCTTGATCCTTCTTTCTACCTGAAAATACTGCCATCTAGCATAGAAGGAAGGAAGGAAGGGAGAAAGGGAGGAAGATAGGAAACCACAGCCCAGGGGGAAAAAAATAAACCTTGAAAGCAAAATTTTGTTTTGTTTTGTCCTTCCCTACTAATGATATTTAAAAAGATGCCCTGGCCGGTTTGGCTCAGTGGTTAGAGCGTTGGCCTGCGGTCCAGAGAGACCCAGGTTCGGTTCCCGCTAAGGGCGCATACCTTGGTTGCAGTTTGTCCCCAGCCCTGGTTGGTCATGCGGGTGGCAGCCATTCAATGTGTATCTTTTGCGTCGATGTTTTTCTCTCTTTCTCTCTCTCTCTCTCCCTCCCTCCCTCCTTCCCTCCTTCCCACTCATCTGAACAAAAAATGGAAAAATGTCCTCAGGTGAGGATAAAAAAAAAAAACAAAGAAAGAAATAGGGTGGGAAGTGAAAAAGCCAAGGCCCTGGCCGTTTGACTCAGTGGTTAGAATGGCCACCGGGGACCGAAATTCCCAGTCAAGGGCACATACCCCTGGTTCCAATTGGGTTCCTGCAGGAGTCAACCAATCGATGTGTCTTTTTCACACTGATGTTTCTCTCTCTCCCTCCCTCCCTCTCTCCCTTCCTCCCTCCCTTCTACTCTATCTAAAAATCAATGGAAAAATATACTCTGGTGAGGATTTAAAAAGAGAGAGAGAGACATTTCCAGTGACTCCCCAAGTCTCTTTCTGTGCTCTGTCCCTACCACAATCCCCTCTTCCCTCCAAAGTAACCACATTTATCCTGGCTTTTATAGTAAAAAAACGTCACTTCCTTACAGTTTCCAACTAAATGTGCATCCCTTTACACTATACTTCAGTCTTAGTCATTTTTTAACAATTTGACTTTAAGTCTCTTTTAATTTACAGGTCCTCAAACCCCACTCCATTCCCATTCATGGCTTTCCCCCCTTCCTTTCAATAACTCATCTGTTGAAGAACCTGGGGCATTTAACCTATTGAATGTCCTACAATCTATCTGTTTTTTGTTTTTTTTTGCTAATTACATACTTTACCTTCAGTATTTCTTACAAATTGGCAGCTGGATCAAGAGGCTTGATCAATTTGGGATTTGATCTCTTTGGCAAAACTTTGGTGGCGGAGTGTTCTTTCAATAGGAGGCATAATTTTTGTTTCTTGATGTTAACTACTAATGTTCAATGGTTAGATCAACTGGGGTTGCAGAATTATACTATCCTATCATTTTGTTTCAATTAAAAATTTTTTTTTTCCTTTATTAATTTTTAGAGAGAGAGGAAGTGAGAAGGAGAGAGAGATAGAAACATCAATGAGAGAGAACATTGACTGGCCACCTCCTGCATGCCTCCCACCAGGGATCGAGCCCACAACCTGGGCATGTGTCCTGACCAGGAATCAAACCAGCGACCTCTTGGTGCATGGGTCGATGCTCAACCTCTGAGCCACACCAGCCGGACTGTTTCAGTTTTTGTTTTTGTTTTTATCCTCACCCGAGGACATTTTTCCATTTTTTTGTTCAGATAGAGTGGGAGGGAGAGAGAGGAAGACAGAGAGAAACATCGACGTGAAAGGGACACATCGAGTGGCTGCCACCCGCACGACCCAACCAGGGCCGGGGACAAATCACAACCAAGGTACGTGCCCTTAGTGGGAACCGAACCCGGGTCTCTCTGGACCGCAGGCCGACTCTCTAACCGTTGAGCCAAACCGGCCAGGGCTGTTTCAGTTTTTAAGCTGGAATAATTCATGAAGAGATGCTTCCTCTCACCTACTATATGGTTACCTAGTGATATAGAAAAGGTAAGATAAATGCTTAATTTTTTCCTTTTATTTATCCAGTTTTCAAGATAATGAATTGGTTCCCTGACAATTGTCTTAATTTGACTAATTAGGTTTTATTTTAAATATCATTATGAATGCCTGGATTTAAATACATTTATAGCCCTGGCCGGTTTGGCTCAGCGGTTAGAGCATCAGCCTGCGGTCCTGAGAGACCCGGGTTCGGTTCCCGCTAAGGGCACGTACCTCGGTTGCAGTTTGTCCCCGGCCCTGGTCGGTCGTGCAGGGGGCAGCCATTCGATGTGTCCCTTTCACATCGATGTTTCTCTCTCTCTCTCTCTTCCTCTCTCTCCCTCTCACTCTACCTGAACAAAAAATGTCCTCGGGTGAGGATAAATAAATAAATAAATACATACATACATACATACATTTATAGCCCGGCCAGTGTGACTCAGTTGGTTGAGCATTGTCCCATGCACCAGGAGGTTGCTGGGTCAATTCCTAGCCAGGGAACATGCCTGGGTTGCAGGCTCATGCAGGAGGTAGCCAATCAATGTTTTTCTGTCACTGGTGTTTCTTTCTATCTCCTTTTCCCTCTCTCTCTCTCTGAAATCAATAAAAACATATTTTAAAAAAATGTTACTGTTTAAAAATAAATAAATAGTCCTGGCAGGTTGCTCAGTGGTTAGAGCATCGGCCTGCAGACCAATGAGTCGCACGTTCGATTTCGTCAAGGGCCATGTGCCTCCATTGGGGTTTGTCCCCAACCCTGGTCAGGTAGTGCGGGAAGCAACCAGTCAATGTGGCTCTATCACATCTATGTTTCTCTCTGTCTCTCTCCCTCCCTCCCACTCTATCTGATAATAAGTAGAAAAATAAATAAATAAAAATAAAAATATTTATAGGTTCGAATCCATTGCAATTCTTTTCCTAATAACTCAAACTGCCCACCTTTGATCAGTGGGAGTCTCTCCAAGTTGGATCCTGAGTCCTTTTGAGATGACCCCAGTAGCCAGCTTTTGATAACTTCCTTGTTATCTGGTATCACAATGTTCCAGGATCATCCTTATGTTACCTGCCCTATAATCAGCCATTTTTCTCAGAAGCCTTCGTTTCTTTTAATGGGTAAATGGTATTTTAAGATCACAATCTGGGCCCCAAGGATGCTCATTGATACTGGGTTGGTCATTGTTTCTAGACCTTTTAGTAGACATAAACATAGACACACACACATATTCAAATACCTATAGGAACCAGGCAGGTGATGAATGAGAGAGTATGCTTTTACTAAAGAAGACAGATTTTCAAAAATTTTCAAAAGAAGTGGAATTATAAAGTTTTACCATGAATATTTAAAACAATGACAACTAATTTTAAAATATTACACATGAGGGTCAAATAAAACATATCTGTGGGCCAGGGGCTATGTGCACTCTCGACCTGAAAATTTAACCTGTAGTTATATACCCAATGTTGCTAATATAAAAATATAAAAATATTTCAGGGAGGAAGTGGATTCTCAGACTGCTTCAGGAAAAATCAAACTATAATAAGGAAGAGGAGAAATGTATGATTATCTCCCTTTCCCCAACTCTCTAAATCTCTAGGGAGAAAAGCTTTTTCTAAACAGAAATCATTTTCTTTCTAGGACAATGTTATGAAAAGAAAAAAAGTCAGTTATCAGTATAAACGCAAAGAAACGCCTTAAATAAGGTCTTATCAAAAGAGACTCTTCCCAAGCACTAATTCAAAAAGGTATATCAAACAACAAGTGTTGGCGAGGGTGTGGAGAAAAGAGGACTCTAGTACACTGCTGGTGGGAATGCAGACTGGTGCAGCCACTATGGAAAACACTATGGTGTTACCTCAAAAAATTAAAAATTGAACTTCCATTTGACCCAGTGATCCCACTTCTAGGAATATACCCTAAGAAGCCTGAAACACCAATCAGAAAGAATATATGTACCCCCATGTTTGTAGCAGCACTATTTACAATAGCTAAGATCTGGAAACAGCCCAAGTGTCCATCAGTAGACGAATGGATAAAAAAGCAGTGGTACATATACACAATGGAGTACTACACAGCTGTAAGAAAGAAAGATCTCTTATCCTTTGAGACTACATGGAGGGACCTGGAAAGTATTATCCTAAGCGAAACAAGCCAAACAGAGAAAGACAAGTATCACATGATCACACTTATTTGTGGAATATAATGAACATAACAGTCTGAGGAATGGGATAGTCCCAGAGATGTGGAAGTAGGGTACAGACTGACAATCCCCAGAAGAGGGGGTGGTGGGAGAGAGATAAACCACAGAACTTATGTGCATGTATGTATGAACAATGGACATGGACAACAAAGCTGGGGACAGGGCAGGGGGGGAGGGGGAAATTGGGGGGGGGGGGAAAGGAGAAACATCTGTAACAAAAATAAATGAAAAAAAAAAAAGATATATGCACCCCTATGTTTACTGCAGCATTATTCCAAGATGGAAGCAATTTAGTGCCCATCATACACAAGCAGATTACAAAGTTGTAGTACAGCCCTGGCCAGTTTTTCTCAGTGGTTAGAGCATCAACCCGTAGACCAATGAGTCACAGGTTCGATTCCAGTCAAGGGAAAGTACCTCAATTGTGGTTCGTCCCCGGCCCTGGTCGGGTCATGTGGAATGCAACCAGTCGATGCGGCTCTATTACATCGATGTTTCTCTCTCTCTCCCTTCCTCCCACTCTATCTGATAAATGGAAAAATATCCTCAGATGAGGAATAAAAAAAAAGTTGTGGTACATATATACAGTGGAATATTACTTGGCCATAAAAAGAATGAAATCTTATCATTTGTGACAGCATGGATGGATCTAGGGGGTATTATGCTAAGTAAAATAAGTCAGACAAAGAAAGACAAATACCATATGATTTTACTTACATATGGAACCTAAAGAACAAAACAAACAAACAAAACAGAAAGACTCATAGATACAGAGAACAGACTGAAAGGGAGCCAGATAAGAGGGAGGTTGGAGGGCTGGGTGAAAAAGGTGAAGAAATTGAGAAGTACAGATTGGCAGTTACAAAACAGTCACAGGGATACATAGTATAGCATAGGGAATACAGTTAATAATATTGTAATAACGATGTATGGTGCCAGGTGGATACTTGAAATATTGGAGGGAACACTTTGTAAATTATATGATTGTCTAACCACTATGCTACACACCTAAAACTAATATAAAATAACACTGAATGTTAACTATAATTGAAAAATAAAATTTAAAAAAAGAAAAAAAAAGAAACTCTTAACAAAAATTTTTATACCTAAGTTCTTAGAGTCTAAGGATGAGACCCAGGATAAGACCCACTGCAAATGCATGATCATGCCCTTACCCTCATTTTTATCTGCTCTAAAAGGAAAGGAAACTAACAGCATTGTCACTTCTGCCTGGGCCCCCTCCTGGGAGCAGCAGAGACAACAGAAAGCTGATGGGGAAAGAGAAAATAAGACGTGAAAGTCCTAAATAGCTCCAAAGAATTCCTAGGGAAGGGCCCCATTATCAAGAAAGACCTGATTGGGTTTGGATCCTTTGGTGCAAGGTAGTATCATGTAATCTACCCTAAACTCTGGAAAGTATAGAAATCATAGGATTAACTTTTCCAGTTCAAAGACAAGAGAAGGTCAGATTAGATCAAAGCAAAAACCACAACAGCACTCACAACATATTTTCCCCTGGTTTCTGTTACTTCCTTTAAAAACAAACAAACAAACAAACAAATAAACAAAAAAACCTAAAGCCATCTAATGGGGTCCAAGGCTTTAGGAATCCCAAGCAAAAGGAAGGAGGAAACTAGGAACTTCCTTGACTTCGTCGTGGGCCTCCCTCTGCCAGCCTCACAGCTCGGCCTCAAGGTCCTGTGAACTTTAGGGCTCTCTCTTTTATTCTGAATGCTATCAGATTATAACATTTTAAGCTTGTCTCTCATTTGGAAACTAGGCCCTAAGCCAAGGTCAGAGGAAGAGTAAAGCTGGGGAGACCAGTGGGCTCAAACTAGCATTCTCTTAGGTGACTCACTGTTGAGCCAGATGCAGCATACCCTGCCTTTGATGTTGAAGCCTTCCTGTGTCTCACGAGGGGAAGAGAAAAACAGCTTTGCCTCTGGCACTGGGTAGACACTAGTTGGTCCACCACCTACCCTCCAAATAGTCCACCAGAAGAATGGAAGCAGGTTTGTAGTGTCAATGAAAGTTAGTGACAAACTAACTTTCACAGTTCCTTTGACTACAGAAAATGAAATATTTTCTTTTTCCCTCATCACTCCATGAACCTTCAAACTGGTGAGCCTATACTTTCTGTGAACATTTGAAAACTAGTAACCATATCTAGCATCTACTAAACTCTTATAATACTCTGTTCTACATATTTGACATGTATTAACCCTTTGCAATAGCTACTCTTATATTATCCCCATTTTACAGATGAGGAAACCGAGGCATGGAGAAGTATTCACTTGCCCGGGATCACAGAGCCAGTAAGTATCCAAGCCAAGACAACTTCAGAGCCTGTACTCTAGTTCCTTCCTTTTTACTATAAAATTTTCAAACATGCAGAAAAGCTGAAAGAATACACTAATCAACCATATATCTATCACCTAGATTAAAATTTTTTTTTTTTTGGTATGTGCCCCTAGGGGGAACCAAACCCGGGACTCTCTAGTCTGCAGGCCGTTGCTCCAACCGCTGAGCCAAACTGGCCAGGGCCACCTAGATTAAATATTAACACTTTGCCATATTTCTTATCTGGGTGTATAAATTTTTCTGTGTAAATTTTCTACACATCATGACACTTCTCCCCAAAACACTTCTGCATGTAGCTCCCAAAAATAAGGACATTCTCTTATATACCACAATACTGCTCTCACATCAAGAAATAAACAATTCCCTATCATCATCTAATATCTAATCTGTCTTCAAAATACTCTAAATGTCCCCCAAACATCCTTTATAGCTGTTTTTCCAAACCAGAATCCAATCAAGACTCACCCATTCCACTTGGTTATTATATCTCCTCAGTCTAGAACAATCCTTTCACTTTGTCTTCTTTATGACAATGACATTTTGAAGAGAACTAGAACAGCTGTCTTATAGACCATCCTATATCCTGATTATTTTACTGTTTCCACATGGTATCATTTAAGTTGTTCCTCTGTTCTTGTATTTCCTAAAAACCAGAAGTCAGATCTAAAGGCTAAATTAAGGTTAACTGCTTAGGTCAGAATACTTGGGAGTTGATGCTGTACACTGTGCGCTGCATGACATCGAGAAGCACATCATGTCAGGCTGTTTTATGATCAGTGATGCAGAGTTGGATTACTTGGGTAAATTGGTGACAGCCAGAGCATTCCTTTGTAGAGATTTATTTTTCCCTCTGCTATTAGCAGACAATTTAGAGGTGGGAGTGGGGTGTAATATTTTGTCACCATGCAAATGCAAATATCCTGTTTCTCAAAAAATCTTTCACCTGATTATTTTGGTGTCCACTGATGATCTTTGCTAGATACAATCATTTCACTGGCGAATGCTATTCTGTCATTTCTTCTACATTTATAAGCTGACCTTCTTCTGTAGTCTTCCTTTATCAATTGGGAAATAACTATAGTTCCTTTTCAAAGGCAGGAAATTGCTTAGTTCTTTTCTTTTAATTATTAATTTTCAGAGTAAGAAATGGGTAAAAGAGTCAAATCTAATGATGACATGTGTACATTTTTTTCTGTCTTCATCCCTTTTCTGAGCATAAATATGGACACACGAACTTTTATTTATTCAGTGTTTTATAATTACTCTATGCCCAAAATATCCTGAATATAGTTAGTAGGAGCCCCTTGGGCTGGTTCCATTGTTCTTCTGACATAATACCATTAGTCTTTGAGGACTATTTTGCTTTCATTTTAACAATATGGTCCAGTCAAGCCTGTGCTCTATGTACTGCATTACACAACCTTTCCTAGAGGGAAGTATGCGTCTATGGAGGGCTTGAAAAAACTGTGAGAAAAATATAATGTCAGGAGCAGATGTGCCATGTCTTTGTGGTTATCAAATCCATTTTGATTTGGGGCTTAAAAGGATATTATTAAGATGATCAGGTCCAGCCCTGGCCAGTGTGCTCCGTGGTTAGTGTTGGCCCACAGACCAAAGAATCTCAGGATGGATTCCTGGTCAAGGGCTTGTACCTGGGTTGCAGGTTTAATCCCTGACCCTGGTTGGGGTGCATGCAGGAGGCAACCAATCGATATCTTTCTTTCACATCAATGTCTCTCTCTCCACCAGCCCCTTACATTCTCTAAAAATCAATGGAAAAAAATATCCTTGGGTGAGGCTTTAAAAAAAAATTACCAGGTTCAGATACCCATACTTAGCTAAGAATCCCCAACAGGTGGCCATTCAGCCTGTGGCCTAAACACTGTGATTCACAGGGAACTCCCCTCCCTTGAGATATCCCATGCTGTCATAGAGCTGCTGCTTTATAGTGAGCTGCTTGTAGCTCCCATCTATTACTTCCAGCTTCTCTCTCTGGAGCCTGTGGATCTCTGTGAAACTCAAGCCTAAAGGATCCACTTAATGGTCTCCAAGGAACTCAGCCCTAAAGGGTAATTTCCTCTTCTGTTCCCACCCTCGTATTTAAACAGGTGGGTTTATTACCTCTGTGACAGGACTGAGTTTCCAAATGCCATGCTATGACTCACGAGGCCCTACTGCCTTTTAGGTCGCTTTATATACTTACATAAAAATATGTAAATATATCATGGCTGAGATTTTCATTTCTAGAAAAATGGGGTCCTTAAGTTCATCCCAAACTCTTCCCAGTCCTGTTCCTTACCAATAGATGACTGCCAAACACAGCTAATCCCACCTTCTGGAATTTTGCATCCAGTCCCTCATCTCTCCATTTCCTGGTTTGGGGCCCCAACCAACCCCTCTGACTCCATCTAATAAGATGACCTAGCCTTGCGCTGGCTGATTTGGCTCAGCAGTTAGAGCGTCAGCCTGTGGTCCAGAGAGACCAGGGTTCAGTTCCCGCTAAGGGCACATACCTCGTTTGCAGTTTGTCCCCCCTGGTTGGGTTGTGCAGGTGGCAGCCACTTGATGTGTCCCTTTCACGTCAATGTTTCTCTCTCTCCCTCCCACTCTATCTGAACAAAAAATGATAAAATATCCTCGGTCAGGATAAAAAAAAAAAAAAAAAAAGATGACCTAGCCCTGGCCAGTTTGGCTCAGCGGTTGAGCATCGGCCTGCGGACCAGAGAGTTCCTGGTTCGGTTCCCGCTAGGGGCAAGTACCACTAATAAAAAAGAAAGATGACCTAGCCTTTCCCAACCTCAGCTCCTCCTCAAGCTGCTCCCACCACTCAGCTGCTGCCAGAGCAGTCTTCCTGCAGCACTCATTCCCTGCTCCACAACCTTCACCCGCTTTACAGCTGCAGGGGCAGCACAGCGGCTTGCGTACTGAAGGTGCTCAGGGGGAGGGACTGAAGAAAGTGACTGGCTGACATGCTTGATTTCATGATCAATCATAGTGTTCACTGCTGTCAGGAGGAAATTTCCTTGAGTTTAAACAAAAGCTATTTTACATAAAGCTTTGGAAAAGCCAATTTCTACATATTTATAAAAATATGTAAAAATTGGCTTAACAAACCATTTAAAAAAATTTAGTTCATGTGTAGAAATAAATATATTTATCTTTATTTATTTAAATTGTGATACCATTTTATTTACTGATTGATTTTGAGAGAGAGAGAGACATCGATTTGTTCCACTTATTTATGCATTCATTGGTTGCTTCTTGTATGTGCCCTAACCAGGGATCAAACCTGCAACCTTGGCTTATCGGGATGATGCTCTAACAAACTAAGCTACCCAGCCAGAGCAATAAATATATTTTTAACAACCCTGGCTGGTGTTTCTCAGTGGTTAGAGTATTGACCCACTCACTGAAGGGTGACAGGTTCAATTCCTAGTCAAGAGCATGTATCTGAGTTGCAAATTCGATCCCCAGCCCCAGTCAGGGTGCATGCAGTAGGCAACCAATTGATGGGCCTCTCTTACATTGATGTTTCTCTCTCTCTTTCCCTCCCTCCCTCCCTTCCACTCTTCTACTCTCTCTAGAAATCAATGGAAAAATACCCATTGATTTTTACACACACACACACACACACACACACACACACATATTTTTTTTAAACAGTGTTTATTTGATAAATAGTTGCACAAAGATTCTGGCTACATGCATTGCCCCTGGTGCTCAAACTTTCTAAAGAATAAACTATAGACACAGTCTTCGTGGAGAGTCGTCGTGGTTTCCTGCTTCAACAGTGCTTGGACAGAACCCAGAACTCAACCCATCACCCCCAGCCACCTGATCCAGCCTTCGGCCACCTCCTCACAGCACCTCGGACATCCCCAAGGTCCCTGCTCCAGCACCACGCAGCCACCTCTCCTTAGCTGCCCACCATGACGTCCACCGTGTCCACCTTGCAGGTGCGCCAAAACTACCATCAGGACTCAGAGGCCACCATCAACCACCAGATCAACCTGGAGCTCTATGCTTCCTACATCTACCTGTCCATATCTTATTACTTTGACTGCGATGATGTGGCTTGGAAGAACTTTGCCAAATATTTTCTTCACCAATCTTATTAAGAGAGGGAACATGCTGAGAAACTGATGAAGCTGCAGAACCAACTAGGTGGCCAAATCTTCCTCCAGGATATCAAGAAACCAGACCGTGACAACAGGGAGAATGAGCTGAATGCGATGAAGTGTGCATTACACTTGGAAAAAAGTGTGAATCAGTCACTACTGGATTTGCACAAACTGGCCACTGACAAAAATGACCCTCACTTGTGTGACTTCCTTGAAACGCACTACTTGAAGGAGCAGGTGAAATCCATCAAAGAACTGCGTGACCATGTAACCAACTTGCACAGATTGGGGGCCCCTGAAACTGGCATGGCAGAGTATTTCTTTGACAAGCACACCCTGAAAGACAGTGACGAAAGCTAAGCCTTAGGCTGGCTTCCCATAGCCATGAGTGTGACTTCCCTGGTCACCAAAGCAGTACGTGCATGTTGGAGTTACCTTTACCTTTTCTATAACTTGGACCAAATCATCCACTTACATCTTTTCATTTGTACCATTCCTTCAAATAAAGTAATTTGATACCACCCCCCCAAAAAAGAATAAACTATAGAAGACAGCACCACAGGTAAACATGATACTTGCCTCCTTCCACAACCACATCAAAATTACAACTAAACTACAGAACAATCACCATTCAGAACCACCTGAAATCAAGCTAAATGGAAGTCCTACAACTATGAACTTAA
This sequence comes from Molossus molossus, assembly GCF_014108415.1. NCBI lineage: Eukaryota > Metazoa > Chordata > Mammalia > Chiroptera > Molossidae > Molossus > Molossus molossus. Next base: position 20,921,502 of record NW_023425399.1, on the reverse strand, counting down.
AGAAGCCACATTCAGGCCTGCAGTTTGGCTCAGCGGTTAAAGAGGCGGCCTGCGGACCAGACAGACCCAGGTTCAGTTCCCGCTAAGGGCACGTACCTCAGTTTCAGTTTGTCCCTGGTTCCGGTTGGGGTTGTATAGGTGGCAACCAGTCGATGTCTCTCTCTCATATTGATGTTTCTCTCTCTCTCTCTTCCTCTCTCCCGCCTGCTCTCTCTGAAGATAAATGAAAATCCTTGGGTGAGGACAACAATAACAAAAAAAAACCACTCCAAAATAAAGAAGCCACCTCCAGACTGATAGGAGGGGCAGAGGCGCAGACAGGCTGATCCCACACCCACATGTGGCAGACAAAAATCAGGAGGGATACCTTGGCTTTGAAGGTCCTCTCTGAGAAGTAAGGGGGCCACGTCCCACATCAGCCCCCCCCCACCCAGTCCAGGGTTCTAATGCCAGGAAGAGAAGTGCCTATAACTCCTGCCTCTAAAAACCAGTGAGGCTGCTAGAGTCCCAGGTGGTTCCTCTTAAAGGGCCTGAGCATGGACTGACTTACTGGAACTTGCTCCCTGAAAAGGGGAGGGGTGCTCCCAGAGTGGGGGACGCAGCTTGAAAGGCACCACAGACATACAGAGAAGAGTTATTTGGCATCGAGGTGAGAGCTGGAGAGACAGCTTTCTCCCTGACAGATGTGCTGGTGGAGGCTGTTGTTCCTTTGGTGAGCATCCTCCATGGGGCAGGCAGAGGGCCACCATATCTGGTACTCCACAAACCTGGCTTTCACTGTTTGCCCCACCCCGGTGATTCCCTGAGGCCCTGCCCCACCCAACCTTCGGGCACACCCAAGCTAATTCCAGTGGCTTTACCATAGGATTTGCCTCTCTTGGCTTCTGCTTCAGATTTTCCTAAATTCTCTCAAATAAGCAGCATCTGGCCGCTGTGAGCCCTATGCCTCTCCCTAAGTGGCCGCAGGCCTAGCACTAGAAGCAGCCAGTGTTGGTTCACAGCTTGGCTTTATCTGGGAACCTCCAAGCCCAGCACAAGAAGCAGCCATCTGGTCCTGGCTGGTTTGGCTCAGCGGTTAGAACATCAGCCTGTGGTCCAGAGAGACCCGGGTTCGGTTCCTGCTAAGGGCATGTACCTCAGTTGCAGTTTGTCCACGGGCCTGGTTGGGTCGTGTGGGTGGGAACCACTCGATCGATGTGTTCCTTTCACGTCGATGTTTCTCTCTCTCTCTCTCTCTCTCTCTCTCTCTCTCTCTCTCCCTCCCACTCTATCTGAACAAAAAAAAAACTAAAAAAAATGTCCTCAGGTGAGGATAAAAAAAAAAAAAAAAAAAGAAGCAGCCATCTGCAGATTGCTTTGTAGCTTATGCCTGGTGGCCCTGAACAGAACACGGGCAGTGGCTGACCTTGTCCCAGACACACAGTGGACAGCTTCAGACCATGCTGAAGCACTACCACCCAACCACCTCAATAAGTAACACACTCAAGGAGTGGACTCAGTGAGTGCCAGAGCCCTGCTGAAGTAAGTCTTGCTCTGTGTGGTGGGCCCCTGCACAGCTGACCATCCAAGGTAGTCAGAGGTCAGTGGTCAGTGGGCACAGCCAGTCCTTGCAGCTGATCAGCCTGAGTAAATCCCTCCCACTGATATGCCAACAGCAATCAAGACTCAATTACAACAGAAGGGTGTACAGCCCACATGAGGGGTGCACCTTGAGGGCCTAGCTGGGGTTAGGGAGGCTGTGCCACTGGACCCTACAGGATACCTACTACAGTAGGCCACCCTATGAAGCCTAGGAGACACAGAAACTCTACCTAATACATAGAAACAAACACAGGGAATTAGCCAAAATGAGACAAAGAAACATGCCCCAAATGAAAGAACAGAACAAAACTCCAGGAAAAGAAATGGAGAAAAGCAATCTACTAGATGCAGAATTCAAAACACTGGTTATAAGGATGCTCAACGAACTGAGTGAGAACTTCAAGAAACTTAATGAGAACTTCAAGGAACTTAATGAAAATATCAACAACATAAAAAAGGACCAGTCAAAAATAAAGAATGCACTAACTGAAATAAAGAATAATTTATAGGAAATCAACAGTAGAGTAGGTGAAGCCAAGAAGCAAACCCTTGACTTGGAATATAAGGAAGCAAAAAATACCCAATCCGAACAGCAAAAAGAAAAAAAAAAGAAAAAAAAAATGAGGATAGTGTAAGGAACCTCTGGGATAATTTCAAGCACACCAACATTTGTATCATGGGGGTGCCAGAAGGAGAAGAGAGACCAAGAAATCGAAAACCTATTTGAAAAAATAATGACAGAAAACTTCTCTAATTTGGTGAAGGAGCAGACATACAAGTCCAGGAAGCACAGAGTGTCCCACACAAGATGAATCCCAAGAGGCCCACACCAAGACACATCATAATCAAAAGGCAGAAGGTTAAAGACAAAGATAATCTTTAAAAAAAATTTTTTTTCTTTATTGATTTTAGAAAGAGAAGAAGGGAGACGGAGAGAGAGAGAGAAACATCCATGAGAGAGAACATTGATTGGTTGCCTCCTGCATGTCCCCCACTGAGGATTTGGCCCACAACCTGGGCATGTGCCCTGATCAGAAATCAAACTGGAGACCTCTTGGTGCATGGGTCAACGCTCAACCACTAAGCCACACTGGCCAGGCCAAAGAGAGAATCTTAAAAGCAGCAAGAGAAAAGCAGTTACAGTAGTTACTTATAAGGAAGCTCCGATAAGACTGTCAGAAGATTTCTCAAAAGAAATTTTGCAGGCCAGGAGGAGTGGCAAGAAATATTCAAAGTGATAAAGAACAAGGACCTACAACTAAAATTACTCTATTCTGCAAAGCTATCATTTAAAATTGATGGGAGCCCTGGCCAGTTTGGCTCAGCGGTTAGAGCGTTGGCCTGCGGTCTGGAGAGACCCGGGTTCGGTTCCCGCTAAGGGCACGTACTTCGGTTGCAGTTTGTCCCCGGCCCTGGTTGGTCGTGCGGGTGGCAGCCACTTGATGTGTCCCTTCACGTTGATGTTTCTCTCTCTTTCTCCCTTCCTTTCTCTCCCCCCCATTCTATCTGTACAAAAAATGGAAAAATATCCTCGGGTGAGGATAAAAAAACAAACAAAAAAAAATAAAATAAAATTGATGGGACTTATAAAGAGTTTCCCAGACAAGAAAAAGCTAAAGAAGTTCATCACCACCAAACCAGTATATGAAATGTTGAAAGGTCTTCTTGAAGAACAAAAATATGAACTAAAATGGCAATAAATACATATCTATCAATAATTGACTCTACAAATAAAATGTACAAGAACAGAAACAGACTCACAGATACAAATAATTATTTGTTGGTTTCCAGATGGGAGGAGTGTTGGGGAGAAGGGTGAAAAAGATGAGGGATTAAGAAGTACAACTTGCGGTCAAGATGGTGGCATAGGTAAATGCGGTATCGCATCCTCCCACAACGACATCAAAGTTACAACTAAATTACAGAACAACCATCATTCAAAACCACCTGAAATCAAGCTGAATGGAAGTCCTACAACTACGGAATTAAAGCAGCAGCCACATCCAGATTGGTAGGAGGGGCGGAGGGGCGGGCTGGTCCCACACCCACGTGTGGCGGATAAAAATCAGAAGGATACCTCGGCTGGGAATGTCCTTCCTGAGGACTGAGGGATCCCTGTCCCACACCAGGTGCCCCGCTCAGGGTTCTAGTGCCAGGAAGAGAATCCCCATAACTTCTGGCTGGAAAAACCAGCGGGAACTAAGGCTCAGGGAAGCTGAAGCGGCTGGAGCCCCAGGCAGCTCCTTAAAGGGCCCGCGCACAAACTTATCGGACTCTCTCCCTCTAAGCTTGGAGGGGAGGCAGCTCAAGGGCACCAGAGAGATACAGGGAAGAACTGAGCTGTTTGGCATTGGAGCAAGGGCTGGAGAGGGGGCTTTCTCTGGGACAAACATGCTGTCAGAGGCCTTTGTTCTTTTGGTGAGCCCTTCCCTGGGGCGGCAGACAGCCGCCATATCTGGGACTCCAGAAACCTGGCTCACACTGGTAGTCCTGCCCTGCTGACTCCCTGAGGCCCCACCTCACCCCACCCAACGTTCAGGCCCACCCAAGCTGTTGCCACTTGCTTAACCATAGGATTGGCCTGTCTTGGATCCTGCTTCAGGTTTTTCCTAAATTCTTTCAAACGAGCAGCATCTAGTCTCAGCTAGCCCCATACCTCTCATTAAGTAATACACAGAAACAAACACAGGGAGGCAGCCAAAATTAGGAGACAAAGAAACAGGTCCCAAATGAAAAAACAGAACAAAACCCCAAGAAAAGAACTAAGCGAAATGGAGATAAGCAACCTAACAGATGCTGAGTTCAAACTACTGCTTATAAGGATGCTCAATGAACTTAGTGAGAACCTCAGTGAACTTAGGGAGGGCCTCAAGAGCATGAAAAAGGACCAGTCAGAAATTATGGATGCACAGTCAGAATTGAAGGAGGCATTAACTGAAATAAAGAATAATTTATACAGATTCAATAGTAGGGTACGTAAATCCAAGAAGCAAACCATCGATATGGAATATAAGGAAGCAAAAAAAGGCCAATCAGAACAGCAAAAAGAAAAAAGAATCCAAAACAATGAGGATAGTGTAAGGAGCCTCTGGGAAAACTTCAAGCATGTCAACATTCCCATCTTGGGGGTGCCAGAAGGAGAAGAGAGAGAACAAGAAATAGAAAACCTGTTTGAAACAATCATGGCAGAAAACTTTGCTAACTTGGTGAAGGAAACAGACATATAAGTCCAGGAAGCACAGAGAGTCCCAAACAAGATGAACCCCAAGAGGCCCTCACCAAAACACATCATCATCAAAATGCAAAAGGTTCAAGATAAAGAGAGAATCTTAAAAGCGGCAAGAGAAAGGCAGCTAGTTACCTACAAGGGAGTTCCCATAAGGCTGTCAGCTGATTTCTCAAAAGAAACTTTGCAGACCAGAAGGGAGTGGCAAGAAATATTCAGAGTGATGAAAAGCAAGAACCTACAACCAAGATTACTCTATCCTGCAAAGCTGTCATTTAGAATCGATGGCCATATAAAGACTTTCCCAGACAAAAAAAAGTTAAAGGAGTTCATCACCACCAAATTGTTATTATATGAAATGATGAAGAAAAAGATAAAATATATGAACAAACAAAATGGCAATGAATACATATCTATACATATCTATCAACAATGGAATCTACAAACAAAATGAACAGGCAGAACAGAAACATTCTCATAGATATAGAGAACATTTTGTTGGTTGCCAGATGGGAGGGGGGTTGGGGGAATGGGTGAATAAGGTAAGGGATTAAGAAGTACAAATCGGTTGCTAGACTTATAAACCTCAATGGTAAGAGGGTTTGGGGGTGGGAAGAAATAAACCAAAGAACTTATATGCATAACCAATGGATACAGACAACAGTGTGGGAAATGGCGGGAGGGATGCGGGAGGGGGGAGAAGGGGGTCAATGGGGGAAAAATGAGGAATATCTGTAATACATTCAACAATAAAGATTTTTAAAAAAGAAAAAAAAGAAGAAGTACAAATTGCTTGTTATACTGACAAACCTCAGAGGGAAGGGGGAGCGGGGAGTTGGGAAGAGATAAACCAAAGAACTTATATGCATAACTAATGAACACAGACAATAGTGTGGGGAAGGCAGGAGGTCAATGAGGGAAAAACGAAGGGGCATCTGTAATACTTTCAACAATCAAGATAAGTTAAAAAAAAAAAAAGAGAATTAACTGTAAATATGAAGTAAGAAAGAAAATAGAAACAGTCATTGTTATGTGGAAATATGCTTGCATTAAAAAAGAATCTAGAAAGAAAATCAAAGCAAATAACTTCACAGTATGGTGCCACATCTGTTAAACTAGCAATTGTAAGTCAAATTTAAAAGGCCAATGGTGGCCCAGTTGGTATGGCTCAGTGGTTGAGCAACAACCCATGATGCACCCAGAGGTCATGGGTTTGATTCCTAGTCAGGGCACACCCCAGGTTGTGAGCCAAATCCCTAATGGGGGGCATGCAGGAGGTGGCCAATCGATGTTCTCTCTCATTGACATTTCTAACTCTCTCTCCCTCTCCCTCTCTCTCTAAAATCAATAATGAAAAAATTTTTACGAAAAATAAAAAGCCAATGGCGCCTGGTGTGGCTCAGTGGATTGAGTGTCATCACATACACCAGGAGGTCACAGTTGGATTCCTTGTCAGGGCACATGCCCCAGTTGCAGGCTTGATACCCAGTGTGTGTGTGTGTGTGGGGGGGGGGGGTCGTGTCTGAGGCAGCTGATTGATGTTTCTCTCTCTCTCTCCCTCTCTCTAAGAAAATCAATAAAAATATATTTTTTAAAAAGCCACTGGCATCCTGGGAGGAAGTGGTCCACTTAAACTTTAGACACTGATGATGGCCCTGCAAACTGGCTCAGGCTTTCTGGTGAACAATCTAGTCTTAATAAGGACTATTAGCCCTGGCCAGTTTGCTCAGTGGTTAGAGCATTGGCCTGGGGACCAGAGAATCCCATGTTCCATTCCTGCTAAGGGCATGTACCTTGATTGCGGTTTGTCCCCGGCCCCAGGAAAAGAAAAAGAACTATTAAACTTCTCACACTTTTGGGTCCAGTGATTCAGCTGAAAAAACATACCTTAAGGAAATAACTTAAAGAAAACTCGTTTCTATACTATTTATATTAGTGACAACTAGAGCACATCTCAAAATCCCCAAATGAGAAAGACCAAGCTAACCATGTATCATGTACATCAATACGAAGATATATTATGAAGTCAATTAAAATGACAAGCATATGGCAGACCAAAGGGTCTTAGGTTTGAGTCCCAGTCAAGGGCATGTACCTGGGTTGCAGACTGCACTTGTGGGAGGCAACTAATCAATGTTTCTCTCCCACATCAATGTTTCTCTCTCTCACTCTCCCTCCTTTCCACACCATCTAAAAATCAATGGAAAAATACTCTCGGGTAAGGATTAAAAACCAAACAATCAAAAAACGATGGCTTTGTGTGTTTTTTTGTTTTTTAAATCTTTTTTTTTTTTTTATCCTCACCTGAGGACATTTTTTTTTTCCATTTCTTGTTCAGATAGAGTGAGAGGGAGAGAGAGGAAGAGAGAGAGAGAGAAACATTGATGAAAGGGACACATCGAGTGGTCGCCACCCACACGAACCAACCAGAGCTGGGGACAAACTACAACCGAGATACATGCCCTTAGTGGGAACCGAACTCAGGTCTCTCTGGACCACAGGCCGACGCTCTAACCGCTGAGCCAAACCAGCCAGGGCTGTTTTTTAAATGTTTATTGTTGAAAATATTATAGATGTCCCCCCTTTCTCCCCCACTTCCTCCTCCCCACTCCCACCCCCCTCCTGCTTTCCCCCAACTATTGTCTGTGTCCACTGGTTATGAAAACAATGGCTTTGAAATTAAACATTTCTTGGTTTGAATCCCGACACTACCCTCTCTATGCTTTCAATAAATGTTTCTCTTCTAAGAATAGATTTGAACCAGCTAACCATGTATCGTCATGTACATCAACATTTCCTTGCTCTTGAGAAGATGTGTGTATTTTTTTAAATTGAATTTATTGGGGTGATATTGGTTAATTAAATTATATGTAGGTTTCAGGTATACAATTCTACCGTATATCATCTGCATATTGTACTGTGTGTTTACCACTCCAAGTCTCCTTCCATCACCATTTATGCTCCCCTTTGCCCTCTTCTACCTTCCCCCACCTCCCCTTCCCTCTGGCAATCAGCATACTATTGTCTGTGTCCATGAGCCTTTCTTTTTTTTCTTTGTTTAATCCCTTGAGATGTGTGTATTCTTACTTGAATAGAAAAGAGAGATGTGATTAGAGAGCAGTCTCTTGTGTCAGACTCCCTGAGTTCACATCTCAGCACTGTCACTTGCTGGCAATGTGACCTTAGGCAAGTGACTGCACCACTCAACATTCCAGTTTCAATTCCTGTGCCTACCGTGGCTAATATCAGACTAATACATAGCTAATATTTTGACCTACCCCATAAAGTTCTTATGAGTTTGAAATGAGCATAGTGCCCAGCATGTAGTAAGTTCTCAGTAAATGTTAGCAATTTGTATCCTTTAATTAATATGTATTGATCACCCACTATGGTCCAAGCATTGCATCACATGTACATACTACATTTAATCCCTACAAGAACCTTACAGGTTGAATGTTGCTATACAGAAAAGTTAAAGAAATGAGTTCAGAGAGGGGTCTAAGTATAGTAAGTGAGAAAAGGATAATGCAAAATGGTTTGTAGATCCCAACTACAGTATATAAAATGAAATGCACTTATACATTTATAATGATATGCATAATTAGAGCATAATAATCATTAGGCCCACTTTAAAGTTAGTCAAGTTTCTTTGTAAGTAGAAGCAAGTGTGAACTGGGGACCCAGTCCCATTGCCTTGGTTGAGCCATGCCCTTCTTTCCCCCAAGCAGGGACCAGGTCATGTATTAAATGTCATGTAAGTGCTGGCTTCTGACCAACAAGTACTTACCTGGAGGAGATAAAGGAGTCCTGGGACAAACAAGGTGAGTGGGTACAGAGACTGGTATGTTGCTAAGGCAAGAAAAATAGCACTGAGGAAGGCACTACCTGTAAAAAGAAATAAATGTATGGAATAATCCAGCTACATCAATCAGGATTAGACTCAGAGGGGCCTCCAAACAAGAAATTTTCAATAACTTTTCAAATAACCACCTGTCAAATATCTGCTGATATACAAAGTGCTATTGAAACTCACACAGATAGCCTCTTGGCTTGAATTCCATTGAATGCAAAACAAGGAATTCAAAATCATTTACCTTTTGCAAACTGACATACCACAGGAATATTTCTTGTAACATTTTCAGACCCAGAAAGATTTTACAAAACTTCAGCTCAAAGATGAATAAAGGGATCAAGTCTATTAATATTCATGTTCCATTTAAGTTACCAATTGATTAAGCCTATAATTATTGCTTAAGCTACTCAGAGCTGTGAAACCTATCCCTTTGGATGTTGAACACCCCATTGCTATTTTTATTTTATTTTGAGAGTACATTTATTAAAGCTGGGGACAGTGAAACAACAGAAGAGCTTAAGATAAAAGCTTAGGATAGAAGAAGCAACTTGCTGGTTTGCCTCTCTAGAAACGTTATAGGAAAGAAGTGAGCCAAGGTGGGGCTGCAAGGGCTCATTAAGAAGTAAAAGTCACAGTAACAGAAGTGGGCCAAGGTGAGGCTGCATTGGTTCACAGAGAAGTCAGAGAAAAGGAGGCCTTGAAGACAGGTTCAGAGGGTTAGCCTGGGATAAGCTGCTGCTGCCCACTGCTCCCCTAGTTGCAAGTCTTATGGGGGCCCTTAGAGTTTAGGAGAAAGACAGAATGCCCCCTTCACTTTTTTTATAACGTCTTAGTACTCTCTTCAAGATGTGTTTATTATTTTTTTCAAATTAAATTATATTAACTTTATTAATAATGTTCTCATTCCCTACATAAGTTAGGCCACTATGAAATCACTAAACATAATGTTATAAAAAACTTGCAATGACATGGAAAGATGCTTATAATCCTATTAGGTGAAGGTTATAAAAGACATGTATATTATTTCTTTAAAAATATGCATAAACAATTTTATTAACCAATGTCACCTCAATAAATTCCATAAAAATTAAGAAATATATGCATAAACACATTTTTCTCTTGAAAGGCTAAAAGGCGAGGCTACAAAGTTCACAGTACTTCTCTCTGTATTGTGGGATTATGGATGATTTTTCATACTTTTGTTTCTCTGTATTTTCTAAACTTTCTATAATGAACATGCCTTGTTTTGTCACTAAAAAAAATACTGATTTCTTTTTTTCAAAAAACAAACAGCTATTACCTTTTAGATGGTTTAAGACAACAAAGTACCTTCAAGCCAAGGCTAGAGAAGCCTAGTTTACAAGAGAAGGTTCAAAGTAGCCTAGAAATCAGTACAATGTAATCGATGGTCCAAAGGTAGTGTCCTATAATGACAATATTTCATAAACTGACAGTATCCATGGTCACTCTTATTAGTGTGGGGTAAACTGTTCACTGAAAATAACAGATATCTTCTCAATGTTGCTTCCTAAAAGGAGGAACTAGTCATCCCACTCAGTCTGAGTAGTTTCACCCTCTCCCAACCCAGTTCCAGAGACAAACAGAAGGATTTTCTGCCCACCAAAGTGGTCTGTGTACTTGAAACATCTAAGAGCCATCTTGGAAGAGTGAGGGTTATGAATGTGACTACTTCATGGGAAAAGGGGTGGAGAGAAAAGAACTTTGAGAACTGCATCCCTTAAACTAAGAAACTCACCAGCTAGAAAAAATTTCTGGTTGAAAGAAAGTAGAAGGAAGGCAGAGAAAGGAGGAAGCTGAAAGTAAAAGACAAAGGACAGAATTCTATGGGGTGGGCTCATGTTAATTAGTGCCAGGCATGATATCCTATCACCAGGGTACTTATATGAGCAAGGACATACTCATGCCCAGCAAAGCTGTGCCACCAGCAGAGGCCCCCAGACACCTGTTCAGCCACAGACCTATAGAACTAGATCCAGGTCAACTCTGATATAGAACGATGGCAATGGTAGGGCTCTGGAGTCCAACTAGGATGGGTTCAGGATTCCTTATCTTGGTCAATGACTTTTTGTTATTTTTATTTTTTTTAATCCTCACCCAAGCACATTTTTCCATTTTTTGTTCAGATAGAGTGGGAGGGAGAGAGAGAGAAACATCGATGTGAAAGGGACACATCGAATGGCTGCCACCCGCACGACCAACCAGGGCCGGGGACAAACTGCAACCGAGGTACGTGCCCTTAGCGGAAACCGAACCCGAGTCTCTCTGGACCACAGGCCGACACTCTAACCGCTGAGCCAAACCGTCCAGGGCGGTCAATGACTTTTTGTAGGAAACCGGCTAAGAACAGGGAGAAACTGGAAAAAAACTTTTAAATTAAACAGGTTTGCTACAGAAATTGGGAGAGAAGAGGCCCATGTGCCTGTTACCACAGGAGGGAGGCTAATGTTCCAACTGTATCCATTCTTATAAATGTGGTAAAAACAAATACATGACTTTGACCTCCACCCCAAGACCCAGAGAATGAAATCAACATAGGCACCTCCTGTCCTGCGATCAGTAATTACTAGTCTGGAGCATCTGATTATTTATAAGGCCCAAGAGAAAAGAAAGGGCTCATAATAAAACAGAATAGATGGTGAGTTTTAGAATACTTGCTCCCAAGATCAGGAAGAAGCAGCCTTCCTTCCTTGGATGAAATCATACGAAGAAAAAATCTGTTCTTTCTGCTAGTCTCTTGGCCAGTAAGTGGCATCAACATCCCCCCAGACACCCCAGTTATTCTCCACCCCTGCTTCCACCAGCCACCATGCCCTATGGATCCACCTCTGGAACATCCATCACTACAGTTCTTGCCAAAATGAGGAGACAAAGAAACAGGTCCCAAATGAAAGAAGAGAACAAAACCCCAGGAAAAGAACTAAGCGAAATGGAGATAAGCAACCTAACAGATGCTGAGTTCAAAATACTGCTTATAAGGACGCTCAATGAACTTAGTGAGAACCTCAGCGAACTTAGTGAGGGCCTCAAGTGCATAAAAAAGGACCAGTCAAAAATGAAGGAGGCATTAACTGAAATAAAGAATAATTTACACAGATTCAATAGTAGAGTAGGTAAAGCCAAGAAGCAAACCATCTATTTGGAATCTAAGGAAGCAAAAACACCCAATCAGAACAGCAAAAAGAAAAAAGAATCCAAAACAATGAGGATAGTGTAAGGAGCCTCTGGGAAAACTTCAAGCATGTTAACATTCCATCTTGGGGGTGCCAGAAGGAGAAGAGAGAGAACAAGAAATAGAAAACCTATTGGAAATAATAATGGCAGAAAACGTCCCTAACTTGGTGAAGGAAACAGACATACAAGTCCAGGAAGCACAGAGAGTCCCAAACAAGATGAACCCCAAGAGGTCCACACCAAGACACATCATCATCAAAATGCAAAAGGTTCAAGACAAAGAGAGAATCTTAAAAGCAGCAAGAGAAACGCAGCTAGATACCTAAAGGGAGTTCCCATAAGACTGTCAGCTGATTTCTCAAAAGAAACTTTGCAGGCCAGAGGGGAGTGGCAAGAAATATTCAGAGTGATGAAAAGCAAGAACCTACAACCAAGATTACTCTATCCTGCAAAGCTGTCATTTAGAATCAATGGCCATATAAAGATTTTCCCAAACAAGAAAAAGTAAAGGAGTCCATCACCACCAAACCGTTATTATATGAAATGTTGAAGGGTCTTGTTGAAGAAAAAGATAAAATATATGAACAAACAAAATGGCAATGAATACATATCTATCGACAATGGAATCTACAAACAAAATGAACAGGCAGAACGGAAACATTCTCATAGATTCAGAGAACATTTTGTTGGTTGGCAGATGGGAGGGAGGTTGGGGGAATAGGTGAAAAAGGTAAAGGGATTAAGAAGAACAAATTGGTTGCTAGGCTGACAAACCTCAAAGAGAAGGGGGTTTGGGCGTGGGAAGAAATAAACCAAAGAACTTATATGCATAACCAATGGACAGAGACAACAGTGTCGGAAAAGGCAGGAGGGGGCGGGAGTGGTGAGGAGGGTGTCAATGGGGGAAAAATGAGGAACATCTGTAATAAATTCAACAATAAAGATAAAAAAAAAAAAAAAAAAGACAACAACCAACACAACAGTAGCCGTCCAGTGTGAATGCCTTTTCTTGAATCATAAATATATAGGTCACATAAAGAGTTGCATCATATTAGACACGTTGCATAATAAGGTTGTGTCTGATTGGTTACTTCTTAGTATCAGAAATCCTTATACACAAGTATAGGCAACTGGTTTTTTAAAAAGTCACTTTAGAGCAAAAAGGGTAGGTAATTAGTATTATTGTTATTATTTGTAAATCAAATATATAGCTATTTTTTTTGTCAGATCTACAAAAAATATGTTTTTGGTATGCCACATAATTTTATTAATTAGTTTATATGTGCCACGAGATGAAAAAGGCTGCCCTAGAGGCACTGAAGATGGAAATGATGGAATCATCAGGTCTCAGTATCCTCTCTGCCACTGTTCTTCCAGGGCTGGGTTCCAAGAAGAAAACCTCTGATTTTAACCTCCTCCCAGTGCTCCCCAGAAGGCTCAGGAAAACTAACAGTCCTGAAGGATCTTTTAAAAGGGAGGTTAGCCCTGGCCGGTTTGGCTCAGCGGTTAGAGCGTCGGCCCGCGGACCGGAGAGTCTTGGGTTTGGTTTCCGCTTAGGGCATGTACCTCAGATGCAGTTTGTCCCCGGCCCCAGTTGGGGTTGTGTGGGTGGCAACCAGTCGATGTGTCTCTCTCACCTCGATATTTTTCTGTCTCTTCCCCCTTCTCCCCTCCCGCTCTATCTAAAGATAAATGCAAAAAATGTCCCTGGGAGAGGATAAAAAATAAATAAAAGGGAAGCTATTATTAAAAGTAACAAACGGCACTACCATTTGCTGGACACTGAGCACATGCCCCAACACCATGCTGTGTTTGCTTTTTCTTTTTTTAAACCTCATCTGAGGACACGCTGAGAGAGAGAGAGAGAGAGAGAGAGAGAGAGAAAGGAACACTGATGTGAGAAACATCAATCATTGCCTTCTGTGCCTCAACCTGGGATCGAACCCAAAACCCAGGTTTGTGCCCTGATCAGAAATTAAACCAATCTTTCAGTATACAGTACGATGCTCAATCAACTGAGCCACTCCAGCCAGGCACCATGCTAGGTGTTTTACATGCACTTACATTAAATGAATTTCTATGCATTTACATTCTCATTCTTTCTTTACATCACTCTATGCAGCTAGGGGCTGTCCCAACCCCCATGTTATAGATAAGGAAATGGGGACCAAAAGAGTTAATTGATTGGCTCAAGGTGATACAGCCTCCTTGTGGAGCTGGGACTGGCTACCTGATCTGTCTGACATCAGAGCAGCCTGAGCTCTTAATCATGCTGGAGACTGCCTCTGACAGTACTGATCCTTCTTATTCCTTAAGAAGCAAGTCCTGTAACCTAGGCCTCTTTTAGTGCAAAAAGAGAGCTGGAAGGGTCCTTAGGTGGCAAACCTTTAGAATTTGTAGTCTGGAACATTTCATTGTTGACAAATACCAACACTGAACAAAAAGAGTACCTAACAACATCTGTCATTTTCCTTTTTAAAGCCTATGAAGACTACTTCATAGGGAGGGAGTATTTTCATTAGTTCACTGAGAGACAGTATCCTAGACCGAAGCCCCCACCTTTGAAGTGAAACCCAAGCTGCTCTACTAACATCAACCCTGCCCACAGACCTGTGTTTCCCAGCCAACATCCCAACAAGAACATCACAATATAATGGCCTGGACCTTGTCCCTGGCCTGTCTCTCACTGTGTCTCAGGCAACCTTGGGCTGCCACAAAGAAAGCCAAGGGAGCCCTGGCCGGTTTGGCTCAGCGGTTAGAGCGTCCACCTGCGGTCCGGAGAGGCCTGGGTTCGGTTCCCGCTAAGGGCATGTACCTCGGTTGCAGTTTGTCCCTGGCCCCGGTTGGGGTCGTGCGGGTGGCAGCCACTTGATGTGTCCCTTTCACATCGATGTTTCCCTCTCTCTCTCCCTCCCACAATAAAACCATGTTTTATTTAGCCATTCCTTTCACTATTTTGAAGTATTTTCGTCATTATAAGTAATCCTGCATTTAGTGACTTCACATCTTAAAGCTTAGTTTGTATGTTTGCATTCCTTTAGAATAGATTCTCAAAAGTAGAATTAATAAATCAAAAGCACAAACATTTTAAGACTACTGCCTAACTGCTTTCCAAGAGGGCTATACTATTTTATAAGTCAGCTTGCACTGTAGGAGAATGCCTACTTGTATAGCTCCTTTGCCAGCACTGAAAATTATTTTCTAAAATCTTTGTCAACTTGAAAGAGAAAAAAATCCACTTCTTTGTCATTTTAATTTGCTTCTCTTTATTAATTATCTATGGAATTAGTTTTTCATATTTTTTAATCATTTATATTCCTTCTTTTGTGAACTCTCCCAACTGTTTTTTCCTTTATTAATTTTATTAAATATCTAAGTATATGGTACAATATAAAATGTAATAACATGATTTACAGATTTTATAAGTGAACTAACCTTCTGTATGTACTTCTGTAGGAACTACTAATATACTCAAAGAGTTAGAGTAATTCAAACTAAAATAAAATTCTCCAAATATTTTAACAGATTAGAAGTGTTATTTGTGGTCTCTACAGCTGCCAACAATGGAAAATAATAAATATCTAGCAAGCCTGGCTGGTATGGCTCAGTGGTTGAGTGCCAACCCATGCATCAAGAGGTTATTAGTTCAATTCCAAGTCAGGGCACATGCCCAGGTTGTGGGCCAAATCTCTAGTGGGATGCAGGAGGCGGCCAATCGATGTTCTTTCTCATTGATGTTTCTATCTCTCTCTCCCTCTCCCTTCCTCTCTCTCTAAAATAAATTTTAAAAAATAAAAAATAGCCCTGGCCAGTTTGGTTCAGCAGTTAGAGCGTTAGCCGGTAGACCAGAGTCTCCCGGGTTTAGTTCCTGCTAAGGGTATGTGCCTTGGTTGCAGTTTGTCCCCGGCCCCGGTTGGGGTCATGCGGGTGTCAACCACTCAATGTATCTCTCTCACATCAATGTTTCTCTCTCTCTCTCTTCCTTCCACTCTATCTGAAAATAAATGTAAAAATATCCTCGGGTGAGGATTAAAAAAAAAAAAAAAGTTTCTCTCTCTTCCTCCCTCTCTTCCTCTTGCTCTATCTGAAGATAAATGCAAAAATGTCCTTGGGTGAGGATTAAAAAAATAATAATAATAAAAATAAATAAATAAATAAAATAAAATAAAAAATAAATGTCCAGAAAAAGGGACGGCCTTAAACCCCATAACAAATATACTTGAGGAACAGAGTGGAGATAAGGAGGGGTAATAAAAGACTTTTACTTCTCATTTTGTATGTTTGAATATCTTTTATTCTTACCAAGTACTTGAACTACCTCTAAACTTTTTAAAAATTAAATTTAGATTGAAAGTAACTGACAAATATGTGACCAATGTCACACAATTTCTATGAAATAAGTGACAAAAGTAAAATAAAATTGTGTGTATAACATTACAAAAATGTAAGTTCATTTGACAGAAATCTGGAGTGATACAATAAAAAAAATTTTTTTGTTCCATGGGACCAAAAACAATGTGACTGCAAAAAAGATAACATATAACATTCTTACATGTCCCCCCAACCCCCCCAAAAAACAAAACCTTTCCATTGACTTAAAAGATCATATAAAAGATATTTTTTATTTTTATTTTTTTTATCCTCACCTGAGGACATTTTTCCATTTTTTGTTCAGATAGAGTGGGAGGGAGAGAGAGGAACAGAGAGAGAGAGAAACATCGACGTGAAAGGAACACATCGAGTGGCTGCCACCCGCACGACTGACCAGGGCCGGAGACAAACTGCAACCGAGGTATGCGCCCTTAGCAGAAACCGAACCCGGGTCTCTCAGGACCGCAGGCCAACGCTCTAACCGCGGAGCCAAACCGGCCAGGGCTAAAAGATATTTTTTAATGGCATTATTTACATTTTTATGTGAGACTCCTATTAAATACACCTTCAGTGGACATGTCTTCAGTCTTTCTAGTTTTGTGCTGGGCTATTTTATTTTATTAATTATTATTTTTTAAAACATATTTTTATTGATTTTTTTTTTTTTAGGGAGAAAGAGATGGAAACATCGATGTGAGAAATATCAATTGGCTGCCTCCTGCATGCCTCCTACTGGGGATCAAGTCCGAAACCCGGGCACGTGCCCTGACAGGGAATCAAACCGGGAACTTTCAGTCCATGGGATGATGCTCAATTCACTGAGCCATACCGGCCAGGCTATTTTTGTTTTATTTTATCCTCACCTGAAGACATTTTTCCATTTTTTGTTCAGATAGAGAGGGAGGGAGGGAGAGAGAGAGAGAGAGAGAGAGAGAGAGAGAGAGAGAAACATCGAGTGGCTGTCTCCCTCACGATCCAACCAGGGCCGGGGACAAACTGCAACTGAGATACGTACCCTTAGTGGGAACTGAACCCGGGTCTCTCCAGACCGCAGGTGATGCTCTAACCGCTTAGCCAAACTGGCCAGGGCCTGGCCAGGCTATTTTAAAGGTGACATTTCTAAAGGCTAGAGCTCAGTCCCTTCTGCCAGGCTGCAGTATATAATCTTTATTTCAATGGACACAAGAAACCTTGATTAATGAGTCTACCTGAGCCTGGTGCTCTGGAAACAGGGACTGAGGCACTGAGTATTCAAACAGTAAAGAGTCTTCTTATTTCAGAGCACAATCTTCAGAACAACACAATTCAGGTTATGCAATGTGCAATCATTTTAAGTAACCTGATAATAAGTTAAAACTAAGTGGCCTACAGAAAGACCTGTCATTCCCACATGCCACCCTAGAAAAGGTAAGCAAACTGTAAGTAAAAGGTTCTATGTGAAACTTTTGATTCTTTATTTCTTAAGTGTGTAAACTATTTAGCAACAATGTATGAAAATAAGGACTCTCTTGGAAGGCAATTTAGCAATAAATTTTAGAAATCCTAAAGAAGGTACATACCCCGTGATACAATAGTTTTATTTCTAGGGCTTTATTGTAAGAAAATAACTGAACATGAATGCAAAAATTACTGTACATTAGAAATTAATTTGTGGTATTAAATAGCTGAAAACTGGAAAATGAGCTAAATAGTTAATTAGTAGAAGTTGGTTAAAGAATTTCTATACAGCTTTGGCCAGTTTGGCTTAGCGGTTAGAGTGTTGGCCCACAGACCAATGAGTCACGGGTTCCAATCCAGTCCAGGGCACCTACCTCGGGTGCGGTTTGTCCCTGGCCCTGGCCCTGGTCAGCGTCATTTGGGAGGCAACCTGTCGATGTGTCCCTCTCATGTCAATGTTTCTCTCTCCCTCTCTCTCCCATCCTCCCTCCTACTCTATCTGAAGATAAATAGAAAAATATCCTTGAGTGAGGATTAAAAAAAAAAGGAATTTCTATATATTCATCCATATAATGAATAATATGTAGCTATTTAATTGACAGACTATAGCCCGGCCAGTGTGGCTCAGTGGTTGAGCATCAACACATGCACCAAGAGGTTGCCACTTGGATTCCAGGTCAGGGCATATGCCCAGGTTGTGGGCTCAATCCCCAGTGGGCATGCAGGAGGTGGCCAATCGATGTTTCTATCTCTCTCTCCCTCTCCCTTCCTCTCTTTAAAAAGCAATGAAGAAAAATATAATGTTTTAAGTAAATTGAGAGACTAAGTGTTTATTGACATATGTGGTAGATTGTATTTTTGGCCCCTATTCCACATCCCTCCCTATGTCCAGGTCATTTGCCATGTAACTTTGCAGTGCCCTTCCATTGTGGGCAGAATGAAAGTCTCCACCCCTGGGCTCAGCCATGTGTTTATGTTTTGATTGATGGGATACTAGCATGTGATGCAACCAGAAACTTAAAAAGCGCGTGCCTGACTGGGCTTGCTCACAGTTGTGCCTCTGCCGTCACTATGACAAGAACATACCTAAATTAGTCCCCTGGTCCAGGAGGATGACAGACAAGTGAAGAAGAGTTCAGTTTAGTTTAGCCAACTGCTAGCCACTGATGCATGAATGAGCCCTGGTGAAACCAACAAACTGCCTAGCCAAGTCCAACCTAGATTAGGTGACCCATGCTGACTTACAGATGCATAAGCTAATGTTTATTGTTGTTTTGAGCCACTGAGATTTGAAGTGGTTTGTTAAATAACATTTTTGTGGTGATAGTAGATACAATATTCAAAAGTCTAAAAGAAAAATGGGAGGAAAATCTTGAAATGTGTATCTCCAAAGCTTTTACTTCCAGTTAAAAATGATAGATTATTCATGTGTATATCATCTCTCTCTCCAGAAACCTCACTAAAATGACAATAAAGGAATAAAACTAGTCTTAAACCACAAAGAACAGGAGAGGTGATTATAGCAAAATAAAATTTAATACAATAGTAGAAACATAAAGCAAGAAGAAGAGGGATAAATGTGGAAGAAATTACAGCACAGGAACCTCAGAGAGGAATACCAATACAAATTAGGCCAAGTCACCCTACAGGACTTCTGAGAAAGTCAGTACCTTGAAGGCATCAGATACTATGAAAAGTGAGGTAAGGTACAGAGATGAAAATCAAGCTTAAAGTTTGTATACAGACCAGGCAGAATCCCAGGTCTGATCTCAGTATGTGCAGCCAGGTAACTATCCCTACATATTCCATCCTTCTAACTTTCTGTTCCATTCCCAGACACTACAGTTCTGGAGAATATTAGCTGAAGAGGCACAGGTCTAGGGCATACTAATCATAGTAATGGGCTGAGGAGAAGCGTGGGCTGAGAGTAATGAGATTACATGAAGTCTATACATTACAATCGCCATCTCCTCTGTTTCTACTCTCACAATTTCAGCAGTTGGTCACATGAACCCCCACCCCCATCCCACTGCAACTCCAACTCTGTTACCCTTAGGCAGGAAATTGAAGAATTCCTCTCTGGAAACACTAAATAGTTTCAGAGAAAAAGAAAACCTATAAATGATGACATTTAGGGATACCTCCAACAAGAAAGGTCAGCCCAATGCCCAATCTCACCTACAGTGAGAATGATCCATTAACAAGTCCTGCCCAAGCAGTCTCAAATCAACATGTTAGTGCCTCATTCTTAAACATAAACAGACAGCCAAGAATCACCAAAAATAAGAGAAAATCCTCCCATATGAAAGATAGAGTCCAAAAAAAACAGGAAAACAAAGTGGTGATGACCAGGAAGACAGAAAGACTATGCCTGGAACAGATGAGAAATGGAAACAAACAAACTCAGAGAAATAAGAAAGAATATTGTGGTGATAAAAATAATAATAGGCTGCTTCAAAAAACTAAAATTGGAGACCAAGAAAGAACTTAAAAATATAATAGAAAAGCCCTGGCTGGTTTGGCTCAGCAGTTAGAGCGTCGGCCTATGGATTAAAAGGTCATAGGTCTGATTACCAGTCAAGGGCAGGTACCTGGGTTGTAGGTTTGATCCCCAGCCCTCATCGGAGTTGTGTGGGAGGCAACCAATTGATGTGTCTCTCTCACATGGATATTTCTCTCTCTGTCTCTCTCTCTCCCTCCCTTCCTTCCACTCTATCTAAAAAAATCAATGGAAAAAAATATCCTCTGGTAAGGATTAACAAAAAAAAGAAAAATTCACCCTGGCCGTTATGGCTCAATGGTAGAGCATTGGCCCATGAAGCAAAGAGTACTAGGTTTGATTCTGGCCAAAGGCATGTGCCTCGATTTCAGTTTGTCCCCAGCCCCCATTGGGGTTACTCAGGTGGCAGCCAGTTGATGTGTCTCTCTTGCATCGATGTTTCTCTTTCTCTCTCTCTCTCTCTCTCTCTCTCTCTCTTCCTCCCTCTCTCCCTCCCTCTCTCCTTCCTGCTCTATCTGAAGATAAATGCAAAAGTATTCTTGGGTGAGGATTTAAAAAAAAAAAAGAAAAATTAAAAATTCAATAGAAGAGTTGGAAGATAAAAATAAAGAAATATCCCAGAAAAAGAGGAAGTAAAAACGATGGAATGATCAATAGGAAATAAAATATACAAATTAAATAAATCAAGAAAGCCCAGCCCTGGCCAGTCTGCCTCAGCAGTTGGAGCATCGGCCTACAGACCAGGGAGTCCTGGGTTTGGTTCCCGCTAGGGGCACATACCAAAAAAAAAAAAAAAAAAAGTAATTCAAATCCATCAAGTATAAAATAAATCTACATTCCAGAGAAGTGATTCCAAGCCCTGGAAATTCCCAATTATGTAAACAGTTATCGTAAGATTTACTGAAATAATAAATTTAAAGAATTTTTTAAAAAAGGAAGTCCAGCCCTGGCCAGTTTGGCTCAGCGGTTGGAGCGTCGGCCTGCGGTCCGGAGAGACCCGGGTTCGGTTCCCGCTAAGGGCACGTACTTCGGTTGCAGTTTGTCCCCGGCCCTGGTTAGTCATGCGGGTGGCAGCCACTCGATGTGTCCCTTCACGTCGATGTTTCTCTCTCTCTCTCTCCCTTCCTCTCTCTCCCTCCCACTCTATCTGTACAAAAAAAAAAAAAAAATCCTCGGGTGAGGATTAAAAAAAAAAAAAGGAAGTCCAGTATCTAATGGATGTTCAAAATAAGGGAACAAAGAGAATTTGAAAAATAGTACAGAAACACCTTCTAGAACTAAAGGACACTAGTCTCTACATTGAAAAAGACCTACCAAGTGCCCAGTATAATCAATGAATGAAGACTCATGTCAAGATATAGCATCATAGCCCAGCTGGTGTGGCTCACTGGTTGAGTCCTGACCCATGCACGAAGAGGTTGCCGGTTCGATTCCTGGTCAGGGCAAATGCCCAGGCTGTGGGCCCAATCTCCAGTGGGGGGCATGCAGGAGGCAGCCAATCGATGTTCTCTCTTATAGATGTTTCTATCTCTCTCTCCCTCTCCATTCCTCTCTCTCAAATCAACAAAGAAAAAAAAAAAAAAAAGACACAGCATCATGAAATTTCAAAACACTAAGCATAAAAAGAAGTTCCTAAATCTTTCTGAAAAAAATTGAGTTACATATAATGATATCAAACTGCTCAATAACAACCAGGATGTTGGAGGACAGTAAAGCAAAGCCTTCAAAATTCTGAAGGAAAAGTTTTTTCAAACTAGAACTCTATACTCTGCCCCAACCATTAATTTGGAACTAAGCTAGAACAAATATATTTTTCAGATATAAAATGACTCAAGATATGTATTTTTTGCTGTTGCTATTAATCCTCACCCAAGGATATTTTTCCATTGATTTTTAGAGAGAGTGTAAGAGAGGGAGGTGGGGAAGAGAGAGAAACATCAGCGGGAGAGAGACACATCAATTGATTGCTTCCTGCACACAGCCTGCAACTCAGGTACGTGCCCTTGTCCAGGAATTGAACATGGGCCAACACTCTAACCACTAAGACATACCAACCATGGCTCAAGATATGTATTTAATACACCCTTTCTTAGAAACTATTAGAGGAGCTACTTAAGCAAAACAAAGAGAAAAAAAAATCAGTAAATGAGAGAAGGAATCCAGAAAATAAGGAATACAATGCAGGAGAATCATGAGAATTATAAACGGAAGTCCCATTATGACCGCTTTGCACCAGGCCCAGACAACAACCAGGACAGACTGGGTAAGAATGGAGAATGCATGAGGGTGGTATCCAGAAAAATAATAGAACTGATAGACGATTTGATGTCTCTAAGCATTTAAAAAAAAAATATTGCCAGGCACTTGACAGATCTAGACTAAGCAAAAATAAGAAGCAAGCAAAAAAAGAGAGAGAGAGAGAATTATTGACCCTATGAAAAATAAAAGGTTGTACAAGAAAGAAAAAGTAACCTTAGTTACTTTTTTGCCCAGCAGTAAATATACATACAGTGTCATAAAATACAGGTACCAACTACTGATTTAATCAAAACTGAGACATAACTCCTTGAAGAAAATGAGGTAAAGAGAAAGCAGAGATATTGGTACAAAAAAGCTCAATCTTTATCTTCCATGAGAATGAAATAGATAATGTCTAAAATTTATAATTCATTAAATAGCAATATGAAGTCTTATTTAGAAATATGGAAGTAAATACTAGCAAAAGCCAAAAGCAGATGCTTTGAAGATGCTGAGAAGAGAGGCAGAGGGCTGTTATCTCATTATAAGCCTAGAAAAACAATTTTTTTAATGACGTTAATTTTAACAGTAACTCTCTGAACGACAGAATTTCAAGATTTTTTTTTTTTTTTAAAAGAACAGTTTATTGCCCTGGCCAGTTTGGCTCAGCGGTTAGAGCGTCGGCCTGCGGTCCGCAGAGACCCGGGTTCGGTTCCCGCTAAGGGCACGTACTTCGGTTGCAGTTTGTCCCCGGCCCTGGTTGGTCGTGCGGGTGGCAGCCACTCGATGTGTCCCTTCACATCGATGTTTCTCTCTCTCTCTCCCTTCCTCTCTCTCCCTCCCACTCTATCTGTACAAAACATGGAAAAATGTCCTCGGGTGAGGATAAAAAATAAATAAATAAATAAAAGAACAATTTATTCATTTTTAGAGAGAGAGGGAGAGGGAGAAAGAGAAACATCGATGTGAGAGTGTAACATTGATCAGCTGCCTCCTGTACACCTCCTACCAGGGATGAAGCCCACAACCCAGGCATGTGCCCTGACCAGGAATCCAACTGGCAACCTTTTGGTGCATGGGACAACACCCAACCAACTAAGCCATACCACCCAGGGCTCAAAATGTTTTAATTAAATTTTTTCTCTTGACTTATCTAAATTTTCTGTAATAATCTTGTATTACTTGTGTAATTTTTTTGGTAGTTTTTTTTAATTGAATTTCTTGGGGTGACACTGCTTAATAAAACCATAAGGTTTCAAGTGTACAACTCTATAAAACATCATCTGCATACTGCATTGTGTGCTCATCACCCAAAGACAAGTCTCTTTCCACTACCATTTATACCCCTTCTGCCCTCTTCCACCTCCTCCACCCCCCTTCTCCTCTGGCAATCACCCTACTGTTATCTGTTTTGTTTTTAGTTGTTGTTTTTTTTGCTTAATTCCTTCACCTTTTCACCCAGTGCCCAATTACCCTTCCTTCTGACAGCTGTCAGTTTGTTTTATGTATCATCTGTGAGTCTTTTAATTTTGTTTGTTAGTTTATTTTGTTCATTAGATTCCACATATAAGTGAAATCGTGTGGTACTTGTCTTTCTCTGACTGACTCCTTTCAATTAGCATAATACTCTCCAGGTCCATCCATGATGTAGCAAAAGGTAAGAGTTCCTTCCTTCTTTATGACAGCCAAGAAATATTTCATTGTGTAAATGTACCACAACTTTTTTATTCACTCATACTTGTGTAAATATTTTTAAATGCTTTTAAGTGTTGCATTGTATTTTTTTTTAAATCCATAACACAAATGTTACAAAACCCTACACAAATCAGGGCTTTGTAGTTTTTTGGGGTCTTACCTTTTATTGTGGTCAAAATGAAGAAAGCAATGAGGGTGTTGTTGATGGCACAGGTAGACTTGGCAACACAAGATAAGACCGTGTAGGGATTTAAGAGATAGCTGGGGAAAAACACACAAATTTGGTATTAGTAATCCTGGTCAAAGGACCAAGGGTGTCTTGGCCACTAGAGCCAGAAAGAGATTTACTAAAAGCATACAAAGGAAGGTAGATTCTTTGAAATGAGTTCTCTGAAGTAAAAGAGAATGGAGTGGGATTGAGGCCAATGAGTAAAAGGCACAGAACACTCACTCCCTATTCTATGTGGTCTATAGAAAACCATCTTATTTAATCATTACAGAGACCCTATAAACCAGCAATAACATTATTCCCATTGTTCAGATGAGGAAGCTGACCCAGTGATTAACTAACTTGCCCAAGGTTTCACAAGCTAGTGAATACACTCAAAATTAGGTCTTTCCCGCTCTAATTTCAGACTTAAAAATGATAAAATTATTCCAGTTTTCCCACAACCATGTATCTTAGGAATGGCTACACTTCTCTGAAAACCAGAAAAAGAACTTTTTCCTCAGTCAGGTTCCTAAGTTGTGACACAGGCTACCCCCATTCAAGAGGTCAGAACAGCTTAGATGTAGCCCTCTATGTAGTCAAATAGTATCTATCCATCCAGACTCCAAGAACAGAATAAGTTATCTGTTGACTTCGATAAGCTAGTTTCTATAGAACTTCACAGGACACTTGAATTTCCACTGGGAAGGAATTAAGCTGAAACATCTAGTCTTTTCCTGAGATGGAAAGGATTGGACTGAGAAAATGAATCTGAAATGTGGTGAGTAGGGAAATCTTACATAGTCATAATGGATTATTACTTTTATTTATTTCTCTCTTGCTTCCACAAAAGATTAAAGGTGGCTCAAATAAGAACAGATAATAAAAAATACCAGTAACATAAAAATAGAAATAAAGAATCAAGACTAGGGTAAACATAAATAAAAGGAGAAAGGAAAAGAAAGGGAAAGAAGACCCAATGGGTCTTCTACAGCACTGTAATAATCAGCTTCAAATCTGGCTCTGCATTTCTTGGCAGACAGAGTGAAAAGGGAAACCAGTTACATAATTCTGATTATCAGATAGGAAGAAACATACCAGTGTCTCAGGGAGATTATAATTATTATTTACAAATAAAGACCTTAAATCCAATACCTCCCAGGGCTGTAAGACTAGCAGTTCTAAAGATAAAGGTCTGGAAGTTGTTCGTGTTTTTTTTTCAGCTATTACAGATAGGCTTATTACACAACCTTTAAAGAAATGGCTGCTGCTATTACAAAACTACCCTCAGTAGACATATTAGTCCATAAGGGATTCACAATGTTGCTAAACCCCTGATTCTATTAAGTAGTTCCCACCAATATTTTTGAAATATACAGATGTGAACTGATACCTCAAAACTGGTGGTGGGGAACCATTTCTAAATAGAAGATGTGATGTTCAAGAAGCAGCTACACAGCCAACTATCTGGACTACTGAACAGGAGATTCACACAAAGGCAGAAGGATGAATAAACTGTCCTCAAAGGGCCCCTTCTAGGTCTGAAGTTCTAAGGTCATGTTTTTCCATGAGGAAACTTGTTTATCTTGTTTATTGTATATCCTCAAAACTAGTATATTATTAATATTCAACGACAATTAATCAACTAAATAATTATTCACAATGCCTATCTCAGGAATATAAACGGGAATAACCTGAAAGAATTAAACTTCCTGGCAGCACTGAGTACTCCTAGGGAATTCTTTCGCAGAGCCTCAGTAAATTTCACTCTCTCATACAGGTCATCCATCTGAGCATCTGGGAGGGTCTGACATTTGGGACTTTATTTCTGTTGTCTGAACTACAAATAGGGGGACTAACTTGTACATGATGGATAGAAACTGCTCAAAACAACAAGCACATAAAGATCAGAATTTTATTCAATCCATATATCACAACTGAAGAATGATTTTTTTTTTTTTTTAAGAAACAAGTAGGCTAGAGCCCAGATCAGCATTGAGTAAAAAAGCATCTGTGAAGGGTTGATTGTGCATGTCCCTGTGTGAGGCTTTGTCCCAACAGAAACAGAATGGCTCTGTCTCTTTTGCTGGCCAGAACCCCGGTTGTGCAACAGAACTACAGCAAATACTTGATGACTAAGACTGCAAATCTCCAAAAATACAACAAACAACATGAGAAAGTCTCATCAGATTTTCCTCGCATTTGTTGGCACCGAGCCCTGCTTTGTCAGAGAATACTTACAACAGGGCCACTTTCAGAGGGATGTAGCGCATTTCCATAGGCGTCCGGATGAGTTCGGCCACATCTGGGGCATACTGGTCTAATTCGAGGAGGAGTTTCTGCTTTTTAAACTGCAAAAAACAAAAAACAAACAAACAAACAAAAAACAACGAAACACATAAAACAAATTACTTCCTGTTGCTTTTAGGATGAAAACAAAAGTCCTTCCATGACCCACATGGCCCCACCTCTCTAGGGGCATCTCACACTCGCTTCCCCCGCCTCTGACTTTCTGGGTTCAAACATCATGAACATGCCACGCCCTCCTGCTCCCAGACCTTTACATTTAACCTTGAAAAACGTCTTCTCTTTCCCTAGTGAACTCCCACACAGTTTTCAGATCTCAGTAAAATAATCACTTCCTCAGGAAGGCACATTAACCCCTAACCCTACTAGGTAAAATCTTCCCATTATGCACGTTCTTCCATAGCACTGTTCACAGTTATAACTTTTATATTATTTATGTGACTGACTAATATGTGTTTCCCTCCCCAGACTATGAGTTCCACAAAGGCAGGGACCATGTTTATTGCCAATACCTGGCACAGGGAACAAACAATAAATACCTGTTGAATGGCTATATGAACAACTAGGTGGCAAAGCAAAGTTACCAGCCATTTTTTTTTTATCCTCACCCGAGGACATTTCTCCATTTATCTTCAGATAGAGCAGGAGGGAGAAAGAGGAGAGAGAGAAACATCAACATGAGAGAGACACACCGAGTGGCTGCCACCCACATGACCCCAACTGGGGCAGGGACAAACTGCAACCAAGGTACATGCCCTTAGTGGGAACCGAACCCAGGACTCTGGTCCACAGGCTGACGCTCTAATCGCTGAGCCAAAATGACCAGGGCTCAGCCATTTTAAAGAGTTATTATCACTGGCCTAAGGATTCCAGAGTCCCATCAGCACAGTGAAATATTTTCACACAAAGTGTAAAGATCCCCTGTATGTCACAGTATCCTGCGTTTTCTTCTGAGCTCTCCTGTTTCAAGTACTGACTTCCACAGAGGAAGAGGGATGGGTGTGGTTGAGCAGCTGGATAGGTAAGAGTGAGATGGGGTGGAAAGCTCTTGGCTTCCCCTGGTGTGTCCCAACAAGTTCATAGGTGTGTTCCAGAATGAAAAAAAGTTAGGCAACCTTATAAGTAAACATGGGTCAGATTATAGATGGAAAAAGTCTTTGAATCAAAATGGGGTAGCACTGCTGATTTAATGATCAGAGAATCTTATTTAGATAGTATAAAATCAATGCTGAAACCTATTATAAAACAGAGTAATTCAGAGGAGCCAAAGTAGCTAGCATTTAACTGTGTGTGAGTCAAAATTTAATGATGAAAAAAAACAGATGTCAACAGAATATATACTGTATTTTACCATTTATATAAAGTTAAAAGAATGCAAAATAATATTATATGTTATTTAGGAATTTTACAAGGAAGGAGATAAAAGTATATAGAGAGGCAACTCTGTGTAATATTTTATTTTTTAAGCTGAAATAGATTCATAGCATGTATTATTCTTTATGTATTTTTGCATGTCTTAGGTATTTAATAATGAAAAATTCTTAAGTTAAGCCCTGGCCAGTTTGGCTCAGCGGTTAGAGCGTCGGCTCCTGCTAAGGGCGCATACCTCGGTTGCAGTGTGTCCCTGGTCCAGGTTGGTCGTGCGGGTGGCAACCACTCGATGTGTCCCTTTCGCGTTGATGTTTCTCTCTTTCTCTCTTCCTCTTTCTCCCTCCCACTCTATCTGAACAAAGAATGGAAGAGTGTCCTCGGGTGAGGATAAAAAAAAAAATTCTTAAGTTAAAAAAATAGTTTAAAAAGCCATCTTTCAGTTCAAAAGAAAACCAAAGGGTCATCATAGGAATACAGGTAACTCTAGATTTATTGTATAATTTAAGGCAGAGGCATAATCAGAAAACCTGAACAAACCTCAAAAACCTCCCTTTGATCATCTCTGAGAGTCCAAGTTAAGCGGTGGGAATTATCATCAATAACATTTATGCTGCCATTCACAGGTGGGATTGTTTAATTAAAAAGACAAAATATAGCCCTGGCCGGTTTTGCTCAGTGGTTAGAGCATCAGCCTGCTGTCCAAAGAGACCCAAGTTCAGTTCCCAAACTGTACCTAGGTTGCAGTTTGTCCCTGGCGCTGGTTGGTTGTGCGGGTGGCAGCCACTCGATGTGTCCCTTTCACATCAATGTTTCTCTCTTCCTCTCTCTCCCTCCCACTCTGTCTGAACAAAAAATGGAAAAATATCCTCAGGTGAAGATAAAATAATAAATAAATAAAAAGACAAAATATAAACTAAAGTGCTCTTATCAGAGAAAAGGTGGCTGGCTCAGCAAACAGAGCACTTAGTGAGGACAGCTGCAATAGCAGTGGTAGAAGGACAGAGGCCCCACTAGCTAAGGATTCTGGAGTACTACTGCACAAAAAAGGCCACCTGAAGGGTATGAGATCCACAAAGAAGGCTGCTAAAAGGAAACACAAGGAGTTCATGCAGGAGCAGCAAGAGAAACAGGGTGGAATGTAGACCCATTTCCCAGGCCGGAAGCTAGCCAGCAGGACTACAGTCAGAGATGGAGGCAGCTAAACAGAGATGTGCCGACCTTGGGCAAAGATGACACTGTGCCAACAATGAAAGAAAAGTACTTCCTTGTACCCCAACCTTCCAAAACACTTTAAAACAGAAAGATTTTATGAAAGGAGAGAATGGCAGTCAGGCTAGGAGTCCCTAGATTCTTTGCTACCTCTCTTTCTGTCTTCCCCAGTACTACCAGCACAGCTGCCATTATGCCTGGCTTTATCGACCCAATATTGACTCAGCTCTCCTAAACATAGACAAAATTTATTTAAAAAATCTTCACTGGCCCTGGCCAGTTTGGCTCAGTGGTTGGAGCGTCGGCCTGTGGTCTGGAGAGACCCAGGTTCAGTTCCCGCTGAGGGCAGGTGCCTCGGTTGCAGTTTGTCCCCGGCCCTGGTTGGTCGTGTGGATAGCGGCCACTCAATGTGTCCCTTTCACGTCGATGTTTCTCTCTTTCTCTCTCTCTCTTCCTCTCTCTCCCTCCCACTCTATCTGTACAAAAAATGGAAAAATGTCCTCGGGTGAGGATAAAAAAAAAAAAAAAAATCCTCACTGCATCCAGTTAGAGACAAGCAAGTGGTTAAGAATCTAAGGAAAATTAAACACACACATAAACCAAGAAAATATTAGAAATATAAAAATAAATGACATTGAGATATGACATGCTGGGACCTGGAGAGTATTATGCTAAGCGAAATAAGCCAATCAGAAAAAGACAAATACCACATGATCTCACTTATTTGTGGAACATAATGAACAAAATAAGCTGATGAACAAAATAGACCTAGAATAGAAAGGAGTATGGTTCATGCCCTGGCCGGTTTGGCTCAACGGTTAGAGCATCGACCTGCGGTCCTGAGAGACCCGGGTTCGGTTCCCGCTAAGGGCGCGTGCCTCGGTTGCAGTTTGTCCCCGGCCCTGGTCGGTCGTGCGGGTGGCAACCACTCGATGTGTTCCTTTCACGTCGATGTTTCTCTCTCTCTCTCAGTTCCTCTCTCTCCCTCCCACTCTACCTGAACAAAAAGATGGGAAAATGTCCTCGAGTGAGGATAAAAAAAAAAAAGAAAGGAGTATGGTTCAGACTGACAAACCTCAGAGGAGGGGTGCGGTGGGGAGGGATGAGATAAACCAAAGAACTTATATGCATAACCAATGGACATAGACAACAATTCTGGGGTGGGGGGGATAGGGAGGAGGGTATCTAGGGGAAAAGGAGAAACATTTATAACAAAAATAAATAAATTAATTAATTAATATAAATAAATAAAATAAATGACATTAAGAAATGCAATTTAGCCCTGGCCAGTTTGGCTCAGCGGTTAGAGCATCGGCCTGTGGTCCAAAGAGACCTGGGTTCGGTTCCCACTAAGGGTGTGTACCTCAGTTGCAGTTTGTCCCCTGCCCTGGTTGGTCGTGCAGGTGGCAGCCACTCGATGTGTCCCTTTCACATCGATGTTTCTCTTTCTCTCCCTCCCTCTCTATCTGAACAAAAAAATGGAAAAAAATGTCCTTGGGTGAGGATAAAAAAAAAAAGAAATGCAATTTAAAACCCAAAGGCAACCCAGCTGGTGTGGCTCAGTGGTTGAGCATCAACTCATGGACCAAAAGGTCACCTGTTGAATTCCCGGTCAGAGCACATGCCCAGGTTATGGGCTTGATCTCCAGTAGGGAGTGTTTAGGAGGCAGCCAATGGCGGTTTCTCATCGATGTTTCTATCTCTCTCTGCTTCTCCCTTCCTCTCTCTCTAAAATCAATAAAAACACATTTTTTAAAAATTTAAAAAAACCTAAAGGCAAGTATTTCTAGATATATTCAGTAGCCTTGACAATGATGAGATTTAAAGCTATCATCGGAGAGATTAAAAGTGACCTAAAGGGTAATTACCTGTATCTGTTATCTTTGTGATCATTCTTTTTTTTTAAAGAATAGTTTATTGATTTTTATAGACAGAGAGGAAGGGAGAAAGAGAGAAACATCAATGTTTGAGTGAAACACTAGTCCACTACCTCCTGCATGCCCCCTACCGGGTATCAAGTCCAAAACCGGCCAGGGAACCTCTGTGATCATTAATCAGCTTGTACACCAATGCTTGTACTCTTTTCCATATGTGTGTTATATTTCAGTAAAAATTTTTAAATTAAAAACAGCCCTGGCCAGTTTGGCTCAGCGGTTAGAGCATCGGCCCGTGGACCAGATAGTCCTGGGTTTGGCACGTACCTCAGTTGCAGTTTGTCCCCAGCCCCAGTTGGGGTAGTGTGGGTGGCAGCCACTCGATGTGTCTCTCTCACATTGATGTTTCTCTCTCTCTCTTTCGCCCTCTCTCTCTCCCACTCTATCTGAAGATAAATGCAAAAGTGTCCTCGGGTGAGAATAAAAAATAAAAATTAAAAAAAACAAAAACAAAAAAAACCCCAAAATCTCTAGGGTGCAGTTTTCCTTCCTTTCTTTCCTTGTTCACTCCTCCATGCAGCTCTTTCATGCCCCTCACAAGATTTGATTTTGCAAGGATGTACTTCCCCTACTTCAAACAACTGGTCACAATCAATCAGCACTCATATTCTACAGATTAACAGTTGAAGATGGGGTGGGGATGGAGTCCCCCCTCTCTGCATCAGTTTTCTGGGATGCATTTTGGGTATAGACACAGCTTCATTACCAGGGATTAAAAAAAAAGTCTCAAATCCCAGCAAGACTAAAATGCTTCGACTATATGATATGGGCCCATTCTGAAAAAGTGGGGAAGATATGGAGGAAGATATGTGCTGATAGTCTATCCAAACCAACAACACTTTTAGTATCATCAAAATCTACCATTTAGAATTAATTAATTTGGGAAACAGTGTAAATGAAATTCTCATTCTGACCAAGAAACCAATTGTTCCAATAGGCTGAATTCTGAGGATAGAGAAACAAAAGTATTCCAAATTTTAACTCCATGTCATTGATAAAAGAATGTCTTGGTGTGCTAAAAAACAAGGCATTGACAACAGCTTATTTGGTTTTCTGTCTCTCTCTTTAAATCACGTAAAGCAAAAATACACACAAATTTATATGTTTCCACATAAATTCATAAATAACTAAGAAATGAATTAAGAATTATTGGTGCTCTAAATTAAAGGATGTCTCTCCTGTTGACACTTAGTCTGACTTTGTTAAAAAACTAATTGAAAACTAGTTTCATTACTTCCCCATAAGCTTCTCCCCTCATTAAAAATTGTTTTAACTGGAATATATGTGTGGTGTTTTTATGACAGTTAAACAGAAAAAAAAGAATATATATGATGTTAGCATCTCTAATCAACTTTCTTTTTTTAAAAAAAAATTGGGCACGATGGAGGAAAGAGAAGAGAGAGGAGGGAGAAAGGGAAGGAGAGAAAGTCAACTTTCATGAACACCATCTCAGTTTGACATTTTGGTTGAAAACATCTGGCTGATTGTGTTCTTAAATGAAAGCTACCAATCCTCCCTTAGATATTCATCTCTCTCTCTCTCTCTCTCTCTCTCTCTCTCACACACACACACACACACACACTGGTGGGTACAGGCATGGACCTATGTTTTTCCTCTAGTCTGTTACATTGATACATTTCAAACTACAGAAAAGTTGAAAACAATTTCAATGAAACACCTAGATCCACCAACTGTTAACATTTTTTGTTTCTTTCTTTCTTTTTTTTTTTTTTTTTTATATTTTTTTATTTTTTATCCTCACCAGAGGATATTTTTCCATTTTTTGTACAGATAGAGTGGGAGGGAGAGAGAGGAAGGGGGAGAGAGAGAGAAACATCGACGTGAAGGGACACATCGAGTGGCTGCCACCCACACGACCAACCAGGGCCGGGGACAAACTGCAACCGAGGTACGTGCCCTTAGCAGGAACCGAACCTGGGTCTCTCCGGACCGCAGGCCGACGCTCTAACCGCTGAGCCAAACTGGCCAGGGCTCTTTCTTTTTTTTTTTAATCCTCATCCAAGAACATGCTTGGGGGGGAGGAACACATCAACCGGTTGCCTTCTGCATGCACCCTAACTGGGAATCAAACTGGCAACCGTTCGGTGCACAGGTCAATGCTCAACCAACTGAGCCACTCCAGCTGGGCAACTGTTAACATTTTGCCACATTTCTTTTATTTCTCTATACACACACAAACACACAGACGTGCACAATTTTTTTCTGAATCATTTGAAAGTAAGCTGCGGGTATCATCACCCTTTACCCCTAATATTTTAGCATATAACCTCAAAGAACAAAGATTATGGTTTACATATACAATTTATTTTGGAGAAGAAAATAACCACTGCTAATTGTCTTTGAATTCCTATGTTTATGAATCTCATGCCCAGTTATATTATCTCTGGCTTCCAGGGAATCTTGTTAAAGCATTTCATCTTAGCCCCTAAAATATTTTGTTTTCCAGCTTTCTTGAAATAGAGTTGACATATAACATTGTGTAAGTTTAAGGTATACAATACAATGATTTGATATATATATATATATATACACACACACACACACACATATATATACATATACACACACACAGGGTGGGCAAAAGTAGGTTTACAGTTTTGAGTACACGAAACCAGAGTTTATTCCTGTATTATTATTTATTAATTATTGTATTGTTTTCTATATGAACAACTGTAAACCTACTTTTGCCCACTCATGTATATTGCAAAATGATTACCACAATAAGGTTAATTAACACCTTACATAATTATGTTCTTTTATTTTTTGTAGTGAGAGCATTTAAGGTCTACTCTCTTAGCAACTTTCAAGTATACAATACAATATTGTTAACTAGTGTCTCTATGCTACAGGTATATTAGCTTCCCTAGAAGTTACTCATTTTATGACTAAAAGTTTGTACCCTTTGACCAACAAGCCCCTTTACCCACCACCAGCCCCTGACAACCACCAATCTAATCTTCTGTTTCTATGAGTTTGGCCTTTTTTAGATTCCACATATAAGTAAAATCATACAGTATTTGCCTTTCTCCGTCTGGCTTATTTCACTTAGCATCCATGTAGTCACAAATGCTCCATTAGTTTAAGATATATACTCCCTGCTCTTAGTGGTACTAAGTCTGTAAAATGTAGTTCTTAATCATTTAGGGAAGGAATTAAGGACTCTTTGAGCACTGACAACAACTATGGACTCTCTACATGAAAAAAATAACATTATGCACATACATATACAATTTTTCATACCATCTCAAGGGTTTTATAGACCTACTAATGTACCCCAAGTAAAGAACCCTCAATCTAGATATTTTAACAGTCTCTTTGAGGTCTAAAATTCTAGAATTCACCAGCTTTATTTATTACTAATGACCAGTGCTACAGAAAGGCAGACTGCTATTTCTGGTTCTACTACTTGGTACCAGAAGTGAGAATGAACCACAAACACACAACACTAATGGGATACAGCCTTCTCTCCCCCACTCCTCCCACCCCCACCCCCATCTAAATCTTCTCAGTGGCTCCCAGCCAATCAAGGAGGACTACAGCCAACTTTTTAAATAACTACATAGATAATACACATGGTTAATCTACTAACTCTCTCAGAACCAAGAAAAATTAAAATGGTCCCACTATACAATTCTCTTTGGCTATTACATATGGATTACAACTAAAGTTTGTACATCAAGACTTTCAACAGGTGTTTTACATGCCAAGTTTCCCAATTAAGATTGCTGTCTGTAGGGAAATAGAAACTACACTGGGAATTCAATTTTACCTCAGGCATAACACAGTTAGTTAAAAGCTGTATTAATTTTCCTTTGTTAAAAAAAGCCAAAAATCTGGTGAAAGGAATGGAGTATCTTCAAGGGTCCTCATTAATATAATTGTAGTTCAATTCCAATTGCTTCAAAAAGTCCGAACTGGCACAGGTGAGAGGATATTAAGCTACAATAGATTAAGTGTATCTAATAGCAAAGCTGTCTTGTTTGTTTTTCCAGGGCTGGCTGAACAAGCCAGAAGCTTCACTCCCACTTCTTAGTATTTTAAAATAGTTGGATCCTTAAGTACATGCATGACCTTTGATTCTTTATAATAACAGAGACCAGTATGTTACCAAATTCCACTAGTTTTGTCCAACCCACTGACTACTCACCACAACTTTATTGAAGTCCTGGACTGCAAAATACAGGGCAATGGCAGTGAGTGCATCAGTTATCTGTCAAGAGAAAGAGAAATAACAGGAAATGAACCCAACTAGCGTAGGAGTAATGGAATGTTGCCAGGCCCTTAAGTTTCTGGATGGTGGTAGACTATCCAGTACTGACTTCTTACAGTCAGGTAGAACCTCAGCCTTCACTTTGACTACCTAAAGATAATGCCTTTTCAGAGAGATACAACTGGAAAACCTGCTCTGTAATTGCAAGTTACCAAGTTTTCTGTAAAGTGGGAATACTGTCCACTGCTTTGTAGACCTGATGTATGTCAAGTGCCTAGCACATACTAAGTCCTCAATAAAGAGTAGCCATTATAATTATTAAGGAAGACTTCAGTGGACCTCCTACTTTATCCAGATTTTCAACCTTAGATTAGGCAAGTGTTTCAAACTACTATGCCCTATCGTCTCAATTTCTTGGCCCTGAAAGTCTTGTTAGACCTATGTCCTGTGATATACTCTCTTGGCAGAATGCTTAGGAAACTGAGGATGCCCTTAACACTGGCACCATAATGAAAGCAAATCACAGAATCTTGGAGCTAGAAAATATAAGGCTACATAGTTCACATATCAAAATTTTAAAAGTATAAGAAATTGGAACTGGTCAGATGTCATAAACTATTCTTCATACTTCCATAATACAATTGACCTTGTACAACCTGGGTTTGAACTGCACAGATCAACTTATATACTGATATTTTTCAGTAAATATCTGTACTGTTTTCCTTCCAGGATTGGGAGTCCACAGATGTGGAGGGCCAACTATATGCGTTGATCCACACCATTTTATATATGGAACTTGGGCATCCAAGGGTTTTTTGGTATCCATGGGATGGCAGAGGGTGGGGTGGGAAGTGTCCTGGAACCAATGCCTCTGGATACCGAGGGACAACTTAAGTTTTGGGGGGAGTCAAAAGTTATGCATGAATTTTCAACTGCATGGGGCGGGGATTGGCACCCCTAACCCCATGTTGTTCAAGGGTCACACTATAATTACAGTTTCATCAATTCAAACTAAAAATAAGGTTTTTGCTTTTATATCCTAAGAAACTCCTGAGCTCCTGAAATAGATTTTTTTCTTAAAAACAAGATTAAAGAAAATATAATTTAAAATAAATACATAATGATTTTATGTGGAAGGTTGCTTACCATAAATACCAATTCAGCATAGTCAATCAGGAAATGAAAGAGGTATATTATTAAAGGAGTCTGCAGGAGAAAAACAAACAAGCAAGCAATTAATCTAAATGTTACTATTATCAGTTTTCATAGTAGGAGTGGGGTTAGAAGCTATCCTGTCAGCAACAATGTCTTTCTTTCCTAGAATATTATTCTACGCCAGCTGGCCAGTGTACATATGAGGGAAAATAATTTTGTATCACTGGATCATTTTGTGCCACTGGGATTATTTGCTGAATTGAGTAAAAAGAATAAACAAAATCCAACATGTTAAATATCTGTTTAAAAAGTGTTAACACACTAGCCCTGGCCGGTTTGGTTCAGGGGTTGGAGCATCGGCCCAGGGACCAATGAGTCACCGGTTCACTTCCGGTCAAGAGCATGTGCCTCGGTTGCAGTTCGTCCCCAGCCCTGGTCAGGTCCTGCAGGAGGCAACCAGTCCATGTGTCCCTCTGGCATCGATGTTTCTCTCTCTCTCCTTCCCTCCCACTCTATCTGAATATAGATAGAAAAGTGTCCTCAGGTGAGGATTAAAAAAAAATAAGTGTTAACACACTAAAGGTATAAGGTGAACTTTAGTTCTAAGACATATAATAATAGCCAAGGGAAACTCTGTAGTGGACCAAAATTGCTGAACTCATTATACAAATTGGGAAATGTTTTTCCTTTCTTCTGTTCTTTGATTTGTGTTATTTCCTCTTAAAGAACTGAGAAAATTCATTCACTGTGAAGCCATCACAACCTGGGTTTTCTTTGAGAGAAGATTTTTAATTACATACTCAAGACTGACACAGATTCAATTTCTTTCAAAGATAAAACACAATTCAAATGTTATTTTTTCTTTGCCAGTTTAGGAAAATTGTGGTTTTACAGAAACTTGTCCATTTCATCTAAACTTTCAAATTTTTTGGCACAAAGTTGTTCACAATATTTTACTTTATAGTATCTGTAAGAACTATAAATGATGTTCCTTTTTCATTCCCAATATTGGTAATTTGTACCTTCTCTTTTTCATCTTAACATATTTTGTCAAAGATTTCTTAACTTTATTAGTCTTTCAAAGAATCAACTTTGGTTCTGGCTGGTGTGGCTCAGCTAGTTGGAGTGTCACCCCTACACCAAAAGGTTGTGGGTTCAATTCCCCATCAGGGCACAGACCCAGGTTTTGGGTTCAATCCCTGGTTGGGGCGCATACAAGCAGCAACTGATCAATGTTTCTCTCTCTCTCTTCCTCTAAAAGTCAATAAAAAACATATCCTCGGGTAAGGATTTAAAAAAAAGAACCAACTTCAGGTATGCTGATTACTATACTTTTGTTTTCTATTTCATTAATTTCTTTATTGATTGATTTTAGAGCAAGAGAGGAAGGGAGAAAGAGAGAGAGAGAGACATCGATTTGTTGTTCCACTTGTTTATGTATTTATTGGTTATTTCTTGCATATGTCCCGACATGTGACTGAACTCACAACCTTGGTGTACTGGGATGATGTTCTAACCAATGGAGCTACTTGGCCAGGGCTTTATCAATTTTCATTTGCTTGCAAATACCTTATTTTGCCTTCATTTCTGAGAGATATTTTCACTTAGTACAGAGTTCTATGTTGGCAGATATTTTCTTTCAGCATTATATAAACATAACTCTCCTTTGTCTTCTGGATTCCACCACTTTTGTTGAAAAGTTAGTTTCCATTTTACTGTTCTTTTTTCTTTCTTTTAATCCTTACATGAGGACATTTTTGCATTTATATTCAGATAGAGCAGGAGGGAGAGAAGGAGGGGGGGGAGAGAGAGAAACATCGATGTGAGAGAGACACATCAACTGGTTGCCACCCACACAACCCCAACTGGGGCCAGGGACAAACTGCAACTGAGGTATGTGCCCTTAGCAGGAACCGAACCTGGGTCTCTCTGGTCCACAAGCTGATGCTCTAACCGCTGAGCCAAACCAGCCAGGGCCATTTTATTGTTCTTTAAAGATAATATCTACTTTGGCTGCTTTTAATTTGTTGGTTTGGAGCAATTTTTTATTTTTTATGTTATCCTTTGAATTTATCCTGCTTTAGTTTATAGAGCTTTTGAATGAAAATCTTTAAAAAAGATTGAAAAACATTTTAGCTGCTAATCTCCTCAAATAGTTTTTTGCCTCCTTCTGTCTCTTTTCCCATTCTGGAACTCCATTTGTATGTGTGTTAAACCATTTTTACTGTCTCATAGAGTTTTGTTTTTTGTTTTTTTTTTCCTATCCTCGTCTCTCCAAGTTTCAATCTAAATATTTTCTACAGACCTATCTTCCAGATCACTCATCCTCTCTTTAATAGCATAATCTGCTATTAAACTTGCCTATTGTAGTCTTAATTTGTTATTGTTTTCCAATTCTAGAATTTCCATTTGATTAATTTTTATATATTACAGTTCCCTGGTGAAATTATCTGTCATCTCTTGTTTGAACATATTAATCATTGCTCACAGTTATCTTTTAAAATCCAAAGTTGATAACTCAATACCTAGATCACCTGTGAATCTGGTGTTTTGTTGTTGTTGTTGTTGTTGTTTTAAGGGAAGGAAGACAGATGGAAGGAAAAAGGGTGGTTCTGCATCCTCACTGCTGTACCCAAGAGCTGCACCCTGGCTGGCTTGGCATAAGGTGAGCCATCTCACATTCTGGGGCTGGGAGGCCGGAACCAAGGTGTTGTTGGCGGTGGAGAAATGGCACCCGGTGTTAACCTCAGTTCAACAACTGCAGTTTCTGAGTTCTGGCTAAGAGAATTCAGAGCCAAGACTCAGCTTAGAAAAGGTTTATTTGGAAAGTCACAGAGGTAGAAGAGAGCCGCAGAAGAGGGCCAAGGAAACAAGTTGCAGCAAAAGAAGGGCCCCTGGAGCTCAGGGAGACAGAGAGGGAGAAGGGGGGAGGGAGGGAGGAAGGGAGGAGAGATTCCCAATGCTCCAGAGAGAGCGAGCCTAGGAAAGGGGGTGGGGAGGTGAGGAAAGGTGCGGGTGCTCCATAGAGAGAGCCCACATGTGAATCTGTTTTTATTGCCTTTTTTTTCCTTGTTACTTATTATGCTTGGTAATTTCTGACTGAATGATAGACATTTGTGTATGAAAAATTGCAGAGATTCTAGATGAGACAATTTTCCTTCAGAGAGGATTTCTTTAAGCTTTGGCAAGCAATTAGAAAGAATTATATCACATTAATCTAATTCTGGATTTAGTCTTTGTAAAACTAGTCTATGATACAGTTTACCCTTCTTCCTCGAATGTAGTCTTTCAGAGATCCCAAATGAAAGCCAAGTCCTCTTCCAGAGCCCTGTCACATCGGTTTGCCACGTACTCAAATTTGTATTTCCCAAGTACTGTAAGATTGTCAATAGTTCCTTAACCTTTTACTAGCCAATTTCTGTTTTGTTTTTCTGCCTCTCAGCCTGTGCCTTTTACAAATTGGTAAATGCACCAAGGAAAAAGCAGTTCATAATGTCAGTCTCACTTTTTGTACTTTCTCCTCTGAGACCTCAGCCTCTTAAATCCTGGCTATCTTGGTACTTTCCAATACCTTCAAACAGATGGTTTTTTTGTATTCATCCTGCTTTTCTAATTGTTCTAGGGAGGAGGCTTGGTCTGCTACTATAAGCCAGTTCACCAATCCACCAGAACCATAGGAAAGTGCATGACTTGGTTTTAGTGAGCCCATGCTGGTGAGTCTTCCCAACCCCAACCACACACAAAAATGTGTCCTAGAATATTGTGAAAGTCATCAACAGGCTTTTTAGTGAGAACAAGCTAGTGTGGTAGAAAAAAGCAAGGCTTTGGAGTGTACCTTTGGCAAGTTGTTTTCCCTTCTGAGCCTTAGTTTCCTCAGCTATAAAATAAGAATAATGACCTATTTCACAGGGTTCTTGGGAGGATGAAGTGGTAATGTGCACAAAGTACTCAGCATAGAGTAAACCTCAATATATTAGCTATCTGAGATCAATTTTTTACCTCTTTTTGAAAACAAGGACATCAGCTTTGCCTTTAAAAGTTCTAAAAGAATTAAGCTTTTACAACTATCTACTAATGGATTTGTTCCCCCCCCCCCCATTTATCTGTTAGTAAAAAGTAGTAACTTGATATTTATATTACCAATAGCCTCCTTTCAAAGTGTTTTGATGCTTCAGATAGTCTAGAATGGCTCTAAACCAGTCTCAGAAATATCAGAACAGTTCTCCAAAAGCCTATCAGTAAATGGGCTTGTTTCCATAGTGAACTAACATGTACGCAGTAGTTTAATTGCATATAATACTATTGTAGAGAAGCCTACACTAAGTATAATTTGTCTTTATGGTACATCTCCATTTGGGTGACCACTCCCAATCAGGGTAAAGTATACATGAATAAACTCACAATTTAACTATCAGTACTTAGCTAAATATAGAACATAAACACACATGTTGAAGGCAGTCATAAAAATCTAACCTGTGGTTGCTAAATTCCTTTCTTCTCTCCTGTACAGATTTTCCTTCTCCACTTTTCACCTATCCTTACCTTTCCCTAAGAACTAGATTTTAAAATCTGTTGAAGATGAAGAAACAATGCAAAGCAATGAACTTTCTTTTCAAAAGTGTTCTTTTCATTTGGCTTGACATAATTTTATTTCTTTATATTTTACTACTTAAAGATAATAAAATATAGCTGGCTCTAGATTTATGAATACCCAGCTTACAAGAAAATTAACCCATAATCAGGAATGAGAAGCAAAGGACTCTGAGTTTGAAGTTGTCCCCACTGTGTTCCTCCACCTATGATGGGTCCCATTCCTTCTTGCCTCCTCAAAGACAATGTTCATTCAATTATCATCTCATTCTTACATAATCAACTTTTTGATCCATAGGATTATTTCCATCAGTAACTTAATATGCAGATCTTCATATTTTAAAAGTCCTCATTGCCCTGGCCAGTTTGGCTCAGCAGTTGGAGTGTCAGCCCTCAGACCAGTGAGTCACCAGTTCCAATCCAGTTAAGGGCACATACCTCGGAGGCAACTGGTCTATATGTCTCTCTCACATCCATGTTTCTCTCTCTCTCTCCCTCCCTCCCACTCTCCTGAAGAAGAATGGAAAAATGTCCTTGGGTGAGGATTAAAAAAAAAAAGGCCCTGGCCGGTTTGGCTCAGCAGTAGAGCGTCAGCCTGGGGACCCAAGAGTTGTGGGTTTGATTCTGGTCAAGGGCACGTACCTCTGTTGCAGTTCAGTCTCCCGCCCTGGTTGGGGTCATGTGGGAGGCAACCAATCAATGTGTCTCTCTCACATCAATGATTCTCTTTCTCTCTATCTCTATCTCTGTCTCCCTACAGCCCCCATACTCTATCTAAAGATAAATGGAAAAATATCCTTAACTGAGGATTAAAAAAAAAAGTTTTCATAGGCATCTCCTTCTAGCTACCATACCATTTCTCTGCCCTCCTTTAGAGTAAAACTCCTCACAAAGTTTGTTACTGCCTCCATGTACTTCAATCAGTTTCTTGTCCTTATAGTCCACTGGAAATACTGTTGCCAAAGTCTTCAAAGGTCTCGATTTTGGCAAATTAATCATCAATATTCAGTCCAAATTTTCCCCATCTTGCAATAGCATTTGACATAGTTTTACTCCCTCCTTAAAGCACTTTCTTCAGCTGGCTTCCATTTACTACATTGTCTTAATTTTCCTTCTTTTCAGCTTTATTTGCTAGCTTCTCTTCCCCTTCCCAACCTTGATGTACTGGAGTGTTCCAGGTGTCTGTATTGTACTTAATGTAAATGTACTCCCTATGTGTCTTAGATATCTATTTCTGTGTAACAAATTATCCTAAAACTTGGCTTAAAATAACACACATTTAGCTCACCAGTGTGGCTCAGTGGTTGAGCATCAACCCATGCACCAAGAGGTTGCTTGTTCAATTCCCAGTCAGGGCACATGCCCAGGTTGTGGGCCA
Source organism: Molossus molossus (assembly GCF_014108415.1). NCBI lineage: Eukaryota > Metazoa > Chordata > Mammalia > Chiroptera > Molossidae > Molossus > Molossus molossus. The sequence goes on along the minus strand of NW_023425399.1, from coordinate 20,879,026 downwards.
AATCTCCAATGAGGGGCATGCAGGAGGCGGCCAATCGATGTTCTCTCTCATTGATGTTTCTATCTCGCTCTCCCTCTCCCTTCCTCTCTCTCTCTCTCTCAAATTAATAAAGGAAAAAATTTAATAATAAAAAAAAACACACATTTATTATCTCACACAGTGTCTAAGAATCAGGAATCCAGGGGTGACTTTATTGGGTGGTTCTGGCACAGAGACCCTCATGAGGCTGCAGTCATTAAAGGGTTTTGAATATCTGCTTCTACGCTTACTCATTTGGCTGTTGACAGGAAGATTCAGTTCCTCATCACAAAGACCTCTCCATAATGTTGGCCATGACATGGCTTCCCCCAGAGCAAGTGATCCAAGAGAGTGAAAGTCTAAGATGGAAATTGAAGTGTCTTTTATAACCTAATCTAAGAGGTGGCCAATCCATGTTCTATCTCATCAATGTTTCTCTCTCTCTCCCTCTCCCTTCCTTACTCTCTGAAAATCAATAAAGAAAAAAAAAATTTATTTTAAGTCTCAGTGTTGCCCAGCCGATGTGGCTCAACGGACTGAGCATTGCCCCATGGACTGAGAGATCCCAGTTTGATTCCTGGTCAAGGCACATGCCTGGGTTGCAGGCTCGATCCCCAGTGGCGGTTGTGCAAGGGGCAGCCGATCTATGTTTCTCTCTCACATGAATGTTTCCACCTTTCTCTCCCTTCCTCTCTCTCTAAAAAATAAAACATATATTTTTAAAAAGTCTCGGTGTTTTTCGATCACAGTAAAAATAAAATCTACTTGCTATTGTGGACCACTGGGGTTGGCGAAGGATCTCAGGATGACTGGGTGAAAACTTGCTCTAAAAGGCACTGAGTAGTTTTGATTATACCTTAAGACCAAAAGGCCACTGCTAACTCATTGAAATCCTAGAATGAGATCCTCACCTCCACATTGACTACTCTACCTGAGAATCCACCTACCTGTTATCGATTGGGTTTACTACAAGGCCATGTGGTGAAAGCCAGCTTGGCACATGGCCTTGAGAAGCTTAATGTCCTGAAGATTCCTGTGCCAGAGGATAAATAAACTGGCCAGGTAGATAATAAAGATAAAAAAGATGTGAAAAGGCCCTGGTTGGTTTTGCTCAGTGGTTAGTGCATCGGCCCATGAACAAAAGAGTCCCGGGTTCAGTTCCGGTCAAGGGCTCGTACCTCAGTTGCAGTTCGATCCCCGGCACTGGTTGGGGGTCGTGCGAGAGGCAACCAATTGATGTGTCTCTCTCGCATCAATGTTTCTTCCTCTCTCTTTCTCTCTCCCTCCCTCCCACTCTACTTGAAAATCAATGGAAAAAATATCCTCGGGTGAGGATTTAAAAAAAAAAAAAAGTTGTGCTGAGTTTTTGTTTCTTTCAAAGGCTACGATTGAAGAATATGAAAGAGCTGGAGAACCTGAAGAACATAATTCCTTTTGATCAAATTACCATTGAGGATGTGAATGAAGTCTTCCCAGAAACCAAATTAGATAAGAAGTATCCCCAGCCAATTGAGAATTTATAAACTTGAGTCTGGGAGGAGGCTCTGGCCCTCCTATTACAAACTCTGGACATTAAAAATAATTATATATTAATTATTGTGTGGCTTAGGAGACTGAGCTTGGACTGAGAGGTCCCAGTTCGATTTCCAGTCAGGTCAAATGCCTGGTTGCAGCTCAATTCCCAGTAGGGGACATGCAGGAGGCAGCCAATTGATGTTATTCTCTCACATCAATGTTTCTATCTCTCTCTCTAAAAAATTATTAAGAACACTTAAAAATATCAAAAATAAATAGATATAAAATCAAAATTCTTAACCATGTCTATAAAAAGTCCTACATAATCTGGCCCCTAACTTCTCAAAATTTCTATTATTTTCCTCTTTGTTCATTCTGCCTTAACAGCACTGGCCATCTTTCTGCAATTCACAAATGCCAAGCCATTCCCAAATCAGGACCATCATATAGTTTGCTAGCTTCATTTAGATATCTATTCAAATTTCACTTCCTCAGAATGCCTTCCCTAAACACTACTTAAAACACTGACACATATATGACTGTCACTCTTTATCACTTTACCCACCTTTAATTTTCTATGTGTACTTACCACTTTACTGAAATCTCATTTTTTTTTTAACTTTAGCTTTATGGGGGAAAAATTAGTATAAAATAAACTACATATTTAAAGTGTACAATTTGATGAATGTTGACCTATGTATATACATACATGAAACCATCACCACAGTCAAGATAGTGAATATATCCACTATTCCCAAAAGTTTATCAATTTTATGTTCATCCCAAAGAAACAACTTTGTTTCAGTAATTTTCTACTGTTTTTCTGTTTCATTTTTTTCCCACTCAGATTTTTATTATTTCTTTTATTCTGCTTACTCTGAATTTATCTTCTTTTTGTAGTGTCTTGTTGTAGAACTAAGATCAATGATTTGAGACCTTTCTTTTCTCATATAGGCATTGAGCACTGTAAATTTCCCCTAAGTACTGCTTTAGTGACACCCCACATATTTTGATAGATTGTTTTCACTTTCTTTCTTTTTTTTGTTAATCCTCACCCGAGGATATTTTTTTTCCACTGACTTTTAAAGAGTGGAAGGTGGGGGGAGGGAAGGGGAGAGAAAAACACTGAAAGAAACATCAATGTGAGAGAAGACACATCAATTGGTTGCCTCTTGCACAAGCCCCAACCGGGGCTAAGGATCAAACTTACAACCCAGGTGTGTGCCCTTGATCAGGAATTGGACCCACAACCTTTGGGTGCACGGGTTGATACTCTAACCATTGAGCAACACAAGCTAGGGCTTTTCAATTTTTCATTCAATTCAAATAATGTCCCTTCTGACTTCTCCTTTAATTCATGGGTTATTTAGGGATGTTACTTCTTTTTCAAATATTTGGGGGTTTTCCAGATATCTTCTGATACCAATTTTTTATTTATTTCCACTGTGGCCAGAGAATATACTTTGCATGACTTCAATCATTTTAAATTTATTGAGTCTTGTTTTATGGCTCAGAATATGATCTATCTTGCAAATGTTCCACATACACTTAAAAAGATTATGTGTTTTGCTGTTGTTGGATAGAATGTTCTATAAATGTCAGTGAAGTCAAGGTGGTTGATAGTGTTGTTCAAGTCTTTTATATCTTTGTTGATTTTTAGGTCTGCTTGTCCTATTAATCACTGACAGGAATAATGAAATCTCTGACTGTAATTGTAAATTTGTCTATTTCTCCTTGTAGCTCTATCAGTCTTCACGTATTTCAAAACTCTGCCATTGAGTACGTAAACATTTAAAATTGCTATGTTGTCTTGATGAATTGACATCTTTATTGTGATGAAATGACCTTCCTTATCCCTGGTGATATTCTTTGCTCTGAAATGTTTCTTTTTTACAAACTCACTGTCTGTTTCTCTCAGAAATATAAGTACCATGAGGCTAGGGACTATACCTTATTCTGTATCCTTAGCACCTTGCTACATAGCTGGCATTTGGTTCATACTTAATAAATTTTATTAAAGGGAAGAGAGAAAGGAGGGAGAGATTGGAATACACATGCAGATATAGAGCTACACACTAGTATTAAAAAATAAGTGAAGAAAAGGTGCCAGTACTTGTTCTGAGGAGCATGTATTATAATGGGCAAAACGTGTACAGAGGCAATTTCAAGAGTGTGATAGGAGCCATGAAAAGGATAAGCACAAGATACTTTGCAAAATACAGGAGGAACACTGAACCTAGTCTAAGAACCTAAGCTAACATCAGAACAAAGAAACAACCACAAAAAGAGGTAAGAATGGCCCTCCATAAGGAGACAACGGCATGAACAAAGACACAGGTAATAGAGAATATGTTGCTGGAGCATAATTAAAGTATGTCAAGACTCTCCCAGGGGATTCCTATTCTGTCCTATTCTGCCCTGCCCTGGCCAGTTTGGCTCAGCGGTTGGAGCGTCGGCCTGCGGTCCGGAGAGACCCGGGTTCGGTTCCCGCTAAGGGCGCGTACTTCGGTTGCGGTTTGTCCCTGGCCCAGGTTGGTCGTGCGGGTGGCAGCCACTCGATGTGTCCCTTTCACGTCGATGTTTCTCTCTCTCTCCCTTCCTCTCTCTCCCTCCCACTCTATCTGTACAAAAAAATGGAAAAATATCCTCGGGTGAGGATAAAAAAAAAAAAAACACACTGCCCAAGGCCTACAGCACATTGAATGCTCATGGTTAATGGACTCCCCTTTGGTATGCCCATATAACCTGTTCCCAATAACTGAATCTCTTAAATTATTCCTAACTGGCCAGCTGGTATGGCTCAGTGCTTGAGCATCGACCCATGCACCAAGAGTCGCAGGTTCGATTCCGATCAGGGAACATGTCCGGGTTGTAGACTACATCCACAGTGGGGGCATGCAGGGGGTGGCCAATCGATGTTCTCTCTCATTGATGTTTCTATCTCTCTCTCCCTCTCCCGTCCTCTCTCTAAAATCCATAAAGAAAAAAATATTAAAAAAAAATTATTCCTAACCTATTTCTGCTAGTAGTTCTTGTTATTGTGGTTTGATTAGTAATACAAAGATAATGAAATATGAATGCAAAAGACAGTTATCACCATGAAAACCTAGTTGAATGCTTTAGAAACACTAGATAAAAGAAAAAAATTCTCAAAGTAGGCATGAGGGTGACACCTATAAAAATTGGGGATTAGCCTGGCAAGTGTGGCTTAGTGGATTGAGCATCCTCCCATGAACTGAGAGGTCCTGGTTCAATTCCCAGTCAGGGCACATGCCCAGATGGTGGGCTCAATCCCCAGTAGAACGTATGCAAGAGGTAGCCAATCAATATTTCTCTCTCACATCGATGCTTCTATCTCTCTCACCCTTCCTCTCTCTCTAAAAATTCAATAAAAACATATTTTTTTAAAAATTGGGGGTTAGCTCTGACTGGTTTGGCTCAGCGGTTACAGCATAAGCCTGTGGACCGAAGGGTACAGGGTTCAATTCCCAGTCAAGGGCAAATGCCGGGGTTGCAGGTTCGATCCCTGGCCCCAGTCAGGGTTGTATGGGAGGCAACAAAACAATGTGTCTCTCACATCAATGTTCCTCTCTCTTTCTCTCTCCCTCTCTCCCCCCCTTCTACTCTATGTAAAAATCAATAGAAAAATATCCTTGGGTGAGGATTAACAACAACAACAAAATTGAGAATTAAATGGTCAAATTAGAAAATTTCTACTTTAGCCCTGGCCAGTTTGGCTCAGCGGTTAGAGCATCCGCCTGCGGTCCAGAGAGACCCGAGTTCGGTTCCCGCTAAGGGCACGTACCTCGGTTGCAGTTTGTCCCCGGCCCTGGTTGGTCGTGCGGGTGGCAGCCACTCGATGTGTCCCTTTCACATCAATATTTCCCTCTCTCTCTCTTCCCCTCTCTCCCTCCCACTCTGTCTGTACATAAAATGGAAAAATGTCCTCGGGTGAGGATAAAAAAAAAAAAAAAAAAAGAAAGAAAATTTCTACTTTAAAATGATATGGTCAACAAGAATAGGAAGGGAAGAGTGGAAAGAAATGTGACTGATGTGGTAAGTAGGGCCCACAGGGCATTATGTGCAAAGGGTATTTGGGTTTCATCCTAAACTCAGTGGTAAGCACTCAAAAGTACTAAGCAGGCCCTGGCCGGTTTGGCTCAGCAGTTAGAGCGTCGGCCCGTGGTCCAGAGAGACCCGGTTCAGTTCCCACTGGGGGCACATACCGCAGTTACAGTTTGTCCCTGGCCCCAGTTGGGGTTGTGTGGGTGGCAGCCAGTTGGTGTGTGTGTGTGTGTCTCTCTCTCTCTCTGAATGCAACAGGTGTCCTCAGGTGAGGATTAAAAAAGAAAAAAAGGACTAAGCAGGACAGAGACAAAATTAAATTCGCATTTCACAAAGATGGCTCTGACTGCAGAATAAAAAAGCAAGATGATGCAAAGACTTGTCAGGAAGCTGTTGCAGGAACCCAAGCGAGAATTAATGGTAAGCTAAAAGTGATTTTACTATTCTTAAGAACTAATTTTATGGGTTAAATAGGCTTTTGTGGGCTTTCGAAGAAACCAACATTGCTATCAAAATTTTCATGGGGAAGCATGTTCCAAAGAACCAATTAATTATGTGCTAATTAGCATACAACCTATTCATACACTGGGAACTGTTTACAATTCTCTTGCCATTAAAAATGGTAAATTCTCTTCTTTCCCTGAGGAGACACCAAATAGCAGATGACACCGGTGCTGCGGGAGGGCCTGAAGGCCCCGGGTGCCCTGGAATGGGAGGTTGCAGAGGCTTCCGTGGAGGATTTGGCAGGGCATCTGGGGCCGAGGTCTCGACCAGGGTTGGGGCTGGGGCTGTGGCCGCAGAGCTTGCGGAGACAAGGTGGAGGACAAGGAGTGGATCCCCATCACCAAGCTGGGCCACCTGGTCAAGGACATGAAGATCAAGTCCCTGGAAGAGATCTATCTTTTCTCCTTGCCAATCAAGGAATCTGAGATCATTGACTTTTTCTTGGGTGCATCCCTCAAGGAAGATGTTTTGAAGATTATGCCTGTGCAAAAGCAGACATGCGCTGGCCAGAGGACCCAGTTCAAGGCATTTGTCACCACTGGGGACTACAATGAACATGAACATGTTGGTCTGGGTGTTAAGTTCGCGAAGGAAGTAGCCACTGCTATCCGTGGGGTCATCATCCTAGCCAAACTGTCTATTGTCCCCGTGCGACAAGGCTACTGGGGGAACTAGATTTGCAAGCCCCATACTGTCCCTTGCAAGGTGAGTAGCCACTGTGGCTCTGTACTGGTGTGCCTCATCCCCGCCCCCAGGGGCAATGGCATAGTCTCAGTCCCTATACCCAAGAAGTTGCTGATGATAGCTGGTATTGATGACTGCTACACCTCAGTCAGGGCTGCACTGCCACCCTGGGCAACTTTGCCAAGGCCACCTTTGATGCCATCTCTAAGACCTACAGTTATCTCACCCCCAATCTCTGGAAAGAGACTGTGTTTCACCAAGTCTCCCTATCAGGAATTCACTGACCAGCCTGTAAAGATCCACATCAGAGTTTCTGTGTAGAGGCCCCAGGCTCCAGCTGTGGCCACCATATAATTTTATATAAAAAAAATAAAGTGAACAAAGCCTGTTAATAAAATTAAAAAAAAAAAACATGGTAAGTTTTGCCCGGCCAGTTTGGCTCAGCGGTTAGAGTGTCAGCTCATGGACCAATCTGTCATGGGTTCGATTCTGGTCAAGTGCACGTATCTTGGTTGCAATTTGTCCACGGCCCTGGTTGGAGTCCTGCAGGAGGCAGCGACTCGATATGTCCCCTTTCACACTGATGTTTTTTTTCTCTCTCTCCTCTCTCTCCCTCCCACTCTAAACAGAAAAATGGAAAAATGTCCTTGGTTGAGGATTAAAAAAGAAAATGGTAAGTTCTGCCTGGCCAGGGTGGCTCAGTGGTTGAGCATTGACCCATGCACCAAGAGGTCACCAGTTCGATTCCCAGTCAGGGCACACACCCAGGTTGTGGGCCAAATCCCTAGTGGCGGGGCATGCAGGAGGCGGCCATCGATACTCTTTCTCATTGATGTTTCTATCTCTCTCTCCCTCTCTCTTCCTCTCTCTCTAAAATCAATAAAGAAAAAAAATTATTTTTTTAAATGGTAAGTTCTACAGAAGTCTTCATTTGCCTCCCCAAAGTATAATCTTTTTTTGTTAACAATTTTTTAATTGATTTTTAGAGAGAGAGAAAAACATCGACGTGAGAGTGAAACTTCAATAGGCCACCTCCTGCACACTCCCTACAGGGGATCAAATCCAAACCCCGGGCAGGTGCCCTGACTGGGAATCAAGCCAGCAACCTTTTAGTGCACAGGACGTCACCTAACCAACTGAGCCATACTGGTCAGGGCCAAAGTACAATCTTAATCTGGATCATTTTCACTGCAATCGTGAAACCCTCTTATGTGAAGGATATATAAAAAAGGACTATTTCTAAATATAATTTTCAAAAATAGATCTTTTTAAATGTTTGTACTACTAGAGGTTAGGCTTTGGTATCTGTGACTATAAATTACTCTAGTGCCCAGAAAAAAAAACAAGAACACTTACTTCATGAAATACTGCTCCTGAATATGGAGACACTCCCAAGTCCAACAGTGAGAGGCCTTCAACCACTGAAAAGTAAGATATCCAAGTTAATTTTTACTTCAAAGACATATGCAGCTGGCCATAAACCAGTGTTAGATACTCCCAGGAGAAAGAAGGGCCTTATAGTTTATCCAACTCCCTTTACCTCATTCCCAGAAAGTGGGTTTAAATCTAGACTTGAACATTTCTGATAATGGAGAGCTTTCATCCATCAAATATCCCTTTCCCTTGCAGCAAACCACTCATTATGGGAATGTTTTATATTAAACTATAAGTTTCCTTTGATCTCCTTGTAACTTCCACCTAAAGTGTTCATTTATGTATATCCTACACCCTCCTAAAACACAGTAAGATAACATATTAAAAGGTGGTAAGGCCCTAGCCAGTTTGGCTCAGCGGGTAGAGCGTCAGCCTGCAGTCCAGAGAGACCGGGTTCAGTTCCCACTAAGGGGATGTACCTCGGTTGCAGTTTGTCCCGGCCCTGGTTGAGTCATGCGGGTGGCAGCCACTAGATGTGTCCCTTTCACGTTGATGTTTCTCTCTCTCTTCCTCTCTCTCCCTCCCATTCTATCTGAACAAAAAATGGAAAAATGTCCTCGGGTAAGGATAAAAAAAAAAGGTGGTAAGAAATGTTGTTCATAGGTGGGGAAATGAGCAAGCACTCTCATATGTGTTTTGTAGAGTGACATTTATATTAACTTTTTCTTCAGGGCAATATGTACTTTTTAAGTGTATGCTTTTTGACTCAGAAAGGATTGTTCTTAGGACAATTTATCCTAGGGAAATAACTGGACAAATGCCCAAAGAAGTATGTTCATTACCATGCTCAAGGGTAGGAAAAAATAAAAAATAATCCCAATGTCCATTAATGGAGATTTATTTAAATGAATTATGATGTGTGTGTGTGTGCGCGCGCATGCACGCACGCATACATATGTACTTTACAATTAAAAATTATACAATATAGCCCTGGTCGGTTTGGCTCAGCGGTTAGAGCGTCGGCCTGCGGTCCTGAGAGACCCGGGTTCGGTTCCCGCTAAGGGCACGTACCTTGGTTGCAGTTTGTCCCCGGCCCTGGTCGGTTGTGCGGGTGGCAGCCACTCGATGTGTTCCTTTCACATCGATGTTTCTCTCTCTCTCTCTCTGTTCCTCTCTCTCCCTCCCACTCTACCTGAACAAAAAATGGAAAAATGTCCTCCGGTGAGGATAAAAAAAAAAAAAAAAAAATATATATATATATATATATATATATATATATATATATAAACACACACACACAATATAAATTGAATAAATAAATAAAGAGAAAAGAAAGCTCTTCCTTACAGATAATTATAAGTAATAAATGTAGGAGGAAAGATAGAAAGATAGAAAATCACAATTTGGCAGACCCCACAGTAATAATTGTAAAAGGCAAGTATCACCAATGGATACTAAAATTAGTGGGTAAACCCGGCTGGTGTGGCTCAGTGGATTGAGTGTCATCCCATGACTGAAAGGTCCTGGTTCAATTCCCGGTCAGGGCACTCGCCAGTTGCAGGCTCAATCCCCAGTAGGGGCATATAGGAGGCAGCCGATCAATGTTTCTCTCTAAAAAATCAATAAAAACATTGCCCAGACAGTGTGGCTAAGTGGTTGAGCATTGACAGATGCACCAAGAGGTCACCAGTTAGATTCTCAGTCAGGGCACATACCCAGGTTGTAGACAAAATCCCCAGTGGGGGGGCATGCAGAAAGCAGCCAATCGATGTTCTCTCTCATTAATGTCTCTATCTCTCTCTCCCTCTCTAAAATCAATAAAGAAAAAAATATTAAAAAATCAATAAAAACATATTTTAAAAAATAAAATTAGTGAGTAAAAATATAACGAGAAACAGAATATTTGCAAGAGGAAAAATAATTTTATGAGAACAAATCTGACATTCACTATCTTTTTTATTTATTTTTGTTACAGATGTTTCTCCTTTTTCCCCCACTGACACCCTCCTCCCAATCCCATCCCCCCCAGTATTGTTGTCTATTTCCATGGTTATGCATACATGCATATAAATTCTGTGGTTTATCTATTCCCTCCCCTAACTATAACCTATCTTCTGAGGTCTGTCTGTCTGTACCCTACTTCTATGTCTCTGGGTCTATTTTGTTCATCAGCTTGCTTTGACATTCACTATCTTAATCCAGTGACTGAAGTTTATATTATTAGTAATACAGGGTGGAGCAAAAGTAGTTTTACAGTTGTTCATATAAAAAGTAATACAATAAATAATGAATAATAATATAAGAATAAACTCCATGTTTCATGTATTCACAACTGTAAACCTACTTTTGCCCACCCTGCATTTTTGCCAGTTAATATTATCAACATCAAATACCTCCTGATGTGATTCACTGAGATGGGCATAAAACACTTCTGTGGTCCTTAGGCCAAAAATGTGGTATCCTTGCTAAACACACACAATTTCAATCTAATCATGAGAAAACATTAGGCAAACCCAAATTGAGAGACAAAATAACTGGCTAGTACTCATTAAAAATGTTAAGTCTGAAGAAGTATCCCAGGTTGGAAGAGACTAAGGATACATAACAACTAAATACAATATGGGACCATGGATTGGATCTTAGATGAGAAAAAGGACATTAGTGAAACAATTGTTAAAATCCTAATAAGATCTGCAGATTAGTTAATAGTATTGCATCAATGTTAATTTTCTGGTTTAGGTTACTGTACTATGGTTATGTTATGTAGGATGTTATCTTACATCTAGAAGAGGCTGGATGAAGGATAAACAGAAACTTGATGCATAGTATTACAACTTTTTTTAAAATCTAAAGTTATTTCAAAGTTAAGAGTTAAAATAAAAAAGTGTACTACAGGCCTGGAGGGTGTGGTTCACTGGTTGAGCATTGACCCATGCACCAAGAAGTCGTCGGTTCAATTCCCAGTCAGGGCACATGCCCAGGTTGTGGGCCTGATCCCCAGTTGGGGACATGCAGGAGGCAGACAATTGATGTTCTCTCTCATCGATGTTTCTATCTTTCTTTCCCTCTTCCTTCCTCTCTTTCTAAAATCAAAAAAATATATATATATTTTTTATTTTATTTTATTTTTTTTATCCTCACCTGAGGACATTTTTCTATTTTTTGTTCAGGTAGAGTGGGAGGGGGAGAGAGGAAGAGAGAGAGAAACATCAATGTGAAAGAGACACATCGAGTGGCTGCCACCCGCACGACCAACCAGGGCCGGGGACAAATTGCAACCGAGGTATATGCCCTTAGCGGGAACCGAACCCGGGTCTCTCAGGACCGCAGGTCGACGCTCTAACCGCTGAGCCAAACCGGCCAGGGCTATATATTATATTTTAAAAGTGTACTATAGATATACTTTTACTAAAGGAAAGACATCCATAAAATACTCTTAAAGAAAATCAAGGTTATAATAGAGCATATAAAATATAATTTTATTTTAAATATTTATAAACATTCACTCATTTAATTATTTGAGAATACATATGTATTTGATAATAAATGCTTCAAAATAAATATAAAACATAAACATTAAATAAAATTAAAATAAACAAAAAATGTTAACAGTGACCTCTGAATAAGATTACAGAAGATGTTCCGTTTCTTTTATTTTTTTTTCTTCACTTTCTGAACCTTTACAATGAGCATGTATTATTTTATAATTATTAAAAAGAAACCAGGCCCAGCTGGTGTGACTCAGTGGTTGAGCATCAACCTATGCACCAAGATGTCACCGGTTCAATTCTCAGTCAGAGCACATGCCCAGGTTATGGGCTAAATCCCCAGTGGGGGTCATGCAGGAGACAGCTGGTCAATGTTCTCTCTCATCGATGCTTCTGTCTCTCTCTCCCTCTTGTTTCCTCTCTCTCGAAAACCAATAAGAAAAATAAAATAAAATAAAACCTCATAGACACAGACAACAGTATGGTGATTACCAGAGGAAAAAAAGGGTTAGGGGAAGTAGAATAGGGCATAGGGGAATAAACGGTGATGGAAGGAGACTCGACTTGGAGTGGTAAACATACAATATATAGAAGATGTATTATAGATTTGTACAACTGAACCTTATATAATTTTATTAACCAATATCACCCCAATAAATTCAATGAAAAAGAAAAGGAAACAGAAAAAATAATTTTAAAAGAAGTGAGTTAGGAAGGATAAGAAAAAACATAAAATGGTCCGGCCGGTGTGGCTCACTGGTTGAGCGTCAACCCATGCACCAAGAGGTTGCCAGTTAGATTACTGGTCAAAATACATGCCCAGGTTGTGGGCCCGATCCCCAGTGGGGGGCAGGCAGGAAGCGACCAATCGATGTTCTCTCTCATCGATGTTTCTCTCTCTCTCTCCCTCTCACTTTCTCTCTCTCTAAAATCAATAAAGAAAAACGAATTAAAAAAAAAAAAAACAGACTTCCGGTCAAGATGGCAGTGTAGGTAAATGCAGTATGTCTTCCCACAACCACATCAAAGTTACAACTAAACTACAGAACAACCATCATTCAAAACCACCTGAAATCAAGCTGAATGGAAATTCTACAAAGACGGAATTAAAGAAGCAGCCACATCAGGACAGGTAGGAAGAGAGGAGGCTGATGGGCGGTCACACACACACACACACACACACACACACACACACACACGGCGGAAAAAAATTTAGAAGTATACCTCAGCTGGGAAGGTCCTCCCTGAGGACTGTGGGGTCCCCGTCCCACACCAGGCACCCAGCTCAGGGTTCCAATACCAGGAGAGAATCCTCATAACTTCTGGCTATAAAACCAGCGGGAACTGAGGCTCAGGGAGGCTGAGGCAGCTGGAGCCCCAGGCAGCTCCTCTTAAAGGGCCCACGCATGGAGTTACTCGGACTTGCTCCCTCTAAGCTCAGACAGGAAGCAGCTTGAGGGGCGCCAGAGACATACAGGGAAGAACTGAGCTGTTTGGCATTGGAGCGAGGGCTGGAGAGTCAGCTTTCTCCTGGACAGACGTGCTCTCAGAGGCCTTTGTTCCTTTGGTGAGCACTTCCCTGGGATGGCAGACAGTCGCCATAGCTGGGACTCCAGCAACTTGGCTCACACTGTTTGCCCCCCACCCCCAATGATTCCCTGAGGCCCCGCCCCACCCAGCTTTCAGGCCCACCCAAGCCGTTGCCAGTTGCTTTACCATAGGATTGGCCTGTCTTGGATCCTGCTTCAGGTTTTCCTGAATTCTTTCAAACAAGCAGCATCTGGTCTCAGCTAGCCCCATATCTCTCATTAAGTAATACATAGAAACAAACACAGGGAGGCAGCCAAAATGAGGAGACAAAGAAACAGGTTCCAAATGAAAGAACAGAACAAAACTCCAGGAAAAGAACTAAGCGAAAAAAAGATAAGCAACCTAACAAATGCAGAGTTCAAAACACTACTTATAAGGATGCTCAATAAATGTAGTGAGGTCCTCAAAAGCATAAAAAAAGGAGCAGTCAGAAATGAAAGATACACAGTCAAAAATGAAGAAGGCACTAACTGAAATAAAGACTAATTTACACAGATTCAATAGTGGAGTAGGTAAAGCCAAGAAGCAAACCATCGATTTGGAATACAAGGAAGCAAAAAACGCCCAATCAGAACAGCAAAAAGAGCCCTGGCTGGTTTGGCTCAGCGGTTAGAGCTTCGGCCCGCAGACTGGAGAGTCCCAGGTTCAGTTTTCACTAAGGGCATGTACCTCGGTTGTAGTTTGTCCCCGGCCCCAGTTGGGGTTGTTTGGGTGGCAACCAGTCGCTGTGTCTCTCTCACATCGATGTTTCTCTCTCTTTCATCAATGTTTCTCTCTCTTCCCCCTTTTCCCTCCCGCTCTATCTGAAGATGAAAGCAAAAAATGTCTTCAGGTGAGGATTAAAAAAAGGCCCTGGCCAGCTTGGCTCAGCGGTTGGAGCGTGGGCCTGCGGTCCAGAGAGACCCGGGTTCGGTTCCTGCTAAGGGCACGTACCTCGGTTGCAGTTTGTCCCCGGCCTTGGTTGGGTCGTGCGGGAGGCAGCCACTCGATGTGTCACTTTCACATTGATGTTTCTCTCTCTCTCTCTCTTCCTCTCTCTCCCTCCCACTCTATCTGAACAAAAAATGAAAAAAAATGTCCTCAGGTGAAGATAAAAAAAGAACAGCAAAAAGAAAAAAGAATCCAAAAAAAATTAGGATAGTGTAAGGAGCCTCTGGGACAACTTCAAGCGTACCAAATTCGCATCTTGGGGGTGCCAGAAGGAGAAGAGAGAGAACAAGAAATCGAAAACCTATTTGAAACAATAATGGCAGAAAACTTCCCTAACTTGGTGAAGGAAACAGACATACAAGTCCAGGAAGCACAGAGAGTCCCAAACAAGATGAACCCCAAGAGGCCCACACCAAGACACATCATCATCAAAATGCAAGAGGTTCAAGACAAAGAGAGAATCTTAAAAGCAGCAAGAGAAAAGCAGTTAGTTACCTACAAGGGAGTTCCCATAAGACTCAGCTGATTTCTCAAAAGAAACTTTGAGTGGCAAAAAATATTCAAAGTGATGAAAAGCAAGAACCTACAACCAAGATTACTCTATCCTGCAAAGCTGTCATTTACAACCAATGACCATATAGTTTCCAGACAAGAAAAAGCTAAAGGAGTTCATCACCACCAAACCATTATTATATGAAATGTTGAAGGGTCTTGTTGAAGAAAAAGATAAAAAATATAAACAAACAAAATGGCAATGAATACGTATCTATCGACAATTGAATCTACAAACAAAATGAACAGGCAGAACAGAAGCATCTCATAGATACAGAGAACATTCTGTTGGTTGCCTGGTGGGAGGGGGGTTGGGGGAATGGGTGAAAAAGGTGAAGGGATTAAGAAGTACAAATTGGTTGTTAGACTTACTAACCTCAAAGGGAAAGGGGGTTGGGGGTAGGAAGAGATAAACCGAAGAACTTATATGTATATATGCATAACCAATGGACACAGACAACAGTGTGGGGAAAAGCAGGAGGAGGGCAGGAGTGGGGAGGAAGAGGATCAATAGGGGAAAAATGAGGAACATCTGTAATACATTCAACAAAAGATAGTAAAAAACAAAACAAAACAAAGCAGAGCCATAAAAACCTATATAATGTATAGGCTTATAAATGCATATAATATCTCACAAATATACGTAAGAAATTGATATACATGAGAAACTGTTCCCTTCAGGGAACAGAATTGGGTGGCTATAGGAAAGCGGTGGAAAGGTGCTGTTTAATCATATAGCCTTTTGTACCCTTGAAATTTGAACCATGTGACTGAATTACCTATTCAAACACAAGTAAGTAAAAATGAATTCAGCCCTGGCTGGTTTGGCTCAGCAGTTAGAGCGTCGGCCTGCGGTCCAGAGAGGCCCGGGTTCGGTTCCCGCTAAGGGCATGTTCCTTGGTTGCAGTTTGTCCCTGGCCCTGGTTGGGTTGTGCAGGTGGCAGCCACTCGATGTGTCCCTTTCATGTCGATGTTTCTCCCTCCCTCCCTCCCTTCCTCCCTCCCTCCCACTCTATCTGAATAAAAAATGAAAAAATGTCCTCCGGTAAGGATAAAAAAAAAAAATGTTTCTCTCTCTCCCTTCTTCTCTCTCTCTAAAAAAGTAAATAAATAAATTAATTAATTAATTAATTAATTAAACAATTCAAGTTATACAGCCTGTTCAAAAAAACTATATATTGTTAATGAGTGGCCATAAATATGGCTTTAAACTTTACAGACACCCTGCCCACCCCCAGAAGGAAACCTAATCAGTTACACAACTGGCTCAAATTGTAACCGGTCCTTATACTGGGACCAAAAAGAAACTTCCCTCAAGAAGCCACATAAGAGGCTGTGTAACACAACTATTAAACCCTTCACTAACAGTTTTACTAGAGACCCATGGAGATGATTCATCAGGCCATTTCACAAGGCAACTCTCAATCTAAGTCTATGGAATCCTACCACAGAGCAATAAAAGCAACTCTACAAAGGACAAGTAAGATGCTGTCCAGGAATAGCACTCTCCACTGGTTTAATCCAGAGGAAGATTCTTGATTATACAGCTAGAGGATCAGACTACACACAATTCAGGTAGTTGTCTAAAATGTAATTTCTTGACCCTGGCCGGGTAGCTTAGTTGGTTAGAGCATTGTCCCAATATGCCAAGGTTTCGAGTTTGCTCCTTGATCAGGGTACATGCAAGAATCAATCACACCTGGCCAGTTTGGCTCAGCAATTAGAGCACCGACCCTCAGACTGAAGGGTCTGGGGTTCAATTCCCAGACTCTGGATTGCAGGTTCGATCGCCAGCTCTGTCGGGGTCATGTGAGAGGCAACCAATCAATGTGTCTCTCTCACATTGATGTTTCTCTCTTTCCCTTTCTCCCTTCCACTCTATCTAAAAATCAGTGGAAAAATATCCATGGGTGAGGAGTAACAAAACAAAACTAAACTAAACTAAAAGTCATGTGAAACCAGAAAGGCTCCTACTTCAATATATTAAATGCCTACCTTTTAGGGCTTAATACAACAATCACCTGCTTTAAAAAATATTCCATGTTGCCCTGGCCTGTTTGGCATAGCAGTTGAGCGTTGGCCTGCGGAACAGAGAGTCCCGGGTTCGATTCCCGCTAGGGGCAAGTACCACCAAAAAAAAAAAAAAATTCCATGTTAAAGTATACTCTAAAGACAGGTGATACTTGCCCTGGCCGGTTTGGCTCAGCGGTTAGAGCGTCGGCCTGCGGTCCGGAGAGACCCGGGTTCGGTTCCCGCTAAGGGCACGTACTTCGGTTGCAGTTTATCCCCGGCCCTGGTTGGTCGTGCGGGTGGCAGCCACTCGATGTGTCTCTTTCACATTGATGTTTCTCTCTCCCTCTCTCTCCCTCCCACTCTATCTGTACAAGGATTGGAAAAATGTCCTCGGGTGAGGATAAAAAATAAATAAATAAATAAAGACAGGTGATACTTAACAGATATTGTATCCTCCCCACCCCAAATGAAACAATTATCCTGACAATTGGATCCAGATGGGTGACTACCAAATCTTTCTCTAGCCCTGACACTGGCCCCAATATTCAGGCCTAAATCTTTGAATATCATGCTATCAACTTATATACACTATCAAACACTGCTATCCTTTCTGACTCACTTATTTCAGCCAGAAAGGATGTTCTCTTTATTATATAAACTCAAAATCTTAGAATTAGCCATTTTGACTTTCATTATTGTTCTAAGAGCTTCTTATTTAACGGGTATATATTATAACTTCCTATTTTATAAATCAGAAAGCTGATGTTAGAGGTCACACAGATAGTAAGTGGCAGAGGCAGAAAGGGACTCAAACCCTTTTTAAGATCCCAGATCCTGTGCTCTTAATCACCATACTACATTGCCTCATCTTGGATCCTTCACCCTGTCTATCCTATAAGCAACCAGATCTTATGGTTTCTTTTCTTCAATATTTATTCAGCAAGTAACTATGCAATTACTCTATGCCAGACACAAATAATTCAGGAATGAATAAAACGGTTCTGACCTTCAAGTTCATAATACAGTGGAGAAAGCAAACATAAATAATTATGATATAAAATGAGAAATGCTCTTAATAGAGGTATGTATAAAGTGCTAAGAGAGCAGAGGAAGGAGGGCCAAATACTGCCTTGGGAAAGCAGGAATCAAGTGGCTTCAACAAAAAATTATATGCAAATATTATATGCAGATATCAAATCTAAGCTCTTACCATCATACATATGATTACTACTACCTTTATTACTATTTGTTAATTGGGAAACCTGGACAAATTACTTAATTTCTCTAAATTTCAGTTTCCTCAACCACAAAATGGGGAAAGTAACACCATCTAACAGAGAAGAACTGGAGGATAAAATGAGGCTTATCATAGTCTCTGATACATAGTTTTTTTTTTTAATCTTATCTTCAATTATTCTCAAACATTCATTGTGCCATTTCCCATTCCAAAATGTCTATGAGATAACATCAAAACTCTAGAATTTAAAGGTAAGCACAGGAAGGGGATTTCTGAGGTGCTGGTAATGTTCTGTTTCTTTCTTTTTTATCCTCACCTGAGGACATTTTTCCACTTTTTGTTCAGATAGGGAGAGAGAGGAAAAGAGAGAGAGACAGAGAGAGAGAGAGAGAGATCGAGAAACATCGACGCAAAAGGGACACATTGAGTGGCTGCCACCCGCACGGTGACAAACTGCAACCGAGGTACGTGCCCTTAGCAGGAACCGAACCCGGGACTCTCTGGACCGCAGGCCGTCGCTTCAACTGCTGAGCCAAACCGGCCAGGGCTGTTCTGTCTCTTGATCTGGGTGCTGCCCACATGGTATACACAGTTTGTAAAAATTCATTAAGCTCTACACTTATTATATGGGCACTTGTATGTATGTTGTACTTCAGTGAGAAAAAAAAAAATCTTCAAACTCTGACCCTAACCTAGTACCCACCCCATTTCTCCCCTGCTTCGGACATTTCACATCTTTCAACATTTATTGATCCTGTTTACCTTCTGCTACCTGGAACTCCCCTTTCTCTAATCTCCCTTTCCAAACTCTACATCCTTCAAGAGTTAGCTCAAATCCCTCATCTTTAGGAAACTGGAAAAGCAGAGGATACTTTCTTCGAGGTCAGAACTCCAAGGAAGGAACTGGATATACACTGGAAGTACACTTTTCATAAATGACTGTAACTGTCTCTCCCACTGGAATGATCTGTGGATCCTTCAGCCCAAATTCTGTCTCATTGTAGGCTCTAGGTATAAAGCAATGTTTAATGAAGATCTTAAAGAAGTAAGAAACAGTAGGAAAAGCTGCATTATAAGTCCCTGACTAAGAACAGGCATCTAAGCACCTCATATACGCTTCTCGCTTAGGCAAGCTTAGTCCCCTCACCCTGGGCCCCCTCATACACCATTCCATACCCCAGGGAGCATCACTTGACATCCTGCATTAAATCCCAAACCTCCCTCAATTCCCATTCCACCCTGCATGCCTTCTATGTATCCCGCCCCTTCCTCAGACCATACCCCTCGGCTCAGGACCCCAGTAGGACACACCCCTTCAGATCTCCATCGCTCAGGTAATCCGGATCTTAGGGCCCAACCCACACCAAACAGTCCCACGCCCCCTCCCCAAGCACCCGCGTGGTTAGGCCCCGCCCTCGGAGACCAGGTCAGAATCTGGAGCTTGCGGCCACTGCCCCAGCCTCCCATTCACAGAGGCCAGGAGAGCACAAGCGGGACCTGCCCGCCTACTCGAGCCGGTGGCCTCACCTCTCTTCCAAGAGCTCAGTGGAGACACCACCTCCACCCGCTCTGAGATGAACTCGGCCAGACTGGAGCGAAACAAGACCGCCCGCACGGTCACGGCCACCACCAGCACTAGGGCCAAGGGAGCCGCCATGACAGCTGGGGCGGGCGCACCGGCGGGGAGGGAAAGGGAAGACGGAAGAGCCTCACAACCCGTGCGCCACTTCTGTAGTTCTGCGGTCCTGCGCGCGGGGCTGCTGCTGCCAGAGCTGCCGGACTGGGGACTACTATTCCCAGGAACCCTTGCGGTCACCCAGGGCGAGACGACGGAAAGCGGGGCATCCCAAACTTGTAGCGAAGGATTGGGTGGCGTCCCCTGTGATAGCTGGTGAATTGTAAAAGCGCTCAGGGGATGTTGAAGTGCTGCTGGAAACAGTCGGTTTAGGGAGTTATCTTCCTGGGATTGAGAGCGAGTTTCAAAGAGATGTTAGTTTTACTCTTGTGTGGATGTTTTTAATGTTTAAATGTTTCCGTTTTATGTTTTTAAAGAATATTACATATGTATTTATGTATTTACAATTGTGTATCAAACGCCAACTATTGCTACGCACTATATTGGATTCTGAGGATACATTTTGAAGTAGTAGACAGATTTGTTAGCCCTAAGGCCTTGAACTAGTTGCTTAACCTTTCTGTGCCTCAGATCTCTCATCTGAAAAAGGATGCTGTTGACTCCTAGTGCCTGCTAGAAACAACTGAGGAATGCTTAGAAACTTTGCCAGCCGCTTTTAAACACAACCATTATTTTAAAAAAATAAATTCTACAAACTTACAACTAAAGTTATATTAAAAACAAGGTAATAAATACTCATCACTTCCTAATTATTTTACTACACTTTGTTTTAACTGTACTCTTGAGGTTATTTACCACTGCTATTTCACTATGGCAAATGTATAAATGGTATACTTTACTGCCCTTCCCTTCCCAAATCCGTGTTCAGTGAAAACAGGTTGGTAATTTGAAATCCCTCCTGATGGGTGTTTATACTTCAGAAGTCAGCACACACTCCAAATTAGTTTTTTGGAGTTTGGAGAGCCCTTTGATAAGAATTCAGAAGCACACCACTTCATTAATTAATATATGAAAAGTGCTTATGGTGTGTGCTGAAATGTTAAGTATGATCATTAGTATTAAATAAAAACATGAAGAAATTTCAGATCTGTAAATAAAATGAAACAGGTTGCATGATCAAGAATAACTTAGTGGGCACTGGCCGGTGTGGCTTACTGGTTAGAGCGTTGGCTGGTGCACTGAAGGGTCGTGGGTTCAATTCCCAGTCAAGGGCACATACCTACATTGCAAGTTCATTCGGATCCTGGTTGGGGCCTGTACGGAAAGCAACCAATTGATGTGTCTCTCTCACATTCCCCTCCCCTTCCCTTCCACTCTCTCTAAAAATTCAATGGAAGAAATATCCTTGGATGAGGATTACCAACAGCAAAAAAAAGAATAACTTGGTGGAAGGGTAGTGTTAATGTTATCAGTGGAAGTGGAGTCCTTGGGGTGCCACGAGGAAAAAAATTTCCTGAGGATAGGGTTTCATGGAAAGCTTTATTGATTTATAAAATTAAGGTGGGGGTTCCCTTCCAAGGTCCTCTGTCCAGTCCATCATGGAAAAAGTCCAGTCTTGTCTTCAGCAGGGCCAGAATTAAGGCCACTGCCCAGAATTTCTGTTCCATATTAAAGTACAGTCCAGTCCAGCATCTGGCTAGTTTAGCTTGTGTTCCCAACTGCAGTCCATTGCATGTGGGGTCTGCATGGCCATGGGCCATGCAGCTGCTTAAGGCCACTTAGCTATAAAGAGAGAGCAAGTGAGCTCATGGGCAAGTGCAGGTCATGAGCAAAAGAGAACAAGAGCAAGAGCAAAAGAGAATGAGAGAAATGAACTCTTTGTCCGGGGATTTAAACTAGGAGCTTCCAAGATTTCACATGCTTCTGAAGGAGTCCACTCCCTAGCCAATCCATCATTCCCTGGGCCAGAGTGACAGGCAAGCATTTTCCCTACGTCACCCAGGCTTCACTGAGCTTGCATCCAGCTCTCCCTTTGTTCAATCCTAGTGACCTGCAGAGAATGGACTAGTGGTTCCCTGGGGAGCATGAAGCTGTAGCTTCCTGGTGAAGCTGCCCAGATGACCACGCTTATAATGTCTGGCCTCCCTTTGCTCTCCTGTTATTAATATTAACTAGCTAATTACAATGATAACATTAACATTGGACAGGGTGGTCAGGGAAGGCTCTGGGAAGAGATGACATTCAAGCTGAGACCTAAAAGATGAGAAATTAATCAGAGCTTCCAAACTGGAGGGTATAGACTCTGAGTCAGGAAACAGCAAGAGGTGTTTGAGAAAGGAAACAAGTATGGTATAGTTCAAGAGGAGAGAGTAGTAGAAGGTGTGGATGGAGAAGCAGATAGGAGCCAATCAGGTAGGGACCTGTTTACCATGTTTGGGAATTTGGGCTTCATTCAAAGTGCAATTCAGCCCTGGCTTGGCTCAGCGGTTAGAGTGTCGGCCTGCGGTCCGGAGAGACCCGGGTTCGGTTCCCGCTAAGGGCACATACTTCGGTTGCAGTTTGTCCCTGGCCCTGGTTGGTCGTGCGGGTGGCAGCCACTCGATGTGTCCCTTCACGTCGATGTTTCTCTCTCTCTCTCTCTCCCTTCCTCTTTCTCCCTCCCACTCTATCTGTACAAAAAATGGAAAAATATCCTCAGGTGAGGATAAAACAAACAAACAAACAAAAAAAAACAAAGTGCAATTCATGTGCCATTGGAGAATCTTAAACCAGAAAGTGTATATATTTTTAAAATCATTATATCCCCAGGCTCTATAATGGGTGCTGGGGAAATACTGCAATGACGAAGTTGTATCCCTTGCTTTTATGGAACTTGGAGAGTAGTTGCAGAGATGTGATAGTCTTAAGAATAGCACAAATAGCCCAGCTGGTGTGGCTCAGTGGTTGAGCATCGACCTGTGCACCAAGAGGTCACTAGTTCGATTCCCGGTCAAAACACATGCCTAGGTTGTGGTCCCGATCCCCAGTGGGGGATGTGCAGGAGGCGGCCAATCGATGTTCTCTCTCATCAATGTTTCTATCTCTTTCTCCCTCTTCCTTCCTTTCTCTCTAAAATCAGTAAAAGAAAAATATTTAAAAAAAATAATAACACAAATAAAAGTAAAATCTCAAATCATGATGAGAGAAGAAAGAAGGGGAGTAGGATACTAGCAGAATGCAAAAATCAGCCCTGGAGCCTATAACTTTCTTGACTAGTGGGAAGAGCAGGGCTCCACTGGGAGAGATGTGAAGGACAAACACATGCTAGGAGAACATACAGTAAAAATTGTTCCATTAAGCAAGGAAGGAGAGGTATACATCAGCCAGAGTTAACCCATTGTATAGTTAATTCATCCCTCAGGCGTAACGGCTAAACTTTAGCCCAAATTCCATAACAGGGGCTAAGACAACTATATAAGCAACCCGCCCCCTGAGCTCGTGGCTGCTCTCTCCTCTGTGTAGGATGGGCCAGTCGCCACATGGCTAATAAAGCTCTCTTAATTTGAATCCAGTTCGGAATCTAAGTCTGGTCTGTCTCGTTGGTCTACAACAGAGGGGATCATAAAGGAATAGAGAGAGGCACCCTCATCCTTTGAGCCCTCCTCTGCCAAGCACTGTGCCATACTTTTTTTTTTCTTTATTGATTTTAGAGAGAGAGGAAGAGAGAGGGAGAGAAACATCGGTGAAAAACATCGATGAGAGAGAACATTGGTTGGCTGCCTCCTGCATGCCCCCCACTGGGGATTTGGCCCATAACCTGGGCATGTGCCCTGACTGGGAATCGAACCAGCAACCTCTTGGTGCATGGATCAACCCTCAACCACTGAGGCACACCAGCCGGGCACATTGTGCCATACTTTTAACACACATTAGCTTATTTAGTTTGTACAACCTTCCTTCCTAAAGATATGTGTAGTGTAAGCCCTGACATTTGGATTTTTTTTTCTTTTTTATACCGCAATTACCTGTCTTAAGTTTTGATTGTTGGGCATCCACTTCAAAGGCGGCTGCCTCAAGTAAACACATCGCCAGCCATACAACTAGATAAACAGCCAGACCAACTCCCCCCACTGAGGCTCCTTTGTTTTAGAGATATTGGTTGATTTAAGTAACATTTGGGCTACTTGGATTTTGTTTTTTGTTTTCTCTTCCTGGGCTTTAAATTCACCAAAGTGTGAGCCCATGAAAATTTTAAATTCACCAATAAAGTGTGAGCCCATGAAATCCTAGGCCATCACCCACCACAAATAAAAGCAGCACCCTAGGCCTGTAAGTGTTTTCTCTCTGTCTCTCTTCATAACCTTGTTGAGTGGCCCCGGGTGTGCTATGTAATTTTCAGGTCTTACAGGTCTTATAAGTAATAAACCTTATCTTTTCAAAGTTTCCTGATAGTTATTGCTGAAGGTCATCTTAAAATCACAATAAGAACCACAAGGGCTTGTCCAACTACAACATTGATTATTGATAGGCTTACACTGATACAAACAAGTGCTGGTATTTCCTTTTACATAAAAGGAGGAGACAGGTATTACATCATCTTAAAGTATATGACAACATGAAAAGTGGAGGAGATTAAAATACAAACATAGTGACAATTGAACAAGATTATGTAATGTAAAATACTTAGTACATTGCAAGTGTTCGATATACATTGTTAGCTGTTTTAATATTATTTCCATCATCCTAACAAATGACTTAAAATTCTTCTTAGGGTATGAAATGTCTTTGGGAAGAACAGTGATTAGCCATGATAGGTAGAGGATGTAACCCAAACCAGTGGTCTTAAACATGAGTGTGCATGGAGTATAGACCTAAGTATAAGAGCTAAAACTATAAGCCTTCTAGAAGAAGACGTAGAAATAAATCTCCGTGCCCTGGCCACTTTGGCTCAGCGGTTAGAGCGTCGGCTTGTGGTCCAGAGAGACCCGGGTTCGGTTCCCGCTAAGGGCCCGTACCTCAGTTGTAGTTTGTCCCTGGCCCTGGTTGGGTTGTGCGGATGGCAGCCACTCAATGTGTCCCTTTCACGTCGATGTTTCTCTCTCTCTCTCTCTCTCCCCCCCCCACCCCTACTCCCTCCGACTCTATCTGAACAAAAAATGGAAAAATGTCCTCGGGTGAGGATAAAAAAAAAAAAATTTAAAAAAAAAATTGGACTTCATCTAAATCAAAACTTTTGTGCTCTAAAGGACACCATCAAGAAATGAAAATGTGGCAGGATAGTAAGAAGCTAGGAAAATTTCTGGCCAAGTGGAATGCAGAAACTGAGACAAGAAAATTAAACAAAGCCAGTTTGGGCAGCTTGCAGCCAGCTTGTGAATCGCAAGACCTTATCTTCCCCATTCAAGGACACTTGAGAGCAAATGGTTTATACCTCTCCTCTCTAACCAGAGAATACATAGCTTAAATCACCCTGGCCTGGGAAAATAAAAAACAAATACCCAAGTAATGACATTTGTGCCAGCTAAACCCAAGGACAGATGAAGTCTGGGGGACAAATAACAAAACCCCCAAAGCATTTGGATGGTATCACTTGAAGGAGGGTGGATGTTAGGCAGGAAATAGCTGCTAGGACAGGAGGAGGGAAAGGGGAAAAAGCAGGGAGGTTATCTCACCCACTAACAAAGAAGTCAGCAGTCTCAGGACCTGCCAAGATAAAATCACCAGATGTTCTAATAAATTCTGGGAAAAGCTGCAACAATGTAAAAGGGGAACCTAGAAACCTATAGGGGAAATAAAGTATAAAACCCTTGAACCCCTGAGGCAGGGTGCTCAGACTAGCTGAGTTGTCCACATGTGCTTTATGCCAAGTTTATTCTTAATAAATTTGCTTGGGTTTCTTCCTTAATAAATTTGCTTGCTTTGCTTCAATACTGCTTTTTGTCACTCATCTTAATTCTTTCTTGCAAGCATGACAAGAGCTGAGGAGAGGAGAGCCAGATCCCTTTGGCTAGGGCAACTCTCTGGTAACAAAAATATAAATCACAGAATAAGAAAAAATATCTGTAAATCATATATCTGCCTAGGGACAATTATCCAGAATATATAAAGAACTCTTACAACTCAAAAAGAAAACAACAAATGACTTGATTAAAAATGAACAAAGGATGCCCGGCCAGTGTGGTTCAGTGGTTGAGTGTGACCCATGCACCAAGAGGTCACCTGTTTGATTCCTGGTCAAGGCACATGCCCAGGTTGTGGGCCTAGTCCCCAGTGGGGGATGTGCAGGAGGTAGCCAATCAATGTTCTCTCTCATTGATGTTTCTATCTCTCTCCCTCTCCCTTCTTCTCTCTCTAAAATCAATAAAGAAAACAAAAAATTAAAAAATAAAATAGACAAAGACCCTGGCTGGTGTGGCTCAGTTGGTTGAGCATTATCCCATGCATGATTTTTTAAATCAATAAAATGAAAGGTCACCAATTCAATTCCTGCTCAGGGCACATGCGTGGGTTGTGGGTTCAATACCTGGCTGGGGTGCATGCAGCAACCAGTTAATGTTTCTCTCCCCCTCTCCCTCTCCCTTCTTCTCTCTCTAAAAAAAATCAATATGCCAGTTGGTATGGCTCAGTTGGTTGAGCGCTGTCCCATACACCAGGAGGTTACTGGTTCAATTCCTGATCAGGGCCCATGCCTGGGTTGCAGGCTTGATCTCTGATAAGTGATGTGCAGGAGGAAGTCAATTGATGTTTCTCTCTCATTGATGTTTCTATCTCTCTCCCCCTATTTCTTCCTCTCTCTGAAATAAATAAAAACATATTATTTTTTTAAAATGAATAAAAACATATTCTTTCAAATGGGCAAAGGATTTAAGTAGATATATTTCCAAAGAAGATACACAAATAGCCAATAAGCATGTAAAAAGATACTCAACATAATTAATTATTAGAAAAATATAAATCAAACCACAATGAGATATCACTTCATATCCACTAGGATAGCTACAATAAAAGATCAATAATAGCCCTGGCCGGTTTGGCTCAGCGGTTAGAGCGTCGGCCTGCGGTCCAGAGAGACCCGGGTTCGGTTCCCGCTAAGGGCATGTACCTCGGTTGCAGTTTGTCCCCAGCCCTGGTTGGTCGTGTGGGTGGCAGCCACTCGATGTGTCCCTTTCACATCGATGTTTCTCTGTCTCTCTATTCCTCTCTCTCCCTCCCACTCTACCTGAACAAAAAAAAGGAAAAATGTCCTCGGGTGAGGATAAAAAAAAAAAAAAAGATCAATAATAATGGGTATTGAAAAGGATATGAAGAAACTGAAACCCCCATAACATCACTGGTGGGAATGTAAAATACTGTAGCCATTTCGGAAAATAATTTGGTAGTTCCTCAAAATGTTAAACATAGAGCTGGTGCTCTGGCCAAGTAGCTCAGTTGGTTAGAGCATTTCTCTAAAATCAATAAACATATCCTCAGGTGAGAAATAAAATAAAATAAAAAATTGAGAAAACTTGTACACAAATGTTCATAACTTATTAGTAGTTATTCATAATAGCCAAAAACTGGAAACAACCCAAATATCTATTTTGTTTGGGTGGATAAACAAAATACGATATATCTATACAATGTACTATAATTGGGCAATAGAAAAAAGTGAAGTATTGCCCTGGCCAGTTTGGGGGCGGTTAGAGCATTGGCCCATGGACCAGAGAGTCACGGGTTTGATTTCCTGTCCAGGACACATACCTTGGTTGCAGTTCGATCCCAGGTCCTGGTCTGGGTTGTGCAGGAGGCAACCAATCAATGTGTCTCTTTCACATCGATGTTTCTCTCTCTCCATCCCTCCCTCCCACTCTATCTGAAAATCAATGGAAAAATATCCTCAAGTGAGGATAAAAAAAAGAATGAAGTATTGATACATGCTACAATATGGATGAACCTTAAAAACATGCTAAGTGAGCCCTGACCAGGTAGCTCAGTTGGTTAGGGTTTGATCCCTGACCAGGGCACATACAAGAATCAATCAATGAATGTATCAATAAAAGGAACAACAAGTTGATGTTTCTTTCTCTCTCTCTCTAAAAATCAATTAATCAATCAATAAAAAATCTCCATAAGAGCCCTGGCTGGTCTGGCTCAGCGGTTAGAGCGTCGGCCTGTGGTCTGGAGAGACCTGGGTTCAGTTCCCGCTAAGGGCGCGTACCTCGGTTGCAGTTTGTCCCCGGCCCTGGTTGGGTCATGTGGGTGGCGACCACTGGATGTGTCCCTTTCACGTCGATGTTTCTCTCTCTCTCTCTCTCTCTCTCTCTCTCTCTCTTTCTCTCTCTCTCTCTCTCTCCCTCCCTTCCACTCTATCTGAACAGAATATCGAAAAAATGTCCTCAGGTGAGGATAAAAAATAAAAAAAAATTTCCATAAGAAAACATGCTAAGTGCAATAAGCCACTCACAAAAGACCACATAGTGTATAATTCCATTTATATGAAATATCCAGAATAGGCAAATCTATAAAGACAAAAAGTAGATTAATGGCAACCTAGGGCTGGGGCAGGGGGGCAGGGAAGGGAATGGGAAATGACTGCTACAGGATTTCTTTTCATACCAGATTTCTTTTGGGGATGATGAAAATATTCTAAAATTATATTGTAGTAATGGTTTTACAATTCTATGGATATACCAAAAACCACTGAACTATACACTTTAAATAGTTGAATTTTATGGTATGTGTATTATGTCTCAATATATTACAAAAATGACTGAGCATCAAAATCACTTAGAAGAGCCCTGGCTGGTTTGGCTCAGCGGTGGAGCGTTGGCCTGCGGTCCAGAGAGACCCGGGTTCGGTTCCTACTGAGGGCATGTACCTCGGTTGCAGTTTGTCCCTGGCCCTGGTTGGGTCATGCAGGTGACGGCCACTCGATGTGTCCCTTTCACGTCGATGTTTTTCTCTCTCTCTCCCTCCCCACTCTATCTGAACAAAAAATGGAAAGGTGTCCTCGGGTGAGGATAAAAAAAAAAAATCACTTAGGAGATAGTTATATATATATATATATATATATATATATATGCACATGTGAAGATAAGGAAATTATAGTACCCATAATAGTATATATTTTAAGTGAGATAAAACAGGTAAATTGCTATATATATATATATATATATATATATATATATATATATATTTTTTTTTTTTTTAATTCTCACCCAAGGACATTTTTGCGTTTATCTTCAGCTAGAGTGGGAGGGAGAGAGGGAGGAAGAGAGAGAGAGAAAATATCAACGTGAGAAAGACACATCGAGTGGTTGCCACCACATGACCCCAACAGGGGCTGGGGACAAATTGCAACCAAGGTATGTGCCCTTAGCGGGAACCGAACCGGGGCCTCTCTGGTCTGCGGGCCACTGCTCTAACCACTGAAAAATCTGGCCAGGGAAAGAAATATATTTTTAAATGTAAATTCCCTACTTCTGCCCTAGAAACTATGATTCACTAGGTCTGGGACGAAGCCCAGGAACCTGCATTCTTAATTTCTTCAATTTATTCAGATGCTGGTGGTTTAGGAACCATACTTTGGAAAACATCCTGAAGGCATAACTATCCAATAACTTATGCAACGAAAAGATGAAAATAATAATAACTAGCAAGTACTGAGTGCTTACTATGTGCTAAGTACTATTTTAAGCAATTTACCTGTTTTACTTCACTTAAAATATATACTATGATGGGTACTATAATTTCCTTATCTTCACATGTACATGAGGAAACTGAGGCACAAAAATATTTAGTAACTTATCTAAGGTTACACAGCTAGTAAATGGCATAGCAAGGAAATGAATGGTAGCTCCAGACATTGTGGCTACGCTGCTCTACCTGAAAAAATGAGGGGAATTGGGGTTGGGTTGGGTTGGGTTGGGTTGGGTTGGGTTGAGTTAGGTTGAGTTAGGTTGGGTTGTTTTGTTGTTGTAGCTGAGAAGGAAGGGTAGAGAACTGAAAGGAGGAAAATAAAGGAACAAGCAAGGTGATTTCTCTCCTGAGAAACCAGAAATCCCAGATGATATGTGGGTTACCTAGGAGGAAAAAACTGAGGCTCTGAGATATTAAGTAACCGGTTTCAAGTCACACACCTGGGTATTTTTCCTTTAGGGTTTATTGAACACCTACAGTTGCCAGGTTCTGCTCCAGGCTGAGGACATACAGTCCATCCAGTACATTTTTTTTTATTCCAAATAACAAACTTATTATGGCCATTTCTAATATAAAGGAAATTCACTAGGAGGCTATGAGGGAGCCCACAGTGCCAAAAAGAAGACTGAGAACCAGATTTGGAATAGTCAGGAATGAGGTAGGAAACAACACAGGGCTGGGTAGTAGGAATCCGTCAGGTCAACCATGTACCACCACTGAAATGAATGAACTCCATCTAGTTGTTTGTTTGTTTGTTTGAATTAATTAATTTTTGTTATAGATTTGTCTTTTTCCCCAATTGACACCCTCCTCCCAGCTCCCATTCACCCCCCACCTTCACAGTATTGTTGTCTATGTCCATTGGTTATGCATATATGCAAATAAGTTCTTTGGTTTATCTCTTCCCGCCTCCCCCCATCTTATTCCTCTGAAGATTGCTAGTCTGATCCCTACTTCCTTGCCTCTGGGTCTATTTTGTTCATCAGCTTATTTTGTTCTTTATATTCCACAAATAAATGAGATCATGGGATATTTGCCTTTCTCTGATTGGCTTATTTCACTTAGCATAATACTCTTCAGGTCCCTCCATGTCGTCTCAAAGGGTACGAGATCTTTCTTCCTTACAGCTGTATAGTATTCCTTTGTGTATATGTACCACAGCTTTTTTATCCACTCATCTACTGATGGACACTTGGGCTGTTTCCAGATCTTAACTATTGTAAATAGTGCTGCATATATTCTTTCTGGTGTTTCAAGTGTCTTAGGATTTATTCCTAGAAGTGAGATCACTGGGTCAAATGGCAGTTCAATTTTTAATTTTTGAGAAAATTCATATTGTTTTCCATAGTGGCTGCACCAGTCTGCATTCCCACCAGCAGTGTACTAGAGTCCCCTTTTCTCCACATCCTTGCCAGCACTTGTTTGAGGATTTGTTGATGGCAGCCATTCTGGCAAGTGTGAGGTGATACCTCCTAGTTGCTTTAATTTGCAACTCTCTGATGATTAGTGAGTGATATTGAGCATTTTTTCATATGTCTCTTGGCCATTTGTATATCCTGTTTGGAAAGGTGTCTATTTAGGTCCTCTGCTAATTTTTTAAAATACGTTTTTATTGATTAAAAAAAATTTTAATGTTTTTTCTTTATTGATTTTAGAGAGAGAGAAAGGGAAAGGGAGAGAGAGATAGAAACATCAATGAAAACATCGATTGGCCACCTTCTGCATGGCCCCCACTGGGGATTGGGCCCACAATCTAGGTATGTGCCCTGACCAAGAATTGAACCAGCAACATTTTGGTGCATGGGTCGAGGTCAACCAAGGAGCCACACCAGCCAAGCCCTCTGCCCATTTTAAAAAAAAAATTTTTTTCTTTATTTATTTGAGAGAGAGAGGAAGGGAGAGGGAGAGATAGAAATATCGATGAGAGAGAACATCGATTGGCTGCCTCCTGCATGCCCCCTGACGGGGATCCGGCCCATAACCTGGGCATGTTTCCTGACCGGGAATCTAACTGGCAACCTCTTGGTGCATGGGTTGATGCTCAACCACTGAGCCACACCGGTCGGACCCTCCACCCATTTTAATTGGAATTTAAGGCAGCTTTGGGATCTCCAGGTGATGTCTAAGAGGTGGTTTGAGTTCATGATCTTTCTTCCAACAACTCACTTTTCCTCCTTAATTCCTTATCTCTTTGCATGGCACCACTAGTCTTTCAGGTGCTCAGCCAAAAACCTGGAAATCAGTCTTGATATCTCCCACTTTCCCATCTCTTGTATACAATCCACCTTCAAACTTTGACCTAAATATCAATCTAATTCATCTCCTTTCCATTTTTACTGCCACCCTGGTCTAAGCCACCAGGATTTCTCACCTAGATGTCTATTATACTCTCCTGACTAGTGTCCTGATGCTGCTCTTTATTCTCAACCCATTCCCTATCTTGATACCTATTGTTGAATGAATGAGTGACTGCATGACTAAATACCACTAACCTCTCACTTAAAACACTTCACTGGCTTTCCTTTGCAATTAATTTAAGAACCAAGTCCTTAAGATGGCTTGCAAACAAAGGGCCAGCATTATCTATCCCCTACCTACCTCCCTTGCCTCTTCCACCACTTTTCTGCCCTCTTTGCACCTGAGAAAATAAACT
This sequence comes from Molossus molossus, assembly GCF_014108415.1. Lineage (NCBI taxonomy): Eukaryota > Metazoa > Chordata > Mammalia > Chiroptera > Molossidae > Molossus > Molossus molossus. The sequence continues at coordinate 20,847,170 of NW_023425399.1, read as the reverse complement.
ACCACTAGCCATTCCCTTGGGACATTCTACTTTATACACCCCACCAAATACTCCCAACAGCATCTGTCCTCACTTAGCAAAGTCCTACATATCCTTCAAGGTCCTTCTTTTTTTCCAATTTTTATTAATTTATTTTTGTTACAGATGTTTCTCCTTCCCCCCCATAGACACCCTCCTCCCCATCCTGTCCCCCCACCCCCACAGCATTGTTGTCTATGTCCATTGGTTATGCATACATGCATATAAGTTCTTTGGTTCATCTCATCTACCCCCTTGCCCCCCTCCTCTGAGGTTTGTCAGTCTGAACCATACTCCTTTTTATGTCTCTGGGTCTATTTCATTCATCAGCCCATCAAGGTCCATTTATTTATTTATTTATTATTATTTTTAACTTTTTTCTTTATTGATTTTTAGAGAGAGAGGAAGGGAGAAGGAAAGAGAGAGAAACGTTAATGAGAGAGAACATCAATTGGCTGCTTCTTGCATGCCCCCCACTGGTGAATTGGCCCACAACCTGGGCATGTGCCCTGACTGGGAATCTAGCCAGTGACCTTTTGATGCGTGGGATGACAGTCCACTAAGCCTCACTGGTCAGGCTCAAGGCCCATTCTTAAAGTTTCCTTCTTTATAAAGACTTTGATTCCATCAGCAGTCAGTTTCTCCTCTGTGCTCCAAAAGCATTTAGCAGCTTCCTGTACCTTGAACTTAATGATTACTATCTCATAATTCTGTTATTTGAAGTTATTGAGAGTCTGATTCTACTGTTGGTTGTGTCTACTGAATCTTACTCATGGTGGATTGTTTCCTTGTATATCTCATCAGTTGTTTTCTTATGGATTAGCTAATGTTTGAAAGGGCTTTATATATAGGAATTCTTCATAGTCTGCAATGGGGGGGTGGGGTTCAGAGGTGGGGAGAGACCCAGAGAGGATTTGCATTTGTTTCTGCTAGGCATCTGAGAGACTGTTTTGGAATAGGTCTCCTTTTATGTTAATTTCTCAGCCTCAGGTATTCTCAGACACACCGAGGGCAGGCATGTGTTTTCTAATTCTCGGGAAATAGTTTTTCCCTCTACCTAAAGACTTGGTGAAGACAGACACATAGGACACAAAGATTTTTCTAGTAGTCAGATATTTGTTTGTTCCTCCCTAATCTGCTCCTTCATGGCTCCTAGATTTATCAAGGGTCTCAGTTCCAACTTCAAATTTCACATAAGCCCAAGGCTTCATCTCCTCAATTGTCTGTCAAAACTCAAACTATTGCAGGTTCAGTTGTGCATTTAAAAGGATGTTTAGTCCTGGCCGGTTTGGCTCAGCAGTTAGAGCGTCGGCCTGCGGTCCAGAAAGACCTGGGGTTTGGTTCCGGCTAAGGGCATGTACCTCGGTTGCAGTTTGTCCCCAGCTCTGGTTGGGTCGTGCGGGAGGCAGCCACTCAATGTGTCCCTTTCACATCAACGTTTCTCTCTCTCTCTCTCTCTCCCTCCCACTCTATCTGAACAAAAAATGAAAAAATGTCCTCAGGTGAAGATAAGATAAATAAATAAATAAATAAATAAATAAATAAATAAATAAATAAATAAATAAATAAATGGATGGATGGATGGATGGATGGATGGATGGATGGATGGATGGATGTTTATTGTGCCCTGGCCGATTTTGCCTAGCAGTTAGAGCATCAGCCCATGGACCAAAGAGTTGTGTATTGGATTCTGGTCAAGGGCACGTACCTTGGTTGTGGTTTAGTCTTGGCCCTGGATGGGGTCGTGCATGAGGCAAACAGTCGATGTGTCTCTCTTGCATCGATGATTCTGTTTGTCTCTCTCTCTCTCCCTCTCTTTCTCTCTCTTGATCCCGCCATCCCTCCCACTCTTTTTTTTATCCTCAGCTGAGGACATTTTTGCATTTATCTTCAGATAGAGTGGGTGGGAGAGAGGAAGAAAGAGAGAGAAACATCAGTGTGAGACACACATGGACTGGTTGCCACGCACACGACCCCAACAGGGGCCAGGGACGAACTGCAACCGAGGTACATGCCCTTAGCGGGAACCAAACCCAGGACTCTCTGGACTTTCAGGCCAATGTTCTAACCGCTGAGCCAAACTGGCCAGGGCCCTCCCACTCTATCTGAAGATAAATGGAAAAGTATTCTCGAGTGAGGATTTTTTTAAAAAGGATGTTTATTGTTTTTATTTTCAGCATTTCCATGTGTTAAGAAGCAGGAAGTTCCAGATATTTTCAGAAAAGGAAGTCCAACTCAATACTTAGTAGACAGAAAGTTATTGTCTGTATACTTATCTATCTTCCTCATGAGCATCCAGCTCTGAAAGGGCAGAGTCTGGGTCTGACTCATCTCTGGGTCAAGACACCCAGCCCCAGACCTGGCACAGAGTAAATGCTCAGTGCATTTGTTGATACCAAACCTCCACTCAGACACCTCTAAAGATGGGGAGCTCACTTTCTCCCAAAGTAGTCTTTCCTTTGGAAAGGTTGTGTTACCTGAGTGACCAACCAGCTAACAGGAGAAAACCTGGCCCTCATTTGTATTCATCCTTTCCAACACTCAGCTTGTCCACTCAGATTCTGCAGAAGGGTGGGTATGAGGGTTGAATGATCCCTATGATAACTGGGACTTTGAGCTTGGATTCAGGAGAAAGCACATGGGCCAGTTCTAAGTGTAAACATAAAGCTCTTATGCACCATTAATAGAAATTTATTTATTTATCCTCACCCGAGGACATTTTTTTTGCATTTATCTTCAGATGGAGTGGGAGGGAGAGAAGGAGGAAGAGAGAGAGAGAGACATCGATGTGAGAGAGGCGCATCGAGTGCCTGCCATCCACACAACCCCAACCAGGGCCGGGGACAAACTGCAAAGGTACATGCCCTTAGTGGGAACTGAACCCGGGTCTCTCTGGTCCACAGGCTGATGCTCTAACTGCTGAGCCAAACCAGCCAGGACCCGTTAATAGAAGTTTAAACTGACCAATACAGTACTTTGGGAGAGTAATTCAACAGCATCTATATAAATTTGAAATATGTATACCTATAATCTTACAGTTCATTTCTCTGAATCTATTCTGTTCATACAAGAATAGTCACTGGTCCTAGTATACTACAATGGGATACAAGGCAGGTGTGAAAAAGAATGAGCTCTTCTCCATACTTATAAGGAAGGTCTGCAAGATATGCTGAAAAGGGGGGAAAATCCCTAGGGGGCCAAATAAAGTCTCTGTATATGTCCAAATACACACACACACACACACACACACACACACACACATGCATGCATTGGGTTTCAAATGCATAGAATATTTCTGGAAGGAATCACAGGAAGCTAGAGTTGGTAGTTGCCTCCAGGGAAGAGACTGAATGATTGAGAACTGGAGAGGGAAGGGCACCTGTTTTTCACTGTATTTCCTATTGAACCTTTGGAATTTTGAACTATGTCCCTGTAACTAAGTAAATTAAAATGTGTAAAGCATAATTCTAAACCTAGAAGCAAAACAAGCCCTATGAAATAAAACACTTCCTTCATGTACATACATATGTTATGTACAAAAAGGAAAGAAGGATACATTCCAAATTAGGGGTAGTGGAAGGGCTCTCGGATTAAATGAGAGGTGGTCAAGGGTGACCTTGAATTTATCTTGATTGAATTTTTTGTTTGTAATTTTTTAGAACTTAAAAAGTTTGCTTGGAATTTATATAATATTAATGTAAATTGTTACATCATTTAAAATACATTTTAATTTTAATTCCTTTTTTATATTTAAAAACAGACTTCAGGTGGATGGAATACAATCATCCCCAGGCAAGGGAGTGAGGCTGACTCTCCTCCTTCTGAAAGAAGGATTCATATCCTGCCTTTTGTCTCACCTGCTTTCCCCAAGGGTACCCTGGCTCAGAAGGAAGCACCTGAGCTGCTCCTCACATCATTCCAAAGAGCCTCATCTGTCACCTCTCACCTTCTTGGCTCCCTGTTCCTAGTATTCTGGGCTGAGAACCAGAGCCAATTGACTGTAGGGTCATATTTCCAAAGGTCCTCATTGATGTAAGGTTGAGCAAGGCCGGCCCAGAAAAATTGGGACAGCTGGTTCCGACCTCTTACCTCTCTCTGTTCAGCCCCTTCAATGCTCCACCACCTTTTCCTCACCTCCAAAAATGTGTTTCTCTCTCAGTCCATTTAGCGGAGAGAGATCATCTGAAGAACCTAACCAACTAGATATGTAGGAATTCAGTGTACAGGCTCTGGAACCAGGCTGACTGGATTCATATCTCAGTCTATCACTTGGTAGCTGTCAAACCTTGGGCAGGTAACTTGAACTCTCTGTGCCTCAGTTTTGGAACCTGCAAAATGTGGGTAATAAGAGTAGCTCCCTCACAGGATCATTGTGAAGCTGTAATGAGAGATTACATGAAAAACCCTTAGAACACCTCCTGGAACATAGAAAGCAATCAATAAATATTAGCCATGATCATTAATACTTGTGCAAATACTTTTTTAAAGGACAGAACCAAAAAGCTTTGAAGGCCCCTACAGAAGAAAAATTAAATTTGGCATGTTAATAAATCCTCTGGAAATAGAGCAAGGAGGCATTAGTCACTAGCTCTCTAATCCGATTCAGGTCAGGAACAGTTGTTATGACAGAGGAAGTTCTTGAATAAAGAGTCTAAGGAAAATGATGTTCTGACCAATATCTGTGACAATTTCATTTCAAAGACAGAAAACATCTGACCTGGGAATTACAAACTGCTGACTTTGCCCTTCTCAAGTGAGTTGGTCAATGTTGATTTTGTGCATGTAGGTCAGTAGTAATGTACTTTCTCAACTAAATTGAGTAAATATGTTTCAGTGTTACCTTTTTATTCTTTTTAAACCAACTTTGTTGCCCAACCAGTGTGGCTCAGTGGTTGAGTGTCTACCCATGCACCAAGAGGTCACTGAATTGATTCCCAGTAAGGGCACATACCCAGGTTGTGGGCTCAATCCCCAGTAGGGGTTGTGCAAGAGGCAGCTGATCAATGTTTCTATCTCTCTCTCTCCCTCTCCCTTCCTCTCTAAAATCAATAAAAACATATTTTAAACCAACTTTGTTGAGATGTAATAAGTTTTGACAAATATATACACCCAAGTAACTAATCCCACAATCAAAATATCGAGCATTTCTATCACTGCAGAATATTCTCTCATTCCCCTTTGTAGTCAGTCCTTCCACTCACCCCCAGGCAGCTATTGATCTGGTTTCTGTCAGTACATATTACTTTTGCCTGTTCTAGAAGTTCATATGAATGGAATCATATGGTATGTACTCTTTTGTATCTGGTTTCTTCTGTTCAGCCTTGTGTTTTGAGGTTCATCCATATTTTTTGGCAGGTATCAGTAATTTACTCCTTTTTAAATGCTTAGTAGTAGTTCATTGGATGAATATACTACAATTCTGTTAACTTTATATACAGATTTTGAGAGAATACAGGTTGACTGTGTTTGAACTCTAGGAGGAGAAAGTGAAGTAGTGAGAACTGGAGGTAGTAGCCTCAAATTCCTGTCCTATCCCTCTTTCACTTACTCCTTCTGTTACACTGCACAAGTCCTTCTCCTTCACCTAGGCTTCAGTTCCCTAATCTGTAAATTAAGAACACTAAATGATGTCCAAATAACCATTCTATGCAATTCCATTACAGGTGGAGGGTTTATTCTCCTACAAGAAGGCACACTTTTTTAAGGCTCACAGGTAAGGTCCTGACCCCAGGAGCAGAGCAGACATAGTGAATTTCTCTGGCAGAAAAGGAGGGCAAATCCACAGAAAACCAGACAAGCAATGTAGAATAAGCAGGGAGTCTCCAGGCAACTCCAGGAATAGGTAAATAGGTATTTATACTCTATTCAGAACCTCTATATCTGGCTTTCCTGCCAAAATCTCCTGGTGGTAGACTCTTTGCAAGAATAAAGAGAGGCGACCAGGAGGATTTCATGGAATAGGAGGGGTTCTGAGGATAGAGAGCAGGCCATGATGAAGATTGAGGCTGCCATTCCGGGCCCAGAGGGTAGGTAGGTAAAACCAAGGGAAAAGATGGGGGAAGAGCATGATGCAGAGATGGATCAGAATCTTTGAAAGATACCCTTGAGCCCAAATACCTCCATGAGCCAAATAAATCCCAGAGCCCCACATGGCTCAGGCTTAGAACCTTCAATGTCATGTTCAAGAACTGCAGATTGTTGAAAACAAAACTAAATGTTCAGCTGCAGCACACTGATTGGATAACTTCAATCCATCCTTACTTAGTATGATACAATGAAATACTATGTGGCTGTAGTGAAGAATGAGACAGCTCTGTACATACCATTAAAGACTCCTCTTTAAGTTGTATTGTTAAGGGGGAAATGCAAATTTCAGAACAATGTGCATAAAACACTATCATTTGTGTTCAAAACAAGGAAATCATATACACCAATACATATGTATATATGTAGAGAATATTTTTGGTAATTCACACAAGAAGCTGGCAATAGCATCACCCCTGGGGAATGGAAGTTGATTGGAGGGTGCTGAAGATTGAAATGGAATGGGAACTTCTATCCTTTTGTTCTCTGGGATTTTGAATCATGTGCATTTTAACCTATTCAAAAATAAATAAAAATGTATTAAATCCAAGAACAGTAGTCCAACTCCCAAAAGTAATTTAAAAATTATTCTAATGTTGCCTGACCAATGTGGCTCAGTGGATTGAGTGTCATCTCATGGACTGAGAGGTCCCAGTTTGATTCCCAGTCAGGGCACATGCCCGGGATTGCAGGCTCAATCCTCAGTAGGGGGCATGCAGGAGGAAGCTGATCAATGTTTTTCTCTCACTTTGATGTTTCTATCTCTCTCTCCTTTCCTCTCTCTAAAAAAAAATCAATAAAAAGATATTTTTAAAAAATGTCTCCAATATTTATTTGTTAACTCTCAAAAAACATGAAAGGGTCTCCATTCCATGTCAACACTCTTCAGAATCTCTTTTGTTCTCGCTAATCCTTTCACTCCCCACTGCTGCCTCTCAGTGTCCCTTACTCACCAAACCTGTCACTTTCCTTAAAAAATTGTTCCCCTAGGCCCCTTCCCATAAGCCTTGCTTTTTACTTTCTTTCCCTCTTTTCTCTCGCCTCTCCATCCTGTCTCTGTAACTCTGTTACCCAAGTTCTATATCTCATAGGCCTGAAAAGCAGTAAGACAAGACAAAACTCTCCTTAGAAAGCATGGGCAGAGCCCAGCTGGTGTGGCTCAGTGGCTGGGCATTGACCCATGCACCAAGTGGTTGCCCATTCGATTCCTGCTAAGGACACATGCCCAGGTTGTGGGCCTGATCCCCAGTGGGAGGTATATGCAGGAGGTGGCCAATCAATATTCTTTCTCATCTATGTTTCTATCTCTCTCTCCCTCCCTTCCTCTCTCTCTAAAATCAATAAAAGGAAAAAAAGAAGAAAGCATGGGCAGAAAAAAAGGAACAGGCAAAGGAATTTCTCACTATGCTCCTATTGCACAGACAGAACAACAGAGGCCCATAGAGAACAGAGAGTCACCCAAAGTCAAAAGCAAGTTAGAAACAGAGCCAAGACAAGGATGCAAAGTTTCTGATTTGAAATCATATTCCAGGTTATCCAATCAATTTCCCCAAGGCAAGCTTCTACTCATCCTTCCAAGCCTCACTCAAATAGCCTCTCTTCCAGGAAACCTTCGTTGAATCCCATTTCTTTTTTTTTAGATCCCCTAGTACCTTAGCCTACTCACTGTCCTAGCCCTTATCTTCCTGTATTATAATGTCTCTAGTTATGTTTCTGTTTATACTGAATGAGATTCTCTAGTACAGAAAAAGTATCTGTCTCTCAGAAAGTAATTAGGCATTTCTGAGTGTGTGGTGAACTAAGAGCATGCAGAGCTTGAAGAGACAGGCACATAATGTGTTTTGAGGAGAGAGGAGTTACTTTCTCCAGAGAGACCTTAGAGAACTTCCTGGAGGAAGTGCCATTTGGCTAATAGATATCCTAGCATTACATCCACATATTCAAATTACTCAATTTAGCCCTCGTTGGTATGTTCAGTGGTTAGAGCATTAGCCCATGCACCATAGAGCTGCGGGTTTGATTCCTGGTCAAGGGCACATGCCTGAATTGCAGCTTTCATCCCTGGCCCTAGTAGGTTGGGGGTGCGTGTTGGAGGCAACCAATCGATATGAGAGAGACACATTGATGTGTCTCCCTCCCTCCTTTCCACTCTCTCTAAAAGTCAATGGGAAAAAAATCCTCCCATGAGAATTAACAAAAAAAGGTAAAGTTACTTAAATATTATTTAAAAACTACTCAATTTCAACTATGACTTTGGCAAAAAAAAAAAAAAGATAGAAAAAGTAATTTTTCCCAATTATAACACTATTTTTATGAGCTTCATAAAAATATTTGCACTAAGACAAAATATACTAGAGGAAGATTAGTAACTCAAGCTGCTTCTTAATTTTCATGAAAAAAACTTTTTCAACATATGTGTTGCAGTTTTCTATTGTTATGTAACAAACCTCCACAAACTTAGGGGCTCAAGACAACACCCAGTTAATTGAGGTGATCACTTCATAAGATATGTCTTATGTCTAATCACTGTGTTGTACACCTAAAACTAATATAACATTGCATGTAATTGTAATTGAAAAAATTTTAATTTTTAATTTTTTTATAACCCTCACCTGAGGATATTTTTCCATTTATCTTCAGACAGAGCGAGGTGGGGGGTGAGAGAGAAAGAGAAGGAGAGAGAGAGAGAAACATTGATTCAAGAGAGACACATTGACTGGTTGCCTCCTACACGACCCCGACCAGGGCCAGGGATCAAACTGCAATTGAGGTACATGCCCTTGACTGGAATCGAACCTGCAACTCTTTGGTTCACGAGCCAATGCTCTAACCTCTGAGCCAAACCAGACAGAGTGAAAATTTTTAAATAAATAAGATGGTACCACACTAAATAAAAAGACAACACCTATTTATTAGTTCACAGTTCTAAATAAGTTAGAATTGCAGGCACAGCTTATCTGGGTTCTCTGCTCAAGGACCCACAAGATTGAAATCAAGTGTTGGACAGCTGTGTCCTCATCTGGAGACTCAACTAGAGAAAGTTTGGCTTCCAGGCTCCCTCAGGTTGTTGGCAGAATTCATTTTCTTGTGGACATGTTACTGAGATTCTCATTTTCTTGCTATCTGTTAGCTGGGAACCACTCTTTTTTTTTTTTTATCCTCACCCGAGGACACTTTTCCATTTTTTGTTCAGATAGAGCGGGAGGGAGAGAGAGAGAGAGAGAAACATCGATGTGAAGGGACACATCGAGTGGCTGCCACCTGCACGACCAACCAGGGCCAGGGACAAACTGCAACCGAGGTACATGCCCTTAGCGGGAACCGAACCCGGGTCTCTCTGTACCGCAGGCCGACGCTCCAACCACTGAGCCAAACAGGCCAGGGCGAACCACTCTTGGTTTCTAGAGACCACTCCTGGATCCTTGCCATGTGGTCACCTCCACAATATGGCAGTTTGCTCATTCAAGGCTAACATGGGAGTGGTGGCAAAAATACTGTGTATTTTTCACATATAGGCTTTATAACTTTTATGGTATTTATTATTATACACACATGCACATACAATATTTCTCAAAACAGTCGAATATACAGAAACATGCACTGACTCTTATTAGCTCAGTGATCTTGGGCCTTAGCAGTCTGAGCTCCAATTTCCTCATCTGTAAAATGGAGATTAGAACAATGTCCACTTTGGAGAGTTACAGGCACATAGTAAATGCTCAATAAATATAAGCTGATGATTAGTCCTGAAGAATAGAGAGGGTCTAGATCAGCAGTTCTCAACCACTTTGGGGGTCGAATGACCCTCTTACAGGGGTCACCTAAGACATAAAAGTAGCAAAATTACAGTTATGAAGTAGCAACAAAAATAATTTTATGGTTGGGGGTCACCACAACATGAGGAACTGTATTAAAGGGTCGCAGCATTAGGAAGGTTGAGAACCACTAGTCTAGACACAGGGAGATGAGGTAGGTAAGTGGACAGGGTTCTGAAGGAGGAGGAAACTACAAGAACAAAATCCTAGAAGCAGGAAGGCTGTTGGTGGTTTAGAGTGTTATCTTCTTTTTCTTAAGATTTTAAAATTGATTTTTAGAGAGAGAAGAAGGGAGAGGGAGAGAGAGAGAGAGAAACATCAATGTGAGAGTGAAACATTGATTGGCTGCCTCCTATATACCCTCTACCAGGGATTGAACCCACACCCTAGGTATGTGCCCTGACTGGGAATCAAACCAGCTACCTTACTCCGGGCAGGCTAGAATGTGATCATTTGCACAGTGTGTACATGTATGTGTGTACTAACAGGCTAAACAGAGTGGGTAAGGGCAGCTTCAATCATGCCTTCTGTCAGTACTTAGTGACTGCTTACTGTGTGCCAGGTACCATGAGAGGATGCCTGGCCAGGAGTGTAAATTGCATCTGGAGGTGGTAGGGAGGCAAGGAAAAGCTGTGAGCAGAAAAGGATAGTACTCTGAGCTTCAGTGAATCCTTTTGCTCCTAGAAGAGTAGCTGGGAACCCTGGGTGCCCACTCTTTCCTCCCCAGCCTCAAAAGTGGAGGGATGCAACCATTTCCCTTCAAAAGTTCTAAATGTGGGAATTCGTTCAGCTCACTCGGGTACTTGTCCACACTCAGAAGCACACCCATGGAACACAAGTCACCACCCCACCCTCACACCATGAGCAGATGGACTAAAAGCAAGCCAGCATTTGGCTTCCTGCCACCTGCCTCCTCTTCTTGAAATAAATCCTGTCCTGACCATCACCTCCTCATCATCAGGGGCATTAAGCACAATTCACAAAAACAAACCCAGATGCTTGGAGGTTGGGAATGGAGTACAGTTTAGAAAGCTTGGAGCCAACCATTTTGCAGATGGGAAACAGACCTCAAACAAAGAAAGTGACTTATCCAGGGCCAGGCAGTGATAGAACCATGATTGAAATCTGGATTTACTGATTATCAGACCATACTTTTTCATGTTGTACACACACACACACACACACACACACACACACATACAGATTTACTCTCAATTCAGACATCTCTGGGTTGAACAACAAAGCTTTTTGAGTAGGAGTTCAGAGGATATGGCCCTTTGTTAAAATATAAGCTTATCTATTGGGGGAGTTGGGGAGTATTTCTACTTTAGGTGGCTTTACCAATTCAATTTCTTCCCCTCTGTCTCAGTTTCTCCATCAGTAAAATGGGAAGAATATTACCTATATTAGGGGATTATAGTGAAGTTTAAATGAGTTATCAACACAGGTAAGGGCTTTTAATACTATCTACCACATAGAAATCCCAATAGTATCATCATTAATATTACTTGTTTAACTCTGTAAATCTAGTCGGGGGTAGGGGAAGGGCTCTGCATCTACAGTGATAGTGCCTTGTTTTAAATCAGATTCCAGGCTACCCACCAGGCTGACACAATTCTGCACTTTGAAGATGGGGGGTCCCAAGCCATCAGGGAGCCCGCCAGGGTTTGGTCCAAGGCCCTAACAGGAATAAAAAGGTGGCCTCTTGACCTCCAATCCTGGGGCCCATAAAATTGGGTAAGTGCTTACATCTGGGCAGGGACTGGATGGGCATGTGGTAGGTCCTGTGGGTGTGAGCTCATGTGCACATGTGAGTATGTTTGTACATGAATGCCTTCTTATGTATGCATAGATGCACATATCTATCCATGTATATACACAGAAGGGACACCTTACATCTGATCGGAAATGAGACTCTAGAATCACCCCCAGGACAGTGCTCACTGCCTCTTTTTATAGCTTCCAGTCCACTCCCAGTGGCCAGTGTCAGCAGACTGCTCTGCTGCTTTATAATTCTAACCAAGTAATTTGATCTCTCTCTGTTTTAGTGTGCCTCAGTTTCTCCATCTATAAAATAAGGAGTTTGGATGAACTGAGGTCTGAGGTTTCCTCCAGCCCTGATGATAAATCTCTGCAGTGGAGAGAGATGGGTCCCAGGAGTTTCAGGATGGGACTCCACTGGGCCCCAGCCCCCTACTTCCATGGGTACATCTGACTCTACAGAGACATTGAAGACTGGAATCTGCCCTAGCAGCTTGTACATGGGATTCAGCTAAGGTTGAGAGCAGATTCCAGATCATTTAGGGTATCAGAGTATATGCCAGGAACCCCGTTCCCTGGGTTTGAGGTACCAGAACCCTGTCCCCAGTAGTATGCTTTCTATACCAGGGTCGAGGGGCCAGGTGTAGACTTCTGTGCCAGCCACCTTCTTGAGTTTGTAACTACTGAACCTTTGATTAGCATCTACTCTTCCAAGCCCAGCACAGGCCAGGTCAGGGGAGAATATGGACAGAGATTCTGCCCTTGAGAAGCTAACCATCCTCTTGGGAAGACACATACACATAAACACACACAGTTAGTCAACATCACTTACTGTTTAGTGAGCAAATAAATTCAATCAAGATAGCTCTGGACACATGGGTAGGAACGGGGAAGGGATGAGAAGAATCTTGAAGACAGGGAAGATCTGAATTCAGAGAGGCCCGAAGAGGGCATTCCAGACAGGGGGAAGAGCTTGAGCAAATATGTGGTTGTAGAGAGTATTGTACAGACAATGAGGAGTTTGACCTTAGCACAAAGTGCATGTAGGAGAAGGGGTTGGGGGATGAAGCTGGAGAGAACTGGGGCTGGATCATAAAAGGTCATGAATGCTGTGTTAAGGAGTGGGGTAGTTTGAGAGCCACAGGTTTTAGAAGAGGCAAGTAGTGTGACAGGAAAAGCATGTTAGGGATTATTTACTTTAAGTCAGCAAGTAGGTCAAGAGAGGGTATGAGGTTAACAGGAAGTAGATGTGATGGGCAGAGATTCAGGGTTACACAGAATGAGGACACGTTGGGAACACCACTCCAAGGGCCAAAACACTGCTCTCTCCTCCCTGTGGAAACCTCTGGGTATTATTTCCTGGCTCCATCTCCTAGTTGCTAGGGCTGAGGAGTCCCTCTGGGGTTTCAGACTAGGCAGGGACAGAATTTTCTCACCAAAGCTTTGGCCTAGCTCCTCCCAGCTTCCTGCCCCCATTTGAAGCTAGATGGGCAGCTCTCAGACCCACTCCCACCAGCCCTGCTTTACTGAGAGAGGGCCCAGAACCTCTGCCCTTGGAGATTCTGAGGATGCCTATTTGTGGTCTTTCCCCAGGCATTTCCCAGGCCATTGGGAGACCTGGGGGCCTAGAGCATGGGATTGGCAGAATCCTGAGGGAGGAAAGTTTGAAAGACTCTCTAGAAGGAAACTTGAACATGTTAAGCTTACAGATAAGAAAACTGAGGCCCAGAGAGGTAACATGACTTGTTTAAGGTCACACAGCAAGTTTGGGGCAGTCAGGGCTGGGACCTGTGGCCTGGAGGAGGCTGAAGCACTCTGGGAGTTAGACAATTTGGCAAATGTAGAGTGGAAAGGGTCAAGGCCAGAAACTATGGGTTCAAATCCTGGCTCTGCTATTTACATTAGCTTTGTGACCTTGGGAAGTCACTTGGGCTGAGTCTGTTTTCTCAACTGGTAAATGGGTATAATACTCACCCTTGGGGGTTGTTGTGAAGATCTAAACATATATACCGTGCTATAGCACCTGGCCTGGTAAGTGTTCAATAAATGTCAGCTAATGGTCTGGCAGTGGCAACAGTAGGTACTCAATAAATGTTAAATGCATTATTGAATATGCTTCCACATACTAACAGTAAGATTTGTAAGCCTCACTTTCCCTGCATGTAAATCAAGACTAATAATTAATCCTTGTCTTGTCAATTTTCTGTCTAGTTCTGCTAGCAACAGATTAAATAAGGTGTGTAAACTTCCAATACAGAGTGGTCTCTAGGTCAGTGTTTACTCAGCCCCAAACAATTCCTCTCCAAGTCCTACTCTGTAAAATTTCCAGTCAACAAACCAGCTCCTCTACACTCCCAGGTGCTGCCCTGGAACCAGGAAAGGGGGAAGTCCCCCACCTCTCAAACCAGCCCAGCTGAGGAATAGTGGGGTGAGAAAGCAGAGAATGTGCAGGGGTGAAGAGGTGGGGAGGATGGAGGTGCATGGATGTGGTATGTGGAGTGAGGAATACAGATGGGGGGACTTGGATATAAGATGCAGGTGAAAGGATCTGAGGGGCAGAGGGAGGGGTGAGGACGCTGGGATATAAGGAGGTAGTGCAGGAATATGGGGATCCCGTAGTAAGGAGTTGGACCCTTCTCGCTGAGACATCTGTGGGTCACCCTGGGGTAGGGGACCAAAGCTCCCAGCAGTCGCCTCTCGGGGCGGTGTCCCGCAGCTCGGAGTTGGGCTCCTAGTTAGGAGTCACTAGCCAGCGAACCGTGGAGGAGGCGGGGAGGGGGGATCCGCAGTCTGGGATTGGTCACCGCTCCGCCCGCGGGTGACGCGAGGCGGGCGGGACCCTTTGTGACGTCACAATCAGCTGTTTGAACGTTCCAATTTGTGCTGCGAGCCCAGCAGCAGCGGCTGCACACACTCAAAGCCCCGCGGGCGAGCTCAGCAGGCACAAGCGTCCCACGCGTAGCCCCACCGCCTCCCTGACCAGTCCCCGCGATGCCGTCCGGCCTCTGATCCGCCGCCGATCCCCGGTCGTTCGGTGGAACAACTACCTCAGCCCCACCGGCCGGCACACCGCTCGGGTACCTAGGTGAGTTCCGACCAGCTTTAGCCAGGGGGCTCCCTGCGCCCCAAAGCTTCTGGGTCTTTGTCTGTCTCCGCCGGCAGCCGCCGGGGCCTCATTCCGGTCTCCCGATTGGCTGCCGCATGCCCGGTAGACCATGACGTTTCTCTATTTGCATTTGACATTGAGACGTCACCAAGGCCGGCACCGCCCCCCCCACCCCCGCTCGGGTCGCGTGTCCTCCCGTAACCTGGTGGGCGCTCGGTTGGGGCTGGGCCCCTGGGTGAGGGACGCTGAAAAGCAGTGGGGAACGGAGGGGCCTTGGCAGTTTCCTGGGTTAATTCAGGGGCTGGGGTCAGGCCTCTGATCCCCTACTTTCCTCTTGCGACTTGAGAGGGGTTCGGATAGTGCTGCTGGGTCTAGCTGCTGCTGGTGGTGGTGGTGGTGGGGGGGGGGGGTGTCGTCAGAAGTTGAAGGGAGGCCAGGAGCTCCAACTCCATCCAGGTCGTTGGGGCAGCGCCAGATGGTGGCGGAATCCCCTCCCTACACCCCTGGGCTAACAAAACATCTTCCTAATCTCTGACGAGTGTGCGGCGCTTTATCTGACTTCACTCCCAGCCCCAAAACTAGGGATTTTAGATCCCATTTTAGGAAGGGGAAACTGAGGCCCAGAGAGGGGAAGTGGCTTATGCAGCCAATTAAAGTCCTGCCTACTGAGTGAGTGACAGATGCATTAGCCATAGGCACATGCCTAATAGAAGTAACAAGTTACACATCCTTCTATCACTGAGAACACTACCATGGGCCCAGTACCATCCAAATTTGATAGGGCTCCTAGGTCTCCCCACTCCTGATCTTTCTCCAGGGGTTATTTAGAGTTTGGGTCCCCTTTTGTGGCTCTGACCCTCACTTTGTACCTTGGAGTCCCAGAGCCCATAAAATTGCTGTCTCCCAGATGTTTTGACTACAGAGAAGTGAGTCATTGGCTGCATCAGGGTGTCTCAAGGGCTGATGTTGGGGTGAGGGGGGGGAGTGAGAGTTTGGCCCTTCATCGCCTCCCAAAACCCAGCATTGTCAGATAGAAGGACATGACCTGGCCTAGTGCTGGTGATGACAAATTTGTGCTGCCCCTCTCTGCTCACTGAGGGGCAGGAGAAAGGGTAGGAGAAGGTAGCTTTTGACTTTCTTAGTGGATGAGCCTAGAGGCTGAATGGGCTTTGCTCAAGGATGGGCTGGGGTAGAAGTGGCTTGGGGCTCAAGTGCTATTCTGGGCACAGCTGCTGCAGTTATTAAAGGGAATGATTCTCCCTGGAGCAGGGCTGGGAATGTGAGAACCAGGAAGCTGGCAGGGCTGGGAAAGAAAATCCGGGAGACTCCCCAGTGGTCATGAGGGGCGGGCACTGGCTGGCTGGTGTGGCTGCTACTCTTGGCTCTGTCTGTCACTGACTTGCTGTTTGACCTCAGGCAGGCAGCTCTCCCCCAACCCCAGCCTTCTTACCTCAATGTGTCTGTTATTTGAGGAGGCTCAGAGGAGGCTCTGGTACACAGTGGGTGCTCTGGTAAATGCATGATAAATCTTGATGTCAGGAACCCCAGATCTTTTTATAGATGGGCAGAGGGGGTCTGAGGGAATCAAGATTTGACTCATGTCTGACTGCCCTATCTTTCCTTCATAATGAATATCTGGGGGGACTATTTGCACTGAGGTTTTTCTGTGTATACTCTGGACTGGATGCTCAGTGACCTGGGGCTAGGCCTGCCCTGAGACTTATGTCCTCTGATCCTCAGGTTGTGAAATGGACTGGGTTGAATATGATACTCCCTGAAACAGCTCATAACTCCTTCACTTTCTCAATGAAGTCATAGGTCCTTAGAAAAGGGGGGTGAAGGAAGGTTCATCAAGGCCTCAATCTTCTCTTCCTTTAGGAAGGGCCAAACTTTCTGGATTTTTGGTAACTGAGTCACTAACTTCTTCCTATGGCTACAGATAGGTTGGGATATGTGGCTTGTGCTGGGCAGGTACTAGTTGAGAAGACCCAACCTTTCATTATCCCCACAGACCTCCCACCAGGGAAGCCAGCACCCAGGGAGCATTTCCTGAAGGAGCCCACTGTGGGTCTATAAATGTGGAAATACTCTCAGGATATGGAGTTTAGGGAATTCTTTGGCAAGTGTGAAAACACTCCCAGGGAATGGGAGAGGTAGCCACAAGCACATAGATATCCCAGGTGGGTTAACAGTAAGAGTAGAGTGCCTTCAGGGAATGGAAGTGTGGACATGCTCCTAGACAGTTCTATAGGAATTGTGGAATCATCCTTCAAGGAAGGTGACAAGTGGTTCTTCAGGGGACAGATGTGGAGGGTCAAGCTTTAGGGACATCCAGGGGGCCCCTGGAGCCCAGGTCTAGTCCTGAGGTAGGCTGAGGTGGAGTGAAGAGCAGATCTATAGCCACCTCCTTAGTGTCTGCATTCCTGAAGCAGGGGGTCTCCTTCCTTATCTTCATCCAGGGACTAAGGCCCTGAATCCTGGTCTAACCCTCAGCATTTATCTTTAAGGGCTTCTGGGATGTGATAGCTCCCTCCCTCCCCATTACCTCCCACTGACCTGTTGTCTCCCTGGGGCCAAGCAACCTGATCTTCTTCTTCCTAGCCAGAGATGCTGCCCTTGAACAGGGGCTTGGGAATAGGGGGTGAAAAGGGGGAGGGCCTCTGGGAATAGGATCTTCTAAGCTCATTTCACAGACAGAACTGAGGTCTGTGCAATCACACAGTAGCGGTTCTGTGGGAATTTTGCTAGCCAGCACTTTTCAAGCCACATAGGCTCCAGTAGTGGTTTTTTTTTTTTTTAATTGATTTTAGAGAGAAGAAGGGAGACAGAGAGATAGAAACATGGAGGAGAGAGAACATCAACTGGCCTCCTCTTGCAAGGCCCCCACTGGGGATCGGGCCCACAACCTGAGCATGTGTCCTGACCAGGAATTGAACTGACGACCTCTTGGTGCATAGGTTGATGTTCAACCACTGAGCCACACCAGCCAGACTCCAGTGGTGGTTCTTAATCTCTGGGCTCAAGTAGTGCTGTCTGGGAAATCATGATGAAAACCAAGGTCCTACTTCCCAGAAAAATATACATGGACCATGGCCCTTGGCCATTAAGTTAAAAATGCATAATTCAGACAAGATACCCAACGAAGGCAATGGAATATAGTGATTATGTGTCCTGCCTCTGGTATCTGACTGCATGGGTTCAAATCCTACCTCTTTGTCCTTATGAGCTGTGAAACTTTAGGGAAGTTACTTTATTTCTCTGAGCCTCAGTTTCTTCACTTTTAAAAGAGGGATAATAATTATACCCACTTCCTAGAGTTGTGAGGATTACATGAGATAATATAGGTAAAATACTTAGTATAGTATCTGGCACATGAATGTTAGCAATATTGTGATGATGATAAATAATCACAACTTTGGACAATTTCTTCCTCGCTTAGAGAACTTCTATTTTACCCATCAAGATCCAGCTTGGATGTCCAATCCTCTGAAGAACCTTCCTTGACAGAGTCTGGTCATATATAGTATTATTTCCATGTCCCTAGAGTATCCAATAATATTAATAATAACTAGCTGATTAATTTATTGAATGCTTACCCTGCCCAGGTACTGTTCTAAGCTCTTTGTAGTTGGCTCATTTAATTCTTATTAGAGCCTAGAGGAGCCTAGAGGAGGATACTATTATTAGCCCATTTAATTCTTATAAGGGTCCAGAGCTTTCATTGCTATTTGACAGATGAGAAAACTAAAGCACAGATAATTTAACTTCCTAAAGTCACACAGAAAATAGAAAAACCTGAAAGCAGGCTGACCCACCACAAAGCACACACACCGCAAATCTCCACACCTCCGTTGTACTCTGGTCTGGGGACTGGGGGTTGGGTATCCCCAGCCTGGAGTGGGGGTAGACTTCAGTCAGTGGTGGCTCTGACTCCTCTCTACGCCTGCCAGGTTTTTGCACTGCTATAGAGCGCCCCCCTGAGGCCGCTTCACTTCCCCACCATGTTCCAGCGCCTCACCAGCCTCTTCTTCAGCACTCCCTCGCCCCCCGAGGACCTCGACTGCCCCCGAGCCTTCGTCTCTGAGGAGGATGAAGTGGATGGCTGGCTTATCATTGACCTGCCGGGTGAGGCCTAGGTTGGGGGCCAGGACTCTGACTGACTCCCGGGCCTGTAAAAGTCAGGTGGCCAAGCAGCAGAGGGGAAAGGAGCTGCTAAAGGATTGGGAAGTTCCCTCAGGACTACTGGACAAACTGGGGCTGAGGCAGTGACACTGGAGGTGGGGTAACAGGGTCCCTCCCATTCCTTGCAAGCCCAGGCCGTGTCCTGGCAGCAGAGTGTTGGGCCCACACCTCACGTACCCTAGCAAGACTCCTGGCCCTTGGATGCCCCTCGGGCGCGACGGGCAGGGCTGTGGGTCTGACTAACGATGCCCTTTCTCTCCCCGCCCCCTTGTGTCCGGTGTGTGTGTGTCCCTCCCCGCTGCGCCCCCACCCCCGCATGGCTCCCTCTCCCGCGCCCCGTAGACAGCTACGCGGCTCCACCCAGTCCCGGGGCCGCCTCTGCCCCTGCCGGCCGCCCTCCGCCCGCGCCCTCCTTGATGGACGAGAGCTGGTTTGTTACCCCTCCCGCCTGTTTTACTGCAGAGGGGCCCGGACTCGGGCCCGCCCGCCTCCAGAGCAGCCCCCTGGAGGACCTCCTCATCGAGCACCCCAGCATGTCCGTTTACGTCACCGGCAGCACCATAGTGCTGGAGCCTGGACCTCCTTCCCCGCACCCCGACGCGGACCTGCCTGACGGCGACCTCAGCGAAGGGTGAGCGGGCCGGGGCAGAGCGTGAAGTCGTAGAGGCGTATTTCCGAGGCCAGGGTCCGAGCCTGGAGGCTCGGGAGCGAGACCAGGTGCCCGCCCGGCACTGAGGGGGCGGGGCCTTTAGAGCAGTGTCTTTGAGGCATAGGGTCGAGCCTATGGGCCAGGGACCTGGCTGGGGCTTGCCTGAGGGTAAAGGGGCGGGGTTTTGATTTGGGAGAGGCGTGGCTAAGATTCTTGAGATGGGTTTAGGGGTCGGAGGGGCAAAGCCAGAACGTCCAGGCCGTGCGGCTTCTAGAGGCTTGTACGAAAGGCAAGAACCGAATTAGAGGTGGGGCTCGAGTCCCCCGTGGGGTCCGGTTTTTACCTGTCATAGGGGATAGAACCGAGGAAGTATCTCCAGGTTGGCTTGAAGAAAGGGCTGGTACCCTCAAGAAGAGCGTTGGGCGCCCCACTCTGCACAGAGACAGCACTGCGCCAGGGCGAGGGTGTGGGAACATGGTGGGAAGTGTCAGTGCTCCTCTTCGCTCCGCACTGCTCCGGCCCTGACCGAGCCCTGCTCTGTCTCCGCAGGGAGCTGGCGCCAGTCCGCCGTGAGCCCCGGGCCCTGCACCACGCAGCCGCCCCTCTGCCAGCGCGGGCTGCACTGCTGGAGAAGGCGGGCCAGGTGCGGCGGCTGCAGCGGGCCCGGCAGCGGGCGGAGCGCCATGCGCTAAGCGCCAAGGTGATGCAACGGCAGAACCGCGCCCGCGAGAGCCATCCGCGCCGGCCCAAGCACCAGGGCAGCTTTATCTACCAGCCGTGCCAGCGCCAGTTTAACTACTGAGCGTCTGCCAGCCGAACTACAAACCCCTTTCCGACCCTCGACCCCATGGGGCCCCTCCGCCGCAGCCAGTGTGTTGCTGGAGGGACGTCCGCAGCCCAACTGGGGCTGGATACCACAACCTCCCTCCTTAAGTGTGCGAGGTGGGGTGATAGCCCCCTTTTCAGTCCCCTTGATTTTCCCCTATCTGATTCTCTAATCTGCCTCTAGACCTCCTCCCACCCTTTACCCTCTTTCTTCTGGTCCCCATGCCCAACATCTAATCCTTCATCTCCTGTACCAACACTCCATCCTTCCATTTCTGGTTCCCATCCCCAACTCTGCCCTGACATTCCCATTCCCCTTCATCCTTGCTCTCCATTCCTCTACCTCTGGCCCACCCCTATTTCTCAGTGTCTCCTTTTCCAGTCCCATATCTAGCTCTTTCCTCACCTTCAACTCCCACTTTTACAAGCTTCACCCTATCTCATGTTTGGCCCTACACTCGCTCCTGCTCCTTTATTATTCATTCCCAGTAATTCCCTCCCATATGGATGGGGTCGGCAGGGGGCGCTGAGACTAAAGGTTTCTGTGTTTAGTCTCACCCTTCTCTCTCCTCTGGGGGCTGGGCTCCTTGTAGTTGCTTAGGCGTGGAAAGATAAAGTATGTGGAAGAGGACTGTGAGATGTGGATTAGAGGGGGAAGGTGGAGGGAATTGAGGGAAAGATGCAGCCTTTTGGAAGTGTAGACAGGACAGACAGGTTGAGAAGCTAGATGTAGGAAGCAGGGTACCATGGGAGCTGGTACTGTGTGCTTCCTCAGAGATTGGCCAAACTCTGCTCTTAGGTTGGAGCCTGGAGTCTGCCCCCACTTCCTTTTCCTATAGTCCCACCTCCCAAATCTCTTCCTGAAATCTACCCCTCTGCAGGCCGCTGAGTCTGAAAGGCTTAGTTAGTACCTTGCCACCCTACCCCCAATATGTCACCCCAGGAGTAGAGGCTGGGTAAATCCCTGCCATCCTGGCCATCTGTTCACACGTCCAAGGTGCTAGAACTAGCTTAGGAGAGATGCAGGCCAGAGGGCTTCTAAGCAGGAAAACGGCATACCCCAGTGTAAGAATGCAGAAGAATGATGCTGGGGAGGACAAGCTGTGGGGTGAAGCCATCCCAAGACTGACAGCTCAGCTTTCATCTTGCCTCTGACTTTATATTTCAGACCCTGCCCAGGATGGCTAATAAACACTCCTGGGCAGGAGGCCAGAAGCTTCACTGTCCCAATCCCCAAATAGTATCTCTCCAGGTTCAGGGCGGTCAGGGCCACTCTCCATTTTCTCCCTGAGTACTCTCTTCCTTTCTAGGCTGCTGGGAGAAATGGGTGCCCTATGGTTCCCCTCCTCTTCTCCTCTGCTAAATATCTGGAGGAGGGAACCAAATCCCTGGATGAAACAGAGAGAACAGGGGCAGCCAGATTTCCCCTTTTCATGGTGGTACTGAATTTTGGGCTCAGACACCAGCAACAGCCCCTTGGGATGCCCTGAGTTACTCCCCTTTTTCTCTTTCTAACTGTCCTTTACTAATGCGTGCTTTCTTCCTTGAAACTTTTGAGATTCCCTGTTACAAACTAACATAGGTCTTCCCCCCACCCCAATTTCTAGGTTTCCAGATTCAGTCAAGTGGAGAATTGGAGATAACTGCATTCCCATGAAGGCAAAGGCAGCTGCCCTTCCTGACCCTGTAGCTCCAAGCCTCACGTGGGATGTGTGAATATGGGAGGGGGTAGCCCCATGGATGCTGGGATGGGGACAGAGGAAGCCCTTTTAGGATCTCCTATCCAAGCAAGCCAGCCAAATCTACACTAAAAACAGATCAAAGTCTTCACGCCAGTCCACTAGGGCCCCAGTAGTTGGCAACCTTGCTCCTGTCCCCAAGGTTCTCCTTCAGTTATGACATAGTTACTTTTTTGCCCTCACCTACCCCTTGGTCACTTCACAGTCAGCTTAGGGTCTTCAGAACTTTCAAGAGCTGAAACTCTTCTCGCCTATTCCTTTGCTGCCAGCTAGGGCCTAGACTCAGTCCTGGGCAGTTTCCATGATCCTTCTGGTGGGGGAAGAGTGAGTAATAGGGCATTAGGTTCAAATTCCAAAAGGCCTCTCCCTCACCCATATTTCTGGAGCTCCTGTAGTTCTAGAACCTTCCAATCTCATCACCTGGCTGATTGCAAGGCTCATAGGTTTTTGTACTTTCCTATAGATTCTGTAGCATTTGAGTGTGGCAATATTTTAATTGTGTATAGATTTCTAAGAAACAACACTACTCAGTCTCCTGCTAGTCTGACTCCTGAAGCATCAGACCTCGTCATACTGTATTGACTGTGTATGTGCCTTTCACCTTGAGCATGCTTCAGGATTTTTTTTAAACCACAGAACTTGAATATATGAGGGAACCAGAATTCACAAAGTCCTATGCAACCTTAGACAGGTGGGGGGGGGAGGGGTTAGAGAGTCTGTCTTGACTGATGTTTTCAGAGAACCTGGAGAAGTTTGTTCCAGTTTGTATTAATTAATGTCAATACTACCAGCACTTTGCCAAAACTGAGTTTGTCAGAGGGACCTGTGTCTAGAGTGAGTCCCAATTACATCAAAGGGCGACTTACAGTAATTCCCCGATATGTCTGAGTGCTCTCTTAAAGCTGGGTGTCACTTTCCAGCCTTTGCCAGTCTGGCCCCAGCAGGGTATCACATGTGTATGAATGCAGTTTGCTGCTGTTTTGAAGTATGCCTGCTCCCCAGCTCCTGCCTGTACCCTGGTCAATTTGCTTTAACCCATAATATCTTAGGTGCAATAAGGACCCCACCAGAGCTCTTGGATGCCTCCTCAGATCCATGTGGCTTTATGTGAGGGGACCGAATGCAGATACACTATACTCCTTTGTATCTTCCCACCTATCCTACCACCTAGTTCCAAATGGAACCAAGTTGAGTGTATCCCTCTTGGGTGTTTTGTGTTGAGACTGGCTGAAATGAGGAGACTCTGGTTGACCACATTGTGACATGTCAACAGACTCAAGGACACAACCACCTCAACACAGTCACATGGCATGCCTGTGTACGTGTGTAACAGGATTCTGATTGTTAGGTTGTAATGTTATTCCTCTGTGGGAGAAAAAAATATAAAGAAAAACAAATAAAAATCTATTTAAAGCACATTATGTTTTCTGCCTGAATAGAGGTAAAGTAGGAGAAGCACTTAGTAATCTCAAGCACAGTACTGGCAGAGGGTATTATTATTAGGCTGGCTTTGGTTCTCAATGTGTGTGTTATAAGAGAAGAAAGAAGGTAGATAAGCTTGCTTGGAACAAAGTCAGATAGTGTGGGGTCTGACTCATAAATAACTACTTTTAGAGGATTCTTATAATGTAAGACATATATAGTAAGACAGTTGAAATAGAGATGAGAACAAGCATGACAGAGAATCACCAACTCATACTTTTTTTTTTATCCTCACCTGAGGACATTTTCCCATTTTTTGTTCAGATAGAGTGGGAGGGAGGGAGAGGAAGAGAGAGAGAGAGAGAAAGAGAGAGAGAGAGAGAGAGAGAGAAACATCGATGTGAAAGGGACACATCGAGTGGCTGCCACCCACATGACCAACCAGGGCCGGGGACAAACCGCAACCAAAACACGCCCTTAGTGGGAACCAAACCCGGGCCTCTCTGGACCGCAGGCCGACACTCCAACCGCTGAGCCAAACTGGCCAGGGCCCAACTCATCCTTTTCATCTCAGGCATTGAGTTATGGCAATGGCAAGGAACGGTTGCAGGGGTAAAGATGGAGTATATGTCTTGCTGTAAGAGACATAGCAGAAGGCCAAGACCCAGACCAAGACAAGGATAGGGCCCCAAGCACCTGAGTCCCCTGAAGGTAGGTAGGGGGTAGGATGGGAGCAGAGGCAGCTGGTTTGTAGACTACACACTTTTTAGGTAAGAATTGAGCCAGAAAAGGGAAAAAACCTGGGAATATTGATGAAAGTCACCCCCTAAGCCTGATGCAGATGAGCTTCAGGGCAGCCAAACAGTGGAATGTAGTGGACATCTTTGAAGTAATTAATACATCATAACTGTTTTTATTTGGGAATGGCCCCATCTAACCACAGAACTGGACTGAAGGTGGAAAGCTGACCTAAATTGGGCTGGTGTTACAAAGAATCTTGCTGGTCAGGCTGGGCTTATCTCTTGAATGGAAGAGGTAAAAACACAGTTGTTTTGGAGCAATCTATCATGTACCTGGAGAAGCAGTTGTATGAGGTAGAGAAAAAGTGCTATCTGGGTTGCTGATGACTTCCTGTCCCAAGAAAATCCTGGATGGCCTTTGATCCTCTCTAAATTGATTGTTAGTTGCAATCAAAATAAATTTGACCAACATACAAAATGCCCAGTACAGTATTGCAAAGGGCTAGTTTCTTTAAAGCCAAGAATGAGTTGAGTGAGCAAGAATATGCATTTTCCTCAACTTGCCAGGTACATCTCAGGTGCGATTAGGACAAGATGGGATTCTAAATTACAAAGAAGGCTGTTCCTATTCATTTATGATTCAAAGAAAAGAGCTTGCTCACCCAATAACCCTCTGTCAATAACATACGTTTATGTTCTAGGACAATGACATTTATTTAACACATTCAGTATTTCACATTGTACAAATCCTTAGATTCTTTTTATTCACTGGTCCATTTCTACAACAAATACATCCAAAACACTATATAATAAAATTATTTACAACATTTCCAAATGAGAAAATTCCTTTACCCTCACTACTGCTACTCACACAGTACTTCCACAGCACAATACATCATTAGATCTAAAAATGTTCACCCTGTACTCTAGGCTGCTTAGGAAATATGAAAACTAGTAACATAATCGCATTAGCTCCTCTCAATACATGGCAACATTTTAGAAACCTTGAACTTCATCAACACCAAAAGGGTACAACAACTCTGCTTTCCTCATTGCACTTTATGAAACAGGTTGCAGGGACTAGGAAAAGGGCCACATTATTAAAATGACTAGCTGTACAGATATGGGTTTAAAAAGTCACAGCTCAAAATTGTTTTTTGTTTTTGTTTTTTGTAAAATTCACACACATTTACAACTATCAAGTCGCTGTCCATCTTGTTTACTTGGATTTTCTTCGCTTGGATTGCACCACACTGGTTATGTCTGTGGAGGGAAAGGAAGGACATGTTCAGCTGAGGCAATTCTTTATAGCAGTGCCTTTTAGGCAAAGAACACAGGCTGACATAAGTGGAATCCTATTGGCTCTGAATCAGTCTAAGGGACTCAGAAGGAGCACTCAGTGTGAAGAGGGTCTCAAACTTCTGTACTGGCCCTGTGTTCTAGAGGCTGGTAATTGGGAAAATGTGATACAGGTGGTGGGAAATGAAGCACACATACCTGGCTGAAAAAAGGGGCAGGATGGGGAGAGCTTCTTTAGCTAGGCAATAAACCCACAATCTCCATCACCAGTTCCTATCAGCCAAAGAAATGATGGACAGACTGACAATGCTTCTGATGAGAAATCAATGAATGATGCTACAAGCAAATGAGTCAACTGTGCCAGAGTGCAAAAACAAGCCTCTCGATCCCTTTTGGAGCCAAGCCATTGTTCTGCAGCAAGGAACTCTTTTTGCCATGCTATAGTCAAAGTTTCTAAATAACATGACCATAACCCTTGGTCGACAAATGTCTACTGTGGCCTAGCCTGGTATATCATGCCTGTGGATACATACAGGCATATAAGCAATTCAGAGCAAGCCACAACCTGCTCTGTGAGCCTAGGTGAGCCTGAGGACTTCAAGGAAGAAAGAGGTGCACAAACTGAGTGATTTACAATTAGGGCAACAGTGACATAAAGAGGAATGCATGTGTTTTAATTTCTTTTGTGTTATCATAGTGTCTTAAAATTCACTATCTCGTATTTAAACTGTTTCTAAAAAACTTTTCCACACAAATTTCTTACAGGAGAGTACAATAAATAGTTTGAAGCTCTCCAAATGTAAACATTTAAAATCTCATATTGATCTTAAAAATTCACCCTAATTCTTTATGCTGCTCCATAGTAGATATTTTGGTTGTAATATGAAAACAATATTTTTAAATTACTTCCTATCAAGAAGAAAAAAAAAATTCTTCTCTAACATGTTAATGTATAAAATGAATCAGATTTATCCATCTCTGAAAACTAGGCTGAATTTTCTGATGTTGTATGTTAGATTCAGTGTTCTAAGCAACTTTTCTTCTCTTTTGTATCATAATATTTTGAGAACGCAGACTCAAAAGGTAGGTGCAAAAAGCAAAAATTTTACTGTTTTGTTAGCTAAAGTAATTGCTAAGAAGTGAGACTTTGAAGACTTTTTGTTGTTGTTGTTCAGATAGAGCGGGAGGGAGGGAGAGAGAGAGAGAGAGAGAGGAACATCGATGTGAAAGGGACACATTGAGTGGCTGCCACCTGCACGACCAACCAGGGCCGGGGACAAACTGCAGCCGAGGTACATGCCCTTAGCGGGAACCGAACCCGGGTCTCTCTGGACTGCAGGCCGACACTATAACCGCTGAGCCAAACCGGCCAGGGCTGAGACTTTGAAGACTTTTCAAGAGGTGATTTGTGCAATGTAATTTTAGGGCCTCTGTTGTTGGAAATTTCAATACGTTACATACTGAAATTGAATATTTTCTTGCTGGGAGGTCACGTTGCTTGTGCCATGGGGTAGAACCAGTCTCCCTGATTTCTCATTAGTTTTTTTGCTAATCAGAGGACAGTTAATCTGACAGGATGTTAATAATGGTGTTCATTTTAATTAAGTTAATGTAAATTAAGAATCTCACACAACAAAATTTCCCATAATCTTTACTTTCAACACTCAAGCTTCATTTTCACTGTAGCAAATTTATCATTTGCAGTAAAAATATACAGATTTTGTCTTGACCAAGTGTTCATCCTTAGAAAAATATCTATTAATTAGACCAACTTTGTAAGCTTCTCCTTTGTTGTGATATGAAGGATAAAGTGGTATGTCTGAAAAACACGTATGTGGCTGGGAAAAGAGGTGAAGAGAGTGTGTGTGTTTGTGTGGGGTGGGGCAGATAAGCAACTTCTGGCTTTCCCTCCCGACTCCTTCCATCTGTTACTGTTCCAAAGCACCCAAAGATCTGGCAGGCTGCCTCTCATTCTGAGGATGAATCAATGAGTGGGGCCATGAGTAAATAAGTGATCTGTGCTAAAAACTACAAAATTATGTGTGTGTGTATGTGTGTGTATATATAATCGTTTAGATACTAGGGTGGAGGATGGGAGAGGTGATGTAGGGTGTACTTTTATATTTTCATGAGGAAAAAAAAAACATCAACTTGATTCTGAAGACTCTTATCATGTTCCCTGGATAAATCTAGCCAATCTGGGTCATAAAACAAACTCTCTTTTAATGTCTTTATAAATCTGTCTAAAAAGATGAGTTTTTTGTTTTGTGATTCAATTTTCTACTTCCAACAAAATGTTACCACTCTTACTACTCCACTGAACACAATCACAGAATCTAGAGGCAAACTCTTTAAGGTAAGGAATTCTAGGTAACTGGTGGTACCTTCAGGATGTTCCTAAAGGCTGCCTAGCTTATCTGATTGTGCATAATTCCAGTCTCCAGCTTCCACAATCAATATCATGTTGGCAAAAAAACCAAAAAAAACCCATCACATATATTG
This sequence comes from Molossus molossus, assembly GCF_014108415.1. NCBI lineage: Eukaryota > Metazoa > Chordata > Mammalia > Chiroptera > Molossidae > Molossus > Molossus molossus. The sequence goes on along the minus strand of NW_023425399.1, from coordinate 20,819,028 downwards.
TTGAAAAATTCTGATTTTTAAACCATTAAGGATTTTACAAGCAAATACAAAGATAGATATACAAATAGTTCAAAACCTAATAATGGACTTATTCATATATTCATATTTTAGAATCAGCTATATGGTTAAAACCTGGGTCAATGACAGTCTTTCAGGTGGTTGCCCATTTAAATTTGTAATCTGATAAGGGCATTTTTTTTTCAGCCTGGTTGCCTCTTTTTGACATTAAGCAAATTTGACCAAATCTACAGTACAAGGCTCTATTAAATCTTCTAGTAGGTGGGCTTTACCTTCGAGGAATTTTAGACATTGACCTTGTCTTTACTCATTTCATTGTGCTTTCTACTGTACTACTTCCACTGAAGACTTCTATTTAATTGTAAAAAAATTCTGAAAATTTCCTTTCAAAATTTGCATGGCTGGTTTCTAAATGATGCTACAAGGGTACAGTTTCAGGCAGTTATTGTTCAGGGTTTTCTGCCATAAGATGTATCTAATTATGTCTGTTCATTTGCATTTCCACAATAACAACACTTCTAAGAATATCTGTACACCCTATTTTTAGATTGTTGCTTCTCAAGTCACTGGCTGTGGGTAGAGTAGGGCTCTCATCCCATTTTGCTGTCAGAGGCATCTTAGGGTCCTCCAGGGAGACCCACAGCTGCTGATGATTATAGGTTGCTATGAACTTCCCTCATATTAGCCTATTTTCCCTGGTTTCTAACTTATGCATTGAACTTTATATTTTTAACTACTGATCCTTTCCCCTGGTTGAAAATTCAACACAAAATTATACACACAAGAGTAAATAAAGAATAAGAGAAAATAAAAAATAATTTCTCTTTTAATGGGTAACTCATCATTCTAGGAGTGGAACTACTCATTTGCATATTTGTAAACAACACTTCTGATCAAGTACAATTTTAAAAAGTAGTTCACTAATTTGTGGGAGCAAAAGTTTGTATTTGTAATTAAAAGTATGTGTGTGTGGGGAATCCAGCCAACCAAAAACAAAATGAAAGATTAGAGTGTGACCTATCAACCAATGTGGGCCTCCCTGGACTTGTCCAGAAATTACCCATCCCACCTGCTCCAATCTGGCAGTCTCGTAGGCCTCGGCAGCACGACATAAGCAAACTCTGTTCTTATAGCAGGAACATGATTAATATCACCATTTCCCCAATAGTTCAAAAGTACCAATACTTTTCATTATAGACTGCTCATAATATTTCTTAGCTTTCAAGATGCTTGTGTAAAACACACTATTTATGATTTTGTTTTTGCATATATGACTAAAATCTACTGAGTACAAAGAGGCAAAACCCTTTTCTCCTCAACACTTTAAGAAGTAGTGATGCTTCAGGAAGATGTTCTAGGTCCCCTGTACTACACATGTCTCCAAGTTTGAGACCCATAAATTTTAGAAACCAGCTTGATATTTTAGGATCACTTCATGGGTATGCTTTCAAATACAATCATGGAAAGTTACTTTATGAGTTTAGTTCACATCTGGATACAACATAACAGGCCAAATAATACATATATTTATTCTTTAATTTGGATCCAAGATCTCTAATACTTAAAAACCAAAAGAGCTACAGCACTCATTTCTGACTTAAAGGCAACTTAACCTAGGACAGTTAAGGACTGATAACCTGAGGGCTGATGTGGAGATCTATACACAACTGTGATTCCTGGGGTCTGCTCAGAGCTCTGCGATAGGGAAACATTCAGCACCCTTTCAAAGATCACAAAGCCTGTGAGTCATTATGGCCTCTGCTAAGCCAGTTTCTAAACCTCAAAGCATGGATGGGGCAGGTATTGCAACATGATTACCACCACTGTGGAATAATATCCAGTTTAAGTGTATAGGCCTATTACCCACCCCCTTTCTAAAACCGGTTCCAGGTTTCATCTCTCTTGGCTGGCAGTTCTCTACAGAGTAGCTCTAATTTGGGCATCTCTTCTTAACTGTCCCAGCTAAAATGAATTCTTTTTGGTGCATTGTAAATGACACCTTTAGTACCTTGAGTCTCTGGGCTCAGGTCGAATTACCAAAAATCTGGTGCATGACATCTTTAAAAGCCAACACTTCTTTCCTCCTTTAAAGGTAATTATACACCATTTTCTACAGATACAGTAGTGAGCAAAACCTTGATCCTTTGGGAAAGTGAGGAGCTAAAAGAATACACAGAATTGAGGGGAAGAAGATTTTCCCATAGAACTCCAGGAATCTTCCCTTTAGTGCTCTAAGTTTAGTAATCATATATTGAAAGAGGTACTTCTTTCCAACCAAGTTTCTGCTGAGGAGGTGGTTCCCAGGAAGGAGGAAGAAAGTTGTTGGTTCCACATCTGTTCTGTATCCAAAGTGGGGATACCTAAGAGGACCCTGCCTGTGGCAGGCTGAGGTAAGATGAATTCTACACCTCTGCTTTACCTGCACATGATCCATAGACCTGTAGCCTGTTCCCAGGGGCTCTTGTAAGGCATCATGAAATTCCTGCCCAGAAACATAACCTGCCAAAGACAGCTGAGTTCTCAGGTCAGTGTCTGGTATCTGGTGTTGGTGGACCACAACCTGCCCTGGATTTCAGGCTGGTGTCCCAATGGTACTTGACTGTTTCTCAGCAGTCCTGCTGATATCAGGCATTTGGCCAGGATCCCAGCTCTTGCCCAACTGGAGTTACTCAAGCTCAGTGAATTTCTTGGGAGAGTGAAGTATCAAACCCTCCTTCAGATCAGGGCCGTTGCATATGTTATACTTTTTACCTAGAATGCTCCATTCAACACCCATAGCCTGGATAATGCCTCTTCATTCTTCAGGTCTAGTTTAAACATAATTTCCTCCAGTAAGCCTTTTCTGATTTGGCAGAGGAGCAAAGCATCCCAACTATCCCTATAGTACCATATAATTTTGCTATCACAGCATTTAACATTTGACACACTGTATTAGAGTCTGTCTTTCTGGTTAGCATATACAGTTGACCCTTAAATGATGTTAAAGTTAGAAGCACCAACACCCACGCAGTCGAAAATTGTATAACTAAAGTTGGTCTTCTGTATGTGCGGATTCCCAACTGTAGATCGATAATACTGTTTTCAATCTGCAGCTGGTTGAATCCATAGACATGAAACCCAGGGAATACAGAGGACCAACTGCATATAAAAAAATTTGTGTACAGTGGACCCATGCAGTTCAAACCAATGTTGCTCAGAAGCCAAATGTAATTAATATGATGAAGATAGAGACTCTGGCCCTGGCCAGTTTGGCTCAGCGGTTAGAGTGTCGGCCTGTGGTCCAGAGAGACCTGGGTTCGGTTCCCGCTAACGGCATGTACCTCGGTTGCAGTTTGTCCCCGGCCCTGGCTGGTCATGCGGGCGGCGGTCACTCGATGTGTCCCTTTCACGTCGATGTTTCTCTCTCTCTCTCTCTCTCCCTCCCTCCCACTCTTCTGAACAAAAAATGGAAAAATGTCCTCGGGTGAGGATAAAAAAAAAAAGATAGAGACTCTGTCTTTTTACTATTATATTCTCAGAGCCTGGCATGTAGTAAGTACTTAATTTATATTTGATAGATGGTTATTAATAATTATTGATTGTATACCTCTTTGTATGAGGTACCATATTAGACACCACAGATACAGTAGTGAGCAAAACCACTACTGTTCTGCCCTAAGGAAGTATACATATATATTAATTATCTATCACATAAATAGACATAAAGTTACAACTGTGGTGTTAAAAAGGAGAAGAACATGGTGCTATGATTCCTTATAGCAGTGACAACTGAGCTAAGTAGGAAAAGTAGAAAGTTAATAAGAAAGAAAGAAGAACACTCCTTGTCACAGGTGTAACATATTACAAAGGCTTGTGATGAGAGGAATGAAGATGGTATGTCTGAGTTGCTGAGGGAAGTCAGATGAGGCCAAGAGAGTCTGACAGGCCAGGACACACTAGAACTTGTGGTTCATGTTGATACTTTGTTTGTTATTTAAATCCTCATCCGAGGATCTTCTTTAAAAATTGATTTGAGAGAGAAAGGGAGAGGGAGAGAGAGAAAAACATCAATTGGTTGCCTCCTGTGTGTGCCCTGACTGGGGATTGAACCTGCAATCTGAATATGTACCCTGACCAGGAATCAAACCCGTGACCCTTTGGTGCATGGGACGATGCTCCAACCAACTGAGCCACATACTGTCCGAGGCCATGTTGACACTTTTAGACTTTAATCCTAATGATAATGGTAAATCAATGAAGAGGTTTAGGCTAGGATAGCAGTAAAGATGGGGAAAATGGATGAATTTAAACCATCTATGATAAAATCAACAGCTTTTTGTGATGTGAGGGTGAGGGAGAGAGGCACCAAGAAGACTTGCCTAATAGATGGTGGTACCATTCACTAAGATGGGAAATAATGGCAGAGTACATGACATTGGGGGTGAAAATCACAAATCTGGTTTCAGGCACGTTGAATTTGAGGTCCTGTTAAGGATGTACATACAGTTGTCTAAAATCTCTAGAGGTCTGTACTAGAAATAAATTCATGAGTGGTTTGTGAAAAGTTGTAACTAAAGAAAAGGGGCATGAATGAGATAAACTGGGGAGAAAATATAAGTTGAAGGAAAAAGACAACTCAGGATCGAAGTTTGAGGATGGGTACAGAGATTGAGAAGGAGCAGTCAGAGTAGTCAGAAAGCTATGGGTCACAGAAGCCAAGGGCATAGTTAATTCAGAAGGAGAGAGCAGTCAACAGAGAAGAGAAAACTGGTAGTGCAATGGTCTTGAGAAGGTCATAGAAGATGGGATCAAAGGCACAAGTGGAGGAACTGGCCTTCGACTTGAGGAGGGACAGCTGCTCTATTATAGTAGGAGCAAAGGAGGCTATTGGTAGATTTATGTCTTAGTAATGAGAGTTGAGGAAGTTCTATTGTCTCTTTGAAGAAATGAGAGTCTCTGCTGAGAGACAGAGAAGATAGGAATTGTAGGTTTAAAAACAGTAGAGAATTGAATACAGGAACATAGAAAGATGGCTGGGCTATATTAATGAGGGCATATTCAAAGTGATAATGATCAATCTGCCTGTGATATGTTCTTTTATCCAACAGTGCTTGCTGCTCTTGTGTACATACACACACAAAACACATAGTTAAATGAACTAACAAATAAAAGACCAAACAGAAGTCAATGTAACTTGACAAATATAAGGAATAGATGCAAATATAAAGGACAAAATCCTCTGCTGCTGTGATAAGGATCTCATTCTTCTATTTGACCTACAAATAGCACCCACACCCCACTGCTAACCTTTAGTAGAGCTAGAGGCTGAAGCGGGCCGAGAGGATCGCTTCCGATGTCCGTTTTCCACACTTTCAGAAGCCACAGTTGGTTCTTCAGTTCGGGAATTTCTCCGGCTTGGGGTTTTGGATTTTTCAATTATCTCTTTGGGATCACTGCAGACAGAAGCACAAAGTTTCCGAGGAGGTGAGGGAATCAAGTCACACAAAAAAGGGCTCTTCAGATAGTTTCATTCATAAGGCAAGAGAATTATCTTATCTTAACTGTCAATTATGCTGAGGCTGAAAAACCCTAGTGTAATCTTCTGGCTCAGCAATTCCATTTCTAGGTGCCTAAGGAAACAAATATATATATTTTTTTATCCTTACCCAAGGACATTCCTTCATTTTTTGTTCGGACAGAGTGGGAGGAAGAGAGAGAGAGAGAGAGAGAAACATCAACATGAAAGGGACACATCGAGTGGCTGCCACCGCACGACCAACGAGGGCTGGGACAAACTGCAACCGAGGCACACGCTCCCAGTGGGAACCAAACCTGGGTCTCTCTGGACTGCAGGCTGATGCTCTAACCGCTGAGCCAAAGTGGCCAGGGCAGGAAACAAATATTTTTTACAGAGCTCTAATTATACACCAGGATGTCAAGCATTTTACTCATATTAATAAAAACAGAAGACATAAATGCTTAACAGTAGATTGGTTAATTAAATCATGGTACATTATATGCAGTCATGAAAAATCATATTGTAAAGGTTAATGATAAAAACTGTTAATGAGACTTCTAGTTAAGATAGCAGCGTAGGTAAATGTGGTACTTGAATCCTCCCACATAAAAACAAAAACAACTAAACTAAAGAACAACCATTATTCAGAACCATCTGAAATCTAGATGAATGGAAGTCTTACAACTGGGGATTTAAAGAAGCCACATCGACACTGAGCTGACAGATGGGTACCCTATCTAAGACTCCATCAACCTGGCTCACACTGTTCACCCCTTGCTGGTGATTCCCTGAGGCCCTGCTCACCCCACAGTATCTGGCCTTGGCATACCCTATACCTCTTGCTAAGTGGCCACAGGCCCAGCACTAGTGGCAGCCACCTTGGTTCACAACTGGGTCTCTCCTGGACACTTCCAAAACCAACACAAGTAGCAGCAATCTGCAGACCTCTCTGTAGCTTATGCTGCATGGCCCAAAGCAGGGCATAAGTGGTGGCTGACTTTACACCTCCCAGGAGGCCCCAGGGCCAGTGCACCCAGTGGACAGCTTCCGACTACACTGGATTACAACCCTACCACATCCACAAGCAACACACTCAAGGGGTGGACTTGGTGAGCCCCAAAGCCTCATTGAAGCAAGTCTTGCTCCATAGGGTTGACTCCTGCACAGCAGCTTCCTTGCTGTAGTTGCAGCTGGTCCTCACAGCCAATTGGCCTGGGGGTCATTCCCTCCCAGTGACATCAATAGCAATAAAGGTTCAACTCAGGACAGTTCACACAGCCCACACAGAGGCTCACCTGGAGTGCCTAGCTCGGGTGACTGGAGAGGCTGTGCTGCTGGGCCCTACAGGACACCTACTACACAAGGCCACTGGGAGACATAGCAGCTCTACCTAATACATAGAAACAAACACAGGGAAGCAGCCAAAATGCAGAGACAAAGAAACAGGTCCCAAACGAAAGAACAGGAGAAATCTCCAGAAAAAGCACTAAACAAAATGGAGGCAAGCAAACTATCAGCTACAGAGATTACAACGATGGTTAAAAGGATGCTCAAGGAACTTAGTAAGAACTTCAAGGAACTTAGCAAGACTTCAACAGCATGAAAAAAGGACATAGAAACCATAAAAATGAACCAGTCAAAAATGAAGGCTACACTAACTGAAGAACAATTCACAGGGAATTAACAGTAGAATAGATGACACTGAGAATCAAAACAGTGATTTAGAATATAAGGAAGTAAAAAACATCCAATCAGAACAGCAAAAAGTTGCCCAGCCAGTGTGGCTCAGTGGCTGAGCATTGACCCATGCACCAAGAGGTTGCTGGTTCAATTCCTGGCCAGGGCACATGCCCAGGTTGTGAGCCCAATCCCTAGTTGGGGGCATGCAGGAGGCAGCCAATCAATATCCTTTCTCATGGATGTTTCTATCTCTCTCTACCTCTCTCCTCCTCTCTCTCTAAAATTCAATAAAGAATATGCCCTGGCCAGTTTGGCCCAGCGGTTAGAGCATCGGCCTGCGGTCCAGAGAGACCCGGGTTCAGTTCACGATAAGGGCGCATACCTTGGTTGCAGTTTTTCCCTGGCCCTGGTTGGTCGTGTGGGTGGCAGCCACTCGATGTGTCCCTTTCACGTCAATGTTTCTCTCTTTCTCTCTTCCTCTCTCTCCCTCCCACTCTATCTGAACAAAAAATGGAAAAAATGTCCTCAGGTGAGGATTAAAAAAAAAAAGAATAAAAACAACTTTTTTTTTTTTTTAAAAGAAGAGCAAAAAGAAAAAAGAATAAAATAGTACTATGATAGTGTAAGGAGCTTCTGGGAAAACTTCAAGTGTACCAACATTTGCATCACGGGGGTGGCTGGAAGAAGAAAGAAAGCAAGAAATTGAAAATCTGTTTGAAGAAATAATGACAGAAAACTTCCTTAATCTGATGAAGGAAATAGATATACAAGTCCAGGAAGCAGAGTCCCAAATAAGATGAACCCAAAGAGGCTCACACCAAGACACATCATAATTAAAATGCAAAAGGTTGAAGACAAAAAGAGAATTTTAAAAGCAGCAAGAGAAAAGCAGGTAGTTACCTACAAGGGAGCTCCCATAAGACTGGCAGCTGATTTTTCAACAGGAACTTTGCATGCCAGAAGAAATTGTTATGAAATATTTAAAGTGATGAAAAGAAAGGACCTACAACCAAGATTACTCTACCCAGCAAAGCTATCATTTAGAATTGAAGGACAGATAGCTTCCCAGACAAGAAAAAACTATAGTTCAACACCATTAAACTAGTATTACATAAAATGTTAAAGGATCTTCTTTAAGAAGCAGAAAAAAAATACCAAAATATGAGCAATTAAATGGCAATAAATAGGATGGGAGGGATGGATGAAAAAGGTGAAGGGATTTATATTTTAAAAAAAAATTTTTTTAATCCTCCACCAGAGGATATTTCCATTTTTCTTCAGATAGAATGGGAGGGAAAGAGGGAGAGAGAAAAAGAGAAACATTGATGTGCGAGAGACACATCGACCGGCTGCCTCCTCCACAACCCTGACCAGGGCGAGGGACAAACCGAGGTATGTGACCTTGACCAGAATCAAACCCATGACTCTCTGGTCTGTGGGCTGACGCTCTATCTGCTGAGTCAAGCTGGCCAGGGCATAAAGGGATTTATAATACAAATAGGTAGTTGCAGAATAGTCATGGGAATGTAAAGTATGGAAGAGCCCTGGCCAGTTTGGCTCAGTGGTTGGAGTTTTGGTCCATGGACCAGAGTCCCCAGTTTGGTTCCCGCTAAGGGCACGTACCTCAGTTGCAGTTTGGCCCTGGTTGGGGTCATGTGGGTGGCAACCATTCAATGTGTCTCTCTCATGTCAATGTTTCTCTCTCTTCCTCCCTCTCTCCCTCCTTCTCTATCTAAAGATAAATGTAACAAAGTCCTTGGGTGAGAATAAAAAAATAAAAAATAAAGTATGGAAGAAATTAGCCAAAAATCACATATGCATATATGCATAGCCCATGGACACAGACAACAATGTAGTGAAGGCCAGGGGGGAGTGGTGGGGAATGGGTGGAGGGTGGCAAAGGGAAGGAAAATGGAGGACATCTGTAATAGTGTCACAAATAAAAAAAAACTGTTCATGATAGCATTGTGGGAAAAAAAAGTTACCAACATTACATATAGTACAATCTCATTTTCATTATAATACATATTGGGTATATACATAACCACATATGAATGGATGGGTGTGAGATATACATGTGTGTGTGTACAATGCATAGTATTTATATATAAACACTACATATTTAGATATAATACAACATATTAGGTGTATATAACCACTAGGTATATAAAGAGTATTTTTATATATAAAACACTCTATTTATATCTGTATATATACTCTGTGAAGAGGACCAAAAGATGAACTAAAATATGCACAATGAATATTGAGTTCTAGGAATACTGGTTTACTGGTGAGTAATTTTTTTCTTCGTAGTTCTCTGATCTGTTCACTCCTGCCAGATGACACTCTGCTAGTGTCACTATAGCTGGGAATTTAGCTACACTGTTCACTACCTTACTTTTAAATGTAATGACTGCCCCAGAAGCCAAGGTAAGTCAAAGAGAGGTGAAGCTGAAGCTGGGGTGGAATTACAAGTCAGAGAGATTTACACATCCTTTTAGAAGTGGTGAGGATGGCTTTCTGGCTGGGAGCCCAGAAAATGGTTAAAGCTTCTGAGGAAGAAAGATCCCTAATGCAGGTGCCTCTTTCTCCTGGCAAAACAAAAGCCTCAGCAATATTGTCCTGGGTTTTTTTTTTTTTTATCCTCACCCGAGGACATTTTTCCATTTTTTTTTTTGTACAGATAGAGTGGGAGGGAGAGAGAGGAAGGGAGAGAGAGAGAGAAACATCGACGTGAAGGGACACATCGAGTGGCTGCCACCTGCACGACCAACCAGGGCCGGGGACAAACTGCAACCGAAGTACGTGCCCTTAGCGAGAACCGAACCCGGGTCTCTCCGGACCGCAGGCCGACGCTCTAACTGCTGAGCCAAACTGGCCAGGGCTGTCCTGGTTTTTATATGGTCAATGTTGAGGTAGCTGTAGAAACAAATACCCATGGTATTTTTGGTCTGATTATCGTCTTTCTCTAACCACACAGTTGGTATATGCTTTAGAAATATAAATGAATTAAATTATTAGCCCAATACAAAAACAAAAACAAAAAACTCAGATAGGACTTCTGGTCAAGATGGTAGCATAGGTAAATGCGGTCTAGCCTCCTCCCACAGCCACATCAAAATTACAACTAAACTACAGAACAACCATCATTCAGAACCGACTGACATTGAGCTGAATGGAAGTCCTACAACTACGAAATTAGAAAAGCCCCATTGAGACTGGTAGGAGGTGCAGAGGCACAGATGGGCTGATCCCACACCCACATGTGGTAGATAAAAATCAGAAGGGATACCTCGGCTGTGAAGGTCCTCTGTGAGGAGTGAGGGGTCCCCCTTCCACACCAGGCTCCCACCTCAGGGTTCCAGTGCCAAGAAGAGAAGTCCCCATCACTTCTGGCTGGAACTGAGGCTGAGAGAGGCTGAGGCTTCTAAAGTCCCAGGCAGCTCCTCGTAAAGAACCCCTCTTACTCGGACTCACTCTTTCTGGGCTCCAGCATTGGGGAGGCAGCTTGAAAGGCATCAGAGACATATGGGGAAGAACTAAACTGTTTGGCATCGGGGCGAAAGCTGGAGAGGCAGCTTTCTCCAGGACAGACTTGCTGTGGGAGGCCCTTGTTCCTTTGGTGAACCCTTCCCTGGTGCAGCAGATGGCAGCCATATCTGGGACTCTAGCAACCTGGCTCACACTGTTTGCCCCACCCTGGTGATTCCCTGAGGCCCTGCCCCACCCAACTTTCAGGCCACCCAAGCTGTTTCCAGTGGCTTTACCATAGGATTGGCCTGTCTTGGATCCTGCTTCAGATTTTCCTAAAATCTCTCAAACAAGTAGCATCTGGTCTCAGCGAGCCCCATACTTCTCCTTAAGTGGCCCCAGGCCTGGCACTAGAAGCAGTCAGCCTTGGTTCACAACTTGGCTTTTCCTGGGCACCTCCAAGCCTAGCACATGAAGCAGCTGTCTGCAGATTACTCTGTAGTTTATGCCTGGTGGCCCCAGGTAGAACACAGGCAGAGGCTGACCTTGTCCTACAGCCAACACACCCAGCGGATAGCTTCAGACCACATCGAAGTACCACCACCCAACCACCTCTACAAGTGAGAAACTCTATGAGTGGACTTAGTGGGTACCAGACCCCTGCTGAAGTAAGTCTTGCTCTGTATGGTGGGTCCCTACACCGTTGATCCTCCAAGGGAGTCAGAGGCCAGGGGTCAGTGGGCACAGCCAGTCCTTGCAGCTGATCAGCCTGAGTAAATCCCTCCCATTGACGTGCCAACAGCAATCAAGACTCAATTACAACAGAAGGGTGTACTGTCCACACTAAGGGTGAAGCTCGAGAGCCCAGCTAGGGTGATCAGGGAGGCTGCGCCACTGGACCCTACATGAAACCTACAATAATAGGCCACCCTATGAAGCGTAGGAGACATAGCAACTCTACCTAATACATAGAAACAAACACAGGGAAGCAACGAAAATGAGGAGACAAAGAAACATGTCCCAAGTGAAAGAACAGAACAAAACTCCAGGAAAAGAACTAAACAAAATGGAGATAAGCAATCAATCAGATGCAGAATTCAAAACTCTGGTTATAAGGATGCTCAAGGAACTTAGTGAGACCTTCAAGAAACTTAGTGAGACCTTCAAGGAACTTAAGGAGAACGCCAAGGAATTTAGTGAGAATATCAACAACATAAAAAAGAACCAGTCAAGCCCTGGCCAGTTTGGCTCAGCGGTTAGAGCGTTGGCCTGCGGTCCAGAGAGACCCGGGTTTGGTTTCCGCTAAGGGCACGTACTTCGGTTGCAGTTTGTCCCTGGCCCTGGTTGGGTCATGCGGGAGGCAGCCACTCGATGTGTCCCTTTCACGTTGATGTTTCTTTCTCTCTCTCTCCCACTCTATCTAAAAAGAAAAAGAAAAAGAAAAAGAAAAAGAAAGAACCAGTCAGAAATGAAGGATGCACTAACCGAAATAAAGAATAATTTACAAGGAATCAATAGTACAACAGGTGAATCCAAGAAGCATACCATTGAATTGGAATATAAGGAAGCAAAAAAAACTCCTAATCCGACAGCAAAAAGATAAAAAAATCCAAAAAATTAGGACAGTGTAAGGAGCCTCTGGGACAACTTTAAGCGTACCAACATTCACATCATGGGGATGCCAGAAGGAAAAGAGAGAGAGCAAGAAACTGAAAACCTATTTGGAAAAATAATGACAGAAAACTTCTCTAACTTGGTGAAGGAAATAGACATACATGTCCAGGAAGACAGAAAGTACCAAACAAGATGAAACCAAAGAGGTCCACACCAAGACACATCATCATCAAAATGCCAAAGGTTAGCCCTGGCCAGTTTGGCTCAGCGGTTAGAGCGTCGACCTGCGGTCCGGAGAGACCCAGGTTCGGTTCCCGCTAAGGGCACGTACTTCGGTTGCAGTTTGTCCCCGGCCCTGGTTGGTTGTGCGGGTGGCAGCCACTCGATGTGTCCCTTCACGTCGATGTTTCTCTCTCTCTCTCCCTTCCTCTCTCTCCCTCCCACTCTATCTGTACAAAAAATGGAAAAATATCCTCGGGTGAGGATAAAAAAAAAAAAAAAAAAAACCCCAAAGGTTAAAGACAAAAAGAGAATCTTAAAAGCAGCAAGAGAAAAGAAGTTAGTTATCTACAAAGAAGCTCCTATAAGACCGTCAACTGATTTTTCTTTTTTATTCTCACCCGAGGACATTTTTCCATTTTTTGTTCAGACAGAGTGGGAGGGAGAGAGAGAGAAAGAGAGAGAAACATCGACGTAAAAGGGACACATCGAGTGGTTGCCACTCTCACGACCCAAGCAGGACCGGGGACAAACTGTAACCGAGGTACGTGCCCTTAGCGGGAACCAAACCCGAGTCTCTCTGGACCGCAGGCCAACACTCTAACTGCTGAGCCAAACCGGCCAGGGCGTCAGCTGATTTTTCAAAAGAAACTTTGCAGGCCAGAAAGGTGTAGCAAGAGATATTCAATGATCTACAACCAAGATTACTCTATCTGGCGAAGCTATCATTTAGAAGCGATGGACATATAAAGAGTTTCCCAGACAAGAAGAAGCTAAAGGAGTTCATCACCACCAAACCAGTATTATATGGAATGTTATAGGGTCTTCTTGAAGGAGGGGAAGAACAAAAATATGAACAATAAAATGGCAATACATACATATCTATCAACAATTGAATCTACAAACAAAAGGAGCAAGCAGAACAGAAACAGACTAACAGTTACAGAGAACTTTTTGTGGCTTGCCAAATGGAAGGGGGCTGGGGAGATAGGTGAAGAAGATGAAGGAATTAAGAAGTACAAGTTGGTAGACTGATAAACCTCAAAGGGAAGAGGGGAGGGAGGGCAGGAAGAGATAAACCAAAGAACTTCTATACATATATGCATAGTCAATGGATACAAAGAATAGGGTGGGGAAGGCAGGAGGGGAATGGGATTGGGGATGAGGGAGTCAATAGGGGGAAAAAGGGAGGGGGTATCTGTAGTAAATTAAACAATAAAGATAAGTTTAAAAAAAAAAAAACCTAGATAGGCAAAGTAGTTTAGTAGAAATAGCAATCAATGAATTTGGAGCCAGAGTAACAGTAGTCAAGTCTTAGGATGCATTTATTGACCATGATATGTAATTCCCTCTAAGCTTCAGATTCTAGATCTATAAATCTCCATCTTATCTGCTATAATATGCTAGTAAAGTGTGAGGGCTCTGGAGTCCTCAGTTTCACCATTTCCTAAATCTGTTACCTTGGGCAATTTACCTAACCTCTCTGATCTGTATATTCCTTATCTGTAAGAGGTAATTTACTTTTCCTAATAGATACTGTGAAAATTAAATCAGAAAATACATCTAGGAGACTTGTAGCCTAGTGCATAGCATGGAATAGCATTCAAATAAGTGCTGGCTATTATTATTACCACTTCACAGAGTAGATATGAGGATTAAATGAGAGAATGATTGTGAATGTGTTTTACAAACTAAGTTGATGTACAAACATAAGAAATTGTTTAAAATGTTATCTAGTGCATTCCTACACTAAAAAGGAATGACTTTTGGAAAACAACAATACTCCTTTCCATTGGGTTAATGTGGTCGAAGCCACAGTTATATTTCATTTTGTTAGGTTATGCGGGACAGCACAGAATAATAACAATAGGTTTTGGAGACCCCACGTGGCTTTTTTTTTCTCTTCCACCTTGAGGATCAAACAGCTACACTTCAGAAGTTGCTGCAAGGGCTATTATTATTATTATTTTTTATCCTCACCCGAGGACTTTTTTGCATTTATCTTCAGATAGAGTGGAAGGGAGAGAGGGGAGAAGAGAGAGAGGGAAACATTGATGTGAGAGAGACATATCGACTGGTTGCCACCTACACGGCCCCAACTGAGGCCGAGGACAAACTGCAACCGAGATACGTACCCTTAATGGGAACCGAACCCGGGACTCTCCAGTCTGTGGGCCAATGTTCTAACCTCTAAGCAAAACCAACCAGGGTGCAAGGACTATTATTAATGACAATGATAGTAACAGCTCCTGTATATTGAACATTTACATTTTACTCACTATGCTCACTATTATTTAGGTTTCAAAACAATCAAGAAAGATAGAAATTTAGCTACCAAACTTTATTTTTAAAAATGTCACCTCTGAACGGTTTGGACTCCTGACAGCTCCCTACTGTAGAAGACGTTTAAAGGCTGAGAAAGCAGATATCCTTCAAAGAGGCTTATGCCATTTTCATGTTAAGTCTGCAGAAATGACCATCTTACCTTTGTCCAGAGACTATGGCAGCATTTGCCTCGAGTTCTGTAAAAAATACAAAGGAGAGAAATGAGATGTGGAAGTATCTGGTATAGGTCTACAGTGAGAAGCTAGGAGTCTATAAGATTCTGAATGCCCTATTTAGGCCAATATGTCTCTGTGACCAGAAGTATCCTCACCCTACAAGGTATAGAGACAGAGCTAGCACAGACACAACTTGGTTGTCTGGGGCACTAAGTCGCTTACTTGGTCTATTTTTATTTCTATTCCACACTGTGAAATAATCCTGTTTGGATCAACAGAACTAAATTCACACTGCCTGATTCATATTTCATCCAGGTATAAATTAGGTTAGTAAAATAAACCTCTTCTGATCACGTAGAAGAGATTTTTATTCTTAAAATATTTCCACCCATTTGACGCTTTTTAAAAAGACAATAACCTTCCAATGTGTCTTTTTTTTTTTTCTTCTCATGCGAGGACATTTTTCCATTTTTTTGTACAGATAGAGTGGGAGGGAGAGAGAGGAAGAGAGAGAGAGGGAAACATCGATGTGAAAGGGACACATCGAGTGGCTGCCACCCGCACGACCAACCAGGACCGGGGACAAACTGCAACCGAGGTACGTGCCCTTAGTGGGAACCGAACCCGGGTCTCTCCGGACCGCAGGCCGACGCTCTAACCGCTGAGCCAAACTGGCCAGGGCTCCAATGTGTCTTAAACATCTATTAAAAATGCATTCTCCTTCAAAGGAATTTTAGAGGGCAGATTGCTTTGCTTTGAGATATCGCCTACAGACCCCATTATGTTCCTGTTCCTCAACCTCCCAGCAATGCCCTCCAAGAAAGAAAAATCTCAGTAATTTGTCTATGAGGGTTTTGCTTAAATAAGCATCCTATGGGTTTACCAGGAACTTCTCAGCACCAGCAGAAAAACATCTTCCATTACATGCCTTTAGGTAGTTTTATCTTTTCTAAAAGACTTCCTGGATGTACCAGATAGCAGTGATCTCTCCTGACTCTGGTTTCTCACAGCCCTGTCCGTCCCTGCTTTTAGGGAATTCAGCACCTCAGACTTAGTATACATGTCTAACATGCCCTATTGATTACATGGTAACCTCCATGAAGGCAATGAAGCCAGAGAACCTAGGTTAAAATTTTGCCCTCACTGCCTTGTAGCCATGAGACCTTGAACAAATTACTTGACCTCTCTGTGCTCAGTGCCTTATCTGATAACTGCTTAACCCACTTCAAAGAAGATTAAATGAAATATCACATATAAAAAATTTAGTACAGGCCCGGCTGGTGTGGCTCAGTGGTTGAGCATCAACCCATGCACCAATCGCTGGTTCGATTCCTGGTCAGGACACATGCCCAGGTTGTGGGCCAAATGCTGGAGGCGGACAATCAATGTTCTCTCTCATTGATGTTTCTAACTCTCTCTTCCTTACCCTTCCTCTCTCTCTAAAGTTCAATAAAGAAAAAAAAAATTAAAAATAAATTTTTTACAGCACCTGGTACTTAGTAATAACTCTGTATTAGCTATTATTATTGTTGCTATGGTGCTCATGTTGATACAGCTTTAATGCAAGGACACTGGACTACTCTGCCGTTAATGCAAGATGCTGGCAGAAGAGAATCCTTGCTTCTCATTTGTTACTTAGCTCCCCATATCTGACCCATACAACATGGAAACCCCTCCCTAAGAAACAGACACCAGCTCACTGAGTTTCTGCTGCCTTGCTCTCTCTGCTGGAGCAAAGAAACTTAGGTAATGTGTGCTCAAAAATGAAAATGGCTCGTCAAAAGAGTGTGATCACAAAAAATCTTGATTATCTTTCTCTTTTGGAACAAAATTCAATGCTTTTGAGACTTTTAACACTATCACAGTTAATTTATACATGTTGGGATCAAAGGGGTTTGGTGAAGGCAATTTAGTGGCTTTTGGGGTATTTTAAAGAGATTCATCTAAGTCAAACTCTTAAAAAAAACAGGATTCTTGGGGCAATTATTCTGAGGAGGACGTATGACATGGTGAAGCCCATTTACTGAAGTAAAAAGTTGAGACAGGAAATGGAATTCCTGTCCCTTTTACAGTTGTTTCTTTTCCCACCAAAAATGAGGTTCACCATTGTAACCCTTCTCTGAATAATTTGTTCCCTTCCCACCAATGTCAGGTATTATGTGGCCAGTTGGTAGCTAAGGAAGAATCTGGGTGGTTGAAATTGCTCATTCATTTTTTCAGAGGCCTGATTTTGCTCAAAGAATGTGCAGTAAAAAATCCTGTCCATCACCTAGGACAGAATACCATGAAGCAGGTTTAAAACATAATCACAAGTTATACCTCACTTATAATGGCTGAGACTCACAGTCAAACATGGTTGTGTTTTTTGCTTACAAATTTTGTTAAATGCATGAATTGTGCTGTAAATGAGATTCTAACCTCCTTGTGGAAAGCAGACATACTTCTTTTTTACTGGTACCCCAAGAATGACCTATAGTGACAATGACTCAGGCAAGACTAAACTGTAATATATCTATATTTATCTGTTTGGCAGTCTAATCTATGAAAGATGTGCTGTTATTGCCATCAATGTCCTCATGCATTTAGAGCTGACCCAGCATCCCACAGCAATTATTTGTCAGATTACCATGAACTCTACCTTCCTTTAGTGCTATTTACAGTATTTTGGTCATGGGAAGAAACTTAATGCCATCCAGAGATGACTGAAATGACTCTGTCTCCCTAGAGGAATGGCTACCTAACTGTAGCAGAGGTTCTAAAAACAAGCCTCCACTCCTGTCATGACAATCCAATTACTATCTTAGTGCAGTAACGCTTGCTACCCCAATGAGTTACCATATTCCACTAAGTCAGCTGCCAGCTATGAGTGTCAGGGTTATGGAACAGAACGAACTCTGCAATGGAAACCACCCATGGCTGGGTGACAGACAAACAATGGGCACTGAGATGCTCTTCTTGAATTCCCTGCCTGACACCAGGAATGTGTAAGAGAGTAAGCTGGTCAGGGGAAAATAACCTCGAATAGTACTGCACAAGCCCTGCTACTCAACCAAAATTTGCTCTGAAGCAAACTATGATAGTTTCAGCCACTTCCTGACACACTGAGGACACTAATAATCCCTTCACTCATAACCCATTCCACTCCGAGAGTTTTTCTAAAGTTTGCCTTACCTGGTCTGGCAACAGACCCCTGCAGTGCTGTGGCTTGAGTTTCCTTTGGGACTAAACTCTGTGAAGGGGCTAAGGCAAGAAAAAATACAAGCCTTTAATTTTCTAAACAAAACAGAAATCATTGACTGAATCAAGGGCTAAGGAACTGCTAAAATACATATACTCTTAGAGGGCAGTACTTGAAGATGGCTTTCAAAGTACATTTCAAAACTTACTTAAAAAATTAACTACCACAACAGTCAGTAATAAAGACTAACACTAGGGATATTTGTTTTTCCTTTTTGTGTGTACAAAGATCAAGGAAAGAGGTGGCTACAAGGACAACAGCACTCATAATTTTTGCTTCTTCGGATCAACTTCTGTCCAGTCTCTAAAAAACCCAAAAGCATACTTTAGTAGGCAACCCAAACCACTTCTAGAGGAACAATGAATTACACCATTCACCTTACAATTTAAAAATTCTGTGTCATCTCTCTAATGACTACACTCCTTGAAACTTGAAATGAACCATATAATTTATTTTGTACATTTTTTTTAGCACCTGGCGAGAGTGATGGGCAGAAAGCAGGCATTCAATTCATACTCAATAAATCAATTTGCTATGTCATTTACTTATCTAACAGGTACCACAAACTTACTAGGGGCAAGGCACTGTGCCAAGCACCCTTAGAGACCAAATTACATCCTTTCTGCCCATCAGAAACTCAATCTAGTTTTAAAGATAAGATATACACATGTGGTATGCTACAGTACACTGTGATGTTTTATGAAGGAAGGTTCATATAAAGTGCCACAGCAGCCAAAAGCATGGGATATCAATTCTAGGCTGAGAAATCTGAAGGCACATTAAAGGGAGAAACATAAGAATTAGACTTTGAAGGACAGAGAGAACTTAGACCCTTGAAAAGGAATGAAATAACACACACAATATACTCTAGAATGAAAACTTCTTGGATCTTACAGAAAGATTAAGGGCAGAGATATGCCACAGTCACTCAAGGGTATGTCCTCTCATCCTGATACTTCAGTCTAACATCCTAGATAAACTACAACAATAAGTTTTACCCTCCTGTGAAAATTATGAATTGTGTAGAGCTCTCTTCCCACTTGGTAAAAAGTCAATAATGTATTTGTATTAAGAATTTTTGTATGCTTATCTGATAAAGTTTAAAACTATAACTTCTGCTTTTAACTCCAGTATTGCTTTCTCACATTTCCAAGGTAAAAGCACAGTAGCCCCTTGAAGAAGAATGGAAACAATCTTAACTAAAATTAAGAACTTTCTCCAATTGCTGGTTCATCTTCCCAAGGCTCACACATTTTTCTAGAATTATATATGATCCAAATAAAAATATTTTCTAATCACTTCATCCTTATTCTCCTGGCACCAGAGGGAAACATGCCCTGAAAGGAAGTAGAATGGAAACATTTAATAGCAGGAATATATTTAAGTCATAGCAGGTTGCTTTTTAATTCTTAGGGCTCACGTACATCCATAGAACTAGAAACAGAACCCTACAGCACCTGGCCCTGTGAAGTCTCTATCTCCTGCAAAGGCAGTGAACTCCTTAAAGGCCTTTATCCCTCCCTGAATCTTGGGCATTGAAGTACAAAGACAGAGAGAAAGGGAATTAACCTTTCCAGAGCTCTATGAGGCAAGCAGTGTGCTGACCCCTTTGTGCTAGGCTCACTGAATCTCTGTATAAATTCTGGGAGGCAAGAATTACAATATCTATTTTACAGGTGAAGCACATAGGCTTACAAGAAGTTAAGGAATTTATCCAACTGTGACTGATAACCAGTAGAGCTAGAATTTGAACTCTGATCTTACCCTGAAGCTTGTGTTCTTTCTGCCCCTTCTCCTGGGTGCTTACCACTTGGGGGAAGGCACTTGAAGCATTTTGGCTGCATAAACAAGATAGGCACTGTTCGCTGGCCTGGGATATAGCAAAGATCCTTTCTAGCATCGGCAGTGTGTGAGATTCCACTCTAGAGAAACAGCTTCTGCACCACTTAAGAGTGTGTGTGTGTGTAGGGTGGGAAGGGAAGGAGAGGAGATGTAAGGACACCTATGCTTCCATCGTCAGGCCACTTTAACACAGGAAATAATCTGAACTAGATACACATAAATGGAATAGACTAATTTACAAAGAGATTGTATTAAAAAGACTGGCAATTTTTTTTTTTTTTACCATTTACTAAATGATTACTATATTCTAGTCTTGTGCTAAGCATATTATATGCAATATCTCATTGAATTCTTACAACTATTATTGTCCCTATATTACAAAGGAGGAAACTGAAGTTTGGAGTGGTCAAGAAATTTACCTAAAAGCCCACACAGCTGGTAAATGCTGGTGGTGTGATGCCAACACAAGCCTGTCTTTCAAACACTTTCCTCCTCCCATGTCTATTATCATGAAACATGTTATCCCGGAAAGCGCTCCTCTGGAGCAGCCAGTGAGGAGGGAATAGTATCTGGGATAGAGTACAGTAAGGAAGGGGCTATGAGAACCCTGCTCTGAAACTGCTGAGAGCATCTTTACCATGGTACGGAGAACCTGCAGAAGCTGCTGTTCACATCTCAAGGACAGTGTCAAACTGAAGGTTCACAATAAACATTTTAAACAAATACTAAACTTCCCTGAGCTTCAATCTACTCACCCATAGAATGGGGTTAATGCTACCTAACATAGTTTGGTATGAAAAGGATGTAAGATACGTAAAAGAGCTTCCTTGGACAGGTACATCATTATTTCAGGACCATGTTAATCCACGTAAGCTTAACATGGGGTTTTAAAAGTATATTTTACCAATGTACTTCCAATAAATGAAATACCACTATTGCCATTTAGCTTCTTCTTCTTCTTCCAAATAGAAAAGGAGTCATACTTTCTCTTGTGGGATAGGTCATCAGAAAACAGGAGGAGCCCGGCTGGTGTGGCTCGGTGGTTGAGCATCGACCCATGCACCAAGAGGTTGCCAGTTGGATTCCTGGTCAGGACACATGCCCAGGTTGTGGGCCCAATCCCCAGTATGGGGCATGCAGGAGGTGGCCAGTCGATGTTCTCTCTCATCAATGTTTCTGTCTCTCTCCCTTTCTCCCTTCTTTCTCTCTAGAAATTAATAAAAAAACAAAACAAAATAGACAGGAGGAGATGATGCCAGGCCCAAGTACATACCTATGCTGGGTAGAAGCTCTGGATGGGATCCCACCTTCTCCTCCACTAGGCCACCTGAAAGTGGCTCAGATGCTATGCCAACATGATTGTTTTTTGTAGCCGGTGTCGTGGAGATGAGCTCAGAGGGTACCAGAGTGGTTACAATCGAGCGCACACTGGTGGAGAGAGTACTGCTAGGTAAGCTGGGTCCTGCTGAGGCAGAGCCTGAGCCCACGGGGCTAGAGGTCATTTTTAGCAGAGTGGGTACTGGGGGTGTTGGGGTTTTACTGTCCAGCTCTGTGGGTAATTGCTCTGTTCCCATGAGCCCTGGAGCTGTGGTCTCAAGCCCGTGGCCTTCAGTCTCTCCATCTGCACAATATTGCTCTTCCCCTTTCTCAAGAGAACCTGTAACTTTCTTACATGCCTTGGTTAGCAAAATCTGGCCGATTTTGTCCACTTTTCCTTTGCCCTTACTAGATGAAACAGGGCTTCGCCGGTTGACAGAGGAGCCTGGACTATTGGTCAAAAGGGGAGAAACCATTGCAGTTGACTGTGAAGAGGGCAGAGAGCTTTGATCTGCTGAGGTGCTCACCTGAGGACTAGCCTCATCTGGATTCAATTCTTTCACTTGCTGGACAGGGGGATGAGGAGGGACAACTGGAGAAGTTGTACAAGGGGGGGAAGGAAGCTGAACAGGGGTGGCTCGTGAGTTAAGAACCAAGGGTCGACCTGTATGTATGTTTGGAGCAGGACTACTGGAGGGAGCATTAGGCGGTACCGGAGCAGAAGAAAATTTTATGTTCTGAGGTATGTGTAAAGGGCCAACGACTGCAACAGAGGGAGGCATCAAGCCAGAGTTGGTTGTTAGTGGGGCTGCAGGAATTGTGCTTGGCTGTGATCCTTTCATAACCTGAATTATTGAGGATGAATTGATAAAGACAGGTGTAATGAACTGAGGCCGGGCATTAGACTGAGCAGCTGACTGTCCCTCAGAAACCATAACCTTGCTACCCACATTGGGCATTGTGACAACTGTTGACATTAGTGCAGATTGCAGGTGAGTTGGCAGAGCTGCTGATGTGTTAGCTGAAGTTGTGATGGGATTGGAAGTTACAAAAACAGTTATCTGATTTGGGGGCAAAGGAGTAGAGATGGAGGAAGAGCTGACAGGTCTTGAGATTACTGGAGGGATGCTTGGTGCAACATTAGAACTGACTTCATTCAATTCTGTATGCACAATGGTTGAACACGGCTCATTACTGTGAGGTAAGTTTAGGGAATTTGAGGGTTCTTTAGAAGACGGATCCTGCAGTGTGGGAATGACAGATGCTTTTTTCAGGTCCTCCCCAGAAACTACTGGAGGTGTTACTTCCACATCTGTAAGCCCAGGGGGTTTAATGGTCACATTAGGAGCTCCAGAGTTGTCAAGAAGTTGACTTAACGATGTTGGTGCTTCCCTCATAGCAGGAGACACCAAATTTTTGTTCTCTTCGACACTGGAAAGTCTGTTAGGATCCGAAGGTTGCCCATCTTTTTTGGATTGATCTTCAGGGACAACCATTTTAACTTCTTGGGCAGGTAGTGCTTTTAGCTCAACGTTTACCTGCTCCTTCCTACCCTGGGAATTCTGGCAATCGCTGTCCTGAGGCACATTCAAACCCTCCTTGTTATCTTCAAGAGCGCCCCCCACGGCAGCCACAGGCACGGCAGAATTCTGAGAATTCAGCCCGCTGTTGTTAGGAAAGCTCCCCGGTACTGGGGGATTGGTCAAAGGAGTGGGACTGACCAATACATTTCTTGGCAACTCCACGTTTTGCAACAGGCCTGCATTTGTCTGAGAAGCCAAAGTAAGTTTAGGGGCTTTTGAATTTTGTCTTCCAGGACTTGGAGTGGTTTTCCTACTGGACCCAGGACTAGACCTGCGACTGTTGCTTGGGCTTGCCCGTTTTGTTGCTCCAGAATTAGACTGCTTTCCAGAATTCACCACCACAGAATCTAATTTGTGAGTCTGTGGGGCAGCAAAATTGGAAGGATTATTTATGGTAAGATTTGAAGGTGCTTGCCCGATGGCCTTCAAAGTTGTTGGATTTAGGCCCTGTTGATCAAAGCCTCTGTTTAAATTTGGCCTAGGAGGTAAAGGAATATTAATCTGTGGGGGAAACAGTCCTGCTATGGAGGCATTGAGTCTTTCTGGTGATAGACTGATCTCTGAAGGTTCTGTGCTGGGAGGGCGGTTGTTTGGTGTCTGAGGATAGTAGGGCCTGGGGCTGGCTCTGTTTGGTGTTTTAGGCCTAGATGTCTGGGTTGGAGCAGCCACATTTGGAAAGTGGTGGCCATGAGAGCTAGGCAGAGAATTTATAGGGGGTTGCTGGGGAGTTGCACCTTGAGTTGCTGGAAGGGGTGATGGTCCAGGTTTGGGCACTGTCATCATTAACTGATTCTGGGAAACAACTAAATGTGAAGGCATGTTATTTGGGCCTCCTGAGACAGATGGTACTTCACTGCTACTCACTTCAGGAAGTGAGGACATCTCTCCCAGTGGTGAGCTGGAAGGATTCTGTGGATTTTCCTGATACACTATTTTCCTTGAATTGCCTCCCAACGGAGTATTCACAGGCATTGGCATTCTTTGTTTATCAGGTGATGGTGGTACTTGCAAACTGACCATGACAGGCATACTGCCACTCTGTTGCATGGGCATTCTCTGGGAATCTGGGTTCAGGGGGCCTCTTGGGGGATGGACATTTTGGGAGACTGGAAGCCTAACTGATTTGGGGTCCTGCTGCATCATAAGCATCATCATCATTTGTTGCTGCTGCTGCTGCTGCTGCTGCTGCTGCTGCTGCGACTGTGGCTGACTGGGAGGTGGTGGCTGCTGCTGCGGTGGTGGCAGTTGTGGCTGTGGCTGCTGCTGTGGTGGCTGTGGTGGGGGTGCCACATGCTGCATGAGCTGAGGAGGCATCTGCTGAAGTGGCCTCTGTTCAACTGGTTGAGAAGGATAACCTAAAACAAGCCCCCAAAATCAGGGAAGTTAGATTTTTAGCAAGAAAAGCTTTGCTACCTTTAGAGTATAGCCAAGCAATACTCATTTAGGCAGCACAGACCATGCACAAACAGCTCAGGCATGCCCACTCCTGGGGGGGGAGGGGGACGGGCAGGGGCAGCCTCCCATTATTTGACATAAGCAAAGGGCATACTGCTTAAGAAAGCATAAAGCAAAGCATCAAGAACTTGAGCTCCTTAGTCTTTAGGGTCTCAATGAGGCATTACTGTACTAAGCTCTGATAGATAATTTGTGCTATGTACTGCAAGTGGCTGAGTTTAAACCAGCCAAACATTTAGACGAAACAAGAAAAACTCCATCAGTAGCATGGGGATCTCATGCAGGCATAAATATTTCACTGTATTTGTGAATGAAGTAAAGTAATTAGGATTCACTTTTTCTGTTAGCACAGATTAATTTTTTTAAGACTTGGTTTTGTTGAAAACACCAGCATTGAAGATAGCCTTTAAATTCTTTCAACAGAAGTAAAATATAACATTCTAGGATTCAATTCCTTAAGAGGGATCTAAAATTACTCCACTGGCTCCACACGCCATGCTGCATCCCTCAGGTTCAATCCTTTGGGGTATCCCAACTGAATTAAACTGCTCTTCCAACATAAATAAGCTTAATAAATAGTTGGAGCTAGTAGAAGTTGATACACACATTGAAAAGAAAATGAAGGCATTGAAGATTTTTTATAGATATTAATTTTCATTTACTTTCTTACATGTTAAAATTTATTTTCTATGAATCCAAAATTGAAAAATAAGTAAACCAGAAACACAGCCCTCAAGAATAAAAAATAGTACTGGCAGGTTTGGCTCAGCGGTTAGAGCATCGGCCTGCGGTCCAGAGAGACCTGGGTTCGGTTCCCGCTAAGAGCATGTACCTCGGTTGCAGTTTGTCCCGGGCCCTGGTTGGGTCATGCGGGTGGTAACCACTTGATGTGTCCCTTTCACATTAATGTTTCTCTCTCTCTCTCTCTTCCTTTCTCTCCCTTCAACTCTTCTGAACAAAAAACGAAAAAAAAAGAATAAAAAATAATTTCAAGAAAAGAACTCTGAAGGACAATGCCCTAGAGATTTACAGAAATCAACATCTCAAATGATTCTTTCTTTTGTGAAAACTTTACTTGGCATTTAGAACCAAAACCTTACATGATCAACAGAAAGGATGAAAAAATCATTAACCAAGAATAAAGGTGGTTCAGTGGGAAAAAATGTAACTGGGATACAATTTCACAAACTAGATTTATTCCATTGTTGCGTGAAAAATATATTCGTAATGTTTTAAGAATGCGCAGGAATAAGAATGGTTGGCTCTAGGAGTTGGAAGAAATGCGGGCTCAAGATTTTCACAGACAGCTACTAAATGCTGCTGATCCACAGGGTCAGTCCTGTGCTCAAGAGTGAATTAATGTCTTCTGGCCAAAGATGTCCATGGCACCGATAAGTACAATGTGCACAGTCCAGTTTTGAAGATTTAAAAAAATCCTTCTTTGTTTTAGGCTCACATAACTTCTTTACATTTATAAAACAAATAGCATGGCAGTTCCATAGGTTTAACTCAGGTTCCTATGTTAAGAAAATTGTCATTTCTGTAGAAGCCCATCGATGTTAGGGCTATGACATAAATGCCTTATATTTTAAAAATCAGGCCACCAGACAGTACAGTAAATACCAAAGAGTATATAGCATAGACAATATAGCAGCCTCTCAAAAGTAACAGTTAAGGGCATGGCTGCTATAAAGTTCTAGAAGCTGGAGGCAGCAGTCCAAAGAACACTAATGATAAAACAGACTGGGACTGCTGCAGCAGAATAGTGGAAAGGAAAAGCCAGGACACATACAGTGCATGTAACATAATCAAGAACCAAATTTATTAATCAAGGGATGCAAACTCATTTGCCTTTAGGGGTCAGGCTGGTTGTGAAGAAGACAGGTGGGCTGATATAAGACAGAAGTAGTCCTGTGGACAGAGCCAAACCACAGAGCAAATGTTCTGCCTAAAGGCATTTAAATTGAAGTTTGGTTTAAGGCACTGCATGACAATGCAAACACATTATAGGCCAAATTCAGTCTGTAGGCTCCTTTGCAAACTGTAGAAATGAAACAATAATCCCAGGTGTGAAGACCCCTGGGATTCATATAACAAGAATTCAGATGTGTCTGAAGGAAGAAAGTACCTTCCTGTTCCTAATGCCTTTTGGACATACTGCCAAAGATTGGTGACTCCCCAGCCTCAGTTGTGCTGCTACAACTCACTGATGGAAAGCTTGGTGTGCCCAAACAATTTGTAATAAATAACACAAACTATTGACACTATGATGAACTTAAAAATTTTTTGATTCACTTTTAAAATGTATAAATTAAGGGTGGATTAAAGTTTATCCCTAAAACGACACTACTCTCACTTATATGCCAAAAATAAGGTGGAACAATTTGTGAGGAAGAAACAAAACGTAATCCTTTGTACACATAGAGGAGAGTATCCTAAATGTGACAGGCTTGTGTGTTTTCAACTGTCACAGGGGAGTAACGTTACAAATCACTGCTCAGGTATAGGAACACTGTGGCAGGAAGCATTGGTTCTATAATACCTAGGATGGAATGAATGAATTTTGGAAACTTTTTCCTTTTCAACATAATTTTTCAACATTTACAGGGTAATATTATTTTATAATCAGAGATGGGTACAACACAGGGGGTTTCAACAATATTGGTCTATTTATTATTAGGCTAGGGTAGTAGGTACACAAAGTGTCTTTTTTATTACTCTTTACATATTTTTTTTTATGTTTAAAGATTCATAATAAAATTTCTATTTAAAATAATTATTTTAAACACTGGTAGTTTTCTGCTCTGAGAAAGTCCCAGTAGGAAAGGCTGCAGGAAAGACGCAGGCAAGCAGGACAGAGTGAAAACATCTTTTCATTTAATCTTTTGATGCCAGTTAGAATCTTGATATTGACAAGAATAAAGAGGCACTTAACATTTCAGTCTGATCTTATGAGGACTTAAAATAAGGACTAATTTAAGCAGAATCTACATGCCTTCAGAAATTATATTTGGAATTTTTACTTACTATCAAGGCAAAGTTTCCAAATACTAGACACATTAAACTGCTAGCGAAATTAGGAGATAAAACAATACACTATTGTTTCCTTGAAGAGAAGTCTTGTAATGCTGTATAAATGATGACAAGCATATAATTTCTAATATTTTATCACCTGGTGGTCGGTTTGAAAATTCTGGCAGTTTAGGGCCTGAGTTGTCCAAGTTAATTCCTTGTTCTCCAGGCAATGGCTGCTGATCGGCCTCCTCTAGACCAGCTGGGCGAGTATCTGGGGTGCTAAAAATAAATTGCACATTTGAGTAAATTGTACAGTTCATACATGAAATTAGTTTAACCCCTCTCCTTTTTCTGAAGAACTAAAATCAGTTTGCATGATCATCCCTACCATTATTTACATCTCCCTAGTCTGATAAAATATTAAATATTTGGCATAGAAGTCTGGGCCCGGCCTGTGTGGCTCAGTTGGTTGGGCATTGTCCCGTGCACTGAAAAGTTACTGGTTCGATTCACAGTCAGGGTACATGCCCGGGTTGTGGGCTCAAACCCCGATAGAGGGGCATGCAGGAGGCAGCTGACTGATGTTACATCAATGTTTTTTTCTCTCTCTCTCCCTATCTCTCTAAAAATCAATAAGAGATATTTTTTTAAATATGGCAATTCTATTAAATTTTAAATTCTACTTAATCTACTAGCACAGCTATTTACTCAAAGTGCTTTCTACAAATGTCTGATATAATAATTTTTATGTCATCATCCATCTTTTAGATGTTTTAAGACTTGACCATAGTTTGGGCTATCATTAATGAAGTACTGTTCCTGCGAAACCATACTATCTCTGGTGTATCAAATTCAGCCAAAGAGTCCAGATTGTCTCTTTTTCATGGATATTACAGTGGTGGCTCCCACATTTTAAACACCTGGCAAGAAGTTGTAGGTTGTTGGTGAAAATGGTATTAAGAACAAAGCTAATTAATATTGCTGCAGAATGCAGAATGAGTATTTGCAGACATCCCTATTCGGTTGGATGCTTTCATTTTTACCTGGGTGTAGCTTAAAACTTTAAGTGGGAAAGAAACGAAGAAAATGTCATCTACTAAACCCACATTCCCAAAGAACCAGAGAGCTCACATCCCTCATTTTGTTTGTAATCTTACTCCTAGCTACACCTTTCTTTCCTATCCTTAGATTCCCTCTGCCTTGATCTTGGTCACCTACTTTTAGACAGTATTTTATCTCATTGTATTCTGTGTAGTTTCATAAGCTTTACCTTTTAATCCATTTAAAAAGCCATAGGACATAGAAATTTAGAACCTGAAGCAGGTCCTTAGTTCACTCAGATGCCTGTATTGATTTCTTCCTTAAATGACTTTTCTCTCACTTCAAATTACAGGCAAGGATTCTATAGTATCTTTTACTTTTAAAGAACTGTAATGCTAAAAAAAATCTCAGGTTATCTAGTCTAGGCACCTCATGTTAGGGATGAGAAAACAAAGGCCCAGAGAGGTGCAAGAGATAGGCCCAAGGTTCCACAGTGAGCTAGTGGAAGAGCTGGGAGCAGGTGCTCATCCCATTAAACCTTCTATCTCCCTTCCTAGGAGTGATGCTGTATAGGCCCTTTCACAATCTATAGCCCCAATAAGTAAGCAATCTCCCTCAGGTTTGGAAAAGAGCAAAAATGCATACCAATTGCAACTGTACAACCTTGCAATTTTATTCCTAGAATACTGGGAGGAATAAATATCACCACAAAAATATTATTCCCACAGGTTGGTAGTAGTAAAGAATTTAATTTAGAAAGATCTATTGAAAAAATTATAGAATTAAAAGGTTTACTCAGTCTAAATTCAGAAAAATACAGGTTGTTAATATACAATTATTGATTTATAAGATTCAAGAAGCAGCAAACGAGCATGATACAATATTAGAGACAACCAAAGAAATATGGGGAAGCTAGGAGATAGTTGATTTTATTTTGAACATGTATGCTTGTTTAAAGCTCCCCTATTCTATTTTATAGTTCTAGCTATTTGTTTTAATTAGCTCATTTCATATTTATTGGTCACTATTCCATTAATAAATGTCTCTGAATTCTAGTTTTATAAATAATGGCAGATAAATTGCAATTTAATCAATATTCTTTCTGGAAATAGTTCATCGAAACCAAAAATATGATTTAAATTAACACTTAGTTTCAGGAAATAAAATATAAATTAACTGCCCTTCCTGCTGTGATCTTGCAAAAGAACTCACCTGGAGACTCCTTTACCAAAAGGGTAACTGATTTAAAAGGTCCAATCATCATAGTGTGAGGTTTTAAGCTTCTAGGAATGATAAAGAGCCTTTAAAGAAAAGGCACCTGTACAAAAAACCATTTCTATTTGAGAGACAGCAGGGAATCTCCGTAAGTAGTTTTCATGTCCAGAACACATCTGGCTTCTCTGGTTCCCCAACAGCAGTTGTACTGTGGTAGTACTGGCTATTTTTCAGGCTCTGAGTGCCACAACCCCCCTGAGACTATGGACATAAGAGACATATATCAGTCAATTGCAATGTATGAACCTTGTTTGGATGCTTATTTGAGCAAACAGTAAAAAAATAATTAACTTGAGATAATTGGGGAAACTTTGAACACTGGACAGCTGAGAATATGAAGAAGTATTAGTTTTTCTAGGTGTGCTAATGGTACTGTGTGGTCTTAAAAATAACCTGTCCTTATCTTGCAGAAGTACATACTGTAAATATTTTAAATGAATTTGCTTTAGCCCTGGCTGGGTCGTTCAGCTAGTGAGAGCATCATCCCTATACACCAGGTTGTGGGTTTGATCCTGGATCAGGGCACACCCAAGAATCAACCAATGAGTGGAACAACAAACTGATGTTGCTCTTTCTTCCTTCCTCTCTCTCTAACAATAAATAAAAATAAAAATAAAAATTTCCTTTAAAATAATCAAGAGGGTAATGGGGAGAGCACAGATGAAGGCGAGATAGGCTATGAGTTGATAATTGTTGAAGTGTGGGGATTTCATTATACTACTCTAATTTTATATATGTTTAAAATTTTCCATCAAAAATGTCCACACAGAAATAAATAAGATTTGAGGCAAAACTTATCACAACCTACTTTAGATCTTGCTGACTATTTTTCTTCTTCCGAGGGGGTTTCTTCTTCTTCGGTTTATTTGCATTGGCATTGTTTTGTTTATTGTTTACCCCAAAATGGCCTGCAGAGATGTCACTTTGCAATAAGTTGACCAATAATGGGCTTGTTAGTGTGACATCCTTATTGACCGGGAAGCCTGGATTCTGACCACAGGACATCTGATTTCCGTTGGGTGCTCCACTGAAAGGTGCATTGAAAGGCATCCCATGGCCTGAGAAGTGGCTTCCCGAGGCACTGTTTCCCTGCATGGCCTGCACATGCGGGGGGACCATGTTGGTTTGTTGCATGTTAACATCAGGCATCATTTGAGACAAGCTGACGTCATTATTTGCTGTAGTAGCAGGATCACCATGCTGCTGGGCCATGTGTGAGCTGGGCCCTGGTGGCCGTAAGACCTGCCCCTGAATCCCCATAACCTGAGAAGGACTGTTGTTCACAGGCCCTTGTTGGGGCAGCATCTGTCCTGACATCTGTCCCGTAAACTGCACCATGTTTCCTTGCATGTTTGGAGTTGGTCCCCTCATTATCTGTGCTGGTCCCGGCATGACACTGGATTGGTTCTGAGTGTTAAACTGTTGCTTATTCCCCTGCATCTGATTGGTCATGATCTGCTCTATCATTGGGTTCTGCTGGAGCAAAACTTGCCCCTGAGGCCCCATCATCTGGTTATGTGGCGCCATCATTTGTGGGCCCTGCTGGGGAAGCATCTGCTTGGGTGGGGTCATCCTTTGGGGCGAAGGGCCAAGATTTTGGCTCTGAGGGTTCACCATCATCTGGCCCTGCGGCATGAGCGGGGTCCTTGAAAGGATCATAGGGTTCTGAGGGTTCAAGCTTCCTTGTTGCTGGACCATCTGGCCCTGGGAGGGCACGATCTGCTGGTGCATGCTTATCAGCTGAGATGGTGGGCCCTGCTGGGGCTGGCCTTGCATGTTGCCCAGGTTCACCTGAGGAACCCCAGAACTACCAGTCTGCTGGTTGTTCATGTTGCCATGAATTCCCATGAGGCTGGGCTGCATCATATTTGGTGGCCCATGGGACACCTGCATCTGGTTTTGAGGAGGACCGGCTCCTTGACCACCTTTAAAAAAAACAAAAAAAAAAGAGTA
Organism: Molossus molossus; assembly: GCF_014108415.1. NCBI lineage: Eukaryota > Metazoa > Chordata > Mammalia > Chiroptera > Molossidae > Molossus > Molossus molossus. Next base: position 20,787,309 of record NW_023425399.1, on the reverse strand, counting down.
CAGTTTCAGAAGGGAATACTATTATCTTACTGGTATTGAGATATTCAAATTACCTTAATTGGAAAATACCCATCACCCATATATCCACTGACCAACATAAATAAGTGTGCTGTACTTGACATACTTTCTGTGGGTTTTCTTTTCTTTTTTTTTTATCCTCACCCGAGGACATTTTTTGTTCAGGTACAGTGGGAGGAAGAGAGAGGAAGAGAGAGAGAGAGAGAGAGAGAGAGAGAGAGAGAGAGAGAAACATCGATGTGAAAGGGACACATCAAGTGGCTGCCACCCGCACGACTGACCAGGGCCGGGGACAAACTGCAACCAAGGTATATGCCCTTAGCGGGAACCAAACCCAGGTCTCTTGGGACCGCAGGCTGATGCTCTAACCGCTGAGCCAAACCGGCCAGGGCTGTGGGTTTTCTAAAGTATGGAGATTTGACTGTGGGATAACTGTTACATTCTCAATAACCATACAATAAAGAAGAATTCATTTCATTACTCCTATTTGCAACTTAAAGATAACACTTCAAAGATCAATGAAGTGTACTTTCTTTCAGATTAAATGAAGAGCAAGTCAGTATCTCATTATTTAAATATGACTAGGACCCTCATAATCCACTGAATCTGTTTCTGGCCAAACATAATTTTCCTATAGTGATGGCTGGGGACCACACTCCAGGCTTGCTTGGGTCTCAGCCTCCAGCTGTGGATGTCAAGTTGGGATGAGGGCATGCCAGGGAGATCATGGAGTGGGGCTGATTAAAGCAACAGCCAACTTCAATGAGAACTTTTGCTGTTTCCTGGGATTGTGGGTAGAGCATGGCATCCTCTCTGTGATGCCTGCCCTTGCTTGCTGGGTCTAGTAACAGATCTCATTTTGGGATGGGGATTGGGCCTTAAGAGAACATGTGTGAATTTGTCACAGGCTGCAGTCTGGTTGTAGCTTTTCATGAATAAATATTGATAGTGAGTAAATTTTAAAAAATGACTTGTAGCTATCTCAGGATGATAATGAAAAGCACTGTAGGCTAGTGAAATCAGCTCTGCTTTAGATGAGTAAAGGAAACAAAGAATGTGACGCATCCTCTTAGGAAGACCTCAACAATGCTGAGAAGACATTTTAAAGTCCTTTTTGAAAAACTAATAATGACTCTTTATGTATGATATATGGATGCTGCACTTTAAAGAACACCTCACCCTGGTTGCTGTTGCTCAGTGGTTAAAGTATTGGCCTACACACCAAAGAGCTGCAGTCTCGATTCAAGGGCACGTGCCTGGGTTGCAGGTTTGATTCTCAGCCCCGGTTAGGGTATGTTCAGGAAGCAACCAATCGATGTGTCTCTCTCATACTGATATTTCTTTCTCTCTCTCTCCCTCCCTCTCTTCTTATCTCCCACTCTCTCTAAAACAAAAATCAATGGAAGAAATATCCTCAGAGGAGGATAAACAAAAAAGGAAAAGAAAAGAACACCTAATACTTCCTAAAGACAGGTCTCCTCTGCCCCAGTGTGGTAAAAACTATTTAATCCTGATCTGAAAGCTGAGCCTCTGGTAGGAGTCAACTGACAGATGACCCAGAGGCAGTAGATAGAGGATAGTTAACAAGGGATGTTAAAACTTCAGTGACCCTCCTCTTGGCAATTCCTAGTGGACCCCAAGGGACATGTTCTATTCTTCTCAGTGATTTCTAATTTAGACAAAGAACACTGCCTAGCTTGTAGCAGTGTTTATTTATTTTGGGTCTTTGGGATTTTCCTATAGCTATCATTCAATCAACAGCTATTTATTTAGTACCTAATACGTACAAGGCACTTTTGGAGCTGAGGTTATATTAATAAACAAGATAGACCAAAACCCTGACTCCTTGAAGTCTAATTGGCAAAAGACAATAACAGACATACAAGTATTTTTACAAGAAGAAGTATAAGCTAACAAGGTAGAAATAAATAAAGTAGGGTAAGGGCACAGAAAATAACAGGCAAGAGTGGAGACATCTTAGATGGAATAAATGGGGAAATCAGCACAGTATGTGCATGTGGAAGGCACCATATAAAAATACAATATAGCCCAGCTGGTGTGGCTCAGTGGATTGAGCATTATTCCATGGACTGAGAGGTCCTGGTTGGATTCCCAGTCAGGGCACATGCCTGGGTTTCAAGCTCGATCCCCAGTAGGGGGCGTGCAGTAGCCGATCAATGTTTCTGTCTCACATCTATGTTTCTATCTCTCTTTTTAAAAAAATCAATAAAAACATATAAAAAATATAATATAGCTGTGCTTAGGTGGAATTATGAATGAATTTATCACTGTTTTAACACTTTCTACAGAAAACACAAATTCACATAGCTCAGGAGTGCAGTTTTACTCTAGCAGATAGGGAAAGTCAAGCAGTTTGCCCTACTCTCACCCTTCAAGAGGTAGTTTGAACTATTTTTTGTTAAGTTAGGACTTTTCTCATTCCTTAGTGGCTTACAATTAAAGCTGGAACCAAATAACTAAATTAACTCCAAGTGGGAATGGGAGTTGAGAAAATATATGCACTACCTCAGTCCTAACTGCTGGAACGAGAAACGGGAAGAGAATTAGTCATGTGGTACCTAAGCAACTAGAAACATGAAGTCTGGGCTTATACAATACTGTTTTACTTTTAGCCGTTCTGCTCCATTCTACTTTTCCTCTAAAATTTGTTCTTGTATACAACACACTGTTGGCATTAAACCAGTACTAATTAAAGTTTGGTTTTCAAACACCACAGTATAAATCAGAATTCAGACATTCAGCATAAACACTGCTAACATGTACTATATAGAGATTTTTAAAGTGGCAGTTGTCCAAAATGCCATGTGCCTCCATGCCTTTATAGCTATAGTTTCTTCTGACACAAACAATTTTTTGCCTTTTACTAATCCAGGGGTCAGCAAACTATAGTCCCATTGCCAGTCTCAGGCCCATTGCCAGTTTGTAAATTAAGTGTTTGAAACACAGCCAAACTCATTCATTTACGTATTGTCTCTGGCTACTTTTGTACCACAATAGCAGTTAAGTAGTCAGAAAGCCGAAAATATTTACTATTTGGTTCTTTTCAGAAAAAAAAAAATGCTGAACCCTGCTGCAACTCAAGTTTCATCTCCTTTCCTTAGGTGTTTCCAGGTTCCTGAGACATTTTACCTACTTTTGATAGATCAGTTATTGCCTTTAAAGAATAATTCATACTTATGGGTTTGAAATTAAGGCGAGAGACCAGGACTTATGTATATTCTTATTGCTTATCACAATATCTACCACACAATATGTTTAACATTAAATGCTTGCTGAAGAAATCATAGAAAACCAACCTGCATGCTGGACATTTTGATTTGCTTGCAGCTGAGGAGCTCCTGAATTCCCAGGGGTGGATGTTGTGGTGGAAGGCACCTGACCTTGCATAAAGTTCGGATTGGCCTGTCCTGCTGAGAAGCCAGGTGGGAGGCGTTTAGGCATTCCTTAATAGAAAACAACGAGTAAGGCAGTTACCTAGCAAATTTATACTCTTTCTTAGATGTGGAATGAATAAGGAAGGATGAGCTGCATGAAGTCTCCACTGGCTTAGCTCTCTGTCACACTGGTAAGATCTTTCATAATAAGGTTGGGAAAGATGGTTAAAAAAATCAACACAATCTCTTACATGAGCATTGTCAAAATGAAAAAGAAATACTAAAAAATTTACACTTAGAACATGCCAAGGAAAAGATGGCAATCTGCTCCCTAAATGTGATCTGAGGCCACGTCACAGCAAAGTTTACAGCTCTTTACTTTTCTCTGTAATAGAGCGGACCCCAAAATTTTACATACTTTAACACAGGTACCAATGGAATAAGCTCTCTCATATTCAAACAAATTGATAAGAAATACTATAGAACAAAAGTTGGGTCCTGATATTAAGCATAGATAGGTGGTCTTTTTCCCCATTGAGGAAAATAGATGACAATCTCCTTTGTAGAAAAATTCCCCCCAATATTGTGCTTGTCTCTTTGAACAAGACAAAAGATTAGAAACGATTCATAGGAGCTTCAAAGTGAGGCTATATAAAATTTATCATCATGCCTTCCCCTCATAAGGTTTGCTGCAATTCTGACAGCTATGGTACCAAAAACCATGCTCTAATGGAATCTCACTAAAATATTACTTCCTTTTATAGGAAGGTTTAATTTCAGAAAATCTGTAAAAAGGAGAATCTCAGAACCCATTCACTGTTTATAACCTAGGCCTTGATGTGGTCAGATCACCTAGGTGAGCACATCATCTGCTCTATGAAAGCACCAAGACCTAAAGCTCACTTAAAATTTTTTGTACTTGTCCATTAATTTTTCTTAAGGGCCAAATTTTCAATATCCTGAAAAACGCTTTGTAGACAAATATGTATTTGTCCTTTCTTTAGCAGTGACAAGTCCCCATTTGCATGCTTCCATTGTGATTAAATCAGAAATCACATTTGTAGGAGGGACTAACCAGCTTCTACTGATCAAGGGCTAGATGCCCAGAACAGTGAAGTTTGGAGCTGAAACATTCTTGCATTTTATAAAACTTCTTAGAATTCAAATATTAGAGCCTGCATGTCCATAAAATTAATTACAAGAGAGTGAAAAGACTGATGATCAACTTAATTGCACCAGAAACCATGGGAACATGCCTTTACTATGTTGCACTAAAGATGCAAGAGTTTTTTCTGAGAGGGGCAATGGGTGTCTTTTGGTGTGGGGTATGTTTATCAGATGACATTATTACTGACACTCTCTATACCTTACTGAAAAGCTCCAAGCACATTCATGTGCACTAGATCAATGATTAATAAGAATAAATAATAAACATGGAGATGGATAAGTTTTACTGTAATCGTTTTACCTCTCACACATTAAGCTCCATTGCTTTTTCTTCATACAAGAGGCACCTTACAAAATAAATAAATAAATCTCCTTTAGGTATAACTGGTGGAATTCCCTCTCTAAGGAGCAGGCATTGACATTATAAAACTATAAAAGTCAATGATTTCTGAACTTACTCCCCTTTAATCAAATTTAACAAATACCATGCTATTTGACTAATTTAGGATTATCAAAATTGAAAACTAGAAGGGCCCTTTCCCCAATAAAATCCTGTACTTATCTTTTCATTTTTGCTCTATTGCATAATGTTAATTTTTTCAACAACTGAGCAGTATAAGTTGTTAATAAAATGCATGTTTCTTCTGGACATTTTAATTTACTAGTACAAGATCAAGCAAAAATAATCTGAAAACAAAATGAGCATCTCTATATTGAATTTTACCTGCCTTTTTATCCAGAGGGCTAGTTTAAATGTAACAAGTAAGATACTGCATAATGTATCAAGTTAACTAATTTATATCAAATTTCATCACTATATCCAGAAAACCAAACAATTATATCCTTATTTCACTCCCTCCATTATCTCAAAATTGAAGTTCTACTAAGATCTATCTCCAGTAAACTTATCAACACAAATAGCTTCAGTGTTCCTCACCTGCTAGGCCTTGATGTAAACTTTGTGGCCCCTGGTTTGATGGTTGCTGCTGCATCACCATGAAGTTAGGTGGCACATTTCCCTGTTGAACCATAGGATTCCGACCCGGAGAGCTGACAGGCTGCTGAAATCCCTGGGGAAGTGGGTTATTTTGAGGTGGCCTTGGTCCCATCTGCTGCTGAGTTTGATTAACCGTTGGGGAGGATGCAGGGGATCCCTGCTGGAAGGAGGAGGGTGAGGAGGCAGGAGACTTGTTGGTGAGGTGGGGCTGCTGCAGGGGGGTTGGAACCCTGGAGGGCCCTCCCTGCATGCTCTTCATCTGAGGAGCTGTGAACTGGCCTGGATTGCTCATCTGAGGAAAGTTTGTATGGGCTTGTGAGGCTTGCTGGCTGCCAAAGGGATATGGAGGGGGAGGGTGGGAAGGTGTCTGTACCGTGGCTAAGGATGGTCTTGCCTGAAGTTGCTGTTGCATTGGTCCAGGCAAAGGAGCCTTCTTCCACCCTTGGTTTGCAGTCATTGTGCCCAGAGAACCCTGGGCTGGAGGAGGCTGAAGAGCTCCAGAAGGCAGCTGGTTCCAGCCTGGAGGAACAGGCACCTGAGTTGGGGCAGTAAACTGGGGTCGAATTCCCTGTGGCTGCTGCTGCTGATGTTGCTGTGAGGGTCTTGCCTGCAACTGTTGCTGCTGCTGCTGTTGTTGATGCTGCTGCTGCTGTTGCAGCTGGGGAAAATTAGCTGGGTTCATTTGTCTGTTCACAGAGACAGGCTGCATTGGGTGGTGCGGAGGCGCTAAAGATCCTGAGGGATGACTTTGCTGCTGTATATGGAGCCCAGAGAGGAGTGGATCCATTGCATCTGTTTAAAGAGTCAACAAAGCATAAAGTAACTTACTGCAACCTAGATCCTAAAGCAGTAGTCTTGGCAATTCTGCAAGTATAGAGTAAAATCTGCTGGTACTATTCAATGAAATGTTTGTGAGCATCTTCTATATGAAAAGCAATGTACCAAGACAACAGGAAGATAAATCTTGTCTAAAAGAGTTTATGATTCAGCCCGGCCGGTGTGGCTCAGTGGTTGAGCATTGACCCATGCACCAAGAGGTCACCAGTTTGATTCCCGGCCAGGGCACAGGCCCAGGTTGTGGGCCGAAAATGCACAGTGAGGGGCACACAGGAGGTGGCCAATTGATGTTCTCTCTCATCGATGTTTCTCTCTCTCTCCTTCTCCCTTCCTCTCTCTCTTAAATCAATAAAAGAAGAAAAAAATTTTTAAGTTTGTCATTCAAAAATAGACATAAGAGCCAAAGATAAACTGTGGAGTGGTATTTTCAAAGCATATTCCGGGAACTATATTCATTAGTGTTATAAAAAAAACAAAACAAAACAGTTAATAAGGTTTGAGAAACACTGGACCTAACAACTTCACTGTAAGACTTTCAGTGCCTCCAAAATGTTAATTTTTGGATCTCCAGGAGGAGGATACATTTACCAAATTTACTTCACTGTTTAGAATATTCTGTCATGGAGTATCTTGCGGGACTAAGTATGTCAAGGAATGCATTTTTTACAAATGTTGTGGTAAGCCCTGGCTGGTTTGACTCAGAGGTTAGAGCATCGACCCATGGACTACAGAGCCCTGGCTGGTTTGACTCAGAGGTTAGAGCATCGACCCATGGACTACAGAGTCCTGGGTTCGGTTCCTGCTAAGGGCACGTACCTCAGTTACAGTTTGTCCCCGGCCCCGGTTGGGTTCATGTGGGTGGCAGCCAGTCAATGTGTCTCTCTCACATCAATGTTCCTCTCTCTCATCCTCCCTCTCTCCCTCCCCCTCTACCTGAAGAAAAACAAAGCAAAAAACAAATGTTGTGGTAAAACTTATAAGAATAACAAGAAATTCTAAGAAGGAAATGATGACTTTTAGCCTTCGCAAGCTAGACTCAGAGGTCAGAGCGTCGGCCCATGGACAGAAGGGTTGCAGGTTCAATTCCTGGTCAAGGGCATGTACCTAGTTTGTAGGTTTGATCCCTGGACATGTCAGGGCACGTGCAGGAGGCAACCAGTCGATGTCTGTCACATTGATGTTTCTCTCTCTCTCTCCCTTCTCCACACCTCCCTCCCTTCCACTCTCTCTAAAAATCAATGGGCCCTGGCCGGTTTGGCTCAGTGATTAGTGTCAGCTGGCAGACTGAAGGGTTGCAGGTTCAATTCCTAGCCCTGATCAGTGCCCTGCAGGAGGAAGCCAAACAATGTGTCTCTCTTACATCGATGTTTCTCTCTCCCTCTCTCCCACTTTCTCTAAAAAGCAATGGAAAAATATCCGGGTGAGGATTAACAAAAAAAAAAAAAAGAAAGAAAAATGTCCTTGGGTGAGGATTAACAACAACAAAGTGATAAATTTCAGCTTGAAGAAATTAGGGCAGATTTTGTAAAGAAGGTGGCATTTAAATTGGGGAATTAGAAATTGCATCAGAGACAGCTGAATTTTGTAATGATCTGTGCAGGAAGTTCCAGCCTTTTTGATCCCAAAAGACTGGAGGTCATTACCTGACTGAGAAGCAGGGCGAGGAGTCCTGGGCTGCAGCTCTGAATTGGAGCCTGGTGCCATCATGGAAGATGACACGTTTCCACCCTGGGGTATCATAACAGTGGCTGGGTTGGTCATTCTTATTAATCCTAGAGAGAAAAAAAAATCTCTAGAATAGAGTATTGGAATTGGCACACAATGTTCTTCTTTCAGATACATATATAGTATATAAACACCAGAAAGCCCCTACTCCTTTCCAATCTCATTGCATTCCCTCCCTCTTATCTTATAATTGGGGTTAACAGTTCCATGTATGTTGTATTTCTTTTCTACATATATAGGTAAATTGCATTGCATTTCTTTTGTATGCTTTTAATCTTCATATAAGTGGCACCACAATATATATATATTCTTCAGTTTCCATTTTCACTTAATTTTTATTTTTTTGAGCTTTATCCATCTTGACTGCTATAATAATGCTCTATTTTATGGAATCCATACATCCATTCTCCTCTTGAGAAATACTAGGTCCCCATCCTAACTTTTCATTCTTAGAATTTTGTAATGTCATGTATACTTTTGGACATGTGAGAGTGTCTTTACATTATATAATTAGAATTGCTAGGTTTTAAAGTATAAACATCTTCAAGTTTACCAGATATTAGTAAACTGCTCTCAAAAGCGGTTACACCAATTTATACTCCAAGTAGATGTTTGAGAACTCCTCTTGCTCCATATTTTTCTAATTTCTGATATAGTTAGACTTTTTAGGATTTAGCATCTATATTCATAAGTGATAATAGCCTATAATTATCTCCTCTTCCTGTCCTCCATTAATTTTGGCATCAAGATTAAAATAGCTTTGAAATGAATTGGAAAACATCTTTCTTCTTTTTCTGTGCTCTGGAAAAATATGTCTATCTGTTCTTTAAATGTTTATTAAAACTCACCTGTAAAATCAACAGGCACTCTGGATTATACCAATTGGTTCACAGAGCGACAGATTTTTAATTATTTCAATTTCTTAAGTAGTTATAGATTTTTCAAGTTTTCTGTATCTTATTAAATCAGTTTTGTTTAAATTAGAGTTTCAAGAAAATTGTTAACTTGCCAATGCTTTAAAATGTTTTACCATAAAATTATTCATAGGATACCATTTTTCCATTCTTTAAAAAAACTGAGACATAATTCATATACTATAAAATACATCTTTTTAAGTTGTACACTTTTCTCCCCCCATTATTTGCATTGCCTGTGTCTCTCTTTTTTTCTTGTCTTACCAGGTTCATCATTTTAACTGTCTTCCCAAGAAACATCTTTCGGTTTTGCTGCTCTATTCTACTTTTTAAAAAAATTCACACTTTACTTATTTCTGCTCTTATCTTTATTATTTCCTTCCTCCTAAATTATTCTTCTGCTATTCTTTTTCTAACTCTTAAGTCATACACTTAGCTTGTTAATGTTCAGTTGATGTTCTGCTCTAAGTATCTGAAGGCTTACTTTTCTTCCCAGTGCTGTATTAGCTACATCTTACAAATTTTGATATATGTTATTCTCATTATTCCAAATATTTTCTAATGTCCATCATGACTGATTTTTTGTTTGTTTGTGTTTGTTAATCCTCACCAGAGGATATTTTTCCATTGATTTTTAGAGAGACTGGAAAGGGTGGAGGAAGGGATAAAGAAAACGAGAAAGTGAGAAAACAAGAGAGAGCGACAGAGACATCAATGTAAGAGAGATACATAGATTGGTTGCCTCCTGCACGACCCTGATCAGGGCCAGGGATCAAACCTACAACCCAGGGATGTGCCCTAACCAGAAATCAAACACGTGACCCTTTAGTGCACAGGTTGATGCTCCAACCACTGAGCCACACAGGCTATGGCTGTATTTTAATTTCTAAAACTATGGAATATTTTTGTTATGTTTTCTTTTTGGCCACTGACTTGACTTAGTTGTACTATGGGTTAGAGAATATGATCTGTGTGGAACCAATATTTGGCATTTACTAAAATCTGCTTTTGGAATAATGCACGATCAATTTATATAAATGTTTTATTTATGCTTGAAAAGATAAGAATTCTTGAATTATTAGTGCATGATTTCTACATACAGCGTACCCTTGAACAACATGATTTTGAACTGTGCAGGTACATTTATTTACATGTGGATATTTTTCAATAAATATGCAAACACTTCAAATGTATTTTCTCTTCCTTATAATTTTAATAACACTTTTTTCTCTAGCTTACTTATCATAAAAATACAGCATATAATACATACAACATACAAAATGTGTGTTAATCTACTGCTTATGTCATCAGTAAGGCTTCCAGTCAATAGTAGACTATTAGCAGTTAAATTTTTGGGGAGTCAGAAGTGTACATATGCAGAATTTGTCTGCATGGGTGGTTGGGGCTCTTAAGCCCTATGTTGTTCAAAGTCAACTATATATCCATTATATCAAACCATTTTAATTACGTTTTTCAAACTTTATCCTGATTTTTTTATAAGCTCAATACATCAATTACTAACAGAGGTGTGTTAAAATTTCCCCTAATATTTGCTATCTCCATGTAATTCTGTCCATTTTTGCCTCACATATTTTGAGGCCAGGTTATTAACAACATAAAAATGTAATTATCTTTCTGGTGAACTTTTCCTTTTACATCATACAGTGGTCATATTTATCTTCCATAAAGCTTTTTATCTTAAATTATCTTTTATCTGATAAAAAGTTTTTCCACCTTTTCTTGGTTAATAATCATCTGGATTATCTTTTTTTCTATCCTTTTAGTTATAAACTAATTCAGTCCTTGTAATTTATATGTTTCTTTTAAGTACATAGCTAAATCTCAATTTTTCCTTTTTAATATGTTATTTATTTTTTTTTAGAGAAAGGAAGGGAGAGAGAGATAGAAACATCGATGTGAGAGAGAAACACTGATCGATGCCTCCTGCACACCTCCTACTGGGGATTGAGTCCACAACCTGGGCATGTGTGCCAACCACAAATTGAACAGAGACCTCTCAGTCCATGGGACAATGCTCAATCCACTGAACCATACTGGCAGGGCATAAGTCTGATTTTATTATTGAATCTGATTACTTACTTTTTATCAGAGTTCATAATCCATTCACCTTTATTGTTAATTAGTGGTGTATTCTAGTTTATCATTTTATGATACCATTGCTTTTTATCCTTCTTTTGCTGTGCTGTTTTCCTGAATTTTATTGGATTGATTTTCTTTCCATCGTGCCCTTCCTTCCTACTCCTCCACTAATAGTTTAGAAGTTATATACTCTATTTAATTTTAGTGACTATATTTAAAATGTCAACAGACATATTTGACTTAAAGTCTAAAAACAATATATGGTCGTCATTATAATAAATAAGTCAATGCTTACTTAGAAATATTTACCCCAGGTTTACCAATTATTTAGCTCACCATTCCTTAGCTCTTATTTCTTCCATCTTAGGTTCAATTTTCTTCTTCCTGAAGTACATCTTGAGCAGTTCAATTAGCAAGGGTCTGTTAATGGTAAATTCTCTTAGTCTCTTTGAAAAGGCTTTTATTTCATACTACTGTTGATAGTGTAGCTAGGTTTAAAATTCTAGGCTGTCAATAATTTTCTCATCACTTTGAAATATTATTCCAATGTTTCCTGGCTTCCAATGTTGCTGTTGAGAAATTAGTTGTGAGTCTGATAGTCTTTCCTTTATAAATAATTGGTCTTTTATTTTGAGTTGCTTTTAACATTCTGTTTTTCATGTTCTGTAGTTTTATAATTTTGTCTCAGATATGGATTTATTTTTATTTGTAGTGCTCACAATTACTGGGCTTCTTAATCTGAGGACTCATTTCTTTCACCAATTCTGGAAAAATTTCAGCCATTCTCTATTTGACTATTGTCCTTCCTCAATTTCTTTATCTTCTTCTGGAACTCGTTTCAGACTTATGTTAAACCTTTTCTTTTTATCCTTCATGTTTCTTGACCTTTTTCATATTTCCACCTCCTTTATTTTTTTCTCTGCTTCATTCTGGATAATTTCTTCAAATTCACCTTCCAATTCAGCAGCATCTAATTTTCTGAATAAGTTATTTACTTCAACAATTTAAAATTTTCTAGAAGTTCTGGTATCCCCTATCCCCAACCCCTAGCCCCAATTCTCTTTATGTTTTGATACTGTCTTGTCCTCTTAGGATTTTTGTAATTTTAAACACTCTAATATTCCCATTATCTGGAATTCTCATTATCAAAAGGAGGGAGTCTATCTAATCCTAAATGTTATAAATTTGGAGTATAATCTCACTTACAGTAGGCTTTAACTATGAGAATCTACAATGGCTTGGGTTGAAAATGTGCCTCTCCAGAGCTTCAACAATTATTATTATTATTATTTTTTTAATCCTCACCAGAGGACATTTTTCAACACTTTGTTGAGATAGAGTGGGAGGAAGAGAGAGAGAGAGAAATCGATGTGAAAGGGACACATCGAGTGGCTGCCACCCACACGACCCAACCAGGGCCGGGGAAAACTGCAACCGAGGTACATGCCCTTAGCGGGAACCGAACCCGGGTCTCTCCGGACCACAGGCTGATCTAACCGCTGAGCCAAACCGGCCAGGGCCAGAGCTTCAACAATTATTACCAGTCTAGAACTACAGAGTAACTTAGCTTGGCTGTTCCTGGGTCATTTCAATACAGGGTGGGAAATAGTAGGTTTATAGTTGTTCATATGGAAAATAATACATTAATAAATAATAACAAGAATAAACTCTGTTGTTTCACATGCTCACAACTGTAAACCTATTTTTGCCCCACCCTGTATATTAAATGTCCAACATGCACAAGGATAAAGAAAACAATTCTACAACTACCACTTTCCCCACCCCCAAATAGAAGCCCAGGCCAAGAGAGGTTTTGCATATGTTTTCCTATGCCAGAGGGTAAAAATGTTCTAATCTATCTTTCACTGAAAATTCTGACTTCATGAAGGATTCTGAATTCTAACTTACTTCTTTATGTAGACCCAAGGCAAAGCTTCCTGTTTTATCCCTTTCTGGCCATTAAAATTCAAATCCCTTGGCCCCTTGCAGAATCTTCCTTTTTGTTTACTGTTATCTAAATTTTCTTCTTTGACTGCTTTCTTATGCTGGAGATTTTTCTTACTTTTTAATAAACCAAACTGTGCATTAAACGTTATAATTTTATCTAGGATTTTTAGGTGTTTTGTAGTTGAGGAAGGCAGTTAGGTAAAAGTTCATCTGTTGAAACTGAATTTGTTTCTTAGGAACAGCATCCCGTTTTTCAAAGATGGTAATTAGTAAGAAAGTTCTTAGGAGATAAGAAGCAGATTTTCTTTGTCTACAATCAGCCTCCTACACTTAGAAATGTTCAAGTACATGCTGACTACATGCTCAGTAGTGATATTATAAAATACATTCCAGTACTAGGTGGGAATATGGACTAGATCCATGGCTCACAACTTTGGGGAAAACATTTTGTCCCCCGGGGGACATTTAGCAATGTCTGGAGATAGTTTTCGTTGGCACTACTGGGAAGGGGTGGTAGTGCTGCTGGCACCTGGTGGGTTGAGGCCAGGGATGCTGCTAAACATCCCACAATGCACAGGACAGCTCCCCGTAGCAAAGAATTATCAGTCCAAAGCATGTAGTGACAAGGGTGAGAAACCATGACTAAATGACTACTGTGGTATCCTCACTAATCTATCGATATGGTTTTAATTACAAAAGATTTTTGCTTATCAGTCAACTTTCTGTTGCCAATGCTAAGTAGTGCTAAGAAAAATTTACAATTTAAGATATTCTAGATACACAATTCTAAAGTAATTTATTATTGTTTGACAGGGTACTAAGGTCTTTTCCATAGAAAAATTTCTCTGCTTTGTTTAACCTAATATTAAATGTGTTTGCATCCATTGTCCCCATGGACAGTAGAGAAAAACATTCCTGAAGTATGCTTAGCAGTAAAGAAAGATTAAGAGTTAAAATGTTACTATGCCTGCAGTTCATCACTAACTCATTATTTCTGAAACTTCATATTGCATATATGATCACAATCAGTGGCCTTCACTAAATCTAACCTAATTTCAACCTAAAGCTTCTAAGTTTCTTATGTTGACAATGAATTACATATATCACTATAATTTAGACTCACTTCCCAGAGATGCTTAGTAAAATATACCTGCTATTTGCCAGATCCTAGCCAGATATTAAGAGAGCTATTTGCCAGATACTAGGAGTGCTTGCAATTAGTGTGCTGATATCGGTTTAACAGGGTCCTAACATTTTAAGGCTGGAAAGGATCTATATAACATTGTTTCCAGGACATAATTAAATATGTTTACAGGAAACTAAGACAGGTAAATATTAAATCATTTGGCCAGGAATCTAGTCTAGAACCCACATCGAATCTCTTATGACTATACATTCTTTTACCAACTACATGCAACTTGGCTAGGCTCTTCCCACTCTTCTTCTGACCCTGGTTCTTCACTTGTGCCACCTATAATCTCTCATCAAGCTGCCTTAACATCAAACGCTCATACTTCTATGGAGAACTACATCTACTGACTTCCCACTACAGGCACCAGGATGAGTATTTCCCATCTACTATATGGGACTCCACAATAGCCCAACAGCACAGGTCCAAACATATAATAGGAACTCAGCAAATGTTTTCTACATGGCTCATCCACCTTCAAGCATGAGCTCAATAGATTACAGGTACTATTATCTCATTTTAATAAGTGAAGAAATTGTTGCTTGGAGAGATGCAGTGACTAGCCTAAGATAATTAACCACTAAATGGCAGTGTAAGGATAAAAACCTACTTCTAGTTCTATATGGACAAGTATTCAGCTACTGTTGAGAATAATGGCTTTATAAATTGAGCTTCTCCACTCTCCTGCGTTTCTTCAAGAGCTGCTGTGGTCGGTGGGGAGGTAAATAACTGGTTATAGTTTCAGGTGCTTACTTTGCTTCAACCACAGAAGCTGTGCTTTTCTGGTTTATTTGAATAAAAGGCCCTGCAGCAGAAAAAAGTATGAAAGCCACTAATGTAGTGAAAAGAGCACTAAACTGGGAGTTAGGTCTGGGATATTAAGCCTGCTGCTACTTGACCCTGGGCAGATCGTTTCCTTTCTGTGAGCTCCACATCTTCCTCAGCTTTAAATGAGAACTCAATATTAGAACTCAATTCTAATATTCTGCGATTCACAGAATACTGACTTCAGTCTCCAAAGAAGAAATTTTGGGATTACTAGTAGCAAATAATTTATAACTTTCTCAAGTTCTAAATATATAAAAACATATTCTCCCACATACTTCCAGATTCCACACAAGTATGCAAAAACTCTTAGCTCACAAATTCTCAGCCTTAGAGAAAGTGGGAGTTAGAAAGCTACATTTTCCATTATGCTGTAAACATCCTGAGGGTAAGATATATTTTATTCATTTCTACTTCCAATTCTTAGCATAGGTCCTATCATATAACAAGAACTTAAATGTTCGCTGCATTGCTCAGTGTTCATCTACCTTTAAGCATGAGCCCCAAAGATTGTAAAAACTATATGATGCATGCTCTGTGAATCTAGCTAGCCTCTTAGAGTAATTTCATGTCTTGATTTCCTGAACTAGTAAACAGAGATGTGCCAGGAACCCCTGCCTGTCTTGCAGGACCCAAATGATCATACATCAGCAAATGAAGCCAAAAAAGGAAACTAGTAAAATGTCATACAATTGAGTGGGAGATCTCACCTGGACCACCTGCCATGGGAAATCCTGCCTCCATCCTAACTGAATTTCCAGCTCCCATGGGTCCATTCATTCTCACATCTTGGCTTCGGTTCTGAGACAAAGCCAGGTTGATAGCACCTTCCCCTGAAAATGACAGTTGGGTTATGAAAAGAAAATAATCAGAATAAATACAAATGTTGTTAAAAAAAGAGAAAGGTACACAAGAGTTGTAGTTTTCTGTGGGTTCAATACTATATGGGTCTTTCTTCAACCTCATCTAAGCAAGTTTACTTACATGAAGTACAAGGAGAACATAACCAATTATCATGATATAGAGATGGGTAATGATTAGAGATGCATAGCATCAGCAAAGAGCTTGGAACTCTGAATACTTATTTTCAACCAGCTGAGAGAGAGAGAGAGAGCGAGAATGTGTGTGTGTGTGTGTGTGTGTATGTGTGTGTGTGTGAAGGAAAAAGATAGTATGGGGACACTGTAATATTTGTGAGCAAAATACTATTTCCCTTTCAATAATATAAACAGATATCCAGAAGAGAAACAGATGCAATAAAGAGTAAATAGGTTAAGTGCCCATCTATAGATGAATGGATAAAGATGTGGTACATATATTCAATGGCATATAACTCAGCCATAAAAAAGAATAAAATTGTGTCATATGTGATGACAACATGGATGAACCTAGAGGGTATTACGCTAAGCAAAATAAGGCAGAGAGAGAAAGACAAATACCATATGATTTCACTTATATGAGGAATCTAAAAAACAAAATAAAAGAACAGACTAAAGAGAAACAAATTCATTGATATGGAGAACAAATAGATGATTACCAGATGGAAGGAGGTGGGGGGATGGGTGAAAAAGTTTGTGAAGGGTAAGGTTAAAGAAGCACAAATTGCCAGTTATAAAAAATGGTCATGGGGATGTAAAGTACAGCACAGAAACTTAGTCAGTAATATTGTAATAACTAGGTACAGTGTCAGATGGGTACTAGACTTATTGGGGTGATCACTTCATAAGTTTTATAAATGTCTAATCACTATGTTGCACACAAGAAACTAATATAATATTGTAATGTAAATTTTAATTGGAAAAGAAAAGGATAGGTTGTTACTAATCTACCTCTGAGACATCTGATGATTAGACCAACATTTGTATAAGATTGTAAATGCTTACAAAATTTTGTCTCATTTGAACCTCACCAATAGGTAATAGCACTGGAAGTGTTCCAATTGAGTATACCCTAAACTTAGAGGCAACTTCAATCTTACTTGGTCTAATGATAAAAAGGTCTTTACATCCTGGCCAGTGTGGCTCAGTTGGTTGAGCATCATCCCATGCACCAAAAGGTCACTGGTTCAATTCCTGGTTAGAACACATGCCCAGGTTGTGGGCCTGATCCCCAGTTGGGGACATGAAGGAAGCCAATGGATGTTCTCTCTCATTGATATTTCTATCTCTGTCCTCCTCTCCCTTCCTCTCTCTTTAAAAATCAATAAAGAAAAAAAAAATTTTTTTTTAAATTTTAAATAAATAAATAAATGCAAAGGTTCTTTGAAATAAGTTTTGGGATGCTTCACGCCTTTAATCCAAAATTTTGACTATTGTTACTCTGGAGAACAGCACTACCTTGTGGACAAATGAAAGGATAGCTGGCCTGTAGCTAGGAGTTGCAAGTTTGCATTCACCAGTCCTTCCGTACAGAGCCAGATGGTAAAGAATAAAGCTAATGAGAGCACAACACTTTCCTCTGTCTTGTCATTGATATATGTCAGCTTTCTGTTTTAACCAGGCAGGTAGGTTAGTCATAGGGAACAAACATCCTACCAATAAAAGACCAATCACCAGGGGCTACAAGATACTTTAAGTTGCCTATGGGAGTAAGGAGTAAAAGAGAGAAAGAGATGTTGAGGGTTTCCACTAAAAGGAAAGAACTATTAATATACCAAACTTGCCCTGGCCGGTTTGGCTCAGCGGTTAGAGCGTCGGCCTGCGGTCCGGAGAGACCCGGGTTTGGTTCCCGCTAAGGGCACGTACTTCGGTTGCAGTTTGTCCCCGGCCCTGGTTGGTCGTGCGGGTGGCAGCCACTCGATGTGTCCCTTCACGTCGATGCTTCTCTCTCTCTCTCTCTCCCTCTCACTCTATCTGTACAAAAATTGGAAAAATGTCCTCGGGTGAGGATAAAAAAAAAAAAAATATACCAAACTTGCTAGGGCATTCTAAACAGAAAGAGTACTTTCTTAAAATGGACATCAGATCATGTTACTTCTCTGCTTAAAACTACTCCACTGCTTCCCACTGCTTTAGAAATGCAAACCAAACTTTTTTTTTTTTTTTATCCTCACCCGAGGACATTTTTCCATTTTTTGTTCAGGTAGAGCGGGAGGGAGAGAGAGGAACAGAGAGAGAGAGAGAAACATCGATGTGAAAGGGACACATTGAGTGGCTGCCACCCGCACGACCGACCAGGGCCGGGGACAAACTGCAACCGAGGTACGCGCCCTTAGCGGGAACGAACCCGGGTCTCTCAGGACTGCAGGCCGATGCTCTAACCACTGAGCCAAACCGGTCAGGGCAACCAAACTTCTTAATAGGGTATACAATGCCTCTAATTATCTATCTAGCCCAGTGCTACTTAACAGAAATATAATACACACCACACATGTAATTTAAAATTTTCTAGACGCTGCAGTAAAAAGGTAAAGATAAAGTGAAGTTAATTGTAATATACTTATTTATTTACCCAATATATCCAATGTATTATTTCAACATATAATTAATTTAAAAATTATTAATGAGATACTTCATTCTTTTTGTCGAAAGCTAAGTCTTCAAAATCCATTATGTGTTTTATACTTACAGCACATTTCCAGTGCTCAAAATCCACATATGACTTGTGGTTACTGTACTGGACATCACAGATGTGACCCTTGCCTACCTCTTTAATCTCAACAACTCACATTATTTTCTCTTTCAATAAAAAGGATTCAGCCTTCATGGCATTTTTTGTTTCTTAGGCACACAGACCTGCTTCTCACCTCAAGGTCTTTGAATATGTTGTTCCCTCTGCCTAGAACAGCCTCCTGCACTATTCTCACATAAGTCAATGCCTCAATTTTCATGTAATCTTAAGTGTCACATGCCCAGAAAGGCCTCCTCTAACCATCTTACCCAAGGTTAGGTTACCCTTATCAGAACATCTTGTTATTTCTTCAGAGCACATTCCATGTACTTTTTTTTTTTTTTTTTTTTATCCTCACCCGAGGATATTTTTCCATTTTTTGTACAGATAGAGTGGGAGGGAGAGAGAGGAAGGGAGAGAGAGAGAGAAACATCGACGTGAAGGGTCACATCGAGTGGCTGCCACCCGCACGACCAACCAGGGCCGGGGACAAACTGCAACCGAAGTACGCGCCCTTAGCGGGAACCGAACCCGGGTCTCTCCGGACCGCAGGTCGACACTCTAACCGCTGAGCCAAACTGGCCAGGGCCATTCCATGTACTTTTTTATTTACTTGCTTTTTTTGTCTGCATCCCCCATCACTATACAAGGGTAACCATAAGTCTGCCCTAGTTCCTTTATATCTGTTGTCTCAGAATAGTTATTTTACTCTCAAAAGTGATAAATTAGCCCGGCCGATGTGGCTCAGTGGATTGAGCATCTTTCCATCGACTAAGAGGTCCTGGTTTGATTCCTGATCAGGGAACATGGCCAGGTTGCCGGCTCAATCCCCAGTAGTGGGTATGCAGGAGGCAGCCAATTGATGTGTCTCTCACACATCGATGTTTTTATCTCTCTCTCTCTAAAAAAATCAATAAAACCAAATTTTAAAAGAGTGATAAATTATAAGTCCACCCTAGTTATAGTCTTTATACACAGAACAGTGCCTGGTACATGGCAGGCACTCATTAGCTATTTACTGAATATATGATGATGTCATCTTATCATAACCTTACAAAGAATAATAGGTGTGTTTTGAGATGGTAGGTGCATTCCTGAAAAATCTCACATTCCATAAAATCTCACACTGAAAATAACAAGTTTTAGGAGAAAAACACTGTTGGATTAATCTCAAAACTCATGTGGCTCTGTAACAAGAGCTGTAATAAAAACAAAAATTGGTGGAAACAACATATCCCAAAATACTAGAGTGGAAATGCCTGGTGAAAGGTGCTGAGATAATGTAGATGCAGTGGTGCTCTGAGCCAGTGGGGATGCCATTAAGGCAGGCACAGGAGGAAATGAAATTTTTCACAAGCTAAGAGCTATGCAATGCTGGGGAGTGCACTTCTGGGGAAGGTACTTGAGTGTAAATTCTCATTCTTAATTTTCTTAAAATAAAGCCGAAAGGACTTCCACCTATGCAACAGCTTACCTAAAGGCTTTCCCCCCTTTATAATTATCCTTCTGTTCCCACTATTCTAGCTCCCCTGCCCAGGAACAATCATATATAAATAAACACAATTTCCACATTATACTACTATTATTCCTCTAATTACCAATTACTTATAAGCTAAGTGTTGTAAATGGCTGTTTTTGTGCTACAACAGTTGAGTTGTTGGGACAAAGCTAAAAGAATTTATTCTTTGGCCCCCTACAGAAAAAGTCTGTAGACTCCCACTTTAAATCACCATGAATTTACAGAAGGGTTACAAAATGCCCTCAAAAAATCATGTCTCCCCAACTCCTTGGACAAAACTCAAGAAATGGAAGGTACACGGAGTATTCTTCACTGGAGAACAGACTGGGGAACAATCTGCCCTCCATCCCTGCAAGCAAACACCATGGCAGTGGTAACACCTCCCCTTACAATTTAAAAGGCATCAACTTATTACCAGTTTCACAAACGGAACAGCTGCTGCCACCACTTTCACTCCTGCCTGAATTCCCAGGGAATGTGAAGAGAGAAAGGAGATCACCTGGGACACACGTTACCTAAAAGTTCAAGAACTCCTTTCTGTAATATGTGAATTTCCTAATTTCTAGATATATATGCTATCTATTTTGCCTCCTTGCTGGTACTTAGGTTTTAATTTATGACTTTAACAATAAAAGGGAGCCCTGGCCAGTTTGGCCCAGCGGTTAGAGCCTTGGCCTGCGGTCCAGAGAGACCCGGTTTCGGTTCCCGCTAAGGGCATGTACCTTGGTTGTAGTTTGTCCCCGGCCCTGGTTGGGTCATGCAGCCACTTGATAGGTCCCTTTCACGTCAATGTTTCTCTCTCTCTCTCCCTCCCACTCTATCTGAACAAAAAATGGAAACATGTCCTGGGGTGAGGATAAAAAAAAGAAACAATGAAGGAGAGCATCATCTTACCCTTTTAATAACTTGTAGGAAGTAGATCTAATTAAAAGAAACTGGTGTTTCCTTTCTCCCGTGGAAAACACTATAAAAAAGCCCTTTTAACTCAGGTAAACAGGTAACAGAGACCATAAAACACTTGGGGTTTTCAAGAAACCACGTAATGTGTTTCTTATCAAGAGCACATGTACTTACATGCTTATTAACAGTCTATAGAGTGTTATTGTATCTTAGAGTTGCTTGACTTCCACTCTTCCTAAAAGTTCATACTATATCCTACAGATTGCTGTGAATTGATTTTACTTTTCTGAATCCTTTTAGACAATTCGACGTATTTCAAAATAACTGGTTATTGTTTAAGCCACTATTCCTTATCTTATCAAATAATTCTGAACCTCATTTTTCTTTATTAATGAACTATTTATTTAATCCTCACCCGAGGATACTTTTTTCCCCATTTATCTTCAGAGAGAGTGGGAGGAAGAGAGAGAGAGAGAGAGAGAGAAACATTGATGTGAGAGGGACACATCAATTGGTTGCCTCCCGCATGATCCTGACCAGGGCTGGGGACCGAATCACAACAGAGGTACGTGCCCTTGACCAGAATCAAACCTGCAACTCAATGGTCCGTGGGCTGACACTCTAACCACTGAGCAAAACCGACCGTGGCCCTTGTATTTTTAAAAAATATATTTTTATTGATCGTTAGAGAGGAAGGGAGAGGGAAAAACACAGATGTGAGAAACATCAATTGGCTGTCTCCTGCATGCCCCCTACTGTGGATGAAGCCCACAAACCAGGCAGGTGCCCTGCCAGGAATGGAACTGGTGATTTTGATGCATGGGACAATGCTCAACCTCTAACTGAGCCACACCAGCCAGGGTGAACCTCATTTTTTCAATGTATTTATAACCCTCTCTAAATAATCTTTGTTTGTTGTTATTGCCCTTTCTGAGGCACAGCAACCTACAATTCTACTGCACAAAATATGTCTCACTTCTATATACAAAATAAGATATTCTTCAAAACACAAATCAGTTCCTGGTCAGAATGCCAGTAAAATCGAAAAATGATAGGCTGACAGCCAAAATCAACCACAGAAATGGAGCCTGAGGCTACAAATGCTGAAGCTTCAGGACCCAACCAGAAACTCAATCACTTTTTATCCTAAGGGGCTACAATGTGAAGCACGGATTACAGAAGCTACTTGGCATTCTGAAACTGAAGAGGAGCAGAACAGACAAAGCAGCACAGGAAATCATGCTACATTCTGCTATTGTTAGGATTTGGGTCCAGATGGGTACCTTCAATCTGAACAGAGAGAATCCCCAGATCCCGAAGCTGCTGGTTGTTGCTCTGAGCCAGGATCCGTAGTCGCTCTGCTGCTTCCCGGGGGATGTTGAATGTCACACGTACACTGTTCCAGGGCTCCACCTTCTGTACTTTAAGCTTGCTGGATTCTTGGTAGTGAAAGAAAGAGAATAATGTTAGTAATCTTTTAGCCACCAGAAAACATGAAACAAACAACAACAACAAAAAGTAAAATAACAAGGTAGAGCACCAGCTTAGAGTAGCTAAGTTTAGGCTTTGGTGTTAGATAGACTTCAAATCTAATCCCAGCTTTACCACTTAGCATCTGGGTGACCATGAACAAGTTATTTTATCTTTCTGAAAGTTACCCTTCTCTTCTCTAAAACCATGAAAACACTACTTCATGAGATTATGAGTGCTAAATGAGATAATATATGCCAAAAACCTAGTGTAGGACCTGCTACACTGCAGACACTGAATAAATGTAAAGCAGTAAAATGGAGTAAGAAATATGAGAGAGAAGAGAGATGTTAAGTTTAAATTAATAAAATAATATCTACTTCTGGACTCAGTTCAATGTATGTAAACTGAGAAGCTGAGAACATTTAAGTCTCAAATTTCAAGTGAATTCATAAAAGTTCAATGCAGATATGCCAATTGTAGAATACTAGGGAATCTGCAGCTTATTTAAAGAAACAGCACTTATTTAAAGGTCACTAATAGATTCACTTATAAAAGGTTAAGCAATTTTACCTCCTCAAATACAATATTTGAAATTGTGATATTCATATTTAAATATTCACTGAGAACCCCTGTGGAAGATAATTATTATAGAGACAGGGAGCAAATACATCTTCCAATGTCCTATAAATGCTTTGAATTAAGGAGGGCTCACGTCTTGATTCTTTATGTCTTTGATTTAAAATTTGTTCTTACTTTAAACAAGAGTAGAATTTCAAGTGAAGCACACCAAACTTAGGGGAAAAACAACATAAATTGGTCAACCAAGCTTCAGTTAGGATATGAAAACATTACATTTCAGCAAGACTGAAAAGTCAACACAAACTTCAGGACATGCTTTTATTTTTTTAATCCTCATCTGAGAATATTTTTTTTCCCATTCATCTTTAGATAGAGTTGGGGGGAAGAAGGGGGAGGCAGAGAGAGAGAGAGAAACATTGATGTGAGAGGGACACATCAACTGGCTGCTTCCCACACAACTCCAACCAGGGCCGGGGACGAACCACAACCGAGGTATGTACCCTTGGCCACAATCAAACCCACGACTCTTTGGTCTGCGGGCTAACACTCTAACCACTGAGCCAAACCAGCCAGGGCTCAGGACGTGCTTTTATTTATTTATTTATTTATTTATTATTATTATTTTTATCCTCACCCGTGGACATTTTTCCATTTTTTGTTCAGATAGAGCGGGAGGGAGAGAGAGGAAGAAAGAGAGATAGAAACATTGATGTGAAAGGGACACATCAAGTGGCTGCCACCCAACCAACCAGGGCCGGGGACAAACTGCAACCGAGGTACGTGCCCTTAGTGGGAACCGAACCTGGGTCTCTCTGTACCACAGGCCGACACTCCAACCGCTGAGCCAAACCGGCCAGGGTAGGACATGCTTTTAAAAGAAGATATAAAAATTAACTAAGGGAGCCTGGCTGGTGTGGCTCAGCGGTTGAGCATCAACCCATGCACCAAGAGGTCGCTAGTTCGATTCCCAGCCAGGGCACAAGTTCATGTTGTGGGCCAAATCCCCAGTGGAGGGGGGCATGCAGGAGGCGGCCAATGGATGTTCTCTCTCATCGATGTTTCTAATTCTCTCTCCTTCTCCCTTTCCCTCTCTCTAAAATCAATAAAGAAAAAAATTTAATTAACTAATTGAGGAGGTAATATTGTTTGTTTGTAATTATATTTTACAGATGGAAAGCAAATCCCAGGTCCAGTTAGCAGATAAAAAAACTTTTGTTCAACACCACCAGACAAAATCATTTTCCCTTTTATTAAAACTCAGCTAAATTAAATCTTTTGTATCCTCTATTCAGTTATATATTCCAATATTAAGAAAATGGTCTTGTGGGCGCAACTGTTTTCAAAATAAGAAATATCCACGAGCCTGGCTGGTGTGGCTCAGTGGTTGAGCATTGACCCATGCATCAGGGGGTCGCCAGTTCGATTCCCGGTCAGGGCACATGCCCAGGTTGTGGGCCAAATCCCCAGTGGGGGGCATGCAGGAGGTGGCCAATTGATGTTCTTTCTCATCAATGTTTCTATCTCTCCCTCTCCCTTCCTCTCTCTCTAAAATCAATAAAGGAAAAAAAAAAAATCCACGGATAGGGGAAAGTGCCTACATGTTGCCTAATGCTCCTGCCAACTCCAAAACCATTATACTTTGAAAGTTTCAACTTATCCTGACATGAAATTCACTTGTTCTAATGTGGGGAAAAAGAGACCACTTGCTAAGACCAGTGAGATAATACAATCACATAAATTCAGAAAGGATTAGGCAATATTTAGTCCAACTCTATTTTATAGGCGAGGAAACTGAAGCCCAGAAAGGCTAAGTGATTGTTCGCCCAGGATCCTGTGGCTACCTAGCAACATCAGAGATAGCATTAAAATCCAGCTCTGAGATTCTCAGGTCAAATTCCTTTCCATGACACTTATGCCTCCGAACAGCGAAAGGCAGGAAGCTTGGGATCCTGGTTCCACAGAGTACAGATGCAACAGGGCTTCTTCCCAATCTGAAGAGTACTGGAATCTTGTACATGGTCTAGACAAACATCAAATATGCTTATAATATTATCAACTTGTGATATGGTTACAGAAAATCCTTGTCTATAACCTAGATATATTTTATCAAACATTTAAAAAATTTCCATCATATTTGAGATTTTACTTAAAATACCTACTTTTTTTTTAGAGGACATTTATTCAAATACTTTTTGTACCAAGAATGTAATCTGATAAGTGCATAAGTCGGGGTTTAGTGATTTATTTAAATCTATAAATAAATTAATTCAGCAATTTAAAAACAAGGGGGAAATGTGGGTAGTTATGAGCAATGAACAATTTCAGGCCCAGCTGGGTCCTTACAATACAATATATTATGACTGTGATTACAGTTACAATGACAGTGATAACTGCAACTTTAACACATAAAATTCTGTAATACTATGCTAAATAATCCATAACTATAAAGAAGTCTTACATAACACTAAAAAAGTCATTGAAAAAAACAGCAGCTTCCCTCCTGACATTAAATCTCAAAGTAAAAAACCTCCAAGCCTCAAAAAGCTAATGAGCATTTGATCACATCAAGATTTGCAAAAGAAGGATAAAACCTAGGCTTTGCACTATGTCTGAAGGGATTAGATAATTGTGCTAACCAGAGAAGATGGAGAACATCTAAACCAAGGTTCAAAAACACAAATGCCCACAAGACTAAGACAGGTGATCTAAATGTGTGAAGAGACCAGATGGAAACTGTGGTGAGCGGAGGACCTGCCTTCAGTGGCTGCTGCTATTCAGCACCATCTGGGATGGAAGGAGAGCTCAAAGTTATCAGATCTTTCTGTTTTTGTTTTTGTTTTTTTTTTTTAATCCTCACCCGAGGATATTTTTTCCATTTTTTTGTACAGATAGAGTGGGAGGGAGAGAGAGGAAGGGAGAGAGAGAGAGAAACATCGACGTGAAGGGACACATCGAGTGGCTGCCACCCGCACGACCAACCAAGGCCGGGGACAAACTGCAACCGAAGTACGTGCCCTTAGCGGGAACCGAACCCGGGTCTCTCCGGACCGCAGGCCGACACTCTAACCGCTGAGCCAAACTGGCCAGGGCTTGTTTTTGTTTTTAAGTCCTTACTGGAGGGTATTTTTCCATTTAACTTCAGATAGAGTGGGAGGGAATGAGAGAGGGAGAGAAACATTGATGTGAGAGAGACACATTGATAGGCTGCCTTCCACATGACCCTGGGCTGGGGACCGAACCACAACCGAGATACGTGCCCTTGACTGGAATTGACCCCACGATTCTTTGGTTCACAGACTGACGCTTTAACCACTGAACAAAACTGGCCAGGGCAGATCTTTCTATTTTTAAAGACAAATCCAAAATGGATTTTTATGTAAAATATTTAAAATTTTAAAGCACTGGCAATAAAATTCTAACAACAACAACAAAAAAGTGGGCCATAACACGCAGCGGATGGCTAGATCCAGCAGCCTGTTGGTTAGTAACTTCTGATCTAAAGTTCAAGAGAACAAATTTCAAGTATTCTTTAAGTAGAACCATAAACATTTTTGTAAGCTTTAAGGAACCTTAAGGATATAGTCAAACCTCTTCATTTTACACATAAGGAAACTGAAGATCAGAGAGTTAGGAACAATAAATATATTTGGGTCATGAGAAATACTCCTATTAACTAAAGTGGGTTATTTAAGTATTGCTACGTTAAGTTCAGTTCCTCCATGAACTTAAAAGAAACATAATAGTGCTCTGGCTGGTTCGTGCAGGAGGCAACTGATCGACGTTTCTCTCTCTTTAAAATCAATAAAAACATTTTTTTAAAAAAGGAACACAATAGTATTTCTAGCAAAAAAAAAAAAAAATCCTAAAATTCCAACTTTACAATTAAAATCAGTCTTTCAAACCAGTACAGCAAAATTTTACTTTGTAAAACTCAAATAACCAAAGAAGGGCAAACTCTTGGAAGGAAAAAATAATTAAAGCAAATTACCCATGTGTAACAAATTGGGCACATTCTCCAATATTGTGTCCAATTTCCATTTGAAATCTTTATCATCTATATTTCCTTTGAAGGCCACAAAGATTGTAGAATCCTCCAAAACACTTTCCCTTTTTGTGTCATCATCTTCTAGTCCAGAGTCAAAATCCATCTCTGAGTCTTCCACTGTTGATGAACACAAGGAAGTATAGATGTCTTCTAAGTTTGGAAGGTCATCCAAAACCATGGTGAATATTATTCCAGAAGCATGTGCCAAGTGGACAATAAGAAAACCTTTGAAAAGAGAAGATAGAAAAAGCATTGCAATGCATAATTATACAATCAACAATGTATAATCCATAGTTCTGTGAGAACTGTAATTTAATTGTCAAATAATAAGTACTATAAAAATTAATTACAGAGAGGATAATATTTTAATTAAGATGTTCTATAATAATTAGTTCTTAAAGATACTAAAAATAAAAATACACAAGTTTTAAATAAAATTCCTTTTATTATGTCATATTTGTCTATTATGTTATATGCTACCTTCTTGTAAGTCTAGAGTATGGTGAGAAGGAAATGAGATCACAAGAAAATAAAACAAGTAGTTTCTGAGAATTAATTTATATAAGCCTTTGGTTGACCCCACAGCACAAGGAGCTCCCCAAGAGTTGCCTTACTCCTGTCCTGACAAAAGCTACAGAGAAGCTAAGGTTTCTAAAGTTCTCCTCATTCTCTAACCTAAAAGAATCTGGAGGACTATCTAAAATCCTAAAGTCTTTTATGTGGACCATTTTAAACAACTTTTTAAGGGCTATTAATAGTGGTATGGCTGAAAATAATGATTCATAAACAAAACAAACAAACATTTAAAAATATTTTTATGAAAGAAAAATAAAAGGTTAACACATGTTTATAGAGGCAAAGAACTGTCTAGGACAGAACTGAATTATTTGGTATATTTACCGGTAAATTTTCTTATTTTTAAAATGCTATAAGTTCATTAGGGAAACACAAACTAAATATGTTATAATATGGTTATATTACTTGAATAAATGGAAGAATGTATTAATTTGTATTCTGAAGTAGTCACTAAACTTCAAGAGCAAAGGCTTTCCAAAAACCAATCTAAGCAATCATAGGGGGCAAAAGCCCTATTTTTATAAGTAAATATGGAGAAAAATTTTTTAACATTTGACCAGAGCAACTTATAGGCTGGTATTGTAACTGTTACTAAGAAATAGTATGATTTGAGTGGTTAAAGAACAATAGCATTCACAAAATCCTTTAGAAATACCACCGCCTTTAGTCAATTGCCATCTGCATTTTACAGAGTTTAAAGAACTTTAAAGGTAAATAAAAGTTTAAAAGATTTTTAGGGCTTAAAAGCTGCTGCTCAGCAGAAAAAGAGTGGTTGCTTAAATTAAACTGCATTAAAAATTGTGGCTATTTAGCAGCTGTTCCAAAGTTGGAACAACCGTAAGAAGAGAATTTAAAATTTAAGAAACATTTTCCAAAAGAATCTTTAATTGCAAAGAAGGAAACCAACCAAAAAAATATGGACTTTGAAAAGGCCATTGGTCATGCCACAAAAGCTATGTATCAAGATTTGGAAAACCCTCTAATGGCAGACACATAAGCCAGATCATTTAAATTCAGGAACTACCAGTTTAACAGTACTATGGGCACTACACAATTGCTTAAAAAACTAAGAAATTGAAAGGCAGTCTATAAAGAAAATTGCTGGCCTTCCTTCCAAAAAAACTTTCCTTTTTTTAACCCTCACCAGAGGATATTTTTGCCATTGATACTTTCAGATACAGTGAGAGAAAGGCAAAGTGGGAGGGAAGGAGGGAGAGAGCAACATCTGTGAGAGAGATGCATAGTGAAACATTTAGGGGTGAAATGTCATGATGCCTGTAATTTACTTTAAAATACATTAAGAAAATATGGCAAAATGAAATGTTAATAATGGTTAACTATAGGTCACAGGTATATAGGTATTATTTGTACTATAATTTTATACATGGTTAAAATTGTTCATAATAAAAAGTTTACCAAAAAAAAAAGCAAGCACACCAGTAACATAGCATTGCGCCAAGGTAAAACTCCACTGGACATCAGGAAGGCTTAGAAGCTTACTTATGAATATCTTCCAAATCACAGGATTAAAAATAAATATATTTAAATATATACATACCATATATACTATATATATTCAGCTATCTAAACCAGTCCTTTCTCTTCAGAATTTTTATCTGCTGCAGGTAGCTGAATCATTGGTAAAGTATTGTCACAGGCCATTCAAATTATTCTATTTGAATAGCAAAAGACAAGACACTATTATCTATATCAGAGATTTCAAACTCACATACCTACTGGAGCCAGGCAGGTAAAATAAATAAGAGAAGAACACTAGATATTAAATGTATTTGCAAATACTGTATGAATGGTTTGGGTAATGGGAAACTTGAATACCCATCTATACTGAACACCCACAATTTTGCTCCAGCTTATTATTTTCTTTTGGAGGGATGGGAGAAGTTTTAAAGGCCCAGAAATAATAGATAGTCTGAATTTTAAGAAAAGACTAAAATCCATATATTTAGTGCAATCTCCAGATTTTAAAAGAGATTTACATTTTTGGAAAATACTCTATGGGCCAATTACAGTGCAGCTGCATACTGCCCACAAGCCATCAGTTTTCTTTTTTTTAAAAAAGGGTTGTTCTTTTTTTAAAATATTTTTTCTTTATTGATTTTAGAGAGCGAAGAAGGGAGAGGGAAAGAAGAGGGAGATAGAAACATTGATGAGAGAGAACATCAACTGGCCACCTCCTGCATGCCCTCCACTGGGGGTTTAGCCCACAACCGGGGCATGTGCCCTGACCGGGAATTGAGCTGGCGACCTTTTGGCACATGGGCTGACACTCAACCAGTGAGCCACACCGGCCAGGCAAGCCATCAGTTATCAATTTCTAATTAAATCTGACAATCCAGGTATGACTCGTAATCAACTAGTAGAGCACTAGGCCTGAGTGAACTATGTGGGTTTGGTGTACTGCTGGAGGAGACCAGATATTTAAAATCCATTTAAATATTATGATGTGCCTCTTGGAAGGTCTGTGGACTTCCCAAGAAAAAAGAGATTAAGCAAGGTCTTAACCCTAGAAGAACAGAAGGTACTCAAATTTAGTAAATTTTGATTTCATTAAATATGCTGATGTTTCCCAAATCTGGCTGAAGGATTATCTTCTCCTTTGACAAAACACTAGATGAAGGAAACCGTTTTTTTACTTGCTATGTAACTTTGGTAGAGTCATTCCACTACTTGGAATTAAGCTGAGCTATATCTGCTCTTTCACATAAGTTTTCACTCACCAAAATGTCTTTCTTAATTTTTCTCATTTATCCAGGTCATCTTCTACATCCAAACAAGTTGGCATTTTTAGGGCCTATATTTGAAGGTAGCAGCCAAATAAAAATTCTAAAAAAAACAACAGAGAAGACAGAGATAGTTACAATATTATATAGAAATTACACAGGTAACCTATTTTTGCAACAGAAGTTAATGTAACTTTTACAAGTTATCAAGTCAACTTAGACATCCCCAGACAATGTTAAAAGAGGGGTTTAAGTCTACAAAGGTATCTTTTTTTCTGAGATCTTCAACCACTCATCAACAAACATTCTGAGTATAGAAGCAAACTCAGGGACATATACCAATTTTACTTAAGAATCATGAAACTGGAATCCTAAGCATTAGAGCCCTCCTTATACCTTCATTTTTAAATCTGTCAAATTAAAATAAATTAACATCATGCCACACTGTTTGCAGATACCTGGTGCCAAAACCGAAATATTCTGTATACACATTAAAAAGACATACTTCTTCTAACAGATTTTCAAAATTCATTTTTAAACTTCATAAAATATAGATTTAAGTTTTTTCCTACTTTATACATTTTATTCTTCATTAAATTTTCAGTTTATGTTCTAAAGTATTCTTTATTATACACACATAAATTATGCATAGAAAATGCATAATACTGGCACACTTCAGAAAACTTTTCCCATTTAATAAGATAGTATCTATTATACAATGTCTTTAGTTTTGCTGTTATGGTTTTACATTATTGCCAAATATTGATTTTATGATCTCAAAATTTTAGATGAATATATGTACTCAGTAAAAAATTACTAGAGAAAAAACTATCTATGAATTATTTTTTAATTAAAGAAAAACCCATTTTTGTCCCCATGGAATATTAATAAAAATTAACCTTCAAGAAAGGCCATAAAGAAAATGTCAATAAATCCAAAAAATAACAAAAGGATAGTCAAATACTCTGATAACTATGCACCAAAATTATAAATTTCAAATTAAAAAATAAAACCAAGGGCCTTTCCATCTTAAAACAACAAAACCTTGGACTTGAGTTAAAAAAGAAATAAATTGCAAAATTCTAGAAAACAATAGTAAGAAAAATATATGTACTGGTACCTAAAGAATACAACCAAATTAGTAAAGAAGAAAATTCACAGCCATAAATATCCTTATCAAAATAAAACAAGAAATGAATTAAACATATGACTAAAAAAAAAAACAACAAAAAAACCTGATAATGTAAACTAAAAGAAGTCAAATTGAAGATATTAATATGGAAGCAGAAATTAGTAAGTAGAAAAACATTAGCAGAACTAATATATTAATCCAAAAAGTGGAACTTTGGGAGAAAAATCAGTAAAATAGTTAAATCACTATTTAATCTAGTGAGTAAAAAGGGGAGGAAGTCCAAATATATAAGAAATAAGAAAACCACAGACACAAAGGAAATTAAAAGGACCAAAGAGAATATTTGACTCCAGCTTTTACTCTCATCTGTCTATAAGTGTGCTGTAAGAATTTTTTTTTTTTAAATCTTCACCCAAGGATATTTTTCCATTGATTTTCAGACAGAGTAGGAGGGAAGGAAGGAGAGAGAGAGAGAAAGAGAAACAGCGATGAGAGAGAGAGACATCGATTGGCTGCCTCCCACAGGACCCCAAACCAGGGACAGGGATCAAACTGCAACTGAGATACATGCCCTTGACCAGAATCAAACCTGTGACTCTTTAGTCCACAGGCTGACACTAACCACTGAGCAAAACTGGCCAGAGAAAGAATTTTTTTTTACATTAATCTTCAGATAGAGCTGGAGGGAGAGAGGGAGAGAGGGAGGGAGGGAGGAAGGGAGAGAGGGAGGGAGAGAAACATGGATGTGAGAGAGACACATCAATTGGTTGCCACCCACACAACCCAACCAGGGCCAGGGCTGAACCGCAATGGAGGTATGTGCCCTTGGCTGGAATCGAACCCAGGACTCTTTGGTCCACAGGTATTACCGCTGAGCCATACTGGCCAGGGCAGAATTTTTTTTTTTTTTTTAATCCTCACCTGAGGACATTCTTGCATTTATTGTCAGATAGAGCAGAAGGGAGAGAGGGAGGAAGAAAGTAAGAGAAACATCGATGTGAGAGAGACACATTGAGTGATTGCCACCCACACGACCCCAACCAGGGCCGGGGACAAACTGCAACCGAGGTATGCGCCCTTAGCGGGAACCGAACCCGGGTCTCTCTGGACCGCAGGCCAACGCTCCAACCACCGAGCCAAACTGGCCAGGGCTTATACCTATTTTTTTTTTTTTATCAGATTGGCAAGAAATATATGTTCTGGTGTGCTGCAGAATTTTAGTAATTAGTTTGTGTGCCATGAGATGAAAAAGGTTGAAAATCGCTGGTTTATATAAATATGATAATGTCCCCAAAAGTACCATGCACAGAATTAATGGAAACACTGTTAACCCTGTAGCGAACAGGTAAGTCTAATGATCTGAAACTATTCCAGAGTGTACAAAAAGAAAGAAAACTTCCCAATTTTCCTATGAAGCAAATATAACATGAATATCAAGCTAATACAAAATTCAGGCAGTAAGCTATATAGATCTCTATACTGCTCAATCTCTCTTACACTGAGGTAACATTTATAAATCAAAATTTAAACATTAAAAGAATAACAGTGAATAATGATCAACTGAAGTTTTTTCTAGGAATGCAAGGAAGGCGTAGTATTAAGAAACTATGGGGAAAAAGTCATATGATCATCATCACAGATACTAAAGACATTTGACAAAATTTAACAACCCTTCTTGATTAAAAAAACGTCTCTCACCCTGGCCAGTTTGGCTTAGCCGTTAGGTATCTGCCTGTAGACGGAAAGGTCTCTGGTTCACTTACTAGTCAAGGGCACATACCTGGGTTGCAGGGTTTGTTTTTTTTATCCTTACCCAAAAACATTTTTCAATTTTTTGTTCAGATAGAGTGGGAGGGAGAGAAAGGAGAGAAAGAGAGAGAAAAACATCGACATTAAAGGGACACATTGGGCGGCTGCCTTCTGCATGACCCAACCAGGGCTGGGGATAAACTGCAACCGAGGTATGTACCCTTAGTGGAGAATGAACCCCAGTCTCTCTGGCCCACAGGCCGATGCTCTAACAGCTGAGCCAAACCGGCCAGGGCTGGGTTGCAGGTTTGATCCCCAGCCCTGGTTGTAGTCGTGCAGGAGGCAACCAATTGATGTGTCTCCCTCACATTGAAGTCTCTCTCTCCCCCTCCCTTCCATTCTATCTAAAAATCAATAGAAATATATCTTCTGGTGAGGATTAACAACAACAAAAACACCCCTCAAATAAATAGGAATATACAAACCCTTCCTTAACATGACAAAATACATCTTTTCAATCCAAAGTCTGCAGATTGGTTAATGGAGAAAGACTAGAGGTATTTGTCATCTAAAGTTAAGAACAAGATAGATACCTATGATGTTTTATTAAACATTATAGTAGAGGTGTCAAATCAGTGAAATTAAATAAGAGTAATAAAGGTAGAAAAATTGGAAGGAAGGATCTAAAACTACCACTCTTTGCAGATGATATGATTATCTTCTTAAAAATTTTAGAAAATCAACCAAGAAAACAAAGAAAAACTCACCAAAGTAGCATGGTATAAAGTTAATATGTAGAAAATAACAGATTTTTTATTACATATACAATTGAATGCCACTAGGTGAAAAAAAATCTCATTTATAATGGCAACAAAAAAGATGAAATATTTAGGAATGAACTAAAAAAAAATGTAAAGCTATGAGAAGAAAATTTAAAATAACTAATTAAGGGCCCTAGCTGGCTTATCGGTTATAGCATTGCCCGTGAACTGAAGGGTCTCAGGTTTGATTTCTGGTCAAAGGCACGTACCTGGATTGCAGGTTCGATCCCAACCCTGGTTGCGTTCATGCAGGAGGGAACCAATCAATGTGTCTCTCTCACATTCATGTCTCTCTCTTTCTCTCTCTCCCTCCCTCCCTCCCTCTCCCCCTCTCTTTCACTCTCCCTAAAAAACCAATGAAAAAATATCCTTGGCTGAGGACTAACAAAAAATAAAATAAAAACACCCATGAAGGTTCCAAATACAAATAAGACCTGAACAAACAGAATGACACACCTAATTCTTGGGCAAAAATATTCATAAATATTAATTCTCCCTAATTTATAATTTAACAATTCCAATAAAAATGCCAACTTTTTAAAAATAAACAAGCTGACTCCAGCATTAATACGGAAACAAGAATCACACAAACTCTGACAAAAATCACAGCAGTAAAAGAGACAACTTCTATCAGATATTAAAACATAAAGTGTTAATAATTAAAACTGTGTGGTACTAGAATATTAAGTAGACAGGAGAATAATAGAACAGACTAGAAATTCAAAAAAATGTATCAAAATGCATGTGGAATTTTAATATCTCATAAAGGGGAAAAATAGATTTTTCACTAAATGGGACTAGGTAGCCAGCCTCATAGGAAATAATTAGAGCTATACTTCACATTAAGATAACTCCAAATAGATCCAAAACTTCAGTGTAACCAATGAAATCCTAAAATTATTAGAAGTACAGAAGAAACTTTTATAACCTGGGAAAGGATTGTCTAACTACAACTCAAAATCTAAAGCCATAAAAAGAATATTAATAAATCCAAATACATAAAAATCAAAAGAATTCTGCAAGAGAAAATATGATTTTTTTCAAGGCACAGAAAAAATATTTGTAGTCATATCACTGATAAAAGAGCAAGTTTCCCATATATAAACATGGAAAAAAACATACTGTATTTATAGGTATGATATAAATATGTGTGCATATATAGATATATAAAATAAAAAGGACAACAATTTGGACAAATTATTGTGTCCAAAAATGAACACAAGATATGATCAGAAAATTCACAGAAAAAGAAATACAAATGTCTTTTAAACATATGAAAAGATGTCCAACCTCATACATAAGAAGAAAAATACATTTTTTTCACTCATCAGATAAGCAAAAATCCAAAAATTTGATAATGCATTGTCTTGGCAAGGTTATGAGGAAACAGGCACTCTCATCTACTGCTAGTAGTAGTGCAAATTGGTGTAACATCAGCAATTAGGCAATATCTATCAAAATTATAATTATATACACCGTTAACACAGCAACCTCACTTTTGTTTAGTGATCGTTACAGACACACCAGTCCCCATACAAGATGACATATATACAAGGTTATTTACTAAAGCCCTGTTTGTAATAGCAAGATAGAAAATTACCCAGGTGTCCATCAACAGAGATTATAGTACATCCAATAAAAGTGAAATGCAGCAAGAATGAGGATGCATTCTATGCACTGATATGGAAAGATCTACAAGATATATCAGTCAGAGAAAAAAATACACAAAGTAAAACACTGACTACAGTATGCTTCTTTTTGTGGGAAAAGAGAAAAAGTATTTTATTTTGTTTTATTATTATTTTTAATCCTCATCTGAGGCTATTTTTCTATTTATCTTCAGATAGAGTGGGAGGGAGAGAGAGAGAGAAAGAGGGAAACATTGACGTGAGAGAGACATATCAAGTGGCTGCCTCCTGAACAATCCCAACCAGGGCTGGGGATGAACCACAACCAAAGTACATGCCCTTGGCTGGAATCAAACCCGCAACTAACTCATTGGTCCACAGGCCGATGCTCTACTGCTGATCCAATATGCTAGTATTAAAATACTCTAGAAGGCCCTGGTGGGCTTGGCTCAGTGGTTAGAGCATCGGCCTGCGGTCCAGAGAGACCTGGGTTCGGTTCCCGCTAAGGGCATATACCTCGGTTGCAGTTTGTCCCCGGCCCTGGTTGGTCGTGCAGGTGGCAGCCACTTGATGTGTCCCTTTCATGTTGATGTTTCTCTCTCTGTCTCTTCCTCTCTCTCCCTCCCACTCTATCTGAACAAAAAATGGAAAAATGTCCTCGGGTGAGGATAAAAATCAATCAATCAATCAATCAATACAAATAAAATACTCTAGAAGGAGCCCGGCCAGTGTGGCTCAGTGGTTGAGCATTGACCCATGCACCAAGAGATCACTGGTTCGATTACTGGTCAGGGTGTATGCCAGGGTTGTGGGCCAAATCCCCAGTGGGGGGCATGCAGGAGGTGGCCAATCAATAAAAACAACAACAACAACAAAAAACTCTACAAGAAAATATAAGAAATCAGTAAAAATGGCTCTCTTCAAGGTAAATATAAAAAATCATGGCCCTGGCCGGTTTGGCTCAGCGGTTAGAGCGTGGGCCTGCGGTACAGAGAGACCCGGGTTCGGTTTCCGCTAAGGGCATGTACCTCGGTTGCAGTTTGTCCCCGGCCCTGGTTGGTCGTGCGGGTGGCAGCCACTCGATGTGTCCCTTCACATCGATGTTTCTGTCTCTCTCTCCCTTCCTCTCTCTCCCTCCCACTCTATCTGAACAAAAAATGGAAAAATGTCCTCGGGTGAGGATAAAAAAAAAAAAAAAAAATCATGTAAAATCATAAACAGAAGAGGAGAAGTAACAACTGACACCACAGAAATACAAGGGATTGTTAGAAAATACTATGAACAATTATACACCAACAAATTGGACAATGTAGGCGAAATGGACAAATTCCTTGAATCACACAGCCTCCCAAAACTGAACTGGGAAGAGTCAGAAAACTTGAACAGACCAATAACAACTACTAAGAAAACTGAAGCTGTAATTAATAAACTCCCAGCAAACAAAAGCCTGGGTCCAGACAGCTTCACAGGGGAGTTTAACTGAACATTCAAAGAAGAACTAACACCTGTTCTCCCAAAACTATTTCAAAAACATTCATGAGGAAGAAAGACTTCCAAGCTCTTTTAATGATGTCAGCATAATCCTAATTTCAAAACCAGATAAAGGCACTACAAAGAAAGAAAACTACAGGCCAATATCCCTGAACATAGATGCCAAAATCCTCAACAACATATTAGCAAATCGGATCCAGCACTATATTAAAAAAATTATTCACCGTGACCAAGTGGGATTTACCCCAGGGATGCAAAGCTGGTACAATATTTCCAAATCAATAAATGTGATATACCATGTAAACAAAATAAAAGATAAAAATCATATGATCATATCAATAGATGCTGAAAAAACATTTGAAAAATCCAGCACCCATTTCTGATAAAAATACTCTCAGCAAAGTAGGAATAGACAGATCATATCTCAACATACATCCAACAGCATACTCAATGGGCAAAAACTAAAAGTATTTATTTCCCTTAAGAATAGGAACAAGATAAAAAGCTTCTGCACAACAAAAGAAACAATCATCAAAATGGAAAGGCAACCCACTGTATGGGAGAACATCATTGCCAATGATATATCAGATGAGGGGTTAATTTCCAATATATATAGAGTGCTCATACAACTCAACAAAAGGAAGACAAAGAACCCAATTAAAAAATGGGCAGAGGAGCTGAATAAACACCTCTCCAAACAGGACATACAAATGGCCAAGAGACATATGAAGAAATGCTCAACATCACTAATCATCAGAGAGATGCAAATTAAAACAACAATGAGGTATCACCTCACACCTGTCAGAATGGCCGCCATCAACAAATCATCAAACAAGTGTTGGTGAGGATGTGGTGAAAGGGGACTCTAGAGTACACTGCTGGTGGGAATGCAGACTGGTGCAGCCACTATGGAAAACACTATGGTGTTACCTCAAAAAATAAAAAATGGAACTTCCATTTGACCCAGTGATCCCGCTTCTAGGAATATACCCTAAAAAGCCTGAAACACTAATCAGGAAGAATATATGTACCCCCATGTTCATAGCAGCACTATTTACAATAGCTAAGATCTGGAAACAGCCCAAGTGTCCATCAGTAGACGAATGGATAAAAAAGCAGTGGTACATATACACAATGGAGTACTATGCAGTTGTAAGAAAGAAAGATCTCTTATCCTTTGAGACGACATGAAGGGACCTGGAAAGTATTATCCTAAGTGAAATAAGCCAAGCAGAAAAAGACAAATACCACATGATCTCACTTATATACGGAATATAATGAACATAATGGTCTGAGGAATACGGTAGACCCAGAAACATGGAAGTAGGGCACAGACTGACATCCCTCAGAAGAGGGGGTGGGGGGGTGGGAGGAGCTAAACCACCGAACTTATATGCATGTATGCATGACCAATGGACATGGACAACAAAGCCAGGGACAGGGCAGGGGTGGGGTGGGGAGGGGGGTGCCAATGGGGTAAAAAAGGAGAAACATCTGTAACAAAAAAATAAATAAAAAATTAAAAAAAAAAAAGAATAGGAACAAGAGCCCTGGCCAGTTTGGCTCAGTTGTTGGAGCACTGGCCTGTGGTACAAAGATACCTGGGTTTAGTTCCCACTAAGGGCATGTACCTCGGTTGCGGTTTGTCCCCGGCCCTGGTTGGGTTGTGCGGGTGGCAACCACTCGATGTGTCCCTTTCATGTCGATGTTTCTCTCCCTCTCTCCCTCTCTCTCCCTCCCCCTCTATCTGAACAAAAAACAAAAAAGTGTCCTCGAGTGAGGATAAAAAAAAAAAAAGAATAGGAACAAGAAAGGGATGCCCACTATTGCCACTTTTATTCAACACAGTACTGGGAAGTCAGCCGCAGAGATCAGACAAGAAGAAAAAATAAAAGGCATCCAAATTGGAAAGAAGAAGTGAAACTATCATTATTCACAGATGTGATACTGTAAAAATCCTAGACTCCATAAAAAATCAACTAGATCACTTCTAGTCAATATGGTGGCATAGGTAAACATGATACTTGCCTCCTCCCATAACCACATCAAAATTACAATTAAACTACAGAACAACCATCATTCAGAGCCACCTGATATCAAGCTGAATGGAAGCCCTACAACTATGAAATTCAAGAAGCAACATCGAGACTGGTAGGAGGGGCGCAGGCGTGGACAGGCTGGTCCTACACCCACATGTGGCGGATAACAATCAGGAGGAACACATGGGCTGTGAAGGTCCTCCCTGAGGAGGAAGGGGTCCCTGTCCCACATCAGGCTCCCAGCTCAGGGTTCCAGTGCCTGGAAGAGAAGTCCACATAACTTCTGGCTGTAAAACCAGCAGGAACTGAGGCTGAGGGAGGCTGAGGCTTCTGGAGTCCCAGGCAATTCCTCTTAAAGGGCCCACACACGGACTTACTCGGACTTGCTCCTTCTGGGCTCTAGTATTGGGCAGGCAAGTTTGAAAGGCACTAGAGACATACAGGGAAGAACTGAGATGTTTGGTACTGGGGCGAGAGCTGAAGGGGCAGCTTTCTCCTGGAAAGACTGGCTGTGGGAGGCCATAGTTCCACTGGTGGGACCCCATATCTGGGGGTTTGGCCCACACCGGACATGTGCCCTGACCAGGAATCGAACCGGCAACCTCTTGATACATGGGTTGACACTCAACCACTGAGCCACACTGGCTGGGTTTGATGGCATTCTTTTTTTTTTTTACCCTCACCCAAGGACATTTTTTCATATTTCCTTCAGATAGAGTGGGAGGGAGAGAGAGGAAGAGACAGAGAAAGAGAGGAAGAGACAGAGAGAGAGAGAGAGAAACATCGACGTGAAAGGGACACATTGAGTGGTTGCCACCCACACAACCCAACCAGGGCTGGGGACAAATTGCAACCAAGGTACATGCCCTTAGCGGGAACCAAACCCGGGTCTCTCTGGACCGCAGGCCGACACTCTAACCACTGAGCAAAATCAGCCAGGGCCAATGGCATTCTTATACACCAATAAAGAACACTCAGAAAGGGAAACTAAAAAAAATCCCATTTACCATCGCAACAACAACAAAAAAGATACCTAGGAATAAACTTAACCAAAGAGGTAAAAGATCTGTTCTCAGAAAACTACAGGACAATGAAAAAAGAAACAGAGGAAGAAATTAAAAAAGTGGAAACATATACCATGTTCATGATTGAAAGAATCAACATCATTAAAATGCCATACTACCCAAAGCAATCTACAGATTCAATGCAATCCCCAGTAAAGTACCAATGGCATATTTCACAGATCTAGAACAAATATTCACAAAGTTTATATAGAACCAAAAAAGACCACAAATAGCTACAGCAATCTTGAAAAACAAGAACAAAGTGGGAAGGATCACAATACCAGATATCAAATTATACTACAAAGCCACTGTAATCAAAACAACCTGGTACTGGCACAAGAACAGGCATATAGATCAGTGGAACAGAACAGAGAACCCAGAAATCAAACCCAGAAACAGACATGATGTGCAATTAATATTTGACAAATAGGGCAAGAGCATATAATGGAGAAAAGACAGTCTTTTCAATAAATGGTGTTGGGAAACTAGATAGGTACATTCAAAAATATGAAACTAAACCACCAACTTACACCATGCACAAGAATAAACTCAAAATGAATAAAAGACTTAAATGTAACTCGTAAAACTATAAAAATCCTACAAAAAAATGTAGGCAGAAAAATCTCAGACATCACATGTAGTGGAATTTTCACTGATACATTGCCTAGGGCAGGAGAAACAAGGGAAAACATTAATAAATTGGACTACATGAAACTAAAAAGCTTCTGCACAGCAAAAGAAACCAGCATCAAAATGAAAAGGGAATCCACTCTCTGGGAGAACATATTTGCCAATGATACATTGGATAATATCCAAAATATATAGAGTACTCATACAATTAACAAAAGAAAGACAATCCAATTAAAAATGGTCAGAGGACCTGAACAGACACTTCTCAAAACAGGACAAATGGCCAAGAGACATATGAAAAAATGGTCAACATCACTACTCATCAGAGAAATGCAAATTAAA
This sequence comes from Molossus molossus, assembly GCF_014108415.1. NCBI lineage: Eukaryota > Metazoa > Chordata > Mammalia > Chiroptera > Molossidae > Molossus > Molossus molossus. The sequence continues at coordinate 20,745,857 of NW_023425399.1, read as the reverse complement.
ATGACTATGAGATATCATAACCTCACACCTGCCAGAATGGCTGCCATCAACAAATCTTCAAACAGGTGCTGGTGAGGATGTGATGAAAGGGTACTCTAGAGTACACTGCTGGTGGGAATGCAGACTGGTGCAGCCACTATGGAAAACAATATGGTGTTTCCTCAAAAAATTAAAAATGGAACTTCCATTTGACCCAGTGATTCCACTTCTAGGAAGCCTGAAACACCAATCAGAAAGAATATATGCACCCCTATGTTCATAGCAGCATTAATTTACAATAGCTAAGACCTGGAAACAACCTTAAGTGTCCATCAATAGATGAGTGGGTAGAAAAGCTGTGGTATATTTATACAATGGAATACTATGCAGCTGTAAGAAAGAAGGATCTCTTACCCTTTGAGACAACATGGAGGGACCTGGAGAGTATTATGCACAGTGAAATAAGACATTTAGAGAAAGATAAGTACCATATGATCTCACTTATTTATGGAATATCATCAACAAAGTAAGGTGTGGATCAAAAAAGATCCAGAGACATGGAAGTAGGGAACAGACTGACAAACCTCAGAGGGAAGGGAGGTGGGGGTTGGGAAAAGATAAACCAAAGAACTTATATGTATATATGCACAACCAATAGACACAGACAATAGTTTGGGGAAACCAAGAGGAGGGGGTCAACGAGGGAAAAAAAGGGAGTACATACGTAATACTTTTAAACAACCACAACAAAAGAGAATGGCCCTGGCCGGTTTGGCTCAGCAGTTAGAGTGTTGGCCCTCAGACCGAAGGGTCTCAGGTTCGATTTTGGTCAAGGGTTGCAGGTTCAATCCCTGCTCCAGTTGGGGTAGTTCGTGAGACAACCAATCAATGTCTCTCCCTCTCACATCGATGTTTCTCTCTCTCTCTCTCTCTCTCTCCCTCCCTCCCTCCCTCCCTTCCTCCCTCCCTCCTTTTCTTCCCTTCCACTCTCTAAAAAGCAATGAAAATATATCCTCAGGTGAGGATATATTGTTAAAAAATAACAATAATAATGACTAAAAGTTCTTATAATATGAATAAACAAGAGGTCATTAATTCAGAGTAATAGCTCAAATAAAGATGGGGAGGGGGAAGCCATCATCTGCATCTGCCACCATTGGGGGTGCCTATTACATCAACTTCTTACTCTGAAAATTGAAAATTAAAGATAAATAATTAAGCAATTTAACTTGGTCTTTTTATTATTATTTTTTTCATTATTATTATTTTTTATCCTCACCCGAGGACATTTTTCCATTTTTTTTGTTCAGGTAGAGTGGGAGGGAGAGAGAGAGAGAGAAACATCGATGTGAAAGGGACACATCGAGTGGCTGCCACCCGCACGACTGACCAGAGCCGGGGACAAACTGCAACCGAGGTATGTGCCCTTAGCGGGAACCGAACCCGGGTCTCTGAGGACTGCAGGCCCACGCTTTAACCGCTGAGCCAAACCGGCCAGGGCTAACTTGGTCTTTTTAGAACGGTTCATCCTCAGTAGAGAGTGAAAGCTCTCCTTTACAGAAGAATGCCAATGAATAAATGTATAAGTAAAGAAAACATTTTAAAAATCACCATTCTGCAACCTCCAGTGAAATAAATGACCCAGACAAGGATGATCAAAAGACAGAGAAAACCATTTGGTGAAACAGTTGTGGAACAGAAGAGTCCCACAGTATCAAAGAATTATTTCACAGATTACTTCCTAATTGCAAAAGGAAAATGAGTACCTTGATAGTTACCTGACAAGGTAAAATGAAGTTATCTGACAGTTACCAGATTAACCTAATGATCAAACTCAGCAACAATTAGTGAGAGACCTTTCATTTATGCCTCCTTATGTGATGTAGCCTGAAGTATAAGGCATCATCTATAATGTATTATCACCAAAAATACCTAACCTAGGTCTAAATAACTCTTTTTTTTTTTTTTTTAATCCTCACCAGATATTTTCCATTGATTTTTAGATAGAGTGGGAGGGAGGAAAGGATAGACAGAGAGAGAGAGAGAGAGACAGACAGAGAGAGAAACTTCAATGTGAAAGAGACATATCGATTGGTTGCCTTCCGCACAACCCTGACCAGGGCCAGGGATCGAACCTGCAACTGAAGTATGTGCCCTTGACCAGGAATCAAACCTCAGACTCTTTAGTCTGTGAGCCAATGCTCTAACTGCTGAGCCAAATCAGCCAGGGCTAAATATGTCTTGAAACCCAATTTTTCCTTTATAGGAAAATGCAGGAGATAGAGTAACAAAAATTACATATACAAATTTTTATAAGAAAAAAACTACATGAAGAAGTAACTGATTACGTGAAAACATAATCAGACCTAGAATGTGAAATGCTACAACAAAACTGATCTGGTCTCTTCAAAACTCAAAATCTTGGCAGGAAAATATAAAGGCAGGATATAGTTCTAGTTTCAAGGAGGCTGAAGAGACGCTACAATCAGTACACAAACGTTGCGCCCTAGCCAGTTTGGCTCAGTGGTTAAAGCGCTGGCCCGAAGACCAGAGAGGCCCAGGTTTGGTTCCCATTAAGGGCACATACCTTGGTTGCAGTTTGTCTCCGGCCCTGGTTGGGGTTGTGTGGGTGGCAACCACTCGGTGTGTCTTTCATACCTCGATGTTTCTCTCTCTCTCTCTCTCTCTTCCTCCCTCTCTCCCTCAAGATAAATGCAAAAAATGTTCTCAGATGAGGATTAAAAATACAAAACAAAACATAAACGTTGCTTAGACCTGCTTTGAAGAGAACAGTCATAAAATAATTTTTAGATCTTTGGGGAAAAACTGAATGTGAAATGAGTAACAGAGATATTAGGGCATTAAAAAATGTGCGTGAGTGTGCGCGCATGCATGTGTGTTATTTGTGGTTATACAGAGGATGCCCTTACTCTTAGCAGATGCATGACAAAGCATTTAGGGATAAAGTATCATGCCTGCAACTTATTTTCAAAGTATTCAGCAAAGATAGGTAGACAGGCAGATAGATGATGTGAATATAGCAAAATATCATCACTGAATTACAGTATGTTTGAAATTTTCAAAAAAGTTGAGGTGTAAATAAGGCTTATGGAAGCTAAGGTTGGGATCAAGACTTCACTGTGTATCTTTTCAATATTTTGATTTTTGAACCATGTGAATAAATTATCTATTGAAAACAAAACCCAGCTATCTACCACTCTCTTAAATCCTTAACAGCAATTATAATATTTCTATTCTTACCCCATTTCAGACATACAACAAAAACATCCTCTGCTTTCTACCTCCTTGTTTTGAGGGGAGCTCCTCTGACCAAGTTTCTCTTGTAAGTCTGGACCACATCATTACTAGGTCCTGAGCCACTGCCATCACCTCCAACAATATTCCCATAGGTCAGTCACCCACACTTGTTCCCCAACCCTACTTCACTCCACCCCCACCCTTACCTCCTGACTCTGTTGTTCACACACACTGTTCCTTCCCACTCACTCCTCTCCCATCCCACAGATGGTTCCTTCAACAATGCTCTTATGTGTCGTGGCCTCCCTTGCTCACCTATTTTTCAGGCACACAAAGTCCACCAGCTATCTCTCCCTCACCCCAACTGGCTCACACACTTGGAAGTTTAAGAGTTAGAAATTCATAGAATAATTAGTCTAAGTCCCCGACTCTCAAAAAAAAAAAAAAAGAAAGAAAGAAAAAAGAAACCTAGACAGGTAAGATTATAGCAACATTAGGGCTAGATCCTGGTCTTTAAACCTCAAGTTCAGTGCTTCTTCCACCCTATACCAAACTTTTTTCTCACCAGTCACTCTACCCAATTCATATATGCATAATTAGCAGACATATCAGAACCAAGCATTCCAGTCTATTTTAAGCCAATACTCACCAATTAGAACTGCATTAACTGCTCCAAAATGGCTGAAGTCAGAATACCTGAGATCAAATGAGTATATGCTTTAAAATAACTTCAGTACCTCTCTATCTTAGTTACACATTATAATTATTTGGGGAAACTTTTAAAAATAGTAATGCCACCCTGGCCGGTTTGACTTAGCAGTTAGAGTGTCGGCCCATGGACCAAGGAGTAGTAGGTTTGATTCTGGCCAAGGGCATGTACTTCGGTTGCGGTTCATCCCAGGCCATGGTTAGGTCGTGCAGGAGGCAATCGATTGATGTGTCTCTCTCACATCGATGTTTCTCTCTCTCTCTTCCTCCTCCCACTCTATCTGAAGATAAATGAAAAAAATATCCTCAGGTGAGAATGAAAAAATATAAAATAAAATAATGCCTGAGTCATGCTAGGTCTGCGCTGTGGCCGGAGGTTTGCATATTTAAACATTATCCAGGTGATTCTAATTTGTAGCCCAAGTTTAGAACCACACTTTTCATACATTATTTAATTTGTCTTTAGATGAGGTATCTGAGTCAGGCAGAAAATGTGGCACAAGAATTTGCCTGACAATGTGATGAAGGAGAAACAAAAGACTTTTCTTTTGCTCATTATAAACTTTGGTTGTTTCATTAAATTTTTTTGTTTTCTAACATAAGAATATAAGGCCATATTGCTTGTGAAAAGATCCAATAAAACATACAGAATCTAAAAGTGAACTATAGCCCTGGCCAGTTTGGCTCAGCGGTTGGAGCATCGGCCTGCGGTCCAGAGACCCGGGTTTGGTTCCTGCTAAGGGCACGTACCTTAGTTGCAGTTTGTCCCTGGCCCTGGTTGGGTCGTGTGGGTGGCAACCACTCGATGTGTCCCTTTCACATCAATGTTTCTCTCTCTCTCTCCCTCCCACACCATCTGAACAAAAAATGGAAAAATGTCCTCGGGTGAGGATAAAAAAATAAAAAAAATAAAAAATAAATAAAAGTGAACTATATATACTACCTCGAGTTCTATCTTGTTTTTTCCTATGTCTGTGACCTTGGAATCTCTTATACCTTCCTAGTTGTCATTTAGAAAATGAGGGGCTAACATACTTTCCAGATCTAGGGACACTATGACTTTAAAACATGGGCCATGTAACTTCATTGTTATGATATTTCCCTGAGAAACTGTAAATCATTTGGTGCAAGATCTTTAATGCTTCCTCCTTCTATTAGTGGCTGTTCTTCACACTATTCTCTCATCTTCCTTCTTTTACAAGTCAGCCCTGTTTAGGGCACATACAAGAAGCAACCAATGGGTAAGCAGGAGCTCAGGTGGGCCAGCATGCTGCCCAGCCCCTCCCTGGTCATCAGGCTGAGAGGGCAGTGCGCAAAAGCCAGAGGAAGGGAGGGCAAGCGGACTCTAGGACCAGAGCCTGCAAGTGGCATGAAGGGAAGCTGCTGCCCATCGCCTTTCCTGCTCTCTCCCCACCTGGGAGCAGCAAGTAAAAAGGAGCTCAACTCTAACCCCGATGGGCTGGGCAGATGAGATCTCAGAAAAAGGACAGCAAGAAGCAACTGAACACATTGATGAAGTACAAAATAAAATAGACAGAGTTAATGAACAAACCAGTGAGGAGATTTTGAAAACAGATATAACAAACTCCACCAACCATTTTTTCAGAAGAGGTCAGAATTGATCACCAAAATCCCAGATTTTGGGGTAACAACAGTTGTCAACCATCCACAAGTGTCTGCACTGCTTGGGGAAGAAGATGAAGAGTTGCTGCATTATTTGACAAGAGGTGAAGTGACAGATTTTGAAGATAGTAAATCAGGTTACAGAATAGATTTTTATTTTGATGAAAATCCTTGCTTCGAAAATAAAGTTTTCTCCAAATAATTTCATCTAAATGAAAGTGGTGATCAATCTTCAAAGTTGACGGAAATCTGGAAAGGATTTGACAAAACGTTCAAGTCAAACACAGAATAAAGCCAGCAGGAAGAGAGAGCATGAGGAAGCAGAGAGCTTCTTTACCTGGTTTACTGACCATTCTGATGCAGGTGCAGATGAGTTAGAAGTCATTAGAGATGACATTTGGTCAAATCCGTTACAGTACTACTTGGTTCCTCATATGGATGATGAAAAAAGGGAAAGAAGATGATGATGAATAGGAGAAAGGGTTGGAAGGTACTGATTAAGGGGATAAGGATGAAAGTGATGAAGATGATGATGAGGGGGAGGAAGATGAAGGAAAAGATGACTAATGGAACACTTGATGGATTCCAACCTTTTAAAATGTTCTCTAGTCTCTGGGAGCAAGTTGCAGTCTCTCTTTCTTTTTTATCCTTCTTGTGCTCAGTCGCCGTTTTTGAAATCTCTTTTCTCTCCTTTACATCATGGTTCTCACCTTATTTGGGTGGGGATATACCTTGAGCAGAATATAGTGGGAAAAGAATCTCTGCCCCTTTCTGTTCCAAAATCATTTTTATCCCTTCCTGTCTCAAGAAACTTTATGAAATCACCACCACCATGCTCTGTGGGAAAGAAAAAACCTTCTGCTCCCCTAGCTCTGCTGGAAGCTGGAGGGTGCTAGGCCCCTGTATAGTAGTGCGTAGAATTCTAGCTTTTTTTCCTCCTTTCTCTGTATATTGGGCTTAGAGATTATACTGTGTCTCTATGTGAATATGGACAGTTAGCATTTACCAACATGTATCTGTCTACTTTCTCTTGTTTAAAAAAAGAAAAAAGAAACTTAAAAAGGGGGGTGGGTTATAGAAGGTCAGCAAAGGGTGTGTTTTTTTTCTTTTTTTATTTTTATTAATTTGTTTTTGTTACAGATGTTTCTCCTTTTTCCCCCATTGACACCCTCTTCCTGATCCCCGCCTGCCCCATCCCCAGCTTTGTTGTCTATGTCCACTGGTCATGCATACATGCATATAAGTTCTGTGGTTTATCTCTTCCCCCACAAATCCCCCTCCTCTGAGGCTTGTTAGTCTGTACTCCACCTCTATGTCTCTGGGTCAATTTAGTTCATCAGTTTGTTTAGTTCATTATATTCCACAAATAAGTGAGATCATGTGATATTTGTCTTTCTCTGCTTGGCTTGTTTCGCTTAGCATAATATTCTCCAGGTCCTTCCATGCCATCTCAAAGGATAAGAGATCTTTCTTTCTTTCTTTCTTACAGCTGCATAGTATTCCATTGTGTACATAGACCACATCCTTTTTATCCACTCATCTACTGATGGACACTTGGATTGTTTCCCAATCTTAGCTATTGTAAATAGTGCTGCTATGAACATAGGGGTACATATATTCTTTCTGATTGGTGTTTCAGGTTTCTTAGGGTATATTCCTAGAAGTGGAATCACTGGGTCAAATGGCAGTCCAATTATTAATCTTTTTGAGGTAACACCATAGTGAAAGGGTGGGTTTGAGATGTTTAGATGGGTTAAGTGGGCATTTTGACAACATGGCTTCTCCTTTGGCATGTTTAAGTGTGATGTTTAACGGACATTCTTGCAGTTTAAGATGACACTTGAGCCCTAATGATGACTTGAGCCCTGCCACTCGATGGGAGAATCAGCAGAACCTATAGGATCTTATTCGGAATTGACATCTATTGTTTATTTTTAAATTTTCTTTTTGCTTCACTGGAAAGAAAAGACGATGCTTAGCTTTTTTTTTTGAGAGAGAGAGAGAGAAACATTGATGTGAGAGAAACACACTGATTGGCTGCCTCCCGCACCAGGGCCAGGGACCAACTGTAACCGAGGTACATGCCCTTGGCCAGAATCAAACTTGTAACTCTTTGGTCTATGGGTCCACACTCTAACCGCTACACCAAACCGACCAGGGCAATGATGCTTAGTTTTAAACATTAAAAGTGTACAAGTCGAGCCCTGGCCAGTTTGGCTCAGCGGTTAGAGCATCGGCCTGCGGTCCGGAGAGACCCGGGTTCGGTTCCCGCTAAGGGCGCGTACTTCGGTTGCAAGTTTGTCCCCGGCCCTGGTTGGTCGTGCGGGTGGCAGCCACTCGATGTGTCCCTTCACGTCGATGTTTCTCTCTCTCTCTCCCTTTCTCTCTCTCCCTCCCACTCTATCTGTACAAAAATGGAAAAATATCCTCGGGTGAGGATAAAAAAAAAATAATAAAAAAGTGTACAAGTCGAGCCCTGGCTGGTTTTGCTCAGTGATTAGAGCATCGGCCCGTGGACCAGAGTCCTGGGTTCGGTTCCTGCTAAGGGCACGTACCTCAGTTGCAGTTTGTCCCCGGCCCCAGTTGGGGTCTTGTGGGTGGCAGCCAGTCGATGTGTCTCTCTCATGTTGATATTTCTCTCTCTCTTCCTCCTTCTCTTCCTCCTGCTCTATCTGAAGATAAATGCAAAAATGTCCTCAGGTGAGGATAAAAAAAAAAGTGTACAAGTCGGAGGGCAGGATTGGGAGGAAGGTGTCAATGGGGAAAAAGGAGAAACATCTGTAACAAAAATAAATTAATAAAAAAATATATATTTTTAAAGTGTACAAGTTGCTTTGTTACAATAAAACTTTCTCTCAGAACAGATTTCAAGTTTGACTTGTATAACATATTGTCAAACTTTGTCAACCCAACCCTATTTGTTGGATGCACAATTTGCAGGATGACCTCAGGGCTATGTGGACTGAATAAAGGGATTTGCTTCAATGTATTAATGTCTCCATAGCTGAGAAACATCACAAGTATAATTTGTTATTAGTTTATGAAAATTTTCAAATCATCTGCAATACCAGATGGTTCAAAACTCAGTTCTGAGTATGTTGTACCCTTAGCTTTGTATATCAAATTGGCATTTTTTAAAATGGGTCTGTATTTACCTGGACATAATAATAATACCTGCCACCACCACCAGACAGATCTGGTGCTATAATGCTGAGTTACACACAGAGCTATTGCTGGTTATTATTGGCATTATGTCTTTATTGGCATTATAATATGTGGTCAGGAAGACAGGCTCTCAGAGTAAGAAGTCTGTATTGGTGGTTAAGAAACTCAGGTTAGGAGAACTTTTGTCTCTAAGTACCAGCTACTTAGCTAAATCGTTCTTAAATAAGACCTATCTGTGAATCAGGATGAGATAATGAACTCTGCTAAATGCCATCATGCTTAGAACATTTTTTATCCTCACCCGAGGACATTTTTCCATTTTTTATTCAGACAGAGTGGGAAGGGGAGAGAGGAAGAGAGAGAGAGAGTGAAAAGTTGATGTGAAAGGGACACATCGAGTGTCTGCCACCCACATGACCAACCAGGGCTGGGGACAAACTGCAACCGAGATATATGTTCTTAGCGGGAACCAAACCCGGGTCTCTCTAGACCGCAGGCCAATGCTCTAACCGCTGAGCAAAGCCCACCAGGGTCATGCTTAGAACATTTTGAGAAGCTACCTAATGCCTAAGCTTTTTTTTCCCCCTTTATTGATTTTAGAGAGAGAGGAAGGGAGGAGAAAGAGATAGAAAAATTGATGAGGACATCTACTGGCTGTCTCCTGCATTCCCCCCACTGGGGATTGAGCCCACAACCTGGGCATGTGCCCTGACCAGGAAAAGAATCGGCGACCTCCTGGTGCATGGGTCAATGCTCAACCACTGAGCCACACCAGCCTGCTTGCCCAAGCATTTTAATGCTGTAAAATATAGTAAGTAAAATTAAATGCCACTTAACTTTTTCAGAAATGAATTAATGGACAGCCTGGTCAACTTCAAAGCTTTTTGATGTATAAGACTTTATAAATGGAACTATTCCATCAATAGACAAAGTATAATAAACCTATCCAGATGGATAATATGTAATTTCTGCACAGGTCTCTGTTTAGTAACTACATCACTGTATACTGGTCAGGAATCTTGCTCCAATAAAGAAACATAAAGATTTTTTTTAAAGCAACCAATGAATGCATAAGTGGAACAACAAACTGATGTTTCTCTCTCTCTCTCTCTCTCAAATCATTAAATAAAAATTTAAAAAAAAAGTTAACCCCAAGCTAGGAGTTAAAATGCCTGCTTCATCTCTACCATCATCTCCACCCTAATTTTTTATTGGTATACTTAAGAAAATACTGAGACTCAAAGTTATTAACAGCACTAGAAACTAGAACTGCTGCTTAAAGAACTGTTGGACTCAAAGATGACTCTTCTGCCCAAGAGCAGGATGGGGACTTGAGATGTAATAGACCCAGGCAGGAAAGTAACAGATTTTTAACTAACCTTCCAACATGTGGCTCTATCTCTTCCAACTGCATGATCCAAAAAGCTTTCTCCAAGCTGGCAATGGCGGTGGTGAGGCCCACATAGAATGGTCAGTGCTCTTACATGCCCACAGCCTTCCCTATCTACTTCAAATTCTAAAACATACATCTAGGGATCTGAAGGCAGACACAGGAAGGGCTGAGAGAAAAGCCCTGGGAGTATTAAGTTCTGGGAAACAGTTATTTGTAGTCCAGTCTTCAAATAAAAATAAAAAAAATCTCTTTTCCAAAGTTAAATTATCAGGCCAAAAGAACAGATTTCCACTCCCTGCTCAATCCAGTAGAAGGGAGATAAATGATTGCTAGATGCTAGAAAATATTAAGAAACTATTTGCATCAATTAGTCCTTTAGCTTAACATCTGAAAGGAGAATTCATAATCAGGTAGTCAGTGAGGGAATCCACCTACCCTGTTTTTTTGGCAAATGGTATATGTGTATACCCCTCTCCTTATTCAAGGAAGAATAACTGAGGGGAGAGACTGAAACACATTCTGCAACATAAAAAAGAAGTTCTGCATTTGTAATTAAGAAAATAAATCAACTACATTACCCTCAACCTGATAAAACACACTGAAATGACACAGCACAGTCTATAAGTGAAAATAAAAAGAATTAGTTGAGATGCAAATAAGAGACAGGAAATAGAAAAACTGTAAGAAAAGTAAATATACCAAAGGAAAATTAAAATAGAATAAAAAATAGAATACTTAATTAGAAATGAGAATGACCAACAAAAAATAAAAATACTATTCAGATGGAGAGGGAAAGGACAAAGTAATGAAAACTGAGGATTAATAAGAAGAGAGAAATAAACTTCAACTAATTGTCATCCCTGAAACAAATGGACAGGCAATAATCAAAGATTTTAAAAAATGGGAAATAAAAACTTTCACAAGTCAAAGCACTGTTCTATATCTCTAGCTCAAAAGAACTCACAAATACAAAATCACTGAAAAGATAGTGACAACTAGATTTTTCTCTGGTGAAACTTTTAGATTTCAAGGATAAAGAAAATGCCCCACAATCACCCAGGAAGAAGAAATTAAGTCATACACAGAAGACCAAAAATCAGGTTGGCCTGAGACTTCTGCTTTGTAAGATCAAAAGACAATGGCAAAATAGTAAAGAATTATGAATGAAAATAATTCTGCCCCCTCCCCACCCATTCAGTGTGAAATCAACCTAAAGACACTTTCAGATAAAAGTACACCAATCAAGTACATTAAAAAATTTTTTTTTCTTTATTGATTTGAGGGAGCGAGGAAGTGAAAGGGAGAGAAAGATAGAAACATCAATGAGAGAGAACATCGATTGGCCGCCTCCTGGGGATTGGGCCCACAACCTGGGCATGTGTCTTGACCAGGAATCGAACTGGCAACCTCTTGGTTCATGGGTCAATGCTCAACCATTGAGCCATACCAGCCGGACTATTAAAATATTATCTGAATAGTAATTAACCAAAAACAAAGACCTTGAAACTACAAAGAGAAGAATTAGTTAAACACAGGGCTAAGTTTAAATAACTGTTATAAATATGATTAGCACCAAATGCTATTTTATTTTACTTATTTTTAAAATAATAATAATTTTTTGTTGTTGTTGTTAATCCTTACCCAAGGATATTTTTCCATTTATTTTTTTATTTTGTTTTTTGTTTTTTTTATCCTCACCCAAGGACATTTTTGCACTTATCTTCAGATAGAGCAGGAGGGAGAGAGAAAGAGAAACATTGATGTAAGAGAGACACATCGAGTGGTTGCCACCAACACGACCCCAACCCGGCCGGGGACAAACTGCAACCAAGGTACATGCGTTTATCGGGAACCAAACCAGGGACTCTCCGGTCCACAGGCCGACACCCTAACCGCTGAGCAAAACCGGCCAGGGCTTATTTTGTTTTTTAAAGATAGAGTAGAAGGGCCCAGCTGGTATGGCTCAGTGGTTGAGCATCGACCCATGCACCAAGAGGTCGTCGGTTCCATTCCCGATACCCGATCAGGGGCATGCCCCGGTTGTGGGCCCGATCCCCAGAGGGGCATGCAGGAGGCAGCTAATCGATGATCAGGGGCATGCCCCGGTTGTGGGCCCGATCCCCAGGGGGGCATGGAGGAGGCAGCTAATCGATGTTCTCTCTCATCGATGTTTCTATCTCCCTCTCCCTTCTTCTCTCTCTAAAATTAATAAAGAAAAAAAAATTTTTTAAAATATAGAGTGGAAGGGAGGTATAGAGAGAAACATCAATCGATTACCTTCTGCAGGACCCCAACCAGGGCCGGGGATCAAACCTGCAATCCAGGTACATTCCCTTGACCAGGGAATTGAAACCGAGACCCTTTGGTCCATGGGCCAACACTCTAACAGCTGAGCCAAAATGGAAAGGGCTGTTTTTGTTTTTTTAATTATTAAAAGGAAGATCTTTAAGGTACAAAATAAAGGTGAGCTATTAAATCATCATCTTCATCTGAGTACTATGAACAATTTTGCTAATAAACTCTGTCATTAATTTAATGGGTTACCCCTCCCCCATTAAAGGATAAAGAGTTTTAGTCTAGGTCGAGAAACATTATAGTCTATTTTATATATATAATAGGAACCATACAATTAAGTAGTCTTTTATGACTGGCTTATTTCACTTAGCATACTTTTTTCAAGATGTTGTAGCAAGTAACAGCATTTCATTTTTTAAAATTACCAAATAATATCCCTTTGTATGGAAATACCACATTGATTTATCCATTTATTTATCAGTTGATAGACATTTGGGTTGTTTCCACTTTTCACTATTATTACTTATTCTGCACAAGTGTTTATGCAAATGTGTGTTTTCATTCTCTTGATCCCTGGCAGGTGTGACTCACTTGGTTCAGCATTGTCCCATGCACCCAGAGGTCACCAGTTCAATTCCCAGTCAGGGCACATACCCGGGTTGGAAGCTTGGTCTCCAATATTTGGGCATGCAGGAGACAGCCAATCAATGTTTCTCTCTCTCTTCTCTTTTCTCTCTCTCTGTCCCTTAAAACAAAAACAAAACAAAAAAACAGCCCAGCCGGGGTGGCTCAGTGGTTGAGCACTGACCAATGCACCAAGAGGTCACCTGTGCGATTCTTGGTCTGGGCACATGCCCAGGTTGTGGGCCAAATCCCCAGTGGGGGGCATGTAGGAGGCGGCCAATCGATGTTCTCTCTCATCGATGTTTCTAACTCTCTCGTTCCTTTCTTCTCTCTCTAAAATCAATAAAGAAACAAAATTTTAAAAAACAAACATTCTCTTGGGTATATATATACATACATATATATATACACCTAGGAGTGAAATTGCTGGGTCATATGTTATCTCTATGTGTTACCTTTTGCATCCCCACTAGCAGTGTACAAGGATTACAATTCCTCCACATTCTCAACAACACTTATCTTTCTGATTATGCCATCCTAGTGGGTATGAAGTAGTATCTCATTGTGGTTTTGATTTACTTTTTCCTTGATGGCTAACAGTGTTGAGTATATTATTATATGTTTATTGGCCACTAGCATAATTTCTTTGAAGAAATAAATACCTATTAAACCCTTTACTAGTTTTTTAATTGGGATATTTGTCTTTACTGTTACAGTGTAAGTTTTTGATATATTTTTAGATACAAATGCCTTATCAGATAAACGATTTGCAAATATTGTCTTCCATTTTGTGGATTGCTGTGGGTGACTTCTTTTTATTTAGTTATCTTTTGATTGGTCATTAATGAATGTTATGTCATGTTTCTTTGGGGTTGGGGATGATTTTGTACTGTAGTTTAAGACAAACTGGCTGAGTATTTAGAAAAATATTTATGAAATTCTCACTTCACAATTGTCTCAGTCTGTTCGAGCTCCTATAACAAAATACCACAAATTGGGTGGCTTAAAAGCAACAGAAATTTATTTCTCACAGTTCTTGAGGCTGAGAAGTAAAAGATCATTGTGCCAGTATGGTCAGGTTCTGGTGAAGACCCTCTTCCAGGATGCAGACTACAAAATTCTCACTGTGGCCCTGGCCGGTTTGGCTCAGCGGTTGGAGCATCGGCCTGCGGTACAGAGAGACCCAGGTTCGGTTCCCACTAAGGGCACGTACCTCGGTTGCAGTTTGTCCCCGGCCCTGGTTGGTCGTGCGGGTGGCAGCCACTCAATGTGTCCCTTCACATCGATGTTTCTCTCTCTCTCTCTTCCTCTCTCTCCCTCCCGCTCTATCTGAACAAAAAATGGAAAAATGTCCTCGGGTGAGGATAAAAAAAAAAAAAAAAAAAAAAAATTCTCACTGTGTCCTCACATGGTGGGAGGGGTTAGGGAGCTCTATGTGATCTCTTTTATAGGAGCACTAATCCCATTCACGAGGGCTCCAAACTCATAACTTAGGCACTTCCCCAAAGGTCCACCTCCTAATACCATCAACATTGGGCATTAGGATCTCAACATATAAATTTTGAGGGGATACAAACATTCAGATCACAACAACAATGTACATTAAAAAAACTCTGGCTAAAGAGTTAAATATAAAAAACAAAATTACAATACTACAGTCTTATACTGAATATATATTCAAATATAGTCATCAGTTAATGGACTGAAGAGCTAAAGCAAAATACAGATTTGATTATATAATCACATTATTTTTAAAATTTTATAGGTCAAAGTACACAGGAGTAAAAAGGCAAAATATAAGTTGGGGCCAACTGGAGTAGCTCAGTTGGCTGAGCATCATCCTGGGCACTGAAAGGTTGCCGGTTCGATTCCCAGTAAAGGCACATACCTGGGTTTCAGGTTTGATACCTAGTCATACAGAAGGCAACCAATCAATGTCTCTGTCTGTCTGTCTGTCTGTCTGTGCCCCCCACCCCCGCTTCTCTCTCTTCCTCTCTTTAATCATGTCCTCAGGTGAGGATTTAAAAAACACTACTCAAGATTAAAATCTCATTGTGGGAATGACCTTTATGTCTCTGTTCTTGAAGGGGAGAGAGGCTAGTGTGAAAGGTAGAAATGGGAAGAGACAGAGTTTGATAGAGAGAAGATAAAGAAAATTTCACATGCTACGCTCCTCTCCACCGCTCTCCCCAACCCTCTCCCCAAAGTCCTATCTAGTCCCAGCTTGGCATTAAGCCATGCCTTATGTGGTAGATGGACTGCTAAGATGACCACCAATTATTCCAGCCTCCTAGTAGTCATGCCCTTGGTAATATCCTCTCTCTGAATGTGGGCTGGCCTAGTGATTTGCTTCTAACCTAAAGAATATGGCAAAGGTGATGGGATGTCACTTCTATGATTAGGTTATAAAAGATTGAGACTTCTATCTCCCTAAAAGACTCTGTCTACTGCCGTCTCAGCATGCCATGTGGGAGAGGCCACGTGGCAAGGAAGGGAGAGCAACCTGCAGTCAACAGTCAGTGAAAAATCAAGGCCCTTAATTCAAATTCCCTTGAAGAAGTGAATTCTGCCAACAACCAAGTGAGCCTGCAAGCAGTTCCTGCTTTAGTCAAGCACTGAAATGAGATTCCAGCCCTAACTGACAGTTTGATTGTTGTTGCCTATAAGAGACCCTGAAACAGATGACCCACCTAAGCTGTGCTCAGATTCCTAACCCATGGAAAATGTGCCATAATAAGTGAGTTTTATTAAGATGCTAAATTTGTGGTAATTTTTTGTGCAACAATAAATTACAAGAAATAAATGCACCCTTCTTGGAAATCCTGCTTAATATTTATCTCCTTTAACACTACGTGGCAGTTTCTTAAAAAGTTAGATACCATACAACTCAGCAAACCCACTGCTAGGGACTTACCCAAAATAAATGAAAACACGTCTATACATATTTGAATAAAAATGCTTATAGCAGCTTTATTCACAACCATCAAAACTGGAAACAACCCAAATGTCTATCACAGGTGAATAGATAAACAAACAAGTTATATCCACACAACAAAGCAATACTTGGCATTAAAAAGGAATGAATTACTGATACATGCAACAACATGGATAAATATAAAAATTATTACACTGAGTGAAAGCTAGCACAAAAGAGAATACAATGTATGAATGCATTTATACAAAATTCTAAAAAACGGGGGCACTGAGACAGACTGAAAAGGAGTATAAGAAACTTTTTAGGGAAATGGAAATTTTCTGTACTTGACTGTGGCGGTTGTTTCATAAGAAATACTATACAATAATAAATACATTGTTGAAACTCATCTTGAAAGAATATATGCACCCCATGTGCAATGCAGCTTTATTTGTAATAGCCAAGATTTGGAAGCAGCCCAGTGCACATCAATAGATGAGTGGATTTAAAACCTGTGGCACATGTATACAATGAAATATTACTCAGCTAAGAAATGAAGGATATTTTACTTTTTGCGACAACATGAATGAACTTGAAGAGCATTATACTAAGTGAAATAAACCAGTCAGAGAAAGACAAATAATATATGATTTCACTTACACATGGACTCTAATGAACAAAATAAACTAACAAACAAAACAGAAAGAATCATAGATAGCTGTCAGAGGGGAGGGCGTAGGGGTGCTGGGTGAAAAAGGTGAAGGGATTAAGCAAAAAATGCCCCCCAAAGAACCAAATCACACAGACATACAACAGTATGATCATTACCAGAGGGAAATGGGGGGGAGGGAAACATAGGAAAAGGTAAAGGGGGTTAAATGATGATGAAAAGAGACATGACGGGATGGTAAACACACAATATAATATATAGATGAGGTATTATAGAATTGTACACCTTAAACCTATATAATTTTACTAACCAATGTTACCCCAATGAATTCAATAAGAAAGAAAAATGCAGATCTAGGTTTTTCAAATCCCACAATCTGATTATATGATTAAATTATTTATCTAACTCCAGGGTTAAAATACAGAAACCCAAACTAGACATAATTCTAACTCTGTAAGAGTCACTCCAATAGCAATGTAGCTGTCTAAAATTTTTCCTACGCATAAATATCTATTGCTTGTGTAGCATTTAAATTTTTAAATAAAAGCACTATTTTTGAATAAAAATAAAAAACACCATGTTCCACTTCAAATCCATGCAGTTTATTGTATGTAAAGTATACCTCATTAAGTTGACCAAAAAACCAAAAAAAAAAACCCACCTTTGTCAAGCTTTCTTCAACTACATTTAATGCAGCTGATCCCATTATCATACCTTAGCCCTTAAACAGCGTTCTACAGATAAATTACCCAAACTGCAGAAAAACTAGTGCTTCTTGAATTCCATAGTAGCTAAAACTTACAGAACATTACTGTTTGTCAGGTATGGTTCTGAGTGCTTTGCATTTTTAACTCAGTTATTCCCCTCAACAAACCAATGGACTAGATCCTATAACCCTCATTTCATAAATGAGGAAAGCTGAGGCACAGAGAAGAAACTTGCTTAAGGCCATACAGCTACTAAGTGACAGAGCCATGATTTGAGCCCCAGCAGTCAGATTCTAGAGGCTGGGCTCTTCAACATCACCCCACTCTATATCTCGGACCACTAGAGTATTAGGTAAAAGCATACTCTTAGCTCACTGGAGACTGATAGGTTCATTCATTCATTCAACAAATTATTTAAGCATGCAATATATTCCAGGTATTGTTCTAAATGCTAAAGATACAAGGGTGAAGAAAATACAGACACGGAACTTGCTTTTATGGAGCTTACATTCTAGTAAAAACTTAGGTTTAAAGCATAGGATTCTTAAATCAATACATTTATCCCCTTATGAATATATTTATCTAAATATTTATGCAAAAAAAACCACACAGTTAACAAGTTGAATAGTGGCCAGATCTGCTTTAACCAGTTACAGCAAGAGTCCCAAACTTAACTGCATTCTAGAATCACCTAAGCATCTTTTAAAAATTCCAAAGCTCAGCCCTGGCTGGTTTGACTCAGCGGTTATAGCATCGGTCTGCAGATCAGAGTCCCTGGTTCGGTTCCTGCTAAGGGCACGTATCTCCGTTGCAGTTTGTCCCTGGCCCTGGTTGGGGTCGTGTGAGTGGCAGTCAGTTGATGTGTCTCTCTCACATCAATGTTTCTCTCTCTCTCCCTCCCGCTCTGTCTGAAGATAAATGCAAAAAATAATAATAAAATAAAAAAATATTAAAAAATTTTTTTTCAAAGCTCAGGCTATACCCCCGGCCAATTAAATAACAAAATCCTATGAGTGTGGCAAGGGAGGAAGACAAAGGCATAAGTAATTTGCCAAGCTGAAGACAAGTTTGGGAAATCACTGAGCTAGAGTTTTTATATCTGATGAATGATCAAGTTCATTCATAGTGATGAGAGATGTAGATGAGTCCCTTCTCTGAATCAGAAATTTGCAAAGTAGCTTTGATTTTTTTTCAATGTTATGAATTCTGAGAACATCAGAAAGAGAACCAAATAAATCATTATTTTCCTTCTTGGATTTATTCATGCCTTCAATCCCCTCCAGAATCATAGACAACTAAGATATTCACCTTTTCATCTTTTCTTGGTACTTTCCATGTAACCAATAAAGAATTCTTCCATATTATGTATTTCCAACAGAACTGATAAAGACATGACTCAACTGCTTTTCTATTATGGCAATCTTAACTCAGTCACTTTGGGTCCAATCCACAGGCCAAATGCAGCTTGCCAAAGTAAAATATTCTACAGACATTAAGATCAAAATGCCTTCATTTAAAAAAGTAAAGTCTATTTCTAATTTAATCCTTTGTTTAAGTAGAAATCAAGTCTTTTATAAATCAAACTTGCATTTGTATTCATAGAATCAACAGACCTGTGTAAGAACTCTGACCACTCTCAGAAAAGATAGTTAGAGGTTCAGTAGGACCCCTCTCCATTCTATCCAGGACCTAGACAGAAAGGAAAAAAAGGGCAAAGAGGAAGAGAGACATCAGAAGAAAAGACTATATAAGCCCAATAAACCTCTTCAAAGTAAAATGTTCATGAATGCCCAAATTTGTTCCACCACTGTTTCAGCTAATTTCACTCTAGAAAGAGTTGTAAAAGACATGAGATTATCTACAGCCCCAAATGCAGGCTTTTGTTTGTTTAACAAGGAAAGTTTATCATAATACCAAGGATGCTTTTCAAAATACATCAGTAGTGATTACACTAGGGTAATCACATTTTATTATTCAACATCCTTATGATTTGTGCACTTCGTATTGTGCATGTCACACTTAAATTGACAAATATTAAAAAACCAATACAATGTGCCTCAGTGGACTAAGTGTCGTCCCAAAGACTGAGAGGTCCTGGGTCAATTCCTGGTCAGGGCACATGCCTGGGTTGCAGGCTCCATCCCCAGTGGGGGGTGTACAGGAGGCAGCTGATGGATGTTTCTCTCTCACATGGATGTTTCTCGCTCTCCCTCCCTTCCTCTTTCTCTAAAAAAAAAATCAATAAAAACATATTTTTAAAAAAATTATATATATATAGGCTGCTCTCTCCTCTGTGTAGCATGGGACAGTTGCCACGCGGCTAATAAAGGTCTCTTAATTTGAACCCCCCCCAAAATTATATATATATATATATATATATATATATATATATATATATATATATATCTCCAATACATTTATCCTGAAGAGAATCCCTGAGGAGTCTAATTAAGTAGGGAGCAGAAGCAGAGTCCCACAGAGGTTACATAATTTGCCCTATGGCACCTATGTAGTTAGCT
Source organism: Molossus molossus (assembly GCF_014108415.1). Taxonomy (NCBI): domain Eukaryota; kingdom Metazoa; phylum Chordata; class Mammalia; order Chiroptera; family Molossidae; genus Molossus; species Molossus molossus. The sequence continues at coordinate 20,726,002 of NW_023425399.1, read as the reverse complement.
ACAGATTTAGTATTTCTTGTCACTTTCCTACTCTTTCTGTTGTAAAACTGTAAATATGCTGATTATACTTTTTAACATTTTCTTATACTCTGAAAATAATTTATTACAAATGACAACTGTTTAAAAAAAAAGAAGCACACAAGTAAGTGGAAAACACAGAGGTCCTGGGTTCACAACTGTGCACCATTGCAGCTTCTGCACCATTCATATAACAAAATGAAATAAAGCCAAATGCCTATGCAAAGATTTCCTAACCTCAATATCTACTTTTAAAAATGTTTTCATACAGGCAAATGTCAAATTATTATTAGTAAGATCAATTGAGTATATTTTGAGAATAAACTAACATTATTTATGATAATAAAACACAGGGTAACAGAATAGAAAAAGAGCTAGGCTGAGCTTGGCAGGGTGTGCCTTGAATTCTAGTCATGATCTTCCCGTAAAGCTGCTGTATGATTGGGCAGGACACAATCTCTCTGGGCCTAAGATTCCTAAATTATTAAACAAGAGCTTGAATCACTAAACTCAAGCTAAACACAATCTCAGGTTCCTTCTAGTTTTAAGAAAACTCAAGGACTATTTATCAAAAATGTTAATTATTATTCTATATGCTTTCACTTTAACAAATGAATATCTCTATTCAAATATTTTAAGTAGCTTTGTAAAATAAAAATCCTAGAATTCCTACATTATTAGCCTTATAAACCTAAATCTGAGTATTACACTTACAGTACTTAAGAAATTAAGTTGGCCTTTTAACCACATAGCCTTAAATGTTTCAGGATAATTTATAAGGCATTTTAAAAGTATCTGAATAAACAGCTAACTGTAAACTGTCAAAAGACAATCTACCATGGCACACCTAAAGTAAGATCCTATCCCATCCTCCCTACACTCTCTTGTGAGGTTCTCATGAATATAAAACTGGTACATGCTTCCAGTTTCCAAATCCAGGGCTGCAAAGGAAAATTTATGTAAACCTTCAGCCAAATCATAAAAATTTAATTCCCTGAAAGGATCAACAAAATGACTGTCATGGACATTGGCATTTCAATATTATGATAACACTGGTTTGCTCTTGGTAGGAATAACAGACATTTTAAGAGATTGGGGAATATTAACATTAATGCTTAAACTTCAATCTTGACATTTTCGTATAAGAAATAAAAGATAGCCCTGGCTGGTTTGGCTCAGCGGTTAGAGCGTCGGCCTGCGGTCCTGAGAGACCCAGGTTCAGTTCCCGCTAAGGGCACGTACCTCGGTTGCAGTTTGTCCCTGGCCCTGGTCGGTTGTGCGGGTGGCAACCACTCGATGTGTCCCTTCACATCGATGTTTCTCTCTCTCTGTTCCTCATCGATGTTTCTCTCTCTCTGTTCCTCTCTCTCTCTCCCACTCTACCTGAACAAAAAATGGAAAAATGTCCTCGGGTGAGGATAAAAAAAAAGAAAAAAAAAAGAAATAAAAGATAAATTAGTGAAATATGAAATTTTAGATTCCTAAAACAAGTACTCATTGTAACACAGATACAGCTAATAATTTAATCATGAACATTATAAACCAAAAGAATAAATCAGAGGCTCAATGAGATTTTTCCTGTCTTGTTAGATACTGTAGTAGGTGGATAAAGTAAAATTTAGGGAAAGTCTACTTTATACATCATGTTCTAATTATGAACACCACCATGTTCTTTCGATCATAAAGCTACAATTAAGAAAAATAACATGTTTGAAATATCAGTCTTTTAATCCATGCTCCAAATATACTAATGACATTGAAAAGTTGACCAAATCCTACAATCTAGGAACTAATAAAAATTTCCTAAGAAAAACTTGACAAGAATCTGAGTAGAGTAAGAGCTAGAGAGACCTTGGCAATAAACTGGTCCAATAACCCTTATGAAACAGATGGAAAAATTAAGGCTCGAGTCAACAATTTGTCCAAAGTTTCTTAGTAATAGGGAAACCTCCTATGTGATACTTTTTTACAAATGAAATACTTCATTTTAAAAGAACTAGAAAAGTAGCCCTGGCTGGTGTGGCTCAGTTGGTTGAGTGCCATCCCATGTACTGAGAGGTCCAGGGTTCGATTCCTGGTCAGGACACATATGGGGTGTGTGTGTGCAGGAGCCAGCCGATGAATGTTTCCCTTTCACTGATGTTTCCCACTCCCTCTCCCTTTCTCTCTATCTAAAATCAATTTAAAAAAAGAATTAGAAAGGTATGTAAATAATGATAATGAATGTTGTCTTGCCATATGACAATGATAGAAGACAACTTTAAAGAACAATGGCTTTCTTCCTCTATTAAAGTTCCTAAGAGTTAAATCATGAGATCTGGGCTCTGTTAGGGAAGTCCTTAGACAATCCTTCTAAGAGTCTGCCAATATTTCTTCTACTGCCAAGTCTTTTTTGTTGTTGTTTTAATCCTCACCTAAGGATATTTTTCCATTGATTTTCAGATAGAGAGGGAGGGAGGGAGGGAGGGAGAGAGAGAGAGAGAGAAACATCGATGTGAGAAAGACACATCAATTGGTTGCCGCCTGCACTACCCCAACAAGGGGATCGAATCACAACCGAGGTATGTGCCCTTGACTAGAATCGAACCCTCAACTCTTTGGTCCAAGGGCCAACGCTCCACCTGCTGAGCCAAACCGGCCAGGGCACACGAGGTCTTAATATATTCATACTGACAGTGTTGTTAGTTTGTTTTGCTTTATGCTCTTATAACTGTCAATTTATTTTGTTGTTAATCATCACCCAAGGATATTTTTCTATTTTTCCATTGATTCTTTAGATAGAGTGGAAGGGAGAGAGGGAGGGAGGGGGGGGAGAGAGAGAGAGAGAGAGAGAGGAAGAGAGAGAGAAACATAGATGTGAAAGAGACACATCAATCAGTTACCTCCCACACAACCCCTGACCAGGGCCAGGGATTGAACCTACAACCCAGGTATGCGTCTTTGACTGGGAATCGAACCCGAGACCCCTTTGGTCCAACAGCTGACACTAACTGCTGAGCAAAACCAGCCAGGGCATAACTGTCACTATTTATTTATTTATTTATTTATTTATTTATTTTTGTTGTACGTGCCCCTAGTGGGGACCAAACCCAGGACTCTCTGGTCCACAGGCCGTTGCTCAACCGCTGAGCCAAACTGTCCAGGGCATAACTGTCACTTTTTAAATCAAACACTGAAGTCATGGATCAGCTTTCAAGTCCTGTAAATACCATTTCATCATTACTGATGATCCAGATGAATACACTTAGCAAACTTGCAGACAGAACTGTATAAGGTGAATATGTTAATATTTTCAAATACAGGTACCATATTCAAAATAAACTAAAAGGCATTTTCTTCAAAGTTCAAATGTTTAATAATTAGAAAATGTGCCCAGCCAATGTGGCTAAGTGGTTGAGCGCTGGCACCCATGCACCAAGAGTTCACTGGTTCGATTCCCGGTCGGGGTACATGCTCAGGTTGTGGGCCTGAAGCCCAGTGTGGGGGCATGCAGGGGGACAGCCAATCAATGTTCTCTCTCATCGATGTTTCTATCTCTCCCTCTCCCTTCCTCTCTCTCTAAAATCAATTAAAAAAATAAAAATAAAAATTAGAAAATCTAATACTATGCTTATCCCCAAATAAGTGAAGAAGACATAATTTTCTGCCCTGCCAGTTTGGCTCAGCGGTAGAGCGTCGGCCTGCAGTCCAGAGAGACCTGAGTTCGGTTCCCGCTAAGGGCATGTACCTCGGTTGCAGTTTGTCCCTGGCCCTGGTTGGGTCGTGCGGGTGGCAACCACTTGATGTGTCCCTTTCATGTCGATGTTTCTCTCTCTCTCTCTCTCTCTCTCCCTCCCTCCCCACTCTATCTGAACAAAAAATGGAAAAATGTCCTCGGGTGAGGATTAAAAAAAAAAAGAAGAGCCCTGGCCGGTTTGGTTCAGCAGTTAGAGCGTTGGCCTACGGTCCTGAGAGACCCAGGTTCGGTTCCCGCTGGGGGCGCATACCTCGGTTGCAGTTTGTCCCCGGCCCTGGTCGGTTGTGCGGGTGGCAGCCACTCGATGTGTTCCTTTCACATCGATGTTTCTCTCTCTCTCTCTGTTCCTCTCTCTCCCTCCCACTCTACCTGAACAAAAAATGGAAAAATGTCCTCGGGTGAGGATAAAAAAAAAAAAAAAAAGAAGAGATAATTTTCTGATCAGAAGAAGAAATTCAATGGCAGGATGAACAGGTTCATTAATATTAAAACACAAAGAAATAAACCCTGGCCGTTTTCGCTCAGTGGTTAGAGCGTTGACCCACGCACTGAAGAGTCCTGGGTTCAATTCCAGCCAAGGGCATGTGCCTTAGTTGCGGTTCATCCCTGTCCCCAGCGGGGGTTGTGCGGGTGGCAACCAATCAATATGTCTCTCACATCGATGTTTCTTTCTTTTTCTCTCTCTCTCTCTCCCCCTCCCTCCCTCATGCTCTATCTGAAGATAAATGGAAAAATAGCCTCAGGTAAGGATTAAAAAAACAACAAAAACAAAACAAAGGAATAAGTCTCTGCCCAAATTGCTAAAAAAGAGAAAAACAAAATTAAGGTTAAAAAGAAATAACACATTGCCCAGCCAGTGTTGCTCAGTGGATTGAGCGTTGGCCTATGGACTGAGAGATCCTGGTTAGATTCCTGGTCAGGACACATGCCCAGGTTGCAGGCTCAATCCCCAGTAGGGGGAGTGCAGGAGGCAACTGATTGATGTTTCTCTCTCACATTGGCGTTTCTATCTCTCTCTTCCCTCTCTAAAAAAATCAATAAAGACACATTTTTTAAAAAAAGTAATAACATAAAACAAAAACAGAAATAAAATTTATAAACATTATTAACTTCAGTGGGGTGGTGATGACCCAAAAATCATTAAGAAAAAGATCAACAGACAAGATTATGTAAATATTAAAATAGTCTATATGTTAAAAGAAACCACAAAGTCAACAGCCAAATGACAAACAGGAATAATATATTTGTACCACATGACAAAATGGGGTTACTATCCCAAATACACAAAAGTACCTGCAAATTTATTAAAAAGTAAGAAATTAATTACCCAAGAGAAAAATAAGTAAATGACTAGAAAAGGTAATTTGTAGAATAGGGTTTACAACTTATTAATCATCAGGGAAATAAAAATTAAATAAAATACTTTCACCCGGCTTATGGCAAAATTAAAACGATACTTGCTATCCAGAGCCAGTGGGAATAAGAACTGCAACAACCTTTATGGGAAATAACCTGAGTTCATAATATTGAAATAAGCTTATCTCTTAACCAGTATTTGAACATTTATCTTACAGAAGTAAAAGCTTCATTTCTTTTCTTTTTTTTTAATCCTCACCCAAGGACATTTTTCCATTTTTTGATCAGATAGAGCAGGAGGGAGAGAGAGGAAGAGAGAAACATTGATGTGAAGGGACACATCGAGTGGCTGCCACCCGCACAACCAACCAGGGCCGGGAACAAACTGCAACCGAGGCACGTGCCCTTAGCGGGAACCGAACCTGGTCTCTCTGTACCGCAGGCCAACGCTCCAACCGCTGAGCCAAACCAGCCAGGGCAAAAAAGCTTCATTTTTTATAGATATATGCACAAGGATGTCTACTGTTTATAAGGGTGGAAAAAAATCAGAAGCAAACTGAATGTTCACTGATAGGACCTACATAAATGAAATATTATGCAGCTGGAAAAAGAAATTAGACATCTGCTTAATGATATAAAATATATGATATCTTAGGAAGTAAAAAAATAAGTTATAGAATAATGTGTATGGCATTGGAGAGGAAGGGGGACATCTGTAATACTTTCAACAACAAAGATTAAAAAAATGTATATGGCATCATGATAATCTTAGGAAATAAGAGAAGATGAATCAGTAGGTTTATGTGTTTCTAAGAGCATAGAGAAAAATATGAAAGAAATACTAGGCTATTCCACTTGTGTAGCTTGGAGTGGAACTAGAGATGTCTGGCTTTTGCTTCATGTACCTCAAATGATGCTGTTTGTTTCAATTAGCCTATAATGCTTTGTGGTTTGAAAGAAAAATTCTTTTTGAGTATAACATAACAAAAAAGAAATGAAATAAGAAAAAAAATCTATAATAGGAATGACAGAAAAATAGTTAATTAAAAGTGACAAAGAACTGGTGTATAGGCCCTGGCCAGGTAGCTCAGTTGGTTGGAGCATCGTCCCACTATGCCAAAGATGCTGGTTTGATCCCCGGTCAGGGCACATACAAGACTCAACCAATAAATGCATGAATAAGTAGAATAACACACCTCTCTCTCTCTCTCTCTCTCACTCTCACTCTCTCTCTCTCAAAGAGAGAGGAAAACATCAATGTGACAGAGAAACACTGATTGGTTGCCTCCTGTATGCACCCGGACTGGGAATCGAACCCACAACATTTTGGTGCATGAATGACACTCCAACCAACTGAGCTGAGCCTCTGGCCAAGGCAGAAGAAGGTTTTGATTCAAAAGCTTTGTTTTTTATGTTTGTCTGTTTAGAATGTTATTTTTAAAAAGCAAACATGATTCATCACAAGATCCTGTCAAAGAAATGCCCAGTTATATATTTACAATCTGTGTCTTCTTTTTGGTATACATCTCCCAATGCTGGTAGGCAGTCGACATATACTGACTATACTAATCAAATTTTTTTCCATGCTTATTCTAATCTCAAAGCTTCTGAATGAGTCATCTCCTCATACACTGAAGAGTTAAATACAACCTAAAAGAACTCAGTTAAAGGCTCAATTTCTTTAGGAAGCACTCCTAGATTCAACTTTACTAATATTAGTTATATCAATAGATTTCAAAATGATATGTGCATGCACAAACCGTTAAGATCCACAGTGAGAAAGAATGTTCAGCAAATCCATTATTTAGGGTATAGTAAGCTGTCTCTGTTAAGTCTAGTCAGATGCTGGTTTACCTATCTTCCCACTTTTACTGGTATTTGGTAGTTAACAACAGTGTCTTTGAATTTCTCCAAGTGTTTGAATCTTTTAAGTCTATTATATTATAGAAAAGACCATCTTACTTCCATATAACATTAAAATTGTGGCAAAGGACTTAACCTAATGAATAATTTCCCTCACTAAAATCCAAAACAGGAATTTGATTCACAAATTTACGATAATTTCTTGTGAGAGACAGCTGCTGCCCAATGTCTAGAAAATGCACATATATGGTACTATGTAATATCAGTTCTATATTCAATGGTTCAATACAGTAAAGGAGCTGGTTAATGGGAACTTTTGTTGCCTCTTTGTGTGTGCACATGTATGTGTGTGGTGGGGACATGTGTGTGGTGGGGACATGTGCGTGGTGGGGATCTGCAACTGCTTAATGCTAACTACAAACCTAAATACCTATCTGAAATATAAATGCCCTCTGAATTTCGTGATCATTAACATTATTAACTGACATCGTTTTTTCCCCCAGCTTTATTGAGATATAATGAACATAAGTTATGTAAGTTTAAGGTATACAATGAGATGGATACATGTATATACTAAAAAATATATAACAAATTTAACAATAAGGTTAGTTAACACGTCTATCACCTCACATAATTACCTTTTTTTTTTGGTGTGTGTTGAGTACATTTAAGATGTATTCTCTTAGCAACTTTCAAGTAGATAATACAGTATTGTTAGTTCTAATCACCATGCTGAACATTAAATCCCCAGAATCATTCACCTTTTAAGTGGAAGTTTGTACCAACATCTCCCAATTTCCCCCACCTCGCAGCCCCTAGTAACCACTATTCTACTCTGTTTCTACGAGTTCAGCTTTTTAACTGAAATAGTTACTATTAACTGATCTTAATAGTCTAATCGACATAGAATATAAAATTCTTCACAAGTTAAAGATGAGGTTCTGGTTTTTTGCTCTACAGGGTTTATATATAAAATAACATTTATCACCAAATTCTAGGGCTGCATTACTCCCTCCAACAAAGTCATAGTACTCCCTTTATGTACATATTTTTATATACCTCTACTTGCTTATTAATTAACTCAGCAAATGTTTATTAAGCTCCTAGGCAGCCCCTGGTCTTTTTAGAATAAGGTGAGATACAAAAAGACTAAAATTTTAAAAATAAATAAATGTGCCAGACAACACACTAGGTAGATACTGGGGCCACATGGTGGAAGGAACAGACCTAGCCATCAAAGAGCACTCAATCTAGTGAGGAAGGAGAGAGTAAACTAGTTCCGTATCTCTCCTTTCTCTCCATGCTGTTCATATACTTCAAGACCAGGCTTACTTTGCTAATGTACAGCTTTAATTATGTCATCGAATGGCTAAAAACTTGTGTTGACTTCCCATTACTTAGTCAATCAAGTTCAAATTTCCCAGCTTGGAAATGAAAAGAATTCAAAGCCTTTCATGATTCAGTTGTATAGTATGCAGAAGCTATGAGTACAAGCTTTGAACTGCTTGGACTCAAGTTCTTTCTTCATCAATTGTTAGCTCTATGCCTCAGTCTCTTTATCTGTAAAAAAAAGGATTAAAAATAGTGCCTATCTCACAGGGTTGTTGTGAGGTTTAAATGAAATACAGTAAAACCTGGACATACAGACTAAAAGCTGAAAGTCCATTATGTAATCAAGAAGGTTTTTCGAATTCGTAAGTTAGAAAATTGACAAATTAGTTTGCCGGTTTTCACTTACATAGACATATTTGCATAATTAAAATTAAGTATGTATGAAAAGTTTAATTTCACATTAAAGTTTTCTATATGTATTACTGTAATTTTAAATTTATACTGAATAGGTCTAGTAAATTCATGCATTCACCAGTCACCGCTAGTAAACAAATGCACATGGCTGGGGCATGGCATAGCACAGTTTGCCTTCAGCATGTTTAAGAAGTCCGGCTGGGCCCTGGCTGGTTTTGCTCAGTGGTTAGAGCATCGACCTGCAGACCAATGAGTTGCAGGTTCGATTCCAGTCAAGGTCACGTACCTTGGTTGTGGTTTGTACCCGGCCTTGGTTGGGGTCGTGCAAGGGGCAACCAGTCAATGTGTCACTCTCATATCGATGTCTGTCTGTCTGTCTTTCTCTCTCTTTCACTCTCCCTCTCTCCCACTCTATCTGCAGATAAACAGAAAAATATCCTCGGGTGAGGATAAAAAGAGAAAAAAAGAAAGAAGTCCAACCAGTGTGGCTCAGTGGTTGAGCATCAACCCATGATGGGTTGCCAGTTCAATTCCTGGTCAGGACACATGCCTAGGTAGTGGGCCCGATCCCCAGTAGGGAGCATGCAGGAGGCGGCCAAACGATGTTCTCTCTCATCGATGTCTCTATCTCTTTCTCCCTCTCACTTCCTCTCTCTCTAAAATCAATAAAGGAGTCCTGGCCAGTTTGGCTCAGCGGTTAGTGTTGGCCCATGGACTGAACAGTCGCGGGTTCAATTCTGGCCAAGGGCATGTACCTCGGTTGCGGGTTGGTATCCAGTCCTGGTCGGAGTCGTGTGGGAGGCAACCAATCGATGTGTCTCTCTCACAAAGATGTTTCTCTCTCTCTCTCTCTCTCCCCCCCTCGCTCCCTCCCACTCTGTCTGAAAATAAATGGAAAAATATGCTCAGGTAAGGATTAAAAAAAGAAGAAATTTTTAAAAAATGTATAGAAAGTCACGCCATAGGACAACAAAACCAATTACTTAGTGCAAGTCTGTGAGATCATGTACAACATTGTTTATGAGTGGTGACTCTTGAATTTAAACATGTAGACTATAGTTGTAGATAAGTAATATTTATTTATTTTTTAATTTTTATTTTATTTTATTTTTTTATCCTCACCTGAGAGCATTTTAGCATTCATCTTGAGATAGAGCAGGAGGGAGGGTGGGAGGATGAAAGAGAGAACCATCAATGTGAGAGAGACACATCCAGTGGTTGCCACCCACACAAACCTAACTGGGGCCAGCACAAACCGCAACTGAGGCACATGCCCTTAGCGGGAACCCAACCCGGGCCTCTCTGATCTGCAGGCTAATACTCTAACCGCTGAGCCAAACCAGCCAGGGCAGTGATATTTATTTATGTCAGCGAAATTACTATACAGTGTTCTTTCCAACATATGGTCTATTTGCTAAAATTTGTTAAAAATAAAAGTAAATTGCCCTGGCCGGTTTGGCTCAGCAGTTAGAGCGCCAGCCCTCAGACCAAAGAGTCATGGGTTCGATTCCGAGGTAAGGGCACATACCTCGGTTGTGGTTGTGGTTCATTCTGGCCCTGGCCGGGGTCGAGCAGGAGGCAACCAATTGCTGTGTCTCCCTCACATCGGTGTTTCTCCTCCCACTTCTGAAAATAAATGGAAAAATATTCTCAAGTGAGGATTAAAAAATAACAACAGTGAATTAATAACAAAAAAAACCCTGTTAATTATAAGCAAATCTTGGTTAAAAGCATTTAAAAATTAACAAGATGTTTATTTTCACATGACATACGAATAGAACATTGTCTGTTAAATCTGAAGTTTGTCAAATCGAGGTCCACAAAATCAAGGGTTTACTATACTACTTATAAAATGCTTGGCACACTATCTGGCAAATAGTATGCATGCAAAAAAATGTGAGCTACTACTATTATTACTGCTATTGTTGTTCATCTCCATTTCCAGCCTTAACTCCAACAGCAACCCTGTTATCTTGTTCTCCAGCCAAACTGGACACTTTACTATCTCCTAAACATCCATCTCTACAACCATGCTTTCACTCACCCTGCAAAAAAACTGCCTCATCTCCAAGTACATACTCCTAACTACCCTTGGCAGCTGCAGGTAAAGGCTACTTCTTTCAGGTACTATTCTCTGATATCCCAGGTCCATCACACATTACATACAACCCACATGACACTTAAACCCTGGCTAGATTCATCTTCACATCCTGTACAGTTCTAATCAAATGTACACAGTAGAGCTCAATAAATTTTTGACAAATGAATGAATTCCTATATTTCCTTTCTGTCATCCAACTACTCTCTTAAAACAGCTCTATATCACAAGTAAAAAGACCTCTTCTGTAGTTATTTCATAAAGCTGGCCAGCTAATTTTCTTTTCTATCACCAATGTGGTAATTTCTAATATAATACCAAGCACACGGTAGATGCCTAAATATCCAGTGATTTGAATTGAACTGAATCTCATCTTTTTTTTCATTTATTTATTTTTTTTCTTTTATTATTTTTTTAATCTTCTCCCGAGGATATTTTTCCACTGATTTTTTTCAGATAGAATGGGAGAGAGGGGGAGAGAGAGAGAAATATCCATGTGAAAGAGACACATTGATTGGTTGCCTCCTGCATGACCCTGATGGGGGCCAGAGATTGAACCTGCAACCAAGGTATATGCCCTTGGCCAGGAACTGAACCCATGACTCCAATCCAATGCTCCAACTATTGAGCCAAACTGGCCAGGGCTTCATCTCGTCTTTTAATTTCGATTATCATTTTATTCATCATGATTATGTATGAGTCAGCCTTAGAAACAGATTTTAGTTTTTACCTGCCCACAACCTCATCTGTCAATTTCTGGTCATCCTGACCTTATATCCCAGTATGTCATTTAATGATTTAGGAGAAAGAATATTTAAAACCTCAGTAAGAACCAGAAAATTAAATGCCTACAGGGTGATAAAAGTAAATGTGTGAAGCAAGTGAGTACTGAGGACTGTGCAGAAAACCAGGAAACACACATCTCACCTAAAAGCTTCAGCTTTTATTGTATTGCTATAAGAGAATATGGGCTTGGTGTTGACAGATCTTCCAATTTTTCAAGATAAGTCAGAAACTCTGAAATTTGTATAAATTTATAAGACATTAAAACATTGTATGAGACAAAGAAAACGTGTCTGCAGGTCAAATCCAACCACAGGCTACCTGTTTGCGTCCTCCGCTAGGTAAGTTCTCTATAAAATAAGTGTTGGGGTGGGAGGACTTCCATTTCAGCTGACAAGTCTAAGACAGCAGCTAAAACTAAGAGACAACTTGGAAGTGTCTCCTGCAACACTTAGGCTAGCTCTCCACCAATCTGTATTGACCCGAAAACCAAACTAATCCTACAACTGTTGAGCATAAGGAGCCTTTCCTCTATACTTACTGCTAGGACTTAGACATGAAAAATAGTGCTAAATAACAGGTAACATTGTGCACTTTCTAGGTGCCACGTTGTTCTACATGTTACATGAAGTAACTCACTTAATCCTCACAACAATCTTCTGAGATTAATACTATCACCCTATTTTAACAATGAGAAAACTGAGGCAACTTGTCCAAGGTCACACAATTAGCAAGCAGTGGAGCTGGAACTAGGACCTCAGAGTCCACCAAAAGAACTCACAATCTGAAAACAAAGGCCATTCAAGAAATGGTGCTGGGATAATCAATTGTACATAGGGGAGAAAAATGAAACTAGACTCTACTCACACCACATACAAGAGCAGATTCCAGAGGGATGAGAGATTTAAACATCAAAGACAATTCAGTAAAGATTCAAAAAGATAATCTAAATAACTTCCAAATTTTGGGGGAAGAAAAGATTGATAAATTCAACTTTATTAAAATTCAGAACTTCTTTTTAACAAAAGACAACTTGAAGAGATTTAAAAGATTAGCAACTAACTGGGAAATGGTATCTGTAGTACATATAATCAACAAAGGTTTAATAATCAGAAAATATAAAGAAATCTTTTGAAAAGGACAACCCAGTAAAAAAATAGCAAAACAAGCCCCAGTGTGGTCTGAGCCATAAAAACCTGACATTACCACAGTTGCCACACATAACTGACCTTGGCATCACTGATCAATATAAAATATTCAGGGGTCTATGTCATGCTGCAGGGTACACAGAAAATGGGGGACCCAGCCAGCAGGACAGAGCCAAGATGGCTAATCTCCACTATATAGGAACTGGATGGCAAAACAGAAGTTGAACAACCAACATTCAGACACATAGATCAGGGATTGGCAAATGTCTATGTTAATGGCCATATAGTAAGTATTTCCAGCTTTGTGAGCTATATATTCTCTGTCACACCACTCAACTCTGCCACTGGTAGTGAGAAAGCAGCCAAAGACAGTATGTTAATGAATGGGTGTGCCAGTGTTCCAATAAAACTTTATTTATATAAATAGGTGGTGGACCAGATTTGACCTGTGGGTCATAGCTTGTGGACTCCTGACATAGATAATTATAATCTTCCTATACTCTAGGACTATTTCCCCTCTCTTTCCCTGACTTTTATGTCTGCTGACCCCTCTAATTTCCTGAAGCAAAAGCTACACAGTCATCAGCTTTGTGAAGGTTTCTAAAAGTCTACTACCCTATCAAAAAACATCTTCTCCCTTACTGTCTGTGACAATTTTTACCTCATTTTCTTTTCATCTTTTTAACCTCTTTGACAGCCACCATCCCAAACTAGACACCTAAAAATTTCTCTCATCATTCACAATGTCAAGTATCAACACCTGAAAATTCGAATGCTATTCAACGCTCAAAGTCTCTGCCTTAGTTCAAACCCTCATTACTTCTTCCCTGCTCTTCAGTCCATCCTCCTTTTTTTTTTTTTTTTAATCCTCACCCAAGGATATTTTTCCATTTTTTGTACAGATAGAGTGGGAGGGAGAGAGAGAGAGAGAGAAACATCGACGTGAAGGGACACATCGAGTGGCTGCCACCCGCACGACCAACCAGGGCCGGGGACAAACTGCAACCGAAGTACGTGCCCTTAGCGGGAACCGAACCCGGGTCTCTCCGGACCGCAGGCCGATGCTCTAACCGCTGAGCCAAACCAGCCAGGGCTCATCCTCCTTTTAAAGAACATCCATTCATCTCCTAAAAATTAAACTTCCTCAAAGACCTTGAATGCCTCCCTATCACCTAGGGATTCAGTCCAAACTCCTTAGTAAGGTCCTTCACAACCAGATTCCAATCAACCTTGTCAGTCTCATCCCTCCTCCCTCTCTCCCTCTCTCCCTCACTCACACACACACACACACACACACACACACACACAAACACTCTGCTCCAGCTACATTCAGTTACATTCCCTAAAAATACATGACATGTATGGCTATGACTTTGCCTGGAATACTCTTCTCTCCAACTCTCTATCTGGCAAACTCCTCTACCTTTCAGGACACATCTCAAATGTCATCCTTTCACAAAACGTTCCCGATTCCCAGAGCAGAGACATGACCTTATAACCTTTGATAATTCTCCTTTAGAATTTACCATCCTGAACAATCATTGTTTACATGTCTACTTCTCTCACGGGACTGAATATCCAAAGTGAGAAGACTCTGCCCTAAAAACCTTTGAATCCTCAAAGCCTAGCATAATGCTTGACATGCAGGTGATACCCAGCAACCAGTAAATATGTTGAACGGAAGACATACTTTGTGGTAGGAGTAGAGTTTCTTAACCTAGGGTTCATAGACGGGAGTCAGAGACAGAATTGAGGGGGTCCATTACTTGAATAAGAAAATAAATTAACTCTTTATTTTCACTAACCTCTCTGTTATTTTCTTCAAAAATGAATGTAAGCAACAAACCATTCTAGTTTTAGCAGGATATGTGACTCTGTCACAGTAATCACAGATTATCTTTATATCATATTACAGTTGTTAAAGATATCTTAAAGAAAGTATTATTTATGCACATTACATCTTTAAAATTATAATTATAGCCCAGCTGATGTGGCTTAGTGGATTGAGAGTAGTCTCTTAGACTGAGAGGTCCCAGTTCAATTCCCATCAGGGCATATGCCGGGCCATGGGCTCCATCCCCAGTAGGGGGTGTGCAGGAGGCAGCCTACAGATGTTTCTCTCACATTGATGTTTGTTTCTCCCTTCCTCTCTCTCTTAAAAAAAAAAAAAAAAAAAATCAATAAAAACATATTTTAAAAATTATAATTATAAAATTTTATAATGTGCTTATAAAAAAGTATATAATACTATGCTATAATTTGCATATTTTGGTAACTATATTTCAATATAATTGGTTTTTTGGTAATAAAATGTATTTTGTCTTATGTAATTAAAAATATTACTATTCTGAGAGGGGTTCATAAGCTTCACTAGATGCTAGAGGGGCCCATGGTATAGACAAGGTTAGGCCTTCCTGCATTAGAAGGACCCAGAACAAATGAATCATGCTACTTTATATTTGTATAATATATATATAGACTATACTGAAAATCTTATTGCTATGAACGTCCTCACAACATTTTTGTTGAAAGTCCTTTTTTATTATATGGGAGACCTAGAACTACTATATCATGAATGATTTGCATAGTTTCCCTTAGAACTCTCTCATAGCCCTCTTGAACTTTCAACTCTTCTCTTTAATTAAAGGATCTCATGACAGAGATCCTGGGTCTCTACCATTGTTCACTTTTTTTTTTTTAAGGCTTTTTTTGTCCCCTTGCTGTATAGTAAACACCTAGAAGGGAAGAAACACTTCTTAAAACTATAGAAAGAAGTCAAAAGGGTCCTGAAGATAACTTCTTTACACAAATGGAAGTGGACTAGAAATGATCAAATAGCTGGTTATCTATACTTTTTTGTATCCCTGACAAACTCATTACAGAAACAAAATTAGTAGTTATTTGAAATAAGCTGCCACGCTTGACTTAACATTTTTCTGCCTCTAGTTAATTCCTCTAAAGCAGTATGTTCAATGAGACAGCAGATCGGAGTGTCAGTACCCCTTGACACTAACTTTTCAGATCTTAAGAAGTCAACTTTACCTTTCCATGTTTCAGCTAAAATCACCTCATCATCTGAAATTGTTACAGGATCTCTAAGACCTTTGTAGTTTTTACACATTCACTCCTTCACTATTCTTACAGGCTTCAATAACGCCTTTCTGATGACCTCCCCAGGTGACCCTGCTCTTAAAACAGTGGGCTGTCCCCTTCCTGGGAAGACACGTTGGGTCACCGCCCACAAACAGCCAGGTCCCTCCTTTTAAAGACGCACGCAAACTCCCTAAGTTGATGGAGGCTCTCTCGCTTCTTGCCAACTAGTTCACTCTCTGCACCTTTTTCAGGGCAGCTCCGGCACCCAAACCTCAGTCCCTCGTTTTCCTCTTCCTTATCTAACCCTTTCCTTTTTTTTGTTGCTCCCTCAAAAAGGAGTGTAGAATCTTGGGGGCACAAATGTCCTCAGTCCCTTAGGAATTATACGGCCTCCAATTCAGCCCCGCGACGCCGAGGAGACTGCCCTCATCTAATACCCAAAGAGTCCCCATTCCTAATCAACCCTTCCTCCGCGCCCAAAGAACTGCCACAGTCCTGACAGTCTGAGCTCCGACCCCATGCCCCTCCGGGTCCTACGGCCCTGGGGTCCTTAACACCGCCCACAGTCTAACTCAGTTCCAGGTCTTGCCCCTCAAGCTCCACGGATCCCGACCCCGGTTCCGTTTGGACCCAGTGTCCCTTGTCCGCGACCCGGCCACGACCTCACGGCCGGCACCCGCCAGTTCCTCGGGCCTGGAGCGCCAACCCATGCAGACCTCAGCCCGCCCTGCACTCTCTCAGCGCCCCAACCCCGCGTCCGGCACCCTCTCGGAGCCCGGCCGGGCCCCCGCTCCCTCCAGCGCCCCCGCCCGCAGGCCCGGGGCCCGCTCCCCAACATGGCGACGGGGACACGAGCACGGCGGGCGGGGCGGCTCCGAGCAGGGCCCGCACAGGGGCCGTGCTCCACGGTCGTCCGGCGCCATTTTCCCGCGCCGGACCCGGGCGGTGCCTCCTTCCATCGGAGCCAGCCGGGCCGGGATCGCGGACGGCCCACGGGCCCACCCATTACGGGCCCGCGTCGCCGTCACCTCACCTGAGCGCGGCCCCAGCCCTCCCGGGCGGGCCTCGGAGCACCGGCCCGGGCCGTGCGTGCCCACGGCCCTCCGTGAGTTCGTCCGTCCGTTCTCGCGTGCGCCCGTCTGTCCGGCCGTCGGCGCCCGGCTGCCAGCAGCCCGACCCGGCAGGGCCTCAGGGAGCCGGCGGGGAGGGGGATGGGCCGGACCGGGCCGGGGAGGGAGGGGGAGGGAGGGAGAGAGGGAGGGAGTGCGGGAGGGGGCGGGGCAGGGCGGACCAGGGGTGGGTGGGGCCTGGACACGTGACCAAACGTCCCCGAGCGCGCGAGGCGGAGCGCGCATCCGTTCACTTGGGTGCAGAGCTTGGTACCAGGATCCAATGCATCTGTTTCCTGGCGCTGTAATATCCACAGTGGTCCTACCCCTACTTCAGAGGCCACTGCACAGCCCTGTGGGAGGCTTCTGGCTGAGTATTCTTGGGCAGCTCAGTTCTTCAAGCCTCGGTTTACCTATATGAAATATGGGGATGATAATAGTGCTTGCAAAGAGGAAATGAAAGATGGCATGGAAAGCAGTTGGGACAGCACCTGACACATAATGTCTAATAGCATTAATGGTGATAAAGATAACCTTTAACCTTTATTATTATTTTCCTGTAATTCCCTCTTTACCTTTTCCCATCACCATCACCCCCCCCCCCCAACAAGCTTAGTAGGTGCCTTTCTCTCTCAAATGTAGGGAGGTTTCCCAAGCACTGGATTTAATGTCATCAAATTTGATGCCTGGGTTCATATCTGGCTCTCACCCTTGATAGCTGTGTGATTTTCTTTGCCTCTGAACCTCAGCCTCATCATCTACTACCATAGAAGCATCCCAAAAGATAGAGGATGAGCAGGTGGATTGTAAACTGATTGCAAAACTCAGGCATACTGGTTTCATCTAAAAAAAGGAGTTAGAAGTTCTTTCATTCCACAATTATTTATTGAGTACACACTGTATACTTGGACTGGTGTCCAAGCCATCCAGGGCCTTTTTCACATCCTCCCTGATACCCTTCCAATCTATTCTTTACCCTTCTGTTAGTAATGTTCTAAGTCAGAAATCTGATTATGTCTCTCCTCTATTTAAAACTATTTGATGGTTCCACATTGCTCTTAAGATAAAGGCCAAATAGATGTCTTACTGTTGCTCTTCCCATAACTCCAAATATATCTCAGGGCCCTCTTTCCCTCTGGCCTGCAACTACAGTGACCTCCTTCACATATTGTACTTAACTCCTTCTCAGAACCCTTACACATGTTGATCCCTCCCACTTAAAATGCGCCCCTCCCCCTTAGATAACTCATAAGCCTTCAAATCCCAGCTTAAACATTGCTACCCCAAGGGCACCTTCTTTGACCACTCTCCAGACAAGTTCTCTTTCTTGTCCTCAATAGAATTCACTAGGTCATGTATTCCCTATCTTTACCACTGTGGACTCCATAAGGAGGGAGACTATCCATTTTGTTTACCACTGTTTCCTCAGCACATAACACAGTGCCTGGCATAGAGGAGGTGCTCAATAAATATTTGTTGTGTGTATGAATTCTGGGCACTGTGCTAGGTGCTGGGCCCAAGGACAGAGAAAAATAAAGAGAACCAGAGGCGTCCACAAGGGGATACCTCAGACCTTTGAGCCTATGACGCTAACACCAAAAGGATTTATAAGAAGAGCCTGGAGCCCGGCCTGTGTGGCTCAGTGGATTGAGCGTTGGCCCATGGACATTGATGTTTCTATCTTTCTTTCCCTTCCTCTCTCTCTAAAAATAAATAAAAACATATTAAAAAAAGAAGAGCCTAGAAAAAAAATTTTTTTAAGCTTTTTCTTTTAACCTTTAAAAAGATAAAATTTACATAAAGCAAAATGCAGGCATCTTATGTGTATGCCTGGTAAATTTTTACCTATATTTCTGTTACCACCACCCAAATCAAGTTATAAAACTATCAACCCAGAAAGTTTCCTTTGTTCCCTCCCATATTGTCCCCTCCCAGTTAATACTTGCTCCCCCATGCCCTGGCCACTGAGCAGTGGTTAGAGCATTGGCCTGCGGTCCTGAGAGACCCGGGTTCGGTTCCCGCTAAGGGTGTGTACCTCGGTTGCTTTGTCCCCGGCCCTGGTTAGGTCGTGCGGGTGGCAGCCACTCGATGTGTCCCTTTCACGTCAATATTTCTCTCTCTTCCTCTCTCTCCCTCCCACTCTATCTGAACAAAAAATGGAAAAATATCCTCGGGTGAGGATTAAAAAAAAAAAGTACTTGCTCCCCCAGAGAAAAACCACTATTTTTTTTTTATTAATCCTCAACCGAGGGTATGTTTTTATTGATTATTTTTTATTTTTTATTTTTCAGAGAGGAAGGGAAAAGAGAGACAGAAACATTGATGTGAGAAATACCAATCTGTTGCCTCCTGTACTCACCTGGATTGGGGATTGAACCCACAACCTTGGTATATGTCCTGACTGGGAATCTGACCTGCAACCTTTTGGTGTACAGGATGATACTCTAACCAACTGAGCCACCCAGCCAGGGCAGTAACCACTATTTTGACTTCTAGTACCACAGATCAACTTTGATAGTTCTTGAACTTTATATAATCCTATAAGCATATATTCTTTTGTGTTAGCCTAGAAATTGATCATACTCAGAGAGTGACTTTTTGGATAATGATACAATTCATAAATTACTTGATTGATTGATTAATTAATTAATTAATATGAAAGACTAAATGAGAAACTCTGGTTATTTCATCCTGCAGAGACAAAGGTCCTGCCGGAAGATAGCCTAGAGGCTGAGATGACCTCCAAGTCTCAAAAAAATTTTAGAGGTAAGAAAATTCTGAAAAAGCCCTGGCCAGTTTGGCTCAGTGGTTGAGCATCGGCCTGTGGACCAGAGAGTCCCGGGTTCGGTTCCTGCTAGGGGCATGTACCGCAGGAAAAAAAGAAAAGAAAGGAAAAGAAAAGAAAGAAAATCCTGAAAGATTCTAAACAAAAAAAATATAATCTAAAAATGGGCAAAGGTCTTAAATAGCTGTTTCTTCAAAGAAGACATACAAATGACTAATAAGCACATGAAAAGACGTTCAACACTAGTCATTAGGTCAATGCAAATCAAAACCACAATGAGACCACTTCACACTCATTAGGATGGCTGTTATTAAAAAAAAAATTACATGTGTTGGTGAGGATATAGAGAAATTGGAACCCTTTTATATTGCTGGTGGGAATGTAAATGGTGTCGCAGCTGTGGAGAAAAAGTTTGTTGTTCCACAAAAAGTTAAACATAGAATCCAGAAATTCCACTTCTGGATATTTACCCCAAAAAAGTAGAAGCAGGGACTTGAAGAGATATTTATACACCCATGATCATAGCAGCATTACTCACTGTAGCCAAAAGGTAGAAGCAACCCAGTGTCTATCAACAAATGAAGGGATAAGCAAAATGAATTATTTACATACAATAGAATATACTCAGCCTTACCAAGGGAGGAAATTTTGGCACATGCTGCAACCTTGAAGACATTATGCTAAGTGAAATAAGCCAACTACAAAAGGATACGTATTCTGATTCCTCTTATGTGAGGTTCCTAGAGTAATGAAATTCATAGAGACAGACAAAACAGTGATTGCCAAGTGTTGGAGGGAGGAGTGAATGGAGAGTTACTGTTTAATGGGTACAGAGTTGCAGTTGGGGAAAATGAAAAATTTCTGAGATGGGTGGTAGTGATGGTTGTACAGCAATGTGAATGTACTTAATGCCAGTAAATTATACACTTAAAAATAGTTAAAATGGCAAAATTTATGTTATATGTGTATATATTTTACCATAATTAAAATATATGCGTACCAGAACCTCAGCCACTATCCTCATTTTTTTTTTTTTACCTTGTTTTCCATGTCCTTAAACTGAAGCTCAATAGGTTTTTCTGGGATTAGGGAAGATCTGCATGCAGGGACCTAGGAGATAGGGGCCTACATGAGTACTTACACATTCAATAGGTAAAAATAGCAGGTGCATAGACAACACAAATATTCGTTGCCCACAAGAAGGTGGCAAAGGAACAGAAGAAACAGGCCATGGATGGGCATTAAGTGTAGCATAGTGATTACAAGATTGGGCTCTGAAGCCAAAATACCCAAGTTTGGATTCTAGTTCTGCTATTTATCAACTAAGTGACCTTGGGCATGTCCAACTTATTTGTTATACAGATGCGGAAACTGGAATCAAACAGAGATTAATGCTTGTCCAACAGAGTCAAAAGTATTTTCTCCTTTATTTTGTTTGTTTTTGAATCCTTACATGGTTTTTATTTTGTTTTGGACTGTAAATTCTCTAAAGAAAGTATTTTTGTAATATCATCACTTATAATGTAACTTAACTTTTTTGTGCTTCAGTTGCCTCATCTGTAAGGTGCAGATAATAAGGGCACCTTACAGATGAGGATTAGAGGATTAAATGAATCAGTGGAGGATTAAGTGAATTAGTATTTATAAAATGTTTAGAAGAATGCCTAGCACTTATGAGGTCTCAACAGGCAGCAGATTAACAGAATCCTTTAAAGAAGTTATTAGGTTGTTTTACAGGATGTTATGAAAAAGAAAAGCAGTCCTAGACAGTATAGATGTCTAGAATATCTACGATTGTTCTAGATATAGACTTGGTTTAAAAAAAGCAAATCAGTTGTTCTTTGATGTGAACAATTTGATTGACATTTATTGAACTTCTACTTTCATATGTTTGTTTAAATGGGCTTAAGCTTTGCAGTGATAATATTGATAGTGAATACTTAAACCATGTCTTTAAGAACAACATCAAATAGGGAAAAAAAGGACAAAACCACCTAGAGAGCATCAACATTCTACTGTCTGCAGGGTTCATCACAACAGTGCCAAATGACAAGGTTATCACATTTAGTTGGACAAGTTGTGTCTTGCAGAAGGACATCATATCTAAATGGGAGCCATAGACATTATAATTTATAAATTTATTGTGATAATATACCAGTAGATGGCAGTAAAGTTTTTTTATTAGAAAATCAGCTCAACAATTTTCAGACAATAGGACAGCAATTTTCAGCCAGTGTACCACAAAAATTTTTTAACCATGCAGTACCTGGCCCTGGCCGGTTTGGTTCAGCAGTTAGAGCCTCAGCCTGAGGATCGAAGGGTCAAGGGTTCGATTCCAGTCAAGAATGCATCCTCTGCCTGGGTTGGGTCATACAGGAGGCAACCAATGATGTGTCTCTCTCACATGGATCTTTCTCTTTCTCTTTCTCCCTCCTCTCTCCCTCACTGCCTTCTACTCTCTCTAAAAAAAAAAAAAAAAAAAAAAAAAAATCGATGGAAAAATATCCTTGGGTGAGGATTAACCAACAAATAAATAAATAAAACTTGCAGTACCTGACCTTAGATTGTCAAATTAAAAAATTGACAACAGCCAATACAATAGCCATCTGGTGTGAATAAATCAAAATTATGCATATTATTTTGTCAGATCAGCAAAAATTATATTTTTGAGTGTGCTGCAGAACTTTAGTAATTAGTTTATGTGTGCCATGAGATGTAAAAGGTTGAAAATCGCTGCAATAGAAAATAGAAGAAGGGTCACTTCTATTTTGAATAAAGGCTATATTCTATTTTGAATAAATGGCTTGCTCTTACAAAAAAAAGATTGAAAAATAGAAATAGAATGATAATTACACAACTGAAAAAAAAATTAGAGTATCAAGAAGTGACCCAAAAACCCCCCAAAACAGGAGAAATATTCTTAGGATTTAAAGGCTGTTTTTAAAACTATTTTGAAATTTTGAAACTGTTTTATTTATTTATTTATTTTCTTTTATTGATATTAGAGAGAGGAAGGGAGAGTGAGAGAGAGATAGAAACATAGATGAGAGAGAACATTAATTGGCTGCCTCCTGTATATCCCCCACTGGGGATCAGGCCCACAACCTGGGCACGTGCCCAGACCGGGCATCAAACCAGCTTCCTCTTGGTGCATGGGTCAACACTCAACCACTGAGCCACACTGGCTGGGCTGAAACTGTTTATTAACATAAAGATACACTAATTATAAGTGGTAAAGCTTGATGAATTTTTACAAAGTGAGTACATCTCTAACCAACTTTCAAATCAAGAAACAGAACATTACCAGCTCACAAAAGCCCTTTCATGACCCCTTGCCAGTTATTACCCATGCCCCTGAGGGTAAAACAGTATCCTAACCTCTAACTCCATAGATTAAGCTTGCCAAGTGTTACACTTTATATAAATGGACTCTCACAAAATATACTCTCTTGAGTCTGGCCTCTTTTGCTCAATTTTATGTTTTTGTAATTTGTTCAAGTTGTTGCAAATAGTAGTAGTTTGTTCGTTTTCATTGCTTCATAGCATTTCATTATTTGAATATATCATAATTTATCCATTCTACTGGTGATAAGCATTTCAGTTTCCACCTTAGGTTTATTTTTAATGGTACTAATATGTACATGTCTTTGGATGAACATATGTACAGTTTTCTGCTGGATATGTACCTATGACTAGGATTTCTGGGTCATAAAGTTTGCATGAGTTTCGCTCTAGTTGAAATTGCCAAATGCTATCTTTTGTTTTTTTAAACAGCTTTATAGAGATATAATTCACATACACAATTCACTCATTTAAAGAGTACAATTCAATTTTGTTTAGTATGATCACAGATAGGTGCAGCATCACCACAATCAATTTTTTCGAATATTTTCATCACCTCGAAAAGAAATCCTATGCCCTTTAGATATTGCCCTCTTTCCAACTCCACCCCCCATTTCCCAATTCCTATGCAACCACTAATTTGCTTTCTGTCACTACAGATTTGCCTATTCTAGATATTTCATAAAGATTATATAATACAGTATGTGACCTTTTGTATGTGGCTTCTTTCACTTAGTATGTTTTCAGTGTTCATTCATGTTGTAACATGTGTCGGTATTTCATTCCTTTTTATTGCTAATATTCTATTGTATGAATATACCACACTTTGTTTATCCATTCATCCATTGATGGATATTAGGGTTGTTTTCATGTTTTGGCTTTTGTGAATAGTGCTGCTATTTTTGTACAAGTTCTTGTTTGGACATCTGTTTTCAATTCTTCATAGTATATATCTGGAAATGGAATTGCTGCGTCAAATAGTAATTCTATGTTTTATCTTATCAGAGAAATGCCAACCTGTTTTCCACAATGGCTGTACCAGTTTACATTCCCACTAACAATGTATGAGCGTTCCAATTTCTCCATATCCTTGCCAATACTTATTTCTTTCTTTTTTTTTTTATCCTCACCCGAGGACATTTTTCCATTTTTTTGTTGTTGTTGTTCAGATAGAGCGGGAGGGAGAGAGAGGAAGAGAGAGAGAGAGAGAGAGAGAGAGAAACATCGACGTGAAAGGGACACATCGAGTGGCTGCCATCCACATGACCCAACCAGGGACAGGGACAAACTGCAACCGAGGTATATGCCCTTAGCAGTAACCAAACCAAGGTCTCTCGGGAAGGCAGGCTGACGCTCTAACTGCTGAGCCAAACCGGCCAGGGCTCTAAGAGTTTTATAGTTTTAGCTCTTATATTCAGGGCTTTGAGCCATTGTGAGTTACTTTTTGTGATGTGAGGTGAGGGTCAAACTTCATTCTTTTGTATGTGGATATCTAGTTGTAGCAGCACCATCTTGTTGTTATTGTCGTTAATCCTACCCGAGGATATTTTCCCAGTTATTTTAGATAGAGTGGAAGGGAGGGAGAAAGAGAGAAACATCAATGTGAGAGAGACACATCAATCAGTAGCCCCCCACACATGCCCCAACTGGGCCTGGGGATTGAAACTGCAACCCAGCCCTGGCCGGTTTGGCTCAGCGGTTAGAGCATCAGCCTGCGGTCCAGAGAGACCCGGGTTTGGTTCCCACTAAGGGCACATATCTTGGTTGCAGTTTGTCCCCGGCCCTGGTTGGGTTGTGTGGGTGGCAACCACTCGATGTGTCCCTTTCACGTTGGTGTTTCTCTCTCTTTCTTCCTCTCTCTCCCTCCCACTCTATCTGAACAAAAAATGGAAAAGTGTCCTCGATTCGGATTAAAAAAAAGAAGAAAAAAAGAAACTGCAACCCAGGTATGTGCCCTTGAGTGGGAATCGAACCCACACTCTAACCACTGAGCACATCTGTCAGGGTTGTAGCAGCACCATTTGTTGAAGAGACTATTCTTTCTCCATTGAATGATCTTGGCACTCTTGTCAGAAATCAATTGACCATACATATATGGGTTTATTTCTGGACTCTCAATTCTGTTCTGTTGGTATGGTTATCCCATGCCAGTACCACAATATTTTTTTTCTTTATTGATTCTGGAGAGAGAGGAAGAGATAGGGAGAGAGAGAGACAGAAACATTGATGAGAGAGAACATCAATTGGCCGCCTCCTGCATATCCCCCACTGGGGATCGGGCCCACAACCTGGGCATGTGCCCCTACTGGGAACCAACTCGGTGACCTCCTGGTGCATGGGTTGACGCTCAACCACTGAGCCACACTGGCCGGGCCACAATATTTTGATTACTGTAACTTTGTAGTAAGTTTTACAATCAGGAAGCTTCATCTCTTAACCAAGATATGAAGGAATACCAAACTATCCACTTTAAGAAGCAAGGTGTTGTATTTTAGAGCAATTTGAGGCCTGAGAGAATATCATAAAAGCTCTTTAAATTTCCAAACATCTCTTCAATTCATAGTCAGCAAAAATTCAGTTCTCAGTATGAGGTGAATTTTATGTTTTCTGTGGTAGATCAAGATAGTACAGTCTCTAAATAAAATAAAAGTAATTAAGAATATAAAGTCTAGGAAAGCAAGGACCTTGTCTGTCTTGTTTATCAGTATCCCCAAGTGCCTTAGGCAGCATGGCAAAGGGTAGACACTTAAGAAGATATTCATGGAATAAAATATGATAATTCATATACAAAGTGATAAAAAGGATTTTCCAAGATATCAGAATTTTGTTTTAAAAATGAGAATTGCTGCCCTGGCCAGTTTGGCTCAGCGGTTAGAGCGTCGGCTTGCGGTCCGGAGAGACCCGGGTTCGGTTCCCGCTAAGGGCACGTACTTCGGTTGCAGTTTGTCCCCGGCCCTGGTTGGTCGTGTGGGTGGCAGCCACTCGATGTGTCCCTTCATGTCGATGTTTCTCTCTCTCTCTCCCTTCCTCTCTCTCCCTCCCACTCTATCTGTACAAAAAGTGGAAAAATATATCCTCGGGTGAGGATAACAAAAAAAAATAAAAAATAAAATAAAAATGAGAATTGTGCCCTGGCCAGTTTGGCTCAGCGGTTGAGCGTCGGCCTACGGACCAGAGAGTCCCGAGTTCAGTTCCTGCTAGTTCCATACCACAAAAAATAAATAAATAATAATTTTTTTAAAAAATGAGAATTGTGCCCTGGCCGGTTTGCTCAGTGGTTAGAGCGTCAGCCTGTGGACCAGTGAGTCCTGGGTTCGGTTTCCACTAAGGGCACGTACCTTGGTTGCAGTTTGTCCCCAGCCCTGGTTGGGGTCGTGTGGATGGCAGCCACTTGATGTGTCTTTCTCACATTGATGTTTCTCTCTCTCTCTTCCTCCCTCTTTCCCTTCCACTCTATCTGAAGATAAATGCAAAACTGTCCTCGAGTGAGGATGAAAAAAAAAAAAAGAGCCCTGGCCGGTTTGGCTTAGTGGTTAGAGCGTTGGCCTGTGGTCCAGAGAGACCCGAGTTCGGTTCCCGCTAAGGGCATATACCTCGGTTGCAGTTTGTCCCAGCTCTGGTTGGGTAGTGTGGGTGGCAACCACTCGATGTGTCCCTTTCACGTCGATGTTTCTCTCTCTCTCCCTCCCACTCTATCTGAACAAAAAATGGAAAAATGTCCTCAGATGAGGATTAGAAAAAAAAAGAGGCCCTGGCTGGTTGCTCAGTGGTTAGAGCACTGGCCCGCAGACCAGAGAGTCCTGGGTTTGATTCCCGCTAAGGGCACGTACCTTGGTTGCAGTTTGTCCCCGGCCCTGTTTGGGGTTGTGTGGGTGGCAACCAGTCGATGTGTCTCTCTCATGTCAATGTTTCTCTCTCTCTCTCTCCCTCCCATGCACTCTGTCTGAAGATAAAAGCAAAACTATCCTCAGGTGAGGATAAAAAAAAAAGAGAGAGAGAATTGTTTCATTAAACAAATATTTTATTGAAACCTTTGTGTGTGTGTGTGTACATATTTTTTTAACTTTTTTTTTTTTTCCTGATTGATTTTAGAGAGAAACATCGATTTGTTGTCCCACCTATCTATGAATTCATTGGTTGATTCCTGTATATACCCTGAGCAGGGATTGAATCCACAACCTTGGTCAACGGGATGACGCTCTAACCAACTGAGCTACCTAGCCAGGGCTGTCATTTGTATGTATATATTTTAAAAGAATGGTTTATTTACTTTTAGAGAGAGAGGAAGAGAGAGGAAGGAAGAGAGAGAGAAACATCAATGTGAATGTGGCTGCTTCCTGCACATTCCCTACTAGGGACCTAGCCCAAAACCTGGCACATACTTTGACCAGGAATAATTGAACCAGTAGCCTTCTGGTGCATGGATGATTCCCAACCAACTGAGCCATATTGGCCAGGGCTGTCATTAGTATATTTAAGAAGGAAAGAAAGAAATGACCCGAAGAGACCCACATGGCCCCCCAAAAAACATGCTACATGGAAAGTCCTATAACTCCATCACTTAAAAGACATCCTAGGTATGACTTATAGGTGTGGCTCAAGCACCTAAAAATGTTAGGACAAGGATATTTAAAGTTAGATGGGAAAACACCCAAATATACAATAGGAAACTGGTCAAACCCTACAATGAACTATGATGCATTATTATAAATAATTAAGTAGATATATATGTATTGATATTGACATGGAAAAATTCCCATGTTATATTGGTAAGTAGAAAAGGAAGTTGTAGACAGCATGAATAATGTAATCCTATTTTTATTTTTTAATAGAATAATATGTGTTATATCTACAAAAAAAAAAAAGGGAATTAGGGGTATATATACTAAATTACTGGATTTTTGGAAAGTTGAGATTTTGAGGACATTATATATTTTGGACTCTTTAATAATGGACTCTCAAATAATTCTTACATCTGTAGTCAGATAAAATAAAGGTTTTTTGGGTTTGTTTTTTTTAAGAGAAGAGAGGGACATGACTTTTGCAGTCAAAAAGACTGCTTTTGAATCATAGATCTGCCAACTATCAGCTTAGTGACCTTGGGCCACATGTTTTTGAGCCACAATTTCCTTATCAATAAAATTGGGAGATTAATACCTGCCTTATAAGGATGTTATACCTATCTCATTAATTTCATCTCATCCATCATCTTCTCTTAGTATGTTTTAGCACAGGAGTCAACAAACTACTTTTTGGCCAAATTGGTAAAATAAAGCTTTATGGGAACATAGCCAGTTGTTTAAATAATGTCTGTGGTTGCTTTTGCATAACAGCAAGGTTGAGTAGTTATTGCAGAGACCATATGGCCTCAAAATATTAAATATTTAGTCGGGCCCTTTGCAGAAAAAGTTTGTTGACCAACCCCTGCTCTAGGAAGAATATGCTGGCTTTCTTCCACCTCCTTTAACATGATACATTCCTTCTCACCATGGGACCTTTGCACATACTGATCCCTTTGCCTAAAATGACAGTCTCACATCTCATATTTAATCCTTTTCTTTCAATCCTATTCACCCTCATCACCTCCTTGGGGAGAAGTTTGCTGATCCCACTCCACCCCTGAATTAGATTAGCTTTTCTGTTATCCATTCTCATAGAGCTTATTATGATGGCAATTACCCTAATTATCTGTGTCCTTATTTCTTTAATGTTTTATTCCCCCTGTAAACTGCAAACCCATAAGAAATACTCTTGTTCAGTGCTGAATCTCTAGTACTTAACAAAGTACCTGGAATATAATGCATGGATACATGCATGTATGAATGCCATAATGTATAAAAGGTACTTACTGTTTGATATATATTGT
The DNA here is from genome assembly GCF_014108415.1 of Molossus molossus. Taxonomy (NCBI): domain Eukaryota; kingdom Metazoa; phylum Chordata; class Mammalia; order Chiroptera; family Molossidae; genus Molossus; species Molossus molossus. Next base: position 20,697,059 of record NW_023425399.1, on the reverse strand, counting down.
ATATAGTATACTTTATAACAAATAGTTCACCTAGTAGATGTACAAATGGTTATGAGCACAAATTAAGAGTTGAACATCCTGAGATTGAATCCCAGTTCATCATTTAATACATGAGGAACCTTAGACAAGTCCCTTAACCTTTTATGGTAGCTTCCCATCTGTAAAATAGGCATAGTATTAGTACCTACCTGATGAGGTTCATAGTGAAGACTAAAAATTAGTGTAGAGCCTGACACACATTAAGTGTTCAATAGATGCCATCTATAATGATAGTTATTAGTAATTACTTTATAATTTGTATAATACAATCTTAGATATTATTATGACCCTCACAAAATTGACTCCAGTTTGCCCTGGAGTAAGGGCTAGTAGGACAAGATGAGCTGAGGTCTCCTCTCTCCCTCCACTTCCAACACAGCCGAACATAAATCAAGCCAGAGCCATGGTTAAGCAATATTATTTCTTTAATTCCCCTTTGCAAATGGAAGCCCCTGAGCTGATCCCCACCCCCACCCCTAGGGATTCCACACCCTGGGCCCCAGATGCAATGCCCCTGCCTCAACCTGGTGGGAGGAAGAGAGGAATACCCTCTTCTCAGAATGGTCCATTAAAAAAATCCTAGTCATTTAAGAAATGAGGCTGAGGACAGAAGGGAATCGGAAGACAAGGCCCAGGTAAGGCCAGACTGGAGATGTTGGGGTTTTGAGGACCCTTCCGAAGGGTTTGCAAGCACATCCCTAAGCTCAAGGCCAGCATGGCTGAGGGAAAGGAGACAGATAATCTGACTCCTCAAGGTCCTGTTTGCCTGGTTATGAACACCGACATACCACCACAGACCTCCAGATGGAGAATTTTCCAGTTACTCTGGGAAAGGGTTTGCTAAACATCCCCTCTGGACCCTGATCTGGGGCCCCCCTGAGACCTGACCTGGGAAAAGGAGGGACTCTAGGAACATGCAAAGGGGGGGGAGCAGAGACCCCCGCCCCACCCTGCTGCTCTACAGGATGGTGGCTCCTGCTGCATCTGGGCTCCGAGGATCCTTCACACCGATGATGAAGTTGTTGGTTCTCCGACTGCCATGGACCCAGGATAAGACATCTACCTTCTCCACGTGGTGACCCCTGGTTTCCAGGAACTCAATCTCTTCCTCTGTGAACTCACCTGAAAACCATCCCCCAACATAAACACATTCAGAGTGTTCAGAGCACTAGCTCAGGAGTCCTATAGTCAGACCTGAGTCCTGGTCCTGGATGCTCTACTGAGGAACTGTATGACCTTGGGCAAATTGCTTTACCTCTCTGAGCCTCAGTCTCTCCAAGCATAAAATGAGGATTATGCGAAAACCTACTACATGAAGTTGTTGCAGGGATTAAAGGAGATAATACACAGAAAGCACTGAGCTCAGAGCCTTGCATACAGTAGTGATCAATAATATACAGTCATTCATTAAGAATTGGGAAAGGGGTTCTGGGGTCTTAGCTCTACCTGCCTAAGTCAAGCTGCCATCATTGCTTGCTAGGATTACTACATAGCCCACTATCTGTCTTTCTGTTTTAATTTTTTTGTTTTGTTAATCCTCACCCAAGGTTATTTTTTCCATTAATTTTTAGGGGGTGGAGACACTGATGTGAGAGAGACACATTGATTGGTTGCCTCCCGCACGACCCCAACCAGAGCCAGGGATCAAACCTGCAACCCTCTGGTGTGTGGGCTGATGCTCTAACCACTGAGAATACTGGCCCAGGCTGGCCTTTATGTTTTCAGTTCTGCCTTCCTTACAGCCTATTCACACAGTAGTCAAAGGGTCTTTAAACCATTAGACCATATCACTCCCCCCTCAACTTTGATGACTCTTAGAATAAAATCCAAAGACCTTACCAAGGCCTCTAAGGCCCAACATCATCTGGGACCTCACTATCTCTCTAAACTCCTCCTCTCACTTCCTTCCTTTCTCTCCCTTAACTCTGCTTTAGCCTCCTTGTTGTCCATCAAGGAAGTCAAACATGCTCCTACCTCAGGGACTTTGCACTTGTTTTCTCTATATCTGGAATGCTCTCCTCCTAGAGAGTCACAAAACTGCCTCCCTTACTTCATTCCAATCTTTTAAGAACTTCTCGGATCACTATCTAAAATATCAGCCCTTGTTATCCTTACCTTGTTTTGTTTTCTTTCAAAATACTTAATGCTACTTGTATTATTTATTTACTATGTCTCCCTCCACTAGATTATAAGCTTTTTAAAGGCAGGGATGTTGCCCAGCTGGTGTGGCTTATTGAGCATCAGTCCCATGGACTGAGAGGTCCTAGTTTGATCCAGGTCAGACACATGCCTGGGATGTGGGTTCGATCCCCAGTAGGGGACGTGCAGGAGGCAGCTGATCGATGTTTCTCTCTCACATTGATGTTTCACTCTCTCTCCCTCTCTCTATAAAAAAATCAAAAATGTAAACATAAAAAAATAAAGGCAGGGATGTTGTCTTGTTCACTAGTACCAGTGCCTAAAACAGGGTGAGGACATAGTAAATGTTATGCAAGTATTTACTGGATAAATGAATAAATCCCCATTCTCTTGCATAATTTCAGGTCTTCATCTCTTGCTGGGCCTCCCCTATACAAAATAAATCAAGTCATATCTCTCCTCTACTCAATTGGATGAAGTCCATCCTTTTTAACATGGACCTCCATGCTAAGCTCTATGCCTTCACCCCTCACTGCTCCTCAACAAAAATAAAGTATTATTTACCCAAATGGGATTATTTTGGGTAGTTCTTGAGATAAAGACACAATATTAAATAGCATTAAATCACTGAGTCTTGTGATTCATTTTCAATCTGTTTGATAATAGCAAGGAGTATATTTCAGCCTGGTCTCAAACATTTCTTTTTTTTTCTTCAGAAAGAGCGGGAGGGAGAGGAAGGAAGAGAGAGAGAGAAACATCGACATGAGAGAGACACATCGATTGGTTGCCACCCACCCGACCCCTACGGGGGCCAGGGACAAACTGCAACCGAGGTATGTGCCCTTATCGTGAACCAAACCCAAGACTCTCTGGTCTGCAGGCTGACGCTCTAACCGCTGAGCCAAACTGGCCAGGGCTCTAATCTTCCTTAATAGAAAGAGCATGCCCTGGCCAGTTTGGCTCAGCGGTTAGAGCGTCGGCCCGCAGTCCAGAGAGACCCGGGTTTGGTTCCCGCTAAGGGCATGTGCTTTGGTTGCAGTTTGTCCCCGGCCCTGGTTGAGTAGTGCAGGTGGCAGCCATTTGATGTGTCCCTGTCACATCAATGTTTCTCTTTCTCTTTCTTCCTCTCTCTCCCTCCCACTCTATCTGAATAAAAAATGGGAAAATGTCCTCGGGTGAAGATCAAAAAAAATAATAATAAAGAAAGAGTAGCCCTTAGAGCTTTCTTGGGGCAACAATATCTAACTAAAACCTAAAAATATATGACTTTTTATAGTTATTTATTGTCTATTTTTGGCAAATAATGCCAATTTTTCATTTAGGATTATGCTATAAGATTTACTTTTTAAAAATCCTCACAAGGATTTTAAAAGGACATTTTCCCATTGATTTTCAGATAGAGTGGGAGGGAGGGAGAGAGCGAGTGAGAGAGAAACCTACGTAAGAGAGACATATTGACTGGTTGTCTTTCGCACAATCCCAACCACGGCTAGGGATTGAACCATAACCAGGGTATGTGCCCTTGACTGGAGTCGAACCTGCGACTCGGGTCCTCAGGCCGTCACTCTGACCGCTGAGCCAAACTGACCAGGGCTATAAGATTTACTTTAAAAATACATTCAGGTTAAATGTATTTATAGACACATTGTGTAAAGAATGGGCTAGATGATTTGTAGATGTGGCAAAAGTCATGAAAATGATGGATAAATTCTGAAATTTGGAAACAGTGTCTCTAGTCCAGCTGGCCTCTTGGCTGCTCTCTGGCCAATCTTTCTGGCTTTTGCCCAGGCTGTTCCCCTGTCCAGAATGTTCTTTGCCTTCACATGCCAAATTCCTGCTCATACTTAAGACCCAGCCAGCTGTCACCTCTTCCATTAAGCATCCCAGAGTCCCCAGGTGGATGAACTTTCCCTTCACCAAGCCTCCACTCATCATGCCCCTGTCTTAGACTGCAAGCCCCTCAAGGGAGGGCTAGGATGAGTCCCCTTACCCCCAGGTAACTTAGAATAAAGCCTCATATTTGATAGAGACTGGAAGATACTGGTTGAGCAGAATTAATTTTCAAGTACTTAGTGTCATCATCCATCAGTTGGGATCCAAAGTGTCACCAGCCAACTACAGGGTGTGACTCCTGAGGATCTAGGTGTGTGGCTTCTAACATGCTTCAGTCTAGGAGATATCTAGAGTCATGCAGTAAAGAACCGAGTCTTTGGTATCAGCCAGGTATTCTCTCTCAATTCTGTCAACTTACTAGTTGATCTTTGACTAGTTTATAACCTCTGTGGGTATCAATTTCTTTCTCTATAAAATGGGGATAATGGAACTGAGCAGTCAAGGACCATGTCTCATTCAATATATATCCCCTTTGAACTTGTATAATACATTGTCTGTTGTAATAAAAACTCCTCGAAGGTACACATACTTTCCCATTTACAAAATTAAGCTGTGTCCAAAATTAAGCACTTGACCTTCTTAGAGGAAAGTCTACCTTCTCACCATAACCTATAAGGTCCATGAACTGGCCCCTGCCTGCCTCTCTGATCTCATCTCATCCTCACTCACCCTTGTTTACTTTCTACTCCTAAAACACACCAAGCTCATTCCTGCCCTGAATTATTTGCACTCATTCCCTTGGCATACAAAGCCCCAGTTCTTTGCATGGTGGGCTTTTTCTCTTCAGATCACAGCTTAAATGTTACCAAAGAGAAGCCTTCCTCAATCATTGAGTCAGCCCTATATATACATTATCCTGATTTAATGCTCTGCAGGGCATTTATTTTGCTTTCTATTATTATTGTTATTATTTTTTCCTGCCTGCCTGTAAATGCAATGTCCCCAGCATCTAGGATAATGCCTGGCACATAGTATGTACTCAATACAAACTGCTGAATGAATCGTTTGCAGAATGAACAACTGAATCTTATTTTACAAATAAGAAAACTGAGGCTCAGAGTGGAGACATACATTTCCCAAGACCACACAGCCAGGAAATGGCAGGATGGTTCTAATCCCCCAGATCTTTTACTGTTAGGAGTCAGTTGGAAGAAACCAAACTTTCAGTGGCAGAGAGTTGATGCTGGTTGAGGCAGGGATACCCTTGGGAGGAGCCTCTTTCTCCACCAGGACCTGTGCCTACTCCATGGGGACACTCACTGTCCACCTGCAGGAGGTTGGACTGCAGGTCTGGATGCAGGCGGCCACGGACCAGGCTTTCACTCAGGTTCTGGTTAAAGGTCAGGACATTCAGCAGAACCTGTGGGCAACCAAAGAGCAGAAGTCAGGGCTTTCCCAGAGATGGGGGTTCAGGTCTCTACAGTCCCTATCTCTGGCCCAGATTCCTTAGTCTTTAGATTCCTTGCACAAGAGGTGTCATCTGGGTTTCTCAACAGCCCCAGAAGACAGGCAGGCCTTTGATGACTTCCCCATTTCACAGAGGGGAAAGCGAGGGCCGGAGAAGAAGAGTGATTCATCCAGAGTTTAGTGAGAGCCAGGGAAGAGGCATCGCTAGCACCTCGTCTCCTTTAATCCAGCCCAGGGCTGGCCTCCTTTCTCCCTGGCCAGGACAAGGTTAATGGTTGGGGAAAGTTTAGGTTATAGTGTGGGTACTTTTAGCTTATTGGTTTGGAGTGTGGGTAGGCTCTGGTACCAACGGTCTGCCCATTCTTACTAAACTGGACATCACTTCTTAACCTCTCTGGGCTGCTGGTTCCTGATATATGACATAGAAATAAGGATTCCTTCCAAAGTTGGGAAGGTTAAAAGAGAACACACGTAACACCATGCCCAGCACTTAGTAAGAACTCTGTATATGTTAGCTATTGTTATCTCCATTTTATAGATGAGGTGACAGGTTCAGAGAGGTTAAGTGAATTCTCCAACATCACACAGTTGGAAATTGGCAGCAGTTAGGCTAGGACTCAGGGGTATCTGATTCCAAGACTCAGGTTAGTGAACTCACCAACTGCCAAATTATGTGCCTGGCACATACATAGGTGCTCAAGACATTTGTGGAATTGTTGTGAGGCATTTTGGAGAGCAGCAGACCCCTCCTTTCAAAACCAGATACTAAAGAGGGCTGCTTCTCTATTTAGATGCTGAGTAGGGCATGATGGAATTTGAGATTGACAGAACTCAGGCAGCCCACATGCTGTATCACTTGTCAATTCTACTGGTTCTGCAGTTTCTCCTGCAACCTGGGAAGACAGGGAGCATCAGGGCTTCATTTCCACTAAGAAACTCAGTACAGCCCATGTCCCTAGTGTCTAGGAGGGGCCTGGCACAAAGCAGTCCCAGCCCATGTTTGCTGTGAGTGAAGAATGAGAACAGGCAAGAGACATGAAGGGCATCTGCAGCCCAAGCCACAGCTTGGCTCCTAGCCACAAAAGGCCTACCATAGAGGAAGCCTCACCTGGGTCAGGCTGCTGAGGCCCCGGGCAGCTCCGTTGGCTCCCAGGGCGAGGTAGGTTCCACAGAGCCCCTCCGCTGGCCGGACCACAGTGGGCAGCAGGAAAGACAGTGGCCGCTTTCCTGGCTGTACCGAATTCTCCTGTTGTCAGAGGACCAAGGCCACAAGGGGGATGAGAGGTGGGGTGAGATAGGGTAAGCACTACTTCACCACTCTTCCAACCTCTCTTGCTCTCCTACATCATCAACAGGCCTAGTTTTCCTTGGAGACTGGTCTCTCCCCAGGCCACAGTTTGCTACATGTGAAATGGGCAGGGTCCTTGGATAACTGAGGTAGAGAGTGAACCCACTAAGTTTTGGGGCTACCAAACTTAGGTGGCAGGGGAGGGGCCAAGCCAAGAAAGATGGCTATGGGGAAGAACAGGATAATCTTTACCCTGGTCATCTCTGTCTTTGTTCTGCTAGGGCCCCAGCCTACAGGGTATAAGAGTGCTGGCCTCCAACTACACAGTAATTCCTATTTCCTTCCTCCTTTGGTGCCCAACAATAGGGCTGAACCCCATCAGCTCAGCATCACATAATCACAGACTATTAGTACTAAAAAGTACCTAATGCATAGAATCAGGGGCCAATATCCTCATTGTACAGGTGAAGAAACTGAGGCCCAGAGTGGGGATAAGACTTTCCCCAGGTCACATAATGAGACAGTGATAGAATGGGAAAAGGTTTCTTCAGACCCATCAGGTTCTAAGCCCCAGACTTGGGCTGGGGATGAAGTGGACACCTTGTCTGGGTTCCTTTTCTTTATCATAGAAGTTCCTAAAGGAAGTAGGGAGGAAGGGGCAGCTATACTATAGCACATCCTCTCTAGCCTTGGGGTCCCCAAAGTAGGAAGGGAAGCAAGACCCTACCAGGCTGGGCGCAGAGTGGTTAGCAGTCCTGTTGGGCCAGGAGAAGTCCAGCATTTGACTGTTGAGCAGGATCCCCGAGGGGGTAATGAGGCCACTGCCAAAGGGCCGGTTCAGGGAGCTGGGGGCCGAGATTGGGGCCAGGTGAACCCTGAGCCCTCTCTCACTCCCACCCAGCCACCGTGTCCTTCCTGGTCTAGATGATCTCTTTGCTAGGTTCTGAGTCTGAGCTGGCATACCTGACCATGGCCACAATGAAGTCATCAGGGCCCATGATCAGCACCTGGGCTGCCGTGGGAGCCCCATCCAGCTCGTAAACAGGCAGGAGTGGGGCAGGGGCCGCCTGGGAGTCATTGATGTGGCCCCGGAGGTAGGCAGCCTCTACCTTGCTGGAAAGACATGGTAGAAGATGAACACACAGCAAACTGTCATTACATTCCACCTACCACTCTTTGTGATGTTTGTTTGTGCAATTAATTTGATTATTATCTGCCTTCCCCATTTGGCTCTTAGGTCCATGAGAACAGGTTACTTATTTCTAGCATATAGGGAATATTCAGGAAATAGTTGTTGAACTGAATGAATTTATTTAGGTATTATTCAGATTATCTTCTAGAGCCAATGTTTAATTTATTCAGTGCTTAAATCAAGAGTCTTTTAGCTGCTTGACTTTATTCATTTAATCCTTTCTATGAAAATACCTGAGGCATAGATGCTCAAAAAATATTTATTTTGACATGAACAAACTGAATTCACTTAAGCTAATGTTTGTAGTCTAGAAATTAAGTTTCATTAAGAGGGGTGTGTGTGTGTGTGTGTGTGTGTGTGTGTGTGTGCGTGCGTGTGTGGTGGAAGGTTTGCATACAGGAATCTTTACTTACTATTAGAATTCTTTTTTGAAGACAGAAAGACTTGGCACATAGGGGCTTACTATTTATTGGATGAATTAGGTGAATAGATTTAATATAGGCATGTGTGTGTGTTTTAGAGCTAAATTTGTATTGATCTTAAAAACAAATTTATGAAATTATGAAAATACAAATTTACATTAACTATATTTTTGTTTCTGATTTTCCCTTAGCTAGCCTTTAAGTCAGTTATAATGGCCATTAAATAGTAACCATTCTTACCCCTATTGCCAATTAATAAAAATGATAATGTTTGTTAAATATTTATTATGTCAGACAACATGTTAAATGCTTTGCATGTATGACCTTGCTTGGTTCTCACAACGACCTCATGAGTTTGGTGCCATTATTGTCAGGCCCTTTTGTAGAAACAGATTTAGAGAGTTTAAGGCTGCACAGCTAGTGGATGAAGAATCTGGTATTTGAACCGAGTCACTCTGACAAGAGCCCACAGTATTATTGCTATGTTATGCTCCTAATATAGACACATTTTAATCAAAATCCCTACCATCGCCAATGTTTTCTTGGAGACTCTTTTCATTGTTATTAGGCTCTTTTTCCACTCAAAAGGTGGAACAGATGGGTCCATATATGTGCCTTGCTAGGGAAAAAATTTGAGAGCCATATGAAGTAGAGCAACTCATTGTACAGATGGGAACACTGAGGTGCAAGGAGAGGCAACCAGTGTCACACTGTGAGTGGGGGTTGAGCTGAAATTGACTTGGGACTTCAGGTCTATTGCACTACTGGCTGCTTTTCTTTCACTTGATCCTTTCCCCACACCTGCCACCACCTCCCCAGTCCCCAGGGTTTTGCCACAGGACCTACCTTAGCATGTCATCCATGCTCTCAGTGATGGTAGAATCATAAAGGGGATCTCCCAGTCTGCTGGCCAGGGCTAGTGCAATCTTCAGGGTCTGAAAACAGAGCAGAGGTGTGACAGAGGCTGCCAGGCTCCTCCCAGCACCCACACCCAGAATCCTCATGTGTAAGAAAACTTGGAGGGGATTTAGTCCTGCCCCATGGCAGTACTCCATGCCCCCAATCTCAGTGTCCCCCATCACAGGCTGGCCTTACCTCTGCTACCCAGTGAAGAGCCTGTTCCCGGGATACCAGGCTGGTGAGATTGAAGCCCTCAAGGATATTGAGAGCACTGATGAGGGCAGGGCCTGTGTGTGGGGGTGGGGGACTGAGAACCAGGTGGCCTGAAAAGACAGGAAATAACCAGATGGCAGGGGAGGAGTCAAGGCATCTCCACATCCCACCATCACACAGACTGAGACCACTGTACTAAACTCCTTCATCAGATAGGGGAAAAGCAGTAATAGGCAAAGGGACGCACCCAAGTTTGCATGGTGAGTCAAGGATAGGACCAGGACTCTAACCCACAACACTAGTTTTCAGTTTTCTCTTCCATATGAGGAAACTAAAGCTGAAGAGGAGTGTTATTTGCCCAGAGTTACAATACAGGCCATTGGCACAGCAGGAACAGGTGTCCAGGTGTTCAGATTCCTGGTCCACCATGTATCGCCTTTCAGCTCCTCCCATAAGATAGGATACTATTCAGGGCCCCTGATGGTCCCACCCCTGACATTTCTTGGGAGCAGCAACCTCCTCTTCCTATGTAAGGCCCCAATTATTAGATGTTTTGACATCAAAGGAATAAAAATACCTGACATAAAATAAACCATAACTAACTCAATTAATCCTCACAATAGTTACTGTTATCACTCCCATTTTACAGATGAGAAAACTGAGGCCCAGAGAGACAGCTGGTCCAAGGTTACAGGATACAAGTGGAACCCAGAGTACTCAAGGTACTGGCATTGCCAAGAGAATACAGGCTGGGAAAGGGAAATGGAAATCAAATACATATTCAGTGTCCATTCTGATCAGGGCAACTCCCAGCATCATCTCATCAAATCTTCATGGTAAGCACTATTATCTCCATTTTAAAGAAGGAACCAAGGCTCAAAGGGAGAAGTGAATGGCATTGCTGGTACTCAAACCCAGGTCTTCCTGGCTCCCTAGCTATGCTCTTCCTCTGCTCCATATGCTACTGCCTCTGGTACAGGAATCAGGCCAGAGTTTGAGACCTGGAAACCTGAACTCAGAGGCAGCCTGTTCTGGGGCTTGAAGTGATTTGGGCCTCTCAGAGGAAAGAGAACCTGTGAACCTCCTTAGGGACCTAGGAACCTACCACTTTGGGTTCAACAAACATGGACTTCACCCATGTCATAAACTTGGTTTTCTGGATTCATCATTGGTTTTGAATTTGACAGGTTACATTCTATTCAATCCCTGGGCCCTCAGTTTCCTTGTGACACAATTCGAAGGCAGATCTATGACAATCTTGAAAAGTTTGTTATAACCAAAAGCATAGATGGACTTTAATTTTATGAGTTCTTCTTATGAAGTATAGGGCACTGAAAGTGGGACTGGGAATGGGGCAAGGCAACACAGAGCCCAAGTCAAGAAAACCTATGGCCAGAACTTCAACTTCTAGGTCTGAATCTTTGACTAGACCGCCCTCCCTATATACTAAATACTTGGGGTAATTGACTCCATGACTACTTCAGAAAGGAGGCTGGCTCTGGCTTGCTTCATTAGTTAGCTGTCCAAGCAGCTCACTGCCTTAGTTCCTTTCCTGTGAAATGGGGAGGAGTCTATAGGCCAAAAACATATAGCCATGGACTGGAAGGTTTCTCTTGAGTGGGAACCCTGGGAGCTGGGGGAGAGGTCACCTCTGTAGACGCCACACACAGGCTTTTCCACGAGGGCGCTGTAGTTGCTGAAGTCCTCCTCAGTTATAACACCCCCTGCGTGCTGAGCCTGGAAGGGAGAGAATGGTCCCACCACCACTGTGAGCCACACACCACATAGTAAGCATGTGGATTTGGCCTATGGTATATGTTTGGAGCACAGATAGATCAGATGTTTATACATTTTGTGCCTTCTGCAATTCCCATCCTGACCTTTAGGGACCCCATCAGTCCTGGGTACTCCAGAAAAAAGGAAAGGGAAAAAGCACTAACATTGAGCTACCAACATTGACCTACTACATACAAAATTTGTGTTGGGTACATTCTATGAATGACCTTCTTAGTTCAGTATTCAAGGCTCTTTGTGATCTGGCCCCTGCCTACATCTCCACCTTATGTCCTGCTATTCCCCAGGGAGCTCTGTACAACTGCAGTGACTTTCAGTTCCTGAACTCATGGTTCTATGTCTTTGCACATATAGACCTGCCTATGGAAAAGGAATATTTTCCACTTACAGCAGCACTTGCCTAAGAAATATCAAAACTGAATTCTGCATTTCACTACAACCAACTAAAGCCACTTCAAAACCATGGGTGACCTGGTAGGAATGATGTAATTGAGCACTCTACTAACCAATCAACCAATCTTGTACAAACCAATGAGCTCATTTCAAACTATCCAGAATGCTAATTTTCAACCCTCACTTAGCATAACACTAGGAATGCTCATCTTTTTTAGTACTTGAAACCTCTGACTTCTAATCCACTCAGTGAACTCAGCTCACTGAAATTCAGTACATTGAATTCCTTGGCTGGTGTTTGTTCCTTTGTCTGACAAGTAAATAAACTCAACTTTGGGTTTTTTTCTTTTAAAGCTCTGATTGTCTTTGTTAGTCTCCTTCATTCCCTTCTCTACCTCCAGGAGAGAATACAAGACCCAGGTCTGGCTAATCAGAGCATTTCTTTTCATGGCACGGTGGTTACTTTGAGAATAGTCATGAGACCTATGACAGGCCAGTGAGACATAACTTTAAAGCTTTTGCTGGAACTACTGGAATGAGACATGCTCTTTTTCTAGGATGGCTTGCTGGAAGGATGGCTGATGGGGAGCAGGTGTGGAAAGCATCTGACCGAGAGTGAATTCAAACAGAGGAAAGTAGACTCATGAGACAGAAAGAGAAACAGAGCAAGTCCTGACAACGTGGATGGAACACCTGGATCCAGCTGACCTAAAACCAGTACTCTGCTGGACTTTCCAGTTAAGTCCATTTGACACGGGCTTCTATCACCACATCCATATCTCCAGTGCCCAACACAGGGCCTGGCATAGTATGGACACTTTGAAAATGTAGAATGAATGACGAACCTATTCAATTCCACAACTCTACAGCAGAAATAGATATAATCATTCCACTGCATAGATGAGAGAACTACTGAGGTGGTCTATACATCCTTATCTTGAAAATAATTTCCCATCAAGAATTTTCAACTATTGACAACAGTTTTAGAAAACATTACTGCCTCAGACTAAGACTCTTTGGTGTTGGTTGGTAAGCCCTATGTTAATCCTCCCAGTCCCAGTGAAGGAGGCACTTCCCTCAGTCCCTAGAAAACCCAAGGGCAGGGTGGGGTTGTGGGCTCAGGGAAGCTGAGGCTGATCCTGGGTCTCCACCAAACCTGGGAGGGACAGGACAGGCCCCTGTACAGGTTGGCACCAGCCCTGGGGAACCCAAAGTTACCTCTCTCAATTACAGACAGAACATTTCTATCACCTCAGCAGGTTCTTCCTGCCGCATCCCAATCAAGCTCTCCCATTCCAACAACCACTGATCTGATTCCTACCACCAGAGGTTAGTTCTGCCTATTCTAGAATTTCAAGTAAATAGAATCCTAGTAAATACAGGGTTGGGCAAAAGCAGGTTTACAGTTGTTCATATGGAAAATAATATAATGAAAATAACAATGAAGTATCACCTCACATCTGTCAGAATGGCCGCCATCAATAAATCATCAAACAACAAGTGTTGGTGAGGGTGTGGAGAAAAGGAGACTCTAGTACACTGCTGGTGGGAATGCAGACTGGTGCAGGCACTATGGAAAACACTATGGTGTTAACTCAAAATATTAAAAATTCAATTGCCATTTGATCTAGTGATCCCACTTCGAGGAATATACCCTAAGAAGCCTGAAACACCAATCAGAAAGAATATATGTATCCCCATTTTTATAGCAGCACTATTTACAATAGCTAAGATCTGGAAACAGCTCAAATGTCCATCAGTAGACGAATGGATAAAAAAGTTGTGGTACATATACACAATGGAGTACTATGCAGCTGTAAGAAAGAAAGATCTCTTAACCTTTGAAACAACATGGAGGGACCTGGAAAGTATTATCCTCAGCGAAACAAGCCAAGCAGAGAAAGACAAATATCACATGATCTCACTTATTTGTGGAATATAATGAACATAACAGTCTGAGGAATTGGGTAGATCCAGAGACATGGAAGTAGGGTATAGACTGACAACCCTCAGAAGAGGAGGTGGTAGGGGGAGGGAAGAGATAAACCACAGAACTTATATGCATGTATACATAACTGATGGGCACAGACAACAAAGCCAGGTATGGGGTAGGGAGGATGGGGAGGAGGGTGTCTGGGGAAAAAAAGGAGAAACATCTGTAACAAAAATAAATTAATAAAAACTTTTTTAAGAAAGAAAATAATATAATGATTAATAAATAATAATACAAAAATAAACTCTGTGTTTTACATACTCACAACTGTAAGCCTACTTTTGCCCCACCCTGTATATGTAGAGAGAAAGGGAAGAAAGGAAGGGGGGAAAAATGTCCCTGTAGTAGTGTCCTTTGGGGCAGAGGGGCTCTCCACATGCTCACCTCGGCCACCATCTCCAGTGTGAGGTTACCACCAGCATAGAAGGCAGCAGGGCCATAGGTGCCGAGCACATCCAGTACCGTGGCCAGGTCAGGCCGATGCATTAGCGAGCCAGGTAGTGGTGGGCGGCCCGATGGCAGGAACATCTCATGAAAGCGCTCAGATGCATCAGGTGGTAGCTGTTCTGCCAGGGCGTGTGCTATAGGCAGGGACAGGAGGCTGGGCAGGGAATGCCAGGGCTGGACCCAATGGCTGAGATGCATAGTAGGTGGGGTGGTTGAGGGCTGAGTGACTGGCCCTAAGAGCTCCAGCCCCCCAGAAGCCTGATATTGAGGATGTGAGGATGTATATGGGCTTCTACAGATACCATTTGAGTCTGCCTCCTAATGAGGGTGGGGGGGTGTAAGGGGCAAATGTAAAGAGAGGTGCTTTCTGGTTTGGGCCCCAAATCTTAGAGGTTCCATCTCCCCTCTCCATCAACTTCATGCCTTTCCTCCCACCCCGAGGCCCCACTGACCTAGATCATGGGTCACATTGAAGCCATCTTGGGCCACAGCTGCCGCGAAGGCCAGGACTTGGTACCATGGCAGCCTGGGGGAACGCAGAGAGCAGGGGGTAGAGGAGGTCCTGGGGGAGGAGGACGGGTCTTGGGGGGAGGGAGGTTCCTGGGAAGGAGAGTCCTGGCAAGGGGAGGGGATATGAAGAGGGGGAGTTCGGTAGGGAAGAATCCAGGAAAGTAGGAGGCCACCAAAGGAGTGGTACAGGTAGGGGCCCTGGTCCCCAGGGGGAGGGTCTTTACCTGCCATAGAGCTGGTGAGCTTCATGTAGCCCCTTCAACATTCCGGGAACCCCCACCAAGAGCCCAGGCTGGGCGAGGCGGGCAGGCGAGGGAGAGAGGAGACCAGGTCACTGGAAGGGGGGGGGCTGGGCTGAACTCCGCAGAGCCCCAAGCCAGGGATGGGGGGGCTGGCACAGGGGAGAGACACAGGCCAAGTATCCCAGAGGAGGGACAAGCTGTCCCAGCAGGCATCCTCCCTCCCATCTCCCTGACTTCCTATCAGCAAACGCAGAAAAGCCTCCTTTATCTATCATAGTTGAGGGACTTATAAATTAAGCAAACTTTTTTAAGAGCCAGAACATAACCAATTTAGATGGAAAACTGTCTATATTGTATTATACCTATTTCTGCTTTTTAAAATAGTGGATAAGAGACCTTCATTTTACCTTTTTATTATTACACCACCAATACCATGAGCTGTGATAACGCAGGAGTGTGTTTGGCTTTCACCTCTCACTAAATGTCTATTTTTCTAAGTTATTCTATTTCTGCCTTTGCTCTCAGTGGAGAGTGGGTTTTCCTCTAGCAGTTCTTCTCTAATCTTCCAATATGCCGTGGGCTGGGAAAGTTACAGTCAATAGAATCAGAGTGGGATGTGTGAGTGATAGTTCAGCAACTTTGACATCTCAGGCTGCTCTGTGGCCTTTATTCTTCCTTCTATGTGCCAGATAGGTAAGGTCACCAGAGAAGTTAAGATGTTGCTGTATTGCCTGATATCCATCATCCAGATTTTTTTGTTCATTATTTTATTTGGAGGGTTGCCTGTCTCTCTCATAGCCTAATAGCATCCTACTCAACTCATTTCCTCACCTCCATAGCAAATACTCAGCAAAGTAATGCTTGGGTTAGCAGAAGGGCAGTGAAGGGAGACCCCTCCCCCTCGGATACTCTCTTCTCACCAGGGTCCCCACCTTGGTCTCCCAGGATCTCTGCAGGGCCTCTTCCCTGAGAGCCCCTGGTGCAGACTCCCGGAAATCAATTAGGTGGCTCTTGTTTCGTCGGATGTCATGTACCAGCATCACACCCCCACTGGAAGAGAAACAGAAGGGGGAGGATGATGAAAAGATGCCACCCTTCTGAACAGTTAACCTGCCACCCCTCAGCTTCCAATGTTGATGGCTGTAGGTTTGGTCTATTACCAGGAGTCAAGTGTTCGAGCTCCCTCCCCAACAGGGATTCAGAGACTCAGCCACACTACAAGGGTGGGGAGTGAAATCGAGGCAGGGATCCAGAGTTGATGGACCTTTTCCAACCTGTCACCAGAGACTTTAATCCCTGATTAGGAAAAACTGAGAGACTGAGAGAGCAGGATGTTCTGCCTCACCCCCTACTTCAGACCACAGCTGGACCCCTGCCAGCTTCCTGCACCTGCCTCCTTGGTATGCCTCCACTCCCTCTCCCAGGACTAAATTATGTAAGAACAGACTGTGCAAAACCAAAAGGGGAATTTCTTTGGTAGGGCCTGGAGAACTGGTCTTACAGGAACCAAGACATGGACTTTGTCAGCTTGTCCCTTTTCTGTGACTTGTTTCCATCTGAGATGGTGGCTGCATCTGAGATGGCTGGCCTGCAGCCAACATAAAGAATATAGAGTGGTAGGAACTGTGACAAAGTCAACAAGCATGGAATGGGAAGCAGCTTCTACTCAGGTCCAGATAATTTAATTGCAGTGATATGGAACTATGGGCTGAGTGTTACCAGGTCTCTCTAGGTTCAACAGATGTTGGAAATTTTCAACTTTTTAACAATAAGAAACAATTTAAAAAAAAAAAATCCTCACCTGAGGATATTTTTCTTTTGCTTTTATAGAGTGGAAGGGAGGTAGGGAGGGAGACAGAGAGAAACATTGATGTAACAGAGACACATCGATTGATTGCCTCTTGCACAACCCAGACCAGGGCTGGAGATCAAACCTGCAACCCAGATATGTGCCCTTGACCTACCCTTGACTGGAAATCGAACCTGCGATCCTTCGGTCTGCACAGGTTGACACTCTAACCACTGAGCAAAACCGTCCAAGACCCACATATTTAAAAATTTAAGTCTGCAAACCAACCAGTCTGTGTTCTGGGTGTGGCCCATGGGTGACCAGCTTGTCACCTGTTTTAAGAATCCTTATCCTGGTCAGGCTGGTGTAGTTCAGTGGTTGAGCGTCGACCCATGCACCAAGAGGTTGCTGGTTCAATTCCCGGTCAGGGCTCATGCCCAGGTTGTGGGCCTGAGGGCATGCAGGAGGCAGACAATCAATGTTCTCTCTCATAGATGTTTCTATCCCTCTCCCTTTCCTTTCCTCTCTCTCTAAAAGTCAATAAAGAAAAAAAAATTAAAAAGAAAAAAGAAGATGTCTTATCCTTGCCCTGGCCCATTGGTCCTTGGACCAAAGAGTCCCAGGTTCAATTCTGGTCAAGGGCACAGACCTCAGTTGCAGTTTGGTCCCCAGCCCTGGTTGGGGTCCTGCGGGAGGCAACCAGTCAATGTGTCCCTCTCACATCGATGTTTCTCTCTCTCTCTCTCCCTCCCACTCTATATGATGATAAATGGAAAAATATCCTCGGATGAATTTAAAAAGAAAACAAAGAATTCTTAGCCTGAGTGTATTTTTGGAGGATGGATGGTCCATAGCTTTCATCAGACTCACAGGGAATTGTGAACCTAAAAGCTTAAGTATTGCTGCCTTAATTAATAACAGTATACCCCTACCTGTGTATCTCACTTTACAATTTACAAAATCCTTAAAAAAACACACACACAAGATCCGAAAACACCTCCTCTTACTCCATGTAAGACAAAAGGGATGAAATTGGGTGTAGAGAGAGCAAATGCAAAGAGTTGGGGTCCACCTGTCCCTCTGCTCAAACTTGGAGACCCCCACATGAGGTCTACAGACCAGGACATAGAATTAGGCCTGGGGGACCCCAACTTCTACAACAGGGAGCTCCTTACCCGCCCAGGCCAGAACTGTGCGGAGCCACGATTCCCAAACACAGGGCTGCTGCCACAGCTGCATCCACAGACGATCCCTGTTTACTGAGCACCTCAATGCCAAGTGATGTGCAACGGGCAGCATCGGTCACCACGGCACCCTGGTGGAAGATCTAGGAGGCGAAAGGGGACTAGTAGGGGAGAGTAGGATCTCCCTACTTCCCTAGGGTACCTCCAATAACCCCAGAACCTCTACGAGGGAGGGGGGTGCTGGCAGGAGCCCTGTCCTCTTTATTCTTCCCTATTTACCTTCTTTGCCCTCATTACCTCAAGTGTCTCCTACATGATCAGGTCCCTTCCTTGCTCTGTCCCCCTCATGCCCCACAGCCCCTCCCTTTGGGAGCTTCCTCTCCCATGTCACCACTCTCCCCCCCTTTCCAATTCCTGGCCCACTTCCACCACTCTCCCAGTCCCTAAATCCCACGGTCTCCTCAAGCGATTTCTCACCTGAGGGTCCCCGAAATAGATCTGCATGATGAGCGCCACAGTGACACCCGTGGCAAAGGTGAGGCAGGCTGTGACTATGACCGTGAGCCCGTCCTGACGGCAGGAACACTCCGCCGCGGCTGCGGAGAACGGGTCTTTGCGCGTCTCCCGTAAAGGCGACCCGTCCTGGCTTCCCATCTCTGATGATGACGATGGCAGCCGCTGTAGGCGTGCTGACTTTAGGAAGGAGTCCGGGTCTGCGGGTGGTCGGGGGTCAGTCTGGAGGCTTCTTAACCCTCCCTGCCCGCCTTCCAGACGGGTCTATGCCCTGTCCCCCTTCTTGGCACTCCCCACTAGATAGCACTGCCGTTCATTGTCTCCCCTGTGCATTCTAGGGCCGGTGGGAGTGGCTGTCTGGGCTGGGAAGAGACAAGGACCACCAGCTAGGCAGCTGGGCAGCTGTATTACTGCCCCTGGGCCAAATTTCCTGGGGCCCAGGACTCAGGGCTGAGAACACTTCCTGGAGAGGCGTGAGTTGGACCCTCCCTGGAAACCAGATACTCCCTGAGCTGGGCCAAGCCTTCTATGCAAGGAGGCAGCTACCTAAACTGAGTGGACAGACCCTGTCTTCCAACCTTGCTTCATTCATTCATTCATTCATTCATTCATTCATTCATTCAACAAATATGGACGGTTTGCTATGTTTTTGATCCTATGCTAGATGCTAGGGGAATGGTACAGACAATTCCTGCCCTCAGCGGTTCACAGACCAGTGGAGGAAAAAGACCATAAACAACTAAACAGAGGAGTATACAATTACAAGTTGTGGCAGGTGCTATAAATAAAAATGATGAAAAACAATAGTGGTGTGTGTTGGGGGCTGCTTAGCTGCGGAAATCAGCCACGGCCTCTCAGCAAAAGTGACTTTTAGGCTGAGAACTAAGGGATGAAGAGCCACCCATATGTAGAGCAAGTGGTGAGTAAACAGTGTTCCAGAATAGTAGGTGCAAAGGCCCTAAGGTAGGAATGAAATGGCACATTAGAAAAAAATAACCAAGACCTGGGTGGTTCCAGCGTAGTGAGCCAGTGGGGTGGAAGCTAGGACAGATCACTGGGCCTTCTTGGCCTAGTGAGAAGCTTGGATTTTATCCTAAGAGCCATGGGAGGCCACTGAAGAGTTTTAAGTGAGAATGTGAAGCCATCTGTTTTATGTTTTAAAAAGATCCCTCTGGCCCTGGCTGGTGTGGCTTAGTTGGTTGAGTGTCACCCTGTACACCTAGAGGTTGCCAGTTTGAGTCCATCAAGGGCACATGCCCAGGTTGCAGGCTTGATCCCCAGTAGGAGGTGTGCAGGAGGCAGCTGATCCATTGATCCATGTTTCTCTCTCTCTCTCTCTCTCAAATCAATATAAATACATTAAAAAAAATAAAAGATCCTTCTGGCTGCTACCTGGAGGATGGATCTAAGGATGAAGGAATGGAGGCAGAGAGACCTGAAAGCCATTTACTCGCTGAATGACTATGGATAAGTCACTTCAAGTTATGAACCTCACTTTCCTCATTCTATTAATGGAACAAATTTCTAACTGGCTGGGTAGATACGAGGATTCCATGAAGCCATGTATACCGGGCACCACATAGGTGCTCATTCAAAGTCATTTCCATTTTTTTTCAATCTTGGGCAAGGCTGAGAGAAACCATCTTCTCAGCCATAGTTCCCTCTTCTGGGTGCTATTAACCTTGAACTCAGGCTTTTAAATGTCCTGGGTGTTTGTGAACAGTAAAGAAATAACTTGGTACCTTGACCTTAATATCTTGCTGTACTCACAATGTGTTTTTTGTTGTTTTTTTTCTTTTGTGGTACGTGCCCCTAGCAGGAACCGAACCCAGGACTCTCTGGTCCACAAGCCAACACTCAACCGCTGAGCCAAACTGGCCAGGGCCTCACAATGTGTTTTTAAAAGTTCATCCATTTAATAAATATTTTTTGAGCACCTGCTACTGTATATTAGGAGTATAACCTCTTTAAAAGTCTGTGGGATAATATTAAAAATTGACTGTTATATTTTCCTATTTAAAATTGGTTCACCAATGCCAACATGATAAAAATCTAAGCTCCTTGACCTGGTGGTCAAGGCCCTTTGTAATCCACACTCTCTTCTGTTATGTAAATAAAAAACCACATACATATATAGGTAATTTTTAGAAATTATTTATGGTGGTTACTTTTGGGAAAAGATCCTGAAGGTGGGAATGAGATGGGGTGGGAGAATATTTTGTTTGAAACTTTATATATATATATATATATATATATATCTTTTTGTTGTTGTTGTTCAGATAGAGTGGGAGGGAGAGAGAGGAAGAGAGAGAGAGAGAAACATTGATGTGAAAGGGACACATCGAGTGGCTGCCACCTGCACCACCCAACCAGGGCCGGGGACGAACTGCAACCGAGGTACATGGAACCGAACCTGGGTCTCTTGGGACTACAGGCTGATGCTCTAACTGCTGAGCCAAACTGGCCATGGCTATATATCTTTTTAAATAAAAATGAATACAGGTATTTTTAAATAAAAAGGAAAAATTATGGGGAGAGAGCAATGGAGAAGGGAACTTACTTTTCCTCACTAATATGTGTTATTCATTTGTTTATTTATGTTTACCATGAACATGTAATTTGTTTTTAAATTTTTATTTAAAAAAGAACATTGTCTTCTGGAAGCCTCTTTCTACTGAGCATGCTTGCAGATGCTCAGCACCAGCACCACAGAGTCTGTAAATAAAACTGGAATTCATTGGACAAACAGATGTTAAACACCTACTCTGGGCACAGAACAGTCTTTGGCCCCTAGAGGTTTCAAAAGAACTGCAGGGAAGGGTTTGGAACTTATATTTATTGATACTGACTATATTATCAGGCACTTTACATATATTTCCTCATTAAAGTATTTCCATAACTTTATAACATAGGCCCACTCTCTCCATTTTAAAGATGAAGAAACTGGGGCTAAGAAAGGTGATACAACCTGCTTAAGCTTATAAATAAATAAATAACAGAACCAAGAGTCTGTGTAACTCAAAAACCTCCTCTCCATTGTTCTACATGTCATCAGGAGCCATTTCCCCCTCAAGAAAACCAACCTTATAAGTAGTTCTAGTTGATATTTCCAGTATTTGTCCTTAAATCTGTTTTTTTTCCAATCAGATATGCAAAGCCAGTAGATGAAGGTGATATCAGAGATGGATCTACTCAAGACTTTTTGTTTCACCAATTCTTAAGTTATTCATTTATTCAACAAAAATATTTACTAAATACCCTACCATGTAAGTACTGAGGCAATAATACCATTAATTTTACTGGTATGTAAGAGCAACAGCAGGACACTGAGAAAAGGTTAGTTTGGGACCAGAATAAACAAGCCTTTTGGGAGAAAGATGACTTTAATTTTAGCTATTCTGAATTTGTGAAATTCCAGCAGGAGTTGTCTGGAGGCAGCTGACATAGTAGGCATCTAATTTTTTTATCTGCTTATACACCATTCTGCATTCCATTTTCTTTTAAAAAATACTATTTTCTCATGCCTCATTCCTTCATTCCTAACTAGACTAAGTATATGACCTAGCCCTAGCCAATCTGAACAGGTACCTCTGTACAGTGATTGGTTCATGAACAAGCATATGACCAGTGCCAAGCCAATTAGATTCAAACTTTGTTCTTTTGCTGGAACTATTGAGAAAGAAAAAAGCTGTCTTTCTATCTAGGCTACTAAAGTAATTAGATGTAAGTCTGTTGTTGCTGGGGACAACTTGCCCCCACAAGATGGGAGGCTACCTGAAGATAAAGCCCATAAAAAGGAAAGCAAAGTGAAAGATGAGGTAAAGCCCATTCCTTTTTAGGCACCTTGATGCAGCTATGCTTGAAGCCTCATACCCCTGAACTTTTCAGTTATGCTACCCAGTAAAATTCTCTTTTTAGATACAGCTCGTTTTTTACTGAATTTATGAAAAAAGAACCATGAATAGAGTCTACTTGGCAAGTCTAGAGCTCAGGAGAGAGATCTTGGCTGGAGACTGAGGTCCTCTCTGGCTTGCATACTTCCTGAAGGGGAGAATCATTAAAGATTGTTAAACCAGGGAGTGACATGATCAGAAGTGCAGGATGGTAGATGGATTGGGATTCGGTGGGAGTGGGGGAGAGGCAGGAGGCAGGAAGAATAGCTAGAAGCCTATGGTAATACAAATAAGAAACAATGGGAGCTTAGTCTACAGTGATGATGACAGGGATAGTGCAGTGGAATTTGAAAGATACTTAGGAGGGGGTCAGAGACCTCTGATCACCATTTGGAAGTGAGAGGAAGGGGAAGGATGATGAGTAGCTCCTGGGCTTCTATGGTGGGGACTGGATGAAAGGCAGTATCATTAATTGATGATGATATTGGGAGAAGAGCAGGTGTATGGGGAAGAGATAATGAGTTCAGCAATAGAACATGCTGGAGGTGAGGTAATTGCAGGACATCTAGAGGCAAATGCCTGGGAGAGAGAGGAACACATGGGCCTGGAGTTCAGAAGAGAGGAAAGACAGTGTTACTCTAAAGTTGGAGTGGTCATCACCTGGCTCTGTTTTCCACAGGGTCTGCTGTGGGGTGTCTGGCACTTGGTTCTATAGTGTGGCAGGTTAGAGGCTAGCTGGGCACAATCATGGTTCTGGATAAAAGGATGGGACAGTGCCACTAGGTGGCACTACCAGGTTGAGAACACAGGAAGCCATGTTAGCCAGCAGGCTGGTCCAGCTGGGTCAAAGGAGGCTTGGAGCTTGGAAGCAGTGCTGGGAGACATGGTATTGAAAAGATGATGGCAAGGTCCTTGGAGACTCAGTACACAACCTTAGCATAATAAGGTGCAGATTCCCAGAAACTCAGGTGACTGGGGTCTCAGCTGGATTTTTGTACAAATTAGGGCAGCGTCTGTATTAACTCACCACGGTACTCCCTGAGTTTTAAGAACTCCCTCTGCTGCCATTCTTTCATCCTGAGATCTTCTTTCTCATTAATTTATTCATTCAACAATTTTTATTGAGTGCTTAGCACTGTGCTGAATGGTGGAGAAAGGATGGTAAACAAAACAGTCGTGATCCCAACCTAATTACAGACATCTAGTAATTATACAAATGCACAAATAAATAACAGGTTTTGATAAATGTATTTATATAGGGCCAGGAGAAAACATATCAGGGGGTTCCAATCTTTGGGTTGGGAGATAGGCATTCCCAGTTGAGCTAGAAGAGGAAGCTAAGTAAACTAAGGGTAGGCGTGCCCATTGTCACACAGTGAGTCAGGGCAATGCTGGGACCAAAACTGGCACTCCTGATCCCTGAGTAAAGGACTTGGTTCAGGCTGGTATTTACCAGGATACATTTTCCCACTCCTTTCCTTGCTACCTCCTAATTTCAGGGCTACTCCTTCTGGAAAAAAGTTTTGATCTGTCCCTTTGACTATAAGGCTCCCTATTGTCACCTCACACCTCCTCTAGGTTGGGTACAGTCTAGTCAGATTGGCAGGGGCTGGTGGTCAGGGCCAGATAACCAGAAAGTTGTGGCGGGGGAAAGAATTTGGGGCTGTTAGACTGGGAGTAGCTACAGAAGGGCCAGGCTAGAGAAGCAGGAGAAGCAGGATCTGCCAGGCTGGTAAAGGATAAGACTCAAGTGCAGGCACTGGGAGGAAGAGAGAGTGAAGTAAAAGGATGCTCTAATGCCAGGAAGTGACGTTGAGGGAAAGAGGGATGGGGGATGGAGGATGAAGAATGGAGGGGAAGATAGAGATGGGCCACATGGATAGCAGAGAGAGCACTAGGGAAAAAATGCTCAGAGAGCTTTTGGCTCTCAGGTCTCCTGCAAGCCCTGTCTCCTCCCTCCCTACTCCCAACCCTGCAGTCCCTGCAGAGGGCTGAAAAGAACACAGTAAAATTCTGGAGCCTGCTTCCTGGGTACCATACTAACATCCCGGCCTGATCCGTGGCTCTGGTAGGGGTGAGGTAATCCACAGGGCAGCAAAGGCACTCTGGTCCCCAAGGACTTTGAGAGGTCATTCATTCCATCCCCCTGTATCCCAATACCCAGCACAGACAGACAGACAGATTTATATTCTCTTTACCCCTCCCAGGACACGAAGAGACTCTCGGCTTCTCCCCAAGATCTCTCCTTCCCACAATCCCTGACTGTGGGGAAGTTCTTCTCAAGACCTAGCCTCTGTCCATCCTACTGCAATCTCTGATGGTTTCTCCTATCCTGTTCTCCATGACTAGAGAAAAGCCTCTTCTGGATGATCACAGCTGTTCCTCGGGATCTCCTCTCCAACATTCCTTCCTCATTAGTTGCTTCTCCCCAAAAGGTAACCCCCATCCCTCCTACTGCAGTCCCTGGCATCATTCTCCCTTGTCGCATCCTAGGACTCCAAGGCAGAAATGCATTTCCAACACTATCACATAATTCACAGAAACAAGGGAGAAGAGAAAGGTCCAGGGGGTAGGGAATGAATTAGGGGGACGGAGGCTGGAGGTGATGTTCCCCGCAGATGGAGGACCAGGGGCTTCCCAGGGGGCAGGGACGGTGCCAGCGGGCCTCACCTGTATCGGGGTCTCCCAAGAAGGCATCCTCGTCCTTGCGGCCCCTTAGAGGGGCCGCGGGCGCCGGCTCGTCCTCCGGCAGCCGCGGGAAGCTGGTGATGCTCATGTAGTCCACGGGCGAGTAGGCGCCCAGGGCGCTCTCCTGACTGACCTGGTTCTCCGCCGCCATCCTAGCCGGCGCCCCCCCAGCAGCGCAGCGCCTGCCGGAAGTGGTGCGCCGGGGGCCGGGAGTGGGTGGCTGGGCGGGGCCTGAGCTCCCCAGCAGCCGGGAGCGGGCGCCTCACCCCCACTCTGGCGCGTGCCTGGGTCTGAGCGCTCTCGCCGGCTTGGCGCTGTCAGCCTGCAGTGGGCGCGCCGGTGGGGACAGGGTAATGCATACAGAGGCCGGAGGGCAAGCCCGGGTCACGAAGTGGGGGTCGGGAGAAGAGCACGCTGCAAGCGCGACCTTAGTGATTCAGGACACCTTATGCTGCTCAGGGACCAAATCCCTTCTTCCAGTTTGAGCTAGAATCCTCCTCAGACCGCAGATTCCCCGCTCGGCTCAGAGTCTTCCACCGACCACAAACCTCTCCTCTACCACAGATCTTCCTCTGATCCCCAAATCCTCAGTCCCCAGACTCCTTCTTGGATTCCAAGATCCTTTCCTCCTATCTCAGACCCCTCCTTTCACCCCAGATTCCTCTTTCACGCTGTCAGAGGAATCTGACAGCGCCAAGCAGGCGAGAGCGCCTCAGACCCAGACACACGCTAGAGTGGGGGTGAGGCGCCCGCTCCTGGCTGCTGGGGAGCTCAGGCCCCGAGCAGCCACCCACTCCCGGCCCCCGGCGCACCACTTCCGGCACCACTCTGTCTTCACCCTCCCCGCTATCCCTGCCCCAGCACCTGTTTCATCCTCAGGCTGCTTCTTCACTTGGAGATCCCTCCTTCCACGTCTCTTCTCAGACGTCAGATCCCTCCCTGGACCCCCGACGCTTCTCAGACTCCTCTTTCAAGCCCAAATCCCGTCTGGGACCCCTGACCTAAACCTGAATGTATGTTAGAATCCTTAAGAGCAGATCCCCAGATTTCACTCTAGAGATCATGATTTAGTACTCTGGGATGGGGTCTCTGGAACCTGAATATTTACCATCATTTTAAGAGTTTTTGATGTGGTGTTCTGGAAAGAACAATTTAAGAAAGAAACAATAGTCATTTTGGTATGGCAGAAGTGAGATAGGGTGGGGGAAGTAGGAAGTGGGTCTCTGTAGTTTAGGTGTCTGTGTTCTGTTTCCTGTGCTTACTGTGTTCTTTTGGATAAGACACCTAATCTTCTTTATATGAGCTTCCTCCTCATCTGAAAACTTGAGAGAATAATAGTATCCATCTCAGGTGGTTGTTGTGAGGATTAAATAACACACAGAAAGCTCTTAGTATAGGTCTTACTCAATACATGCAATTATTATCATTATTTTCATGTCCTTAATCTTGTGGATTCTCATCTCATCCAACCCTATCCATCCTCTTCCCACTTTTAAGAATTCCAACTACACTATAGCTTGCACTACTTTCCCTTTCCAAGGAGGCCTCCTGTCCAAACTTTCTTCTTACACTTCACAGGCAGAGGGAGGGGGTTGGTGGAGCCTCTGGGCATACATCCCCTCTTCCAACCCCAGGACAGTTTGAAAAATCTAAATAAAAACAAAAATCTATTCTGGGCCCAGGGCATGCAGTGCCACCTGTAGACAGGAGGGGACAGCAGTGTGTTGGAGACAGCTCTGGGATTTGGGAGGTTTGGAGGGAGAGAGGGGAAAGGAAGAGGGCTGCCCAGAACTGTGTCTACGGTGGGAAGATGACTGTCTGTACATGGGACTTTGTGCCCATTGCTTATGCCTTCCTCTCCACAGAGAAGCTAGTATCTTTTTTCTTTATTGATTTTGGAGAGAGGAAGGGAGAGGGCAAGAGATAGAAACATCGATGAGGAAGAACATCGATTGGTTGTCTCCTGCATGACCCCTACTGGGTGTTTGGACCACAACCTGGACATGTGCCCTGACCAGGAATCAAACTAGCAACCTCTTGATGCATGGGTCAATGCTCAACTGAGCCACACCAGCCGGGTGAGAAGCTGGTATCTTCTCAGTGAGGTCCATAGGGCTTATTATGCTTCAGTGAAATATGATCCCTCCAGTAGGACCTATCCCGACTAAATGAGGTCTGTGCCCTCTCATTGATGTCCATTCCCTCAGTGGGGTTTGAGTCCTTTCAGTGGGGTCAATATATATTTAGTAAACTCTGTATCTTCTATATCTCCTAGAGGGAAGTCCATGTCCACCCCAGTAGGGTTTGTGACTTTCAATGCTATTCCTGTTTTATTAGCAGGGTCCACAGCCTTCAGTGAGATCTGAGACCCTTTAGCAAGATCTCTGCTCCCTTAGTGGAGTCCATGTACCTTCAGTGCAGTGTGTGCCCGTTCAGTGTAGTTAATATCTCTAGGATGAAGTATCTGTCTCCTCTGTGAGGTTAATGTTCACTCCATGAGATCTGACCCCCCCCCCCCCCCAGGCTCTGGATCATAGATTTGAACATGGAATTTTTTTTTTTTTTTCTCCAGTATAAGATGTACTGGGCTTGTGGTTAGCTGGGCAAAGGACAAAGGTACAGGTGGGAAGGGAGGCTGGGCCTGATGTGGTCACAAACCCTGTGTAGGCTTCAGGAGATGGAGACTGCTCTGGGTCTCACAATCACTCTTGTTAAATATTTAAGGTTCCTTCCTATCTTGAGAGCCATTTTATGAACTGATGGTTGAGGTGGGCCTTTCTTGGTAGTGAGTGCAAGTGGGAGATGGGGGGTCCTGCCTGGCCCCTCCTTGCTGGAGTGGAACTGATAGAGGGAAGCCGGAGGTAGTTGAGCTCAAGTGTGGCATGTGGGAATGGTCTCTTGGTAAAGTAAAGAGACTGGGAAGGAAAGAAGGATATGAGTGATTCTTCCTATTTGCATAGACTTCCGTACAGTATTTCACAAGTATTTCACAAGCCGTAGCTTCAGCCTGATGAGGGAGTAAAAAGACTTGGAGTCAGGAGACTTAGGTTTGGACCTGTCTTGGTGGTTGTTTGCTCTGTGACTTTGCACAAATTCCCTCCTTTTCCTGAATATACCGTTTGTGCAATGAGGAAGTGGGTTTATTAGCAAAGACCTGAACACACCTCCTACTCTTCAATGAATCTTGTACTTTAGAGCTGGATGGAAATCTGTGGAGGCAGGAAGAGTGAAGACATATATATCCTCGGGGTGGGAGAAAGTCTGAGGTTACAAACGTTAACAGAGAGGGGTCCTGCCCCCAGGCCATGCCCTAAACGTCGTGCGAGGAATTTTCCCCTGAGAACAAAGGGGAGGAGTTTACTCTGAATGGAGGGATAGTTCTTTGAGGGAGTGTTCCCAGAAGGCACCCAGAAAGAACCCTACTCCATCTGGCTTTCAACTCTGTGGTGTGACAGGCTTGTGTAACCAGACCATCGTGGACTTGACTCAACTCCTCTTGTTAGCCACGCTCTTTCCCGCTCCATCCCCGCCTTAACCCAACCTCTCTACTGTCATTCCAAAACCCCACCCGACGCTCGTCACCCCATGGGCCCGCCTTCTCTCCTGTCACGCCAGGCCCCGCTCCTTCTGCTTTTATTCCACGGTCCCACCCCTTCCGCGAATCGGCTCCTCCTCCCCTAGTACTTAAGCCTTGCTCGCTTTTTCCCTATTCGTGCCTTTGCTAACCCTGGCATGACTCCGCCCCTCCGGACAGACCACGCCGGATCTGCCTAAGCCCCGCCCCACCGCCCAGGCCCCTCCCTTTTCTTAGGCCCCGCCCTGGGCGGCCTGTTTTTCGCCCCGGAGCTCCCCGGGCGATCGTGAAGGCTGTTCCAGTCTTCAGAGCTCGGAACTTGAGGCGATGGGGCTTCCTGAGGAGCGGGGTCGAAGCGGCAATGGGTGTGGGGGCCGGGAGGAGGCTGGAGCGCGGAGCCGGGCGCGGAGCTGGTCGCCGCCGCCCGAACTCAGCCGTTCCGCGCATGTTTCCTCACTGCAGCGCTACCGCGAGCTGCACCGACGCTCGGTGGAGGAGCCGCGAGGTGAGGCCGGACCCGGGCGCGCCTGGGGACGTCAGTGAGGAGAGGAGTGGGGCTCCCAGGGCGCGTTCCGAGGGGAAGTGGGGGTTCCGTGAGGATTTCCTGGGGGAGTGAAGGCTCCCTTGGGAAGTTGAGGGGTCGGTGAGGAGATGGAGGCTCTGCGAGAGAAGAGTTGCGGAGGAGATGGACAAGGGGTTCGGGAGGAGATGGGGGTTCCATGAGGAGGGTTCTGCGAGGAGATGAGGGTTCCCTAGGAGTTGGGGAATTCCCTGGTGACTTGGAGGTTTCTTGAGGAGACGCGGTTTCCGTGAGGGAATGGGGGCTCTGAGAGGAAAGTGAAAGTTTCCTGAGGAGAAGAGGACTCCTGGGGTGAGCAGCACGGCTCCCAGGGGCGGGCGAGGAGGCACCTTGAGGAGAACGTTCCTTGCCCGGCTCACACCGGCTCAGCCATTTGCCTCCCGACACCGTTAACAAGTTAGTCTGCCCTGTTGAGGGGCAGGAACGGTCCCGGTTCCCCTCCTGGGGTTCCCACAATTAGTGAGCAAGCCCCCGTTCTATTTTTAATATTTCAGAAATATTCAAAGTACCCAATTTAAGACGGAAAAAGTCACATTTCAATTAAGAGTGTGTGTGTGTGTGTGTGTGTGTGTGTAGTGGGCTGGGTGGTAATAACTCGGAAATTGTGATAGTTCCACGGCGTTGGGAAAGCGAGGGACGCTCCCTGCCCCGGCCCTCGGCTGGGTGAGGAATCGGCTGTTGGCATGGCACAAGCACCCGGAGTATCCAGGTTCAGATCCTGGTTCACCCCTCGCTCACTGGCTGGCCTTTGGCAGTGTTGAAACCCGAGAGTTCTTTCCTTTATCTGTCGGGTAGGGGTACTAATACCTGTCTCATGGTTTTGCATGATGACAGAGCAGGTGCTAAGTAAAGGGTGCACCCTGGCGCGTCTGGGACATTCAGTGAATGATGGTGGGTTTGAGAGCAATCAGAACAACCTGGATGGAACAATTCTGACTAACGCAGGACAGAACTGAGTCAAGTGTAGAGTCATTGACTGCCGCAGGCAGTGTCCAGGTTTGAGTGCCCCTTTCGCTTCTCTTCCTCTCTCTGTTTTCTCCCATCGTGAATTCGTTTGTGTCCCAGGGGTGAGCTGTGACTGCCACAATAATAATAACTCTTATTCTACACATTTAGCACTGTACCCAGGACCTCACTTATGCTCTGGCTCCCAATTTCATAGATCTGTAGACCATGTTATGCGTACACCTTTGTTATACCATATTTAACGTGACTTGGCTGAGATGACCAATTTTCCCTCCCAAACCCGCTCTCCTACCTAATTTTCTAATCTCTGTCAGTGTCTCTATTCCAAACTAAATTCCTCATCAACCTCTCCTCTAATAAGATATATCTATATATCTTTTTTATTTACAGCTTTCTTACTGCTTACTAACCACAAATCCCATTTGACTTGATGCAGAGACTGATATCATCCACGTTTTACAGAGAAGGAAAGTGAAGCTTAGAAAGGTTAACTAACTTGGACAAGGCAACGAAGCTACTTAGTGGTAGAGCTGGGATTTGAACCAAGGTAGTTTTTTTTTTTTTACTGAATTTATTGGGGTGACCATGGTTAATAAAATTATGTAGGTTTAAGGTGTACAATTCTACAATACATTATCTGTATATTGTAGAGTGTGTATACCACCCCAAGTCAAGTCTCCTTCTATCACTATTTATCCCTCCCTTATCCTTTTCTACCTCTCCCACCCCCCTTTCTTCTGGTAATCACCATATTGTTGTCTGTTTATAAGTTTTGTATTTTTGTTGCTTAATCCCTTTACCTTTTCACCCAGTCCAGCAACCTCCCACCCTCTGACAGCTGTCAGTCTGTTCTCTATATCTATGAGTGTTACTATTTTGTTTGTTTGTTTTGTTCATTAGATTCCCATGTAAGTGAAATGTATGGTATTTGTCTTTTTCTGGCTGGCTTATTTCACTTAGCATAATACTCTGCAGGTTCATCCAATGCTATTGCAAAAGGTAATATTCCCTTCTTTTTAACAGCCGAATAGTATTCCATTGTGTAAATATACCACAGCTTTTTTATCCACTCATCTACTGATGGGTGCTTTTGTTGTTTCTAAATATTGGCTATACTAAACAATGCCACAGCGAACACAGGCATGCATATATTCTTTTGAATTAGCGTTTTGGATTTCTTTGGATATATCCCCAGAAGTAGAATTGCTGGGTTATAAGGCAGTTCCATTTTTAATTTTTTGAGGTAACTTCATACTGCTTTCCACAGTGGCTACACCAATCTGTATTCCCACCAACAGTGCATGACGGTTCGCTTTTCTCCATATCCTCACCAACATTTGTTGTTTGTTTACTTATTGATGATAGCCATCTGACAGGTGTGAAGTGATATCTCACTGTGGATTTTTTTTAATAGAATTTTTTTAGAGATAAACATCAATATGAGAGAGAAACATTGATCAGTTGCCTCCCTCACACACCCTGACCAGGGATCAAACCTGCAACGCAGGTCTGTGCCCTGACTAGGAATCAAACCTGCCACCTTCTGGTGTATGTGACAGTGTTCCAACCAACTGAGCCACACCAGCCAGGGTTCATTGTGGTTTTAATTTGCATTTCTCTGATGATTAGTGACATTGAGCATCTTTTCATATATCTATTGGCCATCTGTATGTCCTCTTTGGAGAAGTATCTATTCCAGTCCTTTGGCCATTTTCAAATTGGATTGTTTGTTTTTTTGGTGTTGAGTTGTATAAGTTCTTTATAAATTTTTTATATTAAATCCTTATTAGATGTATCATTGGAGAATATGTTCTCCCATGCGATGGGTTGTCTTCATTTTGTTGATTGTTCCCTTTGCTGTGCAAAACCTTTTTGGTTTGATGTAGTTCCACTTATTTTTCTTTTGTTTCCTTGCCTGAGGAGATATATTGCTACGTGCCCAGCTGGTATGGCTTAGTGGTTGAGCGTCAACCTAGAGGTTGCACCAAGAGGTTGCTGGTTTGGTTCCCAGTCAGGGCACATGTCCAGGTAGTGGGCCAAATCCCCAGTGGGGGGCATGCAGGAGGCAGCCAGTCGATGTTCTCTCTCATCAATGTTTCTCTCTCTCTCTTTCTAAAATCAATAAAGAAAAAAATTGCTACATGAAATGTCCAAGATTTTACCATCTGTGTTTTCTTTTCTTTTTTTCAAATTAATTTTTAGAGAGAGAAGAAGGGAAAGGGAGATAGAGATAGGAACATCAATGAGAGAGAACATTGATTGGTCGCCTCCTGCATGTCCCCCACTGGGGATTTGGCCCACTACCTGGGCATGTGCCCTGACCGGGAATTGAACTGGCGACCTCTTGGTGCATGGGTCAATACTCAACCACTGAGCCACACTGCCCGGGCTGTGTATGTTTTCTTCTAGAATTTTTATGGTTTTGAGTCTAACATTTAAATCTTTAATCCATTTTGAATTTATTCTTGTGTATGATGTGAGATGGTGGCCTAGTTTCATTTTTATGCACGTATCTGTTCAATTTTCCTAACACCATTTATTGAATAGACTATTTTTACCTCATTATATGTTCTTGTCTCCTTTGTCAAATATTAATAGATGTGGGTTTATTTCTGGGCTCTCTATTTTGTTCTACTGATCTATATGTCTGTTTGTTTGTTTTTTAAGTTTTTAAAAAAATGTTTTATTGATTTTATAGAGAGGAAGAAAGAGGGAGAAAGAGATAGAAACATCAATGAGAGAGAACCATCGATTGGCTGCCTCCTGCATGACCCGCATTGGGGATCAAGCCTGCAACCTGGGCATATACCCTGACCAGGAATCAAACTGGCAACCTTTTGGTACATAGGAAGATGCTCAAGCAAGTGAACCCCACTGGTCGGGTTCTATATATCTGTTTTTATGCTAGTACCAGGCTGTTTTCATTACTATGGCCTTGTAATTAAGTTTGATATCAGATAGCATGATTTCTCCAACTTTGTTTTTCTTTCTCAAGATTATTGTGGCTATTTGGAGATATTTTGTGGTTCCATATAAATTTTTGGAATATTTGTTCTAATTCTGTGAAATACATCATTGGTATCTCTCTCTCTTTTTTTTTTTATCCTCACCCGAGGACATTTTTCCATTTTTTGTTCAGGTAGAGTAGGAGGGGGAGAGAGAGAGAGAGAAACATCGATGTGAAAGGGACACATTGAGTGGTTGCCATCCGCATGACCCGACCAGGGCCTGGGACAAACTGCAACCGAGGTATGTGCCCTTAGCAGGAACCGAACCTGGGTCTCTCTGGACCGCAGGCCAATGCTCTAACTGCTGAGCCAAACCAGCCAGGGCACCACCATTGGTATCTTGATAGGAGTTGCATTGACTCTATAGTTTGCTTTGGGTAGTGTGGACAATTTTGTGATGTTACTTCTTCACAGTATATGGTTCCACTTATTTGTACCTTCTTCGGTTTCTATTTCTTTTCTTTTTTTTTTTTTTTTTTTTATCCTCACCCCAAGGACATTTTTCCATTTTTTGTTCAGATAGAGCGGGAGGGAGAGAGAGGAAGAGAGAGAGAGAGAAACATCGATGTGAAGGGACACATCGAGTGGCTGCCACCCTCACGACCAACCAGGGCCGGGGACAAACTGCAACCGAGGTACGTGCCCTTAGCGGGAACCGAACCCGGGTCTCTCTGTACCACAGGCCAACGCTCCAACCGCTGAGCCAAACTGGCCAGGGCTCTTTTTTTTTTTTTTTAATCCTCACATGAGGATACTTTTCTATTTATCTGTAGATAGAGTGAGAGAGAGAGAAACATCGATGTGAGAGGAACACATCGACTGGTTGCCTCCTGCATAACCTCGATCAGGGATGGGGATGAACCTCAACCAAAGTACGTGCCTTTGACTGGAATGGAACCCATGACTCATTGGTCTGCGGGCCAACACTCTAACCGCTGAGTCGAACCAGCCAGGGCTATCTTCTTCAATTTCTTTATTCAGTGTCTTATAATTTTCTGAGTACAGGTCTTTTACATCCTTGTGAACCAAGGTACTCTTGACTGAAAAACCTATTCACCAAAGTCTATCAAATACTATTTCACAATGTCTCTCAGATTACCTTTATTTTTATTCCCACAGACCCTTTTAGCTCAAGGAAGCAGCTTCCTAGTTCGTTCTCTTTTCCCTAGTCTCATCCACCTTCAATCTCTGATATATTTATCTAGACACTATTAGATCAATATTCTGGAAACACTGCATTCTTATGTCACTTTAAAAACTTTCAACAGTTTCCTATTTCCTACAGTTTTAAATTAAAATTCTGCCTGTCTTTCAAGGTCTCTGGATAACTAACCCTACTTTATCTCTCTATCCTTTTCTCCCACTACTCCCTACCACACTGCTTATTCTAGACAGGTTGTTCTCATTGATATACTGAATACACAAAGGTCCCCTTTCTACCTCCTTGCTTTTGCCCTTTTCCTTCTGCTCCTCTAGTCAAACCCCACCAATTCCACAAGACATTCCCTGATCATCCAAATCTATGCTCATTTTTTCTTCTTCTGAACTTCTTCAGTACTTAAAATGTTTATCAATGAAACATCCAAATTTCCACCTCCACAAAGAAAAGCCTCCAAATGACTGAAAAACAAAACTAAGTGATTATAAAACTCAGTTTTATTTACTCCTTGTTGATGAACACAAATGTGGTTCATAAATAGTTTTATATACTCTATGTCTACTATTATCACTTAAAAATATTTTTGAGTCTACAAACATACTTACTCAATGTAGTTGTAACAAATGAACTTTAGAGTCCGATCTGATTTTGCATTCTGGTTTCTAGCTGTGTGGTCCTTGGGGAGAGTGTTCTATGTTTCCTGAGCTTAAATGTCCTTATCTATAAAATTAGGATAATTAATGATTATTTCATAGGGCCATATAAAGATTAAATGAGATTAGCTCAGTCCTTGGTACATGAATGGCATTCACTAAAATGCCAGTTCTTGCCAGGCCAGACTTGAGTTTAAAAAAAAATAAAATAAAATACCAATTCTCATTCACTTTCTCTTTAATGGCCATTTAGTAGTCTATTGCATTACTACTAGTATTTCTGGTTTTCACCAGTTTTTTTTTTTTTTTTTTTTTTTCATTGTTGGGCTTTTGAGTTGTTTCCAGTTTCACTAGAATAAATAGTGGTCTATCAGCATGTTTTTAATAAACAATTTCTTTTCCTTTGGGATTATTTTCTTGGAGTGTGTTCCCCAAAGTTGAATTAACAGATGAAAGGGTATACAAATTTTTACGGCTTTTGTCAGACACTGCCCTGCCATCCACTTAAAATTGTGCTCATTTCTTACAATTCCGTTATCATATAAGATTATCTGTTTCCTAAGGCCACTCAGGCATTAAATTTATTTTTTATAATCTTTGTTAGTTTTTATATGTATATAATGGCACTTTAGAATGATTTAATTTGGATTTCTTTAATTGATTGCAAATGCTACACCATTTGCTTTCAATTATGTCTTTTACATTCAAAACCAACTATGTACATTTTATAAACTGAATCATATAACCTTGAGCAAGTCACTTTACATCTATGGATTTGGTTTCTTATCACTAAAATGAGGGGGTGATAATTTCTAAAATCCCTTCCATTGTTGTGATTCTAAGTCTTTCTCCCCTCTAACTCCTGATTCCATACTGAGAATATCCTAAGTGCTCTGCAATTGCATATTTTACCTGTTGATTGCATTTTCTCCAGAGGTTTAGGCAAATATTTTAAAATTGTAAATCTTATCATGTCTCCTGCTTAAAATCCTACAATGACTTTCCATTGCTGGTAGGATGAATACCAAGTTTCTTATCATGTCCAGAAAGATTGCATGATCTGCTCAGTTTATGCATCAATTCCTGCTATTCTTTCTCTTATTCTCAGTGCTTCAGCCTTAAAGAGTTTCTTTTAACACATGCCCTTTTTCCTTCCCATCCCATAGTACTCTCTTTCCTGGTGGGAGAGTAAAGAAAAACTTCTATTCATCTTTCAGATTTTAAGAAGAATATCTTCCTTAGGGAAGTTCAAGTTGTGGCTTAGTAACTATAACCTTGGGCAAATTACTTAACCTTTCTGAGCCTTGATTTTTAAATCAATAAAATGAGAATGAAAACAGGGTCTAGCTCCTTATGGTAAGGACTAAATGAAATAATACGGATAAGGAGCTTAAAGCAACATCAGGCACAGAGCAGGTAACACTTGGGCATATAGTAGTAGAATAAAGAGTTGCTCACTAAATAATTGCTGAGAGTGAATGAACAAATTAAGAGAAAGACATGGTCATGGAAGGCTCTGTGGATAAAGGACTTCTTCCTTTCATTAATTAACTCATTTAAAAATTGCCTACCCTGTGCTAGGTGTTGTGATAGGCCCTGGGTGGCTGCAATTTGAATAGATGGTAAAAAAGAAAAAAAAAAAAAATGGAGTGGGAATTTTGAGGAGAGAAGGAAGAAATTTCAGTCAAGATTCAGCTAATGGAATAGAAGATGGGTGAGGAGAGTGGTGGGTGATAAGATTAGACAGGTGGAGGAGGGAACCCAGGTGGTGGGTCCTAGAGTATAAGGCAAGGAAGTTGTGACTTGGTCCTGTACATAGACTGGTAAGATATTTGAGGATACATGTCTGAAAAGCTTAGTGATGTTGGGCTTCCCTTTTCATTGCAGAGTTTTGGGGAGACATTGCCAAAGAATTTTATTGGAAGACCCCATGTCCTGGCCCATTTCTCAAGTACAACTTTGATGTGACTAAAGGGAAAATATTCATTGAGTGGATGAAAGGAGCAACTACCAACATCTGCTACAACGTACTGGATCGAATTGTTCATGAGAAAAAACTTGGCGATAAAATTGCTTTCTACTGGTAAAAACATCTATCTAATAGTCTGTGGTAGATAAAAGTCATCCTTCACATTATATAGTGTTTCATAGTTCATGAAGTATCTTAAAATCCATGAATTCATTATAATAACCTGGTAGAGTAAGCAAACTATAGTTAATTTAATGTCTCAGGTGAGAAAAAAATACCTCAAGGAAGTGAAACGACTTCTCTAAAATAGTATAAATAGCATGTGACAGAACATATATTCAAAACCAAGTGTTCTGACTTCTGGTCTGGTGTTCTTGGCTTATAGTTGGAGAGGAAAGAGGGGAGAGGGTAAATAGAAGAGAAGAGGACTGAGCAGCTTTCTTTCTCATTCTTGCTTTGGGAGAAGAGTTGGTATTGGATTTTTCACTACCACCACCAGTATGCTCAAGTACTTTCTGTTGTTGTTAATCCTCACCCAATGATATTTTCCCACTGATCCCCTAAATAGAGTGGAAGGGAGGGAGAGAGAGAGAGAAATATCAATAAGAGAGACACACATTGATCAGTCACCTCCCACATGACCCCAACTGGGACTGGGAATCGAACTTGCAACCCAGGTATGTGCCCTTGACTGGAATTGAACCCATTACCCTTTGGTCCGCAGGTCAGTGCTCCAACCACTGAGCCAAACCAGCCAGGGCTATGTTTGTGTTCTTTTTTTTTTTAGAAAGAGAGGAAGGGAGAGAGAGAGAGAAACATTATTATGAGAGAGATACTTCAATCGGCTGCCTCCTATAAGCCCCTGCTGGGTATCGAGCTGGCAAACCAGGAATATGCGCTGACTGGGAATGAAATGGGGACCTCTCAGTCTGTGGGATGACGCTCCATCCACTGAGCCACACTGGCCAGGCTATGTTCAAGTTCTTAACAAATATTATTTCATTTGATGCACTATTATTTTCCTTATTTTACATATGTGAAAACTGAAATTCTGAGACATTAGTGACTTACCCAAAGCCATACAGCTAGCAAGAAGCGGGGCTGAGATTCAAACCCAGGTAGTATAATTCCAGAGCTTACACTCTTGACCATGACATTATGCTATCCCTCTAATACCTTATATTAGTCTCTCAACAGCTTTGCAAAATAGGTATTCTTAGTTCCATTTTACAGATGAAGAACTGAAGCATAGAAGAGTTACACATTGAATAAGGTCATAGAGTAAGTGGTAGAGCCAGGATTAAAAACCAAGTCTGTCTTACTCCTTGCTTGTAAAATTAGCCCATGCTGCCTCTCCAGCAGGAATTTTCTAAGAGCTCCTCTTCCTGGCAACATAGCTCTCTACAAGATGTGTTAATATACTGAACTCAAATAGTACCTTCAAGTTCCAGTAGTTGGGGTGTTGCTTCTGCTACTACTTGTGAGCACTCTGAGAATGTATCCTAATTTTAAGTGAGCTAGTTGAAGCAGATTGGATGTTACATGGAAGAACTAAATTGGTACTCAGTCAAAATTTGCCCAGTTTATATGATACAGTGAGAAAAGCCCTAATCTGAGAGACAGCAAATTTAGATTCTCATTCTAACTATGCCATTCACCTGCTGTGTAACTACAGGCAACTCTCTGACAGTCAGTTAGTTTCCTCTTCCATAAAATGGGGAAAATAATTCCACCCCTGTCTTTCTGCTTAGATTGTTATGAGAACCAAATAAGATGATGTGAAAACACTTATTTATTTATTGAAAAACCCTGTATAAATGTGAGTGGGTGTACTATAATCACATTGCCATTGCTCAATTTGGGGTCACTGGGCCACTGAAACTCATGGTCTATGTCTGTTTAGATTTTCTTTAGTTCTTGCTGAGACTTGAGCCCACCTTTTATGTTCTTTAAGGATCAGAAAACCTTTAAAGATCTGCACAGGAGATGCTTATATCTGAATTTTACCCCCTGGTTTGAAATAATTCAGGTGCATGGTGAAAGACGGAGAAAACAGACCAGAGCTGTTTAATCACTGGAGATTGCTCCAGAATCCTGAGGCCTTTCTTTCTAGTTTCTTACCATCCATACCTGAACAGGGTCTCTTTCCGTAGTTGTAAAATGAGGAGAGTAGATTAGATCAGTGTTTTCCAAAGAATGCTCCAGAAACCACTAATTAATAGAGATATTAGCACGGGCTTCTTAATTTATGAAACAAATGAGTCTGAGAAACACTACATAAATAATTGCCTTTCATGGGATTCCCAATGTATATTAACATAGTAAAGTCTCCACGAATTCCTACAGTAAACACATCTGATTAATTTTGTTTAACGTGAGATTTCCAAATTTATTTGAGCCCCAAACATTTTTTTGCAGTATGCTATTAATATCATAAGAAGAACTTGGCCGGTGTGACTCAGTGGTTGAGCGTCAACCCATGCACCAAAAGGTTGCCGGTTCGATTCCTGGTCAGGGTACATGCCCAGGTTATGGGCCAAATCTCCAGTGGGGAGCATGTAGGAGGTGGCCAATAGATGTTCTCATCGATGTTTCTATCTCTCTCTCCTCCTCATTTCCTCTCTCTCTAAAATCAATAAAGAAAAACAATATCATAAGAAGAAATAGTCCATGGAATATCAATTTGGGAAGTACTGGATTAGATAATCTCTAAATTTACTTTCAGTGCAAAATTTTGCAACTCCATAACAAGACATCATCACTCCATTTTTACAGTGGTCATTCAACCAACAGGAATTGTTGAAGTCATTGGGTACTTAGCCCTCTGTAGGTGTTAGGGATATAGGGGTAGAAGAGTGGGAGACAAGTTCTGTATGGGCCATTATTATTCAATTATTTTATGTTTACAGTAAAGCAAAAGCAAACTACAAATCATATTTGTTAAAAGAAAGTAAAGTACAAATATGTAAGATATGTGGTTACTTCTCTTTGTTACCTCAATATTTTTATATAATATGTTTATATTGCCATGTTGTCATCTTTTTTTTTTTTAGAAAGTATTGATTTCCTATAATGGTAGATGAGAATTTAATTCTTATATATTCTAACTTCTTTAATCTTCCCAATATAATTATAGCTCTGTTTTAAAGTTAATTTAAAATTAATGTTTACATAAGAGTAATGTATGGTTGCATTTCCTTTTATGTACAGATTTTTTGTTTTCTCTGAAGTTAAAAATTGCCTAGCATTTTTCTTGTATAATTCACCTTTATCATATACTTAATATTTTTCAAATTCTCTATTATATCCTTTATAATCTATGAAGACTTCTTTTACCTCCAAAGTCCTTTGCCCTAGAGCCCACCTTCTTCCTGCTCTAGTTTTTTTTTTTTCAATCCTCACTGGAGGATATCTTTTCATTGATTTTAGTGAGTGTGGAAGGGAGGGAGGGAGAGAGAGAGAGAGAGAGAGCGTGCGCGAAACATCGATGTGAGAGAGACACATCAATTGGTTGCCTCCCACATGACCCTGAAACCCAGGGGATTGAACCTGCAACCTAGGTACATGCCCATGACTGGGATTGAACCCATGACCCTTCAGTGCACAGGTTTATGCTGAGTCAAACCAGCCAGGGCCCTGCTCTAGTTTTTATTAATTTTTTTTTAATGACATCTTTTCAGTGATTTGCTCCAGTTGATATACTTCTTATGGAGCCACAGTATAACTTTCTTTTCAACCTGAACTGTGTCATTTAGATAGCTGTAGTGTCATTAGCAAACCACATTTGTAGTTCATTCCTTGTTTTGGGGCATGTCTTATACATATACTGAAATAATCCACAAAGGAAATAGTACTCTTAAGAAACTACTCCAGCCCAGCCAGTGTGGTTCAGTTGTTGAGCGTTTACCCATGCACCAAGAGGTCGCCAGTTCAATTTCTGGTCAGGGCACATGCCTGGGTTGTGGGCCCAATCCCCAGTGGGGGACATGCAGGAGGTGGCCAATCAATGCTCTCTCTCATCGGTGTTTCTATCTTTCTCTCCCTCTCTCTTTAAAATCAATAAAGAAAAATTTTTTTAAAAAGAAAAGAAATTACTCCAATTAGCCAAAATAGAACCATATTAATGAAAAGTTTGGCCTTTTACTTTTGCCTTGACACATTACAAATGTTCATGGAATAACAATATTTTTAGAACTTGAAGCAGTTTAAAGTCCATCTAGGCCAACTGTCCTTATAAATGGGTAGATTAAGGCCACAAAGACTAACTTGCTTAAGGGTCATATATTGCTTAGAGGCAGAGCTGAGATTAATCTGATATTCTCACTCCTAGTCAACTACTCTTTTCACCACATGATACTACTTCCTTATTCTAGTTGTCCAGTACTTGGCTTTGATAATGAAAAGAAAAATTAGTCATATTAGACATAAATTTAATTTAAATTAATTTTCTTTCAAATATCAGATAAAATGTGTTATTAGGTTTAAGTGGTCTAGACCCTGGTCTCCTGGAATTTACTTTCTATTTGAGAAGAATAGGCCTATATAAAACAATGTGAACGCAATTATGGGCCAAACTGCAAAAAGCCACTTACATAAATAGTTCACAGAAGGGAGAAAGCATGTAGGGAGGCAGTATAACAAAAATTAGGAGGATGGATTTTGGTGTCAAACTAACTTAATTTGAGTCCTGTTTCTGCTACCAGCTAACAGTATGATTGTGTACGATTTACTTAACCTCTTCAAATCTCAGTTTTCTCAACTGTAAATGTGGATAGAAAGGTTTTTGTTTTTGTTTTTTAATTCTCACCTGAGGATATTTTTCCATTGATTTTCAGACAGAATGGGAGGGAGTGAGGAAGAGAGAGAGAGAGAAACACCCATGGGAGAGACATATCAATTGGTTGCCTCCTATATGACCCCGACCGGGGATCAAACCACAACAAAGTATATGTCCTTGACCAAAACTGAACCCATGACTCTTTGGTCTGTAGGCTGATGCTCTAATCACTGAGCAAAACTGGCCAGGGCAAAAATAGTTTTTTTTGTTTTTTTTTTAATCTCATGGAGGTATCAATTGAAAAGGGGGAAAAAATCAATGACCTTGAGTATTTAAGTTAGTGCATTCTTCTGTTCTTTATAATTCTTATCTGTAGTTATGGGAACTGTATGCATTTGGGCACTTTAAAAGAAACTGACATGTATCTCATCTAAATGAAAGTCTGTAGGAAAAATGGACTCTCTTTAGGGAAAAATTAAAGCTGCCATAGAAAGTTGGGGCTTATTGTGATCTTTACTCACTACCAAAAACTGTAATTCAGAAAAACATTCTGTTTTTTATATTTTAGGAGAATTTAAGTAAATAAATTTTTTTCCTACTAAAAAACAAAAAGCCCATGTGTCTCACTCCTGACACATTGAAAGCACTCAATAAAATTAGCTACCATTATTATTATATTGGGACAGTGAGGAGACCAAGTCTCTCTGGAGTAAAGGATTTATTCAGGGAACAATGTATTCATTCACTAAATACTTATTGAGAAGTTATTATGTACCAGGCACTATTCTGAGCAAACAGACAGTCCCTGCCCTCATGAAGGTTATGTTGCAGTTTGAGGAGTCAGACAATAAACAACAAACCAATAAATATATGACAGGTAGTGATAAGTGATATAGAAAAATACAGAGGAGCATAAGGGATAATAGAATGACAATGAAGAGTGGGGGTTGATAAGGGAAGAATTGATAAAGGTGATATTTGAGTATAGATGTGAAGGAAAATGGAGTGTGCTATGTGGATAGTTGGGTTGGGAAGGGAAAATATTTCAGGTACAAGGAAGAGCGAGTGTAAAGGCCTGGAGATGGGAGTATGCTGCTGCCTGGTGTGTTTGAAGAGTACCTAGGAAGTTTGTGTAGCTGAAGCAGTGTGAGCTACACAAAAAGAGAGTAGTAGGGGATGAGGTCAGCAAGACACTAAATCATGTAGAATCTTAAAAGTCAATATAGACTTTTATGTTTTATTCACAGTGAATGGGGACTGCTGGACAATCTTGAGCATAGACGAGAGAATGATTTGACTTATATTTAGCATCTATCTGTCTTTTATGTTGAGAATAGACTGTATTGAGACTAGAAGGGCAAGAATAGATTTTTTATGTTGAGACTAGAAAGACAAGAGTAAAAGAAGGGAGACTAATTAGGAGGCTACTATAGAAATCCAGGTGGCCAATGATGGTAATCATAGTAATAGCTTGAAGGTTATTAGTAAAAATCTGTATCTATTTTGGGTGAAGAACCCATGGAAATTGCTGACTTGGATTGGATGTGGGGAGTGAAAGAAAGAGGAATCAAGGTTGTTTTCAACAGTAGATGAGGTTCAGGAATGAGAGATCTTGACTATTTATGGAGACCTATGTAATAATTTTATGCAGGGAATGATGTGGTCATAGTTGGGCTTAAGAAGATTAATCTGGATACATATGGAAGTGGGAGTGTGAAGTCAGAGAGCGGGGAGTTTGTTGTTTAGAAGAGATTTGCCTGAACTGGGATGCTGCTAGTGGGAATGGAATGGAAAGATGAAATTTTACAGTAATTTAGAGGAAAGAAACCAATATAAGTAACTAGGTGTGTAGATGGGGGGGAGGGGGCATGTGAGAGAGAAGAGTGAAGGGTCCCTTTAGTCATTATAACACTTTACCTCTTTCAAAGGCACACATTTATCTGGTCCAAGGGCTAAATTTGACCTCCAAACAAGACTTTGGTTTTAGCCTCTCTTGCACTTTCTTTCCCCTAGTATGGCAGGTAGAGGTGTTATTGAGGGTTTATGTGTATATGTGTAAGAAGGTGATCAGTGAAAAAGTTATTGGAATAGTCATCCAGGGAGAGATAGTCAATGAGGAATATCAGAGGTAGCTTAAGAAGTGAGGGCTGGCTAGTTGAAGGGACACCAGGGGACTGTAGAGGGTTTGAGGGATTAATTAAAGGGTTTATGGGGAGAGGGTGAAAAGAGTGGTTAATAGCTGTTGTTTTGGTTATTTATACTAGCTGCTCAATATCTATGTTTTTCCAGGAGAGGACCTCAGTCTCCAAAGCCCAAGAAATTTAGTATAGTTCATTCTTTTCACTGTTTGCTTTCAGTTTCCTATGGCTATTATTATCTCTGTGCCATCTCACCCCTCATCCTCAGCTGAAATTACTGCTGTCTCTCTATAGCTCTGGATATTATGCAAACCTTCCTTACAAACTGGAGCTTCTGTGAAGCAGGTGACTTTAGGAGTGACCTTATGATAGAATCTCTGCTCTAAGGATCTCTATATGCTCCTGACCTTGAATCCAGAGTGTGATATTTAGAACTCTCCATATCCCTGTGGGGTATAAATGAATGTGTATATTTGAGAAGGTGGGGATGGTTGGGAAGGTGAGGCAAACCCACATTCTGACAAGGAGTAGATTGTCAAAGTAACACAGAAATCCAGAGTCCTAGAGTATATTGTCCTAGCATTCATATACAAGGATTCTCTTAATTATCTAGGTCTATCCTGAAGTTCATTTCAATGGTATGGGAGTGGAGGGACATTTTTGGCCTCCATCTATATCTTCACTGGTTTCATACCAGTGTCTTTACTGGTTAAAATATTCTTGGTAAGGAAATACACTCTAATCAGACCATTCTCTTCTCTTCTCTGAACCTTCCTTTTGTGGAAGTGGTAGGAGATGAACTATAGATACTCTGCAAAGTCCCTTTCAGCCCTCATAGTCCAGGATTCTACGATTGTTTCAGAAGAGGAAGTGGTTTTAGAAGTTCTGTTGCAACCAGTAGTGACTCTATGGTGATTCAGTAGGCAGGCAGGGCTTCTGTTGAGATGGTGAAAGAAAG
Source organism: Molossus molossus (assembly GCF_014108415.1). Classification (NCBI taxonomy): domain Eukaryota; kingdom Metazoa; phylum Chordata; class Mammalia; order Chiroptera; family Molossidae; genus Molossus; species Molossus molossus. The sequence goes on along the minus strand of NW_023425399.1, from coordinate 20,652,338 downwards.
GGAGGATTTTAGAAGGTTTGGGGTAAACAAGCTGAGGAAGAGAGTCTGATACCCTTTTCTGGGATAATACTGTTGCTGATAGCATAAGCATTTTAAGCGAGTGGGAGATATGTAGGGAAAAAAACTGCTGCTGGGAAGACTTTCTCCACTTGAATCAGGTGGGCAGATTGTGGAGGATTTCATGTTTAAGATGGATATCTAATCTGCTTCTCTCACTTCTCCCTGAGTTTCATGACCCTAGACACCTTAAAGATCCCCTCCCTAAAGTGAAAATGAGATAAGTAGGCTGTGCTATCCAAATAATTATCACTTTTTTTGGAAGTAGGTGGGATATAAATAATAAATGTATAGTAATAATAATATGTTATATATTAATATTATTATATATACTAATATTTGTAATACTAAATGTTGACTCACTTGAGACTTGATTCAGTGTCCCGAGTTCCATGTCAGCTACCTGAGTTTGTGTCTAGGCTGACTTCTTATATCAGTGTGTTCAGTAAATATTTAATGAGGAGAATAGCTTCAGTTAATGCCCTTCTTTCTGAGCCTTCTTTTTCCCACCTGTAAACTGTGTGGAGGAGGGGAGTGAATAGGATACTTGCTCAAGTTATTTCTGTCAATGACTTTTAGGATTTGTCACAAATGTGGGGAACTGCAATGGATATGCTAGAGGAAGGGGAGGAATGCAGTATTGGCCTCCTACCCTTTGAATATAGCAGGTAGTCAGGTGGGAGCATGGGTTCTTGCCTTAGGAAGACTCACAATTACAACAGTAAATACCGAAGGCATGGAGCTGGGGTTGGGCCTTCCCCATTTTCCTGGATTTGATATGGGAGAGATTGGGCACTGGTAATGATCCCGTGTCTGATACCTTGAACCACGAGAATTTGAGACTGTCAGTTGCTGTCTGTTGAGATCATGTAGTCTACTTCCTATACAAAGCAGGAATTATTAGCCTGCTTCGTATAATTGTAGCCCCAATTATCTCCATCCTCCAGTGATCCCCATAAGTGATCATTCTGATTCTGGACCACTATCAAGACCATAGTATTTGCTTACCAGCTGTCCCATTGTTAGGGAGCTCTGATACAAAGTTCTTAGATATATTTCTTCTCCATAACTTTCTTCCCGCTCTGTTCTCTTCCCTTGGTCTTAGTTCTATGTCATGGAGCCACATAGAGTAATCCTATTTTTTTTATTTTATTTTTTTTATCCATAGGCTATCCTTCAGGTATTTGAGGTTAGTTATTATATCCCTTTGCCAGGCTGACAGTATAGAATTATAGCATTTTAAATATAGAAGATGCCTTAAAGATCATTTAGTAATCTTCATTTTTAAAGCATTATAATCCTTTCATTAAAATACAATATTATATGTATAGTGATTAATTGGAGTAGGCTTGGACTCTGCTTGGGTTTCAGTCCCTACACTTATTAGTTGGGCAAGTAGCCTTACCTCTTTTAACCTCAGTTTTCCCATCTGTAAAATGAGAATAATAATAGTTCTTAAGACATATATTGTTGTGAGAAATAATTGGAATAATCTGTGTAAAGGGCTTGGCAAACTGTGCTTGGCAAACTGTGTGTTAGCTATTTTTATCACTATGCCAAAGCCCCACACCTAAAACAAGTAAGAGCAGAGCTGATCCTGGTTGAAGCATAGATGGGAGGACCGGTGCCACATTTTTTTGGTTTCTTCATCTTGTCATTGTGGTTCCCATGAGGTATGTGTATGGAAGCTCTAGGGATTTGCAAAGCTCAGTTTGAAAACCCCTGATCTAGTCCATTGTTCTTGTTTTATGGATGAAGTAATACTGAGGCAACATTCCCAGGTTCCTTGTATGATGTGGTTTCCTGAACAGTTCCTTCATCCTCCATGTCAGTCTCCTCTAGACATACCAGTGATACCTCGGTTCTCAAACATAATTCGTTCCAGGAGGACGGTCGAGAACCAAATTGTTCGAGAACCGAAGCAATGAAACCCAATAGGAAATAATGGAAACTGGATTAATTCGTTCCAAGCCCCAGAAAATGCCTATTTACTGGCCTAATTTGTATATAATATGTAGAAAAACATAAGTCTCAACAAGAAATAAAAGTGTACAGTATGTCTAAGGGTTAAATTCAGTGTAAAGCGTGACTCTCTCCACAAAGCGTGACTCTCTCTCTGCACTCACACTGATGACGCAAGCAAGGCGCGCTGGGCCGAATGAACGCCATTCGGCTCAACTCGGCTCATCTCGAAGTTCGAGTTCCAAATATTTGTTCGGATTCCAAGACAAAAGTTTCTCGAATCTCCTGGTCGAATACCGATTTGGTCGAAAGTCAAGGCGTTCGAGAACCGAGGTATCACTGTACTCTAGTTGGCCAATATCTCTCATTAAGTATTTTAGCTGTGGTCTGCTTTGGACAGGGAACTATTACCATTCTTTGCTCTGACTTTGCATATCTAAGATTACATTAGCCCCTTCGACGGTCACACTCTACCACTCAATTTACAATCTCACATAATACCCAAGACTTTTCTATTTATTCTAATAATAAACTATGTCTCTCTGTGTTGAACTTGTATATTTGTTTTTGAACCTGGGTATGTTTCACAACACTTAACAGATGAGGAACTTGAGGTTTAAAGAGTAGAAGTGACTTGGCTAGAGTCACAGAGCTGATGTAACTGGTTCTGAACAAAAGAACACCTACTTTCTTTGTTGTAGATACTATGCTTCTACATATGCAGCCTTAGCTTCTTTGACAAATTGTCATTTGTTTAGCCAGTAGTTATTTGTCTAGCCAGTAGTTTACTTAGAGCATTTAGGGGTGGCGTTAGAAAAGTCAACTATAATCTATAATGATAATTTGTAAGGCTAAAAACATTAAAGAGAAAACCTCAAATAACATCCTTTTCTTAGTTGAGATGTGCACATTCATGTATTCATTAAACTTTTTTTTTTTTTTACTGAATATCTACTATATGTAGTCTGCATTCTGCCTTAAGAATAGTGGGTGGGAACACAGGGCAATAGCAAGGGAACCCATAAGGAGGCACTGACAATAATTCAGGCAAGATATGATAATGAAGATAATGGTAGAGGTCATGAAAAGTAGTCAGCTTTTGGAATATTCTGAAGCAGAGCCAATAGGATTTGCTAGTGAACTTGATATGGGGTATAAGAGAATGGAGTCAAGAATATCTCAAAGGTTTTTTTGTGTGTGCAACTGGAAAAATGGAATTTCCATTAGTTGAGTTGGAGAAGAACCTGGGAGGGGAAACTTTGGGAAGGATCAGGAATTTGTGTTTCATACATAGAGATGTAAAATCGCAGTTATAACAAATGCTAGGGAGCCAATGAAGAATTTCAAGTAGAGGCATGACATGTGAGTTACATTTTTTTTTTTTTTTTTTATCCTCACCAGAGGACATTTTTTTTTTTCCATTTTTTGTTCAGGTAGAGTGGGAGGGAGAGAGAGGAACAGAGAGAGAGAGAGAGAGAAACATCGACGTGAAAGGGACACATCGAGTGGCTGCCACCCGCACAACCAACCAGGGCTGGGGACAAACTGCAACCGAGGTACATGCCCTTAGCAGGAACCGAACCCGGGTCTCTCAGGACCGCAGGCCGACGCTCTAACCGCTGAGCCAAACCGGCCAGGGCTGTGAGTTACATTTTGAAAAGTTCACTCTCTTGATTATATATATATATATATATATATATAGTCTGAGGATCTTCAGGCAGAGGTCCTAACCATTGCTTTGTGACCTTCAACATCTGATGATATGCTTCTGAGCCTCAGTTTCCCAACTTTTCAAATGGGGGTAACAAATCTTGTCTTGCCAATCCCAAAAGATTGCTACAAGGATTGGCCGAGGTGAACAATGAGAAAACACACTGAAAGGAGTTACTACTGTGAGGTGGTGCTAATACTCAAACGTATCACATATGTTCAAGGGCATTGTTAGGCAGAGGGATTCAAGACTGGCAGCCACATATGACTTTTCTAGCCTTTCCAGAGTACCCTTCTTTCCTCTGATGAACATTTAGCCTCTTTTCTCAAACTTGGTTAAAAATCCATCGTTTCTATGAAGTATTTCATAATTGACCACACTTAAATTATTCTTCTGCGTTCCTTTTGTGATTTCCTGCTCCTGCATTTTCTTATTCTTGATCATTGTCTCCCAAGATTGGCTTTAGATGGCGGGTGGGTTAGATCTCTCTAATTAAAGATTTTAAGCTTATGGAAGTAAGGACTAGCCTCTTCTTCCCTTCCTTTTGTTATTTAGCAAGCAATGGCATTGTCAGGTGGCCATTCTGGCAAACCATTTCTGTTCCTCCATAGCTTGGAATTTTAGTAGGTAAAAAGTTTTGAGGTGGGATGTGTAATGGGGCTGCAGGGTTAACCTCTATTTCAGCTAATCATGGGAGAGATTTAAGTCTCTCCTGATTATAATTGGTTTAGAAGTACAGTTTCTCTAAAAGGCTGCAATATCCAGTTTATTGGGACCATCTTAAATTCTGTGATGGATTCAGAAAGCTTTTGGACCATTTACAATTGGATAAAATTAATCTTTTTGGGGGCTTCTTTGGGAGGCTTTTTGGCCCAGAAATTTACTGAATATACTCACAAATCTCTGAGTTCATTCCCTCATCCTCTGCAATTCCTTCAGTTACACCTCTATTTTTAATCAAACTTTGACTGCAAACAGCTTTTGGCTGATACCATCATTTATGCTAAAAAAAAAAAAATAGTTCTTGGAAACTTTTCATCTAGCCCAGTGGACCCCGATGATGGCTGGTGCCATTGATTTCATGGTGGACAGGCTAGAAAGTTTGGGTTAGAGTGAACTGGCCCTGAAATTCAAGACTTACTCTGAGTTGTCAAAATTCTTATGTGGAACCTCATAAAATTCGGGACATTCCTGGAACCATTATGGATGTATTTGACCAGAGAGCACTTTCAACTGAAGCTAAAGAAGAAATGTACAAACTGTATCCTAATGTATCACTTAAAACAGGAGACAATTTCCCATACTTGTGCAGAAGTACAGAGGTGACTCTTTATGTACAGATACATTTGCTGCAATTCCATGGAACCAAATACTCGGCCATCAACCCATTGATGATCAGTGCCGAAGTGCAGAAAGGCAACTTTGGCATCAGTTAGGAAGAGCAGTACCTGGGGCTTTGGCTGGTGATGACAAGCAACTCAGCATGTTCTTGTACAATCAGCAACATCAGTGCCTGCCAGTCAGCCTCTCTGTTCAGTTTGTCAGGTTCATCGGTTATCACTGTTTGGAAGTAGTACTGATTGTCACCTTCATGACAGGTGGCAGCTCTTCCAAGCCAATGTAACTGTTCCCTCTTTGTTGTTTTTTAACTTTTGAATTTGAAGAAGTACTTTTGAAGATTCCCATTTTAAGAATTGCAAAAATTTTGCTACCAAAAGTCTTCACCATTATGTTCTTATATGAATGTTAATTTCTGAGGTTTGGGGTTTTGTGGGGCTTTTTTCCTTGTCTTTTTCTTTTCTTTCCTTTCTTTCTTTTTATGTTCTTTGCTATAAATACTGCGCATCCAGACTGTGTATCAGAAGGACATGGGTTGTCCGCTTTCCTGGTTGTAACCGTTCCCGGAGTGCCAAGGCTGTCAGCACAACATTTGCTCTCCTGCAGATCAAATACTTCTAATTTCCAGTTATGCAAATTGTTTTGAGTTTTAGCTGTTGTCTTTCTAGCCATTACAGTCATTTGGAATAAAAACCACAATTTCAGTGAAAAAAAAGTTTTGAGGTTGAGGAGGAGCCTTTAATCAAGAAGCCTCTCTGGCTTTTTTAAACCTACAGAATAGAGGGACCTGGAAAGTATTATCCTAAGTGAAATAAGCCAAGCAGAAAAAGACAAATACCACATGATCTCACTTATAACGGAATATAATGAACATAACAGTCTGAGGAATACGGTAGACCCAGAAACATGGAAGTAGGGCACAGACTGACATCCCTCAGAAGAGGGGGTGGGGGGGGTGGGAAGAGATAAACCACAGAACTTATATGTATGTATGCATGACCAATGGACATGGACAACTAAGCTGGGGACGGGGCAGGGGTGGGGTGGGGAGGGGGGTGCCAATGGGGTAAAAAAGGTGAAATATCTGTAACAAAAAAATAAATAAAAAATTAAAAACAAACAAACAAACAAAAAACCCTACAGAATAAAATTTAAACTATTTGGAATACTTTTTTTTTTATCCTCACCCGAGGACATTTTTGCATTTATCTTCATATAGAGTGGGAGGGAGAGAGGGAGGAAAAGAGAGAGAGAAACATCGACGTGAGAGAGACACATCGAGTGGCTGCCACCCATACCACCCCAACCCGGGCCGGGGACAAACTGCAACTGAGGTACGTGCGTGCCCTTAGCGAGAACCGAACCCGGGACTCTCCGGTCCGTGGGCTGACTCTAACCGCTGAGCCAAACCAGCCAGGGCAATATTTGAAATACTTTATATGAGCCCTCCCTAGTCTATATTATCAATCTTTAAGGTTTTGAAACTGTTCTTTTTTTTTTTATCCTCACCTAAGAACATTTTTCCATTTTTTTGTTCAGGTAGAGTGGGAAGGAGAGAGAGAGAAAGAAACATTGATGTGAAAGGAACATATCAAGTGGCTGCCACCCGCACCACCCAACCAGGGCCGGGGACAAACTGCAACTGAGGTACATGCCCTTAGCGGGAACCAAACCCGGGTCTCTCTGGACCACAGGCCAATGCTCTAACCACTGAGTAACCGGCCAGGGCAAAACTGTTCTTTTTTTAAAACTTATCTTTATTGTTGAATGTATTACAGATGTCCTCCCTTTTATTTTCCATTGACCCCCTCCTCCCCAGTCCTACCCACTCCTGTCTTCTCCACACTATTGTCAGTGTCCATTGGTTATACATATATGCATAGAAGTTCTTTGATTTATCTCATCCCGCCCTCCCTCCCTCCTTCCCTTTGAGGTTCATCAATCTAACAACCAGTTTGTACTTCTTAATTCCTTCATCTTTTTCACCCAGTCCCCCAGCCCCCACCCATCTGGTAAGCAACGAAAAGTTCTCTATATCTATGAGTCTGTTTCTGTTCTGCTTGCCCATTTTGTTTGTAGCTTCAATTGTTGACAAATATGTATTTATTGCCATTTTATTGTTCATATTTTTGTTTTTCTTCTCCTTCAAGAAGACCCTTCAACATTTCATATAATACTGGTTTGGTGGTGATGAACTCCTTTAGCTTTTTCTTGTCTGGGAAACTCTTGATATGTCCATCAGTTCTAAATAATAGCTTTGCAGGACAGAGTAATCTTGGTTGTAGGTTGTTTCTTTTCATCACCTTGAATATCTTTTGCCTCTCCTTTCTGGCCTGCAAAGTTTCTTTTCAGAAATCAGCTGAGAGTCTTATGGGAGCTCCTTTGTTGATAATGAACTGCTTTTCTCTTGCTGCTTTTAAGATTCTCTCTTTGCTTTACCCTTTTGCATTTTGATGATGATGTGTCTTGGTGTGGACCTCTTTGGGTTCACCTTGTTTGGGACTCTGTGCTTCCTGGACTTGTATGTCTGTTTCCTTCACCAAGTTAGAGACGTTGACTGTCATTTTTTCAAATAGGTTTTCAACTTCTTGCTGTCTCTCTTCTTCTGGCACCCCTATGATGTGAATGTTGACATGCTTGAAGTTTTCCCAGAGGCTCCTTACACTATCCTCATTTTTTTTTTATCCTCACCCGAGGACATTTTTCGATATTTTGTTCAGATAGAGTGAGAGGGGGAGAGAGAGAGAGAAACATCGACGTGAGAGCGACACATCGAGTGGTTGCAACCCACACGACCCAACCAGGGCTGGGGACAAACTGCAACCAAGGTACATGCCCTTAGCGGGAACCGAACCCGGGTGTCTCCGGACCGCAGGCCAACGCTCTAACCGCTGAGCCAAACCGGCCAGGGCTATCCTCATCTTTTTTTATTCTTTTTTTCTTTTTGCTGTTCTGATTGGGTATGTTTTGCTTCCTTATATTTCAAATCTGTCGTTTGCTTCTGGGCTTTACCTATTCTACTATTGATTCCCTGTAAATTATTCTTTTTTCAGTTAGTGCATCCTTCATTTCTGACTGGTTCTTTTTTATGTTGTTGTTCTCACTGGGTTCCTTGGAGTTCTTAAGTTCCTTAAAGGTCTCACTAAGTTCCTTGAGCATCCTTATAACCTGTGTTTTGAACTCTGCATCTGATTGATTGCTTATTTCCATTTTGTTTAGTTCTTTTCCTGGAGTTTTATTCTTTTCTTTCATTTGGGTCATGTTTCTTTGTCTCATCATTTTGACTGCTTCCTTATGATTGTTTCTATGTATTAGGTAGAGTTACTATGTCTCCTATGCTTCGTAGGGTAGCCTATTATTGTAGATGTCCTGTAGGGTCCAGTGGCACAGCCTACCTGATCACCCCAGCTGGGCCCTCGAGGTGCACCCCTAGTGTGGACTGTACACCCTTCTGCTGTAATTGAGTCTTGATTGCTGTTGGCACGTCAATGGGAGGGATTTACTGAGGCTGATCAGCTGCAAGGACTGGCTATGCCCACTGACCACTGGCCTCTGACTACCTTGGAGGATCAGCTGTGTAAGGGCCTACTACATAGAGCAAGGCTTACTTCAGCAGGGCTCTGGTATCTACTGAGTCCACTCATTGAGTATGTCACTTGTGGAGGTGGTTGGGTGGTGGTGTTTCAATGTAGTCTGAAGCTGTCCACTGGGTGTGCTGGCTGTGGGGCAAGGTCAGCCGCTGCCCGTGTTCTATCTGGGGCCACCCGGCATAAACTACAAAGTGATCTGCTGATGGCTGCTTCTTGTGCTGGGCTTGGAGATGCCCAGGAAAAGCCAGGCTGTGAACCAAGGCTGGCTGCCTCTATGCCAGGCCTGGGGCCACTTAACGAGAGGTATGGGGCTCACTGAGACGAGATGGTACTTGTTTGAGAGATTTTAGAAAAATCTGAAGCATTCCCAAGACAGGTCAATCCTATGATAAAGCCTTTGGAAACAGCTTGGGTGAGCCTGAAAGTTGGGTGGGGCAGGGCCTCAGGGAATCACTAGGGCAGGGCAAACAGTGTGAGTCACGTTGCTGAAGTCCCAGATATGGCCCTGGGGAAGGGCTCACCAAAGGAGCCCTGAGAGAAAGCTGCCGCCCCAACCCTCACCCCGAGGCTGATGACGCCAAACACCTAGCTCAGTTCTTCCCTGTATGTCTCTAGTACCTTTCAAGCTGCCTCCCCTCCGAGCTTAGAGGGAGCAAGTCTGAGTAAGAATACGCGCGGGCCCTTTAAGAGGAACTGCTTGGGGTGCCAGAAGACTCAGCCTCAGTTCCTGCTGGATTTTACAACCAGAAGTTATGGGGATTTCTCTTCCTGGCACTGGAAACCTAAGCTGGGTGCCTCGTGTGGGATGGAGACCCCTCACTCCTCAAGGAGGACCTTCACAGCACAGGTAGCCCTCCTGATTTTATCCACCACAAGTGGGTGTGGGACCAGCCTGTCCACACCTCCACCCTGTAAGGAATCGGGGGGTGCCGCCGAATAAAACAGAGAAGAGACTGGAGAGCCAATCAGCCGAATAAACAGGGATCAGGCTTTATTGGGTACACTCCGGGAGGGTTCACAGACTCCGGGGGTCGAGTCCTAGAAGCTGAGCTCAATGTAGGGGCTTGTGTCTTTTATATCTGCCTGTTGTAGCTGGAATTTGTCCCTTAGGGTTTGGCCCTGTGGGAGCTATGCATGGAGCCTCTGGAATGTGAATCGATAAGAGCAAGATGGGAGTTAATCTACAAGCTCGAGGTAGGCTGTTCAGAGTGGGAGGCTGAGCAAGCAAGACAATGGTCGAGCACTTTGCCTGGTGCCAGTCCCCAGGCCATCGGACACACCCCTCCTATCAGTCTCGATGTGGCTGCCTCTTTAATTTTGTAGGTGTAGGACTTCCATTCAGTTTGATTTCAGGTGATTCTGAATGATGGTTGTGCTATAGTGTTTAGTTGTAATTTTGCTGTGGTTGTGGGAGGAGGCGATACCTCGTTTACTTACACCGCCATCTTGACCAGAAGTCTGAAATAGTTCTTAAATGTATAGAAAAGTTACAAGTACAGCTCTTTCTCAGTTACTGAAGCCTTCGCTTAGGTGCCGACAGGAGAGTGGAACCAACACACAAGTGACTCAGAGCTGGGTTTGTGGCAAAATCTAAGTGATCCCTACAGAGATCTTTCAAATCCCACCTGGACCAAGAGCTGAAGCTGATTGTCAAATATGGGCTCTGGGACAAACATGAGGTCTGGAGGATCAACATTACTCTGGCCAAGATCACAAAGCTTCCCAGGAGCTGCTGATGTATGCCTCCATTTGAAAGCAACACACTGCTGCAGTGACTCATCTGCATCCAGGTGCTGGATGAGGGCAAGATGAACTAGATTACATCCTGGTCCTAAAGGCCAAGGATTATTTTTGGAGAGGTCTTCAAGCTTGTCTTGGCCAAGTTTATTCACCATGCCTGAGTGCTGATTTGCCAGCTCCATATCAGTATCTGCAAACAGGTAGTGAATATCCAGTCCTTCATTGTTCTCCTGGACTCCCAGAGGCACGTCTATGACTGCCCCCACCTCCATTTTCCATACAGGGAGGCCTCATGAAGAAGAAGACTGCCTAAAAGGGCCAAGCCAGGGCTGGAACAGACAATAACGAGGAGGAGAATTAAGCCCACCTATCCCCTCCTGGACTGGTGGATTGTCTGATTTTCCAGTCATATAATAAAACAGGATCAAAAAAAGAAGAAGAAAAGACATGTTGCAAGTACAATACAAATAACTTATTTTCCTGAACCATTTGAGAGTAAGATGTAGACCCCTGAATACTTTAGTGTGTATTTTTAACAAAGACTTTCTCTTATGTGGCCATAATACAGCCATCAAATCAGGAAATCACTATTGATACATCACTACCATCTAATCCTCAGACTCCATTAAAGTTTTTGCCAGTTGTCCCAATAATGTCCCCTATAGCAAAAGCATCTAGTTCAAATCACACATGACATGTAGTTGTCATATCTTTTTAGTCTTCTTCAATCTAGAATAGTCCCTTAGTCCTTACTCGACTTTCATGGCCTTAACATTCTATCTTTTCAATCTTACAGCCAACAAAATACAGTGTAAGATCTAAACTGAATTGATTACTATTATGTTTTATACTAATGTTTGAGATTTTAAAAAATTTAATGAATATTGCATCTGGGACCTCATAAAGAGTTGCCAATTTAAATTTTTATGAAGAATAGTTTTTATTGATTTTAGAGAGAGAGGAAGGGAGAGAGAGAGAGAGAGAGAGAGAGAGAGAGAGAGAGATTGATTGGTTGCCACCCATATGAGCCTCAACCGGGGAACGAACACAAAACTTGGGTATGTGCCCTGATGGGAACTGAATTGGCAGCCTTTTGGTGCACAGGATGACGCTCAATCAACTCAGCCACACTGGCCAGGGCAAGAAATAGTATTTTTGAAATTGTAAATATCAACTTATAGCACTACCATTCAATTAAAAATAAAAATAATTTAACTGTATAAGAATAGCCAGGATATAACACCGCAAAGTATAGTCCTTTATATCAAATAAACTTGGCTTTATAAAAAAACACCACTGTCCCTGGCAGGTTTGGCTCAGCAATTAGAACATCAGCCTGCGGTCCAGGGAGATGTGGGTTTGATTCCCAGCCCCAGTCAGGATTGTATGGGAGGCAACCAATCAACATATCTCTCTCAAATGAATGTATATTTCTCTCTATCTCTCCCTTTCCCTCCCTCCACTTTATCTAAAAAAAAAAAAAAAATCAATGAAAAAATATTCTCAGATAAGGATTAAAAGAAAACACCAAAAAACAAAATAAAAACTACTGATAGATGAAAATATTATTTAGGATTGGCATTGGCTTGTAGACTGGCTTGTGCTTTTCTACTTCTGAATCGAAGCTAACATTGGTCCTCCCTGAATTGGTCTGTTCCTTATCTGGGCCAGTCTAAATCCTGCTTATTCTTTTTTTCTTTTTTAATCCTCACTTGAGGACATTTTTCCATTTTTTGTTCAGATAGAGTGGGAGGGAGAGAGAGGAAGAGAGAGAGAGAAGCATTGACGTGAAAGGGACACATCGAGTGGCTGCCAACCGCACGCACAACCCAACCAGGGCCGGGGACAAACTGCAACCGAGGTACGCGCCCTTAGTGGGAACCAAACCCAGGTCTCTCTGGACTGCAGTCCGATGCTCTAACCGCTGAGCCAAACTGGCCAGGGCAATCCTGTTTATTCCTAAAGAACCATTTGGAATGCCATCTTCTTATTTATTTATTTATTTATTTATTTATTTATTTAATCCTCATCTGAGGATATTTTTTCATTTATCATCACATAGAATGGGAGGGAGGGAGGGAGAGAGAGAGAGAGAGAGAGACAGAGAGACAGAGAGAGAGAGAGGGAGAGAAGCATCAATGTGAGAGAGACACATTGACTGGTTGCCTCCCACAGAACCCAACCAGGGCTGGGGAAGAACCACAACCAAGGTACATGCCCTTGACAGGAATCAAACCCGCAACTCATTGGTCCGCGGGCCAATGCTCTAACTGCTGAGCCAAACTGGCCAGGGCCTTTTAAATTTATTTTTATTAAAAAATTTTTTTTGGTTAATCCTTGATTTTTTAGATAGAGTGGAAGGGAGGAGGGAGAGAGAGAGAAACATCATGTGAGAGAGATACATTGCTTACCTCCTGCATGACCCTGACCAGGGCTAGGGATAGAACCTGCAACCCAGATATGTGCCCTTGACCAGGAATCAAACCAATGATCCTTCTAGCCACAGGTCGACATTCTAACCATTGAGCCAAACCAGTCAGGGTGGAATGTCATCTTCTTTGTGAAGTTTTTCCTGAGTCTCACTTTCCAGTCCTCTTTCTTGCTTTCTAATACAATGAATAATAAAATATAGACCTAGAAAAAAACATTTAATGAAGTATTCTCCTCAATCACAGTTGAGGCAACAGAGGCTCAGAAAAGTGAAGTAATTAAAAGATCTCAGCTCTGGCCAGTTTGGCTCAGCGGTTAAAGCGTCGGCCTGCGGTCCGGAGAGACCCGAGTTCGGTTCCCACTAAGGGCATGTACTTCGGTTGCAGTTTGTCCCCGGCCCTGGTTGGTCATGCGGGTGGCAGCCACTCGATGTGTCCCTTCATGTCGACGTTTCTCTCTCTCTCTCTCTTCCTCTCTCTCCCTCCCACTCTATCCATACAAAAAATGGAAAAATATCCTCGGGTGAGGATAAAAAAAAAAAAAAAAAAAATCTCACACTGTAAGAAGTAGCAAAGCTTGACCTAAAATCCAGACTTCCTGACTTCCAATCTAGAGCTTTTTTCCTGTCCATTCATTTCTCTGTCATTACAGCATTCCTGCCCAGAGGCTGAGAGTGCTTCAGCTGGAGCTAAAGATAGACCTAGAACAGCATAGTTGAGGTTGATCAGTTAAGGTAGGTCCAGACCCATGAGGAATCCAGGACAGAGGGCCAAATAATATGAACTTGATTCATTAAGCATTAGGGAGCTTGGAATTTTGAAACTGAGACAGGACGAGAGAATATTACAGAATCTTAAGCCCAGGAAAGTCTCAGATAGTATCTTTTTGGGCATGCGAGGCTTTGAGAACAACCCTCATTTAGGGTTCTAAGATTTGTTCTATTTATTAAAAGTCTTGTAGTTTGAGCTGGGTTGGGTGGCAAGTGGGGGCAGGGCAGTAGTTGGGGTGGTCGGAGAAGGAGGCCACAGTGAATGTCTATAATTGGAGTTAAAGCAGGTTCTGAAACATAAATTCCAGGAGGGTCAGCTACTTCTGTGCTTTCATGGGCTGCTTCTTTATGAAGCAAAGTGTGTAAAGGTTGCCACAAAGGACAAACAAGTAAAGTACTTTATACATTACAGTGGTTGGAATAAAAATTGGGATGAATGAGTTCCAGAAAGCATAGTACTCAAATATGTGGATACCAATCTGCAGAAACAGGGAGAACTTAAAAAAGCCAATCAGCAGCAGTATGTAGAGGGGAAGATGAGAGGGGCTAACCCAGGAAAGAAGACATCTGGTCTGCAACAGAAAAACGTTAAAGTGATAACAAAAAAGAACAAATGGCCCTGGCTGGTTTGGCTCAGCAGTTAGAGTGTTGGCCCTTGGACTGAAGGGTCTCGGGTTTGATTCCCTGTCAAGGGCACATATCTGGGTAGCAGGTTTGATCCTTGGCCC